>NW_027273882.1:0-2400000 GCF_046630095.1 Trachinotus anak | reverse complement strand
AATTTTTTTTTTTTTTAATTTTCTGATCAGACGGTTTCTGTCGAGCCATCGCAGGAGCAGTGCATCTTGGGAGTACGAGTTGTGGTTTACAGCCACGCTCAGCATTTTTACATGTGGGGGTATCCCGCACAGCAGCACCTCTGGCTCTTTATTTTTGTTTGTTTTTGTTTTTCTCTACCTGTCTCTCAGCGATGTGGGAATGTTAAGGTTTCAGACCTCTGTGGCATTGTGGGATAGAAGCTCAGTATCAGCTGGTTCTGTGACTGTCTCTCTCTATCAGCTACAGTGCCTGGTGGAAGTTTGAGTTTTTCCCAAGCTCTGCTTCTTCTTCTACATATTATTCTATTACGTCTTCTGTTTTATTTTATTTTATTTTATTTTTTTTATTTGTTTGTTTGTTTTTTGGTTGGAATGTTTTTGTTTTGTTTAAAAAAAAAAAAATCTTCTGCTCTCACCGTCGTCATCATCATCATCTTCATGATCATCAGAACAAGCTTTGACAACAGCCAGGATGGATGGATTGATGGATGGATGGATAGATGGATGGATGGATGGGAGACAGACGGGATGCTGCTCAGTTTGGAACTTACGTGTCTTTCTCCCCTGGGAGGAGGTTTTATTTTTATTATTTTATAGTATAAAAAAAAGACTGTTATGATTATTTAACTGTCTGTCCGTCACATTTTGCCCCTCACCTCCGCAGCTGTGAATACAGAACCCTGTTGGGTTCTCTCTCTCTCTCTCTCTCTCTCTCGCTCTCTCTCTCTCTCTAACTCTGTGTATCTCTCATGCTATCTCTCGGCCTATCAGTGTTGTTTGCCATGTGCACCATGCAGGCGGGTAGTATTGTACAGTACAGAAGGACAAAGACTTGGGGATGAGCTCGCTCTTCTCTTGTAACTGCTTTCCTTTAAAAAAAAAAAGGGTGTAATTAATTGAGTACTCAGAACAGCAAAACTATGTATAATGTGATTCGATCCAGGTTTTATTTTTTTGTTTTTGGTTAAAAAATTCTAATAATGTCAGCTCCTCGAGATTATTTTTTTGGCATCAGGATATTGTAATACTGCTAAATGTTGCAGTGGAGGAGGAAGTTAATTCCATTTTTGCAAATGTGAAAAAGAAATTCAAAGCCACCGAGTTTGAATACAGCTAGATCTCGCTCCCTTCTACATCCCATTCAGCGCTGCAAGTAGCCACACTTCCTGGTGGGTGGGTCCAGGTGCGAGTGGGGAGGAAGGAAGGGGGGGGTGGGGGGTTGGGTTTGATTGCTTTGCTTTCTCTTGTGGTAACCAGGGAGCTAGTTAGCCATCTTTTCTTGCTTTCTCCTCTTTTTTTTATTCTTATGTATGTACAATACTTTCAAGAAAACTTTTCAGACAGTACATGTGTTTGTAACCATTGTATAAAAAAAAAAGAAGCATAACAATACCTAAACCCGTGTTCTTTGCTGTGATTACGTGACCTTAGTCACAGCAAACGATGCGCCTCTGGTTATTGTTCCTATATAATGACATTTAAGTAGAGGCTTTAGTAATAGGAGTTCCTAACAAAGATGTGATGGATAATTAATTTAAAGCTGTCATGAAATTGAAAACAGGATGGGGTTGAGTCACAAAAAATGTTGTTTTTTTTCCTCCTCACCTCCTGCAAACCTGTTTTTTTTTTTTTTTTTTAATCAGTGTTGTTCCCATTGAGGATCTTTTTTTTTTTTTTTTTTTTTTTTTTTTTTTTTTTGGATTCAACCCTCTTCTCCCTCCACCTCTGGTTCCCTGATGAAGACTTCACTCCACTGGCTACACACACACATACAGTTTTCTGTTGACTACTGTTGCTCAGTCAGACACTGTCTCTCTCAGCGATAACAGACCTCTGTTTACTAAAAAAGAGAAGAAGAAAAAAAAATCCACTTTTTTCACACACGAAGAAGAAGATGTGCTACTTACAGTACACACCTTACCGGGAATTTAGAAAAAGGAAAAAAAAAAAACCTGCCGAGACGTTGCCTCTAAATATTCTTTACATGTGAAGATACGCTTATGATCTTTATATCAGGCACGTTTTAATGCATCAAATTTTGTTTCGGGCTCAGTCTCGCACACTTAACCCAAAGGTTTCTAGTGTAGGTTGCTAGACTAAATCTGGTTTTTATCAGTCTCTTTTTACACAGGACAAATTTTGCCAGGGAACATCCAGTGATTCGTAACGACCATCTAGGTCCTCAGCGATTTTCCTCCAGTCAAATCTGCCACGTCTGTACTCCAGCACAAAACCAGACATTCCCTGATGGAACTAATCCTGTGTGAATCTTTTTGTTTCCGGTTCACTCTTTCTTCTTCTTTTCTTTTTTTTCTTTTTTTATCTTCCTTCTTCTGTCATGAAAAATTTGGAGTGGAATCTGTGGAGAGGGTTTTTGGTTTTTTTTTTTGCATACAGCGCAGACCTCACATGTCAGAGATAGTAGGACGTTTCATCAGCCCCTGTACAATGGAGTTTTCTCATCTACCTGAGTCATCGCTCACATTAGGTTCAACAGCATGCAGTCTGATGCTACTTCAGTGGAATAGGGCTTTCCTGTGTACTGTTTTCTTACAGAGATACTTCACCATATGCAACATTACCCAGATACAGAGGGATAGTATGCAAGGTCAACATTCCACCCACCAACTCCTCCAATGTTGTATGATGTGAGAGCCACTTTGTGCACAGCTGGAACTACAAGCGTTTATGTGCAGATCCATTCACATTGTATCCAAACAGTTGCCCAGGAACAGTCTTATTCTTTCTTAATCATTTAACTCCTAAAGCTTCTTTTTGGACTCAGACACAAAGACTTTCTGAGATGGATTTTATTTCTTCTGTTTTTCTGTGTGTATATATTTATTATAAAAGCATGTGGATAAATCATCAGTAGGCCTTTAATGAGCACCTTTTTATTACCTCATGAGCTTTCCTTTTGACCATGTTTTCACACTGTGAGCAGCTTGTTTGAGTGGTGGCTATGTTTTGATCAGCTGTAGGGCTAAAGACCTCGTCGGTGTAGTCTCCTGCAAAGCTATTGATGAAGAAAAATCATGTCAATCTTTCTGCTTTACCTCAACTTTACCTGCTAAATGCTGTCTTTTGGCAATGTTACATCATTTATTGTAAAATTGCTGCTATCAAACACAAATTTTGGTCCTTTTTTTGCTTGATAAATAACAAACAAATGATTGATTATCAAAATAATTGGCAGTTTAATCATCAGTTTTTAAGATTTCTTTCCTTTGACCTCCTCCACAACCCTCAAATGTTGTTAAATGTTGTGGTTTCTGAGTTTAAAACTTCCCTCTACCTCCAAGCTGGATAGCTCAATAAAAGATCAGCAGTAGCACTGTACTGAACTAGGTGCAATTTCCTATTTAAAAACAGCTGTGGCAAGGAAGTTAACCCTCCACATCCTGTTTTTCAGTTCTTAGACGCAGTTTCTTTTCCACTTTCGGTTTCTACTATTTCACACAAATCATGAGCGTCGGCCTGTTCCACAGTGGAGTTATTTAAACCCTGGAGCCTCCCTTTCAGGAGCAGTAAGGTGACCCCCAAAAAGCAAGAACAGGGTTAAGGAAGAGAGAACCATGTCGCCTCTCGTATGCCTGCACTTCCATATTTTTGTCCATTTTGCACTTGAAAGAAAGAGAAGCACTTCGGTCAGGGAACGATGAAGCATAAAAATCTTATGATGCTCAGTAACCGGACATCGTTCATGTTTCTCCAGTTGCTGTGTTTGGTGGAAAACTTGTGGCTTTTCCTGTAAATTTGATCACGTTTCTCACAGTGTGAATGCAGGAGTCAGGCAGGCCTGTGCCACTGTTTGGTCAGTCGGTGTAAACTACTCAGAAGCTGCACAAAGTGGGAAGAATGTATTTCTTTTTTTTTTTGGAAGGTGTCTGTCCTCTTGTTATTCTGCTCTGATGATTTCACACATACAGTATTGACCCTCCCCTCCTCACCCCTTCCCTCCTCTCACTTTTCTGCGTGGAATAGGCATTCCTATGGAAATGGTTTCCTCTACAACCCTGTTAAGTGCAGAAACTCAACAACAACTGTCAGCTTATCCTGCTACAAACGAAAAAAAAAACATGCCAAATACAACCAATGCATATGTAATCCTTTTTATGCAACAGCCATTCAATGGAAGCGACAGTCCCTCCCCTCTCACTACAATTAACAGGTACAAGGTTAGGTTCTTTTATAACATTGGTTTCAAGATGTTAACATAATGTATATAACAGAGAAATGTGAATATGTATTTGTTCAGAATCAACAAAAAAAAAGTAGTGCTCCGAGTTTGTGGTAAATAACTACTCGCCTCCGTCATGTTTTTATTTTATGTTTTGATTTTCTACTTTTTTATTTTTCTGATGATGTATGTATGTATATGACTATCAGTGAGTGCGTATGTATGTGTGTAAGTGATTAATACTGTATATCTGGTGTTCTCTAAGATGGAAAAGTGGAAGATGTCCTGGTTTGATTCTTTTCTTCTTTTACTCTTTAGACCCTGCACAGTACCTGTGGGTGTTTCAGATAACTATGCCAGAGAATGGTTTAGCGACTGCTGAATGTGATTTTACTGAGAGAGAAGCAGTGTGGACTGGCTTTTTGTACGGGTTAATTTAAAAAAAAAAAAAAAAAAGGCCATATTATTTAATTTTCTCTGTTGTCAAAAGTTTAAGCAGATCTGGGAGAGTGGAGCCTTGGTTTTATGGAGAAGCATTGCCAGGTTGTTGTGTATATGAGTGGGCTTTTTTAATTTTTACTTTCTAACTGTCTGACTGATGTAGCCTTTTTTGCATTTGTCAATAGTAAATGACCAAAGCTTCAAAATGTTTAATGGATATCATATGCAAACCTCACCATCACTGGACAAGACCCAATGTAGCGGCCCTTTGTTAATTTGGACTCCTCTCCTTCTCACACAGAAATGTCACTAATCGTGCTCGTCCTTCCTCGCTTCTTACTTTATAGACACTCTCTGTCCTTTAAAGTGGCCTATCAGCAACAAATCCACATGATGTCCCAAAGTTAGGTCAGTTTAGAGACATCTCCACTTTGCCAATGAGGTCTTTTGAGCCCGAAGTGCTAACATTCGTTTACAGGAAGAAAGAAAACATTGCAACCGTTAGCTATGCACCTTACTGAAACAAGCATTTCCTCATGTTAACTTGGGTATGTAGAATTAACACTGGAGCAATTCTGAATCATTAATTTCATAAGGTATTTATAGTTACTTCACACTAAAGCCCCTTTAGTGGGAGCTTCCCCGTCAGTGAATTTAGTCCTAGTGAATTTAGTTGATATCTGATGACCTTCCTCATCTTATAATCTCATTCTTGGAAAAAAAAAAAAAAAAAACTTGTTTTTTCCATTAACTAAATACTTTATACCAAACTTGAGGTGCCTCGTGTATATATTTTCTGCAGTGAAGATTACTCTTTTGCTGTTTAACAGTAATAACCTTGTTAACCAGGGTTTTTTTTAAAACCTTTTTTCACCTTTATAAAAAAAAAAGTTTACTGTATTTTAAATGACTTTTTTACACACATAGACGATTAATCAAATTATTCCAGGAATTTGCAAATACAATCTAATTTTGCACTTTATATCAGATTTACTTGGAGTGAAAAGGCCATTAGAAACTATCTCAATCAGATCAACATTTGGAGATAGAATAAGTAACGTCCCCTGAATGTACCAAGAAAATATTAGTTTTAGTAGTTAAATATGAAGTTAACGAATTGCTCAGGTTCTTTATGAAGAACTTGACTGTAGTGGATACCCATTATCCAAATGACGACAAAAAATTGTACACCTTCTTTGTAATGTAGTACTCTCTCTTGTCTCTTTCTCAGTGTCTTTCTCTGTCTACACCAACCAATCCTCAGTATAAATACTATGCCAATCTTCTTCAGGTGACGTCCCTGCCCTCCTCTCTGCGCTGTCAGCTGACACCTGGCGTACTGTTAAAAACCTCCTCCAGCTTGAATCTCAGAACATTCCTGCTCACAACACAGTTTCAGCAACCGTCAACACTTTGCTCTCTAGCTGCTGCCGCCCGCCGAAGCCACTCGGCGTTCACTGTCCTCTTCTGCAGCTTTGAAAGTGTTTTTCCTTAAACCAAGGTGGACACTCGCTTTTTTATTAGTAAAAGTTAGAAGTCTGGTTGTGTGAGACTTAACCTCTGCTATCTAGCAACAATTGTGCACTGACATAAAAGACAACACATTAACTGTGTTGCTCGTCTTCTGTTTTGCTTGTCTTGTCACACTTTTGTGCTGCCTAATATAGAATATTTAGCGGTGTGCTGATACCAGGATCGGGCCAATGCCCGGTGCAGGATCGGGCAAATGTCTGGTGTCAGGGAAATTCATAGCAAAAACAACCAAAAAAAAAAACAAAAAAAACAATTTGACTCTTGAAATATTTCCACAAAATAAAGGAGGATAGTTTGTTTTGTTTTTAAGATTTAGTCAAAAGTATTCTCACTTGTCATTGGTCCAAAATGGTATTTGTGCACCGCTAAGACTCCATAACACCCACTCATTCCTAATGCAGGTGTTCAAATCTCTGCTCTATGTTAAAGTTACCACAGAATCAGTTGTCAAGTATTGTAAGTGTTGCCTTATTGGGACTGAGGTTGGATATGGTTCAGAGATTTTAAAAGAAGGCTTATTATTAACTCACCACTTTTTTTGTTGTTTTGGAGGCGGTAATGCTTTCTCCGAAGTATTTGAGAAAAAAAGACCAAGGTTCCACTTTCTTCCTTGTACAAATTAATATAAATAAATATATATATATATATATATATATATTATACATTTTACCCATTTTTGTCCAGTTTTGTATATTACACTCATGTAAAGTTTGTTTTTAACGAGGCATCGGAGCAGCTATTACAAGACAATATGAGTGACAATGTTCATCTGGGAGAATTTTATGCATGTTATATTTTCTCTTTTTTTCCTCTTTCTCTCTCTCTCTCTCTTTTAATACCCCCCAACTCCCCTGTTCAGGTGTGTAACGTGAATATAAAGAAATCTACCTTTTCTTTGGAATGTTGTAGACAATCAGTCTCAGGCCGGGTCCAGTCCCTGCAGGGAGTGAGAGCCCTGTAGGCTGATAGACAAACAAAGCTCTTTTTGTTTGACAATTAAAAACTCTCTTTATTTGCATCTACTGGAAGTCTAAATTTGGAGGTTTGTTCATTCATATGTTCGTGGCTGCTCAAGTTTACACACACACACACACTTCTCTACTACACTCAAAACACAAACACCTCGTGCATTTGATCCCTCTGCTTTTTTTTCCAAGGTGAGGATGCCAACCTTGAGGAAATGATGCTTTGACTAACAAATCTATAACATCTATGAATGTGGGAATGCAACACATTGCAATAAAAGCACCATTTGAAATGCAGCATGTCGTCCCTGTATGTTTTTATTAGCCTAAAATTAAAAAAAAAAAAAAAAGGTTTTCTTTTGTAGATGATGGTATTGTCCATTTTGATATTTTCCCTAAAATAGCAGCATTTTCTGTAATTCTACAAAAAATACTTTTTGTTATGGCAATGTGTCATTGTAAGATACATAGAAATAATGTTAAGACATTCACAAATGTATAATTGCAAGGAATATGACTACAGAAAAATATTTTGTCACTTTGCATAACATAACACAGGTACTGACTACCCTATGAGACAGTTAAAAAGTCAATTTTAACAAATTCTGACTTTGACTTTATAGGATTTTATGTAATGAAATTGTTAAATGTTCATGATGAACCACACCTTTAAATTACAACTGCTTCAGTCAAGGTTTTCTTTTCCGTTCTTTTTTTTTAATATCAATATTGCATCTTTGTCAATCATACTGAGATTTATATAATTGAAGGATAAAGATAAGATTAAAGATAAAGGTAAGATTGAAGATAAAGATAAGATTGAAGTGCTGCCATCTGACTTTATTGTGAGTAGTAGTGAGTTAAGCATGTTTTATGAGACTTCACAGTCCAATAGGGTATTGAACTCTCTTTAAACCCAGGTAGGTGGAGAGTGAGGCTGTACTATGCATGATTATAAATGATAATAAACTTAATTAACTTTAAAGAACCTGTTTATTGACTATATTCTGTCTGATGCAACGCTTTCAGAGGCCTGAATACTGGTTTGACCAGGCTTCTATGAGGCCAGCATGGGTCCAAAACCCCTCAGTAGAGAGGATGGTCTTCACTTGCTTTAGTGTCCTGGTTTATGTGTATCCAATCAGATATTATCACAACCCAGGTACGAGGTTATCTACTTTACTGTAAAAGCAGATAGAGCATCTGAATGCAGATTGGATATTACTGATAATTAAACTCAAATTAATGTGCACCCCAACATTTGTTATCAGAATTATCTTCACAATTTAAAAGAATTAACAACAAAGCATTCATATGATATTTATGCCAATTAGAGGAGCTACACTCAAACAAAACACTAGAACTGCAATTAACCAAACTTAACAAAACAAAAAGATTTACAAACTAAAGAAACACTTCCCAGAGCAATATCTGGATTAAAGGGGGGTTAGGGTTAATATAGATACAATAAACCACACAAAACAATAAGGCTGTCAATTATTTGCAACTTAAACACAATAAACTACACAAATCAAATAGACATCTAATTGCAAAGTAGAAACAACATGAATGAAAGAAGTTACACAAAACAAAAATCACTTGTTATGGGTCAGACATGATCTACAACTAACACGCTCACATTCATACAACTAACAGGCTCAGGCTGAAAACATGGATGTATTATTAGAACGTATTGGATCTAATAACACATCCATGGCTGAAAATGACTAATTTAGGTCGGTCCACAACAAATTATGAAAAGACCAAACAATCCAAGCTCGCTCCAGGGATGCATCTAGGTAGTTGACGAAAGGGGGGTGATGGGAATTATAAGTCTTTCACACAAAGCTTAAAATATGAATGGATTTATTTTTACTTTTCGGTTTTCCACTCGAAATTTACAGGACATCATTTCAGATAGATCATTCACAGTAGAGTAACATTTATGACAGAAGCTGCTCTATACTCTGAACAAACCATTGGTCTATAACTGCTCATGTGGAGATACATTAGACCTTAATCATTCTTAAATCAATAAGTCGATAAGATTGTTGGTCATGACCGACAGCTCAACGCTGACTCAGAGAGGTGCATGGTTTTTTTTATTTTTCTGCTTCCGGCTTCACAGATGAAGAACAGTGTATACAATACAAAATATTTTACTCAAGAAAACAATGCACATCCAGTCAGAAGATGCAGTATTATTGTTCCAGAAATGTCACAGTACTATTTGTGAAACTTAAACAGAGGGGGGAAAAGAGGGTTTGGGTGATGGGAGTGTCTTTGAAACATAAAGTCAGGGTTTGCAGGGTTGACCAGATGCCAGTTTAGGGTTTCAGACCGTCCCTTTAAAAGCTCATATTCTTGAGTTTACTCATTGTCGTAATTTGAACAATTTGGCATCAGTATGGTTAGCAGCTTAGAGGCTAGATCAGGATGTAAAAAAAACAAAAAAAAAACAGCTTGAAATCCAGTCTCTAAATTTGTGTCTGGCAAATGATTTTGTTCTCTTCTTTTTCAATAGTTTCCTTGTGACTCAGGTAGGTTCCCTCTTCGACAGGTGGTGTGGGATTCTTGTGTTCGTGGTACTCCACTATGGGGTAGGTGACGGCAGTCAGCACCAGAACAGCCAACAGGATGTACAGTTTATACTCCAGACATATGAAGGTGCTGTAGGCAAAGGCGATAACAAAACCAAGAGACTCCCACATTCTGTAGTTGGCAAATGCTGCTTCTTTGTCCCGAGGGAAGAGGATGCCGTAAAGAGCTGCAAGATAGAGAGCAGATGAAGGACCAGCAGAATTCAAGTGTTTACAAACTCCCGCTGTGTGATTATGACATTATTTTCTAATCTTGATTAATAAGGAAATAAAAGAAGCCGTTGGTCAGTTGGGTCTAGGTAACTCATGAAAAGACAAACAAAAAAATCTGCAGCCCTCAAGAGGGTGTATTTGTTTCTTGATCTTACAATACTACAGTGTTTGCTTACTGAACAAAATACGACTAATTATGATGTGTCCAGAATGAAAAGATTCATCCGCTGGAGCATGAATTTCTTTTTACTTTTGGCAATTTTGACGATATTGTGGTGCTGGAGTGAATCTTAGAGGATGATGAAACATAGAAGTATTTGTGATACATTTAATGTAAATCCAGAAGTTAACTTGAAAGTGGCTGTAGACCAGAGAGTACATGTTTAATCAGCTTCTACTACAAGGCTCCGGCTCTTCTCTGTGGCACAGCTGCATTCAAAGTGGCACTTTCTCTCGACTTTCATCACTGGCATGACGTCATGGCGTAAAAAATTGGAAGACAGATTTCATATCCACCCAAAATATTCGGGTTATGTAAGAAATAAACTGACAAAGATGAAAACCAAAGCCATGTTCTCTGTAATTTTAGTGAGTTTCAGCTACTTCAGTTCATTTTCATTTTTAGTTAAGTAACAAAAATCTTTTTCTACATCTAGATTTCATCGCTAGTTTTTGCTAACGATGATAACCAGTGTGTTTTATCATGAGGATGACACATGAACTCAAGCAATCATCACAAACTACACTGAGGATTTACAGTGGTATCCATTTCTCTGGGGGAGAAAAGAAACTCTGTGTTGTATCAGAGTAACCATACTGTACACCAGAGGGCTGATGGGAGTTTCTTACCATTGGTCTGAGTTTGCCAGATAGCATCTGCCATACCCCACAGAGCAGGAAACACAAAAAAGACAACCAGCTGGTTAGGGTGAGGCCTCCAGAACAAGAGGGCAATGATGCAGGAAAAGTTGGCCACTGCAGCTGAAAACGGACGAACATCACAATCAAATGGAAGTCAGGAGTTAATCTGCCATTATATCTAAACTTAATGGTGAACAAACTAAATCTTTAAAACGGGGAGGGCATTGCTTTTTATTCAACAGTCATCACTCGTGCAGTAGAGAGGTTTTTACCCAGGGAGAAGAGCGCGGCCCTCCCCGTGTACCGAGCGAGTCTCCCAAAGAGAAATGAGCAAAGAGAATTGGAGGCTCCAAAGCACATCATCACGAAACCGACATAGTGGATCCCCAAAGCACACGTTACATAGTTCTGCAAGGAAACACAGCGTAGATTTATTTAAAGCAAACAAATTTAATGTCTAATACCTTATTAAGTGGATCATGTAGCAGCGAAAGTCCCAGATATTTTGACCAAAAGACAGTTGAAACAGTTATAGTGGACTTATAACTAACAATAATCCAGTTTAAAATCTCTCTTGAAGCATAATCTACTTCTCTGTTGTCCACTTGCTGAATCCTGCTTGTTAAAAAGGAGAATTTCTCAGGATCAAACATCACGTAAAAAGTTTAGGAACAAGAACGACGCTGTCTCCTCACCTTGGTGTACTCCCCAGAGAGGAAGCTCTGTTCAAAGCCGCTGTACATGGTGAGAGGGATGAGGGTCACCAGCCTCCAGTCCTTCAGCAGCCTGAACGTAGCCAGGAAGGTGTGGCAGAACGGCTCCCGGTTCCCACGAAACTGACTGGCCTGCTCCTGGTCAATGTTGTCCAGAAACACTGCGACGATGAGCATGGCCAGCACACCCACACCTACCACACAAAGCAACACACAACACTGATTTGTACAAATGTCAGCAGAAGTCTAACATACTGGTACGGCCACGGTCTGAGAAGGAGCAACTCAATTTTACCACTCGCTACATTTTTAAAAAATGCTGGAGTTAATTTAATTTAATTTACATATATGTTCCAAAATGCAAAATATTCAACCACCTTGTGTAGCCAAGAACTATAAAACTGGCTACGTGGTGCCATAAAAGCTATTCTGTGTTTTACAAGTACAGTTTAATGAGGATATTTTCTTATTTTTCCTATTTGACATTATTTTATTTCCTGTTTTATTTTTTGAAACCATTTCCCTTAGTGTCTGTTGATGTTTACTTCCTGCCCCAGTGTGTTTCCCGCCTTTTGTGACTGCTTACCTAGCCCCAATTAGTTGCACCTGTGTCTTGTTACCTGTTCCTGGTTATATTCCTTCATGTGGAGAGTCTCGTTTTTCACTCCTGCCTGGTTTCTGTTGATGTTTCCTACATTTTTTCCCTCAGTGCCTCCACCTGCTGTAAGTGCTGGACTTTCTTGGTGACTCTTAAACTACCTTCCCTACACCAATCTGCCTTTGTGCATTTTTTTCATTTATATTGATTTAAGTTTATCCAAGTTTGTTTGCTGTATATTAGAATTATTTGTATTTGTACTTGTTTTTGTTGTCTTGCTGTGTGTATACACGGGGACATATGTGTATGAAGGATTTAACTGTTATAGCTCTAACGTTCATCTTCAATCTGTGTGCACATCCACATCCCCCCGCACTGTTGACTCGGTGCGGAGGAGCAACCTTATTTAGTCTTTGACACTTAATTGTGATGCAAACTAGCTGCTAGCGTTACCAATGTAGCATCCGACGAGCGTCCACACCAGTCTCTGTGCAGGTCTGGTGGTGGTGGCATTGCTGCTGATGCTCAGGCCGCAATCAGCCGCTCCACAGGTCTCCAGCTGCTCCTCCGGGATGTTGGCTGTCAGGAAAAATACAGAACAATATGTTTAATTTTGATGAATATGCCTTTTCAACAAGGAAATAAAGTTGAATAAGTTGAAATGTTATGGGGTTGTTTTTTTTTTTTTTTTTTTTTTTTTTTTGTCTCCCTATATGTGACCTTTGGAAAAAGGTATTTATTGCCCTTTTAAACTGACAGTTTTCTAGAGAAATTGTTCCTTTATTTCTTTTTGTAAAGTAAGAAAAATGTTAATTAACAGTATAAGTTAATTAACGTTGGTTCTATTTTCTTTAAAATCTAATTATTGCTGACTACTGTAAATGTTGTCGGATGTGTTACATTGAAATGTATTCAAATACAAAATAATACTGATAATAAATGAGACCCATTAGATACCAGGAGCTCAAAGGCCTGTTTTGAACTCCTGGTGCTAAATACGTTTCATATTGAAGAAATCTAAATAAACAAGTATTATTCAGACATCCACGTGAACATTGTGCCCGTAACCAGTACGGAAATAAAAAAAAGGAATAAATAGCTGTGCCATATTGTCCTTCCTCACATGTACCTGTCATCATTTTAGCTGATAAGCTTGAGCTTTAACTATAATAAAATAATATATTGCATAGTTGGTAAGCTTGATCACACTTAACACACCCTTTCTTCTTCTCTCAACTGAACCTGTTAAAAAAGCTGTAAGCCATCAGCTAGACTTTGCCCACTGATGACTTTGTGAGCTGTAATGAGGGAGCAGAGTCAAGATTAACACATTAAGCCGAACAACGTGTATCACAGGACAATGAAGTGAATGCATCAGGTTGTATGAAATGGAATGTGGTTACACCTTTGTTGATAGTGATCAGTAAAGAGGTGTCAGAGAGATGGAGAATGACTTTCAGATACAGAAACAACATCACAGGTTGATGATTCATGAGACTCTTCTACCGTGAAGAGACCGTCCTCTGCTTGATGGAGACACTTCTACAAAGAGACTGATTATGGTGCAGCTCAAACTAACTCATCGAAGTAATTCGCTGTACTGTCTTAAGATTTAGCAGAATTCATGTTGCATTCTGGTAGAATTCAACAGTTTCAAATGGAAAATGCAGCAAAGAGTTTTAACAACCCAGAAAACCTGCAGCAGCATAAAATCTTCCTCTTCCGACTCATCAGTCGGACTCCGTGTAGTTTCTTTAACAGCTTGAGATGTTTTCACTGCTGCATATTTCCAAAATATTAATGCAGTCTCTAAAAACTCTTTCCCTTCTCTTTGCTAGATGCACAACTTTCTTAAAGAAGCACAAATCATGAGCCACGCTTCCTCTTTGTTATTGCCACTGGTCAGCGTATTTTTGTGAATCTGTCTCACTTGCATAAGACTCATGTAAGAGCAAAATGAAAACTGTCCCAACACTATGGACCAGCCTAATTATTTACTATTATTTACTTTGTGAAACTGGACCCAAATTTATCTGAAGTTAATTAACTGAATCCAATATTAGATCATATAAACAGCAGAATGAACCGAATATTCAGTACTTTTCTGCTGTGTTTTACAATAACCTGCTCTAATAACATATTTTCTTCACAGTGTCTGGGGGGATCACTTCGCCTGCCTGCCGCTAACACATCCTCCACACAATTCACTTCCTACCTATGTTGGTGTCCTGTCCGAAGATGAGCGACGACATGAGGTTTCCCCACACCGCCGATGACTGAAAGATGAAGAA
Organism: Trachinotus anak; assembly: GCF_046630095.1. Lineage (NCBI taxonomy): Eukaryota > Metazoa > Chordata > Actinopteri > Carangiformes > Carangidae > Trachinotus > Trachinotus anak. The sequence continues at coordinate 2,385,566 of NW_027273882.1, read as the reverse complement.
GAAGATACCAAAGTACTGGTTGATGATGTCAGAGCCCCTTTTGCCCTCCTTGGCGGCCTGCATGTTACCGGAGATGGTCAGGTAGGTGCATTTAGCCGACCACAGCGGAGAGCCACCCAAACCCAGGATCACTGAGGTGGGGATGAGGGTGTACCTGGAGGAGAGAGCAAAATGTATTAACTAAATTTATTCTTGATCTATGTCGGCCTTTTTGTTTCTTCCCTGAACACAACTTGAATTTGGATTTCCCCAAGGCATTAATAAAGAATTTTATCTAACTATAATTACAATCTGATGGCTGCCAAGACGCAGAAATTTAGTCATGCTGCTGAAATGATGAGTCACATGTAACCCAGACACCTAAAAGCTTTCACCTTTTTAACCAGTTTGAATCCAGTTTTAACATACACAACTTCTTTTGAACAGCAAATAACCAAATCAGTGCTTCTTGGGTGCATGGCTACAGCGTCGGCCAAGGGCCGTGCTCATTTGGCATCTCATTGAGACGCTGCTGTGAAAGTGAATTTGTCTCATTAAACCAATAAATAAAGGATCTGACAGCGACAGAGACAGACAGAAAGAATAACAACTGCACAGACTGGGCTGCATAGATGGGTTATCCACAATAAGAGGGACACAGAAACAAATGTGCTGATTTTATTAAATGTCACTGTCACCTCTGATGCCTCCAAACCTGAGCAAATAAAACCAAAGCTATCTGCACACATAGATTAAAAAAAAAACAAACCCTAATGGGATGTGATCATGTACAAATACCCCACCACAAGTACCCCTCTGGTTAGCCCGAGGGCCTCTGATTTGCCCTTTGGCTGCAGTGAGGGTCCCACTTTTTCATGCTTGTCCCTCTTTGTGTCGAGGTTCCCACAGATACAAATTTCACTTCTATGTTTTCTCCATTCACAATAAAAGGATATTTTTGCCCACACCTTCCCCCATAAGTCTATTACTTTAACTTATTCTGTATTTTTACATCTGTTATAACAGTACATATATTTTTTAGAATGAGTTGTTGTCTTGATCCTGGGTCAGACCCTGACAGCCTACTGGTGAATTACCATCCTGGGTAGAGGTTTCCAAAGGAGTAGGAGACATAGCAGGCCATGCCGGCAACAATGGTCCATTTACAGCCCAGATTTTTGATCATGATGGGAGGCAGGAACATGGAGGAGATGATGATGGAGGCATAGATGACGCTCAGAGACGCTACGCCCATCCCCTGCTCTGCATTCAGACTGCTCTGCACACAGACAGTAGAGACAGGACTCCATTAGGGGGCAATGATGGTTAAGGGAAGGTCAGTTTAAGTAGCTTGAAACTTCTTCTTCTCACTTACATGCTATTGATTCAGTTTGGAAATATTATGCATTCATTTGAACAGTATATTCTGATTTTGTTTGGGGTCAAAATTCTATAAAAGTATCAAATTTCTAATATTTTTGAGAGCTTGACTTCTGCAGAGCTAAATATTTGATGTAGAGGAATGAGTGAATTCTACATGAACTGAAAGTAGTTGGTTCTTTGAAACAGTGCCAAAGCATCAGGATTTTATGTTTAGTATTTTGTCTAAATATGTTTCAGTTGTGTTTTTCAGTCTGAATCTGATAAAATACATGCGTTCGTGTTTTAATCTACTGCGAGGAGATACCACAGAATTTGGTTTTGATCCAGTGTCAGTTAATATCAGAGGCAGAAAGACCAATATCATGATACCCATACGACTTTTCACAATGTTCTTATATATAACAGTTTTATAACAGTTATAATTTTAACAGCTTTATATGATGTAAAATTACATAGTGCACATACACTGGGCAAATATATGTCTTATGTCATTTAAGGATTTAAATTTTAAATTTATAATTATATTGTTGGATATGGAATTTATCCCTTACTTTTCTTTATATTTATTTTTAATCATATTCTAATTAGTATCTCAGGAGTCTGCCACTCTGCATGTCAGTGCACAAACTGCATGTGAGTAAATAAAACTTAAAATGCAAAAAAACAAGTGCAATCCACTTCCAAAACTTTGAATCCTGTGACCCTGGAAACCATGAATACAAAACTTCTATGATACTAACTCCTACTCTTTTTAGGGTGTGGAGACCAGGTAGTGACATTAATGCTATTCCAAAATCCATTGTTTTGAATTTTAAAGTTACATTAAAATAGTTTTTAACAATCAAAGAAACAAAACCCATTAACACTGTTAATGATTTTGACATCCTTGAGACAATGTAGAAGAGACTGAAGACGTGTGGGGCCTTAATTGTCCCTTTGTATGTACTTATAAATAAATCCCTTTAAACTCCTTGTTACTAATCCCTGCTTAATTAAAACATTAAAAGGATAAAACAAACATTTCAATATAATTAAATTACATAAATAGAGGAAACTAACATTGAAATAATTCCAAAACCCATTATTTGTAATTTTAAATGAAATTAAAGGCTCTTAGTCTTTACAATTAAAGAAAAAAAAACTTTTCCAAAACAAAACATCCACAAAAGGCATTTAAAAAAATATTTTAAGCAATTGTCCCTGTCAGAATTAACCCATGAATAAATCCTCATGATAATAAAACATTTTACATTTTAGTGTCTTTAATGAACAATAACATAATAAATGCAGATTTTCCACTTACCTGCAAACTCTGCAGGCCTCCGTAGGCCGTGAACAGAGACAGAAACCCGAGAGAGACCACCAGCACGTTCTTGAAGTTACGGCTGATCATGGCTGCCTTTGAGAAGTAAAACCTCCACAGACCCTTTTCCTTAAAAGAAAATATATATGTAAGAAAAAACTAAGTGTGTTTCTGAAGTGTTGTTTATTTTAGCGTTAATGACTTCATGCAGCAGCTGAACAGCTCCAGAGTAAAGTCACTCTGTCTTTGCTGCCTTTGATAAACTCAGACACTGGAAACAACTGAGAACAAAGTCCAGCCCACACACACACACACACACACACACACACACACACACACACACACACACACACACAAGGCTCAGTTTATGCAGAGTATGGCCCTTATCACTGGACTTGTGAATTGCCTCCTACATGTCAGATTTCGTTGGAATGAAGTGATCAGTTTGCAGACCTCCCTTCTTTCAGTCCCTCCCTGCTCTGAATCATAACAGGTGTTATGTACGTAACCATCTATAGCTTTCAGTCCTTCTGTTTCCTTCTTCCTCCTCATTATTTTCTTTCATCTTTTTTCATACTTTCAGTTCGTTCCTTCCAGTTCACATTCAGGCTGTCGTCTTATTTTTTCTCTGTACTGTGTCCGGCAGCAGTTGAGAGTCGTCATATGTACATTCAAGCTGTCGTCCGCACGTACAGGAGCAGTGGCACGGAGCAAAGGTTTATGGCCTGTTATTTCTGATCCTTTTCCTTTACGACGGTACAAACCCATCGTTTTTTACGACGTGATGGCTTGTTGTTGTTTCAAGAAAAACATGACAAAACACAGGGACACTGCAGTCCACTCTGTTATCTCAGCTGGACTCAGAATGCAACAAACAAGCTCCAGGCTCATGGATCAGGCCTGTGTTCACCTCGGAATGAAAACCAGATCTGGTCAATGCTTTGGTCTAATCCTGAGCCGTGTAGAGTGGTTAGTTCAGTTATTTAATAAGATTCAAGGCCGACATGAATCATTCCATTATTATTATTTCTATCAGGTCAAATCTGTCGAGACCTAAGCAGCTTCAAACCCAACTTATTTAATTAGTGCAGCTTTCAGTAAAGATTTTTTGTGTTTTGTATCCTGAAACATTATAGAGTAATGTTTTAAAGTGCTTTGATAATTTCACAGTATTCATATAAAACCTAGACCTTGATTTATAATCAAAAAAGACGTGGAAATCTCGCTTTATACTATCTGGGACCTTTAATATGAACACTGAGTTTCACGTCACCCTGACAGATGTCAGTTCTGTCTGTACTATCTAAATCAATGGGAAGAGTCACACACAGATTAGGAAATGATATGACCGATTAGGAAATTAGGTTATGACCAGACTACTCATGACAGCCAAGAATGGGAAACGGTCCATATCAGCACAGAGAAGCCATAGTTCAACATAAATTATTGATTGGTGCATCAATAATAACAGTCACAAGGACTGTGCTGTACATGCATTTATCTCAGTTGTACTTGGTTGGTTCATTTCAATTACATTTATTTCTGCGTGTGTGGACATTTGAGGACAGAGGCCCAAGAAGACTGAATTTACTATATCAATCATGATCATGTGCTGCACCCAGTGTTAAGGAGGAAATTGGGTGTAGTTACTGTGATGTGTGTCACTGGTGTAGCAATGATAAATAATGTTGTGGTTTCTAAAATTAGAGTTGTGAAGTTGCAGGAAATCAATCAACATGTATTTATGTAGCCCTTTACAATAACCAAAAGGTAACCAACAGTAAAAACTGAGAGAACACAATATACAATAAAATCATGAAAAGCATTAACAGCACATTAAAAAGACAAAAGAAAAATGTCACAGCGCTACTAGCTATCAAAAGTCCATTCTAAATAAATAAGTTTTGAGTTTAGGTTTAAAAAGTGCTGGGTCAGTAATAGTGTATATGTCAGGGGGTAACTTATTCCATTGTTTAGGTTCAGCGACAGAAGAAACACAATCACCCAACAGCTTATATCTTGCCCATGATGTTGATCAGATGGCTGCAATGCACTGTGGTTACAGAAAGTTAAAATCTCAGATAAATAAGTTGGGGCAAGGACATTAATGGCTTTAAAAACAAACATTAAAATCTTCAAATCAATTCTAAAATTAAGTGGAAGCCAATCAAGTGAATAGAGTTAGGGGGGTTATATGTTCACACTGGAAAGTGTTTGTTAAAAGGCGAGCCGCAGCGTTTTGCACAAGTTGGAGGTGGACAAGGAGAAGACTGGTTAACACCAACATAAAGTGCATTACAGTAATTTAGCCTCAAGCTAATAAAAGCCTGTCTGTTAAGGAAGGGTTTTATCTTGGCTAAAAGAGCTCGTTTTGACAAGAGTCTATGAAATGATCAGTCTGTGTTCCTATATCAAATTCTTCTTGAAACAATATCCTCATTATCCTGAAGAACCTCTCAGATCACGTGACCATGCTATCGGTTTATGCTGCTAGTTTTAATTATTTCAGCTTTGTTTTCAAGAAATTCCTTCCAACGAGGCCGTTCAGATCACATATAAACACTTCTGATATCCAACGTTTTCCAGCAATAAGTCTTCACCACACCCTCACTCCAATGCCTACCACATGATTGACATTATCTATGTGTGTGGATAAACACACGGAGAAAGATCCATCACAATCGAAATGCTGTGATTACCAGAGAGAGAACAATCTCTTGTATCTCTTGTGGCGTTTCCTCACAGCCAAGGACGCTGTTCTCTGGAGACAGTGCGAAGGTGCCAAGTGTCCAGTTTATGGCAGGATGTGCAGTACGGGAAAATCTCTGAACACCAGTACACATTTGATAACGATCAATCAGAGCTGTTTAAATTTTGGACCAGCTGACTGGCTGATCTTTATCTCTTATGAGTTTCCCGCATGTTGCTGTGGATACTGAGAGCCACACATGGGCAGAGAGACCAAACATAAATAAATACCTGCATGGGCAGATAAGAGTCTTAAATATTAGTAATAATTATGACAACTACTGCAATGACGTCAGACTACACTGAGTAATGCAGTACCTGGTAATCACTGACAGTCATAATCTGCAGTTATCACAGAACGATAGTAGCTGTGACATGTTTACAACATCTCTACTTTGGAACTGTTTACATTAGAAGTTATAATGATCGTTTATATGAGTTATGTAAAACAAACTGTCCAAGTGGTTCTGGCTTTAAAGAAAATATAATATGAGCAGTGTTTGACTTCCTTTTATCCAGAAAAAACCTGATATGATTTTAGACTTGTTTACATATAGAGACTGAAGAGAATGAACGTTTTACTTCCAGTGTTATACCAGTGTTAACCTGTGGTTTTATCAGATATTTATTTTTATTGACTTCTTATAGACCTCCCCACCCTGTTGTTAAGACACAGTTTGGTGTGGCTGTAAGTGTCCAGTGTATTGATATATGCAGCTGATATAATCCATTTCTTTACTATAGCTGTTTGCTGGATACTGATATCAGTGATATGATCTGACTGTCGTCGATAACATTTAAATAGAAATATGATTCATAGCAGTGTGATTGCATCAATGCATGCATGTGTACCTTAAACAATAATACCATAGTATAAACAATATATATACACAAACATATAGTAGCTTCTAACATTGAATTAAACTCAAAAATATGTGACAGCACCAATAATTAGACTGGGATTTTCCTCAAATCTGCAGGTACAAACAGTTTAGAACGACTGTATTTGCAGGCACTGATGCAATATCAGTTTGCACTTTGCACCCAGTATGGGAAAGGAGGACGTGCATACAGCTGGATTAAACCTCAACTATAACCTTGATCTGAAGAGGTTAAAATAATGTCTGGCTCATATGTTCTGCTGGATGTTGTGAAAGAGTTCATGAGTATTGACTGATCAAATCTGTGCTTGCACATGTAGAGATATCAAACTGTCCTCAGCAGTGCTGTGCAATATAAGGAGACCGTCACAAAGAAACAGTAAATAAATACAGTATAGTTGAGGGAATGACACCCATTTTCTTTTAGGCTTAATGATTCAGTCTGTTCGCTTAGTCGAGGAGAGTCAATGAGTCCAGGCATTCGGACGTGCAGTAAACAGCAGAATGGCCTGCACCTGATGGTTTGTACCTGAGCTGGTCCTACTTTTTACTGGCATATTTACTTGACCAGCGGAGGGAGCCAGAGTCCACAGTTTAATCCTCAAAACCTGAACTGGCACAGAAATAATGTGTATAAAGCTGCTGAATTCAACCTTACATTAAATTACATACGTATGTAATGAAATGAGACCAAGTTCTCTCAAATATCTACACCAAGACTGATCAAAAGTGAATTTTGTGACACAATTAGTGTTTTTCTGACTGACAAACTGCTTCCTGGGAGGTTTAAAAAATCCTGCTCGAATGTAAAGCATATGTCTTAAATGGGTAAAAACATATTAGTATACTACTGCATGTTCACGTGAACTGAGACAACTTTCTTCAGCTCCAGCAGTGTTTTCAACTTTTTTACACCATTACGTGTATTGTACAAGTACTCACTTGGCAGCTGAATATTTTATAACAAATATATAGGATGAGTTTATAAAATATGATGCATTGTTAAAGATTAAACTATTACTATATTAAATACTTGAAATTAGGTCCACCTCAACAGATACAGCAATAAATTGCTCTTTACACATAAATGCATGAGTAGTAATCCAATAATTTAAAGTTATATATGTATCAAGCGGCCATTCAGGATGGCTACTTTTACTTTTGACACTTTAAATATATTTTGCAGATCTACTTGTGTACTTTATTTTGAAAAGGTAAACTTTGATTGCGGTATTTCTACTCGTGATGGAAGATTTTCATGTTGTTTTTATTGCTACATGAAGTCAGGAAAAGGATGTGAATACTTCTTCTACTGCTGCCAAATGTAAACTAATATAAATGACACGTGTGAGACGACGACTTAAATCCACATGAAGCCAGAGAAGTTTAGATAACACATCAGTCGAACGTTGCAATTCTCTTTTCAAAGTAGTTGAAGTGTTGAAACTGTGCAGCTTTCCCAACGTCATCGGGCAAGAATCCCATCAACATCTGTCTGCTCCCACACACTCAGCGCAGGATTTCGCTGGATATGTCTGTCAGATGTAAAAAGTTATATCTGTGCCCAACAAGATTCAAACCCAGCTGTACACACACACACACACACACACACACACACACACACACACACACACACACACACACACACACACACAAGCACACACCCCTCACCTTACCAGGAGTGATTTCCAGCCTCCAATCCAAAGCTGCTTCTATAAATTCACCAAAGAAGCAGCCAGGCTTCCTCCAAAGATTTCCTTCATTTCTATTCTTTACCATCTGCTTGTCATCACAGCGCTCTGCAACTCTTCATTCCTCATCCCCTTGTTTTTTTTTGCCTCTATCTTTCTGTCCCAAATTTATCTCCCCTGTCCTTTCTCTCTACTTTTGTCTCCTCTCTGCCTCGTGGAACCACTCCCTGCTGGCATTCATGGCAATGTCTTTCCAGTTATTGGTGGTTTCTCTGCAAACAAGTAACAACAGGGAGGAAATGGCTGCTGAACATTTAACCTCAGAGAAAAGTGAGGTTCAGTCAGTGAGATTTCAAATTTTGAATGCATGAACATTTCTACTCTGTTGTATTTCTACTTTTAGTACCAAAAGTAAATCTACTCATTACACAGAATGGCCCATTTCAGATTAATTTAATTTATATAACCGGATTATAATTACTGATGCATTAATGTTTACATCACTTTCATGTTGCAGAGGATAAAGGTGAGGCCAGTTTGTACTATGCTGGGTGGCTTCCCCCAGGGATCAATATAATTCTACATCACAATTTATTTGTTGATCATATTATCTATTGTTTATCTAAATCTGCAAAGAACTAGTGTCTAAAGAAAAAATAAAACAAATGCAGTGGAGTAAAAATTACAATATTTGAATTGTAGTGAAGTTATAAATAAGCAGAAAATGAAATTAAGTTAAGTTCTTCAAAACTGTACTTAAATACAAAACTGGAGTAAATGTACTGGCTGAGAGAATCCTACTGCACTTAACACTAGGCTTTGATTTTTTTAAACAAACTTTATAACACATGGACAATCAATACTGCTTTCCCAACCACAAAAACAAAACAGTTGGAGTGAAATATTGAAATAAGATAACAAGACAGAAATATACAAGTAGAAAGTTGAGCTATTAAAAATTAAAGAATAAAGTTTATATATATGAAGGGAAATAAGTACCCTATACAGAGTGTTTGTATTTAAAGTTAGGATGGGGTACATATAGCCCACATTATGTGAAGCCTATAATAACTTGTTATGATGACAATGTGCTTGCTCTTTAAGTTGACTCCTGACTGGATTTGAAAGAGGAGAAAATTGTATTTATGGATTTGGAGCTCAGCCAATCAGACAAGGCTTTTCATTTTTGATCCCCTACTGAGCCAGTTTGCACCGACCCTGGTGGAGGATGGTGCACAGGGCCCGGCTGTGACACCGGGCCTGGTGGAGGTCTGGGCTCCACTGGGCGCGGTTTGTAGTTAGTTTTTTCTGTTCATGAACTTCTGTGTTTTTAAACCGCGCTAAAGTTTTTGTATGCACACGGATTATTTCTCTCTACCTGTGGAGATATCTTCACTATAATCTGTTTCTCACCGGATAAGCTGTCAGAAGTGACAGATGTCTATCAAGGTTATCCAAAAAAAAAAAAAAAGTGTGAACACATGATGTGTCACATATTCACAGTGGTGGACAGTAACGGAGTAAATTTACTTGAGTACAGTACTTAAGTACATATCCAGAGGATTTGTACTTTACTTGAGTATTAGATTTCTTTGGTACTTATTACTCTTACTTGAATACATTTCCAAGACAAATATTTTTACTTTTACTCGAGTAAATTTCTAGGAAGGATGAAAAGTACTCGTTACTTTCAGGTCTGCTCTTTTTTTTATTTTTTTTTTTTATTCTAAAATACTATTGGACACAAGCTGTGTTTGTCAAAGAATGAAACCTATCACAGTGCACGCTCTCCACTGGGATCTACGTAAAGGCGGATAATAGAGACAAGAGACAAGACAAGACAGACATGGGGAGACAGACATTGGGAGACAGGCACGGAGACAGACAAGACAGACATTGGGAGACAAGACAGACATGGGGTGACGGACATTGGGAGACAGGCACGGAGACAGACAAGACAGACATGGGGAGACAGAGTTTGTTGTGCTCCTATATTGTACTGGTACATGTCCTTCCTGGAAAGTCAAGTGACCTCAACATTGAGTTATTGAAAGCAGAGATGTAGTTTTTTGTAAAGCAGTGGTTCTCAACCAGTGGTCTGGGGACAACATTGGTCTTTGAGGGGGTTCCAGTTCCCAACTTAGCTAAATGATAGAGAGTTAGTTGGACGGTGCAGGTTCATTTGGTTACAGTTTTAATGATTGTTAATAAACACTGCATCTGCAACATCTGCTGTCCTCTTACGATCCCATTCATTTTATTTGTTCTTATAGGTGTTTCTGCAGGCTTTATATAACACTGTGGTTCTAAAAGCAAGCACATCAGTGCAGGTGGTTTCAAAGAGTTAATTCTCAGAAACAAGAGTTAAAAGGTCCTTAAATTCATTTAGAAAAAATTATAGTAATTCATTGATGTGAAAAATAAGAAGTTTACTCTTACTCTTACTCTTACTTTTACTTAAAGAAAAAACATGTACTTTTGGATACTTAAGTACCTTTAAAAGCAAGTACTTTTTTACTCTTACTCGAGTAACATTTAGACTGAGCTACTTTTACTTGTAACGGAGTAAATTTTGACCGGTAGTATTTGTACTCTTACTCAAGTACTGAGGTCGAGTACTCTGTCCATCTCTGCATATTCACGTCTTAGTTTGCAGCAGCTGCTTTATGTTAAAACGGTGAAAACAAATGTTAAAATGTCCTTATGACATGATGGAGACATGTTTCCTACCTCAGAGCTGTGTGTGCATCCTCGATCGTTTGCAAACTGGGTCAAAACTTTTCTTCACAAACACATGGGGTCCCATGATTTCCCATGATGCCGCTTGATACTTATGTTGTTCATTAGACTCCCCCCTGCCCATTAAACGCCCATCAGTGAAACTCCACCAGCAGTCAGTCAGTCAGCAACAGTGGGCTGTCTGTTAGAAGATGTGGTGTCCAGGCCCAAACTCAGATGACCTGTCATTCAGTTATTTCCTCAACGCTCCTCCAGAGCCACAGCAGCTGTTCTCACAAGCAGCTCTAAAGATGTTTTCTGAACTGACCTTAATGTATAAAAACACTTCCTCCTCAGTCGGCTACTCATAATCTCATGAAAATGATTCAGTTAAGCCGAAGGTCTTCCCATGAGAAAAAAGATGCACAGATTATTTGTCAAAAGTTTTAAATACATATTTTAATACGAAGATAAACTGCGATTCATATTTTTGGTTAAATGCACAATATGTAATTTTCTGCCTGTGGGAGTCTCTCGAAGCAATGACAATAGACAGTTTGGTGATGTAGTGGAGTAGCATGGGATCATGGGTGTTCCCTCAGTGTCAGAGGTTCGGGAGGTTTTTACTGGGAGCTGAATCACCTGCAGAGGTCTCCTCCTCTCCAAAAATAACAAACCCTGTGATTAAGGAAACGTCAGAGAGACTCAGCCACATGTTTGATCCTCAGTCAGACTTAGATGAGGGGCTTGCTGTGAATCAGACATATCTGAACTGTAAGTGTATGAGCATCTTTTATTTTTGTTGTTTGTTAGCTTGTCATGTCGTATACCTGCCTACACCCTGCACTACACCAGAGCTCAGATCCAGATACCAGCACAACTCTGATAACTTCATTATAATATTTATTAAGTGTAATTAATGTGTCACTGTAAAAACATTTATCCTCTGACTCACTGTGCAGAAAGTACAGGTCAAACATAGTTCAAAAAGATAATGTACATATCACTGTGTGAAAAATAGACGCTGCTTTTAAATGACTAATGCACTAAGACAACACCAGACAGCTGACTGCAGTTAAACACAGTCATACAGTCATACAGGCGACTGATTGGTTGGTTTGATTTGAACTACTGTGGCTGGTTTATTGTCCCTGACTGTTTATTGGCTGAATAAATGGAGACACACACACACACACAGACACACACACTCTGCCGGCCACTGCCTGAGGTAGAGAATTACAGGTATTAGAGTGGCAGACAGACAGGTATGTCTGCTCTGTTTCAGATATGAGCTGAAAACTCTGTGAGCAGACCGGCTTAGGGCACTTTAATAACACACTTCTCTGTGTGTGTGTGTGTGTGTGTGTGTGTGTGTGTGTGTGTGTGTGTGTGTGTGAGAAAGAGAGAGAGTAAGCCACTAGAGGACTCTGTTACACACAGCAAAAAGAAAGGTGCGTTGGTATTAATCATTAACTGTGTCCAAGTTACAAGAGGAAATTATAAACATGTACTGTCGGATGTAAATTCTGACAGGTTCAAATTCAAAAACTTAAACATAATATAAAACGAATGTTTTCTGACAAAGGTTTTTTGACCTCTCATGGCACCGTACAGCCATTGATGTGTGTTTACTTTGGCGTAAATACAGAGTAATAATCCTTTAGTGTTGCAACACAAAAGACAGGCCCAAGCTGCACTGTTCTGATAATCAAAATATAGTTCTGACTCATTTTTTTAAGCAAAAATACCAAATATTTTAAACTGTGATAATTTGATGAATTTATTTGTACATGACAGCGAAGTGAATATCTTTTAGATTTGGGAGAATTGGTCGACAAAGTAAGGCATAATTGAGATAATAATCATCAGCCTAATCGATAATTAAAATAATTGTTAGTTGCAGCTGCAGGACAAGGCCACTGCTTGAGTTAAATCACACCACCTATCACTCATTTCTTTTTAAATACTTCCTTAAAGACGCCTCCATCTTGGTTTCTAATCTCTCGCAGCTGTGGTGTTTTCTGCACAGCATGTCCATGAGTTGCGCTGTCAGTCACACAGTGTCTGTTTTCATGCATTTTCTCTGGTGTTTGTGTTTCTGTAGGTGGAGCTCTTTTCTCAGTTGCTGGTAATCACTGAATCAGCTGGACACTGGCTGTGAATGGACTGAATATATGTTAAGTCTCTACTGTGTTGTAGCTCTCAGACAATAAAGTATCATAACAGGCATTTATTCATAATCTTCTCCTTATTCTCTAATTTCCATGCTTGGTTTAAATCATAATCTGCAGCACTTTTATGAAGTTTTTTCGTTTGCTGTCTCTGAGCTAAAGTGGGACTAAAGCCTCACAGAGGCCAGTGAGAGCTGTGAAGGAAAAATTCATTATTCCAGATTGAGCTGGGTCACACTCTCTAATCCCAGACCCCTACCTGTCTGACTGCTACAGAGTCATGGGAAAAAACTCTCTCTCATACACACACACACACACACACACACACACACACACACTTTCTTCCTCCTACGAACTCTCTTTTCTCACCCAATCCTCCAGCTCTCTCACCCAAATCCCTCCTGGAATCTCAGACCTGTGTGTGAACCAGACTGCAGTCTGACTGATATGAGTTTTTAAAGACCGAGGCCGATACTGATCCATCTGGACAGAAGATGCCGACAGCCTCCGCATCTTTAAATCTCGCTATGCTCATGACAAATACGTTAAAGAATCCAACGATCCCCTCTGAATTTACTCTAAATCTAAAATGTTAGACATTAAGACTCCAAATAACAGACACAAATATTTATATTTAATAAAAAAAGAAGATATTTCTACATGGGATCTAGTGAAACGCATAGACTTCCCATTGACAATTGATGACGTATTCATTAAAAGTATATAATCAATCAAACTGCGTCATATGACTCATATTAGGGGAGGAGCACACAGACCAGACCATATGTGATTTTTAATGAACTTAACATTAATCACATAAATTCTTCTAAACCCTAAATAATAAAGAAACTGAGCGAATAATTTGTCTCTTTATTGATATTATTTCATATTAGAATATTTAAAGTTCATACATTCACCCCATACATTCAGTATCATACATTTACTCCACTCATTAAAAAATGTAACTATTAATAATGTACAGTTTATTATTATGGCAAAGTACCAGGGATTTAAATGTCTTAACACATTTTCAGCATTTCCCTGTTTATATAATCAACTTTCCAGTTTTAAGAGGAATATGAAACGTCTTCTTTCAGAAGTCTTGTTTTAAGAGTACAACTGGATGTGTCTTAAACATTAGTAACATCTGGTTTCTTATTGCTCACAGCAACAAACCCACTCTACTGCAGCTCTACTCTCCTGCAACTTCAACTGAAGCTATTTATAGTTACCTTACCTGTCCATCCAATTCCAGCTTAGCATCTCTGTTTTAAATATTTAGTTCTTGAGAGTCAAGAGGTCCCTCCACCTCCGAAATGCTGCAGTGATGGTCACACTGTGTTTGGAGAAACTGGAATGAGTGTGGACGAATGTTTGATGCTGCAGGGGAAGCATGATAAGTTTGAACAAAGACCCAGTAAAATGTTCCTGAATCAATCTTTAAGACAAGATACAAAAAAAAGAATAAATAAAAACAATAAAACTAGATCGTCTGAATAACCTGAATTGTTGTGATGCAGAATCCAACCATTTTAGTTTGCTTATGTTTTGCAGCGTCAGACATAATTGCAGAGGCCGGTGTGTTCAACATGACTGGGTTTGTCTGACTAATCCTGCCAGTGTGAGAGAGTTTGTTTACACAAGTTTCTCTATCTTATCATGCTCAAATGTGCATTCCACACAAAGGTATGAATGAGAAGAGACCTGAGGTAAAGACAAAGGTGAGAGGTTATCGTTAAGAGAGGAGGAAGGAGAGGAAACCAGCAGACGAACGGACGGCTCAGACGTCACTGATTTCCTTCCTCTCACAACAACAAAGGTCCATTTGGAGAAGAATAGCAGAAATCTAAGGAAAAGTAAAGTAAAGTTTGCAATACAATAATATAATAATACAATAATATAGTACTTTTCTGCAAAGCCAGATTTTGTTTTAATTTATCAATTGACGTATACAGCAAATAAACAAAGCAAATGTTGTGTTTCAGAGTAGCAGGATATTTTGTTAAAACAGCCATGTCACAATTATTCAACCCCTGTATAATATTGATGATTTTAAAACCTACTCCAGGTCTGTATGACTTAAAGTTGGGTTAAAGTTGGGTTAAAACGTGATTAATGCATCGAGAACTCGATGACGATCCTTAACTTGCTTCAGTTCTGATGTTCATATAATCAACAACTAAAGATGTGTTCAAGGTGCGTTGTAACCATGGGGAAGTCTGGAAGCTGCCACAAAAGCTGAGAGAATAGATTATTTCATTGCACCAAAAAGGCAATGCGTATAAGACGATTTCCAAGACCTTGAACATTGACCACAGGACCATTGTACAGAAGTTCAACATTTATAGCACAGCAGCAAACTTCCCTGACTGTGAGAGAGAACGCAAAATTTTGTTAAGAGGCTTTAACCGTCATATCAGGACAATGAAGAAAAACCGTTGTGTTACTGCAAAAGACTTACAGGATGACC
Source organism: Trachinotus anak (assembly GCF_046630095.1). Classification (NCBI taxonomy): domain Eukaryota; kingdom Metazoa; phylum Chordata; class Actinopteri; order Carangiformes; family Carangidae; genus Trachinotus; species Trachinotus anak. The sequence continues at coordinate 2,370,222 of NW_027273882.1, read as the reverse complement.
TGATGAAGGCTGGGACAAATGTGTCGATGCCAACCATATAAAGCCAAGGACTTCATGGACGGACTCGACGACGCACGCCATTCTTGACCAAGAAGCACAAGAAGGGTCGACTAAATATGGATAGGCCTGCAGAAACTGGGACACAGTTCTATGGAGTGACGAGACATCGGTCAGCGGTTTGTCTGACGCAGGAAAGGTGAAGCTTATGACCAGAGGAAAACTATCCCCACAACCAAACATGGGGGTGGGTTGCTGCTGCAGGAACTGGCAATCATGGATTCACAAAAATACCGAACCATTTTGAGGAGGAATGTTATGCCTTCTGTGGTGAACTTGAACCTTGGTGATAATTGTGCTCTCTGGCAAGACAATGATCCCAACCATGCTTCCAAGTCAACCCAAACTTGGTTGAGGAATCAGCCCTGGAATGTCCTGGAGTGGCCTTCTCGGTCTCCAGATCTAAATCCGATAGAAAATCTTTGGGATTTTAAAAAAGCAGTTGTAGCACAGAAGCCACCAAACCTCAATGAAGAATGGGCAAAGTGTCAGAAACTCGTACGTAAGCATGTACCGAAATCCCTTCTTAGAGTTTATCAATGCAAAAAGATCCAAGTACTGAGGCTAGGAGCTGAAAAATAGTGCACAAGGACATTTGTTGAGAGAACTAGATGTTAACAAAATTTCTTGTAGGTATCAATGAATATTCTTTCTGTTTACTTTCATTTAATTCAATACACATCACCATAATAACTTTTAAGGAGAGAGGGGTTGAATATTTCCAGTTGTAACTGTATTATAGGTTTCAGTGGTTACAAGAATGATGATTCCAAGAATAATTAATGTGTTTTAAGCATGAAAACAGACCAATTTAAAGAAACTGAATACTCACCTTTCCTATAACCCCATGGCAGCTGCTTGCAGCCTCTGCCTCGGGCTTAATAACCACAGCAGGCAGCGACTCCAGCCTCTCACTCTTAGGAGCTGGTATCTGTGGCGAGCTTCACTTTTAGTTCTCAGCCTCTCAGACTGTATTTAGGTGTCAGGCTCTGCCAGCCGCCGTGACATGTGTGGGTATTTCAGCAGTTAGCCGTCATTAGCGGTTTCAGTATTTTCTGCAGCTCAACCAGAGACGAGCTCATCTCGTGTTGCTGCTCAGAGGTTGTGAGCTCGTCACTAACACACACAGACAAATGTGTCAGTATTTGCCTCTACAGTATGTTTGATATGATAGGTGTGTGAGTAAAGTGGAGGCAACACATTAGCTGTAGCTGATCAGGTTTTGTGTGTTTGTTTCTGATAAATCTTTCATTCCAGCCTGTGCTTATGGACCTATTGTCTTATAATCCATGTTGCCATAGCTGCTGTTATTCCTCTCACTCGACCCCCTCATGCTGATCATAGAGGTTCAGATGTGATTGTCTGATTGTCTCACAGCCAGGTCATGGCAGGAGACACCAGTTATGTCATACTAAAGATATTTGTTCACTGTATTAAGCACGTTCAAATAACTAGATTTTTGCTTTGTAATGCCAATAGCTGTACTCCAGGAAAATAAAATACATAAATAAAAATCCCAGAAAGCCTGCTTCTGCTTCAGAAGGATGTTTTGGTATTTGGTTTTTATCCCTGGCAGCATTTGTGTTTGTGTGTGCGCGTCTTGTTTGTATTGGGCTACATACTGCAAACAGGCTCAGTGTTTTACACTAGTGACAGCCGGGAGTCACTCCCAAAGCATCCATTGTGACTGTGTGTGTGTGTGTGTGTGTGTGTGGGAGAGAGAGAGAGAGAGAGAGAGAGAGAGAGAGAGAAAAAGAGAGAGAGTCACCAGACAATCCATTGTTATGTGTTTGCTGACATGGTGCATCATCCGCAGGGTTGTTACTGTTGCTTTCCCAGCAACACAATGAACGGGCAATACAGAGATGCTGAGCCCAACACTCCACGGCTTTATTTAGCTGAATGACAGACACAAACACACACAAACACACACACACACACACACACACACACACACACACACACACAGCAGGCAGAAAGAAAAAGAGTGAGAGAGGGAGGACAAGGGGTCAAAGGTTTGTACAGTAAGGGAAATCATTTTTTTCACCCGTGGCAAGAACAATGATTTAATATTTTTAGACATAAATGAGCTGAGTGTTTGAAAAATAATGCGATTTCATAAGAACAGCTTGTTTCCTTTTTAAAACAGTTTGAAAATTATGTTTCTGGAGGTGTGGCTGCATCTGAAATCGTTCATTTTGTCAACAGTGCAGGCAACAGTGTGCTCTGGATGCTGCTTTCGAGGGTCATTTAAATGCCAAATGTGGAAAATGAAAAAAAAAAAAATGGATGAATTATACAAGCTTCATTGTTTCATATCTTATGTTTTGGTTTTAGGAAAGAAAAGGGAATAGATTTAAGATTAGATGAATGCAGGTCAAAAACCAAGCAGTTTAAGCTGTTAAACATAACACAAGCTACAATATCAACACCAGTAAATGAACAGTAGAAATAAAATGTATTTGGACATGAGAACTGTGAATGTACGGGTTGAAAGTACATGTGGTGCAGATTGTGAACATTGTAGATACACATACAGGTCTATAAAGATATTGTTATCAAATATACAGTAGTTATTGTAGTGTGTGCAGATGTGAAGATTAGATACTGTATATGTGCTACAAGCTGTTCACATCATCCTGATGAAGGAAGTAAATTCTTCAACATGCATGAACAATGAGTAAGTGGTATGCATGGTATTTCCGAGTGTCCTTGCAGACCATCTGTAGATAGAGGTTGCCATTAATCATCACAAATAAAGAGTCACAGACTGTTCATTCCTAAATTATAATAGTCTGCCAACATGACAGTAAATGCACCAACAACTGCATTTTAAAGCCAAAAAACTAATACTGTGAGATAATGTACAGGATTAACTGTTCAGTTTTAATATGGAGTATATTCTGTATGTTATTGTGGATTTGTATAGGTTAAGCAGACATTAGATGATTGTGTTGTGTTTGTATCATCTCTGGCTCACACAAAAATGTCAGTAAATATTTGAGCTTAACCTTAACCTCAGAAATACCCCAGATAACTCCTGGAGGATCTCTGGAACTTTCTCACTGACAACTACCACTCCTTAAAAGGCTAAAACCTATATTAATGAATTTTTCGTAGAATGACCTTAAATGACCTTTTAAAACTTCTAAACCATCTCTAGAACAATGCAAAGGACGTCTAGAACCTTCTCAATGACTTTAGACTCCTAAAACATCAGTAGAACCTCTTCAATGACCAATTAAATCTTATCAACCTAGAACAACCTAAGGGACCTTTAGTATCTTCTTAATGATTGCTGAAATGTCCTAAAGCCAACCACCTATTCAATGACCACTTAAACCTTATAATCAACCCTAGAACAACCTAAAGGACCCCTAGAATTGTCTAATGACTGCTGAAACCTGCTAAAACGAGATGTAGAACGTCTTCAATGAACACTTAAACCTTGTAATCAATCCTAGAAAAACCTAAAGGATCTGTAGAGACTTCTAATGACTGCTGAAACCTCCTAAAACCATACAAAGAACCCCTTAAATGACCACTTAAACCATGTAATGAACCCTAGAACAACCTAAAGGACCCCTAGGGCCTTCTAATGACTGCTGAAAACTCCTAAAACCATATATGGAACCTCTTCAATGACCACTTAAACCTTGTAATCAACCCTAGAACAACCTAAAGGACCTGTAGAACCTTCCCATAAACTACTAAAAGATCCTAAATGATCAACTAGTCTTTTCTTTAATTTGTTACCTGTCTGCATATAGGATATGTTGTTGTACTCCATACAAGGTTTACATGATCTTGGGTTGATAAATCTGACACCAAGACGAAGCTTTTTACAGTAAGTGTTTTTTATTGTGCTGCAGTTAATGGATGGGGGAGTCCCCATACTTAAACGCATGAACAGAATCATCCATTTTTTTCTTCTGTTTCTCTGACCTCTGATAATGAAACTCTTGACATGCAAACTCAGAGAACATGCAGTGCAAACAGCTTCGTATCACAGTTTCTTTCATACTGTGTTAAGTCAATAGAAACTGAAGCTGTTATCAAGGTTTGGAAACAATTAAAGAAAACACACACACACACAGTTCAAGAACATCTTCTCCTTGCTCAGTGCTATATGTGAACTGGAGATATATCCAGAAGGAGAGAGAGAGTGAGAGAAATGATGACAAAGGAAAGCTCCATCAGAAAAAAAACTTCCATGAATTATTCAACTCTCCCTTTGTCTGCTCTCCATTTATCTCTCAATCCTCTTTTTTCTCCTCTCTTCCCCGAGCTGCTACAGACTCTGACAGCTTTATTGTAGCTTCTGGGAGCCACTCACTGTGTGTGTGTGTGTGTGTGTGTACTTGTACTTGCTACATAGTAAGGACCAAAAAAAGTATGTGAGGACATTTTGGGAAAGTGAGGACATTTTGGCCAGTCCTCACTTTTTGAGACACCTTCAAATCACATGTTGAGGGTTAAGACTTGGTTTTAGAGTTATGGTTAGAATTAGGTTTAGGTTTAGGTTAGGGTCAGGGTTAGGGTTAGGCACTCAGTTGTGATGGTTAAGGTTAGGGTAAGGGGCTAGGGAATGCATTATGTCAATGAGTGTCCTCACAAAGATAGAAGTGCAAGTATGCGTGTGTGTGTGTGTGTGTGTGTGTGTGTGTGTGTGTGTGTGTGTGTGTGTGCTTCTATTCTTGCGTTCGTGTAAGGCTTTGGGCGTTTGTGATGTGTGTATACTGTGTAAGTGCTGTATAATAGTGCAATAGTGTCTTGTGTCCAACCCCCACCACACACACACACACACACACACACACACTGACACACACACACTCACACCACTTTAAATAGCCTGGTAATTAGACAGGCAAATTACAGTTCTTTCTGCCTGCCTGCCTGCAGCTGAGGACTGTGGGAAACGTAGGCAGCTTAAGTGTTTCCTTTATTGCAGGGATGGCAGAGGACCAGGGGTGTTTTTGGATTTCTAAAGGCAGAGGAAAAAAGCGAGACAGGGTTGGTGTGATTATCAGTGGGGCTGCTGGATTCAAAGTTCACTATGTTTTTTTCTGGTCGGAAAGGAAATACATGCTCATTAAATGCTTTTTTTAAATTATGCTGCTGCACCCAGAGAAACAGGAGGCATTGTGGGAGCAGAGGGCAAGATTTCTGAGAGGCAGAAAACAAATTTGACAAAAGAGGCCTACAAAAAAACCAAATAACCTGCACTCAGTTTTTCTCTTAATCTAGAAAGCTTTTAGAGAATGCATACCTCTGTTAAAGCTGCAAAATCCTCTACATTTTTTTATTTTATTTTTAGATTGTTAGTCTTGCATCTGAATCTGGATCAGCACCAAAATACTAATACTAACAATAGCTGATAGAAGCCATGATTTTTGGAGAATATTTAAAATAGAATATTTTACTATTGTACATCCACAAAAACACAGAGAACAAGAGATATTCGCTTTAACTCCAGAACTTGCCTGAGAATCATCACATTTTTAGGTTTCCTTTAGTATCCAAGTAATCCAGTGACAGTCTTCTCTACATTTATTGGTACATAGCAAACAATAACTTCTAATAGCTGATTCGGCAACTTTTATTTGCTTTTAATCTGCAAGATAAACTAAAATTTATAGGTGGATTCTTCATGTAACACAGCAGTTTTTGGTCACACATTGACACTTAATGGACCAGAGGTAGTAAGACAATTTGTCTCACGGTCAAAAGTGAACTTTTGTTCTCAATGTTTAAAATAGATTTTTCTGGGTTCATCCTTGTATTTTATGTATCGAATTCAGTATCTAATTCAGTGAAGATTGAGTGAGCTGAACAGGAAAAGCCAGAAAAAAATGCTTCTTCATCTCACGATTCAAAATACAAAGACTAGTTCCTTGAGCTATGTCTCACATTTTTACAAAAGCTAATTGAGATCTTAAAAACAGCCCCCTCCCTTCCAACCTATCAGCCAGGTAGGAAAGGAAAACTATTGACTGATACTCAATATTAAAGCCATCAGATCAGGATCAGGAGTGAAAAACTGCAGTCACTTTAAACAGAGACTCTGTCTGGTCTTCTATCCAAGTTAAAAAATAAACTCCCTTGTAGAGATGATCATGAGGTGAATACACTGATGGTACTTTCATGTCCTGTCACATTCAGAGTAAATACAAGCTGTCGACTGAAACAGTTCACATTGGTATCCTGGCTGTAAAAACACTGAAGAGGGTCACTGCTGCATCACTGCTGCGTCATTTCTTCCAAGTTGTAGCAACAGGATTTCTTGTAATTTGACACTGACATTCTCAGTAAAGGGAAATTTACACTGGTGTTACTTTTATTGCGTTTTAATTGAGCAAGCATAAATCACCTCAACAAACTGGATGCCAAATCGCTCTTAATCCCATTGTTCGCAGGACAGCTGATACTGCACAAACTGGTTTCTGCTGTGTACTTTCACACTCACACACACACTCACACATACAGTCACAGGTAAGCAGACAGGAGTGACAGCATTCACAATGTGTGACCTGTCTGAATAAACTGGTCGAACTGGCTGCTCAGCTCTCAGCCCACAGTACAGTGTTTGACTCAGTCAGCTGGATCAACAGGGAGGTGTTTTCCTTTTACTCTCTACAGGCCTTTAAAAGCTAAGAGTTCATTTTGTCATGGGAGCAGAATTATTGTTATTATTTTCCCCATTTTTATTTTAAAACTTGTCCAAAATCCAAAATCTAGTGCATTAGATTTACTGTCTGCCATTTTATTTGAGTGTGTAAATTTATCCAATATATTGTGCCATAAAAAATTCCACAGCAGAATGAAAAAAGTAGTGTCCATTAATAATCTTAAGAATGATCACTGAGTGACTACACCCATACAGAAATGTAATATATGACATATGTCACCTGTAAGATGATATATTATTATCACATATACACATCGTCTGGATACATAAATATATAAGTTTGTAAGATATATTAAATACCTATAGTAAAATTTGTATATGTACACATATTAAAAATGTTTTATGGTATAACAATATATTTAATTTATATAAGCAAATTTATTAAAATAACATACATGTGCAAATTCTATATGTTCATATATGTTTTTCTTATTAATTTCTCATTAATTTTAAACATGTCTTTGGTAGTCTCAGACTATATTGACAGACTTTAGGATGGATGTATATTGATGTGACATATGTCTACACTATAAGCATATATACATAATGGGTTAGACATATATGTCAATATATTAAATTGTTCTAATTTCTAATAGGTTTCGTACATAATTTTAAATGTTTTTTATTATATATGCACATATATTTCAGACACATGCTGAGTCAGTGTCCATGGGGCTGTGATGAGAGCGACAAAATTGTTATGAAGGGACGAAACAGTGGGTTCATCTGATCTCACATAAGCTGCCTACAGTTGTAATCAAACCCAGTGTTATTTACACAACCGATGAGCATTTTATTAGCTAAATTCATTTTGTTAGGTTCTAGATTAGGTCACAAAAAAGCCCCGTTCACGACACATCCATTGCCTGGAAACCAGACGCTACTATATCAGAATTAAGGCTAACGTTAGCAACTCTGTCTTGCTCTTTATTAAATATGCATGGAAACCAGATACTACAGAATTAAGGCTAACGTTAGCAACTCTGTCTTGCTCTTTATTTAATATGGGGAAGTTTACACTCCAGCAACCCCAGCTGAACTTTACCTGAGAGGCAGTTACTTTAGTCTTCATCTTGAGAGCCCTTTCACTTGTAATGATGAAAGTGGAAAATACTGTTCGAAAATACACACAAGAATGTAAGATAAGCAGACAAACAGGGTTATGTCACAATCTAGTTTTGTTACTTTCTAATCTTACATTTTTCCTTCTCGTGCAGCTTTAGCCTCAGTCTGAGATGAGATCATGTCTGTAGCCATCAAGAGCATATATGTAAAAGACCTTTTCATATGATTCTCATATTGAAATGAGTCATCTGGAGATATTAAAGACTGAGCTGGAGAAGGTGTTTTCAGCCTACAGCTGATAAAATCTGTAACTGTATAAGTCAAGCCAACACACTTCATGATCATTGGCTAGAAATAAGAAGCCTGCTTCTGCCGACCTCTATCTGAAACCAGGGAGCCACTGTTTGAAACATTTATACCAAACTTCAGTAGTAAATCTCCCACTGACGTGGGTCACAACATTAAAGAAATACACACCAAAAATATCTGGTACAAATTAAAGACTATAAACATAGTATATTACACTGATGACTGATATACTTTGCTGGTATTTACCTCATGACTGTGTATCTCTCAGTACAATCAAAGCTTTTTGTGTGTTTGTGTGTGTGTGTGTGTGTGTGTGTGTGTGTGTGTGTGTGTGTGTGTCTGTGTCTGTGTGTGTGAGCTTGCACGTGATGACTCTGGTTTAATGGGACTGGCTCTATAGGGCCTTTTGTGTGCGTTTCTGTCACAGTCTGCTGGTGACAAAGGCTGATTAATGGAGTGGTGCTGGGAGGCAGAGGCTGATACACACAAACACACTCACACTGATTGACACATTGACACAATTTCAAACTATATGCGTATTATGAGAATTGGAATCTGAATCTGACTAATGTCTTTGTGATGATCTCAATTTAGTTCAAGTCTTCAACTAGTTTGACAACAAAGGCCATTTGTCAGTATATTCCAATAGCCCAGCTCCTCTGTCTCTTCATGTGACCCCAGACCGACTCCATGATGTGGAGATCAGGGCTCTGAGGAGGTCAGAACATCTGCTGCAGGACTTCTTGTTCCTCTTGTCTCTGAACACAGATCTTTATGACTCTGCCTGTGTGTAGGGCTGATCAGATCATTCCTGATGAGGAATCTAAACATTTAAAGTGCCTAAAGCTTTTGCACCATATTGTAAATGAACATGTTCTGCCCTTTTAGTCAGTGGGTCAGTTCACCAAAGCCATGACATTGAGATACTTTACGTTTTATGTGCCAAATATGTGAGACATCCACCTCTGAAACTTGGGCACCACTGAAGAACAATGGAGGTGAATAGCATCTCATTAAAGGTTACAATTAGAAAAATTAAACACAAACATGTCTTTTCAAAAACAATATCCTGGATAATTTACAGAGCTGACTTATTTCTTAATTACACACATCAACGTGAGGAAAAAGCCATTTAACATCTAGTGAAAGTGTGATGTTGTGAGGAACAATATGTGCAACTACACAAACAACGTCTTGATTATAGTAAAGAAAACTACGGTGGCTCTGAGAGCTCAACACACTGCAACTTAAAAATACACATGCAAATAGATAAAACACAAAACACACAAATATTTGTGTATTTGCTTTTGTTGTGTATATTTCCAGGGTGTTTGTGTGTTTGGTTGTGTTATGTGTATTTGCAGAGCATGTGTTGTCAAACTGATGAAGGTGTTTTTTTTTTTTAATTTGTTTGAGTTTTGTCTATTGGCGTGTGTTTTCTTGAGTTCCAGTGTATTGAGCTCTCAGGGCCACCGTAGAAAACACCTTAACTTGACAGTTAGAGTTAATGCACACACACACACACACACACACACACACACACACACACACAGTCTGAAAACACGACTTAACTCTCTTCATGCATCTTTTCTTTCACTTGGTTAACACAATGCATTCAAATAATAACTATACACACTGTCTTAGCTCATCTCTGATATTTATGAATGCACGTGTTATTGTATGAACATGTATGTAATGTATGTGTGTGAACATGTATGGCTGTAACAGCACTTTAATGGCTGTGAGAACTGTTGCTGCTGTCACAGGTCTATTCAGTAAAATGACCTTTACAACTAACAAGGCCTTTGAAAGACGTGACCTGTGTGATCCTGGTTCCCCCTCAGATGTTAATGAGCTGTGTGCTCTGGGTGGTCTGCTCATTGCTTTAACAAAGAAATGCCATTGGATTTGCGACACTTGATGTTTTAAGCAGTTTTATTTTATTTTTGTTTTGGTTCTTGTCTGAATCCAGTGGCGTTGCTGTTGTGTTAATGAGGGAAAACACCACTAATGTTTATTCAGAAACAATATTCTGACTTTGGTCTGGTTGGACACCATCGCTGCAGCTACACGACACGCAGGCAGCGAGCCAGAGGACCACAGGAGGGGCTGGGCTTTTTCTGCCGAATGACGGCTGCACCTGGTTCAGATGAGGACTTTCTCCATCGCTGCTGGTCAGGGAATGATGCTGTTCCAGTGGAAAACAAAAGAACTGGCTGCGAGGACTGATTGTCTCTCCATCTGTCTGGCAGAGGCAGTCTGGTGTTCTTCGTTTTATTCTTCTGAGGACAAATCCTCCAAAGTGAGGATCAATTTTTTATCCTAGCCGGCTGTGCTGTGGCCCGAGCCTGACTCTCTGACTCCTTTTGTGGCTTTTTTATCTCTGTACTCAGCTGCTGAAGAGCCATAAAGAGAGCACTGTCAGCCTCTGTGGGAGTCATCCTCATGTTATCTTCCTCCTATGACTAATATATGGAAATAAGCTGGAAAACTGGCGAAGTTTTCCTAGTTGAGTCCTGCTAACTAGATTAAATCAACAAAATGTGAAAATAAAATGTTCTAAAGGAGAGAAGCTTATTGCAAACAAATAAAAAAAAGCATATAAATAAATATGATGCAGCATTTTAACAACATAATGCTGTAAAAACTTATAATGGCAACACAAAAAAGTCAAAGTAATCGTAATTCAAGGTTCACAATTAGCTTTTCTGGAGTTTTTATGCACAGTTCACGGTCTTCAGCAGGGGATACGGTTTTCTCAGACATCACGGAGATCACATGGTTGTCATTTCTCCTATTGATTCATTGCCAAATGTCAAGAGAGTGGCTCTGATCAACTATGAGCCTGTCAGAGGGCTGACAGTGAGTAGGAAGGAGGAATGAGGAAGGAGTTGGCGTGCTGTTGATGTAGCTCTTTTAGTTAAGACTGTGCTGCTCATCCCTTCTGTCTGCATTTATATGTTAACTTAAAGGACCAATGTGTAGGATTAACAAGCTTCTAGACTGCAACCAAATGAACGCCCCTCCCCTCACTCCTTGGAAAAATACAAAAAGGTGATGAAAGGCCCTTGTTATGTTGTTTATTCTGGGCTCCTGTAGAAACATGGTGATCAGGCATGGCAGCATTGTAGATCTGAAGCTCTCTAAAATAATCAAAACACAGCAGTTCTTAGTTTCAGGTGGTTGTACCCTAATGAAAATAAGTCATTATTCATAATTATGAATCTTTTCCACCAATAGTTCCACCTAAATCCTACACACTGGCCCTTTAAATGAACTGAAACCAATGCTGAGCTGTGTTTACAGGAGTAGAAAAAGCTGGTTGGTGGACCTTCAGTTGTGATATTATTTTGTTAAACTTTTGACCTTTCCAAGGTCAATAAAGAACTTTCAATTTCCTTAAATATATTTGACAATAACTATGTAGTTGATACTTGTACAATGAATGAAACCTGAAATTAATAAATTGCTTATACGCTTCATTTGAGATTAAAGTTTTACTTCATCCATTATATCGTAGATACTTCAGATGGGGGATGCATATACGAGGGGAAAACTTGGACAGAGGGAATCATGCATTTCCTATTTATATTCTAATTTATATAAAATGTGATAGTTGGATTAATTTAATACACTTAAAGGTGGGGAACCACTGTTGTGTGTTATTGCTGCTCCCACAAATGGTACTTTTAACTCCCACATTGGTCGAGCATCTGAATTATCGCTTCCTCTTCAAAACCCAGCCTGAAGAGCCGTTAGACATTGTTATGCAACAGTAACCTGCCATCTTGTTTGTTTTTCATAATCTGAGTATGTGTTTACCAGATTATTCCAGCCCAGTTATAACGTGAACATGCCCTGCAGCTGTTTTCAAGAAACCACGTTTAGAAAGGAATCCTCCACACTGGTGACCACAGCCACTGATGCCTTTTCCAGATGCCTGTCAAAGGCCGCTCTGCCCAACACGAGCTCCCTAAACATCTGTGAAACTCAGCTTCTCTCTGTGGGTTTGTCACCTCCTCGCTTCCCCTCCTCCTAAACTCTTCTGTCTGTTTTTTTTATCTCCACTCCGTCTCCTCGTGTCTCTCATGTTCCTGCTGCTCTGCATCAGTGCAGGGAGCGCAACAGAAACTTAATAAGTCTCAGTGGATTGCAGATGGTCAGTGCAGTGAGACAAAACAAAGATGTTCCACTTTCACTCTGTTGCTGTTTAATTGCTTGTTCAACAGTGTGGAAGCAAACGGATCTGTTTGCTACGCTGCACCATGCACCCACAATGAGTCTGGTGCAGGATAGAATAAGATAGGGTAGAATTGGTGCCCTGTTTGCCCGGTGGTTTTATGGCAACAGCCACAAACAGCAGTGTCCCCAGTGTGAATATGGCCTGGGACCATTGTTACAGCTCCCCTTCTCTCTCTCACTCTCTCTCTCTCTCTCTCCTCTAGTTGCCTATCAGCTCTCAAATAAAGGCATAAAATGCCCCAGAAAAAAACTCTTAAAAAAGACAAAAATAAATATCTTTGGAAAGCCAAACTTACAGAAACACTGTGAAAATATTAGACACGTACATAATAGGTTATGAGGTATTAGAGAAAGCATTTTGCAAAAGTATATTTGCTCAAGATAACAAGGACAAAAACACTGGAATGAAGGAAAGAAGAGGTTGGAAGAAAGGATGAGGGTTAAAAAAAAGAAACAATGACAAAGCTACAGATAAATAGATAAATGAGCAGTGTATCATTTAGGAAGATGACGACCTTTACATTCAGTGCAGTAACATTTGTAGATAGTGAAAAGCTTTATAGATAATATTTGAAAAATACAGCAGAAAGATGCCTTTGAGCAATTTAAATATGAGATGTAAAATATTCTTTTCTTCAATATACAGTTTCACTGCACAAGTATTACTGTAAACTGATGTTTGTATGCTAACTCCAGTTTGGGACCAGCCTGTATTTGGCAGTACCGGTTAAGTCAGAAAAAGAGGAAACACAACACATACAATGACAATAGGCAGCCAGCCCGTAGGCCCAGCCACCTAATAACAGAGAGGAAGCACAGCTGATTGTATTACAGTGTTCGACAGAGGACAAACCTTGTTTTGAACCAGTAGACAAGTAATCGCTACAAACAAAGATGAAACCTGAGAATGGAGTAAATGGACAAGTCTGGACCAGAGAAATAAAACAATGTCTGGAGGAGTGACAACAACATGGAGGCATGAATTTGAGTATCAAACACTAACAACACGGGAAAACCATGTCAGCTGTGTGTGGGTGGAGTGACTTCCACCGTGTTTCATGACTAATAGATGTTCAGTCAACAGGACGGATCAACAGATGCTGCAGAGCCCCTGTAGCACAACGTCTTACATGCAGCTCTGCTATCCGTGCATAACACACATGAATGGCTGGAACTTTATAATATGGGTCTGTATTACTGTATATACAGTATGCAATTATATAGGTAACATTTACACATAGAACCTGCAGGATCCTCATTTACTTATTTTATTTTTTCCATCAGATTTTCCCTGCATCTGCCTGGTATGATGATGTTTCCTTTGTGCTGTAATTTCTTTCTCTTTGGATTTTGTTCATACACATGATGTTAGCATCTCTGATTCCGTGTTCTTTTCTTTGTCTCATGTGCCTCATTTATTTTAAAGAAATAAAAAACTAGAATACCTGCCAACTTTTCTACAGCAGTTTGAGGAATAAAATGTAAAAACCTATAAGAACTTGTAATAAGTTGATACGTTTTCTCACATGATTTCACACACTTTTTGAACAGCTTTCTAATTTAAACTGGACCAATTTTAGCACGCTGTAGCATACTTACACATAAATGCATAAAAGTGGTATTGTAGTTAAATCTAGCAAGTTGATGAGTTTCTTTCATCCAGCTGATTGTAGATGGTAACACAACGTTAGCCTGTCGTGCTGCGTTAGATTTCTGCATCACATGGTCCATGTTGAATTAGTTGTTTATAGTTACAGCAGGCATAACACTGATGCTTTACCAGGAAATACACAGGGAATACAGAAACAGTTCATGTTGAATGTGTTATTCAAAGGGACGCCTGAACAGAGCTGCTGTTCCCAGACACTGATAAGAGCTAATTAAGGCAGTTCAACACCTGATATGGACGATTCCAGACACCCACTCCAGCTCTCCTTGTTTTGTGTTGAGAAGTCTAAAACAAGAACAGCTGTATCAGGGAGTATGACGCTGAACTACACTGTGCTCTTTAACATGAATGTGAGCTGAACTGGAAGGGCTCCGTATATAGTTATTCATTAGCAGCGTAAACGCGGCTTAACAACATATGATTAAGTTTCTCATTTAGGCCGACAATGGCTGGTTTGTCTGAAGAACAAAAGGCCCTAATGTGTCATAGTTAACCGTGCAGGATATTTGTTACTGAGGAATAAGGGGGTGTCAGAGGACAAAAAATAAAACCATGAGTCACGGTACTGTGCATGTACAGCATGTGTGTTGCTTTCACATGCATGTTTGTGAGTGTATAAGTTACAGCCTGTAGAATATGCCCTGTACCCGGAGGCCAACCTGCCTGCTTGTATGTTTGTGTTCCTGATGCATGCTGGTGCAAAAAGCACCACCACAAATACTGAGTCAGATGACAGAAAGAGGATTGATGGATTCATGATTTTAGTATCTGTCCCATTGACTACCATCTTATAACAGTATGCAAGCAGTTTATCTGCTGCAGAAGCAGAGTTATATAAACGTGGATGGTGCAACTAAATGACAGCATGATAACTTATTTTATTTTCTCTCTGTCTCTCTGTTCCCTCAGCTGGGCACCCTGGAAAGGTTTCACTATTGGGCAGTGGTGCCCGTGCCAGTATTCACCAAATATTTACTTTGTCCCTGTGAGCATTCACTTGTTGCCATTTTAAAAGCTGTTGCAACCAGGCCTATAATGTTATTATTAACACCAGTGCTTTTTCTGCAATGAGAAGTCAAAAGGTCTACAGTAAGAAAGACCTACTTTAGGAAGCTATTTGTACCAACATAATATATGATCGAAATAACAGAAGATCATCTAAATGAATGAGTAAAAACACTGATTGTAAAACTTTACTTTCTTAATCTGTGTGAACGATAAAGTGTCAGATTTACTGAGCTGGGGCCCATTTCACAAAAACTATCTGTGAGCATTGCTTACATGCAGATTGCATTACCTTGACAAATCACTGTTGCTCAGAAATGACACATATACTGTGTTTGTAAATAGTACGGATCTCTCACATGCTAGTGTGTGGATCACAAGTCAAAATTAACACGAGAGCAAACGATCTTGTATTGCACATTGAGACTGTCTTCCCATTAAAAATGACTCCATATGTTGTTGGTGCAAGCAACTTATTACAACTGATAGTTGCCTTTTATTCTTAGGCAACATATAGCAGCCATAGATATTATGAAGGGGGCAAAGAAGGAAATTAAGTGATGCTATTGCAACAGTCTGCGGAGGGAGGAGGCCGGGGTAGAGAGACTGGTCGACAACTTATTGGGCTTCAACATGGGAGACCGCTGTCCATTTCCTGTTTCAATCCAGCAGTCGGCATGGTTTCTTTTAACCGTGACCTCCATCGTTCTATAACCTTAACCACATGTTTATTATGGTAACCATGATGATGAAGGTCCTCTGACCTTAATGAAGCCAAACCACCAACTCTCACCAAACCTAACCATAAACCATAAAAGGGTTATTATTTTTTTTTTCCACAGTGATTTTTATCAGTTTATCTGGCATGTCTCCTGCTGTATCAGAGGACAGGCACAAACAACATGGTGGTTTAATTTGGAGAACTTGTGAGCAGTCCCCAGTTTAATTCTTGTAACTGTTTTTGATTGTTTTATAGAATATTCTAAGATTACACTTTTTTTACAGTAGAAAAGCACAATATTGTGCCTCCCTTTAGTTTAAATGTTACCATTCACCTGTGCTGCTGCTTCATTTTAATCCTGTGGGTAACACTTATTCATTGTGGTTAATCCCAGCTGGTTGATTTCTAGGTCACACACTGGATGTGAACAGTCTAATACTGTGTTTGTAAAGTCAGGCATTGAAACGTCCTGCTTTTCCACCAGCTTTGCATTCAATCTGAACGACGGGTTACTTGTCTCAGTGTGAGGAATGTGACAAATGAACCATCATACGGATGTTTATACTGACAGTAGTATTACATGATCGCTTCCTAACTTGACTTGGCATTAATCCAGAGTATTTTTGTCACATGACAATATTTAAAAGGTCCCATATTTTTTATATTTGTGTGGGTTTTAAGTACCAAAAGCCATCTCATTATAGTTTTACACCTCCTGTTTCATATTTCTTTCTCTTTAGCAAGAACAGGGCGTTTTGTGTTGGTGTATGAGCCTCTCTTCTGATTGGCTGACTCATGGGACACATGACCAGGTCAATCACAAGTAGCACGTTGTAGCGCACTGATGCTGCTCAGTAAAACTCACCAGTAAATGCAAATGGTGATGGTCAGTCAGTGCTGAAAACAACCACACAGATGGTCATAATCACGTTCTGGTATCTAAAAAAACCCAAAAACTTTAGCCCCTGGTCTCTAATATTACTATTCTTAAGAAATCTGTGCAATGATATGTTAACCTCCTGACATCCAATGATGGTGCAGCGTTACCTCGACATCTCTCTGTTGGAATGACAGCTTTGTGTTGTTATTAAAGTAAAAAAGAAAAAAACAACAACAAAAAAGGTCTGATGGTGGGTCCTGGTAGGTTTAGCTGGGAGCATGAAGGCAGTGACTGCAGTTGTAACATCAAAAAGTTACAGATATCCTGACGGCTTGTTTTAAGGCATGGTTTCTGTATATGGACTGTGTGCATTTCTCTGTGGATCGGTACACAGTGTTTATATTGCAGCTTAGACCTGCTCTATAATCAAAAAACAAAGAAATGGAAATCTCCTTGCTACAATATGGGACCTTTAAATAATACTGTATTGTATATGTATTGGCATGATACATCATGGCCACTCTCAGTGGCTATGTTATTCCTGTTACAAGAGCAGTCATTTGTTCACACCTTTAAATCCATACAATACTCTCTCCACCTCTGTGTGCATCCTGTATGGTCACATTTCACACCACAGCAGATGTTTCCTGTTGAGCTGCAAGGGAGAAATTAATGTTTCTCTTGGAATATGAGCAACAGATGGTGAGAACAGAACAGGAGAAAAGAAAGGTGTGTTGATAGATAACACACTGAATCATGCCGCCGTGCAGAGAGAGCCACATTTTTTAGCTGCCTGTCTGATTACATGTCTTTGTTACTTAAGATATGAAAGGATCCACACAAGAGATTTCACAAAGTAGAGACTTTGAGTGTATTTTTGGGAGGTTGTTTTGATGAGTGGAGTGATGACAACTTAGCATCTGTGGTAACTAACTGATTTACTGTAATCCTAATGGTTTATAATTTACCTCATGGAGCCATGAGTATCTTGCATTATATTAAAATATGATTATTCTGCCATGGTGGCGGCTGCTGCTTCTAATGTTACGAATACCCACTTCTTCTTCTTCTGTTTATGTAAAAACATGTTTCTTTCTAAGCAGTGAAGGATTTTTCTTCAGAAAAATTAGAATCACCCCCTTGCAGTTGTGTGACTCTGCCAACCAGTCCAGTTACAGGAAATATGGTCATAATCTCCTCTTCCTGAGCAACAGCATTAAATAATAGCCACAAGTGTTTTTGCAGAACATCATGATGTCACTGTGAAGTTGACCTTTGACCATTTAGACATCAGACATTTGAGTTAAATTGTGTCATGATTGGCATATGCATTAATGAGTTATGGCCAAAAACATGTTTTATGAGGTCGCAGTGACCTTGACCTTTGACCTTTGACCACCAATAATCTAATCGGGAAGTTGTAGCAAACTTGATTAAATTCCCTCAACATGTTGTTGAGATATCGCTTTCACGAGCGTTATCAATAAGGGATAATCGAAAACTTACCATGATAGGGATGCTCTTTGTGCAGTCGATTTGTCTGTTAAATATGAAACTGGTGCCACTGGTTAGCTTAGCTTAGCTTAGTTTAGCTTGGCTTAGCTTGTATGTGTCCTCCTTTATGCTAAGATAAGCTAACCTACCGCTTGACTATAGCTTCATATTTACCATAGAGACATGAGTAATCAATATTCTCATCCAGCTATTCCTTTAGGTATCTTGACATTTATATTTTAGTTTAAAACATTACAATTTCACTACATTTTAAATTGGTTTTGCCTCAGTTTGATGTATTTTACAGAAAAAATAGTCACTTTGAAAACTGTTGGTGATCAGGACATTGGTTTTTGAAAGTTAGACATTTTTTGCAGTTGTGAGCACCACAGATGATTGTATTGGAGTGAAGGGAGAGGTGTGAGTTATGAATATAACAAACACATCCTAACTATCTGTAATGCTTCAACTAAAGTTAGGAGAGAAAATATGTTCTCAATATACTTATATCTTTTTTTCTGGCTGGTATATTTGAAAACTATAGGTTTTGTGTAACTATATTACACTATAGTGTAATATAGTTACACTACACCAAGTGTAGTTTATTTTATCCTCCTGGCTAGTTTAGTATTTTACAGGTGTCTTAGAGAGGAAAAGCTGATTTAAAATCAGTTCAGACCCATCACTGTGTGAACAGTTATGAATAACACTTATGAAAAAGTTTGATACTTACCTTTCTTATCAGTCTAAGAAGTGTGGTCTACCTCATTTCATCTAAATCTTCTTCTTCTCACTTCCCTTAGAAATCTAGGGGATAAAGATTAAGTCAGGGTTGTTAAAGTGTCATTTTCAAATCGCTGCATAACCTCTTCATTCCTCCATCTCCTCTATTTTACTGCTTCTCTGTCTTGATCCATTTTTATTGCCTGGCACATCCACAACATGTGTTTATTCACTTCCTGCTCTCTTTGTATGTATTTCTCTCATTGAACTGAACAGTATTTCTAATATCAGCTCCACAGCAGTGTGTAGATTTGATGATTAAAAGGTTGCCATTTACCATGAAAGCAATAGAATTAACACCTCTTCAATGCACACACAGATGATGATAAACTAAGGGGAGAATGAGTAGCCCTCCTGCTCATGAAAACATAATAAAATAGAAGGACAGGAGGTCAGGTCTCACTCTACTCAATTCAATTAAATAAATTACATTTCAACGGCAAGTCTCATGAACGATTGTAGACAATCAGAATTTCACACAGCTGTATGAATAATTTCAGTTAACAATTTAAGATACAAATTCACCCAGAGGTAAAGATAAAGCCTCCGCTCTTCTGGTTTCAGCCTTTCTACCAGATTTTAGAGGCTGGCTGCAGGGATTTGCTCCCATTCCGCCACAAGAACATTAATGAGGTTCAGTGCTGATGTTGGGCGATAAAGGCTGGCTTGCAGTTGGCGTTCCAGCTCATCCCAAAGTCATTGGACGAGGTTGAAGTCAGGACTCTGTGCAGGCCAGTCAAGTTCTACCACACCAAACTGGGAAAATCGTTTCTTTATTGACCTGGCTTTGTGCATGGGTGCATTGTCATGTTGTAACAGGAAAGGCCAAACCCAAACTGTTGCCGCAAAGTTGGAAACTCACTATTGTCTGCAATATCATTGAATCCTTTGAACTAAGACGTTTTTTAGAACTACAGTAAGTTTAAGATCCGTTTCTTAGGTTTCTGCTTCCACCCCCATACAATGGAGGTGACCTGGACTCCATTTATGGAGCATTAAAAAAAGAATTTGAAAAAACTCAGCAGCAGCTCAATGTTATGATTATCAGAGTGACTGGGTAATGGGAACAAAAAGACTGGAGTCTACAACCATGCTAGCACCTCTGTGAGGCTGTGCTTAAGCTCAGCTAATGTTCAGAAATGACAATGCTAACATGCTGATGTTCAGCACGCATCATATTTACCATGTTCACCATTTTATTTTAGCATGTTAGCATGCTTACAATTGCTAATTAGCACTAAAGACGCAGTCCAGCTGAAGCTAATGGGAAAGTCATTAATGTTGCAGGTATTTGATCATAAACCATAGTACTAAGAGCGTTCAACTTTGACCTGATGATGGCGTTAGAGGAAAACTCAGAGGAGCAAAAAAGTGGTTACAGTTCAGCCTGAGGGGAACATGAATGTGGGTCCTGGACTTCAGCGAGATCAGTCCAATAGTTGCAGAGACATTCACTCTAAATCACAGACATCAACCTCATAGTGGTTCTTGAAGAACAGACAGAGGCTCATCAAAGTGAGTAGGATTCATCCTCTGGGAACCATGAATGAAAAAAACTTAATGGCAATCCATCCAATAGTTGTTCAGATATTTGTCATTTCCAGTTTGGGGCTTTTCAAGGTGATGATATGTTGTTGACCTCTTTAGAACAAATTGTTTTCCTTCAGTTCACTTGCTGCTTCCTCGTTGTGATTTGTTCACTGAATAGCACTTCCCTTTTCCAAAGTAAATTGTATAGTTTCATGTGAGTTTCCTTGTCAAACTAAGGCTCATGATTATGCACAAAACTCATTGTGATTAAGTGCTGAACAATCTCTTCAGGTGTCCATTATCAAATGTTTGCTCTGTAGCTCCTACTGTTTTGTCTTTAGTCTTTGTTTTGGTCAACTTCATATCTCTTGAGCTTTTGCTTTCAACACCCAGAACCATTTAGTAAATATGGAACAACACTCACTGCATCAGCAAATGTTATCATAGTTCATTTAAAAGCTAAAAGATAAGAGAGGTTTGTTGTGCTCGGACTAGGAGACAAAATAATTGATAAGTATTTGGGAGGATGAGGACATCAAACCAGCGTGTGACACTCACCTCTGAGTGTGTGAAAACAGATGATGTCAGTGGGTGTTTATCAGAACATGACGGAGGAAGTGACTCCTCCGGTTACTGGTGCCGTCCTGTGAATAAAAAAAATACCTGAACTGGTAGCAGCAGCAGCCATATTAGTTTGCATTTTTGAAAATCAGTGTGATTTCTATCTGTGACCTCTGTCTGTGAGTGTGTGGGAGTGTGGTGACTGAAGCAGTGATAGTATCACAGATACAGGAAGTGGCAGGGCTATCTGGTGGAGTTGGTTTCCTTTTGTGGTTTCTCACTTCTGCTGCTGATGTCAGATGAGCTCAGCAATAATTCACACACTATGTTTTTTTCACCAGTAGTAGAGGAAGTGTTCGGGTCCTCTACTTAAATAAAAGTGTAAATTTAACAGTGTTAAAATACTCCATTACATATAACTCCTACTTAAGTAAAAGTACAGTCGTATTAGCAGCAAAATGTACAAGTAGAATACTCATTCAGCAGAATAAGGGTTGGCCCCTCCATAAATAAGGGGTAGTGGGGTTGTGAGATGGTTATAAACCCAAATTATGCAACATAAACTTGTGTGTATATATATATATATATATATATATATATATGTGTGTGTGTGTGTGTGTGTGTGTGTAATTTCTCTCAAATCCGTTTACAGTTACTAAAGTGACACATTTAGAGGGGAAATGACTCTTTGGTGACATTGTCAACAACTCATAGATACTGATCTGAAACCTGAGGCAAGGGGCCCCAACAAAACTTTTTTTTTTTTGTAGTAGGTCACAAGCCATAAAGGTTGAAAATTATTGAAATGTAGTAGAGTAGACGTATTAAGTTGCAGAAAATATAAATAATCAATTAAAGTAAAAGCTTACCAACATTGTCTCAGTCTCACAAACTGGCTTCATTACTTTCTTTCTTTCTTTCTACTTTCTTTAAATAGATTCAATTCTGCAACAAACATCTGTGATATGAGATCAATATTAAGATAAGTTCATAATTATGTCAGTTTGTTTATTGTTTCCTTTTTTTCCTTCAGTCCACTTTGTACTGTGAGATCAGCTGCTCTGATAAAAGCCTTTTTTCATTCATTACTCACACATGATGTCAGTGCAGCTCTCATCCATTAGACACCAACACCCACAAATCCAGGCACAGTGACTAATGTGCTTATAAGAAGCTGGAGCTACTGCACTACACCCTGTGTGAGGGAGTAGGTGGGAGGTCTACACCACCAACTGCTCTGCTGTGTCACTGCTATTTTTGTAGATGTGATCACTGCTGTATTCCTGACATTTCACATGTATCTGCCTGATATTTGGCGGCTGGTGACCTTCCAGAGTCTCTGACAGTTGTGTGTTAATAAGGAGTTGGTGTTTACATAATTGAGCCATCAACCAACAGACACACATGCAAACACACACACTCACACACACACACACACACAAAACGGAAATGAACCTTTTCTGATTACAATATGAAGAGTTTGTTGACAGAAAGGAAGAAATCCTGCAGTGACAGGAGTAATCAGTTTGGTAGGACTGCAGACAATGGCTCATCTATCCCATGCATACAGATAAGATGTGTGTCTAAATTTGTGTGTGTGTGTGTGTGTGTGTGTGTGTTTACTCACATAGAGAAAAAGAAAAAAACTGCCTTAAAAAGCCATTAAAAAGAAATGTTATTTAAGACTAAACTTCATTAAAAAAATCTCCCAATGTGATGAGAAAATTCCTCTTCTTCATAGCAAAGTATCCTGTCTTTTATAGATTTGTATCGGAAAATGTGTGATTTTATGTTTGCAGCCACTGTGCTGTGAAATACAGAAAACAGTGTTTGTGTGTGTGTGTGTGTGTGTGTTGTTGGACAGAGGGACTTGGCAGAGTTGTGTGGCATTCAGCACCTGCTGGCTAGGACTGAATTAGGAGATAATTTAACAACAGAAAACACAAAGAGTGCTCCTCTCCCACTATTTGAGAAAAGCTAAATGACAGCATTAATGCATACATTTATTTTTTCTAAATATTTGTTGTAATTTATTTGTTATATTTGTCCAGCAAAATGGACTCATATACATGTTTTGGCTGCTACAAGCCCTTGACTGCTGCATAATACTGTATGATATCATAATTCTATTCTTTTATATGGATGAAATTGATTGAAAAAATATATTAGGTTTAAAATGATCACCATGAAACTAACAACCACCATGAAAACAAAAAATACATTTTATAAAGTTATCAACCTTCCTCTTAAAAAGTATTAGCGAACACATATCAGTTTGATACTTCTTATAAAGTTTAAGAATATATGTGTAAAACTAAGAAGGAGAATAAAGTGTTAACTGCACAGTTGAGAGCATGTAGACAGTTTGGTTTACCTTAAGTAAAAAATAAATAAAAATATGTATAGTAGTATGAGTATGTGGGTAAATGTGTGTTTGTGTATACAGTGCATAAATATCTTTTATGATATTGTATGTTTATATTCAAACAAATAAATAAATTAGATAATCCAATGAATAAATTGGGAGACTTTTCTGGGAAATTAAATTGACTGGTTTAAGTGAACATTAATAAACTTGAAATACATTAGTAATAACAATAAATCAAACGCAATCTTAAATAAAAAAGGGCCTTAATTTACACACAGTGACGTAATCCCTCTTACTACCCTTAGTATTTTATTTATTTATTGTTAACCCCGTGTACCAGAGCGCGCTCACTGGACAACAAACAGTTAACAGTGTTGCGCGTTCACGGACATACGTCCAGAGTGAATCGGGAGCGCGCAGAGTCGCACCGGGAAAGCGGAGCAGAAGCGGATCAGACGGCGGGTCGGTCGGTCGGGAGCGGAGACACGGACCACACCAAGTCCACAGCAGCAGACCTGAGCCTTCCGGCGTCTGGGGCGGCGTTTTCTTCCCCTGTGGACTAACGTGACGGGAGGTTTTATTCAACAGTGCGGACGGGGTTCAGAAGCGCTGTCCACCATGACGGGGAGCAGGGAGGAGGAGAGGAGGAAACTGGCCGACATCATCAACCACTGGAACGCCAACCGGCTCGACCTGTTCGAGATCAGCCGGCCCACAGAGGTAGGACACCAGCCCGGGGTGGCAGGAGAGGCCGCGGACACGCAGGCCCTCTCTCCCGGGGTGAACGGGAGAGTGTGGAGCTGCCTTCCGGCTGACGCTTGGGTTGGAAATCCGAGAGAAAGCCGAGCTGTGGCGGGCAGCGTGGTTTACTCGGTGGTAAGTCCCGGTACGTGCATGGAGAGAATGAATGCCAAACTCCATTGAAAAATCTGCTGATATACAACGTAGTATACACACATTGTACAACATGAGGCCTTAAAGCTTAAATACATATTTTGGCTTTCATGGCTACTATCCAGGCAAGCTAATCATGTACCCACTGATCAGCACCACACTTAAGTCAAATATCTCTCTTTTTTAAAGAAAATAATGTGGCTAGCTACTAGCTACCGCCCACAACAGAGTATTTGGCATCTAACAGGAATAATTCTCAAAGTTGACACTTTACAGACACTTTTTGAATAATAAATGTGCCGAAGTTGAAGTGAATACCACTGATTTTATTTAATATCTTGTGGTATCCTCTCAGAAGTGTGTATGTGCGCGATAAGAGAGGCGACACTGAATTGCCAGATTTTGAATGGAGTTTGGCGTGTTGTTATCTCCAATACAAGAGGGAACGGCACGTATCGGGGCTAGCTAGTTAGCAAGCATGAACCTGGCATTGTGTTAAACAGGAGAAGCTGGCAGGCCTAATTAGGGGCATTCCCGTACAACACACCCTTCTGCTATGTAAAGGAGAAACAAAAGTTGTAATGTGTCAAGCTATCTCAGTGTTAGCTGTGCGTGTTGGTCGCAGCAGTGCCTGCAATGGCTGACCAACCCAGCAACACGGTGAGGTTGTTTGATACGCAGGGCAAATAGACAAAAGCTTAAAGTATTAGCAAACAAGCTGGGTGTGGATGCTTACATCAGGTAGGGCACACGAAGCGTGGATGCTACTGGCTCACAAGCCACAACACAATCTCCCTGCCAGTGCAATGTACTGGCGATGTCATGTCGCCCTGCATTGTCCTCAGACTAGCTAGCTGCATGGGTGCTGCTTGTTTGACCAGCAATAATTTGACCCTGCAACATATTGTGGAGCAGTGCTGTAATTAAATCGCCAGCCTGGAGTCAGGTTGTGGTTGTGTTTACAAATAACATGAGGGGATAAAGAGAGTCCTCCCCGCAGGCTTCAGATGGCTAGCTGCCGGAGAACAGCAAGGGCTTGGTCATGTTTCTGGTCCCTAACAAGTTAGTCGATATCCATCCAACCTTCTCCTTTAACTGGTGCATCTCACGGCTAAGTAGTTTTAATTTATAGCTGTGACTGTGATTGTGTCAGCTGCAGTGTTTTTAGGCGGGCAGCTACCCCCACCCCCCACCCCCTTACACCTCTCCTTGGATAAGGGTGGGAGGGTGGGGGCACAGGGGTCCCCTCTCCTCTTCTTGAGCCGATTAATTTATCAGGATTGAAGCCGTTGGCTGGGGTTTGTGAAGTGCACACACAACCTTGCCACTCTGTGAGGAATGATTAACCCAGTCCAGAAGTTCTCCAGGATGCAATTCTCTCACTGTACAAGGAGCTGGTGGCTTCAGAGCGGCTGCTGAAGACGGTTCAGGTTAAGTCCAGTAAAACATGTTTAGATGTAAGCAGATGCATGGCCTCCTGTGCCGCGCCACACCCTCCCCATATGTCAGCTGGTAGAGCCCCCAGGCTGCACAAGTGTCCTTCACACTGTCTAGACAGCTCCTGACTGTGGCTGTGTATGAAATATACTCTGCTTGAACATAAACATTACAGTATGATCTATGATTAATGCTCATTTTTTAAGATTTGATTTACCACACATAGTGAGCGTATCTGATAATTGAAACAAGTTTAATTCCAGACCAAACTGCCGCTGAGAGCGGTGAGATCATTTGTGTGATGAGATTAGCCATGGATGGCTGATTAGTCTGGAGCAAAGGTTCTCAAACTTTTTAATCTTGCAACCCAAACTGAATAAGTCCTGCTGTGGGCTTAATGTGGGGCTCATTGTAGCATAACAGGTACTCGTGTCACGTGGGGACTCGCAGCAGGCAGGGATGTGGAGCTTATTTTTTGCAGAATTCAATAAACACTTGGGCTTGAAAGATGCAACACGGTGGATTGAATTTAGATGCAGTCACACAGTTTGTTTTACTTGGATAATAAAAGGATTGTGGAAAAGTTTACTTTGCTTCAGTTTTGTGTTTATGCTCTAGGTTCATACTGCCCAATTAAGAGTGAACAGGAGTGTGTCATGAAAAGACCATTGGGCAGACGTTTGGGTGAGATTCTGGTGGTGGGTGGCACAGTTGAGATGCATTTTGGGTAGCTTATTGTTGCCTTCTGTGTTTTAATACTTGTGAATGTAACCTCTGGTTTAATCCGGATCAGACCACTGCTATTCACAGTATGGTGGCGTTAAATAACTGCTACCCGTTACCTAAAAATAATGTTTTCAGTCCTGTCAGAAGAGAGACACTGTGCTTTTTTTTTTTTTTTTTTTTTTTTTAAGGCTTGTGAGCACAGCATCTGCAGGAATCCTCCCCAAAACACAGGGTTTTATGTGCATAGGCGTTTGAATGTTGACAACTGATATCCAGTAGTTCCTTGTGCTTGGAAAGTGGTGTATAAGGGAAAAGTTGTTGTCAAAATTGTCCTAAAAATAACTTGAGATATATAAACAAACACAGTAGATCCAAAGCAAAGTTTCAGGAACTGATGGGCAGAATAGAAAAGAAAGTTTTTTAAAGGAAATCTTTTTATTTATTTTCAAATTTAGAACCAGGTCCAATTTATGAACCATATCTAACTGCACATGTAGGGCTTTTATTTACGAGCTCTGGTGCAGTGAAGCTAAACAACCTATAAACAAATATCTAAACATATCTAAAACATTAACAGTACACACTGACACGCGTTGTTCAGGACAAGCAGACCTTGTATACAGCTCAAGAGACAGTGCAAGATAAATGACAGAGAGTAGATGATGCGTATCACTTTACCGATGTGCTCTCAGCATTCAGTCACTGTGCACTCAGGCAGTATGTATTCAGCAACACAATTATACCTTAGGAAGTAATTGTGACAGTCTTGTAATTAGCAGGTTGTACTATTTAAGCCAGTAATTACATGTAATGCTGTTAATCTGTCAGGTCTGATGTTATGTGTTGACCTTTTCCTCAGCAGGGGCAGCTTGAAGCCTTCGTTAAACGATGATGTTAGTTTCTGTAGAAGTGCGTTTGTCCTCAGGTGAATGCTGAATCATGTAAATCAGGTTGTCTCTTATTATCAGCCTTTGACTTGAGGCAAGGCAAAGTAAAACCTACTGAACAATACCTTTTTATTTGTGTGATGCAGGTACGTTTTAAAGCTCCCCGACTCCTCCTGAGTGCTGACCTAAGGAAGATTTTTCTGACCAACTCAGTAGAGACTCGTAGTCTAAAACTGGAACAGTAGCTTTTTTTATTTTAGTCCAGTTCTCAAATTAATCCTGCCTGGAACGAGACCTTCTGCACCACCGAATCAACCCCACCAGACACTGACCTCTTAAAATCTCTATAGGCTGCTGAACTCACATTCACACTGAGGCTTGACTGCATGTTAGGCCATAGATTACTGACTCATAGCAGGGTGTCTGCAGGAGCTTAAAAAGACAGAAATAGAAGACAAAATTTAAATAAAAAAATAAACATCTTAAATATACTTTATAGAGCTTTAAAGTTGCAGCAGAGCTGGAAATGTTGCATCCTTTATTTTTTTTGATTTTGTTACTTTAGTCTGGTGTTTTGGGTGTTGAAATGATCTTAAATGTATATGGCTTAAGCCTGCTCATAAAATGCCTTGAATTTCTGTCTGAAAGCAGCCGATGACATAGTAATAACTCTGAAAGCCCCCCTGGCTTTGCTTGTAATTGCAATCTGCTGTGACAGAATGACACAAGTCATGTGAGGATGAAGTGTAACCCCCCCCCCCCTGCACAATGACTGTGCTGCACAACAGCTTTTAATGGATGTGGAGGTGGAGGATGTTATACACCTTTGCCTATAGTTTTAATGGCCATCTCCTACACTTGGAAGTCTGAATTTAAGGAGGAGTGGGGGATGATGCTTTGAAAGGATGTAGGAAAACTGTATGATTAACATACAATGAGCATGTGTTATTACTGCTCTCACTATATTCCTCACTCTGTGACACTCCTAGCACCCCGTCCTTGCTGTAGACAAGTGGTTATCGAAATGGAAAGACTGACAAACAGGGCTGGTTTGGAGACTAGAGGGTGCAGGTTAAGAGTGACCATACATCTGGTCAGTGGTTTCCTCACTGCTGAATTGCAAAACTTTCCCTGCTCAGTAGTGCAGCAGAACCGTATTGTTGCTTTTGCTCCATGCTGGGAGAAAAAAAAGAAAACAGTAGGATGATGGACAATGGATGAAACTATCTGAAATCTTCAAACGGCAAATGTCAAGTTACAGGTTCCTTTTCATTCTGGTCAGAATAAGCTGAAACTAAAAACACAGCAATTACCTGTGTCACAAAAATGTCTCACAACAACTCTCACGGTATTTTCTCATAGTAATTGGCGTCTGAGTCTGAGGGGAAAGGTATTTACTAGCAGGAAGCTCATATCCACCTTCTTTCTGCAGCATTTAAGCAGACTCGCCGTGACATCAGCGGCCGCTCCCTCCTTTTCCCTGCTGCACGGGAAGCAGGAAACTGGACAGGAAGTGTGTGGTGTGTGGAGATAGTGGGTTTCCTGTGGTCTAGGTGGAATGATTGTGTTGTTTTTAGGGTGATGCGTGATCAGATTTTCTCTTTATTTTACCAGCTATTTCCAGATACGAGAGCTTATCTTTTCACCGGTGACACTAGTATCTGTCAGTGCCTTTAGTTATTTATTGATATTATTTTTCGTATTTGTGTCTTGTTTTGGTATGTTGACATTGTCTATCTGTTATTGGGAGATTTTATTGGGTGTTTCATCTGGATATGCTTATGAATATCTTATCCATCTTCCCAAGTCTCTGTGCTTCTGCTGTGAGTGATTGATTGCATGATTCTTCTGTTGAGCCTGTAGAGAAACTCGAGCCAGGCTCTAATGTCTGTTCAAATCAATATACTTTATCACATTGATGTAACACAATGTGAGAAGCCAGTAATGACAGAAAGCAAATCAGCTCTGTGGTTTGCAACACTGACCATTACGTTTCTCTGTATAAAATGTGGAAACAATCTTGTCAGTAGACAAATTTATATTACTGCAGTTAATAGTCAGTCATTCATTCATTCATTCATTCATTCATTATATATATTCATTATATACATATTGCTTATCCTTATAAGGTCATGGGGGCCTGGAACCAATCCCAGCTGACATTTGGTGAGAGTGGGGTGTGCCCTGGACAAGTCGCCAGTCTATCACAGGGCTAGTTAGTTAGTATAGTCATTCATCAGCAAATATTCTGCAAGCCATTTTCCTTGATTATCTGATTGTTTGGTCTATTGCATGTAAGAAAATGATGCCCATTTCCAAGAAGACGAGGCGATGCTTTCAAATGTTTTGTTTTATCTGACGACCAGTACAAAGCCCAAAGACGCTGAGTTTTCAAATAGTTTTCTAGTTAATTGAGCTCTAATTTATTCTGTCACATGGTATCATCTCCTATGTGCCCCAACAATTACTTTTCAGTGAACATGCTAAGAAATATGGTGGACCATATTGTGCAGTAAGGTGATTTTCAGGGTTGGGGAACTTGCACAGTGTCTCTCAGAGTGCTTTCCACCAAAGACAGGACAGTGTCACTACACAGGGAAAAAGATTGTCGTCTGGTTTGTATCTGGTTTGGACTGAAAGGTCAGTGTCGGCCTGGTGTGTACCTGTTTCAGGCAGCTGCTCATTGTATCAGCATGTTTGGCAGCAGCACAGTGGAGGCCTGGTTAACAGATCTGCTGGCCTCAGCCACAACGACAATACCGAGAGGACACACACACACACACACACACACACACACACACACACACACACACACACACACACACACACTAGCTGACAGCTCTGTGCATTTATCTGTTTGCATTGTCCCTCTGTGTGTCCGGCAGCCATGCCCCCCCCCCCCCTTTTCTGTCTCTCCCTCATCATGTCATGTGGCCACTAGCCGGCTGTGTCACCATGGTAACGCTGTAGCTGTGATGAGCACAGACTAGAGGAGCTCAGCAAAAAGGCCTCACACACACACACACACACACACACACACACACACACACACACACACACACACACACACACACACACACACACACACACACACACAGAGTACTTGTAGACTGTAAAAATAATGGCGTTAGCTGTGATTGACAGGTTGTGAGTGCCTGACTGCGTCAGATAAAGGATAAATTTGTGCGTCTTCATCAAGGTGCTGCAGTTTCCAGATGTGATAAATCTCTGACTACATCTCATTAATTTTTTGCCACTTATGTCTCATTAATAAAAAACAGCTTTAAGCACTTTTTTTTTAAGGGCTACACTCCAAAGTTTGGATGATACCTACCTCTTGTTTCTACATTGTTATTGGTCATTATACTTTTTGCAAGTCTCTGTGGACAAAAGTATCCAAACCAAATGAATGTCATTTAATGTAACAGTTCTGTAGGTATGTGGAGGATCACACTAAACCCAAGGCCTTGTTTACACCTGTCATTTCCACTTCATGTGATTTAATACACTTTCATTTATACTTAACCACATTTATGAACTGGCCTGTGTGCAGGTTAGAGTCGACTCTACTTCAGTGATGCACCTGAGGTTCTTTGGTAGCTGTTAAAAATGACAGATGAAGAAGAGCTTTAGTGACAACAATAACAACAGCAGCTCTCTATAGTAGGGCTGCACGATATGCAAAAAAAAATCATATTGCGATTTTTTTTTTTGGCAGATATTGCGATACAATTTCAGTTTTGATCATTTTTACATTTTCAGAGAATTTATTTATTTTTTGACAGTGCAATTTTTGTTGGGCCTTTTTCCCAAACAACCATGTTCTCTTACGTCTGGAGAATATGAGGAGGCTCGGGCGTCCCTGCAGCACCACAACACTTATGGTGCTAACAATGCACAACAATGTTGTGACACATTTTAACTATATCAAAAAAAAAAAAAAAATTGCAGCTCCTGTGATTTGGATTTGGCTCTTGGCCATATTGCAATTTCAGTCACCAGAGCTGTTTTATTCCATAGCTTTAATTGAGGAAGATCAGGCTCATTTCAGTGTAATTTCACTTTAGCTGCTGTTATCACGCAACAGAGCCAGTGAGTGGCTGTTTCCACAGACTAGTTCCTGATGTAGCTCTGCTTGGGGGGGAGTAAAGCTCCTGCACGTGTCTTGGAGAGACAGATGCATTTATACCTTTTCAACATCTGGTTAGAACGTATCTCAAACCACCTCTTGTGGTTCTGCTGGGGACTGAGAGTAAATGGTTTTAACACAAACGATCTAAATTGCTGCTTTGTGGAGACGATAATCACTGAGATTAGTCTACTTGTGCTGCTTTTTTTTTCCTTTTCTGTGTCCTGATTTACTGGAAGAGTTTGTTTTCAGACAAAGCAGCACGGAGCAGAGTTCCTGCACTGACTCATAACTGCAGTTAGAAAAGGTGCATGAATAACTAGTTAGTAGGGTGTTAATGGAAAGGAGCATGGAGCCTTATCAGCTCTGTGGATGAAGGTAAACACTCACATGGCAGGAGTGAAGCTCATATCAGGAGCCGTGATGTGACTTTTTCCAGTTTCATTCACGATTTCTGGCTTTTATATTTGTATTATTCTTGTGTAGAAACTCCTTCAGTACTTTTTGATTAACAGTGTGTGTTTTATTGCACCGCTTTGCTTTTCTAATCACTAATCAGCACAGTACAGTTTTCTGTGCTGAAGCTCCAGCCTCCTTCGAACACTATGAGATAATTTGAGCTCTGCATGTATCAGAGAGGCCATGTCCACCTACGTTGTCACTGCTGCTGTACTCATCTGCCGAGTGTCCGCCTCTCAACCCCGCCACATGAAGTTGTAAATGTGTTGACTGTCACATTTCATGGCCAAACAGTGGGTGTGTACGTGTGTGCATGTGTGAGAGCGATCGCTCCACAGCGGTTCATTAAGAAGCAGGGCAAAAGTTCACAACATCAAGACTCGTAGCCTGTCCAGCTGAGTTATGGCCCATCTATATGACACACACACACACACACATAAATACACAAACAGATGGATGGACATGATTAGATCGGTAACCTTGCAGCTCATTTCTATCAACCAAGCGCTGCTCACTCCTGTCTAAATTCAGTCCTATGAAAAACCCTCATTGTTTCTCATTGTGGTTTAAATGTGAAGTAGATTGTATTTCCCTTCTTGTGAGTTGTCATATTCACTCAGCGCCGCGGCGCACTTTATTCTGACAGTTTCCTCCAGTTTGACAGCACGCAGGGGAGTGATGCTATTATTTATTTCTTTGTTCAGACATTTCAGATAATTTGTGAACCAACAGCTACACTGTATGCTTTTCAGTCAATTAGTCAGTTTCATTTATATAGCTGCCAAATCACAAATGTGCCACTAATTCCTTTTAACATTTCACTTAGTGAATTTTATGGCTTTTATTGCAACTACAATGCTTGATATTGCATTTAAATTAATCGTTTTGGACATTTTTTAAAGCCAAATACCGAAGAGTTTCTGTTTCAGCTTCTCACGAGTGAGAATTTTCTGCTTTTCTGTGTCATATATGACAGTGAATTGAATATCTTTAGGCTCTTGGATATTTTTCACTATTTCCTGACTTTTTATGGACATAACAATGAATCACTTTATTGATTAATTAATAAATTGGAAAATTAATTGATAATGAAAATAATTGTTAGCTGCAGCCCTAGTTTTGCAATCATGAAAACTGTTGCTGTTGTGGTACTGAAGGAAATATAAAAAATTTAGTCAGAGCTCATGTTCTCAACATTTTTTTTTTTACTATGGCAGAATCTAATCTTTGTCCAGTCACATCGGTCACTGTATCAGCTGTAATTGATGCAGCTGGCCTCGCTCTATCGGCTGCTGCCTGTTACATAGAAGGATGGGGTCACACTGGACAGCCAGGGTTTTTATCACTGCTGTTTATTGCCTGCATGTTTGGACGTCCACTTCAGCCTCATCTGCAGAGGACGAAGCTATGTATGTGGCTCAGGAGTGACAGAGTCCTGACTTCTGATGAGTCAGTATCAGTCCATGTTAATGTACATGTGAGAAATTGAATGTAGTTATTATTGTCACAGAATGGAGGCTGACGTTGGACAAAATATGTTAATATCCTTGGGAAATATAATTTGTTGTTTGTGTTTTAAGAATGAATGAAAAATGAGAATGATTCATAGTTACAGCCCTTTGTGAAGTATCTTTAAGTCTTTGCATGTATGAACTAAGGAGTGCTCCTGAGCTGACGAGGGAAATACTAATTACAGGTAGTCTTCATTTTTCAGCATGTGCTATCAAGCCCAACATTAGTTTCCACAGTGACTTTTTATTTAGAAACTGAATGGAGAAAACAACAACATGAGATTTAGATGCCAGCTAATGCAGAAACAGAACTGAAGCATATCCCAAACACAGATTTATAGACTTCAGAAAAACCTTAAAAACTGAATTCCAGTGAAATGATCGAAGTTAGTGTTTCGAAGTGTTTCAGTGCTGAGTTTTCAGTGAGAAGCCCTCCCAGTTACACAGACCTGCATTCCCCACATTCTTATTTACACATTTGTTTACACTGCAAAGTTTATCAAAGAATTGATTGTTTCTGTAATTTATAGCTTCTTTAAGCCTTAAATTAAACCTGGTCGGTCTTATAGAAACCCTGCTCTGCTGTGGAGGCACTTCATTTTCTTAGATGAGCCGAAATCCGATCAATATATGTAAAACGCTGCTTAAAGAAGCCTCGCTAAGCAGTGCAGAATAACACATCAGCATGCTCTCAGTGTGTGTGTGTGTTGGGTAATGTGTCATAGTTTTCAGGGTTCTTGCCGGTCCTGGAATTCCTGGAATGCAGATGAAGTTTTGAGCAGACACAGAAAGGTCAGGTAACTGGACGGATTCCTTGTGAAAACTGGGGGATTTTCACAAATTGAAATGACTGTTTTTTACATTGCAGTGAGTGAGTTTTTTTTTTCCAGCTAGTTTCAAACAATTACTGCAGTCGAGAGCTTTCAGAGAAGCATGGGTGGAGTCCAGACTTTTCACTCCTAATAAACTAGAGAAGAAGAAGGACATTTGGGAAAGTCATGGAATTCACATTAAGGCCACAGCAGGGGTTTCTCTCTCTGTCCGTTAGTGGGGAAGCACCTGTGGTTGATAATCTCGCTCTCTCTTCACTGTCTCTCTCTCCTCTGTCAAACTCACATTCCTTCTCTGTGATTTGGCCTCTCATCTATCTTTTCTCTCTTTCCTCTTGTTCTAAAACAAGCAGTGTATTGTGTGTGCTCAGCAGAGCAGCCCGCCCTCAAAGCTGGATGTGTGTGTCCGTGGATGTGTGTGTGTGTTTGTCCCAGCCAGCCTGTCAGACCATGTTAATCCCCTCAGAGGCCCGACTCACCTCCTCCCTGCCTTGCCCCCCCCCCCCCCCCCCCCGCAGCCTCCATTGGTTTGCGTTGCCCTCTCAGCCAGCTGATATGTTCTCCCACCTGTCAGTCACAAGCTGCTCGCCTCCCTGCGGGCCAATCACTCTGGAGGTAAACCCCCGTTGACCTCGCAGGATCAGACAGCAATCAGGGAGCAATGACTGTGAGTGTTTAGCACCGCTCGCTAGCAGCTCCCATGGTGCTTTGCAGCAGATCAATGTCTAAGTCATGGCACACAAGGAGGGAAAATACGGAGGAATGGTCTGTGTAATCGCTTGGAGTAAAAGCCATTGTTTGGCACATGTTGGGGGGTGGCAGTGGCGCCGTGGCCAGAATATTTAACTGAGTGGTTTTATAAATGAAAATATCTTTAAAAACTTTCATATCTTATATTTTTGGGTCCATTTTCTCATTTGTTCCTGACATCTGATCTGGATTTGGTTCCTCCACACCTGTGTTTAAACATGTACAGAAATCAAAACCAATATGTCCTGCGGTTTGTGATGTTTTACAGATGTCAGATCCAGTTAGTTAGGACAGAGTTGGCGGGGAAAAAGCTTTTGAATAGGCTGCACCTTTCACCTGGAACAGTGCACAGATGGACCTGAAACTGTCCGAGCTCATTACTCTTGCTGAATTAAAGTCCTTTCTAAAGGATCTGGAAAATAACACTCTCTGTTCACGTTTTTGTTTTAAAATTTATTGTTCTTACTTTATGTCAAAATTTGAGAATTATGCCTGTTTCTGTATCTTAACTGGATTTTGTCTTTACTCTTTTATTCCATCTAAACTAGATATTTGTAGATTTAAATCATGTTTTAGCTGCATATTGTGTATATTCATACAGTTGTCTTTGTAATTTGTCTTCTGAAAAAGAGACTTTAATCTCAGTAAAACTTTTAGCTGGTTAAATAAAGAGAATAAAGTGATAAAGTGTGATAGGACAAAGTGTTGCAGACTGCTGGACTCCTGGGTTTTGATGTCAGACTTTCAGAATTTAAGCCTGGGCGTCTTTCCAGACATCTTGCAGCATGTGCAAGAGTCAAACTGGAAGAATCCATCACAGGAGATACCCAGGGACAGATTTCTACTGACAGTAGATTTAGTGGACTTGAATGTTGTGCAGCCCTAAGACATGCTTGGTTTTGAGAACCGGCCATGGCAGTCATCAGCGACACGGAAAATGTTGTAATCCTTATAGATATAGCACATTTATACATCCACACACTCGCATTGAACAAGAAAAGTCTTCCTCTGTTGTGAAAAGATGTTTCAGTTTTATTTTGTACTGTTTCCAGAATAAAACTTGACAAAACTGATTATATCTTACAGTTTAATATTAGAGCAGAAAAATGAGTTGAGAATTACCTTTAAATAAACATTTTTCAGGCAAAACAAGGAATTGATTAGTCAGCAAATTCACTGATAATGAAAACCGGTTGTTTCTTCCATCTTTAGTCCAGCACTAGTGATTTTCATATGCGTAATTTATCATCAGACCATGGCAGTCCAGTACCTTGAGCGTTTTATGAATTGACCAGGAGGACGAAACTACAATCACAAGTCAAAATTAAAAAAACAACAACAAGATCTTGATGATGGTCAAAGGCAGCGTGGGAAGTTGGGGCTGCGTTCACTGGGCGTGTTGGTGAAGCTGCTTTAGGGTGTGATGATTTAAACTTAATTACCAACATAACAAGCCCTTTGCAAACACACACACACACACGCACACACACACACACACACACACACACACACACACACACACACACACACACTTCTATGATAAACAACATAAAACACAAGTGGCATTCTGTAACTCATAAGACGGGGACCACAGATTTTATGGCGCAAAGTCTTTGTTGAAATGTTTGCTGGTTTGACGTTGTTGGTCTGTGAAGACAATCAACATAACAAACTTATGACAGCAGATGTGCAGATGGCTCAACTGGTGTTCACTTTTTATGATTTCTTAGAAAAGGCAGCTGAACTGTGTCCACCTTAACATTATTTATGCCTCTGGCACGTCAAATTAAAAGCAGTGAGGTTAATTTTCAAAGCATAAAATATTTCTGATGCCTTGGAAGCATCAATGTCAGTGATGGGGGGTAAAATATTAGTATGCAGCACTGATCAATGTTTTTATATGAAGAGTGGGTCAAATGATTGTGTATAATGTGAAGTTGAAGAACACATGTACAGTTGTCATCCAGCACTGAAGTCCCCTCAGCTCTACGGAGAGATTTGTTGTCTTTGAGTTCAGTTTTAAATTTACTGTTTGACTCATGAATCTTGTTTCTAGCCAAAGCAGGAAGCTGTTTTCAGTCGAGAGGCTTTGACCTGCCCAGCACCTCACGGCTGACGGACAAAATTAGCGACCAGCTGGTGAGCAGAGTGCAGCATTTTTTGGCATGCACTTCTCTGGTGGAGACCAAAACAAAACTAAAAGGAGACCAAATATTGGCTGTATAACAGTCAGTTGGCCAGAAACATGATGCTAATGTTGCTCTGTTTCTGCTGGATGTGTAAATAACCTTTACTTTATAAGGTGATAATACATCAGAAGTGGTGGTTGCAGCTCGTTCTGCTGTCCCCAAGTGTCCAAATAAAATAAGTCAGCGCTGCTTTAACATAAGGAAGTGTTCGCAGCCACGGCACGTTTCTAAGCAAACACTTCATGTTTAGCTTCCTACATGAAATGCATGTTGAAATAAACTTTTATCTGATGCACAATCAGATAAATCCTTGTGTATATATCATATCAATCCAGACTTAGCA
Source organism: Trachinotus anak (assembly GCF_046630095.1). NCBI lineage: Eukaryota > Metazoa > Chordata > Actinopteri > Carangiformes > Carangidae > Trachinotus > Trachinotus anak. The sequence goes on along the minus strand of NW_027273882.1, from coordinate 2,332,695 downwards.
AAGCAGTACAAATACATAGCAGTAGTAAATGTCAGGATGATGCAGTGGTACAACAGTGAGCCATCTAAAGCCATCTTAAACATCCTAAGCTACAACACATTTCTGAGACACTTGTCATTGGTCAGCAGCCAATCAGAAGCAGGTGCTGCAGCTTTAACTTTCATACTGACTTGATCAGATCTGAGGAGCCTGTGTTTGTCCACTCCTCTCATCTGCTGGTTGTTATTAGTCCCCCCAACGCCCCCAGTGGAGCTGCACCCCGTCCTCGCCCTGTCTCAGCTCAACCCCACCCGCCTGGTAGGGCCCGGTGAGGAATTTGAACAAAGAAAAAAAACAAACTACAATAATACTGTGTGGGTGACCTCAGTGTGCCGGGGACTTCCCTACACACTGCTCCACCCGCTCATATTTGTTGTTCTTAGCTGTCCACCCCATTCCAGAAGAACGGCCTCCACATTCACACAGACACATTTACACCCACAGACACACACAGCAGTGCAGTGGGACAGTGGTGATGTGTGAGTGGGGCCGACATCACTGACGCAAGCCCAGACCGTGTGTGTGTTGTGTCTGTGTGTACTTTGAGTTTGGGTGGATATCTCTCAGGGAAGAGAAAGAGACAAACTGTATTTGTCTTCAACTTGCTTCTCAGGTTGTGTTTTGTGTTAGTTCGTGCTTTGAGGCTAGCAGGTCTGTCACTTTGCCTAGATGTTACTATGTGTGGCCTGAGTGTGTGTTTGTGTGTGTGTTTGTGTGTGTGTGTGTGTGTGTGTGTGTGTGTGTGTGTGCGCAGAAAGGGAGAGGCTGCAGTCCAAGCTACTGTTCCAGGTCAGTTGTTTGTCTAAGAAGGCAGCGCCTGATGCAAATGCACTACATTATCCATCAGTGGCAGGATTCACCATATAACACTGTTGACTTTACACCAGGCAATTTATCCAACCAGAGGAAAGTATTTGAAACTTCTCCCTGACGGACTGCTGGAATGTCCTGGTGCACTTAATCCCGCACATGTGGAAATTAAGCTCAGGCCAGGGCTGCTTCTTCTTTGAACTGGGTTTTCTGGTGAGGGCCAGATGATGTCATGTGCTAATTTGGATTCTTGTGGCATCAGTTGCATCAGTTTCATCTGCAACTTTCATCATGACATCTCAAGGCTTTTTAATGCCAGTTAGGATGAAATGCGAGGCCTCTGCACTTGGCATTTTTTGAGGAAGGTCGAGCAATTAAGTGAATGTCCAAATTCCTGAATCAAAATGAGATTTTCAGACCCTGCAAACAACTTGGATGTGTTATACAATGCATTGATATGTTCACACATACAACTACGTGTGTCTATTACAGCACAAAGTTTCCAGAGCTGCTGACATGCAGGCAACAGTTGATCCATGCAGAGCTCAATAAATCAGCAGCTTCTCATTCAGCTGTAGACTCGTGTCAACAGTTAAGTGATTCTTGTTTATCTAGATTTTAAGCCCTTTATTAAGCAAAACTGCCAAACATCTGCCGGTTCCTGCTTTCTAATATGAGGGTTTGTCGATTTTCTTTTTGTTTGTGTTTCATATCGTTTTAATATTTTTGAGTATTGAGTATTTTTGTGCTGTTGCTCAGACAAAAGTAGCAATGCAAAGATGTCACCTTGTGCTTTAGGCCCTTACTGCAAGTTAGTCAGGCTTTTGACAGACTAAGCCCCTTATTTTTCTCTTTGGCGACTTTTTTATAATTTTATTTTTTTAAAGCTCTGTAATAATAAAGTCCAAATGTTGTAAGTGGGGCCTGTGTGTTACGACTGTGTCTACACATGGAGGATGTGTTTTGAAGCACATCAGTGAACCAGTGAGGTTGTGATAATGGTGTCAGTCATCGTTGAGTAAGAGCAGGAGGAGGAAAACGAAGAGGAGCTGGAGGTTCACATGGAGGAACAGCCAGGAGGAGGGGGAGGAGGAGGAGGAGGCGGCGGCAGTGACATTGCAGTATGCCAGGCTTCTTCTTCTTCTGTCCCTGCGATGCAGTAGTTGGGATTTTCAGTCTTGATTTATGGCACTGAAATGTCTGTCGTTTGAAGTATGGAGTACGGTAATTGTTACATTTATTGCTGTGGACTAAAGAGAATATGACGAACTTCCTTGACTCGGTGTATTTGTTCCACTCATTTTTGCTGCAGCAGCATATTCTGCTCCCGTCTTTCTTTTGTTTGTCCACCTGACACCTGAGAAGTAGGCATGGCCCGCCTACCAGCGCCATGGCAACACGACACCCAGCTGAGGTGGTTGCCATGGCAGCAATCAGTCGCTTGTCGGTGTTGGGTAACATTGGCAGCTACTATTCATGGGAGCGTCAGCACCAGCAGCACTGCGTGGAAGTGGACCTACACCCACTGGTGTCACAGGATTTGTATCTGAGTCTGTTACATGATGCTGTCACACCTGAACTTGAATTTGAGACCAGGATTTCTACTAAAAGTCTGGTCTGCACAACTGGGCTGATGAAGCAAAACCATTTTTATAACTTCCACAGCTAATTTTAGATTAACCCAAATTCCCACTTGACTAAAATGACCTTGTTGGATTTGCATGGATGAACAAAATCTTCTGTAGAGCTGAAACGATTTGTTGATTTTGTTGTTAGTCGATGGTCAGGAAATTACTCTAAACTATTTAGATAATCAGTTAATCATTTTAGTCATTTTGAAAGCACTAAATGCCAAAAAGTGACCAGTGACTAGTTCCAGCTTTTGAAATGTGGGATTCTGCTGCATTTCAAGTTTGATGTATTTGACTTTTTGACTGTTGTGTGAAGATTTTGGGTTTTTGGGATATTGTGATGACTATTATTATATTATTATTTACTAAAACTGGATCCACTAAATGATTGATTGAAGAAAATAATCAGCAGATTAATCAATACAAATAATTGGTAGTTGCAGACCTAGTTTTTTGAGCTGGACTATAGAAAATAGCAGTTGATAACATAATTTCAACTCATGGACCTATTATTTGCTTCATGCACGGCTTTCCGCTGTTTCACATGGCCTTCAGACTGTGTTTGCCTGGTTGTCATAGAAATGTTGCTTTAACTTCAGAAATAAGTCCTCTAGAATAATGGAGACTTTAAACATTTGCAGCTTCATGGCAGCTGAGCAAACTTCATCTGCTGATGATGAGGCTCGTGAGATTTGGTCAGAGCGGTCGAATAAGTTGATTTTGAGCTGAGATTGTTTTGTTAGCAACAAAGTTTGTCTCACATTCAAGTTCACTGACTAATTGATTTGAGTGCTGGTCTCCATGCTGAGAGGCTAAACGAATCTCCATAATTTGCTCATTAATAATTTTCACTACGTCCTTGATAACTCTTAACCCCACTGAAAAGGAAAACAAAACTAAAGAAAATTCCTATGAAAAAAATATTATGACCCATTTTACAGAAATTCACATGGGATTTATATTATCAGATGTCCTCTGAATTTGAGCTAATTTGCTGTTGAATTTTTACGTTGCAGATTACTGATGTGGCAGAATCACACAGGATTAAGCGCACAAACGACCTCTGTGGTTATTAAAATCTTAAGAGGACCCCAGATAATACCGGTCCCATGTGAATAGGGCTTTAAAGGCTACGTTACACAGCAGTTAATTACTGTTGAGGCCTTGGATGAGCAGTAGATAATCACAAGAGAAACTTGTTCAGACTTCCTCTGGACCTGCGGACATCCTGAGCTCAGGCAGCGTCAGTCTGTCTGTTAATGAGTCCATTGTTTTCAGTGCTTCTGCTGTGGTTGGTTGATCAGGTGGTTTGACTCGGTCTGTGTGGACAGACTGTTTAGGTTTGTTGGTCAGTCTGATAGTTTGTCACCACCCACTCACACCCCTGGTTTGCACCAAAGTCACTCCAAGGCTGAGAAAGAGAGGGAGAGGGAGAGGGAGAGAGAGAGAGAGAGAGAGAGAGAGAGCGGGAGAGGGAGAGGGAGACGTGGGCGGACCTGCATAATTCAGCACCTCATCCCGAGTGCGTTCGCGTGTACGCGCATGTGTGCACGCTGCATTCCTACGAGTGCTTCTTCTCTATTCTGTGCACGTTGGGACTTTCAGAAATGCCTGGTAAGGTCACACTCATGCTCACATTCGTGTGTGTGTGTGTGTGTGTGTGTGTGTGTGTGTGTGTGTGTGTGTTTGTAACTGCCGCCATGATCACAAGGCGCCGTGTTTAACCAGCACCCCCTGTAAACCACTGCAGACTGTTATTGATCTTTCTGGTACACACACACAGACACATACACACATGTAGACACACCCAAAAGCATGTGTGACCTTTCTGGCTGTTTCTGAAGTCTCTATTTTCTCTCTCTTCTTTTGTAGTTACTGAGAATGAGAGCGAAAATATCAGTAAATGGAGCAGAAGTGAATGCTTCCTCTCATTATCCAGTTAGTCTCTGACTCTGGCTTTGAACATTTCCACTGGAGGTAGACTCGTATGACTTTTTCAAGGCTTGTACAAATACCCATTCAGATAATGTTTTGATTGCATCTGCTAATAGCCAACATTTGTTATATTTAGATTTGACCAATTTAATGCCAAAAGGAAATGAAAACACTCAAATAATGATCTTTATTTACCTCAACTACTGAGCCTTAATTTGAAAGAGGTGCCCTAATAAATTAGGGCTCAAGTATATTTCCAGTAAACTAATCATGCCATAGTTACCACAAGAGCTGAAACAACTAAAGGTCCCATCCAGTCTAAAGGTAGATGTCCGTGTGTTTTTTGAATATAAAGCAGGTCTAGGTTCTGTATTAATACAGTGAAAGTATCAAAGCCTCAGTCCACAGAAATGCACACAGCCTGTGTTCAGAAACTGAGCCTTAAAACGAGCCGCCAGGACTTCTGTAACTTTGTGATGTCACAACGAAGCAGTCACAAGTATTAGATGCTTCTTCCCTCTCCAGTGTGAGCATTTGTCACTTTCTCCAGTCTTATAATGTAGTAAACTAAATGTGTTCGGTTTGAGACTGTAGGTCAAATTCAAAAAGCTATTTAAAGACACAGCTTTGGACTCTGGGGATGATTATGTTCATTTTTCACTGTATGTTTTACAGGCTGAATGACTAATTTAAAATTAATAATTTAAAAAAAAAAAAAAAAAAAAAGGACCATAATGGTTAGTTGCAGCTATATAATAGACAGTTTTCATCTCATTTCAGTTGCTTCTAATTTGCGTTTTTTTTTTTTTTTATCAGTGTTCTCTCACTGTGATCTCTTCAGTCTGCCCCGATCAATCAAACTCCAGCTTATTGATTATACTACATCAAATTTGGCCTGAATTTTAGTTAGCCATTAGCTCAGCCATTAGCTGCATCATTGAACTAGTTAATGCTCATCAGTTGCATCACAGATTCTATTAACCACTGCTCAGAGTTTGGGAACAAAGAGCTTTGACGGCAGCAGCACAGTCTGTGTTTTTTTTCACATCCATCTGGAATACCAGAACCATGCCGCGGTGTTTTTGTGTCTTAACTTTGAGCTGAGCCACTGATGTTCACTGGAGAACAATGGCTGCTCTGTGATGGTCAGCAGACTGGGCCCCTACTTATTAACAGAGTTGTTTGTGTTTGTGTCCAGTCACAGCTCAAAGATAGAAAAGAAAGTTCCCATCAGTGGTTTAGATGATGCTCAGTTTTACAGCTGATTCTTCTGTGTTTTACATTATTGAAAATTTAATGGACATAAATATTAATTAAAGCGAAAATAAGAGAATAAATAAGATGATAACAGTGGACATGAATAAAATTTTGTGTTTGTGGCACAATTGAATGTGTGTTAATGGTTTAATTTCAGTGAAGAGTTGTTGTCCTCTGGTTTAACTGCTGCTACAGAGGATTTTTTTTTCACCCAAACACGGTGCATATTTTGAATATTTTGGAGATTTTATGGCTTCGAAGTGGTCAAATTTCCAGGTGATGAATATCAGGGAGACAAGGTGTGTGTAGGAAGAGAGGTTTCTTCGGTAATGAAACGTCCTAAACGATGGTGTTCATCATGTTGACGGCTGTTCCAGCCGTACATCACGTCTCTCTTCACCTGGGATTTACCTTGTGTCTGTGTCTGGGCACAGATGAATGAGAGAGTAAGGCAGGATACAAACTCATCAGCCCTCAACGCCCTTGTGGTGGCAATTACTGTACCACACACACACACACTCTCGGACACACACCTACACACAGTGATTTCCTTGCAGCGTCCGTGCAGTTATCTGCCAGCCTTGATCCTTGTGGGCTGCTTATAGAGGCTATTGAGGCAGTGAGCAGCTCTGATTTGTGGCCAGGCGTCACCGCCGGGTCCAAGCGATTTATACCATACCTTCCCACAATGCCTCACTCTGTCAGAATGACATGGTGCGCCGGATGGAGGGGGGGTGGGGGTGGGTTGGGGGGGGTGAGGGGTGCAGAGGCTGAACAGCTCGATACCGAAGCAGAAACTCACCTGAAACAAAGAGGCTTTTCTTTGCAGCCACAGAGGAAATGTGTGCATTTAGTCTCTTCATTCATTCAGGACAACAGGCCTCGGCTGCCTCCCTTTGTTTTTCCTGGTGGATCAGGTTGTTTGTGTACGGCAGGAAATTCATTTCAGATTAGTGCTGTCACCAAACTGGAATTCTGAGTCTGGCTCAGGACTAACTTTAAGGTTTAATTACAGGTCAGGACTGGTTTGTTGTGATTTTTCCCCAATATTTGGTCAGAAAGTTCATGTAGACTGGGTAACTGTGCTGTGACAGTTTCATCCTCATTGTATTAATTTCTGAATGGCCGGTAACAAGTCAGCATGGTTTAAGGTTTCCTCCCTCTGTTCCCCTGACAATAACTGATCAACTGTCAGTGCTCTGTGGTTTGTTTCGTGTTTCATGACATGAGAGTAGATCTGCAACAATTAGCAATCGATCGATGGAAAATGAATCAGCACCTATTTTAAAAATCTTTGTAGGGTTTTTTTTTATTTCCTCGTTCCACTGGTCAGATTGTTTTTCTTGATATGTACAGTTTGTCTTGCACTGGTTGTGTGTTATTTTTTGTTTATTTGTGTGTTTTTAATGTCTACTCTATGTGCCCTTTAAAAAGCCCCCTGCAGACAAATACAGTTTCTCAAAATGAATTGAAGATGTGAGGATTTTATGCTTTTCTTGGTCGTGTATGATGGTAAACTGAATATTTTTGGGTCTGAGACTGTTGGTCGGACAGAATGAGGCATTTGAAGATGTCTTCTTACTCCCTGAGAAATGTTAACAGGCATTTTGACAACTTTTTGACATTTTACAGACAAAATGTTTGATCGAAAAAAATAATCGGTAGATAAATCATGAGTTAAAATAATCAGCAGTTGAAAAGATTGAGCTTTACTGTTTATTATCCAGCTGTCCAGGCTTTTGTTTATAACTGTTGAACAATAATTAGTTTTTCTTTTCATTATCTCAACATAGAGAAGCTGCTGATACCAAATACTGATCCATTACTAGTGCTGTGTTGTTCATAGATTTAAATGTAAATGTATACCTCAGAGCTGAACTCATTGGGATCATTTTAGTGTTTGGTAACATGAGCCCAGGGATTGCTGTAAATGTAATTTTACTGTATAAGGACATTAACAAGGAAACTACATTCACTGCGGATCTGTTACATCAGGCCTCTGAGTCCTGGTCTGCTTCATAAAGTCAGTATCAGCATTGATACCAGCCCTGCACACTGGAGCCACTGCACCCCTGAGGATAATGTAGAACTCGTGGAAGTATTTGTCCCTTTTTTCTGGCTTTACACTGGTGAACAAGCTGCACTGCAAAGTTATGAAACATATGCAAACCTTTGAAAAATTGGAAAAGTCTTCAAGGCGTTTTTCAAGGTCAGTGTTTTCATAAAATGTCTTGAAACCCTTTAATAGAGGTCTCATAACTTTACCCCACAGTAATGGATTTTTTTTTTTTGCACAGCATGTTCTCCTTCTGACCAAGGTAGAGCAGAGTGATCATTACAAGCTGCATCCTGCCTGATTTGCTGAACACTTGCGTGCGGCTGTGACATCAGCGGCTTGTAAATTTGAAAGAAAAAGTCGAGAGCGGAGGTGGACATTTCTCATGATGCATCTGCAACCTCTGGTAGCGGCAGGACATTCGATATTATGAATAATGTGCTGTAAGCCTCGCATCCTTTGGGTTATTTAAAGCAAGAGGAAAATAATTCTCCTGCTTCATACGATGGGATTCTTTGTCTTCAACCCACTCCTCCTCCTCCTCCTCCTCCTCCTCCTCTTTCTTTCTCTCAGTCCTTCTGGTGTCTTTGAAATGTCTCTGCTGGAATCTGATGTGGGATAAGTTCGCCCCCCGACTCTTCCCCGCGTTTGGGCTAAAACCTCGGTCCAGCTGACCTTAGACACAGGCTTAGGGAGGAATTCCCCCCATGTTACTGCAGGTGGGGCTGCAAAAATATTGACTCAGGAACTCGGTTCATTTTATTAGGCTCATGTTCGTCTGTGTGCGTGTGGAGGAGACTGAGATGACGCACAGCAGCTGGAATCTATTCTCAATTTCAAATAGCCATCATCCAGAAAGCTCCTCTCCTCCCTTCACTGTAAATTCATCAGTTCAATGCCAAAAAAAAAAGTATTCAGTGTCTCCATGGAAACAAGAGTTCAACCTTTTTTTTTTTGGTTTGTCAGTATTTGTCTTTAATTAAACACAAGGCTGCACTATCAGTGCAAGACGTAGAAGAAATCATCAGCTTAGCTTTGCTCTCGCCAAACTGGGCCACATAATATTATCCAGTACAAGTAAAGCTCCGGGGCTGCGGTGCCTCATTTAAACGCCATGATAAGTTGTATTTCCACTTTCCCGCAGAAAAGAGAAAAGCAACGGAAACTAGATTCAGAAAGTCAAAACAGAGTGACCCAAGATCGGCGGTTTATCCAAGAGCTAGTGGGCCATGACTGTGTAATAGGAAACATTTTATTGCCTTTAATTGTTTTCATGTTGTGTCTCCATTGCATCCCCGTGAGCAGTTTTCCCGCTAAACTGAGATCAGCTCTCAAAGCCTGCTGAAGCCCCTGCTCACCATTCCAGCAGATGTATAATAATAAAGTCCAGCTCAGCGGCGGACACCCTGCTCTTACTATCAAACATCTACGGCTACATCTGCACGACTGTGTTTTTGGTTTAAAAAGCATCTCATTTTTGCTACGTTTTCACCCCCAGTCCACACTACTCCTGAGTTTCTGAGCCCTGAAAACGGAGAGTTGTGGAAACGCTGCCGGACTCGTTTTAGTTTGAAAATTCTGGGGTTGCGTTGTAGTCTGGACCTTTGAAAACGATTATGTAGCCACACCTGGTCACTACCCGATTGGGTCTTATCAGCCTCGGCTACCAGTGATGAAAACAACATGAGTAATGAATTACAAGCTTTACTGACCTTGTTGTCTTTGTTAGCAGCTGTTGTGCAGTGAAATCCTGTATTTTAATGCTACAACTGCCTTTGCCGCTTCTCATTTGTGTGATTGTCTACAGAGTAAACAATCTGCTTCCTGTTTACGCCGGCTCACACATGCCCAGTGTACGTGAATGGTTATGTATTAATGCATTTTCAGGTGTATCCTGATACGGAGCTAAAACTCTCGTCTGGACATAGATGAACGTAGAAGTGTGGCTGTAGCCTAAGATATTTTCACAGTGGGTGTGAAGTGCACAGTCCCCCGTCTTCTGTGCAGAGAGTGGTCAGAAGCACTTGTATGTTAAAATATTTGTAATATTAAATTTAATGTACCACTATCAAAGCATTGCACCTTTTCTAAATGACAGGAGGGGGAGTTGTGAAGCTTTATCTCATTCAAACAAATTACATTTTTTATATTATCTGTAATCTTGAATGCTAAAATATGATCTACGCACTATAAATTGAAATGTCAAGATCTCAGTGTTAGTGATCTGGAGCTGCCTGTGTAAATGGTGCAACACAGTAACGGTGGTTGTGCATGATTGTGTAGCACGTTTGTAAACTGTGTGCACTTTATCCTAAATATAGTGTGTTACATTTGTCCCAGAATCCACTCAGTCATGCTCAGAAGTGGAGCTCTGGTTATTTTCCTTAACACCTGATAACCCCCTACCCACCACTCCCCCACCTTCTCTCTCTCTCACTCACACACACCAAGCTGTGTGTGTGCAGGATCGGTTTAAAAATGGCTTTGGAGCTCTCGCTGCTTTGACTTGTAAGACGGAGAGTGAAAAGGAGATGTGGGGGAATGATAAGAGTGAGTGAGACATGATGGAGAGAGCAGAGTGTGGAGATGTTTGAGCGATAACTGTGAAGTGAAGCAGTGCTCTGGTCTCTGGTGTTTCTCCTGTCCTTAAATGCATCATTTAAAGGTTCAGTTAAGTTTGTCAATCAGCAGAATTCAGTTGTGTCCAGTGCTGTTTGTTGCTGTTCAGTTCAGAAAGAGGCATTTCAGTCAGATGTTGGTGTATCAGTGAGCTCCAGTGGCATCAGTGTCCGTGTTGTGTTACAGAGCACACCTCTGCATTTTAAAATCGCCTCTGGAACAATCATAAACAACAACCTGGACAAAAACACAACTGTAACCTCTTTGCTTGCAAGATGTGAAAGAGTTTTTTAAAGCTTCTGATGAGACTGCATCAACCAAAGTGCACACAGTGCAAAAGACAAAACATTAGAGCAGTTGTAACCTGCTGATTGGAGGACAACATGTTTTTGGCCCCTTGTTCTTCCTCAGGCGGTGTTGTGTTTGTCTTCTGTGCACATCTCAGGCTTTAATAAATGTTGTGCTTTTTGCAGTGAAGCAGTTTCTAGCGGCCTTCATGTTGTATCCCTCAGGGTCCTTTTTCCTTGACCTTGACATGATACCTGGATTCAGCATTTTTAATTAGTGAATTTTGTTGCCATTGAAGTGAATGTGTATGAGCACGATGGTCTCACAGTTTGAAACCAGAATGACACAATCCTACAGTTCTTCCACCAAATCTGGATTATTGTCTGGATCTGCACTGAATTCTACATGTGATGTACACTGATGTTTTTCCAAACATTATTTCCTGAGAAAGTGAGGAAAATGTTGAAAAAAACCCTCTCTCGCAATATTAAGGAAGGTGATAAATGCATATCAGTTCTGCACTTTAGTGTAATCCTGCGGACACATGAACAAACACATGAAATAAATCTCCTTGGCAGAGGTAATTATAATAATCCGCAACAGTTTGGATGATTGATTAAATAATTTTCTAACCAAAAAAATGACAAAAATCCTACAGCTGAAGTTTGTTAAATCAGTTAGTCAGTAAACAGAAAATTAATCTGTAATAATTTAATAATTATCAGTTCATTGTGTTAGTGATTTTGCAGTCAAAAACACTGGGTGCCAACTTCACAAAAATTGCCAACTTTATTGTAAATTGAATATTTGGGCATTAGGGGCATTTCATAGACCAAATTATTATTGATTAATCAAGAAAATAAACGGCAGATTAGTGGATAATAATTTTTAGGTGAGTGAGTCATACACAACACGTGACTGACACGCTCACTCAAGCCTTATTGTGTAGTAATGTGTTTACAGTCGAAGGTTCAGGATTTTATGGAGACTGTTGTTACAGTGAGTCTGTTTATTTCTCTGTTCAGACAATGAGAAGGAAGAAGATTGTAATTAACTCTGTTGTTCCAGTAATGTAATGCAGTATGTGCTTTATCTGTTAAGTGATTAATGTGACAGTTTCTTACTATGTCTGGTTTCTGTCAGTGTGTGTTTACAGGCGGAAAGATGTGGCGTTACTCAGTTAAAATACTCAGTTAAAAAAAAAAAAGTGAATAAATATTGAGAGAGATTTGCTTTTTCAGCTCAATATTTGACTAACAGCAGTTTACAGATTTCCTTTTGTAATGAAGCAAATTCAGTCAGGTCTGAAACAAGCAGGAAAACTACAGTCAGTTTAAAGTTTAATCCACCACTCCCACCTCTATGAAACACACACACACACACACACACACACACACACATACACACACATAAAGTGAGAGACAGGCACCAGGTGGAAGCTCCTTTTATTTTACAACCAGAGAGTGAAGTTAAGTCACTTTCTCATATGAACACAGATGCGACCTTCGACCTCTCCTCTGGAAGACCTTTGACCTGGAGGTGTTAGTCAGAGAGCATGATGGGAGGATTTAGAAGTCAGGGTTATCTCACATGCAGCAAACTTTTCCCTCCAGAATCTCACTGGAGTGTGTGTGTGTGTGTGTGTGTGTGTGTGTGTGTGTGTGTGTGTGTGTGTGTGTGTGTAGTATTAGTCATTATTAATGGATGGACTCTGAACATTCCTAAACAGAGCAATATGAAAGGACTGAGACGTGTGTGTGACTGGTTTCTGTAATAAAGAAGGTCTATTTAAGGGAGTGTGTGAATTATCTATGAGGATGACCTGATTTCTGATACCAGTTATTTATTTAGAATTTAAATTCCTATTAACTGATAAACTATCTGCTGCTGTATGTTAATATTTAATTTCTTGTAGATTTTTTAAAAACTTTACAACAAGTGAGCAGCCTTTATTTTGAAAATTCTTTGAGAATTATTCTATCACTTTGGAAAGTGAGTGAACAGAGAGTGCATCTACAGTGTAACTTGAAAATACTGACTTAAAACGGTATGATATCAATACAAGGGTTGATAACTGCAGTGCTGGCCAATTTTGTGTGTGTGTGTGTGTGTCATAAATAGTCCTGTCTCACAAATTTAGTCACAGGTATCAGTCACATATCTTAACTCTCCCTCTCTCTCTTTGTGTGTGTGTGTGTGTGTGTGTGTGTGTGTGTCCTGAGCTGATGCTTCTGACATAGAGGTCTAATACACATACACTCACAATAATTACAACACATGAGTTCGTTAGCATTAGACTTAGAGGTATAAATGTGTACACGCACCATGCAAACACACTCCCATACAGACAGATGTGATCTTCCCTAAACCTCAGTTGATACAGCTGTGCCTCCACCTGCCTGGAGCTATGTGACTGTGAGTGACAGGTCTCATCCAGGCTGTTGTTTGGTGTCATACTGACATTATGCTGCATTAGCATTTCCTGTCGGCCCCTGTGCTGTCTGTGAAATGAAAAGGCTGATATGGATTATCATCAGAATGAAAGCTGCAGGAAGCATAAACTGAACAGTTTGCTCTTGTTTCGCTCTCATGTTTTACGTTGTGCATTTTGAGCATTTCACTGACACACTTGAGTTGGATTTAAAATTACAAGCAGCTAAAAATGGGGTCAGAGGTCAGGTTTGAGTCCTTTGTCCAGATATTTGTACTCATCCAAAAATTTTTCAGTTCTCCACCATTAAAATTTGATAAATAAAACTAACATCAGTTTTGTAAGGGAAAACCCTGTAGCCTGTATATTCATCTCATTTACCACATACTTTTATTACTTAGTAAAATTTAGGTGAATGTATTCTTTCATCCACCAGTGCTTTGACTGCCGAAACGAACATGTTATGTTACATTTTACATCAATTTATGCTTACCATGTGCATTTTTAGATATACATTGTTATTGGCTTTGAACTTTTTAGCTGAGAGGTCCTGGACAATGGTCTTGATGTATGTGTTTATGTGTATGATGCATAGTCTGAAGAATAACTGGACCATTGCCTGGTGGCACTGGGGTGTAAGATGTGGTCAGGGTCTTCATGAAGGTTTGGCACTGTACATAGACCTGGATAAAGGGGGTTTGGGGTGGAGTACTGGACTTTGTCTTAGAGTCAGGGCTTGACTGGAGAATGGGGTGTTGCTGGACAGGGCACGTACGATGTTTCTGAGTTTAATGTGGTGTGTAGATATGTGTGTGAAGCACTGAACCATTGACTCTCCGTTGGGTTGTGGGAATGCACCATGGCCTGGAAGAGTCAGGCTGCAGGACTGTTGTCCTGAAGTACGGGGGTGCAGGACTATTATGTTGGGCTTGAGCTAGAATTGTTTGTAGTTTTATTAGAACTGGACAAGAGCCTTGTTATAATGGGTGAGTGTAATACTGGTCTATGGGTCTGAATGTATGGAGGTCTAGCACCAGCTGGACTGTGGTCTTGAAATATGTAAGTGTAGGATTGGACCATTGCCATGAACACGGGGGTGTGGGAGTTAATCATAACCTGGAGGCATGAGCTTGCAGGGCTGTACCATGTCCCGCAGGTGTAGGGGAGTTTTGCTGTTGCACCGGACTTGAACTACATGTGGTTGTACTCGTCCATTCCCAGTGGCTGAAAGGCAACTGTGGTTGTACGAGGCAGAGTGTTAATTATCCACTGCTTTTGCTCTAAACTGGGCTTTGTTTGAACCCAAGTGGACGAGTGTCTCCACAGTAACAGTTACCAACGGTTACGCAAGCTTGACAACGGCAACCCTCGATGACCCACATTCCAGCAGTAAATCACAACGCACACATTCCTGGCTCCACCCTTGCCTATCGAAACTATGCTCAGTGTTTCCACTCTGCCTGCCTGACTGAGACTCTATCAGACATGGGAACACAGAGAGAGAGAGGGGGGGGTTTGTTGTGCCGAAGAATCTAAACAAATTCCTCACCTTTTCCGTACTGTTTCTGTCCACATTCATGAATCAGTCTTTACCATTAAAGACATGTATTTTAATGTATATGAGGAGGAGGCTGCAGACAGACTGTAACAGTGTAGTATTAATCTTGTTAAATGTAGTTTAAACCTTTGCCTAAGATCACCCCACTCGCACTCTGACAGCCTCAGCTGTGCGCCACACACACACAATTGATCTGTCACCTTAGAGAGTCGTTACGCCAGTCGTCTACAACTCGTAAACACTGGCATGGCCTCTATTTAAAATTCAAATTTGAACTTGCTTTGTTGGCGTCCTGACAGGAAAAATAGCTACGCTGCGGAAGAACCGCCATCAGGGCTTTCCTGCAGCGGTTTTTGAAAACACAACACAATGAAATAACACCTTAAAGAAAAAAGGACACCTCAACTATGTTCTTTAGGAAAACACCTCATATGTTTATCTAATTCCATAGCAAGTGTCTAAGCCCTATTTTGATAATTTATTGCCTCATATTGTTCACTGTGGTGTTACAGGACCATTTATGTCTTGCTCCAAAGTAGTTTTTAGGTGGGAGTGACATGATTTTCACTCCTTATTTTGATACTAAATAAACAGCACATACCGGCTTTCTGATGTCTCCATGGCCCCACACAGATCTAAGACTCTCTAAGACCTTTTTAAAGGCAGTCCCAGTGAAATACGAGGCCAGTTTCACCACTGAACCTTAACATATGCATGTATGCACACACAGTGCTGCAAGCCACAGTTGTGCTGTGTCAGCGCTGCGTTGCATACGATCATATCAGGACTGGATGTGTGTATGTTTAAGACATTCTTGTTCTATAGTAGACTCCATGCAGAGGGAAATGTTAACATGTAGGCAATAAATTTGCAGTGTAAATAGCCCCGGGTGTCTGGATTTCAGCCTGCTGTTTTTACATTCATCACTGATACAGGCTGTGTTTGAACTGATACATTGTGTGTGTGTGTGTGTGTGTGTGTGTGTGTGTGTGTGTGTGTGTGTGTGTGTGAGAGAGAGAGATGAGGTGAATTAGATAAGAAAGCTAAAACGCAGCAAATGGTAACACTTTATTTTATGGGTTAGGGGTTAAGGAAGTTTCCTGGAAAGAAGTTTTTCATTTGGTACGAATTACAGGGAATAAAAGGGAATTTCCTTGAAACAAAAGCTGCATTTGAACCCAAGTAGATGGCAGCAGCTGACAGGAAGTGTATCAGCGTATGTGATTCTGAAGTTAGGGACCAGTGCAATCAAGCTTTCCTACATATTGTGCAGGAGTTTATGATGTTGTCGTTCTCGATGCGAGACCACGATCACGTGCACTCTCACAGTGTCACAGAGCATCATGCACTGCCTCTGTTGAAGAAATACTGTCACTGAAGTCAGCTGCGGTGCCCAGGGGTTCTCATATGTAGGTCAGTGAATGACGGCGCAACCTTTTCCTGTCGTCACACAACCTGCTGACACACTCCACTGGCTGGCTCTCAGCCAATGCTGCCACCCCCCTGCGAGAGTCAAGGCTGCTGAACAGTCACCTTACAGCTCAGTCCTACACTGACCATCAACAAGTCAGAGCTGCTGTATATATGCAAATGAAGAAGTGCATTTTGAGCATTTCAATCAGTTGGTTTGAATATAAATAAATAATCTTATCTTTAATGTCAACATTCGCAGTATTCACAATAATGGAGTCTGCATGTAAACATTACTGTATTGAATGTAGACTGTGTCTCTGCAGTTTACAGTTTGTATAAACATCTAATTGACTGTGTTTCGCTCTGTCTCTCGACCAGGACTTGGAGTTCCATGGCGTGATGCGGTTCTACTTCCAGGACCGGGTTGCCGGTAACTTTGCCACCAAGTGCATCAGAGTATCCAGCACAGCGACAACGCAGGACGTCATCGAGACGTTAGCCGAGAAGTTCAGACCAGACATGAGGATGCTCTCCTCGCCGAAGTACTCCCTGTACGAGGTCCATGTCAGTGGCGGTGAGTCCCTTAGACTTTCACAATCAGACCAAAATGATCTTAAAAATGTTTCAGTGTTAGGAATAATAATGATTTGACAAGGCTGGCTGTCAGATGAACTGGTGTATCTGTGTGTGTGTGTTAGAAGAGCGTCAGCTGGACCTGGACGAGAAGCCTCTTGTTGTTCAGCTGAACTGGAACAAAGACGACAGAGAAGGACGCTTCGTCCTGAAGAATGAGAACGACATCCTGCCCAAGGTAAGCTGCTCTGCTAGATAACCTGTTTGACTATTAACCAGTCAGTTTACCAGTGAGCTGACTAATCCATCCATCCATTCATCCCTCCACTGGCAACATACACTGCATATCCTTGTTGATTTGCACCACTTTCTCAGTAGTATGTTAATATAGTTTGGCCCCAGGCTAGTTATATTTCCATAATACAAATGTAAATATTAAATGTAGGGAATCATTAACAAATGTAGAAGTAAATAAACAAGATAATATAAAACTGAATTACAACCTAAATCACACTTGATTTAATCAGTTGTAATTCTCTAAGATGACTGAGGAAAATTTGTTGATCGTCTTTTCCTCACTCAGAAATGAGTACATCATTACATACTGTAGGAAGCTGCTCCACAACAATTCATTCACTCTTCTCTCTCAACCAGAAGAGTCAGAGTAACGGACCGGAGAAGGAGAAGGATGGAGTGATTCAAAACTTCAAGAGGACTTTGTCCAAGAAGGAGAAGAAGAAGGAAAAGAAGAGGGAGAAGGAGTTCTCCCGGATCCCTGACGGAGACGAGCAGATGCTCAGCCGAGAGGACGGGTAACAAACACACACACTCACAGTTATCTATCTTGCTGTCCTGCTCCTACATCCTCTCAGTCCTTGGAGAGGATCTTGTTTTTTTTTCAATGCCAAGAAAAGCACAGAAATCTACAGAAGAGAAAAGAAAAGTGATTTAAACTTTGACCTTTCTGTTCCTCCATCTGTCTTCTTTTTTTCCCCCCAACTCATTCTGTCTTCTCCGTGGTCATTCATCTCCCTCATTTTGTGGTCTAGGGAAAACAGTCGTCTGGCGGCAGAGGTCTACAAGGACATGCCCGAGACTAGCTTCACGAGGACCATCTCCAACCCAGAGGTGGTGATGAAGAGGAGACGCCAGCAGAAGCTGGAGAAACGCATGCAGGAGTTCATGAGCAGTGACGGGAGGCCCGACTCAGGTACTCGACCTGTCAGCACATGAATGTCTTGTTTTCTTGTGTAGTTTGATCCTTTTCTGCCGGAGCCAAACTCTGATCATCTAATCATGCATAGTTCAGTCCCATAGTTCACAGTGCGTGTTGGAGCAAAAAAAGAAACATCAGTGTTGAGGATCCAGAGCCTGGTGTGAATCCCAGGAGTTTGATGGGATTCATTATTATGAACCGGAGGAAAAACAACAAGACTTTTCCAGTCTTCAGTGGTCTGAATAACTGTCTCTGCAGAGACTGGAGAACCTGCTCTATGGACAACTCTTTCTCTTTATAGTAGAGTAAAGCACATGGACTTACAACAGTTCATCTAGAGTTTAGTGAAGAGCACTGAAGCCGTCTGAGACAAACAGATGTACGATTATTTTGCCAGATGATGGACTAGCCTGGTTCCAGACCTCCAACTTCAACAGATTTGAGCAAATTCAATGGTGACCTCAGAAGGTGCCCCCTGGTATCTGGCACCGAGACAGCAGCAGCAGATTCTTTCAAATCCTGTAATTTATGAGGTGAAGTCATCAGCAGATCAGACTTGTTCCAGCACATCCCGTACGGTGATTCGTGGGTTGTCAGTAGGTGCTTACCACAGCTGAATGGGAAGCCCCCACCAGCCTTGGTGTTTTGGAGATGCTCCGACTCAGTCGTCTGAATTTAGCAAGTTCACCCTTTAGAGAGATGCTCTTGTCTTTCATACACCTGCCCGACATGTTGACCATGAGAACCCACTGATCAGCGTTATTGCTTCATCTGATTGGTCATCAGTGTAGTTTATTAATTAGCCTGCTAGTTCTTATTTCTTTGTCACACCAAACACCTGGCTCATCCTAGATGATATTACAAGACACCTCATTTTACAAAACACGTTTTCAAATAACATACAACATACTTTCAAATAACATACTTCAGTGATCCGTATAAAGAGCTGCTTCAAGCCTAAAATGATCCTGAATATAAAAACCTGCCCCTGTAAAGATTCACTAGGTCCAGAAAACCCCAAATCACTCAGTCAAAGACAAATGCTGAATGGGCTTTGGAGTCTGAGAGTCCTTTAGTGGCTTAAGGCAAACCTGATGTGAATCACAGAGAAAATCTGCAGTGACCTGAACATCACAGTTCGCTGCTGCTTCTCATCCAGAGCGACAGGGTTTGAGAAATCTGCAAGGAGCAGCTGGTGGAGGTGATCTGCAGCTGTAATCAGTACTAGTGGTGCATCTACAATGTTGGTATATTTCCATTTTTTGCAATGAACATGCACTTTGGCTGCACATCACTGATAACTCGTGTTTACATCAGCTGCTCCACTGAAGACCGTATGTTGTTGGGAAGGAATTGTGCTGACATGTTTGCACACACAAAAAGACAAAACATACGTGTCAGATGAATGAAACAGACACGCTGACCGGTTCGGTGCATGACTCAGGCATTACCTAATCACTCTGCCAGACAGACAGATGGACCAGTGAACTGGCTCTAAAAACAGCTCTAACCACTGTCCATATACAGTAGGCACACACACACACACACACTCGGTGGGACAGGACGGCTTGTGGTTAGACAATGACGTTCTCCCAGCAGAGAGTGCTATTTTAAAAAGCTCATTTTATGTAATGCCTCTGAAAAGCCTGTTTGCGTTGCTGAAGACTCCCCTGTGGGATTAACTAAGGTGATCATTTCAAGTTGATACATCACGGTCACACAGCTTCATGTGCCTCCAGATGAAAGTGTGGAACATTACATAGCTTTTATGAGCAGCACTGTCACGCCCTTTAATTTCGTGATTGTTTTTTTTTTTTTTAATTTTGTGCTCGAGATTCCCTGTACAGGCAAAGTGAGGTTTGCATCTCAAGAACTGATCATAACACAATTTTAGGTGTATTTATAGTATTTATAGTATTTTTTTGATGGTTATGGTATAATGCTGCAGCTGAGGGAGACACTGAATCACGTTATATTGTGTAAATGAAATTTGATCTACAACTCACCTCATGTTAACCACATTACCTTGGGTTTGGATGGTGTTTTGTGTCTCCTGGTCCGAATGTTGTTTCCACTCTTAAAGAAAAAAACGTTTCAGGGGGAAAAGCTGAATCATTGAGTGTTTTGAAATTTATGTGTCAGGAGCTGAATTCAGAGATACAGAATATTTGAATAGAATCCCCAATTTTTTTTTTTTTGTGTTCATAGTGTTAAAATAATTATTTTTCTCACCTTTTGGCTGGATTTTTTTTCAAAATCAGGATTTGACCATATACTAGGTTTTGACTTAGCGTGGTGCGATGAGTAACAAAATGACCTGTTGTCCTGCAGGAGGTACTTTGCGGATATACGCAGACAGTCTGAAGCCCAACATCCCCTACAAGACCATCCTGCTCTCCACGAGAGACACAGCTGACTTTGCCGTGGTAGAGGCGCTGGAGAAGTACGGCCTGGAGAAGGAGAACCCCAGAGAGTACTGCATCGCCCGGGTAACAAATGATTATCTTTCTACAGCTCCTTCACCCCCTAAACTGGAGAACATCCATCCTCCAGTCCCACACTTAACGCTAAAAACACACCTCCTCCACCCTCCATCCTCTTTAGATTTCCCCTGCTTTGTTCACAGCCTCTCACTGGTCAATCATGTCATTTTTTTCCTGTCATGAGTAAGTATGGAAGTTTTGTTCTGTCTTTTTGAGACTTGTAATCATCTCCACCTGACAGCGGACACCATGAACATGAGGCAGACTAAATGTACTGCTGTTTGATCACAGCATCTGTTTAGTATATTTGATGCTCATCAAACAGTTTAATTTTGGAGCACACCCCTGACTGTTGCCCGCTGCCCGACACCTCCATCCTCCTGTTTCTCCACAAAACACAACCTCGATCCTCCTATCTCATCAATAAACACCTCCATCATCCTCCTGAGAGGCTGTGGAGAGGACAGCCAAGGTCACGGTCACATGCACGTACACATAATTGCACACACACACACACACACACACACACACACACACACACACACACACACACACACTTCAGCAGACCGGCAGATTGAAACAGAATGCTACTTGGCACAAAAACCTTTGGGAGGAATGCAATTCAATTGCTTTCAGACTGAGTGCTATAGCAGCAGCAGATGCTCCATGTCTGCGCATGTGTGTGTGTGTGTCTTTGTCTTTTGCTGTGGGTGTGTTTGTGTGTTTGTGCATGCATGTGTTCATGACGGTGAACTTGGCTGCCCTCCTCACAGCCTCTCTCAACCGTATCTGTCCTCTCAGACGGACTCTGGCTAGGCCCAGTCATATGAAATAACTGCTGCCCCCACAGCCAATACAATGAAACACACACACACACACACACACACACACACACACACACACACACACACACACACACACAGAGAGTAGATAGTCAGTTGCAATTTGCTGATGAGACTAAAGCGCTGGGAAAGTCCATTAGGTTAGTGAGCATGAGAACTAAGCACTTGTATACCAGCTAGTAGCATGTCAGCGAGTGTGTTTATCTTCCGGCGGGGGGGGGGGGGGGGGGGGGTTAATGAAGATTGGACTGAACAGGATGAGAAGATGTGGGACGGCTTTATACTACAGTCAGTTCTGTAAAGATATACAATCAAACTGCATTATTTATGAAGCCTGAGAGCAGCATCATTTCATTATGACAAGTAAACCCATGGGGAAACAGAAATGGTTCATATCCTGGTTTATAACTCAACACAGCAACTTAAAAACTGAACAATTAAATCCAGTGTACAGATTTCAGACAAGCTAAATTAAGATTAGTCACATGCAGGCTAGGAATTTCATCATTTTAGGGGTTCAGGCCATTTGGACTGTGAAGATTCTGTGTCACTGAGAGATTTGATACCTACAAATAAATAACTTGACTTTCTAATAAGAAAAAACAAGAAAATAAAACAAATGACATGAAAATCATAAATTATTCACTTTAATATAAATAAATAAGACATTTTTTAAGATGCAGTCTGTTCTCATCAGTTCACCAGAACCCTGGGATCTCTGACTGGTGATGCTGGCGACCAGAGCAGAGAGTTAACTAGTTAGTTAGAAGTTAGCGGTGTGGTTTATGTGCACAACCAGTCCAAGATGCAAGGACTGCTGCAGTGATGCTTTTAAAGCAACCTCAAGATTTTGACAGTAGCACGGGCACAAAGGCCTCGGTGGTCGTAAAGTGAACAATGACTTTTGTGGCATCAGGGTCAGGGGGAGGGGCAACGATGGCCATGGCCGTTGTGGTCGCTATAAAATTCCTACTCTGGTCGCATCATTAATACATGAAATAAATCTTCAACTAAGAATCTTCATCTTCATGTGGATGCTGGACCATTTAAAAGTTCAGGAAAATCTGTGATCTTCTGCTGTCAATGAGTGAAATTCACTATCTCCTGGGATCACAAAGTCTATCAGCAAATGACGTGAGTAGCTGCTCATCCTCTCTTACAGCCTCTGTGTGAGCTATGGCCTGATCTGGTGGTGGATTTTGGTTTGTTTGCCTGCCTAACCGTTTTGTTGTCTTTGCAGCAAGACGATAAGTCGGGCAAGGAGGTGATTCTGGACGATGGCGAGTGTCCGCTGCAGATCTTCAGGGACTGGCCCGCTGACAGAGGTAACACACTCACACACACTTTTTACTCAATCCCGCACAACAATACATAAACAGTGCATCACCCTCACGCATTGTGCCTCTTCTCTTGGTGTCTACTGCCCCCTGCTGCTGCCCTACAGTCATTACAATGATGTTTGCATATTTTCTTGTTCCTTTAGTATCCTCCTTTGCACAGCATCACAGAGGAGTTGTTTGTTAGGTTGCATTCAAAGTACAGAGTGGAAAATGACACTACATCATACCACGTTAAGAATCAGTCACTGATGAATCTGGTCATTAACAAGATAGTTCTGCAGGTGGAAAATGGTGATGTTTAAATGTAATATACTGAGAGGATTGTGTTATATCCTTTGTCAGGAGCACTAGTGTTCCAGCTGAAGAAGAGACCCCCTGACTACCAGGGGAGGAAGGGAAGAAAGATGGACGACAAGGGCCTACGAGGGAAGGACAGCAGCAGCTCTCTGCCGCCTGAGAAACTGCCTTATCTGGTGGAGCTGAGCCCAGGTAAAACCCCAACACACACACACACACACACACACCATAATGTCAGCTCCTGCTCCTTTTATCGTTGGTATCATCAGTGGAACTTGAAGTAGTTTTATGAGGAGCAAAAAGGAGAAGCTGTGGTGACACCGGTGGCAGCTGCACTGATGAAGACTACTGTAATGACAGGCAATGGCCAGCAGGCATCAGTGCAGCTGCAGTGAATAAAGTTTAGGGTTAACCAGAGGTGAGACTCTTTGTTTCCATGCCAAGGTGAGGGAATCTCATGTGGCGATGTTATGGGTCCCAGCTGTTCTGTGGTCTCTCTTGCTACCAGCACCTGATTTCCTCGGTGTGTAAAAGCCACAGCGCGAGGTCAACGACTGATTAAATATGTTTCATTCTATATGCTAATGCACCACTATAAGAAACTCGTGATCAGTGTGTCACTTGCCTTCAGGCTTTTCTATAATAGCACCAGTTTAACATCTTTTAACACCACCACTACCTGTGTTACAGTATTGTGTCCTCAGGCAGGAATTAGTTTACACAGAGGAGTGAACTGTGGGAAATGTGGTGGTTTTTAAAGTCACATGATGCCAGGAAGCAGATATGGATCAGTCAGATGCAGGTTTTACAATAATAAAAGCTTTTTAGTTTTGAGCATGGAAATATTTTTTTATCAACGATCTAATGACTGAGGCTGGATCACAGAAACACAGTGAACGTGGTGACGTTGTCTAACACAGACTAAGATGAACACACTATCAATCAAGCGATCAACCAATCAGACTTTATTTTCATGTCACTTATCATACAAAAAATATAACACAATACTTTACAGAATAGAGGCTAGGGTAGTTTTATCTGTGATATGATGATGATGATTTTTTTTTTTTATTAAAAAGCTCTTACTGAGTGATGACTTTGAATTTAATTTACATTTGACTCGTGCAGCACTTTGTCACTTCGATTGAAAGGTGCTATACAAATAAAGTCTTAGTATATAATAATTTACACCCATGGAGCCTGTAGTGATGGAAGGTAGATGGTTCACTTTGGAGTTTTCAGAAGCCATTGTGAAAAATGGAGGAAATTACTAACTGAACTAGAAGTGTACAGGGTAGGTTGAAGGACGACAAGGAGGAGTACAACAAAAGGTAAGTTTCAATAAATGATAATGTCCTAGAATCCAGTTTAACTATTTATGAAAAGAAAATCCCTGTAGGAGCATTTTGAGTTACAAACCTATCCTGAGTCTTGCTAAATGTGACATTATCCAGCCCTAACAGCTTGTTTCTTGCTACTGATCCCTTTTTCTCTTCACCACACTCTTCGTCTGTCGCCCCTCCCTCATGCCATTAACCTACCGGGCCTGGCGGTAACCCAAGCTCCTCTCGGCAGCACACTGGTTTGAACTGTGATGCTGGTGGAGTGGTATTGGGGGGAAACCAGTGGATCTGGTCCAGAGATATACTAACACATCTACTTCACCCCCTGCCTGTCAGGTTGATGGGTCGCTGTCTGTGGAAAGCAGATGGAAAATTGATTTGATGGCTTTCATAAATATTGGATGCTGGGTCTGTTTGTGTGTGAGAGTGTGTTTGTTCCTGTGCGTTTATCCTTGACGACAGTTCACATGAGAACTCAGTGCAGAGGCTCAGGTCAGACTTAAAGTGAAAGGGATTCGTCAGGATCTGCTCAGCCTCATGTCAGATGAAGCAGGCAGATGTTTGTCCACATGTGTTTTCCAGGTCCTTGTTCTTATTACAAATTACAATAAAATTACTAAAAATCCAAACAGTTAAATTGATAAATATCACATAACTGCTTATATTTGATTTGGTTGCTCCTGCATCACAGTGGCAGCCACATTATCAGATTCTGCTTTGCAATTATACCAAAGTGCAAAATACATGTATGATAGCCACGGTGCCAAGAAATGTAACATAAGTACATCATAAAACATACAAGGCTTTGTAATGTACATTGATATTCACTCATTTCTAACCAGCCACATCAGTGAGTTAGCATCTGCTAACACAGCAACAGTGAAGATGCTTTGAAGTGTTGATATCCATAAGAAGATATATTTGTGGGTTTTAAGAACCAAAAACCATCTCAGTTTAGTTTTACATCTCCTCTCTCAGGCTTCTCTATGGAGCTTTAGTAACAACAGGTCAGTCAGCCAATCAGAAGAGAGGATCTGAGCTTCTGTTCTGATTGGCTGACTGTTTTATGAGTGTTAACATAAAAATATAGCAGCTTTCAGGTAAACACTCAGAAATTAAATCCTGCAATGTTGTATGGTGGGTCCAGGTGTGTGGGGCTTGGGACATTGCTGAGAGCAGTGACTGCTTTGTTGTGACATCACAAAGTTACAGAAGTCCTGACAGCTGGTTTTAAGGCTCAGTTTCTGAATACAGGCTGTGTGCATTTCTCTGTGGACTGAGGCTTTGATACTTTCACGGTGTTAATACAGAACCTGGACCTGCTTTATAATCAAAAACGACATGTAGGTCTGACTTTATACAATATGGGACCTTTAAAAGACTTGAGGTGTCCAGTAGTAGGCCCACAGACATAATTTGTGTGTGTGAGTGTATTTCTATGCCTTCTGTGCGATTAATGGGTTAACAAGGTAATGCTGCATTTTTCCTCCTTGCTGCATTTTCACCCTCTGCTATGTGTCTGTTTTCTTTCCCTCCTTCTTATGGCATGGTGTGTGTGTATGTGTGCGACTGCCTGTGTGTGTGTGCGCGTGTGTGTGTGTGGGGGGCCTTGTGCATGTGTCCTTCTACTTCCTCTGCACCTGCCTGCCTGTCTGCCTAGGGCGAGGGAATCACTATGCCTACTACGCCTATCGGCACCATGAAGGTAAACATCCACCATACTTCCTCTGTGTCTGTTGCAATGGCTGATGGGACTGTCTGGGGAGGTGCACTGATTCCCCGACTCCCCTTTTATCCGACAAAGATCAAACATGCTCCCCCTGCTTATGTTGTACAGTATCTTTGTCGCATCTGTAGTCATTTTGTAGGATAATTCATAATGTAGGTTCCCTTCTAAACAAACATGGATACTGACCAGAAAGTTCAGACAAAGTATTAAAAAAGACATTTTACACTTAAGTCTCTAAATCATCTGCAGCCAGCTGGAATAAAATTTAAGATAATACACAAAACAGGCGCAGTTTCAGAATAAACACCTGTAAAATAAAGTGGAAAAACAAAAGACTTCTCAAGTTTCAAAGACAGTTTCATAACTGAGGCTTTTGTAAAATTACTTACTCAGTCCATTAACCAGCTTATATAATTTTGCTCTCAATGTGCCAACGACTGAGTGAACTCTGGGAAATGCATTTCTCACTGTAGCATTAGCAGCAAAAAAAGAAACCAAAAAAACAAACCAAAAAACAAGACACAAAACTTGGTATTTTCTGATCTTAGCATTAAATGTTTTGTGTGTATCTAATACTTTGTCCTCATAGTGTTGACACAGTTGACCACATTTCCAAACAGGGTCTAAAATTGTTGTAGAGGAAACTGACAAATCCAGTCACACCTAAAGAAAGTGTTGATATATAAGTGTTAGCAAGGACCATGTTATTATTGGACATATGGGACACAGATATAAGGTATCCATGATCTGATGCCATAACAGGGTTGTTAGCTGCCTTTTGGTTTCAGTGTTATTTTTAGAGAGTGGTTTGAGGTTCATGCATTTTCATGCAGCCAGTGTTTGCTCCTTCCTCTTCAGTGAACTAATGTGCCGCTTTGCTTTTTACTAAACTCCTGTTTACTAATAATCAATAACTGCACTGCAGCCACCCACATTAGCTGAGCTCATCCCAGTATACACCCGTTTGTATTGACCCTTCATGCCCGTGTGTGGACAGTCAATATGTGTGTGAGAGGTTAAACGTGTGCTGCTACTTGTGTAAGAGCGAAGATGCGCAGCCTGGAGCTGAATCTGAGTGTTTGTGTGTGTGTGTCCAGACGGGTCGGACTCCCGGGACAAACCGAAGCTGTACCGGCTTCAGCACAGCATCACCGAGGTCGGCTCGGACTGCACAGAGGACGGAGCCATCCAGGTAACGGCACCATGAAAACACACACCGAGACATCCGACCTCTGGACGAGCTTTTCTCACTTTATATAGCCTAGCATAGCATAGCTGTTCTCTAACAAGGCCGCGTAATGTTGACTTATGTGTAGGTATGAAGCCGTCTGATAAGTTTGTTTAAAAACCAGATTAGCCAAAGTGCAGCCTGGCTCGCTAATGCTAGCACCGGTTCTAACAAACGTTATTTTTCACTTTTGTTTTTTCAACACCTTCTGAATCATTTGCAGGTCTTTTTTTTTGTTTTGTCACATTATATAAAGGAAGGGTTTCTAGCCAATATTAACTGCCAGGTCCACTTGTGATAATGGAAAATGGCGAAACAACAGGTAGTCCTGGTTTCTGGATGGATTACCGAGCAGGCCTCCCGGATCGGAAAGCCTCTGTAGGAAATTTAAACTTTAAATATTTCTCGTTTGAAAGTCATAGTTGAAAGAAAAAAAAAAAAGAAACAGCCTGTTTGTCTGTTGGGGTTCATTATTATTTCTTTTCCCGTTAATTTAGTCACATTGATTAATCAAATCGAACCGTTATGCTTGCGACCAAATGGAGACCCATCGTGACGTCACCAACTGGCAATAAACTGCCGTTCTAAAACATGGAGCTTGTAATTCGGCCGTCGCCATCTTGGTTATTTTGAAACCAGAAGAAACCAATTTTGGAAGAGAATGTGGAGCTGAGGAGGAGTGAGGGGTGGATCTGACCTGCTGTGTACTCTATCCTGATTGTCAGGCTGACAGACTGTCAATCACACGGTAGCCCCGCCCTAATGCATACCCTGCTTTATATATCTAAATGGGACCATAATTTTAAAAAAGAACATCATGTTGTATTCATTAGATTCATTAGAAAAACGTTTACTGAGGTAAAAAATTAAGTGAGAGGTGGGGTCATTTTCCCATAGACTTCAATACAATCTGACTTCATTTTCCAACCAGTGGAGTCGCCGTCTGATGGTCATTAGATACAATGCAGGTTTCAGGCACTTCAGCATTGGCTTCACTTTTCAGACCCGGAGTCCACGTCCATTTTTATAGAGTCTATGCTTGTGACCACTACGTGAACATGTGAGAACCCTGCAGGACTCTCTCATCTTTCAAATGTGATGCTGCCACCATTTGTGATCTGTGTGTAGGCAGCGCTCTTCCATCGCTCATGTGAGCGGGGTCCCTGTAACCTTAGAACTGCATACAGTAACTTGTAATGAAATCACGGCACAAGTAAGCAACAGAGGGACAGATTAACATGAGAAGTGTTTAAATCACAGATGAGATAAATACGCTCCTGAAGTCGCTGCTGTAACGTGTGTATGTATTTTATTGTGCTGATGTATTCGTCGTCTTTTGTCTCCAGCTGCTGGGTCCGGGGATTCTCCCCCATCACTGCAACCTGATGCACAGTGAGGGTATGGTGACTGTGACGCCGCACGGCCCCGACGCCGACACCTTCGTTGACGGACAACGCGTTACAGAGACAACGGTGCTGCGTCCGGGCTCCACCCTCCAGTTTGGCTCTGCTCACGTCTTCAAGTTTGTGGACCCGATGTTCGACCAGGGAGGGAAGAGAGAACCAGCGGCCATGATGAGGAGCCGACACAAGTCTGGGTGAGGGAACGGAGAGGGTTGTGTGTGTGTGTGTGTGTGTGTGTGTGTGTGTGTGTGTGTGTGTGTGTGTGTGTGTTTGGGAAAATCTTTGGAGATGTCTCTTTTCTTTACCGTCTTCCTCCTCCTTTTTTTTTCTCCTTTTCATCTTCCCACTACCCTTCCTCCTCTTCCTCCTCACCCTCTGTACACACTGTTCTCCAAATATTGTGAACAGAAAAAAAAGAGGAGTGTGTTATTGTAGAAAAGGGAGGAGAGGATGAGGTTTGTGAGTTGGCAGGCAGAGTGAGAGATGAAGGGAAGGAAAAAAGAGGGGAGGAGGGAAGTCTGGGGTTGAGAGCACGAGGAAATGAGAGGAGAGGAAGAGCGGAGGTCTAGGGTTATGGCAGGCGGGCTGCCCTCTAATCTGATCAACATGCTGTCGGGTGTGGCCTCCTGCTTGCTTTCTTTTTTCACGCTAGCAGCAGAAGGAGAGCGAGAGCGTGCCCGATAAGAGGAGAAGGGAGCGTGCAAGGAAGTTAGGGATGATTGAATGGCCCCTTAATGACTCAATGGATGGATAACACTGCAAAAAGGAGAGAGAGGTGTGTAAGTAAACAACACCGTAGCTCACTGCTATGTGTTTCTGCATGAATAAGCTCTTTGAAATGATCCAAGATCAAGAGGAATTCTGGTTCAGCTTGTTCTGTGAACTTTTTATTTACTTTCTGATGTGTGACAGGGAGGAACAAACTTTTGATTTTGAGGAAAAAATAAGCAGCACACTGTAAAATATTATTTCCATTTTATCCATTGCAGTTGCTCAGTTAATATTAATCCAGCCACAGCACAATAGTTTGGTTGCTTGTGTGTTCAGAAGCTAGTTTAACTTTTTAGAAAGACACAAATTGACAATGTTTTTAGATTCGAGGGTGTGTTTTAGTTACCTTTTAATCATACATTTAGATGTGGCGTAGAACAAGGCTCTCACACTATGAAGACTTGCCTAGAGTTTGAGAGTCTGCAGTAAAGTTTATGTTGCAGCCAAAGGCTCCATCAGGTGATTTTGATTAGCACTTCGAGCCAGAGAGGAAGAAGTAATCAGCAAGTGGAGAGAGGGGATGAAAACCTGCAGGACCCCTCTCCTGTGAACTGGATCTGTGTTTGGTTTGTCGCATTTCTTTTACATTTAATGGGTTTAGATTAGAAGATTATAATATTCTGTGTTCAGTCAGGCGTACATTAGTATACCATCAGCTTTTTTCTGCTTTGACCCATAAGTGTCACCGTAAAGTGCCCTCTACATCAAAGATTTAAAGGATTTACTGAGGGATGTGGACTTTGTCCCCCATCTCTTACATTGGAAGTACAATTGGATAGTTTCCCTTAATAGCCAGTAATGAAGAGAAGGAATGTTTACAGCAGGCACAACCTCCTTCTTTGTTAAGATGGGCGCCTGCGTTGATAAATTGTGAACTGGTCCTTTAAACAAAAGTTTCACAAATGCGAGCAAAGATTTTTCAGGTCATACAACAGTTCTGTGATGATATTTAAAGCTGCACTGATCAATAATTCAGTAACTGTGGATTAAATGATGAGATGTGATGTGAAAGGAGTTGCTAGTAGTGATGAAGCCACAGTGAATTATGGCCTGACTCTAAAGACGCCCCTAAGCTCTGAGTGGCTTTGTAGTGTCTTTCAGCTCATTGTTTCAGGCCACCACTCTCATCAGTGTCATTTCCAGCTGTGGGCAGATGTTTTCACTGAAAAAAACCTCACTGTACACAATCTCTCCAGCACCAAACGGCAAACAGAAAAAGTTAGGGGCTAGCTGGTGAACATGGTGAAACGTTCAGCAGCCAAAGAGCCACATGTTCCCCTCAGGACCTGGTGGAAACCAAAACAGAGCCTGAGATAGAGTGAATATTTGAGTTACATTCATCACCTCTGTGCTGCTTGTGTGAATAAGCCACAGTTTGCAAACACAATTGTTTTAACAACTTAATGTGATAATACATCAGTGATGAGTTTACAGCTTGTTTCACTGCCATTAAATGGCTACAATCAATTATTGCATGAAGCAGAAGATCAATATGAACTCATGTCAATAGTGCATTTTCAGTGTATTTAAATTATGCCACCTATCCTTCTTTGAAGGGGTTAAATGTTATATTTAGGATCTTGTGAGGGGAGCTGCTTCAGGAGTTGAGGCATTGAGGAGTTTTCTGACTCTCACTTGATTTGACAGAGAAGAAAAAGTCAGGTGAGTTAACACGAACCCCATCTGTCATTCTGTGAAGCTCGGTCGGTGTCACCTCCGTGTGGAATATGAGCCTGACGTTGTGGATGTGGATCCCTGTGGTTTTCTGGGCAGTGCTCCAACGTTCTGCTGCACAAACTTACAAGGATACCTAGTTCAGTGGAGCTGGAGACACATCGTGATGTTTAGGATGATTAGAGCCATGGTCTGGCGTGACAACAGGTTTTTAAGAAGCTGTTTGGCTCCAGGTTCTGGCAGCTGAACAGATGATCTTGTAGCTTATGAGTGTTCAGAACTTAAATCTGCTGCCTCTCAACTTCGGTCCGTTACTGATGTTTAGCATTAGTCAGTGAGAGAAGAACATAATCTTCATCCACGTTTATCTTGATCCCATGTTGCTATTTAACATTTTGAAGCTAAATTTGATATGAAATGCCTTTTAATCCTTCTGAAGTGTTTTTCTTCAACAGTTTATTCACTTTATTTTAGGTTTCATTTGATTAGAGCTCAAGCTATAAGCTGATTAATGAATAAATAGATTGATAGAAAACTAATCCTTTCATGAACGTTTCAAACAGAAATACCAAAAGTTTTCTGGTTCAAACTTCTGCTTTTCCCTTTTTATATCATAGTAAACTGAATATCTTTGGTTTGTGTTGACTGTTGACTGTTGTTATTGGTGGAAATAATCTGCAGATTAACCAATAATGAAAATAATTGTTAGTTGCAGCTGTAAAAATTTTTTTTTTTTCAAATGTTATTTTAACGGCCTAATGAGTGGATGGGTCGTACCCTGGTTTGTGTGTTGGTTTGACTTGGTTGTTAATAAAACATGTCAAATTTAAGGTACAGGTGATGCTTTTCATCTGAAAGACGTTTTGTACCATAATGGAAAATGGTAAAGAAAAGTAGTTGGATTTTTTTTTCTGTCTCCTCTTCACCATGAGGAGACGCCTTTAGCAAACAACTTATTGTAATTTCCATCCAGTAGCTACTTACAGTAACAGTGAAAGTTAGTCTTTCTAACACACTCACTAATCGAGCAGAAGCCAAAAAACCTGCAAGCCAGTTTACTCAACTCTCATCACATGACTCACTGTGGGAACTGTAAGTGAGTTTTTAGGAGCTTTCTGCTTTCTTTATCCACTGCACTGTGAGACCAGTGCTGTTAAATGTATTCACTGTAAGGCTGAAATCATGAAACATTATCTGCATTAGTTTGAACAAATTGATGGTTCGTTAAAGTTCTGATCAACATTAAATAAATCTAAAATGTTAAACATTTGCAAAAAAAGAAAAATCTCTGGATGTATGTAAGCAGAGTCAGTGCCTGTTAATGGTTTAACCTACTTCAGCTGCTGGTGGTTATTGTGTTACGTGAGACCTGAAGACCTTCCTGTCAATGACACAGAGCACAAAGGCTTTTGCGTGTTTGAGTTGGTGTTGTGCTGTTTATTTGACATTGATGCCCCCCTGTCATATGGGGCGTGAAAAGCTGAAGCCTGCCTTTTTAAACCCGACTGCTGTCACACTCAGTTACTGTCACTCAAACACACGCACACATGTATACACACACACACACACACACTCTACCTCCTTGCATGGCTCCTCTGTATCTAATTAGGCTGTTATGTAAGTGTGTGTGCATGTGTATAAAGCAAACTATCTGTCTGCATGTATTAGTGAGTCATTCATTTACTGCATCTCTGGTCCAGCTCTCTCCTCCCTGTAGTTAGATAAGTGAATGTGTGTGTGTGTGTGTGTGTGTGTGTGTGTGTGTGTGTGTGTGTCTCTCTGTCTGGATTAAGTCTGAGCCGTTGTCGTTGTCAGTGATGAAAAGTCAGCTGTGGAGAGCACAGGTCCTCTTCTAAACTGTGTATGTCTCTACTGCAGCAGTGTACCAGAAACCACCTTTGACCTTCACGGAGACGTCCACAGTGGAGCTGCCCTGCCTACCAGCAAGGTAACACACACACACACACACTCATTCACACTCATTCACACCGCGTTGAAGCTTTAGTGATGTTCCTCTCTTGGATAAAAGCGTCTGACAAATGAGTAACTGTAAAAATTCTGCTCACAGGTGAAAAATCATTCATTACGTCCTAAAATCTGTTTTGTTGTTGGAATGCTTCTATCTAATCTGTTGTATCTGTGTCAGTGCTGACTTTAATTATAAAAATGAAGTTGAGACAGTGCATCTCTAGGTATAAAACAATGTTGTTAAAATGAATCCAGAACTTATAAAACTCTGGGACTCAGTGACACATACAGGGCAGAAAATAACAGCTATTGACAATGAGGATTAATCTGCTGATTAGTTTCTTGATTAATCATCCATTGTTTAGTCTACAAAAACCCAGAGAGATTCACTTATAATTATATGAAAACAGATAAAGCATAATATCCTTCAGTAATGTAGTTTTTTCCCTTTAGAATTATTTTAATATTTCTATTAAAAATACCAAAAAAACGTAATACTTATATAAAAATATGAATGAATAAAAAATTACTGCTAATGAATTTTCCATTGTTTGACTAACTGTCGTTGACGTGAACATGTAAAACTAAACCATCTGATGACTCATACATTAAATATCATTAGCAGCGTTTCTATGTATGTTTGCCTTATATTAGAAACTACAGTGTGTTTGCTGCTGTAGATTTTTGTAAAATAAAGATGTTTTATCACTGAAGACATCATGTCACTGAACAGAGCCACACACAAACACCACTTTGATCCGGTTTAGTGCAGATCTTAGTGTTGTATGTTTAGTGTTGAATTGTGTAACTGTCCACATTGTATATACAGTAACGGCATGTGACAGTGTGACTGAAGTAGTCATTATCTATGTCTGCCATCTTTAGTTAATTAAATTATGTTGAAGCTGCTTCACACTCCTGCTGTGTTTTCTGTGTGCAGAGCTCAGGAAAACTGGAAATGGAGCGAGGGATGGTCAAACCCATGATCAGAGGAGAGCAGCCGGACAGCAGGTCAGACACACACTCCCCTTCCCTCCTCTTCCTCCTCCTTCTTGCCCTCCTCTTCATCCTCCTCATGGTGTTATCTTGTCTCTTCAGGTCTCAGGACATTTCAGCAGACAGAACAGAGTTGACTCTCCCCGCAGGCATCGAGTTCAGAGACAACTGTAAGTATTAGTGTGTCTCTCTGTGTCTGTGTTAGTGACCCAGTCAATAGCTGGAAACTATTGAACCCTGTTAGTTAGTTTGTCTTTACAGAGCTGTAGACCAGCGATGCTGCTGCAGTTGTACTCAATAAATAAACATCTAATAATAAAGGTTAAAAATCTGGTAAATGCAGATAGAATTTTTAACTTTTTTAATTTTCTCTGCAACGTCTCCAACACACAGTTAGGATATTGTCTCATGATAGAGTATAGAGTTGTAGAAGTCATTTCTAAGTCATTTTCACATTCATTTTAAGATATTGATGATCATCATTAGAAACAGACCATACCTGCATATTTGGTAAAACATCAGTTGGTTCTCTTGGAGTACAGTTTATTTGACTGTTTTATTCTAATATTTGAGAGCACAAAGCATATGATCCTCCTCCTTCATTTATAAAGAAGACTATATATAAAGCTCAAGTAGAAATATCTTATACGTAGTAGGGCTCTGCGGGATATTAATGTTAACTAATTATTTTTATTACTAGTCCTATGAAATGCAGAGTAAATACATAGGATGTGTGTTATATACCATTGATAAATTGAAAATAATACCCAGAGTCGAACTTGAAGACTGATGTTCTGTCCAGCCAGCTGTTGTCTGCATTAATTCTGTGTTGGTTTTTGTTAGGTAACATCAAAGTGTCTTAAAAAGTCTTATAAGTTTGGGTTTTCTGAAACCTGTCGTTTCCCACACCCTCTTTGTTGCTCTAAGCTCTTCTAGCTGTTCCCTCTGTCTGTGTAACACTTCTGTTTATTGACTTTCCCTTGTGCTCTGGGCCTTAGTGTGTCTGTGTGCGCACTGAGCATATATTTGGCAGAGTGTGAGATCATCTGTTTTTCCAGCCAAAGCAGAGTTTTTGGTTGGTCATAGAGCGAGTGGTGAGCGCCGTACCCACAATGCAACAGGGGAAACCACACGCTCAAAGGGTCTGAAAGTGTGTTTGGGACAATGACGCACATGCACCATTGAAATCTGGGTAGTTGGAGCGCTCTGATCTTGAAGAGTTGTCGTGGTGCTGCTAAAGAGCAGCTGCAACCAGTTTCACATCAAATACTTTACCAGCCAAACTAAACTGAAAGGAAACGATACCACACTCCGGCTCAGAGTGGTTTTACTGCTGCGTCCCATATGACACATGTGACCAACCAGCCGCCAACGTGACTTAAACAAACAACACGCTGCAGCTCACAGTGGGATCTGTTACCGTCGGCGTTTGATTGTGGGATTTATCAGCGCTGCGGTGGTTGTCTGTGAGAAAGGTCTCATTCGTCCTGATGAGACATGGTCACATAATTCTGCAGAGAAGCATGTACAAATACTTTGTTATTAACGCTGGTAGCAGTAATGACATGAGTAGCTGTGGCCAGATGACCTGAGATGGATGTTAAGACCAGGTCTGAACTGGGCCTTAGTGCCCTTTGATAATCTTGATGATTCAAACTTTTTTCTATCCACATGAGAATAAACGTATTGGGGAAAATCTAATGATCTAATCATCTCACCCTGTGTTTCCGTGCAGCTGAAGACACCTTCCTGTCAGCCATCATCAACTATACCAACAGCTCCACGGTTCACTTCAAACTCTCGCCCACATATGTCCTGTACATGGCCTGTCGCTACGTCCTGTCGCCGACTTACCGGCCAGACATGTCGCCGTCTGAGCGGACGCACAAGGTCATAGCCATCGTCAACAAGATGGTGAGCATGATGGAGGGAGTCATCCAGGTCAGTACAACCGCCACTCTTCAATCCTTCTGTAGCGTGTTGTCATAGTGAACATACTCTCACCGATCACTGACATTATCCCAGTGTGTTCTGCTGCCATTAGTGTGGCCACTCTTCCTCCATAATGCTGTTTCCGCTCGTGTTGAAATGTGGGTATTATCTGATGTTTTGCTTAATTCCTTCTCCCATTAACTGTATTCTTACAAACCACAACATGTGTAGTGGTTGTAAGTTGTGTATATGTGGTTGCATATGTTTGTTTCTTGCAGCTTTCTCTCCAAAGTTAGCCCCTATGTTCCAGCTTTGGCTTTTGTCTTTTGTTCGTCTACCTGTCAGTGTTCAGTGCTCGAGGTGTGAAGCCTGCATGGACTTAATCACTGATCAACAGAGCTGGAAATGATCAGAAAAAATTCTCTGTAGTGGTGCTAATATCAAACTTTTTAATTCTTAGGTAACAATACTTAAACAATCCTCTTTAGGTAGCTTTTTTTTATCAATACATTTTTGTTTGTTTGTCTATTTGATAGGGACATTGCATGTTAATGAAATCAGCACAAAATACACAATGTAAACATGCCGGATTATATAAAAAATGCTAATTTACATCCGTAGTCCCTAGGCATGTAACATTAAACAAAAATTTACAAGTCAAAATACACAAATCCAAAGTACACAAATAAAAAGACATTTTGGCTGCTTACTGAGTTAAACGCTGATCACAGCTCTGGTTTGACAAGAGCCAATGTATTTAATGAATTAATTTAAAGGTCATGGGGCAAGTCCACACAAAACCTTATAAATAAAACTAGCATATTTTAATTTTTTTTAATTCTGAAAACATAAACCTTTATAGTAAACACGTCTATGGTTAATGCTGCATTGACAGAAACAATAACAGGGACTTATGAAGCACAGGCCCTATATAGATTTAAAAAGGGAAAAAGGATCAGGGGGAAAAAATAAATCAGAAACTGCCAGCTACTCAGAAACTGCCAGCTTTAAACCTGAGCATGGTATTCTCCTTTGCCATAAATCAACAGAAGTCTGACTAACCTGACTTAGTTGTGCACAGAAGCTGCATTTCTTCTCATTAATGGTCAGATTATGTAGAAATTATTCATTTGTCACAGTAATAACCTTCCTCAAACTCACCAATAGTGACTGAGTGCAGTGTTTTGCTTAGTGGCATTTAGACAGTACTGAGACTTCATTACTTTAAATTCAGTGTGTAAAACATTGTGACGACTACAAACCTGTAAAATGTGTTAGATTTAACAGCAGTGTTAACATACAGTAGTAGTAATAATAATAATAATAATAATAATAATGATAGGCTTAAAAATATTTATAGATAATGTTATAGAGTTCATTCTTAAAGTAGAAAATTTCATTTTTCAGGTATTTTTGGTGTCAATTTCCTTCTACCTGCGGTTAAAGAGATTAAAACTTAAACTTTATAAGTGTATAAATTTAACACAGACCCTGTAATGTTTTCTTGATCAGCTGACCTCCAACAGCTATGTTCTTTAACTGATTCAAGATGGCTTTACATTGTAAACCATGACCATGTGTGTGTCAAAGTATACGTGTGTGTGTGTTACATGGCTGTGTCCATACTGTAGCTGTTGACGTGTTTTCTCTCTGTCCTGTGAACGTGTCCTCCTCCTCTTCCTCCTCCTCCTCCTCCTCCACCTCCTCCTCCTCTTCCTTCCATCCAGGAGATTCCTGAAGGGGATCAGGTAGGATAGCACAATAGCACACCATGATACGGCTGCCACAGACTCGTCTACCTCCCTCACTCACTCTTCCTTTGTCTCTTTCTCTCTCTTGGTTTGGGCGATATGGCAAAAATATCACAAGTTGTACAAAACATCTTTATATCTTTCATAACTATTTACTGTTTGTACAGCTTAATTTGAAGTACAGCGCCAGGCCTATTTTAAAGAATAACAACTTACAAAAGAAATAAATAGTTAAAAAAACTGACTTCAAATTTCATCTTAGAAACCGTCTATTGTTGGCTGCTGTCATTCAGAATACAGGTGTGAAATAAATCTATATTAAATATAAGACAAAAGGAATGTATTTATAATATATTTTAAAGTAAAGAAAAGTTTATTTCATAAGTCATATTTTACAAATTGGTAGAAGGAAATGAATGTGAAATGAATGGGCAAACTCAAAAATTTCAAAAAAGTCATATCCTTGTAATCACTGCTTAGACAATAATGATAAATGATAATGATAAACTTGGGGGATGAAATAAAATTGCCAAAATGCGCAATAAAATTGGTTGATAATGCTCTTCTTTTTAAGTATTATATTATAGTTTTTAAAAAAAACAGAAAGCAAAAAACAAAAACCTAAGCTTTAGAAAATGATGACTAATTTTGAAGAAAAACAAATGGTAAAATTGGTTCCATCATTCTTACCCATTATTTGAACCATAAGTTTTTACAGTATATTTTCTTTGTTCCTGAAACATCTAGTCCCAAAACTTGAAAAACAAGCAGCGTCCAAACTTTATTGTGCTGTTTAACCATGTTTTAGATTTATAACTTGGATATTTGTTTCATATAAATCTTTCTCTTTGACTGTTTTTATTGTAAAGACCACTTTGACCTACACACTTCTAATCTTTCTGGTTACTAGAAACTAGTTTCAGTTCATTTTGAAGGCAAATCACTGAATGTTTTGACAGCTGATAACGTGAGACCACATCGCCCAACCTCATCAACCTCTCGGCTGTCTTCTATTAATCTCTGCCTTTTGTTGCCTCCTACCTCTCTCTCTCTCTTTACCTCTCTGTGTCCACCTCTCTCTCTGTCTCTCTCTCTGTCTGCTTTTTTTGACCAGCCCTTCATTGTTGCTGCTGCTTCTTTTTCTCCACCCTAACAGAAATGTTAAAATAAAGCCATGATAATGCATCTTACCCACAGCTGGAAAACTAAGCAACAACAGCAACATCAACCCAACTAATTCCATTCAGCTTCCTGGACCTGCCTGGTACTAAAAAAAAAACCAAACAAACAACCAAACAAACAGCACAAAACCAAAGCAACCACTCTTTTCCATTGTTGCTCCATCTTTAATTCTGGCATTCATTGTTTGTGACATCACGTCTTGCTTCTCCTACTCAACAGTGTGGATGAGAGACAAGTCATGTCCCTCTGGCCTCCTCCACCTCCTCTGCTTCATTTGTCTATTTGGACGCTCATTTAATATGTTCAACCATCCGTCTGTGTTTTAAATGTTTCCCTCAGTGTTTTAATGTCACGTTTCATTTTGGATGCACTCGGCTCCATCTCTCATTCTCTGGCTGTTCTGAATGAAGGGTTTATTTTCTATGTCTTGTTTGATTTGTATTATGTTTTTCAAAGGCGGGGATAGATGAGTGCGGGGCGGGCAAGCTTCGCACATTCCTCCCTCTGCGAGTGGTGGGGATATTAACCAATCAGCTCCTTAGACACTGGGTTCTGTCCTCTCCACCAGACTGCAGACTGACATATGGAGCAGATACTGAGCGTCATTAGAAGTCTGAAATGGTCCAGTCACTGCTGCTCATTAGAGATAATTATATCATTAATTATTCTCTGAGATTATTATCCAGGAGAGCGTTGCTGCTTCTTCACTCTGCGAGCAGCCTGTTTGTTCACTTTACTCTGCAAGAGGCTCTGATTACATTTATGCAGTGATGGTTAATATGTTGTAGCCTGTTGCTTAGTTTGACGTAAAAAAAACCTGGGGAAAACAGCTAGTAAAATGTAGCAAATAAATAAATAACATGTTATATCCTGTTTGTTTAGTCTGTTCAGAGCGTCACTGCTTCCAGCAAAGAAGTAGTCCCACACATAACCCCTCTGTAAAACCACAAATTGTTGTTTTTATGGATTAAACAAAGTGGATAAAACATTTTAATTACTGAGCTTTAGACGTGCTGGAAGGTGGATTCCCCCTATTTCAGTCTTTTTGCTAAGCTAAGCTAATTGGCTGATTTCCACAGCCCAGCTTACAGAAATGAAAGTGGTATTGATCTTCTCATCCATATAAATGCATCCTGAAATGACACACTACTTGTTTGATATGGTTACCTACAGTAACAAGGAGTGAAAGATCCCATATTGTATAAAGGGAGATCTACATGTCTTTTGATAATAAAGCAGGTCTAGGTTCTATATTAATACTGTGAAAGTATCAAAGCCTCAGTCCACAGAGAAATGCACACAGCCTGTATTCAGAAACTGAGCCTTAAAACGAGCCGCCAGGACTTCTGTCACTTTGTGATGTCACAACAAAGCAGTCATCGCTCTCAGTCATGCCCCAAGCCCCGCCCACCTGGACCATTCATCCAAACTTGCAGGATTTGGATTCTCTGAGTGTTAACCTGAAATCTGCTATATTTTTTATTAGATCACTCAGAAAGTCAGTTTTCAATCAGAAGAGAGGCTCTGCTCACTGACCTGTTGTTGCTAAAGATCCAGAGAAAAGCCTGAGCGAAGAGACGTAAAACTACACTGAGATGGTTTTTAGTTCTTAGAACCACAAATATATTTTCTTATGAATATCGACACTTAAATAAAACACAGGAAAAGTGTAAAATATGGGACCTTTAAAAATATTAAGATACACTAAAATATCTGCATCTATTCTAACATTCAACAAGTTATTTTTCTAAAGTCAATACTAATTGGCTTTCATTGGCTGTTTAGTTTTATCAGAAGGAGAAGAGACGTCTCAGCTCGTGTGGGGAGGAGGGGGCTGGTGTCTGGTGACCTGGTACATGGAGCTGTCCCTGGAAGTGAGGAGAGGATTGGTCACTATTGTCTCAGAGGGGAAAAACTTCTTCCCTTTAAGTGAACATTAAAATGTTCAAAACATGAAGATGTTAAGAAATTAAGGCACTGATGATGATGACCACTCTTCCTCTCAACACAGGGTTGGCTTTGAGGGAGGGGTGGGCGGGGCATGAGTCTATCCCTGAAGTAACAACTGCTCCTTCTGGCTGCCACTCAAACAGAAACCCCTCTGTCTCCTACCTCCTTTTTTTAACTCTTCAGTCTCTCCTTCATCCTCCTCCTTCATCTAACAACTTCCTCTGTGTGTGTGTGTGTGTGTGTGTGTGTGTGTGTGTGTGTGTGTTTTTTCTTCTTTGTGTGTGTGTGTGGCTGTGATTGGTGCGTTACAGAAGCAGAAGAACATCGCAGGAGCGCTGGCTTTCTGGATGGCCAACGCCTCCGAGCTGCTCAACTTCATCAAGCAGGACCGAGACCTGAGTCGCGTCACGCTCGACGCCCAGGACATCCTCGCCCATTTGGTGCAGATGGCCTTCAAGTCAGTCCGAGTGTGTGGGTGTGACTGGATGTTGTTCAGGGAATGTGCTGGAATATCTGAGAGATGTATCCCAGGCAGGGAGAGTGGAAAGGGAATTTGATCAATTCTCTGCAGAGGTCCTGGAAACTTTTCCAGTCAGAAAGTCAAAAATTAATGCATGTACACAGTAAGCAGAAGAAGCAGTTGTGAAGTTACAACGTAGAGCAACAGTTAGACAATATTAGCGCTATCAATTACTGTAACGATTATTTTTCTCTATTAATCGATTAATCATTTGGTGTCAAAAATTGTCAGCAAGTAGTGGAAAAATCATAATTTTTCAAGGTGATGTTTTTAAATGTCTTGCTTTCTTGACCAACATTATAAAACATAAATGTATTCAGTTTGTCATCCTGGAAAAGTATGAAATTGATTAGTTATTAAAGTTTGATTTTCTATAGTTTGATTAATCAAATAAGTGTCACAGTTCCATGCATATACAGTGAAGAACTGCAAATTCAGTTCTACAGAATACAGAATTACAGAATACAGCTTCAGTATATAACAATATAACAAATAAAACAAGTTCATAAATGAGGTTCTTAGTGTTTTATTTATTTTGTCTTAAACAAGCTCTGATGTGTGATTGCAGGTACCTGGTTCACTGTCTCCAGGCTGATCTGAATAACTACATGCCTGCCTTCCTGGACGACCCAGAGGAGCATAATCCTCAGAGACCCAAGATAGGTAAAATAAAAACTCAAGCATACACAAGGTTTTAGAGGCTGGAGAGGTAAAACTGTCTTTAACTATCTCTACTACGCTTAAAAAGCAAAGATTAGAGAAATGTTTGAATGACTTTTGTGTTTTGGTGTCTTGGCTGGAAACCACTGTCCTAGAGAAGCAGTACTGACAGCGCTCAGCTTAAAGCCCACCAACACTGTTATACCCGGCTAAATCTCTGTGAAAGCAAGAATTTACACAAACTTAAAATCTAAATCCTGGAGTTCAATATATGCCATATATCAGTGTCTTTACACAGACACACAGATGTTTGTCAAATAGCAGAACTACAGGCTTCAGGACATTTAAAGACGGAGACTTTCTCTTCCAGAGGATGTCCTGCACACCCTGACGGGGGCGATGTCGTTACTGCGGCGGTGTCGGGTCAACGCTGCTCTGACCATCCAGCTGTTCTCGCAGCTCTTCCACTTCATCAACATGTGGCTCTTCAACAAGCTGGTGACAGACACAGACTCAGGGCTGTGTTGTCACTACTGGGGGGCCATCCTCCGACAGCAGCTCAGCCACATCGAGGCCTGGGCTGAGAAACAGGGTCTGGAGCTCGCTGCTGACTGCCACCTCAGCCGGATTGTACAGGTAGGGTGGAGGGGGTGGGGCATGAGCAGATTCTCACTTGTCTTTGTAGGTATGTTTTACCACTGTTACCTCATCGTACGTCATTATATACACACAGATACAAACAGAAACATTTAGCTAATCTGCTTCCTCAGGACTGTTGTTTGATAAGTCTTGACTGACACGGGCATCACCGTGGCAACATAAGCAAACAACCCAGCAGCTGTCGTCAGCCTCTGATTATTGTATTGTTAAGGTCTAAGTGGTGCATGGAAACAACTGACTTCACAGCCTCACCTGCTTCAGACCAGTGAGAAGAACTCAGTGTTGTTTGTGTCAGAGCTCTTTCTTCATCAGTGAGATCATGTTTGGCTCCAGTAAGAAAAAATGATTTCAGGACATTTTAATCAAACTATAACTTGCAAATTAAAGTTTTAAATTCAGGGACTCAAAGGATTATATGATACAAAAACAATATACATGAATGAAATGTGGTTTGCTCCGAATAAGAATTCTAGATAAAAGATGGCCAAAAATATACAGACAATATGTCTTTGATATAAAAGTTATGTGGGTCATTGTTACATTTTTTTCTTTGTGTTTGTCTTCCAGGCCACCACCCTGCTGACCATGGACAAATACTCCATGCAGGATGTGCAGAACATCCATAACACCTGCTTCAAGCTCAACTCCCTGCAGCTCCACGCCCTCATGACCAACTACCACTGTGCTCCAGACGAGCCTTACATCCCACCTGTAAGACAAATGCACACAAACACACATCAGATGGAGGCGACTCGACTTCTATTAGAGAACATCAGCTTTGTGTGATGTAAATTATGTGATTTTACTGTAAATGTAACCAGATTGTGAACCTCTTTGAGTTTGCCTGATGTGTGTTTGTTCTTGTGTGTGTGTGTGTGTGTGTGTGTAGGAGCTGATAGACCACGTGGTGGCAGTGGCGGAAAACACAGCAGATGAGCTGGCGAGGAGTGACGGGCGGGAGGTTCAGCTGGAGGAGGATCCAGACCTCCAGCTGCCTTTCCTCCTGCCTGAGGATGGCTACTCCTGTGACGTGGTGCGCAGCATCCCCAACGGCCTGCAGGACTTCCTGGAGCCGCTGCTGCAGAGAGGTAACGTTACTGGAAGTGAAATGTTGAGGATGAATCAACTGATGTGGACTGTTTTGCAAACATGAAAGTTCAGGTTGCTCATGTGCAAATATTTGAAGTATTTTACAGTTAATTTTTCTTCCTCTTTAGAGCAGAAATGTGAATCATTTCAATGAAATGAATCATTTCAATAACCTTTTCTTGCAAAACTGTCAAATATTCACTGATTTCAGTTTCTTAATTGGGTGAATTTTCTGCTGCAAGACGTCATCTTTGGTTTAGGAAATTATAATCTGCATTTTTCTTGTAACAAATCAGTTTTATTGAAAAAATAA
This sequence comes from Trachinotus anak, assembly GCF_046630095.1. Lineage (NCBI taxonomy): Eukaryota > Metazoa > Chordata > Actinopteri > Carangiformes > Carangidae > Trachinotus > Trachinotus anak. The sequence goes on along the minus strand of NW_027273882.1, from coordinate 2,288,738 downwards.
TTGATAAATCACATTCGTTGATAATAGACATAGCAATTAGTTGCAGCTCTTTTATTGTTGGCATCACCGCTTTTAATATGATTCATGAAAAACATATTAAACATTATGTTATGTTGTTGTTTTGGCTATTTCAGGATTTTACTTAAGTCATTTGCACGTATTTGTATTGTTTATATTTACATTTTACTATATCTATATAATATCTATTTTTATATTTTTCTATAATATTTTTCACATCTTAATTGTAAATCTGACCTGCAGAACTTGTTTGTTTTATCTTTATTTATATTTGACCATATTTACTGTTTTGCACCAAAACACCAAAACAAATTCCTTGTATGTTGGGAAACCTACTTGGCAATAAACCAGATTTTGATTCTGTAAGATGCAGGAAAGCTCTGCCCCACAGTTTGTGTTTTGATAACTAGCTCAAAAATACTAAATATGTTTGTGTGTAAATGTACTGTAAATAACAGAGTGTGTGTGTGTGTCTGTGTGTGTTTTATCTACCAGGTTTCTGTCGGTTAACGCCCCACCCCCGTTCGCCCGGTACCTGGACGGTTCACTTTGAAGGAGCTGACTGTGACAGCCACTTCTCTGCAGCTGACAGCTCTGAGATGGTAGGACATGAACACACACACACACACATTCGCTCTCTCTCTCTCTCTCTCTCTCTCTCTCTCTCTCTCTCTCTCTCTCTCTCTCTCTCTCTCTCTCTCTCTCTCTCTCTCTCTCTCTCTCTCTCTCTCTCTCTCTCTCTCTCTCTCTCTCTCTCTCTCTCTCTCTCTCTCTCTCTTGTGTGTGAGGGCGGTGGGGCGTCCTGGGTAAAGTCGTTACCACAGGACTGTGAGCAGGTTCAGTAATGCTGACTCATTACTGTGGAAGCTGTGGAGAGCAGAGAACAGTCGATCTGACAGCTCAGTGAGGAGTCGAGTCTTTGATGGCAGCAGAGTGACTTCAGGGCTCTTGAGCTAATTCTTTGAATATAGAATATAATGCATTGAGAGACCTTTGTAACTCTAAATTATATTGGATTCATTAGGTTTTTAAGTAATCCTACACTGGGGTTAGTAAAACATCTACGCTGATCTTCCAAATCTGAAATCCTCTGCATTTAATTTGTCATTTTTGGTCAAAAGAAAACGTCTTGGTGTCCCCTAAACAAAAGAATGAACATTTAAAAAAAAAAAATCTTCTTTTTCAGTATATTTCAGTTCTTTTCCTGACCTTCAGTATAAAATCAGGACAGAAATGTTCCTGCTCATGTTCACATTTTAACTCAAAAGACAAAATGAGGTAAACAGAGGCTTCTGTTACATGTACAGCCCCAGATTTCTGGCACATGTATATATTATATGACATAAATACATGTGAGAATACGAGCCAACTGAAAAACTGTAAACAATTGATTGTTAGCTAAAATTACAGAAACGCAAGAAGCATCAGCAAGGGCACCAAACATGCTGATGTATTAAAGATAAATATTAGTGTCAGGAGGAATCTGATAAGTTTGATTTGCAGTGAAATACAGGAAGTGAACATGAATTTCATGAAAGGTTTTACATCAGAGTTACATAAGCTCCTTTCAGTTGCTGTAGTTAAGCTTTTCTGGCTCTGATTCTTTTCACTGTACTGAAGAATTCAGATGTGAATTACAGTGGATTTACAGGGTTTCAGAGAGTGTGTGTTCAGGAGTTACAGTAGTGAAAACACAGATCAGTCTCCAGGTGAGTTTAAGACTAAAAAAGGTAAAATTCCTCCACAGAGTCTGAGCTGCAGACAAGAGGAGGACACAACATAGTTTGACTATTTTTAGAAAAGTTTAAAGCCTGGAGGAGGCTTTGATTCATATCCAGAGGTGTGTGTGTGTGTGTGTGTGTGTGTGTGTGTGTGTGTGTGTGTGTGTGTGTGTGTGTGTGTGTGTGTGTGTGGTCTCCCAGTTAGAAGGCAGTGATTACAGTGACTTTAGAAGAAGCAATTTACTTTTCATAACAACCTTCATACATACACGCACACAATTTATTCAACACCAATCACACTGCAGAAGTTAGTTAGCGAGCATGGAGCCATAAATGATAGACCTCTTTTCATCACAACACACACACACACACACACACACACACACACACACACACACACACAGCCACTTCCTCTGTAATTGGTTTGTTTATCCCTGCTCTACTATTTCATGACTGTAGTCTCGACATAATGCAGGCGTCTCTCACACACACACACACACACACGCACACACACACACACTGAGTGTTTGATTGATGGTGTGTGTTGGGGCTGACTGTGGGGGTGGGGTGGGTTGAGGCCCGGTTCATCCAGACCTCTTGTGCCACCATCATAAGTCCAGCTCTGCTCTGTATCCACTCCAGCAGGGTGGGTGTGATGTAGTTTGTTTACATATTTTAGATGTGATAAATATTACACACACAACATTAAAATATTAACAGTATAAATCATCTTCAGACAAAGCTCTGCTCTGCTTTGAAGGGAAAGTTAACCCACTGCTTAATGACACACAGCCATGTTTGTGAAGTCGCACTTTTGGAAAACCACTGCTAGATTGTTAATTACTGAATTTACAAGCAAAATGTAGACACAGGGCGACGGCCGACCTGCAGGTATGAATGGCTTAGATCACGTGCATTTTCTTTGCCTACTCCACCTCTTCCAAAATGTTACGAGAGAGAGAAGTGTCTCCAGAATGATCTGCTGTAAAGAGCCTTTTCAAAAGGCGGTTTTATCATGTTGGATCTTTATGTGGCTTTAAAAGGTGCAACAAACTGTCTTGGTGCAGAAGCTTAGCAGGGCCACACCCTTTTGTCTGTGCCAGGATGCCCACTTTGGTTTTATGTGTTTCCTCTCAGCAGTAAACACACGTTAGGTTGTCTGTTGTTTGGGCTATGAGGGGTTGATGTTGTGATGCATCCCAGTGGTTAACATTTAACTGTAGAGAGTCCAGTACAGTCAAAGGTCAAACTGCAATTTCCTGCAATTTTAAATAATTTTTAAACAATCCCACACTCTAAAGGTTTCTGTTACTTACACGATAGCGTCAAAAATGTGCTTTTGGGCCAAATAGAGGTAGGATTTTAATTTATTTTAAATTGAATAACTTTTCTAATGCTATATCACCATACATTATGACCCCTGCACTACAGCTGTAGGTGAGCAGTGTCTGAGTGTCAGAGTCTGTGATGTGATTTTTGTAGATGATAGAAATGGCAGGATGTAAGGCGTCACTTATGTTTGACCTTTGACCAAACTCCTGACAAAAGGTCCAGAGAGATGGAAACATTGGGATGATCAGTGAATTGTGATGCAGGGTGGATGTTCTTCCTTTAAGACTGACCTGCATCTAAGACATTTGACTGTATCTGTATCAACATATTCATAATTTCTTTAAACATTCCTCACTTTAATATTTAAAATTCAGATGCTGTCCAAAAAAAACGTAAAACATCTACATCTTTAGGTTTTTTTGCAGCAACAGCTGTTGCTGCAGGCAGAAAGCTGAACCAGCTTTATGATGAAAGTTACATAAGGTTACAGATTCAACTGTAGGTTCATGATTACGATCGACTCTTTTCACATTACACACTCTCATATGATACGTTGTTATTATAAAGATGTGGATTATAGCTGCTTGAAAGAACATCAGTCGGTCCTCTTAGACTTTAAATATCGAACTCTGGACTCTGGTTTTAGCTGAGCCGTCATCACAGTGCTGTCTTGTAATCTTTTGGTATCACTGCAGTGCTGTTGTATTGTAGTTGTTGTGTGGTTGTCGTTGTTTTGTTTGGTTCTGGGTGTTCCTACAGATCAGAAGAAAAAACCATCTCACTCCCTCGCACTGGAGTGCAGTCCAGCCACACACAAAAATACACAGAATGACAGACACACACTTCTGTTAAAGTCTGACATGAGTGTGTTTGTTTTGGAGTATCCTTTGTCAGAATATTTTTTCGTGATGTGGGAAACCTCGGTAACACACACTCTCGCTGTCTTTCTTTGTTTCTCTCTCTCTTTCTCCACCCAGTCACCCAGCCCTGCTCAAATGAGCCCTGGTGTGTATATGTGTGTGTGTATATGTGTGTGTGTGTGTGTGTGTGTGTGTGTGTGTGTGTGTGTGTGTGTGTGTGTGTGTGTGTGTGTGTGTGTGTGTGTGTGTGTGTGTGTGTGTGTGTGTGTGGTAGCCATGATGTGGTTTTCATTCTTGACTCAGTTCCAGCGACCACAGGTTCCTCTGTGGTCTTCCCCTTTTCCCCTTTATCCCTCCTTCATTCCTTCCCTCCCCGTTCTCATCCCTCCCTCTCTTTACTCCAGAGTTTCTGAAACGTTTCAGAGGCAGAGCGAGGGAACACGCCACAGGACGGTCTTTGAGTTTCCCTGAGGCTGTTAAACACACATTGAAGAGGTTTCATCCTCACTCATAGTTTGTCTTCCCTGTCCATCTCTCTTTTCAGCCAATGAGGAAAGAGCCGGAGGTTGTCACGGTAACCCTGAAGAAGCACAATGGCATGGGCCTCAGCATCGTGGCCGCCAAGGTAAGGAAACAACACCTGGAAGTGTGTGTGTACATGTGTGTATGTGTGTTTATGTGTGTGTACGTGTGTCTGTCTGTGGATGTAAAGAGTTAAATCGAAAGTGCATCAGATGTGAGATTTATTTGAGCTTTTCAAGAAACTTCTTTGTTAGAAAAAGCAATAGTCGTATTTAAAAAAATCTATATTCTAAAGCAGGACAATGATGGACTGACATGTATTTTTGACAGGAAGTCCAAAAATAACTGGGAAGTTTTCATCTTGACTGTCAAGACGGAGCATGTTGGATTTGTGTGTGTGTGTGTGTGTGTGTGTGTGTGTGTGTGTGTGTGTGTGTGTGTGTGTGTGTGTGTGTGTGTGTGTGTGTGTGTGTGTGTGTGTGTGTGTGTGTGTGTGTGTCAGCGAAACAGTGCTGACAGAAAAGGCCGCTGTTTTAAATGGACTGATTTCACTGTTGAGTCTGAAGGCAGCACAGAGACTAAACAGTGACACTGCAGAGAAACGTCTGGATGACTCCTGGACCGAAACGTGCTCTGTTTAGTTTTCTGCTGCTGCTGCTGCTGCTGCTGCTGCTGCTGCTGCGGGGGAGTGAGCGCGGAGGGTGGGCTCATTTTGAATGGGACTGTGGTTCACTGTCAGTCACTGTCAGTGTTTTTTGTTCACACACCTCTGGACTAAACCTGCAGACAATGTGCTTCAATGTTAAAGTGCATAGATTTACCAAAAGGGCAACTTTGGTATCAGGAAAAATGCACATTTACACAACATTCATGTGTTAAGGTGCAAATTTGGCAAACGTACCCAACTGTTTTTGCTTTTACAGTTTATTGTATTGGATCAACTGAAGGGCCCAAAGGAACAGAGACAGATGTGATTAGATTAGGATGAATTAAGATTAGATCAAGAATTACAACAGGTTGTAAGAGAAATCATCACAATTAAAAAAACATATCCTTACTGTTAAAAAGGTTGACAGTTTTGCACAGTGGCGGCACCTGCTGGGTAACTAAGATAGGCACATACAGTAAACTATTAAACTCCATAAGGTCATCTTTTGTTATTTTATGTTTTTTTTATTTATTGCATTCATCAGAAATAAAACTAACCAGCAGTCAGCTAACACAGGAAACAGGCATTTAAAAATCTACAACATGAAATATTTACAGAAATGTTAAGGCCTTAAAAAGTCAAATTGACGTCTGTTTCATACACACAATAAGCTTGCAAGGCAAAAAAAAAGTACCATGTCATGTCAGTGTAAAGTTATGGTTGACATGTCTCTTTCAAGTCACAACCAGAGCTGAAATAAATAGGTGATTAATTCAATGACAGAAAAAAACATTTTGATAATGGATTAATTAGGTTGTATTTTTATTTTTAACCAACACTTAAAAAATCTCATCTGGTTCCAGCTTCTCAGATGTGTGAATTTGCTGCTTCTAAATCTTTAGTTTTAAAGCTTCGATCAGAGAAAAGGAGTAATCTGATACCATTTCTTCTTTTTTTTCTTTTATCTTTTGATATATTTATGAACAAAATAATGGGCATATGATTCAACAGTTAAACTTAACTGTTCATTGCAGACATAGTTTCAACCTTAACTGGTTTCCTGAGGGGGAATCTGTCGTGCACCCACATGAAACATAAGACGACGCAGACATTTACACTGAAGATACATAAAATATATCAAATTACATAAATATGTAATAAAAACATGTAAAAGTGATGCTAAAAAACAACCTGCCACATAAGCTCAGATAAAACCTGCAGAACATCCAGTTGTCATCACGTAGCCCAGTCACAAGAGGTTAAACCAACATCTTCATCATCACCCTCCAATTTTATATGACTCACCCTGAGTTGGATGAAATGAAAAGTAAATGACAGATCATTTCCTGCATCCTGTCTAACATTATAATACACACTTCCAGGTCTGTGGTTTCTGTGGATTAAGTATTTCTGTGTGGAATCCCAAAACCTGGAATGAGAACACGGTGTGCACCTCAGAGCCACCACTGGGTCGGATTTAAATTTAAAACAGCGAAGAAAAATGCAGCACAGTTGGTTGTCCACTTTGACTAATAAATTTTCTGTGAGGGAAACCCTGCGCTCACAGGCCAGAGCGTTATATAATCCGGCGTTAAGGCTTTTTCCAGCAGTAAATGTTCCCTGAAGTGGGGTTCCTCACTGGACCAGACCTCATCGTATGGAGGTCTGATGGAAGACGTGCAACTTGTCAATGAACAGAAAGTCTGGTGTGAAGTTTTACTGATGGTTGTGTTATGGTTTGTTACCTGGCAGAGCAGGTGTGGAGATGCACTGTGCCGCTGTGCTGCACTCTGTGGGTCATGCTGTCCTGCTTCTTTGTTAATGAGAAGTGTTTTGGGCAAAGAAAGAGCAATAGTGTTCGTTCTCTGTGTGAAACACAAGGTCTTTTTCTTACTTTTGACTGGAGTCAGTTTCCTGCTGGAGGCTGTGTGCATGTGTGTGTGTGGAGGGGAAGAGCGGGAAGGAAGGACGTACTGAGGAAACCTCCTTTCTGTTTATTTTCAAACCTGTGTGGTCGTATGAGGAGGAGAACAGGCAGAGAAGTGTGTGTGTGATGGGAAAGGCAGGTAGAGAATTTTGTCAAACAGCTGCTTGAGTTCTCGGTAAACTGGGCTGAGCTCTGTCCTGTTATATAACTCAGTGTGTGTGTGTGTCAGTGTCTGTCTGTGGGTGTGTGTGTGTGCGTGTGTGGTATTTGCCCAGTGGAGCTGCAGCAGCGCTCCACCTCAGTCTAACCAGCTGGCGTCCCAGCCGACACTTCACCTCTGGATCTGCGCCTGGATTCACTGTTTCTTAACAAACACTCTGCAATTAGGAACTGGAGGAGGAATTTTGTTGCGCTCGGGAACATTTAAGGAATTTACTGCTTCTTTTTACCCCAATATCCTGGAATTTACTCAGCATTTTAACTTCAAACTTCTTCTTTTTATAGGTCTTCTTAATACTTTTCCCATATTAAATATTTTTTATTTTTAAAATGACCTGCTCCACATTTCCACAACTTTTTGTACTTTTTGTTTTTGCGCCACGTTTCCATCTGTAAACAGTGATTTGAAACACTGATGCTGAGCTGAATGGATCCCTGCCAGCTGGTGTAATTGGGAGGATTTGGACGTGTCGCTGCACGTTAGCAGGTTGAAGAGCTCGCTGCAGCAAAAAGAGAGTAGTGCAGTTTGTGTGTGCGTTTGTGTCTCAGTCTGGACGTCCCAGTGTGAGCAGCTACAACATGTGGTTTTCAGTGGTGGGCAGGAGAGACCAGGTAACAGTGCTTTTATGGTATGTGTGTGTGTAATAACACCACGTATGTGTGCGTACTGATGGACAGAAACATCTTATTATATTTTTCCTTGTTACTTCTGCAAGTTTCTTGATCACCTCCACTCTTTGGTGTTATTTTTAAATGAGCTAAACATAAAATGGGATATTAAAGGTGTGTGTGTCCTCGTGCACATTAAGGCCAGATTAAGGGAGTGTTTGCGCATTTCTTGATAGACCAGATTCCTCAGTAATTTCTTCATCGTGTGATTCTTGTCCTCTGTCTGGTTCACCTGCTGTAGCTGCGAACACACTGACTGTATTGAAAAGCATGGTGTGGTAGCAAGCAGCAGGTTGATCATTGAGCACATGTGGGTGATAGGAGCCTGGTGTGGATTTACCCTGCAGTGTGATGGCCTTCTGGTTTGTCACTCGTCACTGTTTGCCCTCAGGACCGTTCTGCTAATAGTTAAACTAAGGTACACACATGAAACACAGGCGGTAGAAACAGAGAAAGTTTGGTGTTGTAGTGTTGTATTCTCATTTGGCCAACATCACTCTAGCTCTTTGTGTAATGAGACACCTGAAAATATGCATCAGTGGCATTTTGTTGTTATGAATCTCCTTTTTCTGGGCTTAGAGTGGAAAGAGGTTTTTTTCTTGTTTAATAGAAATTAAAAATTAAACTTGAAGAAACGTCTGAATGCTGTTTCTTTGGGGTGACGTTCGCCACATTTATGGACTAAATAAAAACTCTCTTTGGTGGGAACTTGAGTTTAAAAATTGCAGCATTGTCTCACATTAGTAACACAAGGTGGTCGAAGCCGTGGTCACAGTGATGGCGTCATATTAAACATGACAAGTGTGTCACATGTCACATTTAAATTGTTTCAATGGGAAAAATGAGTCAAGGAGTTTTCTGTGTTTAAACAGATTTTTATCCTTGAATATAAATTATCAGTCAGACCCACATGCGTGTGTTTTCTGGTGGTATTGTGTTTGTCTTTCCTCTGGACAGCTGGAGTTGAGGAAACTCCCCCCTCCTCTTCATCCTCCTCCTCCTCCCATGTCAGTGTGTTTACTCGTTTATCTGTTACAGCACAGAACATTCCCCTCTGTTCATGTTTGAAACAACTAGTATGTTTCAGCCTATGATCCTCAGAACAGTGACAAAGTTTCATACAAGAGATGATTTAAAACCAAACTCCATTCAAAGATCTGGCAGTTTACTTCTGCAAGTTAACTCACCTGATTGAGCAGCACACAGTATATGTATATGTATATGTATGTATGTGTGTGTGTGTGTGTATATGCAGGTATTTGTCTGTGTATAAATTGATTTTGAAGTTTTCACTTTTATTAAAATAAAGTTCTGCCAGGTGGTTGATGGATTTTTGTGCAGAATGCACCGTCATAGTTTGTAAAAGTCTGGATTTTATGGTCTATGTGGTGTGTACATTTGCAAACAGTGATACATTTCTGAAATTTTAAAGGGAGTCTGGTGTGATTTTTATGCACTCGTGAACCCCAGCCCTGAACTGAAGCACCAGCACATGAATGACTTGATCTGGGAAAGTTTTGATCCATTGCTTCATTTGTTCTATGTGTTTCCACAGTGTGTTTGAAATACTGGGTTTGTGTGTGTGTGTGTGTGTGTGTGTGTGTGTGTGTGTGTGTGTGTGTGTGTGTGTGTGTGTGTGTGTGTGTGTGTTTGTGTTTGTTTGTTAGCTGACAGAATGGAACTAGCGGTGGAACAATAATATGAGAGGGTTACCCCCTGTGAGGGCTGGAACAATGGGAGGATGTACCACACACACACATACACTCTCTTTCCTGTAAAGCTGCAGGCAGGAGGTGTTTACAAGGTGTGTCAAAGAGAACAGTACATCTTGGCGCTCATTATAAAAGCTGCAGTATATCTGTTGTAGATTTTGGCAGGTTAGTGTGGAAAAACAGGGACACACTCGCAGGAAAAAGAAGTGCACGTTGTCTTCTGGCCGGGTCTTGGTAGCTGAACCAATCCCTGCCTTTACACATCGTGCAGGCTATCATGTCACTGGTTGCTTTGTCACATGTTTACTGAGGTTATCAGAGGACACTGGTACATAATGATGGATAAAACTGCTTTTGAATCCAGAGATTCCCTCATCTGTTTTTTCAGTGTTTCCCACACATCGGCTATCGTTCTTGCACTGGTCATGTTTTGATCCACTATAACAAAGGGTGAGACTCATGAATATTCATGAATTTTGTTAATTAACAGGACGGGACTATGTGGATGCCATAGTGGTGATAGTGGTGGAGCTGTTGGCACGGGACCAGGGCGAAGTGTTAAAAAGAGTTTGTGGATCTGTCTTTATTTTTACCTTTTATCTCCTGAATCTGAACTTCTTCTGTGGCTTCCTACAAGTTCAGTTGTTGCATTAATGTGATGGAGACGTGTTGACAGAAAGAGGAAGCCCTCTCAAATGTATTTTTCAATTGTGGGAAAATTGTGTTTCCTTGGATTATAGTTACTTTGTTTGCTCACTGGGATGGAGGTTAAAAAAAAAAAAGAATGAAGAATGAAATCTTACCAAGCGTTCAGACACTTACTGTGTTGAGGAATTTTATTTGGTTGATGAAAAAGCTACAAAAAATTCATCTTATGAAGCAGCAACATCCTGTGCACATCCCACCGACTAATACACTGAATGCTGTCCCTGATTATCCTCTGATCTCAACCTTTTTAAAGGACATGTCCTAATTTTTGTCCTTGTGGTGATGTCAGACATCAGAAGTCATTTTTTAAAACCCCCCTGTCCTCCCCTCCTCCGCCACACTGCTTTTGTCAGTTGTTTTTAGCTGATCACACATCCTCTCAGCCTAAAGTGGGGTGTGGCTATTTACAGCAGTTTAGCTGAAATTATGAAATTGCATTTACTAAAGATCATAAAGGCTTAAAAACTGTCCTGTTCGAAGAGATGTCGAGATGTCAATCAACCGCAGTCGGAGCTTGCCTGAGAAGATGTCTGATCCACCAGAATGAGAGAGAATACCTTTGTGGGCGTACAGGGCCTCTGGTTTTTAAATAACCTGTTACTGATAAGTGGTTTATAACCTCAGAAAGCAGGTGGACTTGTGCTAACACTGTAAGCTGTAATCTTGGTGTGCTGCCAGCCTGCATCAGCAGCAGTTTCTGTCAGCTGTAATTCAGACGTGTGTGACAGCTGCGGCGCTCTTGACCCTGTCATAGACCTTGGTTTCTCAGCGTGAGTCAGACGCCGAGAAAAATGTCACATCACTCTGACTCTGATGTCCAGAGGAAAACACTGATGGATGTGTCACATGTTTCCAAATCCAGCTTCATGTAAATACGTGCTCTCTGTCTCTCTTTGCATTGAGACTAGACTTTGTTTCCCCAGTTTATTTGTGATAATTATTTCATTAAAATAATTCACCTCATTAGAGCTGAAACAATTGTTGATCAACAGAAAATTCATTGGCAACTGTTTTGATAATCAATTCATCATTTGAGTTACTTTTCAAGAAAAATGATGTGCTTGTTTCTACTGTTTCTGTTTTCTTCTCCTCCAGTGTGAGGATTTATTCATTTTCACTGTTGTATATTGTTACAAACTGATATCTTTGGGTTTCAGACTGTTGATTCAACAAAACAAGACATTCAAAGACGTTGCTTTGGGTTTTTTCATCATAGTCTGACATTTTATTGACCTTATAACAAATCAGTTAATTAAGAAAAAAAATTGTCAGATTACTCAACAATGAAAATAATCATTAGTTGCAGCTTTTGCTACTCACAAATGTTCCAACATTTTTCTGAATAACATTTTTTCTATTCATCTATAATTGTATTACATTTGACTGAACCTTAATTCAGCCCAGTTGTGTGGATCTTTATTTTGTAATTAAGTCCTTGTTCGTATTGTGTTTCCTGACACGACAGGGTGACAGAGTTTGTATTTAAGAGAGTACAAAGTGTAACCACCATCAGGGAGATGTTCTGAAGTGGTTTTTAAAAGTCATGGCATTTCCATCAAATCCATAGTGGGAAACATGTTTGACAAAGCCCTCAGGCCACTCTGCTGTAACACAGGCCTGGCAGCTTAAAGGTGCGCTTGATTTGTAGTGTCAGGGCTCTTTAAAGAACCAGAGCTTCTCCATTAAACCACAGTAAATCAAACAGTAAAACTGCCTCAGGTATTCCAGCTGTTCTTAAAGATTTCTCTTATTTCTATAAACTGAGACATGGACACATGTTTTCTCACAGATGTGTTTTAGAGTAAAGTGGTTTGTGGACGTTACTTTTCCAGAGAAAGGTGTATTTTCATGTTGATCAGTTGACGATGTTTGTGACTTGCAACACATCTGGTTTCACTCCGACCCACACCCCGACATTAGCTACTAGTTTTACAGCTTCATTATCAAACCTGCTGTGGTTGTTTGGATGTGGATGTGCACACGTTTCAACACGCCCACGTCTTTTCAGCCTGCGTGACAGAAAGACTTTATACTGAGCACTGGTGACTGCGTGTAGAGTGACGTGTTGATTGTACTGTAACAGACTTTGAGCTTTATTAAGATAAGAGTAGCAATATTCCTGATCCACAACACTGATTGACTGATAGTAATGCCTCTCTTGATCATTTGTACTGGTTATATCTGCCATAGATGAACCTGATTGAATGGTGCAGTTTCATAATGGCAATAGTTGGTGAAGCAGTGATAAACATGTACTGCATTGATGCCTAAAACATATGTAATGGTTGTTTCTAATTGCTAAATGTACCACAAAGTGACCTACTTTCAAAGAAAGACAGAATCCGATCTTATGGTCAACACAGCAGTTTTGAATCAGTCTGAAGTTTTGTTTCTGGTTGTAATTAAAGTTTCAGAAAATCATAAAAGCAGCCACAATTGATATTTTTGTGTATCAAATGACAGTGTGACAATATGAAAGGAATCAGTGGTAGTGATGAACTGTCACCTGAAGCAGCAGCTCGCTTTAGCTTCATGATAAAAAGCACCGTCTCTCAAAGTGTCTGTTTCCAAAGAAACAAGCTCAAAAAACTCAGTGTGCAGGTGGCAGACACAGTTGGAGACCAGCTGGTGAACAGAGTGGAGCGTTGAAACAGTCAGATGTTTCCCTCAGGAGGTGGTGGAGACCAAAAACAGAGCAAAAAGAGAGTCATCATCAGGTGGACACAAACATGACTCAAATGAATCATGTTGTCTGCTGGATAAAGTTTTGTTCTTGTGGAACTTGGTAAACACCACTGTCCAGTTCTTCCTGAAGAGCATCAGTTTTTACACATTCACTCCCAGATCAGTCTCAGCTACTCTACCTTAGGTTCTACCTCTGTCTCTATCATGGTCTGGATTCTGTGTGACTGAGCCGATGTGTGTTGTACTGACTTGATCTTTACAAACTTAGGTAAGGACATGCTCTTATGCACATTTACAGTGCGGTTTAGTGCAGGATAACTTGACATGCTAGAAGTTGTGGCCCCTCTGAAGCCTCTCTGATACCCCGTTAACTTGCTAAAAGTCCCTCTGAACACCCTCAAGGGATTCGGGAAATTCCCACAAGTGTCTCTGGAGCCTGTTTTGGCGTCTCGACCCCCACTGTGGATGAGTGTGTGATGAAGCTGTGGCTCCATCTGAAACAGAGGCTCTTAGATGTCGTCTGTAATGTACAACAGACAGAAAGGAGTCAGAATGATTCACTGCTCTTCTCTCATCTTAATGTCACTCACAGGAAATTCGTGCCTGCATGAATCCAGCTTCATTATTACACACACACACACACACACACACACACACACACACACACACACAGAGCTGAACCATTGTGGGTCAGATAGTTTGAAGGCCTGATGAGTGTTTGTGCTGGAGAAACTGGGACACAGATCAGTGGATGATGGACAGCTTGGCAGTTGCTCCATTCACATAGTTAATGAATAGAAAATAGATGAGGAACAAACAAAACTCAGAGGGTCTTCAGTCAAAAAGTAAGTTATATTTGCACAGACAAACTTTTGAAACAGTTTGAGTGATCAGTTAAATTACTTTGCATTGTAATGATAACAATAAAAAAGAAAGTAATTCAGGAAATGATACATGTCTGAACTTTCAGTATCGTGCTTTCACTCTGGCTCAGAACACATTTGGTAGAAATATGTGCACCAGTGTGAAAGCTCAGGAATGTATTTGTTTCATTTTGATGAGAAGGCAACACAAAGCTCATTGTTGTTTTAAAAAGAGCTGATCGGTTTGAACCTTTTTGAACTCGAATTTTTGTTTTCCCGCTCATTGAAAAGTTGTTTCCTGCTGCAGGAAGAAACCGATCACCACCATGTACAGTCAACAGCTCTGGGCTCTGTAGGTGATTATTGAAAATGCTGAGAAAATACAAATAAGCCTTTTCGTATGGGCTAGAGTAACTGAAGTAATTTAAAATAAGAAATTGTAAAAAGTTCTCGTGCTTCAAATAATATTTTTTTAACAATTTGTACCTTGAGAAATTCTCACCATGAGGTCTGTTCAGTCACCGCTCTGGAGCTTTTGATCGCATCACATAATTGTAGAGGTTTGAATTTCTTAAATAAAATAATGAAAAATTATGGTCTTAAATATAAAAGCATTAAATTCAGCTTTTCACAAAATGTCTTAAATTTCATTTACGATAACGTTTGAATATTTATTCTCAGTGTTATTTTTCTGCACGTTAAAGTTACCTTCTCCACCTCAGCTGATGAAACGGTCATTAAATGTCACCTGCACACGGTCAGAGCTGTTAACCTGAGTGTAACCCCTACCTGCGTTTTACAAGATGTGGCTTCATTCTCTGCGCCGCGTTACCAGATCTGACGAATGGCAGCAATTAGGGTTTTAATGAGCAGCTTTATAGATGTGCTGTGATCCTTAATGACTAGTTAGTGTGTTTACCATCTGAACCTTTCCTGTGATGTTTTCTGTTGGAGCTTTGGTCTCTGTCTTAAACTGCACTTCCTTAAACCAGCTTTAAAAGTAGAAGCAAGTCTGAAATTAATCAGGACAATTGTCGTCTTTGCTGTTTGTAGGAGAAATCCTGCAGAGAAATATTTCTGAAATATTTCTCTGGTTTCTGGTTCTAATGTTGCACAAACCCTGAGGATAAACATGTCAAGATGGTAAAGAAACAACAACAACACACACACACACACACACACAAGCTCAGGCTTTTATGTGTGTATTAACATTGACATTGCATCCTGTTTGTTCGCCTGTTTTTTTATCTGTATTTCAGTTCTTTGTTGCTCCATAAAGAAAGGATTTGGTTTAAAGAAAATATTATGACATAAAATAAATCCCTATCGTTTCCAGTAGGAGATTGGATTGTTTCATGAGCAAAGAGTGATATAACAAGGAAAACTATAATGTAAGCAGGGAAACGGAACCTAAAAACACTCGTCAGTGTGTTTGACTGCTGCTGTTGCTCTACAAAAGTTTCAGTTCGACATGTTGGTGAACTTGTTGCCTCAGATAAAAGAGGTTGGGTGTTGAGAACATGACAGTTTTGCAATTTAGCCCTGCTCTGTTCAGTGTCAACACTGAAGAGCTGCGTATAAGTGTGTTTTTAAATTCCTGGTGGGACTGAACTCCCTCCTGGGTCCAGGCCTTGAGTCAGTGCTGCAGGATGTCTCAACCACCGTGGACTCATGCTGGGATGAGACCACACAAGATGTAAAGTTTTTTTTTTTTTTTATGAGATAAAGTCATCATGATGCATGCCACACTGTAATTTGTATCCCGGCCAATCACAGCTTGACTGGGCCAGAAAATTTGAAGTGCTCCTCGCAATCACCACGTTACTGAAAATGGCTTCATGAAGACAGGTCCCTCACTCACTTCTGATTGGTTTTAGAAAAAAGCAAAATAAGTCCCCACTTCCAACAAGAGGTCTAACATGAGAACATGCAGTGCTTTTACACGGTTATCAGAGAATCAGAATCAGGTTTTCACATAGGAGGAATATGCTTTTGTGTTTTGGTTCATAAAAATAAACATAGAATAAGAAAAAAATTTAAGAAAGATAAATTAAAGTAAGGACTGCGAGTCAAATAGCTTAAATATGAACGTTTTGATAAGAAAATATTTACAATAAAAATGTGATTAAAATATGTACAATGTGCAATATGAAGGGGGTGGTGTGCAATAGTTTGAAGTTTGTGTGTTGTATGAAAAAAATGAGAAATGTGCAAGTAATGAGGAAAGAGTCTTCAGTAACAGTGGGGGTCTCTGACCTTGTTGAGGAGACCAACTGCAGTTAGGAAGAAGCTGGAGGAGGCGTTTACGTGCATCATGGTGACGTAGTCACTGTAAATACTGAAGGTCGTCTGGCTGAAGAAATGAAGTTATAATAGGGATTAGCACGGCAGCCTGTGTTTGAGTCTGAAACTGAATTTGTAAGATTAAAATCTTGTCTGCACACTAATGGTGTTTTCTTTGAAGTTTATTGACTGCAAACAAACTGTAGCACAGTTACACAACCACAGAACTGATCTGACATGGTCTCTGTCGTCAGACCCACACCTGTGGTTGGAAAGTTCACGTCAAGTGTAAAAGCAGAGATAATTAACAGATATTAATTAGCAGATAATCCAGAGAGCCTTGTTGGCTACAGGTCAGCTTGTAGATTTATTTATTGGTTTTATTTTGTCTTTTATTAAGAAGTGTGTGTGTCTGTGTCTGTGTGTGTGTCCCTTGCTATGTATAGCTGTGCATGAAAAAAGTTACTGAAATGAATCTATGGTTCTCTCTCTCTCTCTCTCTTTCCCTCTCTCTCTCTGCAGGGTGCTGGTCAGGACAAGTTGGGCATCTACATCAAGTCGGTTGTCAAAGGAGGAGCAGCTGACATGGTGACAGACACTGAAACTAGAGTCATGACAGACACTTATGAGGAAGAACATAAACAGTGACTCATTCTGTGGTGTGTGTGTTTGTGTTTGTGTTTGCACAGGACGGTCGATTGGCTGCAGGTGACCAGCTGTTAAGTGTGGACGGGCGCAGTCTGGTTGGCCTATCACAAGAGAGGTAAAAACAGTGCTTCGTATTTTCTTTGACGGCCTCAGCTCCCATGAATGATGTCATGATGCTAATGCTGATTTCCATCTGACAGATTAAGATCATAGTTAAACCTTCACAACATCCAGCGGGGAGCGGACGTGGGTGTTTTTCTCTTTATATGCTCAACCACCTACCGCACAGTATTGGCACATTTACTCACTTTCTCTTTTTGAAAATTGAAAACATTTCAGAAGTAAATTATTACGCAGCCATGACGTCACATAACCACATCTTGAAAACCTCAGGGTTGAAACATCTCAGATGTTTCAGTTGCATCATATTTGTCCTCGTAAAAACACCAAGTTTCCAACGTGTCTGGAACACACAGCACCGTGCAGAAAAAGGGTGTGTGTGTGTGTTTTGGACCCTGCAGTGAAGTGCTGAGTGGCTAACGCCCCTCTCAGATTATTCTTCATCATGTACAGACTTGATGTTCAGTGTTAAAGCTCAGTCAAACTGGATTTACAGACCATTTGTTTAATAGCTTCAACGTGCAGGTAACATGTGGGATGGGTTGATCACACGAGATCAGCTGATCACAGCAGTGGTATCATCCTGTGGTCATCTCCTCTCCCACTCCCACAGGTTCCACACAGCAGGTGGGGGTTGAAGTATCAAAAAAAAAAAAACCTGTGATATGTGGATTTCACTTTCCCTGAGTTCCATCCAATCACATACACACGGCCCATTTACCTCGTGTGATCTGCCCTTCAACTATTTAAAGGATTTGGTTAAAACTCAGTGCACACAGGGACGTGTGGCTGCTGCAGGAAATAACATGGGTAC
Source organism: Trachinotus anak (assembly GCF_046630095.1). NCBI lineage: Eukaryota > Metazoa > Chordata > Actinopteri > Carangiformes > Carangidae > Trachinotus > Trachinotus anak. Next base: position 2,270,988 of record NW_027273882.1, on the reverse strand, counting down.
TGCCTGTGTGTGAGAGAGAGAGTGTGAGAGAGAGAGTGTGAGAGAGAGAGAGTGTGTGTGTGTGTGTGTGACACAGCAGGATTGTACCCAAATTAGAGTGAAGTGAGTCTCTGGCAGTGACGAGTATAATCCCTGCCTCCTCTGGGTCATAGTAAAGGTCTCCTACTTTATTCTGTTGTGAAGCCAGGAAGGTTACTGGTGTTTTTAATCACTGTAATGATGAAGAGTGGTGATTTTGTCAGGTGTGCAGTGATGCTCCATATCTGTGATAGAGCTGAAACAATTAGCTGATCAACAGAAAATTAATAGTCACCATTCTGATAATTGATTATTCAGTTTTCAAGCATAAATATCCAAAACTTTCTGGTCCCAGTTTCTCACATGTAAACGCTTGCTGTTGTATATTGGTTTTTTTTGTTTTTTTTAAGATTAATTTTTACATACATTTTTTTGGTCAGTTTGTCAAACAAAATAAGCATTTTAAAGTTATAGTTATATATAAAATCAGGTAACGGCAGGATAGTTTTTGTTTGCTTGGATCTGTCCTTGTCTTGACCACAAACCACAAAATAATGAGTCACCGTCTAAAACAGATCAAAAATGTTTCAGCTGAGCAGCTCCTGGTTTTATTTCTGTATTTAACTCATTATGTTTGTTTGTGGGGTTTTGTCTTCAGTGAAAGTGCAGACACTAGTGTGTGGTTGAATTTAGTTGTATTCTCATATGAACATCTCCACGTAGTTCTTGTGGTTTACTACACTTCCTGATATTTATGATGGGATTTCCTGCCAAAGCTTCCAGACTGAACCACCCATCAGTTTATATTTAATCTGATTCATAAGCATCAACTTCAGCACAGTGTTGTCATCAGGTGCATTGAGGACTTATAGATCAATTCATGCTTCTGTTCTGCTAAAGCGTCATAAGAGTCATTGCACTTATGTCTTAAATTAATTCAATGCCAACTGTTTAAATGTTAAAATCCCTTAAAGTTGTGTCATTAGTGTGATATCCATACTCTGTGTGTGTGTGTGTGTGTGTGTGTGTGTGTGTGTGTTTTCAGGGCTGCTGAGCTGATGACAAGGACGGGCTCAGTTGTAACTCTGGAGGTCGCCAAACAGGGAGCCATTTATCACGGACTGGCCACCCTACTCAACCAGCCGAGCCCCATGATGCAAAGAGGTGAGCACGCACAGAGACACGCACACAAAAAAGTTTAGTCTAGTACGTTCATACATTAGTATTTCTGAATTTTTTAAAGTTTGTTTTGTACTTTTAAACTCACCACTGGCTTAATGTTTCATATTTTCATATTATATCTGCATTTTTTTCATCGATGGCTGTTTCTCCTCATGATTTTGAAACATTTTATAAGAACTCAGTATCTTTCTGTCATCATTGTAAATTCAGGACATATTCAGTCTCTATTCTGTTACATTCATTTTATCTGTCCTTCCTTTCATGTGAACAGTGCTCAATGATTATTTGTTGATTGATTCATAATTCATTTGCAGCCACTTAAATAACTGAGCTCTGGTTTTGGTCCTCCTCTGGTTTCAGCTTCTCCCATTTGATTTGCTCATTTTCTCTTTCATTATTATTATTATAATGTGAATAGTTTTAGTTTTTGACTGTTATTCAAAGTAAACGGTTAATTAAAACATGTCAACTTAGGCTTTAAAAGTTGCGATGGGTATTTTTTATGCTAAACAATTCTCATTAATTAAAAAGCAGTGTGGTAGATTAATTTATAATGAAGATCGTGTTAGTTTCAGCCCTTTTAATTTATTAAAAGTATAAAAACAGTATAATCTGTTTTTCAAATCTTTTTTCTCTAAATATTACTTCATGAAATGTCCTTGAACAATCAAGGACATTCAACAAAGTCTTAAATTATAATTTGCTAAATGTGGCCTCTAGAAGCTGCAGATTTTTACTGTTCTGATTCTCCACAGTTGTAATGAATGGACTATTGTCAGCTCCACTATTAGTTAATGCCAGTAATGTGGTGTTGTGGATGATGGAAGAGAAGCAGACTTGTCCAGACACTGTGTCCTTGTTGTAAAAAACCAGCTTGCAGACTGGAGGATATAATGAGTGTTTGTGGCCAGAGCCAGCTATGTCTCTGTGTGTGTGTCTGTCTGTCTGTGTGTGTGTCTGTGTGTGTCTACGTGTGTGTGTGTATGAAAAGCTGCGTACACACACTTCACAGACTTTACTGCTTGTCTGGCTGCGCGCTGGTCTTTGTCTGCTGGAATGTGACCCCAGACTCAAGGAAGTCTTCTGGCCCGGGCGGGTCTGTGGTCCAGGATGACGCTAAATGGGTGTTTCTCCCAAATTCCCTCGACCACAGTGTTTTTCAGAAAGTGAAGTTAAACCATCAGGCAGTGAAGGATGCTGGTCATTATTTAGTGAACGAACTGTTCAGAAACCAGACAAGCGAGCATGAGTAGGTTCCCACTGACTCAGGGTGAGACCAGAGGAAGCAACACAAGATACTGAGAAGAGAGAGAAACTGGTCCACTGGCTCTGAGAACTGTTGACAAGATTATTCAATTAATTGATTCTCTGTAAACAAAAACATAATTGGCAACTATTTTCATTATTGCAAATAAATGTTTAAGCCATTTCCCCCTAATTTAAGACTTGTTTGTGAGGATTTTGTGTCATGTGTCAGTAAACTGAATGACTCTGAGAACATTTGAAGACTTCTGGGATCTTTTTCATCATTGTCTGACATTTTATAGCACAAATAATCAATTAAAAATGAAAATTAGTTCGTTAGTTGCAGCCCTAGTTGACTGTTATGTGATAGAATTCAAATAAACCTCCATTTAAAATTAACTTAAATAGCCAAAGATTAAGGAAAAAAAAAACCTCCATATTAACTTCTCATTCATGATTTCTAATGCTGCTTATAGGCCAATAAGGAATAAACATGGCAAATGCTCAACTGTTGAATTAACAAATTAAAAAAGACTTTAAATATGAACAGCCTTTTTCAGTTTTTTAAAACACTGTCTCACCATCCTCTTCCTCACCATCCTCTCCCTCAGCTTCGGACCGAGGCCGTGAGAAGAACGGGAAGATGCGACCAAAGAGCGAAGGCTTTGAGTTGTACAACAGCTCGGTGCAGAACGGCTCTCCAGAGAGTCCGCAGGCTGGCTGGGACTGTTACCCTGAATCAAAGAGTATGAGCAGCGAAGACCGGCTCCTCAAGAACCGAGCCGACCACCGCTCCAGCCCCAATGTAGCCAGTAAGGACCTTACCAGACTTTATAAGAGTGGCATTGTGACATGAGCTCATTAACACATTTTAGAGGTTCTCACACTTCAGTATTATTTCCACCTAATTTAGGCAGTAAATGAATCAGATACAGAAAATCTTAATGGAAATTCCTTCACTCACCAAGATAAGTACAAGTATCCATGGTAACAAGTCACTGGGTTTAGAGTTGGAATGTGCAGAGATGGAAACAGGAAAAAAGACTAAAGTCTTGTACTGAAGTTAATGAAGCTGTACAGTGCTTTGAATGCAGTTAACACAGAATATGGTTTGATTTATTGTCAAAGCTTTTACTGAACTAAAAAGATTGTCTCTCCTCTCCTCTCCTCTTCTTCAGATCAGGGCCAGAGTCCTGCGAGCAAAGCGGTGTACCCCGGAGGACCTGGCACCAAGATCACCTCCGTCTCCACCGGCAACCTGTGTGCTGACGTGAGTAACTGTAACTGTCCGATTGAAGCCAGTGGCGTCTTAATGAGGAATGTTCCAGCAGCCGAGACGACAGAGTGACACTAACACTTGAGGTCACAGATTATCTAGACCCGAGATGAGAAATCATTTTTCATTTAATGCTCAGAGAGATCAGTTGTTTACTCAAACCAGCTCCTGACAGGAACAGTGTCCCAACAGTAACACTTTCTGGTTTTCTTCATCAGGATGAGCCCTCCCCTCCCCGTCCAGAGGCCTACCCCATCCCCACCCAGACCTACCCCAGGGAGTACTTCACCATCCCGGCCTCCAAGAGCCAGGATCGGGTAGTGGGTCCTGGGCAGGGGCCCTCACAGCACTGGCAGGGCATGGAGGACAGAGAACGCCTCCCTATGGTCGAAAACATCCACAACAGCATGCAGGTAGAGCTGCAGTGGACACCGACTAGTAGAAGCTACAATCAGAACGTACATGGGATTATTATAAACTTCTGCAAATTAGTCGGATGCATACAGAGGGGCATATAGACATATCTATATCGCTGTTTTTCAACTGGGTTTCTGGTTTTGGTTTTTCCTCAGTTAGCTTTTCTCATGAAAGGTTCAAACTTCACCTCAGATGTCTGCATCATTATCATCTACCTCTCACTCCTTTGTCTGCTGTGCTACCCCATCATCATTGTCTTCATCTCTTCATAGCGGGTCAACCACTCTCAGGAGGAGTTGTACCCCCCACCAGGAGGTCTGAGGCCAGATGAACGCATGCTGCCTCACTACCAGCAGGACTACCAGCATCGGGACCTGGACTACCAACACAGAGACCTTGACTACCAGAGAGGTCCACCAGGTGAGAGAGGCCAAGGGAGCAGGTTACAGGAGGAAAACAGTTTAGATAAGAGACAACAGGCAGAGATGAGAGGATGAACGGGCAGATTATGTAATCTAGTTAAGTGGTGACCAACATCCAAATGTTCCTCTCAAATGTAATCAAATTTGATATTATTGCTATTTGCTTTTGATTATATAATATGTAGGAATCAAGATATTATAATATAAAAAAAATAATAATTTGCCTCCTAAATCCTGCTCAGTCACCTGTGCTCCGTTCATTTTGTTAACGCAGAATTAACCTCGTGTTCGTGTCTGCAGGTGTAGGAGGTCCTGACCACTGGGCCCCTCAGCCACAGGTGTCCTCCTCATTGGAGTCGTCCACGTCTAGCCAGGAGCACCTCAACTTCTCAGCTTCCTCCTCCTCCTCAAACAAGACCCAGAACCAGAAGACCGGGCCGGGCCGATGGAAGACGCCCAACACCCCGCACGCCGTGCAGCCACATTCGGCCCAGCCTCCATCGCGCTCCGATCTGCCCCCTCCTCCACCTCCACCACCAGCCCCTTACCCGGACACCTACGACCCCTACGACCCCCAGGCTGACCTGCCGCTCCCCCCACCTCCTGCTGCTGTCAACCCTGTGGCAGCTCAGCAGGCTGCTGACCGCAAGAAGCGGGAGGAGCAGCAGCGCTGGTATGAGAAGGAGAAAGCTCGGCTGGAGGAGGAGAGGTATGTTGTTTTTTTTTTTTTTTAGCATTACTACTTCCTGATCCACGTTGATGATAATGATGCTAACAATGATGATGATGATAATTTCCCAGGGAGAGGAAGAGGAGGGAGCAGGAGAGAAAGTTGGGTCAGATCCGGGCCAACCCCGTCATGCCCGTCCAACCCCACAACAACGGAGGAGCCATGCCTCCTCCTCACCACCAGCCCCCTCTGGCATCTGTGGCCCCGCCCCAGCCCTACCCGCCCCCACAGCCTCAGCCCCAGCCTCCCCCATCCAGACCGGAGAAGCTGGCCAGCCTGCCGCGGTCGGCTGTTCCTCCACCTGCCAGTGCGTCCAACCCCACCGGTAACACACTTCATTCACAGCTCTCTTGATGACTGTCAGTAAAACACAAACCACAGTCTTGTTTCAGGAATCAATGAGCTGTGATGTAATTGTAGGCATGGACACGGTGATCAGGGAGCTCCTCCCACAGCAGCAGCCGCGGACCATCGAGAGGCGAGACCTGCAGTACATCACCATCAGTAAGGAGGAGCTGACGTCAAGCGACAGTCTGTCTCCAGACCCCTGGAAGAGAGACGCCCGCGAGAAGGCCGAGAAACAGCAGCAGCTTCACATCGTGGACCTGCTGGACAAGGAGATCCAGGAGCTGCAGGTGGGCACAAATTAAAACCTGTTAGTCCTCATTTTACAGGAATAGTTTGAGGTTTTGGTTTCAAGTGTTAAAGAAGGATGAGAAGTTTGATTCCATTCTCATGACTGTGAGGTAATATAAAGCTGGAAGCAGGAATTAGCTCAGCGCAAAGGCTGAAAATTAGTTAACAGTTAGTGTGGCTCTGTCCAAAGGTAAAATATCCCCCTACCAGCACCTAATGAACACAAATTCATACAAAAACCAAAGTGTAGGAACAGGAAGTTTTGATTTTATGGCTTACCACATTATCTGGTCCAATAATCCTTTATCCATATTATTGTAAATTAAATATCTTTGGGTTATGGACTTTTGTTTGGACAAAATTTCATTCATTTCATTATAAACTGACATTTTATAGACAAAACAATAAATCTACTAACTGAGAAAATAATTGGCAGATTAATCGATAATGAAAATAACCTGCAGCTCTAATGCTGTTGGTGGTAAATAGCAGAGTTTATGAAATATATCTGATGCTGTTGTGATAATCTGGAAGCGTATGACCAGTACTTTGAGTATTTATAAATTATTTGATTGTCTTTGCTACCTTCTAGTACAAATTCTTCCGAAGTGGGGAGTGCATAATGATTAGTTAGTCACATGAAAAGAAAGTGGACGAAGTTTCAAGACTTAAATTCTGAAAATCTTTTACTTTCCAGGCAAAACCGGAGCGAACAGCGGAGGAAAGCGACCGCCTCAGGAAGCTGATGCTGGAGTGGCAGTTCCAGAAACGACTGCAAGAGTCCAAGCAGAGCGACGAAGACGAGGAGGAGGAGGACGACGAGGACGTGGACACGATGATGATCATGCAGAGGCTGGAGGCCGAGAAGAGAGCCAGGGTGAGACGGGTGGTGGTGGTGGAGGGGAATGGATAGAGAGACTGGAGGAGTAGAATCACTGTAGACAACATTTACAGGAAGGCAGCTGAAGGAAGTAACGTGTGGGAGGAACAGGAAGTTGTATGTAAAGACTGTTTTGGCAGAAATAAAACACTCTGGCTTGTGTTTTTCAAGTGATACTGTCCATCAGCTCACAGTTCAGAAACAAATCTGTAGTCCAGCACATGAGGAAGGGCGAGCCACAGGAAGTCAGGCTGACTTGGGGGGGGGGGGGCAGAACTGCCTTTCAAATGCTAGAAGGGGAAATGGATTCCTCTGTGGCAGCGCTCCCACTATGAATGTCCTGCAATGTGCATCTGCAACATGCTTCTGTCATCGCTTTGCCATGCTGAGCTGCTTAAATCTGATTGGCTGGAGGGGTGGACGGGAGGGTTGGGGGAGGCAGACGAGGGCGTTGTTAATGCTGCATTCATGTCATATGAGACGACGTTTTGGAGCGCGTTCAGAAACGTTGCGATTAGGGTTTCCTGGAGGATTTGGTTTCTAAGACATTTGCTTATTCAGTGATATGAGTTATTATCTGCAGCACAATACTGATAACATTAAAATGTCAGGCACTGATCAAATATCCAGCAAATAGGTGTTTCCTTCTGAGCTGAGCTTCCGGTGTGATTAAACTGGTGACAGTGAAATGAAAATATTTCTTTTCTTCTTGTTGATTTTATCCTTACACTTAATTAACCTCCTTCCCATATAATGCAAATGCAGCAGAAGTGCCGCGTTGCATAGAAAGAATGAACCGTGACCTCAGTGTCTCTGCTCCTGTTTCTACAAAGTTCTCATCATCCCCACTGGATATCGATGACTTATTTATTCAATAAACACCAAGGTAGAACTGGTGCATTATTTCATCTCAGCTTGATGTATATTTCCACAGTGGCACACACTGTGTCGAAGTCAGAACCTAATGAGGAAAAGCTCAGTAACCGTGTCCTCAGAGCATCTTCACAAGCTGATGATACTGTAGTTATCACCAGAGCAGCGTCTATGAATGTCTCAGCTCTGTTCCAGTAAAATTAAAATGGCTTTAAACTTGTTCAGGTAAATTCTTGGTGCTTTCTAGAAGTGGTTGACATCCTTTTTTATTCTCATGCAGCATTATTTTCTTAATGAGTTAAAGTGTGTCAGGCTGTGGTGAGACGTGGCTGGGTTCAGCTGGTTGTGAATGTGTGAGGGTGTGGTTGTGTGTCTGTTGATGTGGGTGGTCTGGAGTGATTCAAACGTATCATTTTCAGTTTTTACCAAGTGATTTATGGATGTTTTTTTTTTAATGAGATCATTTTAAACTAATCTTCACCCCAATCTAATGTTCTAATGTATCAAACTCCTTCTGGACATTCAGCATAGTTGCCAGGAAACAGGACGATCACAGAGGAGAAAGTTTATTTATACAGTCCACAATCACCCAATCCTTAATAAGCCCTACAAACCCAGGTCCTCAGAAGCTTCAGGTTCACAGCAAGTCCACTGGTTTTTGATGATTTGATTATTTAGAAATTTGGACCTAAATTAAACCATTATTTTAGTTTATATCATGCACAGGTGACACATTTTCTTGTGTTTAAACAAATCCCCATTAACCAGTTAATGTGGGGGTGTAACTGTAAATTTTCATTGGCCCCCTCACTTGCTTATTTTGCCATGATCCTTAGACGATTAATTTTAGTAAATAAAAACTTCAAACCAAGATAATTTATTTCTAAAATAAAACGTTAAGTAAGCTGAGAAGTGAAAGATCTGGAAACAAAGATGTCTGAGTCAAGAAGATAAAACTAAATGTTTGCAGTGACTCAAGTTTTAATCTGGATTTTGTATTTTGTATTTTTAGTCCCTGATTTTTCACTAATTGAAAGGAAAACGTATTAATTCCCAGTTTGGAAATGAAACCTGAGAATAGAGAGGTGCATGTTGAAGATGTGGTCAGGTGGTGCAGCGGTTGGATTCGGTGGGTGAAGGAGCTTTTAATCAGTGCAGTGGAGAAAAACAATGTTTTCACTTTACTGTTTGTCCTCCCTCTCCCTTTTCTTATTTCTGTTTTACTCCTCGGTTTCTCCCTCCTCTTCCCTCCCCTCCTTTTTGACAGTTTATTTTAATCTCCTTCATTCCTTCCTTTTCAGTATTTGGGTATCTTCTTTTCCTCCCTCCTTCCTACCTCCCCTCCCTCTCTCACTCTTTATTCTCTTCTTCTTCTTCTTCAGCAGCAGACTGCTGTCCCAGCTATCTCTGTTCTAGACTTGGTATGTTCTTCCTGTTAATGACGAGTATCCTCTCCCTGCCCTTACATCACTTCCTGTTTTCTGTCTGGGCTGCGCACCTGCCCGTGTTTCCTATCTGTCTCTCCTCACCCATCTGGACTACTGTCGTTGTTTCATGGGGGTGGGTTGGGGGTTGGAGGCAGGGCTGGGCCATGATTAGCCACAGAGCAGCCGGTCATGGGGAGGCTGTCCTGGGGTGCTTGATGTTGTTTGGCTGAGGAAGCTGTCCATCTCTTTGTCCACTCAAAACAACTGCTGGGGGACGGCGAGTGAAGCTGCTGCTTACCAACGTTAAAATACTGGCGTTTTCCAAATCTTAAAAGCCACAGAAAAACCAAACCTGTCCATGCTTATAGAGTAGCAGAGCTGAAGCTGGCGTGAGACATGTCAGCAGTGATGTTTTGAGTGCATACTGAGGTGGCGCCTGCATGGCTGAATTCATCACAGGGGGCGTCCAGGTCGAGATCCATGCATGATAGTCCTGTGGGCCCCCGGCGCTGCCTGCACAGGGCCACATCATGATGTTGTGGTGTCTATGAATCCATCCATCTGTCCACCCATCCATCAATTCATTCATTTGTGTGTGACCAGCTAAGCCTCTTTTTGTTCTCTTTTAAAGGGTCTGTTCACCCATAATGCAAAAAAAGCATTTTCTCACTTACTTGTAGTGTTAAATAACCATGCAGGTAATTGTGGTTTCATTTGTCTGGGTTTGAGGTGTCGACCTCTGAACTTCACATTTTAAAAAACAGGCTCTATTTTATATCAAGTCTCTTTAAATTCTTTACAGTGCTACCAGCCAGGAGAAAAAGGTCCAGTGAATTCACGCATTGACTGAGCACTCACTAATGTTTTTATTACATTTTTCTTTAAATTAATATATTTATAATATAATATAATATGTACAAATTGAAATAATAAAAAAATAGAAGAGTGCATAACATTATTAAAAGAAAAATAGAAATTTGTTTAATAATTTGAACAATTTAAAAATAAAATACAAAATAAAAAAATATAAAGAAACAATAAATAGAAATAAAAGAAAATCTAAATAAATTTATAATAGTTACAACATTTAAAAAAATACAATAAATTAAAAAAATTAATAAATGTAACTTAAAATAAAAAAAAAAAACAAAAAACATAATATGATTAACACATTTGTTACTAATATTATGTATTATGCAAACACAGTAACACTGTTACTCTGGATAATACACAGAACAACACTGTGGTACTTTTTACCAAAGAAGTCGTCCTGTTGAATTTTAATATGATTAGTTTTCTGTGAGCGCTACAAATAAAACATTTCTATTCCTCTGTAGGGGAGGCAGGAAGACTCTAAAACAAACATCTCAGTTTCTGCGCGGTCAAATTCCACTAAGGGTTAATGGCAAAATGTGTGTTTTTGTGATTTGGCTGAACTGACCCTTTAACCAACGTCCAGACCAGAGAGAGGGTCTGTTTGTTTTGTGTGTCACCGCATTTCACTGGGTTTGTGTTGGGATGTTAGAATTCTGCTGCAGCCTGTTACGCTTGCACTTACTTGAGGTACGCTTGATTTATCCTCCCCCTCCTGCTCAGTGGGACCTTTAATGTTTTGTGCGCTGAAACAAAATCAAGTGCACCTGAAGTGGCTGTAAGAAAAGGGCTGTTGTTGTTTTTGCCCCGTCCTGTTCTGGTTGCTGTTGTTGCATGTTGTTGTTGCATGATCAGCAGTGTGTGTGTGTGTGTGTGCGTGTGTGTGTGCGCGCGTGCCTGTGCTGTGTGTTTGCAGTGCACACTGCTCCTCCCCTCTGGAGCAGTCCCGTGAAACAAATCAAACTACCTCACATTACACACAACATGTTAGTGAACGTTAGTGTTGGTGCAGTTACACAGAGACATTTGATATGGATATGTGCTCAGGGTTTGTGTATGAATGATTAATGTTGTACTAATTGTTTTTTTTGTTTGCATGTGTGTCTGTCTTTGCGTGCCCTTTGGCATGTTCTTCTGTGTGTTTGTGTGTGTGTGTGTGTGTGTTTGTGTGATCAGTTGCAGGACGAGGAGCGACGGCGGAAGCAGCAGCTGGAGGAGATTCGTAAGCGGGAGGCGGAGGAGCGAGCGAAGCAGGAGGAGGAGAGGAGGTGGAGGGAGGAGGAGAGAGCCAAGCGAGAGGCAGGGGAGAAGGTCGGTTTGTCTGTGAGCTGTCTGTGAACCTGATGTAGCTGAGAGGTCAGAGCTGATAAAAACGAGCCATCGTAGGATGTTGAGGATGTTTTGTTGTGATGTTGTAGCCTTTTGTGAGTCAGAGAGGAAAAAAATCTCACATTGTTGGACTGATATGAGCTGTTACAGGATAAAATGTTTCCACCAAAGCTGTAAATAGCAAATATTTGGTATTTTCAAAATACACTTTCATGTATTTATTTATTTTTAGGTATTTATTTATCTATTTCTTCAGGCGCTCTGAGCAGAGAAAGGAGAAGTTGTGTTAAAAGTACAGTTAAAAATACAGGTTTCAACCTCACTGAGTCTTCATGAAATCAGATATAGTAAAACAGATTGATTAGATCTTGATGTATTGATCAGCTCTTATTGTTTCTGCCCTGATGAAGACCCTGTGAACTGGAACTAAATGTTAATCACCTTTGTTTAATTTGATAATCAAAGAGTTTAGATAATTGTGTGAAGTTGAAATAACCAGAATAGTGAGTTTTAGGAAACTTTAGGAGAGTTTTTGATCGTTTTAAATACTGTATGTTAATATTGTACAGTTTGTTAAAATAGTTAAAGTCTCAGGCAGATTCCATTAATTACCTCCTGATAATGAAAACATGTTGGAGCATTGTGTGATCAGTTTGGCTACAAGTATTGAAATACATTAGACATTTTTATAGAACAGCTGATTTACATCCATCATATCAGATGTAGATGACATTTGGATTTTTATTCCAAAATAAAAGCCCAATATCAGCTGCTGCATATCAGTCTAATGTTCAGTGGCTTTGGAAAGTATTCAGACCCCCTCACATGGTGCACACTTTACTGTGTTATAGATTTAACTTAAAGTGGATTAAGTTTGCTTTTTGATTTTGGCAATTCATTCTCTACACAGTGTTGTGTTTAAAGTAATTGCCAAAAATGTAAATGTAATCCATTTTAAACGCAGTAAAGTCTGCAACAAGTGACTGTGAGGACTTGATTTGTGTTTTCATCTTTGTTTGTCAGGACTGTTTGGTAAATAAAGGCCATTCAGGTTATTAGAAGAGACTTCATGTTGCTAATATATGTCTCATAAAGTACAAATTAGTTTTTAAATGACCAGTGGTCTGATCCGGTGTCCACCCATCCATCTCTATCTTGTGTGTTAAATCAAACATACTCCATGATTTTTATCACTGTGTTGTGTCCACTGATTTCACCTGAAGCCATTATTTGTGGTGCATTTGTCCCGTGACCTGCAGACCTGATCAGACCACTGGATGTTGACAAAACCACCACATAAAGATGTGGATTGTTTTTAGGATTTTAAACACTGAAGGGCAAAGTTTAAATTCAATGATAAACAGAGGACAGTTATATGTTTAAGATTGTGTTTAATATTTGTTGTTGACATAATTTTCCTTCTTATTATATTGTTTTCATGATGTTAAGACTGTTATTTTTATGCTGTTTAATGTTTATGTGAAGATGTCCAGTTGCATGTCCTCATCCTGTGCACCCCCTCACCCTATGTGATGTGTTGCCGTGTCATGTTATGTGCTCCCACCCACCTAAAGCATGAGACTCCCATCATGTCGTTGTTGTTGTTGTTGTTGGTCGTCGTCAGTGTGTGTCAGGAAGTTAGTTTGAGTTTCTTTGGGGGAAGCAGTTATGTTATGATTTCGTGAGGTTTTTATTTTATTTTATTTAAATTTTTTTGTTACCATTTCCATCCGGCATCGCTTTAGAAACTATGTTTAGGGAATGCTGCCCCACCCTCCCACTTTTCCCGAAAACCACATGCTTTATATTCACTTCATACACACACACACACACACACACACACACAGACACACACACAGACACACACACAGAAATCTATACCCACCCGCCTCATACCCACCCTCAGCTATCCATACCATACATATTCAAAGACCCAGCCACCCACTCATTCAAACCCATGCACCCACTAATCCCTCCCAGTTTCTTCAGATTCCCACTGGGCTGATTCAACCATCACATCAGCTCGGATACATCAGCACTAGAGATTACTGCGGCTGTGTGTCCTTAGAGGTGATCGGCGTGAGGACTCACGAGATCATGAGCACATTCAGCCCACAGCAGCAACTCCCACATGAAATGGACCAAAAAACGTGAAGATAATCTAACATCAGAAGCATCGAGATTGAGCACATGTGACCCGGAGCGGCTGGTCGGGCTCCAAACCCAGAAATCAAAACACATTCCTCCAGAGTAGATTCATGTGTAACATCACAGGCCCGTCCCTGAAGAGTAGATACCAGAGCTCAGCCACTGGAGACAGGGTGGGCTTGAGTCAGAACCCTTCCCACAAAGCATTTAGTGTAATCTGAGGATACACACATGGACATATACAGTTTGAGCACACACACACACAAACACACACCGAGCGCTGAGGGAAGGGGAGCTGGTGGTAGACAGGGTGGTCTCAGAGACAGGTTTTAAGGTGGCGTTGTTCCAGTTTCCTGTCAGGTTCTTGTCAGGTTGGTGAACTTGATGGAGCAGTCAGTGAGAGAGTTTTTGGTTTGGTTGATTGACGACATTTTATTATACTTATAAAACTACAGAACATCAGACTTTGTGAGGGATAGAACAAGAAAGTCCTGGATCTGTTTCCACTGCTGCCCCTGGTGTTTAAACAAGATCAGGTCAAGTGTAGGAGGGTGGATGTGACAAAACCACTTCAGTGGTTTTAAGTCCAGCTCAGAGGCCTCATTTATAAAACATTTTTTTTTTTGTTTTTTTTTTTTGTTTTTTTAATTTAATCATAAACGTAATCATAAGAACTTCAAATGGCAAACTTAAATTGATTCCTATAAAAATTCTTGGCTGTTCAAAATTATTTCAGTTGTGGTTTTGGTTTCCAGAGCTGCCTCCTCTGTCAAACCAGAGACGTAAATCTAACAAATCATCATAGTAAATAGAGGAGAAGTGACTTTTTCTTATAAAAGCACAATCGACAACATTAGAGCTGAAACAAATTGTTGCTTAATCGGCTACTTATTAATATTGATGAACAGTTAAAGAATTTATCAGCTGAGTCAAATATGAGAATTTGTTCCTCTTCTCTGTTTCTCTGTGTTAATTAAATATCTTTGGTTTTTGGACTGTGGGTCCAACAAATCAGACCAAAATCATGAAGGACATTTCCTAACATTTTATAGATGGACAGTTCATTGATTAAAACAGATTAAACTGATTAGAATAAGATTAATATTTCAATAAAATAATGTGCCCCTAAAACAACCAGTTTTGCAAAAGCAGCTGTGTCGCAAGCTGTATCTTCAATAGAAATGACACTCGGCTGTTAAGTCTCCACTCATGTAATTGATTATTTGCATCAGTGAATTTGAGTTCTGTTCAAAAAGGAGGAAAATGCTCGAACAAACTAAAATATTATCAGCTGGAAATCATTAATTTCTACTTCTTCTAAAGTACAATCACAGTGGAAACTTTGACTTGTTAAAGTGAGAAAAACACAGCTGCCACGACAGTGAGCCAGCATGCACAACACCAGGACCCTGAATCAGAAGCAGTGACGTGGGATTCAGCCATAATTCGTTTTATAATTTGTTTGTGTTTTTCCTTCTGTGACTTGTCAGAACATCTCTGGTGACAAAATCCTGTTTATGGAATTAAGACATTTTATAAATGAGCCCTGATCTATGACTGTTAGCGTCAGTTCTGGACTTAGATGGACCAAGTCGTTTTATATGGCCAGGCAGCCCAGTTAGACGTGGTCTGATTAAGCCCAGGTTTAGTTTGTGAGAGTCTTGTAGACAGAGGTGTTAGCAGTTGTGCTACCTGTGGTAGAAGCTGTGCAGTGGTGCTTGTTGTCTAATGGAGCCCCAGCTGTAGTCTGTAGCTGATTAGCCAGTTAGAGCCAATGAGAGTGGAGCGTACTAACAGGTTGTCCCTCCCCTAGAGGAGACAGGAGGAGGAGTACTACACTCGCCTGGAGGCTGAGCGGCGCCGGCAGCACGAGGAGGCCGAGAGAAAGCTGCTGACGCCCGATGACCCGGCCGGTCTGTATCGGCCCCCGCTGCCCCGGGATTACCAACCCCCCGCCCCCCACAACCCTACTAACACCCCCCCGCCCCCCCCACAGAGAAACACCTCCTACCTCAAAACCCAGGTCACCTCCCCCGACACGCTCTACACCGCCAAGTTTGTCTCCTACGCGGGCGATGAGGAAGACGAGGAGGAAGGCAAGGAAGCCATCAAAGCAGGGAGTGGCGGCGGCGGGCAGTCAGGTCAGGTGAAGCTGTCGGCGACCCGGAAGTCGTATGGCGACCTCCCGGCCACCGCCTCGCCCAATCACAGCAGGCCTCAGCCGCCGCCCACTGCGCGCAAGCCCCGTCCTCTTTCCGACGGCATCTTCCTGTCTGGCTCGTTCCAGCCACCAGTCAACAACTCCAACAGTACAGGTCCCCCCCTTCCTGCCAAACCCAGCTCCATCCCCCCAGGAGGCTTTAAAGGTAGACCCAGAGAGAGGAGAGAGGAGTCAGGCTCGCCACAGCGCCCTCTACAGCTCCCGCACCTCCCTCTCATTCACTCACCTCTTCATTTACTCCTTCATGGTTTAGATTTGTGTTTCTTTTGACCTTGTTTTTCAGTAGAGAGGTGTTCTGCCTTTTCATCTCCACCGTCTACTTTTTCCCTCCTTTAAATGTTTGTCCAAATTTTTTTGTCGTCAATCAGTCATCATTCATCACTTTATGTTCGTTATTTTATATGTGGAAATTTTCACTCCCTTTCCTCAAGCGAATCAGATCGTATTTGTTTTGTATTTTTTTTTTAATGTTGGTTTGTTTGAACCACCTCCTCCTGTCCCCAGTAAATTTTTTTCCCCCCCTCCCCATCTTCCTCCAATCACACACCCCCTCTCGATCAGCACTAGCGAACAGAAAAAAGCAATCGATAATCACGCCACCACTTTTTGCTGCAGATTGAGACCCATCAGAGCCAATCATAGTACTGTTGGTGTTGTCGCTCGCCGCCTCCTTTGTGTCTGGTTGGTTGCTGCTTGGGATTCGGGGGGCGAGGCCAGCCGTCGGTTTGCCTGCCTGCCCCCCTTCCTGCCCCGTGGCTCTGCTTAGCGGTGTTGGCTTTAAAGGGAAGGAGACACACCATTGGCTTCACGCACCCATCGATCACTCGATTAAAACGAATCAGCTCCCATTTCATAAACATGCAAAGATGCACACTGCTGCAGTGTGTTGAGTGAAAGGGTTCGTCTTTGTCTGTGGCTGTTTAAAAAGCTCCCCATGGTTTACATCTTCTTGCCAACAAGCTGAAGTAAACTCAAAGCTTCTGTATGACTGAAGTCTGCTCAGACCACAGTGACACCTAGTGGCAGTTATTTGTTATAGCTGCTTACAATCAAGATTTCACAGGTCATGTTCAGGTCTAAGAGAAATGTATTCATCAAGAGGTTAAAAGTAATCTTTCTGAACTTAGATCAAATATTAAACCGTTTTTCTTGGTTCATCCATGTCAAATGTTATGTCAAGATATGCATCTTTACTTTCCCTCACAAAGCCTCATTGTTGGAGAGAGATATCTAAAACTAGCAGGGTCAAGCTGCAGTCAGTTGGCAGCTGTGTTAAACTTTTTGCTCCCAAAATATCCTGTCATAATTTCACCCAGACACACTTTCTGTGCAAAGCATTAATGTTGTGTTTTCAAAATCACAAGGAATTTTCGGCGTCAGCAGTTGCAAAATGATTAACAGAAGAGACTCATATTTTTGCTGCACAAAGTTGTGCTTATGTCTTCAGTCTTTTCTTGAATCCTTGATTTGTTTGTTAGATTTATTGGATAATTTTTACTTATTCAGGACTCAAATTATTCAAATAAAGACAAGACAAAAGAATCACTTTGGATGAACTAGTCACAGCTGGTAGATATATGCAGCTGGTAATGAGGGGTTCAAGAAGACACGTTTTTAAACAAGCCAAAGAGAGTTGGATCTAAATCAGTGGTTCTACTTATTATTTAGCTGATTATATCTATTGGTCAGGGACCATGTACAAAAAACAAACTCATAAAAGAGAAAAGATGCATTGTACCAGATTTAACCACCAGCTAATTTGCTTCTGCAGTCCCTGTGCAGGTAATATATCTCACGCAATTAATACAAGTTTAAAAAAAAACGGCAAAGAACAAACACTAACTTCACTTACAGATCCGAACAAATTTCAATGATTACACCCAACACTATTGCAATAAATAAAATATATATAAATAATTTCAGATATTCTGTTAGGTTCAAATTAATGTTGACATGACTCATAAAATTCATGAATATTCAGCCTATGTAAATTAGGGCCAGCAACTGATCCTACTGATATTGTTCATGTATTTTTGATCAGATCCAGTTCCTAAAATTACATCAAAATCTTGCAAATTATTTTTAAGCTAAATTCTCATATTGATGTTTCTGCTTAGATAACATTTAACATTTGAGAACTTTGGCTCTGTAATGTGGAATAATACAGAGCGTCAGTGATGGATGGTCTCGAGCAGACGTGACTTTGTATTGAAGTATCAGGAGTTAACACTTGGTCTAACTCTGCCTCCTCTGGGCTCAGTGACACTGTAATTTCAGCATTTTGAACATCCACAGACAAACAGAGCTTCAAAGCAGCACAGTGTGAATGTGATCACTACCTGAGGTCCAGGAAACAGCTGCCTGCTCCTTCAACATAAACCTCCTCCATCCCTGCTGCTTATTAAACATTAAAAACACATCCAGGACCTCACGGGAACTTCATGTTGCATCTTCACTCAAATTCAAAAGAAGAAAAAAAACAACAAACAAAAACAAACATCCCACTAACGTCCCACTACCTACCCCAACCACCCATCCCACCTCCCCCACAAATGAAATCTGCATGTTCCACCACCCTGCCACACACACATACGCATCATAAACACAACACACTGCACTCTGGCTGCCAGCAGCTCTCCCCAGTAACCGGCTTGATGTCTATTGCTTTTTACTGCCTGTGCGTAGCTTCCAACAGGCTGCACCCTGCTGTCTTTATTTGTTTTTATTTCCTTTTCCCCACTTTGCCTGTCTCTGTTGGTTGGTCTGTTAATTTGCCTTCCCAATTTTCTGTTTTTTTTTTTTGTTTGTTTTTCTTGTATGTGCTTTGTTGTCTGCCTGTTTCGGCTCTGTCAGCTGATCCGGCTGTCCTTCCTGTCAATAACGCTGCAGCTTTACCAAACCTTACTACAACTCCCACAGGGCATTGCAGCAGGTTCAGGTGACCAAACGGCACCTGAGTCTCTGACTTCCCTGACATTATGAGTCTCCAAATGTTTTCAATGAGTGTGATTTGTTCAGCTGGCGGCTTTGAAAGCTCAAGTCTGACTTTAATCAAATGTGGCCTCTTAAAGCGGAGATATTTTTGTAATCAGAATAAAATCCACAGGAAAAACAATATTGGCGCCAGTTTGCCTCAGAAGGTACACGAACTGAAGAAAGCTACAAAGGAAGAGCAAATTCAATTATTGCCAGAGATGAAAGTTCTCACAAAAACTGTGTACTGTACAGAAAAACAAAAAACAATGAATTTTTTTGAAGCATCCACTGGCCTCCAAGAAAACTCAACCAGAGAAAAAGAAAAACATTCACAACCTTTGAGAATCCATGAAAAGCCTGTGGATGACTTTTTGTGAATCTGAAGAATTTTCGATCGCAGAGCCAGAAGTATAATTTTCCATCTCTTTTGGCTCCACAGAGGAATGTAACTGGCCTCGGACAAGGCTTGTTTCTTTGTGGTTACTTTGTTCTCTGCCAGTTTGTGTTCATGTGGTTTGGGGCTGAAGTAGGTCCCGTCTTGATCCCATCCCAAACTACACTTCAGATCTGCCTCTGCTTTCGCTCTGTAAAACTCAAAGGAGCCCCGGAGCTGCCAGCTGGATGAATCCATCTGGGTTCACACCCTATCACTGTGTCTGCATCTGAACTGCAGCAGCCCCCCAGCTTTCATCTGAAGCATAAGACCAGCTTACATTTGGACTCCAAGCTGTGTTTTGTGAAAGATAACCAAGTAGAATTAAGACTGGATGTTAAATGTCTAAGACCTGGGTTTACCGTGTCATCTGTTTGGATTCAACTACTGTTTTAAATTATTAGCACAATCAGAGAGAAGTGATCAACTCATCTGTTTAGATCCAGTGTTTCCTCTCAGCCTGTGGTGTCTTTACTGTGCCGTGAAGAGAGTCTGGAGGGTTTTATTCTCTCAGTTTAAACACATGTCTCTAATTACTTCCTGCTCTCCGGTTAAGGGTGTGTTCACAAGTGATGTGAAATGCTGAAGCACACTGTGCCTTTATATTTTTCTGACTGCCCGCAAATCCCATGACAAGACCAAAACCAACAATGCGGTCGTCCTTTTCTTAATATCCTTTTCTTAATTTTTTGCAGTCGTCCTTTTCTTAATATCCTTTTCTTAATTTTTTTTCTCTTATTTAAGAAAAGTCGACAAAGCACAATTGCAAATGGTCTGTTTCCATCGAGTTTTTTGAAGCATCCACTGGCCTCCAAGAAAACTCAACCAATGCTGGATTTTTTTTCTCGCGCTTTATCATTCCAATTAAACATGACGACAGATTTCCATGCCCCAAGGGAACTGGCTCCCTGGGGGATGATGCAGCAGGTGCCTCAACTTGAGTGATTCCATATTTTGCAAAAAATTACTTTGTTATATCATCTGAAAAACCACCTCATGCAAGCATACACATTTTTTGCGAAATTTTAGAGATTTTTCAAAATTCAGGCGCTTCCAGTACCGATACTGTTTAAGCTTGCAATTTCAAATTTCACATTAAGTAGGTTTTAAATTCTAAAAAATGTTGAGGGATTTCTTAAAGCAGCTGGTCACTGTAGTTTTTTGGAAACGTTAGTCAAACAAGGAAACTGTCCTTTTGTTTGGAAAGATTTTGATTAATACACATTTGATGCTTCAGAGCATCAGAACGATGACGATGATTGAACTCAGATCATTTCAAAAAGGCTGTTAACCACTGATCTACTGTCGTGAGTATTTCCAGCAGCAGGAGGGTTCATGTGGGATTCAGTCAGAAAAAACCATAGTACAACACTGTGGCTTTTTGATGTGTAGGAATAAGAAATATCAGTCTTGACAGTAAGAGAAATATAGAATACCGCCTGCTGATTGCAGGTTTTTATATAAACCAAAGCTTGCACTGATGAACACCTCTTTAACCAGCGAGGACCAGATAATCATTTTTCTTGGCTGCTGTAGTGTTTGTCTGGAAATGAAAATCTGCAGACTCTTGGGTCAAATGGTTGTTAAGCACTTGGAAAAAGTCTGGTCTGGCAGTTTGAGGCTTCAGCTGCAGTTTGGAAAGAGGCAGAGACACATGAGCCAACTGATTAACATCTGCTTTGGGGTCAAAGGTTGGGGTCACCCTCTCTGACATTGATGGAGCCCTGTTTAACCCCTGGTGTTTTTTCTTTGTCAAAAGGCTTTAAATTAGATCATAAACTTGTGATTGGTTGGATTCTAATAGTAGATTGTGGGGACTGAACAAAGACAGTAAAGTGACACCATTGGGCTCCAGAAAATCAGCAGTAACAGTCGGACATGTTTGATGGTGACCTCGGCCTCAGATCCAACCCGACACTTCCACAGACCATCTTGCTGCTTTGGAATGGCCCTCTAACAGCTTTTTAACGCTCTTCTTTCTCTTTTCTTGGCTCGCTGCTCGAGTTTAATGAGATCTGATGGTTACTGCCTAATGCTTCTCCAGAACTCGTTTCCTTCCTTCCTTCCTTCCTTCCTTTCCTTCTGCTTAGGCTGGTCTGTGGGAAATGAAGTGATGTCGCCCTGAGAAGCTGCTGGGTACTGGTGACAGAGATACTGTTTGAAACCATTAAGAAGAAGAACTTCAAGTTTTTAGTTGCAATGTTTCAAAATACAGCAACAGTGTACTCTTTAGAAGTAACTACTGTGATTTTAGTGGAAGTCAAAATAGCAGAGCTCTTGTCAGCCGTCACCCAGCAGCTTCTACCTCAGATGTTTTTGGATGACACAACCTGAGTCTGAACGATGCTGACTAATGTTTTACTGCTCTGTCTGTCTGCTGTGTGACTCCTGAACCTCGGACAGGATTTAACTCGTACACTGGAAACTCAGCAGGAGTTGTAGGATCAGGTGAAGTCTACAAGGACCCGAGAGACAAATGGACGAAGAGGTAAGGCCTTGAATTATCTTACAAAATTACCCCACAGTGACACTTTCTGTATGAGTTGCTCAGCCTGTGTTTCCTGCTTTGCGTTAGATAATCTCTGTTACAATAAAGCTGCAACAGAAAACAACATTAAAACTTGAGCTCTCAGATCTTAGGCTTTCAGTTTGGTGCTCGCTGTATAATGAACATAGTATGCATAGAGTTCACTAAATCATTTTGAAATAATCCTTTCATGTATGAGAGAGAAGTTCATCTCTTTGGTTTTAGCCTTATAAAATCAATGTGTTCACAATGTGTTGCTGTTCTTTCAGTAGTGTCAATCTGTAATAATTCAATACAGTGTTAATTACTGGGGGGTGACATTTGTGGTTTCTATTAAAAAAACCCAAACAAAACACTTGACAGATGGTGTCAGTAATATTCTGACTCAATTAAGACGTTTAAAAAGCAGTGCAGGCTGTTGTAGTTTATACAGTTCATGTACCGGTGTGGGACTTCACGCACCGCTGTAGTCATCAAAGTGCAGTTTATCTTTTAACATCACAGCTAATGAAAAGTGATGGTAACTGTATTTTACGAGGGAAGATTTTAGCTTGAAAATTAAGTCTTTATCATTCATGTTTGTTTGATGGAAAAAGTTAAGAAAATGATGTTTTTTAGATAATATTCTAGGCCTCATCATTCATACTAGTTTCCCCATCATACTTTTATACTTGGTCAGTATAATGGAGAAACAGATATTAAATTGGATTCTCTGTGGTATTAAAAAGTTCTTACAAAGTCCTAACTTGATCTCGGTAAACCCTGATCGTGTGTGTTGCAGTCAGGAGCAGGAGAACTCGATCCCCAGCGGTGCTCCGGAGAGTCTGACCTTCAAGGAGCGCCAGCGTCTCTTCTCTCAGGGGAAGGAGGTTTCCAACAAGGTCAAGGCTTCACGCAAACTCATGGAGCTGGAGAACGAGCTCAACACCAAGTAGTAGACCCGAGCCTTTTACCTCCCAGCGCCACCTTAATGCCAGCATCACCACGGTAACATTAAGGTGTTCCTGGGAGAAAAGAAAAAAAAAAAAACACAACAGGTCGAGAGAGCCGGCACTCGCTTCCCAACCACTGAGCTTCTCCTCCTGTCTGTTTTGTTTTCCCCTTTTTATTTTTTTATTTTAATCATCGAATAACTGGACCATTCACTTTTTTTTGACGTAGCTATATCATTGCAATAGGAGAGACATTTAAAATTTCTTAAAATTTCTTCCCCTCATTAAGGTCTGTCAAAGATATATAATGATAAAGCACTGTAAAAAAGTTTTAATTATATCTAGTGAGAATTTGAGAATCACATGACAAAGGGGGATATATTTTTGTTTGTAAAATGGTTTTTGGGGCAAGGGATGGAGAAAGGTTTATTCTCATTTTAATTTTTTTTTTTTTTTTTTTTTTTTTTTTAAATGGCTTACTGAAATATGAACAATTTTATTGTATTATTTTATGCTCTGTTCCTGCAATACGTTGTTTTCAGACTTTTAATTCCTACTTGCCAGCAGAATGCCCAAGGTTGAGCTCAAGACCGGTCTTTATTTTTATTTTCTTGTTTTTTAAAAAGTTAAATTCTCAGTGAGTGAAAACACTGTTATTTCATTCCGTAGCAAGAAAGCATGGGATTTTTTTTGTGATGTTTTAGATAAACTCTGAAAGATTCTCCAGAGGAGGATTGTACAGTCCAGAAAAGGATCTTTAAGTGCATAACATTACTGTAAATATTTGGGTCCACAACTGTCTCACTCTTTTACTACTGTAGAAACCTGCCAGGCTACTAAAAACTGCAAAACTAATGTGATTCAACAGCATTTTGGTGACAGAAAATCCAACAGGAAGTTTGGCCAAAGCTGGACTGGTCTCCCTGCTGCTCCTCAATGTCAGTGGAGTGAAATTTTTAATTGTTGCGCCCCAACCTGAGGTGACTTTAATTTTATTTTCTTTTAA
This sequence comes from Trachinotus anak, assembly GCF_046630095.1. Lineage (NCBI taxonomy): Eukaryota > Metazoa > Chordata > Actinopteri > Carangiformes > Carangidae > Trachinotus > Trachinotus anak. Next base: position 2,247,437 of record NW_027273882.1, on the reverse strand, counting down.
ATCAAATAGTCATTTTTTGCAGAGTTGTGTGAAATTCATTTGTCTGATTATAACCTAAATTCAAGCCAGAAACTGGAATTCCTTTCACTCACTATGTGATTAATGTTGGTTTTCACAATAAAAAAAGAAAAGAAATTAACACTACTCTTTAAGTCATTGCTCCTTTGCTTTACAGATATTTATTTCAAACCTTGTGGAAAAACCATACTTGCACAAAACTTGTTTTTAATATTAAATATGTATCGGCAAACTGTTTTGAGAAGTGGATTACATTTGGGACCTCTCGTACTGTGGATAATAATCTGTGGTTTTCTGCTTTAAAGGCAGAAAAGTTCTGTTTTTACACCAGCTGTAGTTGGAGGGGTCCGAGGTGTTTTTAAGGACTGGCATTATGGTGACAGAATTGTGATTGTACAAATATATATATACACACAATTTCCGTAGTCATATTCACCACTGCTGCTGCTCTGCTGATGTAGAAAAGGAACACACTTCAAACCCCAGTGTGTCCCCCAGTTAAAGAAAAAAAAAAAAAAAATCTAAAAATAGTGATGTTTCAAATGTTCTCTCTCTTCTGCAGTTTGTTTGAGTGACTCCATCCTGTGTGTGGATTGATTTTATTTTTCTCTACAGGAGCCTCCACTAAAACAGATTCTACATGACGAGATGAGATGCTGTTATAATAGCTGACCTGTAAAAACACTACAGATGTGTCTCCTCTCTCCTCCCCCACCCCCACAACAACAACAACAACAACAACAACAACAACAACTCCTTTCTAGGTTTCAAAATGAACTGAATCATTTAAATGGTTTCATGTTTAGCCTTTTGTAAATCATTAATAAATACAGATTTTTCAACAGTGCAGGCTGGAAGTGTGTTCTCTTGTCGTTCACTTTAAAATATGGTGACTGTGTTGCTACCTATGCAAGGCTAATCCAAGCCTAACTAGTATATTGATAATTTCATGCAGAAGCTACGAACTATCTTGTTGTGAAAGGAGTTGTGGCATCTGCAAATAAGTGGTCATTTTTACTCTGTATACAATCGTTGGGAAATGGTGAAAAGTAACTAAGTACTGTACTAATTTTAGTTATGGTACTTTGAGTAACATTTTAAGCTACATTACATTTCTCAACAAGAATAGAGGGCAAGTATTGTACTTTTTACTCAATCTATTTATCTGATAGCCAGTTACATTTAAAATTGAACTTTTATATACAAAACTGATTAGTCCAAAACTATTAAATTACCCTTTTATAAAAATAAAAGCTTCACTGGCACTGAAGTGCCATGTCCTTGTAAATGCTATGATCCAGTATTAAAACATTGACTGCTGCATTATTAAGTAGTATTTTTGACAAAATGACTGGTAGACTAATAAATCGCTGTATAAGTTGACGAACTTGTTTAGAAGTGACGTAACGTTAACGTTTTTTAAATCCTTTTTTGACCGTTGACCTGGAAGTGAACAACCGGATGTGCCCCTCACACTTTTCATTTTCAAAATTAAACGCATTTACGTTCGTCTTTATATCTGCAATCTGACGTGTATGTAGCATAGACTGTATGTGGAAATGTAGGTATGTAGCCATTAGTAACAATTTAAAATATCCCACATGGTGATGTACACGAAACATTTATGTTCTAACTCCAAAGTAAAATCAGACAAGTATGGACTCCAGATGTCAGGATGGCCGAGCGGTCTAAGGCGCTGCGTTCAGGTCGCAGTCTCCCCTGGAGGCGTGGGTTCGAATCCCACTTCTGACAACAATGTTTTTTCTGCGTTATACTTAACACACAAGATTCAGTAAGGTGCTGCGTTAAAGTCTGTCTCCCTGTTGAGATGTGTTTTTCCCTAGTCTGAATCGAAACCTTATCCTAACCACCGACAGGGGGCGCAACATGAAAAACACACATTTCGATAGGGAAACAGACTTCGACACAACACCCGAAACACTTATGAACGGAACAGAGCGAGAATTTGTTTTCAAGCCTCATCACTGTACTTCCGGAAATGTTATTCACTGTTATTCATTGATGACGACTTGTTTTAATTTCTCCATCTACCTCTCCACTGTGTACAGATACATTCAGCTGGAAGTTAAGGTAAACCCAGCTAAAGGTAATGCAGTCTAAAACAACAGTCCTGCAACACATCACCCTAATGTAACTCACTAGAAAAAGTGGTTGCAAATTGTGTTAAACTGTTTCACCTCTGGCGACGAGATTGGTCAGGGCTCATACCACATACACATACCAATATCCCGAATAAGCGGGTCGCCGGTTCGATTCCCGTTTGTTACATGTCATTCCCTTACGCTTTCTCTCACTATTACCTGCCTGTTTCAACTGTCGCTATCGAAATAATGATAACAATAACAACAACAACAACAACAACAACAATAGGAAAGAAAACGTTTCAGTATTTTTAAGTTCATGAAATAAAAACTAACATTTGCAGTAATGTTCATTTTTAGATGACTGTTTGCTGTCTGTTTACAGCCTTTCACTTCGAAAATCAACAAAATATGGAATTTGTTGGAATGTGGAAAGTTTAAATTCTGGCCCCATCTGCATGTAAATAAGAAACAACTTTCATTGATAGGCGAAACCACCTTTAACTATGACCTCTAAATATGACCTAGGGACTGGTCCTTGCAGCAAAATCCCGTTGAGTCCTGAGTACACAACTCTTTCATAAATAGACATCACAAAATAGTGTTTAAATGGTTAGGGGTACATGATTCAGTGTCCAGCAGCATTTCCGGATATAAAACCAATCAATCATGGCTCAACACCGCCATCCAGTGGTGAACCATGAGCTGTAATCTGTGTGCAGTTCACTTCAGGACTTTGGTCATGAAGTACGACAGTTTCTGCATTTTCCTGTGCTAAAGTTGCATTTTATACACACAAGTCATGATACCTTCTGTATTTCAGCTTTCCCATACCACTGACTAACCTCTGTACCAATACTATCTACGAGGAAAAAATATCTGACATCAAAATCAGTCCCAAAAAGGATTTAATTTTGCACCTGAAAATGCCTCACTGTGTTCAACTCAAATATGTATTCAGCACAAAGCACTGATTGTAGAAGTTCAAATATTTAAAGGGTTCACTAACTCTGAATTCTTGTGCATTTACTCATGAGTTAGTAAAAAAATATTTACCACTTTCTTATCATTCAAGGTCACTAAAACTCAAAGTTAACAATTAAGACCTAATTACAGATGTGGAATTTAAACTTAATTAAACACATCTCATTGGCTACATAACATTTAGTTCTCATCGTCAAATGAAATTGTTAACAGTTAACAACAGTTCAAAATACAACACGACTACAACCTCCATGAAAATATGCCATATCAATGTTTCAATGCCAGAAAACAGCTAATTTAAATGGGATTCAGAAACAAATATAAAAATATTTAAACTGTTAACTCAGATTTCTAATGTATTTAAAGAAAATAACATGGCGCTGATGACTTCACAAATCTTCCAAAAGTACTCAAGCTAAGTCAACAAAACAAAACCAAACATCAGTTTCCCGTAATTAAACCCTAAAACCATACCCTAAGTCTTTACAATAATATCTTAAGGTGAATTAAAGGCACTATTAGTAATTTGAAGTATGTTATTAAGGTTCTGGAGCATCACTCTTACTCAAAATGCAGGGGCTTAACATTTAACCAAAGTAACCAACAGGTGGTATCTCACTAGTAATAATGTGACGCTGGACACCCAGGAATCTGCTGCAAGGCCTTGCTGCTCGGTTTAGCCACAAGTTTGAACCTCTGTGATTTCCTTCACATCAGGACACCTGTAAGAGAAGAAAACAAGACAAAGACTTAAGACCATTATTGTATTTTATTTTTATGCTACCATAAATTACTGCCACACTATGGTGTTTTAGGTCGGTGAATACATTTATTCTAAGTTCATCTCAATTCATCTGTAGTAACTCAAATTTTTTGATTATTTGTGATAGTTAACTTTTTCTCTTCTTCATTTGTCAGCATTTTTTAAATACCTGTGGACTAATACATTTTTTAAATTGCAGTTTAGACAATTAATTCTTTTTCAAATTATCTAGTATGGTGGTTCAAGTAGTTGTGTAAAAACTCAAAATCTGGCCAACAACAACAGCCAACAAACAAACATCTTTTTAATGGCTCTACCAGATTTTATTTTTCCGTATTGATTTTATTTTATTTTTTTCCTTGTGAATGCAATGTTTTTTGGCCATCGACTCTTGAATATTGCATGTCAGCACTTTCTATAACTTATGACCAAAAACAAAAATGTACTTGATCCACGTGACCATGCAACAATAATGCTAGATTTGCATAAAGGAACAATTAAAGACACATTTAACATCATCAAGCAATCTGCAATGGTCATCATACAACGTTTCACATACACAAAAAGTATTAAAAATACACTTTTCTTACACTGACTTGATCCAGACAAAGCGCTGAGTGACTTCTTCCCTCCAGCTTCCTCAGTGGCCTCAGTTGAAAGATCTGACCTCCCATGAGAGCCTTCATTCCCCTGGCCAAACTCTTCCTCACTGTCAGGGCCTTGAGGAGGGGTTGTACAGGGCCTCTCCTCCTGGAATCTGAATATTAGAAATAAGAAGTTTCATGTGTTTAGCAGGAAAATGTCCACACATTTTCTTCCATACATTTTCCTTGTACTGGAAAATGTATGGAAACAGAAAAACAGATATTTTTTGTGCTCTAGCTTTTTGCTACAATATGCCCTAATAGAGATAAGTTTTAACTGGTTTCCAAAGAATTAGAACTTCTTTTCCTGCTGTTAGAAGTGACAAGTTTACAATTAACACTGATGGTGAGGACAGAATATCCATTTGGCTTTTTTTTTTTTTTTTTTTTAATTTTAATTTCTCTATCACTGACATTTGTGTTTAATTACCTGAACTAAAGAACCAACTGAAACCTACTTCCACAAAATGTATTGAAGATATGATATAGATAGAAGCATACCTGAGTTCTAGCATGGCGTCTATGTAATTGGCGTGTCCAGCATCCACCAGCTCCTTGGCAACATGGACTCCATCTGCCAAAATGTCCACCTTCCAGTGTGTGTTTGACACAAACTCTCTGAAGAAGATCTGGAGGTTCTTCTGGTACAAACATTGCTGGAAGAAGACTGCTGCCTCATCAGTCCACTGTTCATCCACTTCAACTGGCTTCACCCCTCGCAGAATGCATGGGTATGTCACTTTTGGGAGTTTCATTAGCTCCTCTGGAAGCCTCTTCAGCTTGGAGTGGTCTTTGTATCGCATGCTTTCATAACAGCCGTAATCCACCAGGTTTAGGACCACTGTGGTGTCAGCAAGCACAATTTCAGATCTGCACCACTTGTTCTTGGAGTCTGATTTTAAGAGGCAGCAGGTGCCATGGACGAGGTGGGCTTCAGGGAGAGGAGACATCTGCCCACAGAGGTTTTCCAACATGATGGACACTTTGTTCACAATGAGAAGCAAATCTTCAAGAACAACGCAGAACTCAAAGGGAGTCTGCACTGTGGCAGCAAAACCAAAGTATACCTTGTCTATATCAATAGGAGCAAAGGTAAGTTGTTGAGGAGGGTCTGTGTCCAAGTTAGGTTCTTCCTCTGTGGCCTTATTTTGGGTTTCAGTGGGTAATGGGAACATCTCTTGATTCTGCTGTACTGATGTTGTGATTTCTTGAATGAGGGACAGTCCGTTCATGACTATTTCAACCATCCAAATGTTATCAGCTTCTGAGTAACGCACAAACAACAGATTGACTTCTTTGCCTATCATTGGCTTGAGAGTTTCACACCACAGTTTATGGGCATCTTCTACCTCACTGAACCCAAAGCAGTTCATCTTGCACAGTACTGTAAGATTTGGAATTTTTTTCAGGTAGCCGCACTGTTGTCGGATTAAGTCACTTGGAATTTCTTCTGTTATTCCATGATCCACCAAGAGGACCTTGCATTTTTCCCCACCTACATGCTTAACAACTGCCCTCTGCCACTTGTCCTTGTGTACCTGAACTAAGCACTGGAGGCCTCGTTTCACATCCTCTTCAACCATCATCTTGCATTTGTGTAGGTTTTCTGCTATGTGACTTTCCAATGCAGCAAGGAGGTATCTGGTCCTAGCAAGTCTGATGTAAAAATCAGCATTACTCTGGACTGACAGAATTGTTCCATTCTTCCTGTCTTTAGCATGAACAGTCAGATGTGTGAATGCATCAGCAAGATCTCTCATACTTTTGACAGAGGATGTAGATGCTTTCCTCCGATTCCTCTTTGAATGACTCTTGTCTGTGGTGGGTCTTCTCCTATGGCAACTGCAAGTTTTTACCTTCAGTTTGGTTGACAGATTTACACCTGGTGTTTTCAGTGTGACATTTTCGCCTTGAACAATAGGGATCTTTGTTTCAGAGTTTGATGTTTTATTGTCACTTGTAGAAGCCTTGTTTTCATTTACGGGACTACTTTCAACAGCTGATTCAAGTGCTGTTGGAAAAGCAACATCAAGAATCTCAACCTTGACTTCCCATTGAGTTCCACACTGACGGACAAAGTCAACCATGAGAGGCTTCTCTATTACAGCATCAGTGAAAGAAGCATCACTTTCATAAGTGCTTGTGTCCAACAGGGAGCATGATATGCTGAATCTAGGCTGAGAGAGATACTCCTTTGGGATTAAGAAGATATTCTCCTTCCCCACAACTGCTGAGTTTCCATAGTCAACAAACTCAATTTTGAAAAAATATCTCCCTTCGTAGTCCTTCACAACAGAACGATACAGAGCACCATCCTCCTCATACACCGCCAGAACAAGGTCATTGATTCTCAAAGATGTGGCAGTCTCCAAGGAATTTTTGAAGATACCTGAGTTGAGATCATCACCCATTTTCAAGATGGCAGGTTCATCCTCTGACAGCTGAAGGAAAAAGTTGTTGACTGAGCCAATGTGGGAGACAAAACACTTTGCCTTAAGGCCTGCACTCACTTTGTCAGGCAAACGCGAGAGCTGAGGGATCTCTGTTTCGTTGTTGTGGTTGTGTTGTGGTTGTTCTGACTTTGTGTTTGTATCCTGGTGCTCTGTTTGTTGTTTTACTTTAGAGTTTTTCAAAGATTTTACAGGGACACAGCTCTTGGTCTTGTCCTCATTTTGTTGTTTTACTTTAGTGTTCTTGTTCTGAGTTTTCCCATGAACACATCTTTTTTGGGGTGCATTCCCAACTTGAGTACCTCTGTGGGGATTCCATGTAGGCGACTTTGAAGACTGCCCTTCAGGCTGACTCTTGTACTTGAGTAAGATCTTTGTGTTTCCTGGGTGGAGAACTTTATGTTTTCTCTTTATTCTGCTTGTGTCAAAACAAACATTTGTTTGTGGTTTAGGTGAAAGATTGAGAATAAGCTCCTTTATCTTCTCACTGATGTTAACATCCCCATCAAACAGCTCAACCTCAAATGAACCATCTTCATTCTTTCCAAGTATGACGGCTTTCACTTGCTTGTTAAGGATTGCCCCTTCCAGCCACTCCTTGACATCCGCATAGAGCTCCTCCTTTGACACTGAAGCAAGGCAACATCTCACAGCCTGCATGGGCGTGTACAACAAATCAGCAGAGTCTCTGGGAAGGAACATGACATGGGTTTTCTCAGATATGGTTGTGTTTCCATAATCCACAAAAAATACACTGAGATGCAGAGGTGACTGAACAGGATGTGCCAAGCCTCTGTACCATTTCCCATCAAAGTATTTTGCCAGGCACAGCTTCCTCACAACAGCTCTTGTACTGGCTTGCATCATTTTCTCACTCTCCTCCAAGATTTTCTTTTCGAGGTCTTCAATGATTTCAGTATTTATCTCTAGGTGACAGTAGACCTCCCACTGACTGCTAACATGAGTCACAAAGACTTGGTTTTGATTTCCAGAACTTAGATCATATGAAGAGTAGACAAAAGACTCAGGTGACACCGTTGACAATTGCTTTGTTGAGACTGTTGCTTCTCTTGCCATGCCCTGGTCCATGAGCCAATTTGTTATGCTCTGGTGGGTTTGGGTGTTGTAGAGGTCCACAGCATTACATAGCCCTTTGTTTTTCACATTCAGTTGAGAGACAACTTTACACTTTAGACTGTGGTTGCTGTTGAGGATAAAGTCTTTCACAGAGTTGCACACCTCCAGACTCCAGTCCCCACAGTTTGTGGAGTCAGTAGGTTCAATCAAGTTAGAAAAACTGCACCTGAAAGCTTGTCCTTCCAGATAAACATATTCTGGTATTATTGCCTGAAGATTATGGTCCTTGACTTGGATGGTAAAGCCGTAATCAACCAGCATCACTCTGGCATAACCATTCTGCTTTTCTGTGATGAAGGCCCTGTACCATCTTCCATCTTGAGGTGACTTGGCAACACAACATGAAACCCCTGACTGGAGAGGGACTGTGTTAGTTGAGTAATATTGCTGAACCTTGTCCATCAGTTCCTCCAAAGCTTGAACATTATCTTGAGGCTGGCACCAGAAATCTGATGGAGAATTTATGTAAGAGCAGTGCACTGCAAACTCACACCCGGGCTTGATGCTTAAAGCTCTGAAGCTGGCAGGGCCTTGAGCCTTGTTGACTTCATTTTTGCACATGTTCTCTTCCCCATAATCATCCAGTTTCTCTGTATTCAAACTGATGTCTGATGTCACATTGTATCTTAGGCACCTTCTTTTTTCTGTCACATCTGTGCTGTTTTTCATTACAGGCTCTATGGAAACGTTGTTCCAGTATTCAGCTTGTTTGGATGAGATCAGGAGATCAGTGATACTCTGATTGTTGTCACTTCCCATCTCATAGAGATCAACAACAAATTTGTTTTTTCTCATCTGGACAACATTGACGAGCAGGGCTTTGTTTGACACAGCTCGTCTGAAAAAGTCAGAGGTGGTGCTGGTCCAGACTTCATCCAAAGGTAAAACATTGACAAGAGTACAACAAAAGGCAAATGCTGATTCGCTGGCAAATTCCTCTGGTATGTTCTTTATCAACATGTGTGGCACTTTCTCAATGTTCCCAAAATCAATAAAAAGAACTTCAGCTCCATGCTCAAGAGTGTCTGTCACTACACCCCTGTAGAAATGCATGTCTTCCTCATAGACTGCACAACACATTGTCCCAAGCTGAGGATTCGACAGTACGTCTTCATCCAGCTTTACTTGACTGAAGTGATCTGTCATTTTTGTCATCATTTCTTCAAATTCATCATTGCGTTTTTGTGTTCTGATCCAGAAGTGGTTTGGATTCTGGACATGTTCGCAATACCCCACAAAAACAGAGTCTACCTGCACCTGTTCTGCTTTCAGTGTTTTACCCAATGCTTCGCCCATGATTGTCTCATGGTACAAATACCTTCCCTGAGGAGAGAATTCTTCTGTCTCAAACATGAACTCCACTTCCATTCTGGGAAGCTCTTGAATGGGCTCCAGTTCCTTCACACGATTATCTTCAACACCAATAAATGTGATGGAGTACAGATACTGTTCTTCATCAAAACTACTGATCTCCATTTCCAACACTCCTCCAAGCAAGCCTGCCTTGAGGAAACTCAACTGCTGAGTTTTTATCACCTCATCCTGATCACTCAGGGAGAAGAGTGAGCATGGGAATGCCATGATGGGTGTTGAATAAAGATTAGATGGCAACCTGTGGACATTCTCAACTTTGACAGATTCAAAGAATCCATAGTCAATGAACAAAACTCTGACTTGAGAGTTGTTGGGGAGAAACTGCACAAAACCTCTGTACCATTTCCCATCTTTGCCTTTAACTGAGCATAATAAACCCAGGTTTTCTGGAGGCTTCTGATTCCATGCTTTGGTTCTGTACTCACAAACTGCAGCCAGCTTCTTTGACATTTCCCAAAGATCTGTTTCCATACTGGTCATCTGACAGTAAAACAGCCCGGGGTTGACAGCAGCAGTTACTCGCACTTTAGCACGTGTCCCACAGCTCAATCTAGGCCCACAAAACGACAGAATGTCTTCGTATCCTTGCAAACAAGATGGTTTGAAACGAAGTTCTTGTCCCCTTGGCTTTTCAATGTGCAAGTCAGGAACTAGCTGTACGTTTTGCTTGAGTGGCACCTCTGTGAGCATCTCAACCAAGAAGAGGAAGGTATCTGTGTCCACATGTCTCCCAAACCCATGTCTAACAAGGTCACCGTTGATGTCAGGGACTTCCAATAAGAGGACTTTATGGGGAAGGAGAGCTTGAATGTAACCTGTGACATTTCTTCCAATCAGGCTAGAGAAGTACTGCTCCACTACAGAATGAGAACAACCTTGAAGCAGCAGCACATTTGCAATAAAGCCACTAACTATTTTTGGAGGTAGGATCAACAGGTCATTTGAACAGGATGATATGTGGGCAATGTCGACACTCAAGACATTACCGTGATCTATGAGGAAAACATCAAACAAGTTGTCTTTTTGGTTCTGAACTCTTCCTCTGTACCAGCGGGCTGAAGCCAAATCTTCTACAAGGCAAAACTCTCCAATATCTACTGCAGCTTTTCTCTTAGCTATGTTCTGTATTTCTCCCTGCAAGATGTTATAGTCCAGTTCACATATGGTAAGGTACTGTCCTTGGAAGTGAATCAGAGTTGCTTCAGGGTTCCAGTCCAGGTGTGTTAACTTGAGGTCCACTGGCCAAAGGGCACATGGTACTGATGGACCAGAATCCCTGGAACTGCAAATTAAAGTGGTATATTATTAGCCATTTAACAAGATTATGACTTTTAATTGCATCAAGAGCTGGCCACTCTAAGTTATATTTCAGAGCCTTGTTTGTTGAGCAAAATGAAGTCTATGCTGTGTCTGAAAAAAACTCCCTCATTCAATATCACTGACACTCAGTAGTTGAGCTGCAACGAGGTATTTGTATACATGAGTCATCAGGACAGTTTAAAGGAGAAAACAGCAATGGCAGCAAGTATCAGCACAGATAACTTGAAAGAGATAATGAACATACAAATAAAGTAACAATCAACTTTACTTGGCCACCAGAGTTTATAGTTTAAGGCTGCTCTATTCCTTGATCTTTCTGATCAGTTCCTTTACGCACAATATCAACCAAATGTGAGAGGAAATACCCATAAAATTCCACTTCACTAAAGCTCAATCCTCATTTAAAAATCTGGAGAGTTAATACAAAATAACAACTTCATGCAATATCTTAACCAACACTGAAAGGAACTTAATGATGATGAAAAATGACATATTAACATGATATATTATGATATAAGAAAGAACATGCCTGCATCACTCTGTTGCCAAATTGCTTACTTACTTTTGATGTTCAGAACCCATCACTGACTGTACAGCAGCAGCATCATTAACTGTCACATCCCAAACGCAGCCTGAGAAAGAAATGAGTGGATATCAGTAAATGTGCCCACTATTATTTAAATAACATAAGATTATGTTAACTTAAAGTTACAGAATATGCAAAACCTATATAACCTTAACTAAGCAAGGCTTACTAAATGAAAGTTCTTCTTTTTTCTTTTTCCTGTTTAATTTTTCAGGGGGAGGTTTTGGTGATGTTTTTTGGGAGTATAGGGGCAGAGGGTGTGTTGCTTTGCATGCACACACACACACTGGCACTATTTATGTACCACTGTTATGTCTTGACACAAATATTGAAGAGCATTAATATTTTACATATGATGCAGCTTCTGTTGTACTACACAAATATTCAGCACCACCAACTTGAGTTTGGGGGGATTTTTCCAGAAAATGTCACAGCTGTAAAATTAGGATTTTAGCAGCAGAGCAACAGCTTGGAAATGACTTGGAGCTGACTGCTGGTCAACATGTAGTCTCAACAGGCTGCATTTCAGTCACTCGTTCCATTGTCTGACAACAGAAACAGAAAAACATGTAAATGGGAACAGCTTTCTTGGAAATCCAGCTGTAAAATACTGTATATGAGAGCACAGAGAGAAGGAGAGAATAGTCATCATGATTGGGCTGACATATTGTACTCTATTGAATATGCCCATTAGCTTATTGTGTCTTTTAGCTACATTAAGTGTGTCCCTACCCAGCATTAGTATGGTATTCATAATAAAATGCTTGTTGAGTGTATGTGTACCAGGGCTCTGCCTGTTCCACACCATGTTCTCATGAAATGCACATTCTACACAAAATATCAACAATAAATACACAAACTAAGCCTGAAAAGAGACACATTGGTCGCCGTGGGCTGGTTCTGCATAAAATGTCGTGCGACGTGCGGCTAACGTTAGCTTAGATCTGTTAAATGCGCATACATTTCACTGAGCTGAAAATAAAAACTCAAACGTAGAAATTATTTGACAGGTAGACGTTTCCCTAAAACCACAGGATACAAGAGGATGTTCGGACAAACTAAAAGCGACCTACAGTTTTCCATGGCGGTGTTATTCGACGGTGAACGGTTAACGGAGCTAACGTTAACGATGCTAACGGAGCTAGCCTCATGGCTCCGAGTAACGGTCGCTTCGACCTCTACTTAACCCACAATAACCGGGGGCACCGGGCTCCTTTCTGACCACAGTTACCCGACTTTTTTTCACATTGGTGCCTGTTTTCCTACCTGTTGTACCGCCTCATGTGTGCGACCTGTCCGGTAGGTCTGGATGCTGCAGCCCGACAACACCTGCCTCCTCCCTGGGTTAAGGTCACAGATGTCCGGGCTCCTCACGGACCTCAGGTCAACTCTCTAAAATGTGAGTCAGACTATTTGTAAATCTGAAATGCAAATAATTGATTTATTTCAGTTCAGTTGGTTTAAATAGAGCTGCATTTACATTAGGTTTACTTTTTTTTTTTTTGTTTAAAAATAGGCTATTATTATTATTATTATTATTGATTTCTTTTCAACATTTCTCATGCAATTTATTGTTTACTTACTGTACGGTTATAAGAGGTCTTGAATTTGATCATTTATTTATTTATTTACTTTACGTAAGGCCATAAAATGTCTTAAAATGCCATATTTATGATATTGTTTTTTAATGTCGTCTAAAGTCTAAAAGGTCTTAAATTACATTTTAAAATTCCATGCTTTAAAATGTGTTATTCATGATTAAAGGTCTTAAATTAGATTTTTAAAATTAAAGGCCAAAAAATGTCATAAAAGTCTAATTTATGATCATTAAAGGTCTTGAAATTTTGAGATGATGCACAAAACATAAAGCAAAGTGTTAAATTCAAAACCAAAATTAGTTATTTATTGGTTTGTGTTAGATGCATAACATTGGAGCACAGTCTATTTTAATCCATTACATTAAATATTTTGATCTTTATACCTCAGTAAGTATAGTTTGATTCTGTGTGTATATAAGAACAGGAAAATATCCATATCAATATCATGATTGATTTAAAACATGCCAAATCCTAATGTGCATTCTGTCCTTCTGGAGAGGGTATTTGATTTTCTTTCTTGATGTCTTACAAAACATGAAACTTAGAAATCTTAGTTAAGTGATAACTGAAAGCACAAATTAGTTTTTCAAGGTCAGAAAAACAAACAAACAAAAAAAGAGTCCTCGAGTGGAGAAAACAAGATTTCCAACTAATTTCTTCTTCTTCATTCTCATCGAACCAAATATTAAATAAAAGCAGCAGATTTTATAAGAAAAAAACCTTGAGGGAGAAACTGAAATAAGTATTAAAGTGAAATGTGAAATATTCCATTAAAGAGAGATCAGCACAATGACATACAGGACACACTTCAGATGTACTGCACCGAACAAATTCAATATTTTGACAGGTTAAAACTTTGAAAGATATTTGCTGAAATAACACCAGAGAGGAAGAAGAGTTTACATGAATCAGCAGTTGTTTAGAAGACTGAATACAAGATGCATTTTTTTTTTTACCTTCTGCGTTTTCATTGACATATTTGACACAAAAATCTTCAAAGTGTTCATAGGTATTTTATTTTGATTATTGTTTAAAATGAACCCTATGTAGGCTAATACAAGTGTCACACAATAATATGAAACCAACATACATATACAGATATTTGAGTTTTCAATTCTGACTTAAACCCCTTTAAGCTTTTATGTGTATGTACGTTTAAATAAAGGGCCAGCTGACTGTGGGAGGCAGGATGGATGGATGGACAGATGGATGAGGGTTTTTCTGTTAATCATTAATAACTTGGATTATCTCCAGTCTTCTGTAAATATGATGAATGCATCCACGGCTTCATTAGCTCTGCCTTCCCACGGCACAGCTTTATTAGTCTGAGGTGGCTCTGTCAGGTCTATCAACAGCACAGAGAGTTTTTCCATTTTTGTTTGAAGCTGGTATGAACTGAGCAAAATGCTGGAGCTGGTGTTGGTGATCTTCTCCTGGACTTGTGTGTGATAGAGGGATCAGCAAACAGTGTTTAAGGATTCATGTGTGTGCGGAGCAGGTTCACAGTCTTTCAGGACAAATGGTCTGCAGTGGTTTGTGTTTTTTTCCACAGCAGAGTGACCTCAGTTTTCTTCTTTTTCCTCTTCGTCTGTGGTTAACTTTTAAAATCTGATGTTCATGATGCCGATGAAACGCAGCAGTGAGAGTTCAGGCAGAGATGGAGTGTTTCTTATTCACTCTATCACCAAGACTTTGTGCAGCTCACCAGAGGAAACACACAGAGATTTTAATGGAAGGACACATTTTACTCAGGAGGATGATTCTGGGATTAAATCAGGTAAAGCAGCAACCACACACACACACACACACACACACACACACACACACACACACACACACACACACACACACGGTCAATGTTGTGTTATTCATGTTGGGGGTTCAGAAAAATAGGGATCAGATTTTATTTTATATTGTTATGATCGCTCTTATATTCTCTATCTTTTTTATCTCCTGTTTTCTTAACATAACTTCTGCTCAAGGTCTTTAAATCTGGACGTTTTTCTGTGGACAGATTCCAGATCTGCTCAGGTATTAAAAGTAACACTAATCAACCATGTGGTGGTGCTAAAGCTACATGGTTCATTGAACTGACAGCAACATAACGTTCATTTTTTCCTCAAACTTTTTGCCCCACAAATGTGAATATGATGATGATGATGATGATGATGATGATGATGATGATGATGATGATGACACAGAAATAGGAGTGATGGTCTAATTTGTAAATGGCTAAAATAAAAGCATCAGTAAAGAGAGAAGGCTCAGATGAATAAAACTAATTCAGTCTGACAGTGGAATCTTTGGAATATTTTATCCATAGATTTTGTGGCTTAATGTGAATCATCTGCAGATGTCGGTTGGTTTGCAATTTAATTCCACCTGTTTTCATCAATTTTATTTTTATGCTAAACTTATTTTGCCACAAAAAATTAATAAGATATAATCTTCTACTTTTCACAGTCATCAACCAAAGATTTTGAAATACATTTAAAAAAAAAAAAAAAAGGAGGTATACATACTCCATATTCTTAATTTTAGTGTTATTAAATATCTGAAATATACTGTATTTAGGCAGTAACCAAAATATTCCAACTGTGAGATGTGAAACTTTTCCAAATTGATGGATGAAACTTCTGATTAACATTTAGACTTCACTGATTAGTGGTTAAAATGAGCAGTTATGAGGATTAAAGTAGTTCAGTGTATTCTTTCTCATTCACTCATTCGGTTGTACTGTTTTTCACTATTTCTACCAACAATTATTTTTCCTTAGTTTATTCTATTTATTTCTATTTTCAATGCAGGCTAAGAAATTATTAGATGTTACTTAGTTTGGAAATTACAGGACAATGCAAACATATTGTTGAGCCTCCATGATTCACATACAATTTTGTGTTATTATTTTTATTTATTTATTTTCTAATTTATTGTAGTTTCAATGGCGGACGTGCTGAGGGTTTGTGTGGTTTTGAAGCAAATTACTGCATTTAACACAAAATGTTACCAACAAGTAAAATAAAATAAAATAAAATGTTAGTAACAATAACATATGTATTTTTCTGCTGTTTCTAAATGAGTGGTGGATTCTAATGAATTTGGCTTGTTAGATGTTTAGTTATTGTAGTAATTATTTTCGTCGTTTTTATCATTGTGACATTAATTTAATAGCGTTCAGGTTTGTGGAGTTTCCCTTATTCCAGTTTTTCCAGGAGAGACATTCTCTAGAAAAAAACTCTGTGAGACCAAAAAAGCAATTAAGACATTCTTGTTATTTTGTCAATAACAAGTTGAAATGAAGTTACAGTATAGCACACATATTTGAATAGCTGTTCTGGCACCCTTCAGAAAATAATAGACCATTATTTGATTGCTTTAACTTTACTCCCACAGTTCATTGTTAACTGCGCAAGCACACCAGTAGCAATCGAAGTGAAGCGATATATGAAAGCTCAAATCACTCTCTCAAGGTCGGGAAAGCACAAAAACAGCTCTGCTTTGGACACTGTCCTCCAGCAGTGAGATAAGAAAAACTTCAAACTAATTTCTTCTTCTTCTTCTTCTTCTTCTTCTTCTTCTTCTTCTTCTTCTTCTTCTTCAGTCTCACCTGAACAAATGGAAAAAACTGGAATAAATCTGACAGTGAAATGTAAAATATTTTATTAGTGAGAAAGAAAAAAAAAACAGTGAGAAATATTTACATTACATTTTTAAGACAGATTCTTTTAATTTTTGGCCATTGTTTTTTAACTGCCATCTTTCCAATGGATGTCCACAAACTCTCTAAGCCTTTATGCAACTGTTCCTATCTCCCTTAGACAGTGACCTGTATCTGTGTAAACCATATTAAAAACAAATCAAATTATATAAGGATTTAAGGTCTAGATTCTGCTTTAATCTGCAGGATATTCTGCATGTCAACATGTGTCTTTTCCCAGTGAGAAACCTCATGTTTTGTTCCCCTTTTTTTAAATGTTAATAGGGGGAAAAGACTATAGTGAAGTGAAGATGAAAATTGCATCTGTCTCCTCCCATGAACCGTGTGTTGTATTTGTCTGTATGTTTTCTCAGAAGCTGAGGACAGTAATGAGACGCCATCCTCTGAAGAAGACCAGGATCTGGTGGACTTTAACCAAGACCTGACCATCAAACAGAGCATCTCCTCGTCCAGGAAGACCATCAGTCAGATCATCAAAGACAAGAAGAAACAGACGCAGCTCACTCTACAGTGGTAAGAGCACGGCAGGCAGCCTGCACACTGCCTCAGGACAGGAATATTAAAATCCATACTTACACAGGCGACATAGTATCTACAGGCAGATTTACAGAAAGCCTTGGAAAGCACTTTCCCAGTCTCATCGACCACTCAAAGCGCTTTACAATGTATAAACCACAATCACACACAGTCATGCAGCACTTACATCTACACACACACACACACACACACACACACACACACACACACACACACATACACATACACATACACTGATGGAACAGCCATCAAGAGGTAATTTGGGGTTCAGGACACTTCGACAATCAGAGGAGCCAGAGATCAAACCACTAACTTTCTGATTGGTGGACGTTCTGCTCTACTGCCTGAGCCACGGCCGCTATTAAATACATTTACTCAAGCTCTCCACTGCAGTACAGTGCTGTTCACATGTGAATGCATCAGTAATAAGTATCTATTGATATAATATATAAGAAACACTGACAGAGCAAGTCAGCCTGCATAGTGGGAACTTTAACTTTTATATTAAAATACTTTTATTTTTATATAGTTTTGAATGAAGGACTTTTACTTGTAATCGAGCATTGATACAGAGTGATATTGCTACTTTTACTTTTTAACTATCTTTCCTTGTAGCTAATGTTTCTTAAACCAGACAAAAATTTCAACATGAAATGACTCCTTCTTCCACTTTTGGACCTTTAACAATTGGCAACCAGATGGTTTTTATGCATTTACTCTGTTCAGTACATCTGAGTCAAATTTGCTCTTCCTGTTATGTCTTCTTTTTTTTTGTTTTATCTCTGTTGCAGAGCAAGAATGTGACTGTTTCCATTAACTGTATTCAGAGGACATCTCATGCATTGTTGTGTTAGTGAGGTATTTTCTCACTAATGTGTCAACAGGCTGGAGGAGAATTACATAGTGTGTGAAGGAGTGTGTCTTCCTCGATGTATCCTCTACGCCCACTATCTGGACTTCTGCAGGAAAGAGAAACTGGAGCCGGCCTGTGCTGCAACATTTGGAAAGGTGTGTGTGTGTGTGTGTGTGTGTGTGTGTGTGTGTGTGTGCTTTTTTACAGTTTTTTCAATGCTCTTGGTAGTTGTATTAAAAAACATGCATATGAAGGTTTATTCCACATATGTCCAAAAACACAACAGTAGTTACAGTAGAAATTATAGACATTACATACATTACATCATAAAGGCACCATAGAAACATTATATTGACACAGTGACAGTGATCAGATGACTGACGTACAACATTTACATCTGATATGAAAATAATAGTTTCCTTTGTGACATTGTCCGACAGAGCTGAATTAACCAGAACTTTGTGTGTCCTCTTCTCGTCAGACGATCCGACAGAAGTTTCCTCTTCTGACAACAAGAAGACTCGGAACCAGGGGACACTCCAAGTACACCTTCATATATTGAGTTTTTGTAAAACAGTTGTCATGTAGCTCACAGCTCCAAAATTTTGTTGTACAGTTTAATTTTAATAAAATCATTTATCTGTAATCACTTGCACTTGATGATCAATCTCATTAACATTTAATAGATATCATTACTATGGGATCGGCATCAAAGAGAGCAGCGCTTACTATCACTCTGTGTATTCTGGGAAAGGTCTGACCAGGTGACATTTAACATGATATAGTCCTGTCCTCTTCTTCTTCTTCTTCTTCTTCTTCTTCTTCTTCTTCTTCTTCCCATCCTTCCTCTTCTTCTTCTTCTTCTTCTTCTTCTTCTTCTTCCCATCCTTCCTATTCTTCTTCTTCCTCCTCCTCTTCTTCATATTTCCTTTCCATATTTCCTCCTTCGCCTTCTTCTTCCTTCTGTACATTTCTCCTTCTTTTTATTCCTCTCTTTCTACTTATTCCCCCTCTTCCTTTTCTTCTTCTTCTTTCTTCTTCCTCCTCTTTTTCCAATTCTTCTGGTTCCTCCTTCTTCTTCTTTGCATATTATACTGTGTGTCCATATTTGGTACTGTATTGTTTGTGCATCAGTAATGCACAGTGGTTATATTTTGGCAGTTTTATCGTACTCTTTGCAGATAACAGTGATGTTTTGTTCTTTAAATTATCTGCTGCACTTTGAGTACACATGCTAAAAACTCATTCCTTCTGTTTAGTCCATGTGGAATGAATCTGGAAAAGCATTACACTAATTACACAAAAAACTGTTTTTTTTTCGTTCTCTAAAAGCAACACATAGTAATACATGGTTATTAGATCGTTAATTCTTGCTCATATTTGACTCTTCACACCTGACATGTTGCCTTGTATCATGTGTGTTTTTGTGTGAGTTAAGTTTTTTCAACCCAAACATGATATATTTGTAATTTTAAATTCCTGCTGATGAAACATTTGATCAAGATCAAATCTATTTCTCTTTGATCGCAGATTTTCAGGGAGTAAACTCAAGAATGAGGTAAAAAGAAGGGATTATATTTACTCAAATTAAAACAATATTATCAGGATCAACTAAACAAGTGTTTAACACAGACTGTGTGTTTCAGGGAGGTTTCACCAGGAAATACTCTCTGAGCTCGAAAACTGGAACTCTGCTCCCAGACTTCCCCAACGCTCAGCATCTTCTGCTGCAGGGAAACATCTCCAGAGAAAAGGTCTGCGATAAATTGTGTAACATTCATTTTAACACACAAAGTATACAATGCATATTTATTATAAAGAAAAAACAATTCGCTTTTCTGTCTGTTCTCTGAATTTCCAGTGGCTCTTTTCTGTTTTTGAGTTAATTTCATGTCAGATCTTTATTTTCCGATGCAGGTGGACACTCTGATCATGATGTATAAAACACACTGCCAGTGCATCCTGGACAACGCCATTAATGTCAACTTCGAGGAGGTGATAATTGAGGTGATAATTAAAAACAGTTCACCATCAAACTCAAACTGATGCAGCTCTTCGAACGTTTTGTTTCAGATCCAGAATTTTCTGCTCCACTTCTGGCAGGGGATGCCTGACCACCTGCTGCCGCTGCTGGAAAACCCTGTCATAGTCGACATCTTCTGCGTCTGCGACTCCATTCTCTATAAGGTTGATATTAAATACAGTTGCTGCAGTTTTATTCCCACAAGTGCAAAAAGTCTCTCAGACAGTTAAATTCCTATTTAGTTTCATATCTCCCCAACATCAGGATTTCAAGCAAGCAAATTCACAATATTTTGAATGTGCTCACTATTAATATAAATCATGAAGATGTGTTTATTTTAATTGTTCTTTTGCACTAAAATCTTGTAGTTTTTAAGTTTAGCACCTGTTATTTTTGACCAGTTTAATTATTTAAAGGCCTGAACTCCACTTGCAAATAGTCTTTAAGTCAGAAGCTGAAATCCTGCACATAGTATTTATCCAGACTTTATTCAGAAAGCTCAGGGAGTGGTTGGCTAGCAGTGTGCCCTGGTAACTGGATTCTTTTTCTTATAAATGAAAGCGTCCTGGTTCAATCCCAATTTCTATGAGCTCAAAGTGTCTGTCCTAATTAAATGTTCTTGATCTTAAAAGCGAGCATTTTGAAGGAAGCTCAACAAAAGAATTCTGTCGTGTCCTTCTCATCAGAACAGATTCGATTCATCACTCAGGGTCTTTAATTCTTCAGAACTAGCAACTCTCAAACACTTAGAAGGCTTTCTACTGCAAGAAGGAAAGATAAATGTAGCTCAATAGAAAGCTAAAGAGAGAATTACACCCCCTAAATTCAAATTAGTATCCATTTAAATGTACTGGAGCCTACTGTATGTTTTTTGTGAATGTTTTTATGAATGATATGAATGAGGACAGATCGTGTTCTTCTCTCTGGCTCACTGATAACTGTGTGGATTCACAGTGTGTTGCTCTGTTTAACTCATGAACCCTTTCTTTTCTCAGGTTTTAACAGATGTTCTGATCCCTGCCACGATGCAGGAGATGCCCGAAAGGTTTGTTACTTCAACTTCACCTCACATTCACTTGATGTGTTATCGTCAAATCAGCTGTGATGTTCATGTGATACAAAAATGAGTCTCTTTGTAACACCACTGGTATCCATGTTCCTGGTGCTAAAAAAATAGAGCAACATTTCCTATAAAATCCTCTCCTGGAAAAAAAATAAACATTAGAGGAAATTCTTATAGTATTTAGATTTAGCCCAGTTTGAAACCTGGATCTTAATGTTGTAGTTTTGGACCATAAACAAGTCCGGTCTCACCCAAAAGTTAATTGTAGCAACAATAATACAATTTGAGAGGACGTCTGATGTGTGTGAATGTTTTGTCACCAGTCTGTTGGCAGATATCCGCAACTTTGCCAAACACTGGGAGCACTGGCTGGCCTCCTCCTTGGAAAACCTCCCAGAGTGCCTTGCAGCCAAGAAACTCCCCATTGCACGCCGCTTTGTCTCCTCCCTGAAGAGACAGACCTCCTTCTTACACCTGGCACAGGTGCCAACATTTACTGAGGAAGAGACTGTGCAGATTATAGCACAAATACAATCATGATTCTTGAGGCCGGTTTTCACCTGTCTGTTATTCCAGATAGCCCGTCCGGCGCTGTTTGACCAGGCTGTGGTCACCAGCATGGTGTTGGATATCGATAACGTGGATCTCAGCAGCATCAGCTCGCAGCCTCTGCTCAGCATAAACGCTGCAGGAGACCAGGATCCAGACATCTACTCTGAGTGTAAGACAACCACTGAGAGATGGTGTAGCTCATATCTTCTGAAATTAATACAACGGAAATCATCATAACTGGGGAAGAAAATAATTATATATTCTATTTTTAATAAAAGGTCAATGTTAGATGATTCATGTCAGCGAAGCCGTATTCTGATCTGATGCATTCGTCCTGCTTTTTTACTGTATTAAAGAAACAACCATCAGCTGATTCAGCTGCTCTAATATAAATGAGAATAAAGAGGCTGCTTGACTCCTCCTGAGGTCTTCTTCTTTCTTTTCTCCAGACGACTCCATCACTGTCTTTCAGGAGCTGAAGGAGCTGCTGAGGAAGAACGCCACAGTGGAGTCCTTCATCGAGTGGTTGGATTCTGTCGTGGAGCATAAAGTCATCAAGGTAACAGCTGTTCACCTGCCTCTGTGTGTACTCGCACTTGTGTGGACACACTGCGTGGTCTTGTAAATGTCCTGTTGTGCAACCACACTTCTTTTTTTTTTTCTCTGTTTGGCCCTTTCTTTCTCTCTGCTAAGCCCGGGAAGCAGAGCGGTCGATCGGTGAAGAAGCGAGCTCAGGATTTCCTGCTCAGGTGGAGTTTCTTTGGCGCCAGAGTGATGCACAACCTCACACTCAACAACGCCTCCAGCTTTGGTAAGAAAACCTTCACAAATGAGAGGTGGCAATTTAAGAGTCCGGTGGGGGGCTAGGCAATAAATTACCCCTCCAATCAGCATTCATCACCATCATGTTATAAATAAAAAATGAAATTTTTAAAAAAATTTTAAACGTTCACATTAGTAGAACATTCAAAATATGATTATGAAGAACATGGAAACCATGTAATTTTCAAAATATATATTAAAATGAACAATAAAAACCTAAATAAATGACTATATTGCAAATCACCCACATCATAAAGCCAGTGCTCGTAAACACAGAAATCCCCTTTAGGGAGGTTTCCTACTGAGATGTCGTTACAAATCATCCATTGGCTGTTTAAGGGGGAGAAAGTCTCATTTTGAGACATTGCCGTGGAGTACAGTTTGTCAGCCCTTGGGGGCCCCCTAATTGTCCTGGGCCCCAAGCAGTTGCCTGCCTTGCCTGTTCAAAAGCTGCACCTCTGCACATAAGAGGTCAAACTGGTGCACAAACAAACTGAACCCACTGCTTCTCCATAGCACAGTGAAACTTTAATCCAGTGTCGGAACTATAATCATCTCTTGTTCCAGCTTCTCAGATGTGTGGATTTTCAGCTTTTCTCACTTTAATCTCACCGTAAACAAAACAATGTATTTAGGAAGCGTCAGACTCTGACACCTGTATGGATTGTCTGAGCAAATACTCAGCCGATTTCCTCAGAGTTAGTTACAGCCCTAATCTGATCTTTGGACATGACACAAAACAGAGAGGGAATATTCACAAGAGTGTCATAAAGCTCTGATAAAGACACAATGAGTAATCAATGTATTTTAGGTAATGTCTAGTGATAAGCTAATGTCAGGCAAACTTTATGTTATGTTGATATCCTTTGATATATGATGACAGACAATATTTGTGCAAAGTTTACGGCACAGTCGCTCTTTAGTTGCTTGGGTTGCTAAACTTGGGGAGACCAGACATTTGCATTTGTATCATTTTGACACCAAAACATAATTACCCCATTACATAAACTTAAATAAAAGTGGTTTAAACCGGAATAATCATCACTATAATGTCTGGTGTTTACAATCATTTACTGTGGAATCTGCTGTGTTGCTTTATAGCCCAGGAGGTTAATGTTTTACAGCACAAAGCCGGAAAAGATTTGTTTTCTTACCAGACAAACAGAAGCAAACCTGCTGAATAGTTTTTACATTATTCTCCCTTTAAATCAAATATACCAAGGGAGCGGGGACAAGACACGACAGAGCTTATGGGAAATGTAGTGTTAGCAGTATGAACAGGACTGATTACAATGCAGCACCACAGTTAATCAGGCACCAATAAAAAACGACTTATAAACCATACTGAGCTTAATGACAACATGGTGGTTATTATTTTTGATATTAGTGTCACTCAGCTAATTAATTTTGTGCTCATTTCTTCTCCATTATTCAGTCCACAGGAGGGTTTGACCACACACACACACACACACACACACACACACAAACACACACACACACACAAACACAAAGCTAATACAAGCCAGCTCGGAGCAGATTGCTACAATAGTGCCATAAATAGTAATGGCCAGACTCACCTTGATTAAACAAAGTCTTATCTGAGGGTCGCGTGCTCTCTGTTCAAACACATGCGCACAGACTGCATGTAGTGAATAAACACTGGCCATTTGTTGGGTTGCTCTCTGAGGGCACAGTAAAGCTCAAACACAGAAGGTTTGAAACCTGTGACCCTGCAGGTCAAACAAAGAGCAGCTCGACCCCAGAGGTCAAACAGAGGAATCTTCAAGTGAGAGCTGAGCAGGAGTCGGCACAAATCTTCCTCGATGACCTGTTTCACATTTGTGTTTTGGCGTCGGCAGGTTCCTTCCATCTGGTCAGGATGCTGTTAGACGAGTACATCCTGTTGGCTCTGGAGACTCAGTTTAACAACGACAAGGAGCAGGATCTGCAGAACCTGCTGGACAAATACATGAAAAATGCAGGTATCAGGCATCAGAACAGACTAACACCTGGAAAAATGTAACTGCTCACATACTGTACATCCAGCAAATTGCAATTCATGTCTATGGGTCGCTTAGCTCATATTGTGATCAGAGACAGAGAATACATTGACATACATATTGTTACCAATCTTCAAAGATGACAGTAATTGTTAGAAATAGAAAAAAATATTCCATATTATGATATGAATATTGAAATTACTGTATTTGTTGCACAAGATATGGAACAGTTGTAAAAAAATACAAATACAATGGTAACTGTCTCAATTAACAGTACTTTATATGCAGGTCAAGTTCATTTAAATTACAGCTTTCAAACACAGAGGATATTAAAGTTGCTTCACAAAAGACTTGGGAATTTGGGAAAGCATCATTTAAAGACAAGCAAAGGGGAAAAATAAAATTAAAGTAGAAAATATATGAAGTTAATTAAACTAAGAAGGGTCAAAAGTAATAGACACAGTGCATTTTCATTGCAGTAATTAATTGCTTCAAGTTTAATAAAGGAAATTAAAGTGGAAATGAATAAAAAATCTTTTTAAGTCTGATTTAAAATGGTTAATGTTGGGAGCATTATAATTGTATTCACCAGAAATTATTCATATTACAGAATGTGAATGATTGATGTCATTCCAGGTTTATCTATCACCATTATTACAGTAGTGTCCCACATACAATAAAATACAGAGGGTCATGCAGTTCAATAATAAAGCAGCATCAACAATATGGCCGAAACTGTCCCTTGTTTAGTGAGTTTTAGCAGATGTTGTTATTAATGACGTGACGTTACTCTTTTTACTTTCAGACGCCAGTAAAGCGGCGCTCATGGCTTCGCCTAGTTCCTGCTTTCTTGCCAATCGCAACAAGGCCAATGCTGCCAATGACCAATCGGTGAAGAACGAGTCTCTGGGAGAACATGCCTATATGTCTCTGTCCACCAATCAGCAGCAGAGTCTGGAGACGAGCACGGTCGTTTACCAGGGGACAGATGCTGCTGGTTTCACAGTTTCAGGTAAAAGAAAAATTTGTTTGCTGACTAAAATATTTTATTTAAACTTTATAAAGTTATCAGATTAGATCCACTAATATCTGTGTCCTTTGGTCCTTGAGGTCTTTACACTGAAGATAATGAGTGATGATAAAAGACCTTGTCATAACTATCCATCACCACCATCTTGGATGTGTTCAAATTATAAACACAAGTTGTCATCACATTTCTTTTTCACTTCTTATTAAGTCCTTGACACATATGAAACCAGATGGAATTGTGTTTCTTCTTCTACACTTATTGTTGTTAATATCACTGCACTGGACAACTTTCCACGTTGGCAGCACCAACTGTCTCCAAACTGAAAATGACAAAAGAAGTGCTTTGTTATTACATTTAAAAGGCCCCATATGAGCTTGTTCTGATCTGAGAACTAAAGTAGCTAAAGGAGCTAAATGAGCTATTTGTAGGTTTTATTATTGCAACATAGCTAACATTAGCATTAACAGCTGTTTACTTACCGGTCTTGAGATAACAAGGTGAGAGGTAATGACACACCCTCTGAGCAGCGCCTCTTCTTCAGCACAGACTGGACACAGCAGTGACTCGGTATCGGAAAGTGACAAAGACAGGCCTGCTGGGCCGGAGATAGCTGGTTAGCATGGTAACATCAATAGAAGAAAAGAAGTGAAATAAAAACAAAATAAAAGGGTTGCTTTCCATCACTGCAGACAGGTCTTGATAAGTAAAAGACTGAAGTTTGATATTAAAAAGATGTTAAAACATTGGCTGTGTAGCAATAGCAAGAATGTTTCCCTTAAAGAAAATCACTAAATTGTTTACTCTTACTGTTTGCTGTTTTACTGTTTTTACTGTTTTTACTATTCCCTGTCTTTATGAGTTTATTCTAGACTGTATTATCTCTGTTTCCCTCTCAAACCCCCACACAGGTGGTCAGATGGACTTCTCTCAGGTCAGCGGCCCCCTCATGACGCCCCCCATCTCTCCAGCGGCATTAGTGCACCGAGGCTCCGTCATCAACCAGGGGCCCATGGCGGGCAGACTCCTGACGTCTTCCTGTTCTTCCTCCACATGCCCGACCTCCTCTTCCTCCTGCCTCTCCGCTCTCAGTGCAATGACCCAGCCCAGTCCCTGCTCTTCCTACCCGGAGACCCTGTACCACTGCTTACCTCAGACCAGCTCTAGTTACTTCCCTCCAGGCAGCAGCTCCTCAACCTCAAACTACCAGCCTGCACTCAGGTCAGCTTTTATATCATGTTATATATTAATTAATAATTCATGTACTGCTTTACTGACACGTATGTGGTATTACTGAGACTGAGACGAAGACAAATAATAATAATGACAAATGAGATACATTGTCTCTAATATGATGAACAATATAATAATGACGACAAAATAGATAATAATTGTATAGGATAATGGATAGCTCTTACCCTGATAGGATTATAAAATAACCTTTTTGATAAGATTCTTTGTACATAAAAAAAACCAAAACATTTATGATGTTTATGGCCATTATTCATTAAATATATGGATCACCATTAGAACCTCTGTGCTATTACATTAATATTTTAACAATTTACCAGCTTCCTAAGGCCTCAAGTTTTGTAAAGTTATTCTCCTTAATTTCCCATAAAAATCAAAAATGTAATTGTGGGACCAAAGTCTGGCTCTTTTCTTATTTCTGTAATTTATATAATATTCCAAACAAGTAAAGTGTTTTGATGTCCAGCTTTAAAAAATATCACAAACTGAATGTTTATATTCTTCTTTTTTTTTGTCTTGAAGCAGTACAGTTTTAAAATACAAAATATTAGAATAAAATTTTCCAAAATATTGTTTAAAATTAAAATGTTCTGTATTTAAAAAATGTTTAACAACCTGCAGAAAAAAAACTCATTGGAGTTGGTGTCATTTGTAAATACTGATCTTTTGATTGAGTCTTGTAGCATATTGACATTATGTAAAAAATCTCCTGTTGTTATTATAACGTCTGAAGATTTGTTTAACTCTATATTTCAGACCTCAGACCCAGAATCAGTGTCTGGCCTCAGTTCAGTCTCAGGCTTCATCCCTGGCCTACCACCTCTCTCGTTACCCCTCTTTTAATGACCAGCAGCTGACGAAGGACTTGTTCTACAACCATCCTCCTCCATCTGTCCATCACTCGTCCAGCAGCACTAACTGCTCGCTGACACCTTATGCCTCCGCAGTCCGACCCACATCCAGCTACAGTTCAGGTTCAGACGCCGTTCAGGCCGAACAGGGGCTGGACGCTCAGACTGCAGCTCAGATTCTGGACTCAGCTGAGGGATTCGGCTTCGTGGGGGCTGGACTGAACCCCTCGGGTGGTGGGTGTCAGGGTCAGACGTTCACTGCCACAGGACATAGTGGTAAGGATGGTTCAGACTGTGGCATTAATGTAGAAATTAGCCCCTTTACCTTTGCTGGATTATCTGGTGGGTCCCACAGAACTTTATTTTAAATTCTCAGGTTCCCAGATTTTGCACTGATATCAAACATTTTTCTTGTTACTCAGGTTCCACTGTTCTATGAGCACAAACCAAACCAGGTTATTAACACAGTTCTTGGAAAACAGGAGCTCATTTCCAAACTTTCCTCCTCTGACAGGTTACTATGGCAACAGCGGTTACCTGGACAGCCAGCGGATGACATCACTGGTTGACCAGCATGTGTCCGTCATCAGCAGCGTCAGCAGTCTGCGTCCCTTCTCCTCAGCGTACTCTGAAGTCCACGATCCGCTCAACATCCTGGACGAGCCTGGACGGAAAACAACGGGAGCCTTTTTCACAGAGGCAGAACCCGGAGCAGGTCAGTGGGAAAACATGCAGGAGTGACGGGAGCTGCCTGTGTAATCCATCACAGTCACAGTAACCCCCCCACTCCTGTCACCACAGACACTATTAACACAAAAAGATTAGATTTATTTATTTGTGACTTTATTTGTTCTTCTTAAAAGATCCCCATCTTTAGTGACTGGGAAGACCATGATTTTAAAAGAATAAGAATCAGTCCATGTGCCACACAATTGCAGAAGACAATCAAAATGAGAGGAAAGAAAATAAAAAGAAGCAATTTTTCTTTTCTCTTTAGAAAACTGGCAACAGGGTGTAATTTAAAAAAAAAAAAAAGTTCCTTTGTATGTGGTTTTCTTTTAAAACTGGCAACATAAAACTGTCCGGAAAATTGCACACACTTCAGCCACACAATTCATCAGTGTACTGGCAACAAAAATTCAAGATTTTTATAAAAGATATTTAGGAACATTGTACAAACTGATTGCACACATAACATGTGATAAACTGGGAGCAGATTAAAAAAATTACATTACCACTCAAAAGTTCTGCTTTAAGCAAATAACTTTAATTAGTACAAAGATAAGCTGTAAACTGCATAAAGTAAAAACAAAGGAAAGAAATAAAGTCACAACAAACTGAAAAGTCATGTAGATTTAATAGAAACAGGCATTTTCAGGGATTAAGACATTGGTGAATTTCCAGCTTTGCTGCAGCAGTGAAATTAAATGAAGCTTTGAAAGTTAATGCAAACAATTCCTGCAGGTGATGATTTACAAACCCTCTGTTTTTCAAGTGCAACACATTAATGACGACTTCTGCAACAATGTTGGGACTAAGTTCCTGAATAATATTTGATTATCTGTAGTAGAAAGAATTAATTATGAGTGTGTATGGTCAAACATGTAAATTAAATTTAGTTAAACTAACAAAAGTTCAATGATTGCATTTTGTTTTTTGCTTTAATTTAACTGAAAAAATAAACTACATAAATGTAAATGATAACAACAGGAAAAAAGGAGATGTTCTAAAACTTTTGCCCAAATTTTTGATGTAAATATTAAAATAAAATTCTGCCTGATTTGTTTATAATGTTTTAACTATAGAACTATACTATATATCTGAACAGCAGCTTTACAGTTCAAACTTGGAAACCTGCTCTTATCTAAGGTCTTTTATTTTGTATATGGTTACGTGCGTTTCTGTCGTTTCCTCCTCAGATCATTCCCTCCCCTCGTCGGGATCCGCTCCCTGCATGTTTGGAGTTCCCTCTCCGTTCACCTCGCAGGAAACCCTGTTGTCTCAGCAGCGTGTGACGTCATCCTCAGACGTGCAGGACCTGGTGTCCTCGCTGCCCCCCATCAACACTGTCTTCATGGGCGCAGGAGGAGTGCAGTGACGCTGAAAACACAAACACCCGCTCGAGTCGAGCCCTGAAGTTCGGAGTCCGGTTTCCACCTGAATGCACCATTGCTGTCGGATGGTCCGAGCACAGTGGAGCAAGTGAGGTGAACGACAGGTGACGAGGACACTCAAACCCAGGACGTCCAAACTGAGGTACAGTATGAACCTTGGCTGAGGAAGCGATTAAGATGCTCCTGCATGAAGTAACTTTACGTAAAGACTGTTTTAACTGGAAACATCCTACTCAACACCTGTCAATTGTTTCAATCACCTCTGTATTGTACCAGAGAGAGAAGAGCAAAGTATGTTATTGTATGAAAATATGGATAATTACCTAAAAATATACCAATTATGACAACAGTGGCTCTGATACAGGTTTTTATTCTGTATCCACTACTGTATTTTTCAGTGAGTAATTTTTCCAGTTTCGAGATAATAATAAAAAAATGCTTTTGTTTTTACATGACGCCTGAAAGCCTCCATTTCTTCTCTGCCTAGGCTCTTGTAAATAAAGGTGAGAATGGCATGCTTTTAACTGTCTGCACAACAAGTGGAAAACAATCTCAAAGCGCTGCTGCACACCTGCTCTCAGACATACAGTATATTCATTGATCAGATTGTGTAAAGACTGAACTCGAGCTTGTTCATTCAGAACACCTGCAACATGAAGGTATTGCTAGACTGAAATAGAAGGTTTTATAAGATAAAACCTCAGATCAGAGCCAAGGAATGCTGCAGAAACACACAGTTTGTCTTCAGGGATGAGAACTTTTTTTTTAATGCAGTTTCTTTATGAAGACTTGTTTATGAACTCTTTGTCTTGATGAGTCTCAGTCTGATCCTCAGGGTAAAAATCATTACTGACTCATAGTTCTAAGTACAAAAGGTTTAGGGCTGGGACTGTGTAGACACTTAATAACTTAACAGTACTTAGTATTTGTTGTTTTCAGCTTCTCCAGTGTGAGGATTTACTGGTTTCCTCTGTATTGGACAGTTGGTTGGACAAAACTAATGATTTAAAGGCTTATTAACTTTTGACAGGCACGTTTAACAATTATCTGACATTTTATAAGCTAAACAATTAACATATTAATTGACATTGAAAATATGTCAGTGCACAGGTTTTGTGCCAAATTTGGGTGCTTTTCTCTAAACGCTAACATTAGCACAGAGATAATGCTAACATGCTGCTGTTTAGCAGGTTTAAAGTTTACCATGTCACAGTGTTTTGCATGTTAAAGTAATAATTTTGGTTATTTGACGTGAGGTTGTGTGAGGTACTTCTCTATAGTCAGTGTATCAGCTGCAGTGGAGTCAGATTAATGAGCTCCCAGTTGAGAGAAGCAGCACCGGCACAGAAGCTGAGCTATGTGCTGCAGTGGACAGGGCCATCTGCAAAAATGTGTTTAAGCCACTTCAAAAAACATTCCTACAAAAAAAGCTAATATCATTTTAAGTGCGTGCTAAATTTTGAATATGCTCATCACTTTGTTTTGCCGTCAAACAGCTGGTTACAGGCTAAACCATCTCAACAATCCATTTAATGTTTGCTGAGATATTTAAGCTCCGACCAAAGAGGAGGACAGAGCGACCTACACTGGCATCTTTAGATCCCGACTGTAATTTACACCTAGAATCATAAACGAAGAGTCTCCAGTAGCTGCTGCAGCTCTTATGTAAGACAGATGTGTAACAGTGGATTTGCACAAAGTCTCCCTGGATTATTACCATGTTACCGCTGGTTGCATATTTGGCTCTTTATGTTTTCACTGTGATAATGGAGATACTGAGCAGAACAGTTTGTGTTCTTGCTTTTGTCTGCCTCTGCAGCAGATTGACTCTCAGTCAATAATAGAACCCAATAGAATCTTTATCTCCTCTGATTCAAAGACCTCATGCCAAACCACTAAACACATGACTCTTTAATGGCTGAACTCGCGGACGGAAGCACAATTTAAGTTGGGAGGTTTTTATTTGTAATTATTTGGTTTCTCTGCGACACAATGGAGTGAGATATGACTGAGATAACAGTGTTTACAAAATGTTACGAGAACCAACAAAGATACTTGGAGGGAGGAGGGAGGGGTGGTGGATGAAGTCTGTGAGTAAGCTTTTAATGTCACACCATGGCGACGTCGGTAAAACATGGAAACATTTCTCCTCTTGAGTTTGTCAGACCTGGACCAGATGGGACGTCATAAAACCGTATAAGATCAAAGCAGATTCAAACATCACAGTTTGTTTGGTCTGTTTCCTCTGACAAAACACGTTTCAATAAAAAACCATTTACTTGTCAGGGACTGAGCTGTATTCAAAGAGATTTTTAGAGATTTTTGGTGTTTTATTTTACTAAACACTACAATTATATGCATAATGTTTAATAAAATTTAAAGTAAAATTTAGTAGTAAAAAGATTATAGACAACAGACAGACAAGAAAATCACATGAAAGATCAAGATATGCATATATACAAAAAAAAGAAAGACAAACATGTAAAAAAAAAAAGTAAGTGTACACAACAGAAATATTCTTAAACCTAAGATATTTAATCTTTAAATCTGATATTTATACTGAAAAATAAACATATTTCTGCTGTTTAAATAAGATTTTATTCTTGTAGCATCTGAAGCATTAAAACATTATTTTTATTTTATTTTTATTTTATTTCTAAATATATTTATTGGGTTTTTCAATATTAATACAAGAATTACACTTATGAAAGGTCTACACACACAAAGAAAAAGAAACTGCAATTCTTATATAACTGTTGCTGAATAATAATACATTATCTTTATGTCAAACATTACAGTATTGTCATTTTCAAGAACTCAGCAAACATTCAAAAAAGTCAATAAATTGTCTCCATATTGTTATAGACTGTTTGATATAATAAGAAATCTTATTATGGAAAAAGAAAAAAGAAGATACATTATATTGATGATATGCAGGGACCCTGTGGTCAGATCCATAGTATAGATAGGAATCATAAAAAATAAAAATAAAAAATGAGTCATGACTCTGACTGTTTAAGATGAATGGTGGTGACGTGGCCGTACTCCCTCCTCCCGTCTTGATTGGTTTTTATATGTTATCTACTCAGGAGGAAAAATCCATTTCAGGTGCTCATGCAGCGGCACAGGAACAGATGGTGGCATATGTAATGATTACAGAATCCCCACGTTAAAATACTTTAATTACTAAGTCAATAATGCCCGCAACAATTGCTGGACCTTCAGTGTAAAAACAACAGAAGGCGGAAGGCAAACTTTGGGCCAATGTTTAACCAGAACTTTGCATTAGAGCGTGTGTGTGTGTGTGTGTGTGTGTGTGTGTGTGTGTGTTTTAATGTCATACAGGCTGTGCAGGTCCTCACATATCAAATTAACTGTTGTATCTGCTACAAGAAAGTACATTATGGTCATTTTTACAACATGAAACAACCCATAATAGCAGGATAGTTGACTGAAACCAACTTTATTTTATTTTATACTATGCTTATCTTAATAAATTGTGATTAAAAGTTTATGAAATAGAAGAAGAGATTAATTTAAACAAAATATTTAATTTTATTTCAATAAAGCATCTGTTTCTTGTGTTGGCCTCTTATGATGGCAAAATACAAATGGCAAAGTCTGTTTTTCAAATGAGATATTGGAAACTAAATGCTGTAAAAGAAGGAGACAAATTAATTGTGCGACAGAATATTTTACTACTATTGTCATCCAGAATCAGCAAATAGAAAAACAGAAAGTAATAATTTAAAGCTGAAAATTAAAGATGAAAATAAGGAAATAGAATTATTAATTTTCACATTTAATGAACATTTCATTTTTCTAATGCACCATTAAATGAGTATTTGTGGTGAATACATCCATCTAATCTGTAGGATTTGCATTGTTTTTCTCTCATTGATCTGCTGATGAGTCATGACTTATAAACATGAGGTGGACAAAGCAAAACAATATAATAACTACAGTATAACATATACTTTACTGTATGTAACTTTAGAGTTCTTTGTGTTGAGGTAAAAACTTAAACTCTTCCTGCCCCTGACTGAAGCTGTACGTCTCTAGATGTCCATCAGAGGGCAGCAAACTCATATTAAACCTCCATCAGTGCTGGAGGCATGAGTGATTAAACCCTGTGGGTACTGAGGAGGGAGAGGGAGAGAGAGAGAGAGAGAGAGAGAGAGAGAGAGAGAGAGAGAGCAGATCCAAACAAAAGTTGATTTGTTTGGTTTGCAGAAAAGTCTCTTTCAGTGCAGCAAAGTCAAGGTCTACATTCACAAAATGTTCTGAAAAATGATTTACTGCTTTTTTTGAGTTTCAGTACATCAGGTTTTCTGAGGTTTAGCCTACACTGCAAAGACTTCCTGCAATCAGAAGTCAGTCACATCGATCTGACACTTGCACACTAATTACAACAAAAACAAATTCAGTATCTGCCAGTTCCTCTATTAAATGGGCCCCAAGCTATATAAGTATATATGCATTAGGTATAATGCTAAAATATAATTGTACGAATGTGTTTTTGATACTATTTTTAGGCTCAGTCATTAAAACATGAAATTTAAAGCAGCTAAAACCAGACCTTAGGATGTTTTTTTAAAAAGAAATTGGGGGCTAATTTAATTCAAGATAAATTGGATTGTTTCTGTCTGAAAAGTCCTATAAGATTTACAATTTTTTTCTAATGAAGGGGAACATAGAGTGAGTAAATTAGAATTAAATAAAAGAAACAGATTACCCCATAGGTCGCCTTGTGCACACAGTTAATTATGACAGATCCTGTGCAGCAGGATAGTGCAGATGTTAAACCAGACTCAGCCAGACTGCTTTGCCTTGGTGGGCTGAGGAGGTGGCCCCAAGCACCCCAACACCCAAATTCAATAAAAAATAAAGTGTTATATTATCTTAGGAGGAGGTTGGAGAGGGTGGATGGGAACTGGCGGGATGGGAACTGGCGGTCACCAATGTTTCAATATGGATGCAACAGAACCAGAGATATCATCTTTTTCATTACATGCATTCTTCTTTTTTGGGGGGTTTGTTATGCTAGTAAGGGATAATGTAGCCTAGAGCAGCTGTCGAGTGGGCTGCAGAGATCTGGTAATACAACTTTTATACTATTCACATATGAAATAGTTCTCTCCAACACCTGTAAACAGACTTTGTACAATTGGTGCACTTTCTCCTTTTAAGGTTAAATCTTATCAACAAGTCACAAATCGATACAAATTCTTTCCGCAGTCCTCACTGCTGCTGATCTGCTCACCACAACCATTAAAGTTAAGGCCGATTCTGAATATTCACTGACAAGATATATTTCTACACGACCGGATTGTCTCCATCATTCTTTGGCCTATTCATTAAGCTGCTATGTCTCCACAATGAGGCAATAGCTTCAAGTGGAATTTTAGGCCAAAGATCAATGTTTCATTCAATCAAACTTTTTGAATTCCCAGTGCAGGCGTTCTCTTGTTGAAATGCAGCCTGCAGCACTTTGGGTTTCTGAAATAATCTCCCAGAACTGAGCACTGAGAACAGAACTGATTAGACAAACTGCAGCTCGTATTTTGATCAAGTGCAGCTCTTGTTTTTGTAATTGTTTTATAAGAGGCCAGTGCTATGAAGCATGAATGAACGGTGAGTGAGAAGATGGTTAAATTAGTGACTGTAATGAAGAATTTTCTCAGCAGAATTACAACCCTGTTTCTAAAAAAGTTGGGACACTGGGTAAAATGTCAATTTAAACAGAAGTGAACTAGTGTTTGCAAAGTGTGATCCCTTTTAATATATGCATTTAATTTAATATATGCATTTAGTTAGTTCTAAATCACATATTATTTATACAAATATATATAAATATAATATATATTTGATACAATAGATTATAGATTATTTTCTAATTACTGGAATATGATATTAGAGGCATAGGTAAGTTAAGAAAAGCAGTTTAAATTGCTGATGTGTGGCTTTCAAACTGTGAATTTCAGAAAAAAAAAAAAAAGACCAGATTCATTGTTTAAAATGAAAATAAATTGCAAAACTGAACCTTCAGGTTGATGCCTTCACAGAGATTTTAATATATATACAAAAAAAGGGATGTTTTTTCTTTCCAATGCTTATTTCACTTTAAAACAGTGTGATGAACATTTTTCTCACAGTTTGAGTTAACTGAACACTTGTGCTTGTTTGTGAGAGAGAAGGTGTACTTGAGTGAAAGTGTGTGAGCTCAGCTACGATTATTTATTTTAGACACTACTTTTTGACATACACAAACACACACACACACAGGAATAAAATCCTTACAGTATAAAAGCAGCACAGTCGAGTCGGTCCCTCATAGAAAGAACATAGAAAAGACGACATAAAAGACATTAGTGGCCTCTGCTCTTATAAAACACTTCCCTGACTTGGCTCACCTTGGCAAGACCAACAGTCGTTAATAAGACTCCTAATCGCGTTAGCTGC
Organism: Trachinotus anak; assembly: GCF_046630095.1. Taxonomy (NCBI): domain Eukaryota; kingdom Metazoa; phylum Chordata; class Actinopteri; order Carangiformes; family Carangidae; genus Trachinotus; species Trachinotus anak. Next base: position 2,211,188 of record NW_027273882.1, on the reverse strand, counting down.
ACTTCAATAGCTACTTCATCACATCAAAGTTGAATTTAATTTCCGAGTTGAAATTGTGGGAGCTCTCTGCTTTTCAGCAACCAACCGTCTCTGATGTCTCGGTTGATATGTGGCCTTGTGATTAATTTTTTTTTCTTCTTTTTTTTCCACTTTTCTCAAGCATTTTTCAGATTCATCCTCAAGTGTGTATTTAGTGTATTAATGTTTTCTTCAAGGGGGGTGGGGGGGGCATAGTAACACAGCGACTTGCCCTCTCACTTAATGGCATTTCTAATGTGAATAGACGACTTACTGCTTCACTCTCTCACGCGGCAGAAAACACCACCACCAAAATGCCTCTTCAAGGTAAACAAGCCCGTCTGTCACAGTAAACAATAAAAGTTACACAAAGAGAGAAAAGGAGCTATTCTTTAATCACAATGTGCCATTTACGCCCTATGTGTATTCAGCCCTTAAAAACATCCAACATAAAAGCTCTGGCTACTCTTTGTGGACATCTTCTACTTGGTTAATCTGAATATGTACCAGAACTTGTACCAGAACTTGTTCTACCAGCGGAGCTATAGGTTACATGTTGCAAAAATTTATAAAAAAAAAAAAAATAGACCAAAAAAAAAAAGAAAAATTAAAAAGTGATATGTGAGAAATACACTATCATCTGTACTGTAGATACTTTACAGTGAAGACCTGTAATGCACCGTTAATGTCAAACTTGATCTGTTGATGGCACCTCAGCAGCAGTCGGAGGAACACGATCAGACGTCCTCTTCTCCAGAGTAAGTGCGTTGACAATTTCTCCTTCACGTTGTTGACATCTTTAAATGCAAACTTAAACCTACCTCTTCAGCCTGGGTTTTAATGAAGTACAGTGTATTGACATTACTTGCTTTATTTTATTCACTTATTTTATTGTATCTATGTTGTAAATTTTATTCTGTTAATATTATACAGTCCCTGACAAAAGTCTTGTCGCTTGAGTACAAGTTGACCTTAAGTGCCCCTCAAATATATGTCTAATAAATTTTTTTTTTTACAAGAAATGGCTAATTTCAATCCCAACAGCTTTTGAAATAATGTTTTGGTGCTAAACGAAACTGCTGAAAAGCATTCTAACGTTCACAGCTTGGTAAAGCCCACTGAGTCAGTTTTTGCAAAGACAAAAGTCTTGTCGCCTTGTCATATGATGCACCCAATCCTAGATTACAGCCTCACCTGAGAGCAAAGTGTTGATTATCAAGAGGCTGAAGACCAGAGCCACTGCTGAGGTAGCTGACACCTTCAATGTGTCTCAGCGTCAAGTACAAAGAATAAGAAAAAGATTTGAAGAGACTGGAGATGTTTTTGACAAGCCCAGGTCCGGCAGACCCCGCAAGACAACTGCTCGGGAGGACCGTTTGTTGGCTCGAAAATCCAAGGCCAGCCCCTTTTCCACTGCAGCAGAGCTCCACCAGGCCTGGTCACCTCAAGTCCCCGTGTCAACCAGAACAGTTTGCAGAATTCTGTCTCGAAATGGCCTCCATGGTTGAAATCAGTGCCCAGAAACCAGCACTAAACAAAAGGCAATTAAAAAAATGTGTGGCATTTGCCAAGGCCCACAGCCTGCTAAAAGGATGGACGCTTTGGATTTCTCAAAACAGTTAAGTTTGGTGGCGGAAAAATCATGGTCTGGGGTTACATCCAGTATGGGGGTGTGCGAGAGATTTGCAGGGTGGAAGGCAATATCAATAGCCCAAAATATCAAGAAGTATTAGCTACCTCTTACATTCCCAACCATAAAAGGGGTCAAATATTGCAGCAGGATGGTGCTCCATCGCATACTTCCATCTCTACATCAAAGTTCCTCAAGGCGAAGAAGATCAAGGTGCTCCAGGTCTGGCCAGCCCAGTCACCAGACATGAACATCACTGAGCATGTCTGGGGTAGAATGAAAGAGGAAGCATGGAAGACGAAACCAAAGAATCTTGATGAACTCTGGGAGGCATGTAAGACTACTTTCTTTGCTATTCCTGATGGCTTCATCAATAAATTGTATGAATCATTGTCGAACCGCATGGATGCAGTCCTTCAAGCTCATGGAAGTCATACAAGATATTAAATATGGATCTCACAGCACCACCACTTAATTCACTGATGTTATGCAACATTTTTGTATTTGAAGTAAATTATTTGTTCAATTTTCACATTACTCTCTGTAGGCGACAACTTTTGTCTTGCCAAACTCTGACCTTTCTGTGTTCATAAAATGATCAATCTTTCTTCAGTGAAGCAAATTTATTTTAGTATATTAAACATAATTTGGGAGGGTTTTAGCTTTCATATGAGCCATTTCTAAAACCAATGGATTAATTAAAAGTCAGGTTATAAGCTGTTGTTTCTACAAAATGGACAAGTGACAAGACTTTTGTCAGGGACTGTATCATGTTTTTCATCCCTATAGATTAATTTAAAAAAAAAAAAAAAAAATTATCCTTAACTAATTTTCAGTCCAGCTTTTATCTCACTTCACTTTATTATTGTAGCTTTTACATTTAAAAAAAAAAAATTGTTTTCATCCCATCAGTCACGTGTGAAGCACCTGTACCTGCGCTAACATGTGTGAAAGGTGCTGTACAAATAAAGTTTGATAAACAGTCTGCCCGGTTTAAGTAATGAACAGGAGACGACTGCTGTGTTTCCTGTCTCTTATTTCCCGTCATGCTGAGCAGCGACTGCAGCAGACGTAAGATTTGCAGTGGAGGTTGAGGCTTTGATCAAGGTGTGAGGAGACCGAGTCCACAAACACAAGCAGCACGTTACATTTTTTTTTTTTTTTTTTAGAGATGTCTGCTACGTTGTAAACCACAGCAGAGTTATGGTTTTATTTTTCTGCCCTAGCTGAAAACATCTCTTTTAATTTCAAGCAGTAATTTAATCTGAGTGTGTCTGTGAAGCGAGATAGATTTCAAGTCTGTACTGACTGAGGATTACAACTGACCGTCCACGGCCTTGCCCAGGGGGAGGACGACCTGTGGAGCCACCTCCTCCTTCTCCTCCTACTCAGGTGAATCCACAACAGGTGTGCTTGTGCCAGCAAATCACTGCTGAAGAGAAGCTGAGCTCTTTAATTGAACACAGGTGTGAACAGGTGAGCGCTACCTGAAAATATGAAAGAAAAGACTGAATTAAAACAATCTGAGGATGAAGATATAAAGACCTACACAGAATAAACACAACTGAAATACTAACCTGTACTGCATTTCCTAATATTTTAACAATTGAAAAGTGAACAGTTAATCATCTTTGTTTCATTTGTTTTGGTTTGGTTTGGTTTTGTCCTTTTTTTAAGGTGGAATTATTTTGTTCCTTTAACCTCACAGTGAATATTGCAGTAAAAAGTCCCAAACTCTTGCAGCTTGCATGATGATTTGCAATTAAAATTAGATTTTTTTTTTCCCTTCATCTTTTTCTGCATTACAAGCAGCACTGTATGGTTTATCCTCCTTTTATGTGCAGTAGTTCTACCTCTAAGGAATCAAGTGAGTGGGATTTCAAATCTGTCAAATCAAAACAGGAACCATTCACATTCTGTACAGCTCAACCTTGATGTAGCGACTATTTGTACATGAAGCGTACACACTCCTAACCTTTTTTACATCCTTCATACTCAAATCATCGCAGAAACTTTCAAGTTCATACATTGTTTTCCCTTCTATTTTCTAAATCCTCAAAAGTAAAGATTCAGATGTCTTTCCTTTTTTAATGAGCTTTTATAAGCTGATGCCATTCATGCAGCTGCTTCGGTCTTTCCTTGAATGTGAGGAGAGATGGTGGGATGACTCGAGGTTTTAACTTCACACACACACACACACACACAGACACACACAGCTCCATCTGGATTCATACTTTAGACATGAGACATTAGTGTGTGTGTGTTAGTGTTTCTACTGTTTTTGTAACAAACAGAAAAAAGCAGCTTGAATTCAGCACAAACACATGCACAGGCAGTCTATATAAAGCAGTGGAGCTGCAGTGATTAGCTGATTAATTGATTAGTTGATCAATGGAAAATTAATCTGCATCTTGATAATGGAATAATTGTTTTTCACCAAATATTGGCCTCCGGCCCTGGGATGAATAAATATTGTTCATACACTTGTCTCTGAACTACAGAAACACCTCTCTGCTTCATGTCATGTGAATCCATCTCCACTCTGTTATTTTTGTGTAACACAAGTTTACATGCACATTGTTGGTGGCATTTATGTTTTAAGCTGCACATGGTCCCTTTCAATTGAATAAATAATAAATAAATAAATAAAAGACGGTGGCAGCATCGTATGTCACAAACTGCAGAGTTCTTCAGGGCAACGTTAGCCAAAGGGAAAATCCTTTACGTTGTAAATCGCAGCTTGAACTCTGCTAATTGGTTGAAACTGGTCCGTGGGCACCTAAGGCTATCTATTGCCTTTCCTATGATGGCATACAGAACTCATGCTTGTTTGACAAACATTATTTTAAATTCAAGTGAAGACGTTTGAAACTTATTTTCCTCCTGCCCCCTAATTTGGACAAAGTGACATTCACATGACAACTTAAAAAGCCTCTGACTGATCGCTGGTCACAAGGGCAGAAAATTAAGAGAAACCCTGCTACACATAAAATGCATCAGCTTGACACCAAGCCAGGCCCTGAAAATTCTCAGTATTTCTTTATGAGCCACCACAAAAGCTACAAGAAACTGGAGGACTGATGTGACATTTCTTCCCTACAGTGTTATGATCATATGAATGCAAGAATGAAAAATCAAAGAGAATTCACTTAAGTCCAAGGTCCTGTTGTTTGCTGGGCCTGCACATGGGCCTTCTCTTGAACCTTGAGCAAATTGTTTCCATGTCTTAATGCCACTTAATGCATCAGAAATACATTTCAGCCTGCCCCGCTAATGGACCCTGAACTGGCCGACTGGTGAAGGGAAAATTGTAAAAATGCAACTTTTTCAAATCCTATACCCAAAAGAAAAAACAAAACCCACTCACCAGGAGGAAAAGTGTGACTATTTATTTATTTTTTAAAATAATTTGTCATTTACTTGACCCTGAGCAAACAACAGCCATGTTTTCCTCCAGTCTCAGAGGAGAGGAGGATGACACATGTCGGAGGAAGAAGACGACTCGTCTTTGAGTTGTAGTGAATAAACGTCTGAAAACCTCCAGTTTTCCTACAACTGAGGACTTTTTGATGCTTTCTAAAAATAAGAGTGGGATAAGAGTGAAACTGTATTAGACATTCATCCTTATGATCAATAAAAAAGATAAAGCTGATATTTAAAAAAAAAAAAGGGTCCAGTCGGTGCTGTACATCTTGGTTTGCTTGCGAAGATTAATCTTTTTAAATTAGTTATTATATCTATTCATGCATTCCTTCGGAAAAACTACAATATATTTACATTTATTATGAGATATACAGAACATGAACTCCATTGACATTACTATACAATATATTTATGAATATATTTCATTACTAATATCATGACTTTGCCTCTTCCAAAGACATTAAATAATTACATAATCACATCCCCTTTTCCAAATTCCCCTCTCGTGTCCTTGAGAAGATTGTTTTTCTTTTTCATGACTTTGTGTCATTTATGAATTTCCCCTTTGTTGTTGTGTGACACTGACTCCCTCCCTCCTGATTGCTGCGAACAGATGGGACATTTTGATGCTAATTTCTGTGAAACCTTTAAGACATTATCAGGTGGAGAGCTATGTTGGAACTGTTATTACTTCTCATTCTTTATCAAGCCACATTTTGTATTTGGGCAACAGTATTAGCAGTATTAGTATGGTGTTCCTACTAAAATGTATTTATTTTGGTGTGAGAGATCTGAGATCAATCCAAAGTCCTTTGTTGTTTCAATTGTAGCGTTTTATTTCATTCATTTAAAACTTACCTCAGACTCATGTTGAGTATTTTCAGCCATGTTTACCTGAGATCACTGGAATATATAAATATGTGTCTGAATGAATAGAGTAGATACCTTATCTGGATTTTAAGGCTCTCCTTTGTTTGGTCCTGGGATGTCTTAGTCTCATAAGAGTCTGAATATATCCTGTGTCCCGGTAGCATTATAAATTTTGCTGCAAAAACAATGGAACTAATGGAATGAGTGGATTTCCTTTTTGGAGGTGACAGGTATTCACACAAATCTTTAGTGTGATTTTATTTAATTTAACACACAAATTGTCACTGACTTATAACAATCTGATGAGTCTGAAAGCTTTGAACTTTTCTGAGCCTAAAACAAACTAAGCTACTGGTGCATTAGCTGTGCTGCACCATAAACTTTTACTTTACATCCTCTGACTGAGGGTAAACAAATGTGATTTTTGCTAACTAGCTAGCTCTGAGAGTCATTGACTAGCTCTTGCATGTGCGCAGCTGCTAGCATTTGTTCATAGGTTACAGTAATTAGCTCATTAGCACTGTGAGAAGTCCGTGCACTATTTAGACTAATTTCATGAAGATGTGCAGAGGAATGTTGTTGTGCCATTTTCTGGTGTCTGTCACTTTTTAACTTTTATTTCACTGTGCAAAAACAAAATTACAGGAAATCTGCAGCACACTTAAATAAGATCCAGCAAATAAAAGCACAGTGAATAAAACTGAATAAATTACATAAAATACAATAAAATAAGTTGGAAATTATAAAAATAAAAAAATACTGGAACTAGTACAATAAAATATTGTGGAAATGTTGAAAAAAAATGTTTTGAGAATAATTAAAACCAGAGTCATCACTATGTAGAAAAACCTAAACCATACTGTTGAACCATGATGATGCTGTTTGGCAGCGATGCAGCAGAATTGTGTTGCATATTGTTAATTGCTCATGTTTTTGTTGCAGAACTGAAAGTTATAGTTTATGCTTTTTCCCTCTTCAGATCATCGCTCTCAGTATCAGTCTTGTCAAATATTTATTTGGGGACAGGAAAACCCCAACTACAGATTCCTGGATTTGTATTTCTACTCTAAGATGTTTGATTTAACATTGTGTTTAATGCCAGGCCTGGTCTAAAAGTCCACTTTGTGTATGTTTGTGTTTGTTATGCATACCTGTTAGTCTGCCTGCCTACCTGTCTGTCTGAGCTTGAATAAAGGAGTATTCTGTATTTCTGTATTATCGTCTCCCTGCTTTCCTTCTTCTCTGACCTTCTATTGTGAGTTGCTTGGAGACTGACAGAAAAGAAGCGCTGTCCAACCCTTTATATAATTCCCTCTCTCCCCTCCATCCCTCCATCCATCATCCATCCCCTTGTTTCCCTCAATCTCTCAAACCCTTTACCCCGTCATGTCTGTCTGTCTTTGAGCCTGTCTTTCTCTTCAGATATCAAACATGCTCTCGCTGTCTTTCTAGTATTCACAGCACCGAGCCATCCTCCAGCACAATGTTGGATGTGTCTGGGTAATAGGGTGTGCACACAAACACACTCACAGACACACACACACACCCTTTATTCACAGCTTTTCATTGCCCCCACTCTCCAATTCACACGGTATGAGACACTGGCCTTGGGATAGATGCGTGTTCGACCCTCCTTGCCCTGTAAAACATTTGATTTCTATCATTCTGCTCGTGTGTGTGTCTTCTTGCGTTTATGCACATGCAACAATCGCTTGAATTGAGTCTATACAACTAAAAATTGAATTGATCAACCCCCTCAGCTGAGTGGCCGTCAGCATTTGTATACCAATACAAGCACCAGCCATAGCGTGATTTGATTGATTCCCATTTGTCTGTTGTCTGTTTTGCACCTGTGTTGCTGGGTATGAATGGGAGGAATATGTCACATAGTGATCTTTCTCCTCTTAACAAGCCAATTTATCAGGTGGTTCCTAGGTTCTTGGTGAACGTGGGGTCTTTTCATTACCCAGCCTCTCCCTCTTTCCCTCCCTTTCTTTATCTGCCAATTCAAAGAAAACCTTCAACAGAAAAAAAAAAAAAACCCCTTCCATATCATAAAGAAAAACGAGAGTAAATGACAAGAAATGCAACACTCCTTTTCTTCACAGCCGGACAATGAGAAGAGGGTGAAGATGATTCTTCTTAATTAAGGAGCGGGGTAGATATATAGCTAACGAGACGGTTCTAATTAAGAGCATCCTGCAAGGTGACGAGGTGATGCCGAGAAGCGGGACTCGGGAAGGATACAAAACAAAAACGCTTTCAGTTTAGTATCCAAAACCGCATAAAGGAGCAAATCTGAAATGCAAGAAATGTTCATCAAATGCTTTGCTTTTGCCTTGCATAATTACTGGTTTTGTGCTGTTTGAATGGCCCGGATGACTTCTTAGCGACGGCTTCCAAAGCCGGACTCCTGGGTGATGGAATATATTTCCCCAACAAGTGTTGTGCCCGTTTCTTCTCCCGTTGAGCCCCAGAGATCTGACACCTGGTAACAAGAATGTAGCTGCTGCCCCTTCTGCCTTTATCCTCAAGACCCATCCAAGCTAATCAACGACAGGTTAGACAGAGAGGTATGAAAGAGAGAAAAGACGGGGGTGGACTGAGTGGATGTAGAGCAGGATGGATAATTAAAATTATATGTGATGTAATCAGAAATCCACAAAGGAGCATCCTAATTAGCCTCTTTGGTTACCTTTTGTTTTTATCTCGTCTCCTCCTGTGCAGTTTATACAGCAAATTTAACAAAGTGTTTTACACAATATAGATGAAAACAAAGCCTTAAAAGTCAGATTAGAAATAGTAGAATCACAACACAAAGAGATGAAAACATGAGGTAACACTCCCCAGCAAACTGTGCTTGAAATGAAACAATGACTGAGATTTTTCTTACTTTCTTTCTTCTTAGTTTCTATTTTCATGGGTTTTTGAAGGTATTGGCTGACCAGAGTCTGTATGACACACAGTTTCAGGACAGTGAGTCTCAGCTTCCATACAAAACAAACAAGAAGGCAAAACACAATTATCTCCGCTGTACTCACTCTGTCTGTTGTTGGCTGTGTCTGAGATCACTTCAAAGGTATTTTATTTGAGTGTTTGAGTGACTTCTAAGTATAAATGTGAAGCTCTACATAGTGCACTCACATACTCCCACTGTGGAGCAGCAAAGTACTTTCTGCTAACAACTGCACAAAGCAATGCAAGTTCCCAGTTGTGCGACTTGCCACACAATGACACACAATAATAATCGAGTATGTGTAATTTCAGTGTACTGCTCACTGAACAGTGAACTGTACATAAGGAGTAGTGAGTGAGTCAAATAATTTTACACAACTTTAGAAACAACCAAAAACACAATATTGCTGACAGACAGAGCGAGAGAGAGTTATTGACTATAAAGGACTTGACATAAAAAATAAAATATACGGACTGTTAGTTAATCTATATTTTAATTCAGCAAATAAATACATGTTGGGCCGTTCGACAAAGTTAACCATGTTATTGTTGTAACCATGACAACAAAGATTGTCTAATGTTGAGGAAGAACTTATCTTAACCCAAATCACCATCTTTTTCTAAACCTGACCAAACCATGACCGTTACTATCGTAACCATGGCGAGGAAGGTAGAAGGTAGGTACGTCGCTGTCAGTACAGTACTGTTTCCTGTAAACCTTCATATGACCTCAGCCTCTCTCTCTCTCTCTCTCTCTCACACACACACACACACGACTCTCCTCCATCTTCCACTTCCTTGTTCCTTCCATGTTCCTCTGCTGCCCTACTAAGGTTTCAGCCCTGCATCTAACTTCTAACTTTGTGCCTGTCATTCTCTCTCTTCCTCTCTCTCTCTCTCTCTCTCTCTCTCTCTCTCACACACACACACACACACACACACACACACACACGGCCAGGTTTCAGGGCCATTTCTAACTTGGGTACATGAGATGAGGGGAGCCACATGACTTGTGATTCATGAGGACGCTCATAGAGCTGTCACACTGGAGGCAGGTGTCTCTCTCTCTCTCTCTCTCTCTCACACACACACACACACACACACACACACAGAAAACAGGAGTGTGACCTCATCCCTAAACATTGCAAGATGGTAGTCAGATGGCTGACAGAAGAGTCTTGTTGCCAGTCATAGGACCTAAGCTCACACACACACACACACACACACACACACACACAGACACACACACACACACACACACACACACACACACACACACAGAAACTCTAAATAGTGAGCTGAAACCTGATCAAACTGGCGAAGCGACAATATCATATTAAAAGTTATGGCTTGTGTTGCTGATAGACGGCTCTTCTGCCACTTCTCTCTGTGACCATTTGCCACAGTTTACTCACTTGCACCCATCAGCACCCACAGGTGCTGCATCTTATCATTACAGCTTTCACCGAAACACTGTCGTTAGGAGAAAATTATCTTTGACAATCAACTACCAGGTAACAGACAAAACAGTGGCGATTTGACACATGAAAACCTTCACATTAGCTGCTCTTGACACCTGGTTACCTGCTTTTCTGGCTAAAATCTGCATCAAACTAATTGAAGCATTTCAGATCTTGAATGAACAAAAGAAGAACTTGCCAGGAATTGCTTGCAAAGATAATACACTTTGCACATCAAATAGCTAAATAAGAAATAGTCATAAAGAAAAGATTAAAAATACATTGTAATTATGCTCTAATTTTGCAGGTAGTTTGCAGCGAGCGCATCTGAGGGATCATGTCTCCATGTTTAGTTAAAGGGATTATGTAGCTGAGGAGATTATTTATAAACCGTTGCTCTTGATGAGCTGGAGGTGGGGTTACATAAACGAACGAGGCTGTTGGTAATAATAGAAGGAGCAACAGAGATCCTGTAACCCTGATGGTGGAGACGAGTGGCCCCCAGCAGAAAGAAAGTCATGTAATAGTTTGCAGTTAACGTCATTTTATTTTCTACTTTCATTAGTTTTAATTGATTCTTCATTGTGTCATGCTGGTGATGTGGTGTTAGGGAAGCGGGTCAGTTGATCCACCACTTTTATCCAGACTCCCCCCCCCCCAACTCTTCATCCGGCACCAACATTGGGTCAAATTTAAATGTGTGCAATACTTTGGTTTTATAGCCAACCTGCAAAACACTGTAAACATTCCCATCCTCTTCAGTTGTACTTTGTTAGCAAATATTAGCATGCTAACAAAAATAAAATAAGAGTAAAGATAATAAACATCAGCCTGTTAGAGTGGATATTAGTGTTGTTTGTTTGCTAATGTTCTGGAATCAAACCTGAAATTCAACTAGTTTTGCTAGAAAACTAAATAGTATTTTGCTTTTTTTTTTTCATCACGAGGGCGCAGCCATCTTTGAACGAGCTAGATGATGATGTCAGAGAAATGGGTCTCCTCTTGTCTCTGTGGTTGTTGTTAGCTTGTTCCTTAGGTGACAGCACTGAGACCTCCAATGCTTCATTCTCCTGACACAACATGTGAAATGTCTTCTTGGTTGTGCAGCTAACATTTGCTGCTGTTGTCCACAGAGTCGGCCGACGACAGAATGGCCCAAAAGCATCTGTAGCTGGGTTTTTAAATTTGGTCTGTTGGTCTTTTCAATTCAACCAAACTTTCAAATTCAGTTTCCCAAACTAGTTACGAGTCTGACGTACGAGTCTCCGGCTTCCTAGTAAACAACCATTCTTGTGACAAAAACAAAGATGGCGGCGCACTAGGTTACAAATGCAGCAGCAAGGTAGCCTATATTAATGAGTGTTTTCATGATGTTTACAATGTTTTCATTGTGGTATATCTATCTAATGAACTGATGCTATAAATATGTGTTTATTTTGCATTTTCTTCTCCTCTTTTATATTGTCACTGTGAGCGTGTTAGCATGCTGACATTAGCATTTAGCTCAAAGCACTGTTGTATCTAAGTACAGCCTCTCAGAGCTTCAAGCATGGCTGCACACTCTTTGTGTTGTTTGTACAAATCTGCTGCTGAAAGTTTATCTTATATCTTTTATTAATTTAAGAAAGATTTGATTTGTTGAAGAGGCCAGTGAGTCCAGAAGAGCAACAAACAGAGGATGGAGCGATGACAAAAAGAAGCATAAAGGAGAAAATTAATTATACTCCAATGTAACAATCATGTTCAGATATAATAAGATGTATCTGTAACAACAGGGAGGTTGTATAAATCTTTTCAGTGGTTAGATTTCATGGCTGTTAAGTACCGGTATGTGTGGGAACTTTTGGACATGGATGGATGAATGATGGGGGATATTTCCACAGTGGCCTCTCTCCACACAATCAAACTGATGTGGAACCGTGTCTCATATTCTCATTCAGAAATGAACTGTGACAAGCCGTGAATTCCTCCCCTCGCTACAAGACCAGAATTCCTCGTTTACGCACCGCGCTGTTCACTTTTTTATTGAGACACCAACTGAGGATTTGTGTCAGGAATCCGTGTCATGCAGGACACAATCCGACGAATGTGGCACAGTTTTAACACCGGTAACCTCATCCAGGAGCCGCTGCTAAGGTTTCTGGGCTGAACGTCCTGCCGTCTCCACACTCGTCTACATTCTGTTACAGTTTACACCAACTGCTGCTAAGTCAATGTTAAGCTTTTATCATGTCAGTTATATGGACATGATAACTGTAAGAGGACTGAGGGAGAGGCAGCCAACGTGAGCAAGCTATAAAGTCCAGTGTTTCATTATATATATATATATATATATATATATATATATATATATATATATATATATATATATATATATATTTATACACAGTTTATAAATATGTAAGTTTTATACTAAAAGTGTGACCTTAATGCACCTTTTGCATCACAATCAATCAAAATCATCAACAACAAAAACCTTTATTTTATTATAAATTTTACCTGTATTAATTTTTTTTATTTATTAAATATTACATTAAAATTATTATTATCATTTTAAACTTTTTAGTGGCATTCAAGCAATTATCATAAAACATAAAATATATTTTCATTTAACACGAATAAAAGGAAAACAAACAAAAACAAACATTTACAAAATTCCTAAAAGTCTACATGTAAATTTACAGCAATGTACGAATCAGCAACTGATGTTTATTTGAATTAATTCTAAGACAGTGAATCCTCCAAATTAAATAACATAAATCGCCATTTCTATGTGCCCTCCAGAAAAAACGCATTCATACAGATGAGCCCCTGTCTGTCAATGCCTGAAAACGCCTGTTACAAATAACTGTTGGAAAATAAATTTGTTTTATGATGTGACAACAATGAGGTTAATGTTCAGACATGTTCAGGCACAAAAGTGACTTGGTCCGCTTTGAGGAAAGATCTGGGTTAAAATTATTACTCCTACTTTTGACAAATGTCTAAAGGGCTTTGTCATTAAAGGTTAACGTACTTTATGTTGTTTTGTGTGACTCAAATTAAAACTTGCAGCATGTGTAAGCTGAATACACAGGGTCTGATAAGGCAAATATGTTTTACACAATCTGACATGGTCTCACATTTGTACATTTGTACAATATTGCAGGTTCAGTATATGTTTCCTGTTTAATGTTTTATTTACTTTATTCAGTTACTTACTGTTCTACACTAAAACTAAACTTTCACTGTTTCTATTGTACAATATATTCTTATTCTGTTGCTCATGTGTCATCTCATCTATTGCTTCAACTGGGCTTCGATTGTTGTATTTTATATATTTTTTATTTGGAAACTAAAATACACGGAATACTGTATAAAATCTACAAGAAGAGGTTCAAACTGGAATCTTTAAAGAAATTTGCAAAAAGGCGATTTAGTGAACAAATATTGAGGGAAGCTCGATGTTATGATGAAAAATGTAAGTCAGCAACATCTCACATATTTTGGACGATTTGAAATATTATCTCAAGATGTCTTAACAATAATTGTTTCTTTTGCCTTCATGAAGAAGCTGTGAAGAACAGCCAACATCAGCTGACAGTTTGCCTCATATACTTTCAGTCTTTCTAGCTTACAAGTGTTCCCCGATGCTTATGAAGCTGATGGAATAGGTAATGCACCTGATATTTTTCAGATTTTTTGACATTTTACTTAAATTGGCGTTGGATGGAAACGCGGCTCTCTCACCTGGGGATCAGCCTGATAACAGTGAAAGCTGGGAGAGCTCGCCGGTCTGAGCGCGAGGATTCTCAAGATTCCCTGCAGCATAGCAGCCATGCTTCGCAGTGCTTCTGCAGCTTGTTAAGAGGGGATGCCAGGCATGGTTCAGCCCGTGTATATTTTCATTTAGTCTGAATGCTTGGCACACTGGGGCGGTAAATGGAGAGGCAAGGTGGGCATAGATGGCATAGTTACTTTGCACTTGCATGTGATGAAAGAAAACATTCATTAACAGATCTAATTTACATTGCTTCAAGAGGCAGAGCTGTGATTAACACCAACACACACACACACACACACACACAATTTATAACATTATATGTGTTATTTACAGTAGCAAACCCTGAGCTATACATTTGCTCCATACCAATGCATTTCTTATACTGTAATATTGGTTGGTAAAAGATAGCTTCAGTCTGTATAACTTACATCAACTAGCCTTAAAAATGGTAAATGTCATGTTTCTGCTTTTATGTTGATTATGGCAACAGAAAATGACCCATTAGGGAGAGATATTAAGGCACAATGATGAGATAATAAGCTTCAGAAATCATCAATTTGGTGAGTAAACTAATGCAAAAGATGGACTCTTTCTTTAAGAATAAATCGTAAAAAAAAATCCTCTTCAGTTTTATATTATGGTACTATTACTATTACTGGTTCTAACAGTCATTATTGCTTCCTGTGCAAAAACGTTGGGTGGTCCACAAATCTAATATTATTATTGTTTTTACATATGATTGGAAAGCTGCCTTCATATCTCACCTCCATGCTGGTTTCACCACATCACACCAGGACTGATGACGCTTCATGTCCCTCGAGTTCGTACTGAGCTTGGAGCGACTGCTTTTGGCTTCTTTGCAGCATCCACCTGGAACAAAGCACTTTAACAATTAATTCACTGGTACCTCTTAGTGATTTTAAATCCATAACCTATAACCTTTTAACTTCTGTTTCTACCTGCTTTAAGTTACGCTGTTGTTACATTATTTATTAATAAATATAATATAAATATTTATACTTTTTTTTATTGAAGTACAGTATTTAATTTTATTGGTGCACTAAAGACCAACCTTGTAATGCACATGTTGTGTATCCATTCTTGCTTATGACTTATGTGTCCCCTTATTCCATGTGTGTGTTTGTGTGTGTACATTTCTGTGTGTGTGTATGTGTGTGCATTTCTGTGTGTGTGTGTGTGTGTGTGTGTATGCATTCACCCGTTGAGCGCCTCTTTTCCAAGTATGGTCACTATGAAGCAGAGCTGTCGCTTAGGGGCCTTTGGTTGAAATTAATGAGCGACAGCCAAGGTTAAAAAAGAGGAGACAGCTGGGCCTGTCAGCACCCAGAACAGGAGCAGCAACAGCAGCAGGAGCACCCAGGGGCCCGCCAAGGAGACAAGGGAGCAAGGGAGCAGAGTGAGAGAAGAGAGGACCCTCAGCATGAGGGGATAATGGCCAGGGAGTTAAGTGGGTGAAGATCAGCTGAATTGACATGTGGGAGGAACCAATAAGATGTGCTAATTTTAAATCCTTCAGGATAAATACACCAGAAAACAAAATATTAAGTTTATAAGTTTATAGGAGCCTATTTATATAAATACGTCATAACAAAACCATTAAGTCAACATGACAAAATTAAAGGGCCACCTCACCCAGACTGTAAACAAAAATGCAAACATTAGGAGCCATCCCACTAAAATGGAGGTAAAAGGTCGTTAAATAAATTAACAGTGTTTTTTTGGGGACCAGTTTTGTGCTGAGCTGAATCTAACAGTTTGAACCACCTACAGACTGAAGACCGTCTCAATCAGCTCTGAATATCAGCTGTGAACAGTGTTGCGTTCACTTACTGTTGCATGTATTGAATTACTTTGGTATGGTGATGCAATCTCTCAACTTAGAAAAAGATTGAATTATTCGAGTCTTTGAACTCAACTGAGTGAAAAGTGATTTGTTATTTCCCCATTTCTAAACACAATATTCAAAGTAGGGAAGCCTCAAGTCCCCACATGTTGCTGTTAGCTGCTCTGGGTCATTATTGGCCTCAGTAGTGATCCACTGTGTCAGATCAGTGCATCAGAGGTGACAGTAGGGATACACACACTACTGCATTTTAGTTTTAAGACGCACGTTTGGAAACACTTTTGACCCCATTTTAGTTTAAAAAGTCAGGGGTTGCATTGTAGTCTGGATCTTTGGAAATGATGACGTAGACGTCCTAATCAGGGAGCGCCAACTACCAGTGGTGAAAGCAACATGGATAATTAATTACAAGCTACTTTTTTGTCTTAGCTAGCAGCTGTTTTGCAGTATGTTTTCTGTTGAACAAACCCACGCTTTTGGTGTTTTAATATGGCACAACCTACATGATATTATCATCACTTAACACTTTGTTGAACCTGTATTGAACAGTGAATCATTTCATATTGAGGATCAGGCACAGACCGAGTTAAAACAGAATAACTCCATACTTCCTTGGTAACTCTTATTTTTCCCCCATTTAATTTTTCCAATTTCTCCATTAGTCGTTAGAAGTTAAAGCCACACTCCGTCTCATACCTGGATTTTCCCTTTATGCAATCATCTAAAACCACCTCTTTTCATGTGAATGTCCTCATAGCCTTGTGTCAGAGAGCTCTTTTTCATGGGCTGGTAATGGTTTCTATGAAGGCTTTCACTTGGAAAAGCTGTTTTCCTCTTTATGGCACAGTAAGTGTTTTTAAAGTTTTGTTGAACATTAACTGCACTGAGTAGTAATGACATAAAGCGAGTGAGGCGCAAATGTGAATGGTAAAAGGACAAGGAGAACAAAGCAAAAGAAAAGGGAAGGGAGGAATTAGGCAGAGAAAGAAAAGACACTCTTCAGTCATGATCCACTTAGATATGTCAATCTGTCTCTGTGTTACTGCTAATGGCTTTGCACAGAGGCGGTGATGAAATAAGTATTGCAATGGACACTTTAAAGAGGCGAGAGTGGTTACAAGAGCAAGGACAGCTATGGTCTACCTGGGTTACAAAGTTTTCAAAGAATTTTCAACACTGATGTTAACTTTTTTTTAAACTTTTTCCTCCAGTATATTTTTATTATTAATATTTCCATTTTGTAATAGATTATTCAGTGCTATTTATCTTGTGCTATTAATGCGGATACTCATATAACACACAATTTAATATTTTCCATTTGAAAAAGTCCTCCAAGTCGAAGGACCATAAACTGTACGGCTTCGGTGTGTTGAACAACACAGCTGCACTCAAACTGCAGATAAAGTGTATTAAATTGTAGAGCTACTAAATGGGCAGTGAGTCATTCTGAGGTTAAAATGCAGTTGAATGAGAAGCTGTTGCAGCAGCACGAGGGAGTGTGCAAGTAAAAAGCAAGTCACCAGAATTTATATGTCCTTATGAATGTGTAAAAAATGGCCCAGGCGGTTAACTATGATTTTACTCCTTATACCTATTTTCTGGACTTGACTCTAATCTCCTCATATTTATTACCTCTGTTGAAACAAATTTCAACAGCACAGGTCAACTGGGATTCACAGCATGTTTTTAAATATACAGATACACATGCCCCCATATTTAAATCAATTTTTTTTCATTTGTGGATCATATTGAGATTGATATATTTCAATCTCTTAGCGTGAATTCTTACAGGACTATTAAGTCCAGAATGAATGACTTGCTCTTAAACTGACAATAAAACTCTTAAACCAGACAAATTAAAAGAATTTGGCTCATACATACAAAAGTTCAATTAAAGGAGTTGTGGCTTTTCATTTTAAGCACAAATGCAGAATCAATTATCTGGAATAAAGAGGGAATTAAAAAAAAAAAAGATACTAATTTATGGATCATGGGGCTACAAAATAGTAAATTTCCAAAAGCAAACACAAATGAATGTAAATACAGTTGATTATTAAACTTAAAGGTTATATACGATATTTACTACCACTAGAAGCTGCTGCTAACTAAACACAGCGGAGTAAAGTTAGCCTGCGTACACAGGAGCTAATAAAAAACAATCCAGACACAACCATCAGCCCACACTTGGTATGACATGCTCCACGTCAGTGCTGACTCTTACTCTGCTAGCGTTAGCTAACGTTATCATGCTTTCTGTAGCCGGTCACTAATAAAAAGAGACATGTAGCGTCAAGTAACTTACACACGGAGGAGAAAAAAAACAGTTCTGAGTCAAGCTTGAGCCCTTTAGCAGCTCATAGGCTTCTCCATCTCGGAAAAACCAGAGAAGACAAGATCCCGTCTCAAATCTTTCTTTCTCTCTTTCCTCGGTGGAGGAAATTCTGGTGGGTCGCTTTCACCTGAACGCTGCGTACGTCACTCTGCCATCTTGCTTTGCCTATAAACGTGGGCCAACAGATCCACAGGGAGGACCTCACGTGCACTCACATCCACTAACATGGACGCACGGCTGGACCACCGACCAATACAACAGAAAGAGAGGCCTGGATCACGACACATGGTGGGAGTGTAACTTATATCTTTTCATAGAAAATAGTTGTTTGCAGCCATATTACTGTTAAAAACCTTGTATATAACTTTTAATAAGAGCTATAAGTGTATTCCATGATTAGTGACCAGGACTTTCAGCAAGTTGCTTTATCATGAGTAACGTCGTAGTTGTTGTTGGTATCATAAGGAAGTGTCAAG
The DNA here is from genome assembly GCF_046630095.1 of Trachinotus anak. Taxonomy (NCBI): domain Eukaryota; kingdom Metazoa; phylum Chordata; class Actinopteri; order Carangiformes; family Carangidae; genus Trachinotus; species Trachinotus anak. Next base: position 2,192,397 of record NW_027273882.1, on the reverse strand, counting down.
TTTGTAAAACTTTATTATTATACTTTACAGAAGTTAACTGAAAGTCATTGGCTACCTGGTGACTGGAAAAACCAAGATCTAAAATATTATAGCAAGTCTTGAACAATGTTTAGCTGGAACTCAATATGTCTTATGTTCTGTATGTTAATGGGATAAAACAAGCAAAAACAATGTTAGGTATACTGACGAGTACTGATTGAGCTTAAATGCTTTGCAGAACTTTTTTCACAAATGCAATAGCACTCGCAGAGACATAAACAGAGTTTCCCTCATGAATAGTTTAAAACCTTTTTTTTTTTTTTTTTTTTAACATATTGTATATTTGAAACCAAAGCATTCCTGTAAAAAATGAGTAGTTTATAGGTCTGTGCAGCAGGTTATTATGACCCATAGTTACGTTTTGTTGCTAGGCGACATCTAGAGGTTGTAGTAATTATGACAGGAGCAAAGAGAAAAGTGTGATGACTAATTTATAGAGCCACAAAGTCCAGGTCAGGAGGAGGTTGGGTTGGATGGATGGGTCAACAACGCACAGGAATATGACCCAGGAGAGCAGTGTTCGATTCCCATATGAAAGTAGCAGTTCATGTTGTTTCTTTAGTCCAAGTTAACCAAGTTGTTATTATTGTAACCATGACAACAAAGATTCCCTAATGCTGAGAAAGTACTTATTTTATCCCAAATGAGTTATAGTGCCTAAACCTAGCAAAGCCGTGTCTGTTATTACAGTAACTATGGCGACAACGGTAACTACACCGCTGTCGTATCGGAGGGTTGAAAACCTGTATGGTCGCTCATGTTGGAGGACTGGTTACTGAGTTAGGTTGATAAATCCCAGTAATCAGAATACAGCCATTTATATTTTTCCATGCTTTTATCAACTAATTATTTATTCTATTAACAAAAACAAAAGTCTGATGTATTTGATTTTTCAAGCAGGAGAAGATCTCCACTTCCCAGCCCCCTGCGATGTTAAAATAGTGTACACTGCATCTGCCTGAGATATATATTCAGCCAGTGGATTTCTATCCCTGTGACAAACTCGCACAAAAGTCTGATCCTGCCAACAAGCAGTCCCTGAACTTCAAGGTTTTCTGTTTGAAGGTCATCACAGAAGTTATTCTCTAAAAAATGAATTAAAAAAATAAAAATAAATGGATATTCAGACATTCTTTCAAAACACTGCCCTTGCTATACCTAGTGTAATAATAAAATTTAATGAATTCAAAATTAAATGCTTATAAATTGTGAAAAGGTGAAAAAAATGTTACCCATTGATTCTGTCCAGTCTTTTGTGTGTTCCTGGACTGAAAAATAGACTCTTTGTGGGGTTTTGTAAATGCTTTTATTTTTGTTTCAAAATGAAGTAAATCATTTTAATCAGCGCAACATTAAATTTTTATTTTGATCAGTTAAATGTGAATTTCTGGGGAGTTGATTAAAATGCTTTTTGGATCTTTGTGGTAGACTGACTTTCTTTGAAATGGAGTGAAATGACATTTTCTGACATGAAATGCCAAAAGTGAAAACAGAAGAAGAGAAAGAGGAGAGGAGGGCTGACTGATGAACTTTGAAACTCCCACGTCACTTTTTTTTTTAAAGGACTCCACATGATTTATAGTTTTTGTGCTTTGCTGTACTTTCTTGTTCTTGTTTTTATTCTTCTAGTAATTTTTTCATGTTCATCTTTCTTCTTCTTGTCTTATTTTCCTTTTGTTGTACTTTCTCATGTTCTTCCTTTTGTGTCCTTGACTTGCGTGTTTTTTTTTCTTTTTTTCCCGCTGATGTTCTTCTTTGCACATATTCCTATTCTCTTCATATTCTTCTTACTTGTCATCTTCTTCTTTATTCTTGGTTTGTTTTCTCGTCTTTGCTCATATTCCTGCTCATGTTATTAGTACATTATTTAGTACGTTCCACTCTGCTCTTCTTCTTGCCAACAAATTCTCCAAAATAACTGAAAGAAAATGTTTGCACTTGCCCTCAGGAACAACACATTTTCTGATGTCTCCGTTAGCAGGACGAGATAATTTGTCAGTGCCAAAACTAAAAAAAAAAAAAAAAATCATTTTTGATCTGACTCTATTAGATTTGGTTCAGTTTAGACACAGAAACAACTTGATTAGGGTTAGTGAAAGATCACAGTTTGGGTTAAATAAGTGCTTCATTAAGGTTAGAGGGCCTTTGTTATCATATTGCCGTTAAGAAGACTTTGCTTGTCTACACTGAACCAAACATAAAAAACACACGTGTGGTTTTAGACAGCGTGCTGAATAACTTCTGACTGAAATGATTGTTGCTGATATTTTCTTTTTTACTTTCAGAATTTAAAAATGAAACCTGCAGTTTTGCTATTGTGTGATCTTCAGTGTGACTGTGGGGTTGTTGTTTTTTTTGTGTAGGAATTCACTTGTACTGTTGGTAGATAACAAAATATGCCGCATAAACATCCACTGGATTTCAAGTCAAACAGCACTTCAACTGGATAATTTCTCTGTGTATTTTAGTGTGTGTTTGTGTGTTTACTTAATATTTTACACTGGAAATACCAGTTTATCCACCCACACACACACACTTTGTGTTGTGTCCTTGGTGGGACGCTGGTAGACTAGTGGTAAATAGAGGGTCACGGTCGGGTCTTCCTCATCATGCGGCCGAACAAAACCAGCTCCACTCTTCCACCATGAAGGAAAAGCGAGTGGTGAAGAATGAACAGGATGTAACAACAACCGCACACACCTGCTCAGTCTCTCCCACATGTGTGCACCACTGTATGTACAGAGGATGTCTACACATTGATGTGTACATCAATGAATGAATGAATGACTTTGTTCAGATACATGATGAAGATACATGAAATTTAAAATAATGTCAGATAATCCAATTAAACCAGAAAGGTGTAAAAGAGAACGGAATCTATTTTTTTAAGAAGTAATGGAGATAAATTGTACATTTCCTTCATAAATCTTACAACAGGTGCAGCTTTTGCATGACTATTCTGGATCGTATTGTCATTTGTTTTTCTATCCAGCGCTTATTTGTAGCCCCACAGGTCTATTAGCACGGCTGCAGTCTTTTAGTGTTGTTAATATGAGTCTTTGTTGTACAGGAAGAGGGGTCCAGGTCAAACTCATGGTGGGACACTGGGAACGATGAGATATTTTAATTGTAAAATTCAAAACAAAAGTCTAACTCACAGAAGCTCTCTTTTTTTGGTAGACATAACACGAGGATCAGCCACAAGCTGTGTGTGTGTGTACATTTGTTATAGCGTCCAATCTCAGGCACACCAGAGTCAGTTTTCAACTCAAACTCAAGCTGTTCATTGTCCGTGTGTGTGTGTGTGTGTGTGTGTGTGTGTGTGTGTGTGTGTGTGTGTGTGTGTGTGTGTGTTTCAAAGCTTAAACTCGTCCACTGAAGGCAGGGCATGGTTGTATGTGTAGAATGCCCACAGCCAATGACACTAATTCGAGGGTAAGATGTGTTTATAATTTGAACCATATAAATTCTACATTTAGAGTTAAATAATTTTGGGTTATTCTGGGGAGACAATGTCATGCCCCCCCCCCCCCCCCCCCCCCCTTCACAGTGAGACTTTTTTTTTGGTCTCTGGAGAGCTGAAGCATGTTCCTGAGGTTTAGAAATGTCAACACTTTATCACATCTGAAGCTGTGCTTACATATTGCCACAGCTGGTGTTTTCTAATTTTGATGAATTACCTCTTCACTAATGAATTAACATCAACCACTGCACACTGCACCCGAGCTGTACCGGAGACTCGGACTTGACAGGTGTTAGACTTGACTTTTGTTACCCCCCCATATCCACTGGATTTGTTCCTGTTCCATTGTGGCTGCCAGAGATGATCCACTGTCTGTAGAGTGGGGGCCAATGTCCACCTGACACTTAAAGCTCTCTTCTCCACTCCATTATCGTTACACATCAGGTCTATTTTTCTCTGAAGCACTCTTGAATGTATAAATACCTACATTAATTGGCTAATAATGCATTTCATATACTTTCAGTCACAACTCCGTCAACTTTGTACTGAATTTTTCACATTGTCAAACTTTAATGAACTTAAATGTGCAATTAATTCTGAGGATAACTAGCAAACGGTCTTCACGGTGCTAACCTTTGAGGGAGTCCATAATGAATAAAGCTAATGCAGCTTTTTAACCATGTTGCACCAAACTGAGCTTCGGTGCAGGAGAATCACACCTGTTTCCTCTTTCACTTAAACTTTATTCGGATAGTTTTATAAGATTTGTAAAACTTTCTAATGTTCAATTGCTGTTCAAAAGCAGGAGTATAGTTACGATTTGTTGCTAGGTAACATCTAGTGGTTGTAGTAATTATGACAGGAGCAAAGGGAAAAGTGCGGTGACGTAGTTTATAGAGCGACAAAGTCCTCATCAGGAGGAGGTTGGGGTGGATGGATGGGTCAACAAAACACAGGAATATGACCCAGGAGAGCAGTGTTCGATTCCCATGTGAAAGTAGCAGTTTATGTTGTTTCTATCATCCATGACGGTTTGACAAAGTTAACCTTTGTTATTATTGTAACCATGACAACAAAGATCATCTAATGTCGAGAAGGTACTTATTCTAACCCAAATCACCAATTTTCCTAAACCTAACCAAGCCATGACCGTTATTATAATAACCATGGTGACAAAGGTATGCCGCTGTCGGTACAGCCTGCGTGTTTATTATTGTCACCATAACAACCAAGGTCCATTGCGCCTGCTGCCGTAGGGGACACTTCTATGGGTTGTAAAAACAACCTGTATGGTTGTTCAGGTTGGAAGACTGGTTGAGTTTGATGACTGCCCTTTAGAACAACTCATAAATGTCTAGTTATAAATTGTGTTCATAAAGTCCAGTGTCTCAATCTCTAGAAAAACCCACTGTCATTAGAAACTCATTTTGGATAACGAGGGGATTAAACGTCAGGAGCCTTGACTGAATACAAATGGTTAAAGTTTGGTCAGTACTGACTTGTTAGAGAGTTAGGGAAAGATGATGGTTTGGTGCAAAATGAGTACGTTGTTAAGGTCATTTGAGCTTTGTCATCATGGTTATAATAATAAACATGGACAAAGATATAGAACGATGGTTGTTGTGGTTAAAAGACACAACACTGACTAGTGGTAGATAACAGGAAACACATCTCCCACGTTAAAGGGTCCAACATCCCCCTCACATGGATTTAATCGCTCTGAAATGAACTCACCTGACTTCCTCCTTTGCTCCCATCATAACTACTACTTGATCTACAGGTCTTTTTTTTGGGATGTCTCAAGTTGTGGCCAGGTAAAATCCTGAAAAACCATAAAATTCACTCTACAAAAAGCAAAAAAAAAAAAAAAACTGGTACAGGTACTGGTCAGCATTCAGAGCTGAAGGACTTATGATTTAATACTTGACTTGATCTGTCCTCTTAAAAAAACAGCTCTGAATCTGAACCAGAACCTGAAAAACCTTATTGACCCCCAGTGAGAAACTGCTTAATTGAATTACCTTCTTTTTTTTTACGCTGTTCTGAAATAATTTCATACGAAGAGCATCGAACACACCAAATTGTTCCGGTAACCTTCTCTCAAATCCATCAAAACCTGTGAGTGACAGCGGAGAGGATGCCGAACATTCCTGATTGAAAATTCCTCAATGAGCCTTGGATGGGGGGGGTGGGGGGGTTCTTGTTCCATAATACACACAGAGCGATGGTTGAATAGTGCCTGTGAGATGAGCTGAGCTGTACTACAATGGGAGATATTTTGGGTTTTAATAGCTTCTCTGTGCCACTTGGAGGGAACAGGTGTGCTGCTTGTTGGGAGGCGGGGTGGGGGTCAGCCAAAAGGACAGTGGAGTGCCAGAATTACAAAAATCAGTACAAGGGGTTATTAGTACAAGGGGAAAAATCCATGATGATCACATAATGGTTATATTCATGTGCAAAAGTATTTATAGCACAGCTTGACAGAGCGTGTGTGCTCTTTTACAGCAACTTCTCACACAACATTTTACTCATTAAAAGTGAACCTGGTCGTTTGTGTGGTCAGTGCAGGCAAATATCATGTCTGAGTTCATTAACATAACATGTATGAGAAGTTATAAGTAATAAGTGTTGCATCAAAAAGTTTGTGCTTTCCACAAACAAACAAACACATCAATATTTTGATATCGTTAAAAAATGCGACAGATTATTAAAAAGGGACATTTAGCATGAAAATAAGCTCAGTCGCAGTCGGAGTTCAATGATCTGTCAGTTGGAGACTTATTTTCAGAGGTTCATGTAAACAACCCAGCCTAAATAAATTGGTGCAACTGGTCAGAAACTTGCCAGTGGTGTTTTTTTTTTTTTGCACACAGGATGTAATCAAACATTTCATTAGAGTTGCCAATCCCAAGTACAGCACTGCTGCTGCTGAGTGTGGGGTTTCTGTTGTGAGTGTGTTATGAAAACTCAGATCACAATGCGAAAATGTTCGATTTTTAAAACCTCAGACTGAGAAGGATAATATATATACTGTATATCAGTATATATTCAAAGCACTAATATTATATTGATGTAATTTAAGGAAACTACCATAAACTCAGATTTCATTTCCACCTGTTCTTATAAGCCCATAGTTAAAATGTAAGAAATGAAAAACATATACATGTCATTAGTTATAAAAAAGATCATTGTATATAACCTAATATTAAAAAAAGTAGATAAAATTATTTAAAATTTTGCACTCTCACTAAATAATAATATAAAATATAATAAGAGGGATAATTATAAGTTTTACTGAATAAATATGTAATTTTAAAATCTGCTTGAAAACAGAAAAAAATATAATTACATATTAAAAATATATTACAGCTTGATGTTTCCTCAGTGTGATGCACGGAAACAACTATTCATTCTTATCTACGTGTGTGTGAATTTAAAACCTTACTTTCTACTTTATCTTCAAACTCTACCTCTCCTAACAGCACCAAACTAGGCGCAAACTATTTGACCTTTGACCTCCAGAATTTGGGAGGCCACTGAGGGATTGTGGGAATTCATAGCATTACATTCCACTCATTGGTCGGTTTGATTTGTTTACTCATTCAATTAGCAGCAAGTGGCAGTTGTTACATTCTTAACTGTGGCTTTAAACCCTACATAAAATTCAGCTGTGCAAACTTTTAGGCCACAACCTTGAAAAGAAATAAGATATTAAGACAATGAAAGGGATTTCGACAAAGAAAATATATATATACGTCCATCTTGCTTCATGAGGACTGAACTGACTTTTGCAAGGAGGAAAATGATAAAGTGGATCCACATCACATTATCTTGATTAACTGTCTTGAATTATATTAGATTAAGCAAAAATGATCTCACTGTAGATGTGGTTTTAAGTTTAAGTTTTAAATTGAGATTATTTTGACACACTTTTGTTCCCAGGGTATAAACTAGATTAATCTTTGGGTGAGTCAGTTGTAACAACCAAAATATAAAATGTGAGGCTCATTTAAAATGTTTTAAGATAAAGCAGCTGTCAATGAAGCAGATATTTGGCTTTACAGCTTCTGTTCTTATAATGTTTCCAAAGTGCACTAAGGCAGAGGTGGAGCTCGGCCTCTGATTGGCCGGAGGGAGGCGTGGGGCTCGGTGTGAAGGGAGGGGGAGGCTGGAGGTGGGAGGGGGTTCCCTCCAGTGCGCCCGGCCGCAGCGCAGTGCGTAAAGAGCGCAGAGCGGCGCAGCAGAGAGAGGGACTCTCCACGGCCGGGATTAGTGCGGTTTCCTCTCCGTCCGAACAGACCTGCTCTCTCAATGAAGCTTGGTTCTTCTCCGTGATTTCTTCGCCATGAGCTGCTTGGATGTGATGTACCAAGTGTTTGGACCTCAGCCTTATTTCAGCTCCTACAGCCCTTATCACCATCAGGTATGGATCCTATATGCTTCATATACTGTTTTTAACCAGCCCATACACGACTTATCTCTATACTACACACTTTATATCAGCTTCAATGTACAGAAAACTTTAAAGTCCTTTGAACCGCCAAGTAAAACTTGCATCCATGTAAATTCAGGAGATTACGCAGACAGCCAAACAGCCAGTAGCTATCGATAATATGTATTTTAATTATTTATCTCCTACAGCTCTTAATACCACTTTGAATCCTCTTTATATCCAAAAATATGTCAGTCAGTCAGTTGCTCAACACTTAAAACCCTCAAAACGCAAAGCGTGGATCCGCGCCACTTATCCACTGCGTAAAGCTTTAGGCGAATGTACAACTTTCTCTTGAGTCGCAAGTTCACTTTGTTTGTGTTTGTATCGACAGTAATATAATTTCTCTGGGTCAAATATGAGTCCTGCACTGTAGATGTGACCATGAACAGACTGTTTGTCTCATCTCTTTAGGCTAATGTTAGAAAAGTAAATAAGAAATATTAGTTTCATGTCAATAATAGTTTCAGTTTTATTCAGGTCGAGACTGAAGGACTTCATGTATCATATATATTTTAAGAGTTTTGTAGAGTTTGTGTAATGCGGATTTGCATTGTGTATGTGTATAGAATCAGGCTCCTGGTTTATTTCAACAACTAGCACAAGAACAATTATTAATTCGCCTAAAGTTTCATTTCCTCCTGTAATTTGACAATGTTGAACTAAGCATCTAGTTCCAGATTTAAAATTGTAATTGTATCTCACACTGTTTTGCCAGTTAATATATTTTTCACAATAATTATGGCATCAGTTGCTAACAATTTATGAGTCGTAGATCTTTAAATCCCACTTTTGAAAGTCACATTTGTGTGTGTGTTGGCGGACTTCATGTCTGTGAGTGTCAGAAGCTGGACTGCAGCAGGTTTTTGTGAGGCCGTAGCAGAGCTGTTAAAGGGCTTTTTTCACTCTCTTAAAACCTCTCAGTCAACATTCAGGCATATTTCACATAGTGCCAAAACTCACTTTACCACCTGAACAGCCCGAGGATCAGTCAGAGACTACATATGCTGTAGCCTACACCACAATCTTATAATAATATATATATGATAGATATATATCAGTTATTTTGTACAGTTTATTACATATATGTGTCTTATTATATACAATAGGATTTTTTAACCTAAATGTTCTTTGTCTTTATGTACCTCAAAATAATTTCATGTAGCCTATAAACAGTCTTAATGCCATGATCTGGACTTTTCCCATTTATCATATCAGTACTTTAAGCACTGAAGCAATTTGTAGGTTTTTCAGTCGTTGTGTGCAGCAGTGCAGTGACTGGTAGAAAGTTATTATGCTTGAAAATGACCACACTGCTTTATGTGTAAATATATCTGCTGTTTATATAGTGACATAATGGTAAATTAAAAGGATGGTGAACATGTATTTGTTGGTTGTTATTGTCAGCAAAGACTATTTTTTTCATTTTCAAATACAAAACACACCTTTTGGTTAATGATGAAGTATTACACATTGTGCCATATGCATTTATATTATTTGTCATATTATTTGTCAGTCTCCCACTTGACACCTGTTGTGACTAATTCCACAGACTAATATTTATGAAGTTTAGAGGTCACATATACAAATATAGAAATCAATGAATCTATGAAAAATTATTGTGTGCCAACAGGCAGATAACTTTTCTTCATATACAGTATAAATCTGTATGTCCTCCCCAGAAACTGGCCTTGTATTCAAAAATGCAAGATCCCCAGGACAGCGGCAGCCGGCTTGGCCCCCCAGGGCCCCTGGCGATCAAAGAGGAGGACAAGGAGCTGCCGCCGGGAGCCGAGTACCTGAGCTCCCGCTGTGTCCTCTTCACTTACTTCCAAGGCGACATCAGCGCCGTGGTGGACGAACACTTCAGCCGAGCGCTCAGCCAGACGACTGCATACGCCGCCTCAAGCAGCCACAAGGCCGTAAGAGGTGTGTGTGTCTTTGTGTGTGTGTGTGTGTGTGTGTGTGTGTGTGTGTGTGTGTGTGTGTTGTCTCTAATTGTATGTCTTTCAATGTGGAAACAGCATCTACAACAGCATTTCGACCATCCTAAGATTCTTACTTTCTCCAGTGAAACCCATGAAACACTTTAATGCTTTAAAGTCGGTTCCTACTGTTCCTGTGTTTTGTGTCTTTTTCTGTTTTTATTCTGACTGATGGCCAACAAAACTTCCCAGGATTCACCGACTTTATCTTGGCGTCTCCTAAGATTGACACCTGGTGACACTTGATTAGATATTCTCATGCAAAGATAAAATATATATAAAAGGAGAACTATTTAAAGTGCAACAACTGGTGATGGCTGTTTTTACTAATTTGAGTCAAAAGTAACTATCAAAATAAATTTCAAAAGCTTCAGTTTTCCTGTTGCCCATTTAACCTCTGACAATTAGATTTTGAAACCAGAAAACTGAATACTGAAAGAAAAAAAAACCACAAAATTTGTCAGAAGCAAAAAAAAAGTGTTTCCCATAGATGACAACTGTAATAACTATCAGTTCTACAAATGGGTGATCAAGACCAATAAACTGCAAGATTTCCTTAATATCAGAGTTAGATTATATTGGCAGAAAGACAACCTTTTATTAATGTATGAGCTGAAATATTATCTTGTGTAAGTAGAAGTAGAAGTGTTTTATGACCCTAAGCTTTTCTTTAATTTTGAGGGTGCTTTTGTATTTTATGTTACCAGCCATGTAACAGAAAAGAGAGAGAAGTGTATTTTATTTGACACTCAGTTGGCAGTTTCCCTGCTCACTTTGTTTTTTTGTTTGTTTGTTTTTTTAATCAAAATGGAAAGTAGAAAAAAAAACAGTTGGAATAAGTGAAAAATATTAGAAAAATATATCAATATATTGAGAAAGCAACATGTTTTATATGTAGCCAGAAGATTCAAAGTACAGTAGGGTATAACTCAGTGGCATGATGTGGCTTTTACAGACTTTTACAGGCAAGAAGAGCAGAAGAACCAGCTACCCGACTAGCATCCTGCATCTTGCTGCACTCTGTCATGGCATATTAACCTTTCTGCACTCCTTCCTGGCTGAAGTAGTATTAGTACTCTATAAAAATGTGCAGGATACAGAAAAAATATATAAAATCACCTCTATGGTAATCTTCAAAATATTAACAAATATTTAATCGACACCTTGATTACCAGAAAGGAAAAGCTATTCATATTATAACTAAAAAGTAGAACATCATTAAAAAGGCTTGGGTATTATGTTACATGGTTCACAGAAAGTATGTCAAATGAATCTGTGAAAACTTTCCTTGCAAAAGGAGTTATTAAAAGCTCCCCTAACTCCCAATAATCACACATGTTGACCAAGGTGATTAGTAAGACACTTATACCCATTTAAAATGATAAAGTGTAATTTGCTTGTTTACTCGCTAGCTTCCAGATACAGTAGTCTTCTGCCATCACAAGAGGGCTGCAAATTACAAGATGGATGCAAACAGGGAATATCAGATTCTTTATGAGACAGTCGCACAAATGGAACACCAAAGTTTAAGTGATGTGTCTCCGGTGTTGTTCCAAGTGATTTTTCTGACGACACAGCTGGTATAACTATTTCACACAATTTCTAGTTATTTGGGGAGGAGTTAAATATTTTTTCGTGCAAAAATTTTGGGTTAATTTTACTTGTCATCATCCAGAGTGCTGCATATTTTTAGTGACGAGTAAATCTTCTTCAAATAATTTTAATTCATAGCAGAGATAAAAGTATTTCCCAGGAGTCTGTTTATTTTGTATTCCTTTTAATGATACTGCATCCTGTAGTGAGTTCAAGTGAATTTCAAGGTTTATTTTTATTATCCAATAATGTTGTGTGTCCAATTATTTATCCAGTTCATCAAGTTATTGTTTTGTCTTCATCTCCAAGGTGACGTTTTCAAATTGCTTATTTTTTTGAACCAGGTCGCAAACTGCAAATACTTGAAACTTTTTCAAAGTGTCTCAAACAAGGAATTGATTATTAGAATATCTAAGTTTAGTTTTGCAAAATTAGAGATAAGTAAGACATTAAGACGGTTTTAAAATTAGGGATTAGGGACAAACTATACGGCTGAAAAAACAAGTGATTGGACATGTTTTTTCAATTTTTTTTTAAACTGCTTTTTTCCCAAATTCAAGAATGAATCTTCAAACAAAGGCTTTCAACTTGAATATCATGTAGTTAGTAATTTTAACTTTAGTATTTAAGAAAGTAAACAATCTTACTGTATAAGTGAAGGTGTGGCTTCCTGTCCCCTCAGATGGATCATTCCCTATGAGCCAGCGAAGTTTCCCTCCTTCTTTCTGGAACAGCTCCTACCAGCCGTCGGTCTCCTCCACACTGGGCAGTGCTCTGTCAGCTTCCCACACGGAGCTCTCCTTCCCTGGGGACCCGTACTCCTCCGCTTCCCTGCACAGCCACCTCCACCAGCCCAGCCCCGACTCCTGGCACCCATCCCACCACCACCACCACCACCATCACCACCACCCTTACTCGCTGGGGGGCGCTATAGGCACCCAGAGCTCAGCATACTCACGGCCGGGGGTTCATGAGATGTATGGCACCGCATTTGACCCGCGCTATGGTTCACTGTTGGTGCCGTCGGTGAGGCCTCACCACCGGCTGACGTCCGGCAGCTCAGTACCAGGGCCCAGCACCTCACCCTGTGACCTAAGGGGGAAGGGGGAGTCAGGGGCGGGGGCGACCTGGAGTGGCGCCTTCACTGGAGCCGGAGCAGAAATTGGACTAAACATGGACACAGGTATTGTCAATTTTTCAGATCAAGGTTATTTTATTTATAAAGCCTAAAATCACAAATTTGCCTCATAGAGCTTTTCAGTTTACAGCACGACTCTCAGATAAGAAGGATTAAGAATAATAATAATGATTAAAAACCAAAACCAAAAGTTCAAACTGTTACGTTATTGTAGGAGACTGGTTCTCAACCAAGGGGTGAATTCTACTATAGAAACTGGTCAAATACAGACAACTTTACCTCTGCTATAAAATTATTCAAATCCCTTTTTGCCTTAATTGCTTACAGCGCAGCCCAACACATAATTTATGTTCTGACCTTTTGAAAGGGGTCACAGGTTGGTTTTGCTTTACTCTAACAAAGAAACCACAAAAGAAGAGTTCAAATATGTCAAAGTAAATCTGAATGTTGAATCTAAGTTGTAAATCCAACACGATCACTGTGGTTGACACTAGTTATTGACATTGCTAAAATACAAGATAGGCACATCTATAAACTAGAGCTAGCTATACTTTGAGTCTTTCAGCAGAAAAAAATTGAATCAAGCAGGGTGGAAGCATGAAAAAGTTTATCGAGGCACAAATTGAACTTGCAATGGGGCTGTGTTAATTGAAAAAAAGCTTAAATTGTTAGATTTGTGTTTTTAATGGATTTTCTCCATTTCATGCTGTCACACTGAAACTTTCTTGCTTGTTTGGGCTGACATTGAACTTGGCCACCCCCCCTTTCAAAAAGCACAATCATTCAGAGATCTAATAATTACGTGAGCCGTTGAAGTGTTTGGCTGGAAAGAAAATGTTCTTTCTCTGTTACTAATATTATCAGATTAACTGAAAATCACCGTGATTCATTTATTATGGCCACATGAGAAAGCGTCAGCGTCAGTGTGAAAAGCAGAATTGAATAAAAGCTCTATTTCCCTGCCTCAGATCAACTTACCACAAGTGGTTTGAAGCAACAAACTGACTGTCAATCAGCACCTTAACACCAGCTGTCAACTTCCTTTTCTCTTGCTTTCATCCCCTCTCTGCCCCGGGCAGTTCCTTCTGCTTTTATCAACAAGACGTTTGTACTCCTTATTCTAATCTGTCTATTCTTGCCTCTTCCTCCGCTGCCTTTTCTTTTCTTTTCCTCCTTTCTGTCCTACTCTCTCAGGTCTACAGGCACAGGATAAGAGCAAGGACTTGTATTGGTTTTAGAAACCGCTGATACACCCCCACTCCCTCCCCCCCTCCTCTCCTACTTCAGCTGTAACCTCTTTCCTCCAGTCCTGCTCTGCTCTGTTGCTCTGCTGCTGTTGAGGGATGACTGACAGAGAAACTTGACGGCAGTTTTGTGCTGTAACAGCTTCTGGTCTACTTGCAGCTCTGTGTTACGGTGGACTGTGCAGCGGCAGCGCAGCCCTGCTGAGCTGAATGCTGACAGTGTGGATACAAAAGCGAGCATGGAAACAAAAAAAACAAAAAAACAAAACAAAACAAAAAAAAAAAAACGGACTCGCAGAGAGGAGCGAGCGATACTGATCTTGACGGATGTGGACAGAGACAAGACTCTTTGTGCTTCTGTAACAGGCAGGGACAACATTCCTAAACTGGAAAAAGTCTGGGGACAGACGGACAGAGACACATGTTGTGATGTCAAACTCCAAAGACAAGCGCTTGAAGGACTTGGCAGGACTTGCCTCACTGGGACAACTGGGCTGCAGACACTGGGAGTGTGTTATGGCTGGAGGAAACGCCATGCTGGTGTTGAGGAGGCCGCACAGCATTTGGCAGAAGGAGGAGTCCAACAACTTCACATAGACGCGATTTACATGGATCCCTTTGTCATTATTTTATGGCACAGTTAAAGTTTAACAGTTTTCAAACAATTTTTGCATCAAAATTCTTACAAAGTGTTTCAAGCAACAGCTACAAACAACTTTAGCTGTGTCCCAATTCCATACCATGTACGAACTCTAAGCAGGTTTTTTTTCGCATTTTAAAAACAAAATAAAGCCCACTCCGTATGCTCACTAAATCCTCTTGATTTATGACAGTGCAGTTGTCCCACAATGCAATGCACAAATGAAGCAGGGAGCTGCTGACAGCTGCAAAAAATTTAAAATAGACGAGTGAGACAGCTCCAGGAAGATCTTAGAAAACACAAAATATCTTTGCAGTTCATCCAACATCCATCGAGGCACGTACTGTACTGTTTCCAGTCCTGTTAGCACAGAGCGTTCCTAACATGAAGTTAAGTTCACAGTGTTCTATTGTAATTTGTACACACAGTAGTAAATGCCCTACACTATTAATATGTAGTGTGGAATTGGGACACAGTTGTCTCATTAAGTTGTTACACTGTCTACATAGTTTTGGTGAAGTCAAATAATGTCTTGACCACTTGGTAAAATCAAATTATTTTATATCTATATTTCAACATGATGGATGTCCTCATTGTGAGTTCAAATAGGCGCTTAAATTTAGTGCTGGGCAGAAAACTGACAAACAATAATTTTGATAGTTAGTCATTTAAGTCATTAACAGGCAGTAAAGATTTGCTGCTTATTTTTCTCTGTTTACATGATTAAATACTTTTGGGTTTGTTGCTCATACAAAACAAGCTATTTTAAAAATGTCACCTTGAGCTCAATGGACTTTATACAAGTTTATAAACTAGACAATTCAATCAACAGAAAAATAATGGATTGATTAATGATGCTGAAAATTATAATAATAGTAATTATTATTATAATTATTACAGCCTTAATTTAAGCTACAGTATACAACATTTTTTTTGTTGAAATATGCACCAAAACAAATGTTAATGTGAAGAGGTGCTGTTAAACACTGTGACTCGGGTGGCCTTCTGACTAATCACAGACAGGCAAAGTCAGGGGTGGGACCTTACAGCTGTCAATCAATAAGTGAAGACACTTCTGGTGTATGAGGCTTCAAGCTAGCTGTTGGAAGAAGCTACGGCTGACTTCCATGTTAGCACGCTCCTGATTCCTGCATTAGCTGAGACAGTGAACATGGCAAGACTGCAGGTGAAGCAATGGGCGGAGCTACAAGAACTTACATATTGTAGCTTTGAGTGTTTTTCAAACTGTGGATATTTGTCAGATACCCAAATAGATCACGTTTTAATTTTAGATGTCTTTTGACCTGTAAATTACAAAAAAAAAACATGCTTACTGTGCAATATTGACACCTGTTATATTTTTTCAGTCATTATATAACACAAAGATAACTGATGTCACAGCGATGAGAACAGCCTATAAAAAAAGAGCTAACCCGAGGTGTTCAGTTGATTGGAAAACGCATATTCAACAAAACTGCAGCAGCTGAAGAACAATTATCCTGTGTCCAGCAACTTTTAGGTCAGTGTAAAACTGTTGAATGGGCCAAACTGGCTGAACAGAGCCTTTAACCTGCCGCTGATACAATGACGACAGACATGCTGATGAGAGGACGCCCACGTCAGCAGCAGCATGATGCTAACTGGAGCAACCGCCACCATCACACCTCTACGTTTAACCTGCAGAGTGGAGCAGACTGTGCTAACCCTCTCTGTTCTGGACAATTTATGGTGAAAGCAGATATTAAAAAAAAAACAAAAAAACAAACACATCTCCATGACTGTGTCAACAAAAGAAATATAAACCTCACACCAATGGCTGCTGAGAAAGAGAGAGGAGGGGTCCCTCTGATGAATGAGGAGAACGACGGCTATTTGAAGCCACTTGACTCTTTCTCGCCTGCTCCCCTGCAGCTGTCAACGACAACTGCTCTTCAACTGAGTACACACACACACACACACACACACACACTGTGCAGTGTTCAAGCCAGGCCTATGAACTTAATAAAGGGAGCATTTAGTGCGAGGTGGACCCTGCTCCACTGGGACAACTGGTGTGATATAAGTGAAGGGAGCAGAGAGCAGAGGACACTAACACACACACACACACACACACACACACACACCTGTCAAACAGCACTTTGTTAGCGTGTATGTATACACAGGCATGTGTCTATTTCTATACTTACAAGGACCAAATTTTCCTCTCATCATTTTATTCATGACACTAAGAGGCTACTCATGTTTTGGGATTTGATAATAATTGGGATTAGGTCTAGGTTAGTATTTAAGATTAGTCTTAAATGATAATGCTGGCATTATCTTACATATATTTATCAACAAATCCTCTGAAAAGACCAAAACCAATGAATTATCTTGCTGTCAGATACTTTGCGTCTGTCTCTGTCGTCTGGAAACACAGGACAGAGACAGACGCTGGTGGAGGAAGCTGTGGCAGAAAACAGCACTGATATGAGCAGGAGCGTCAGAGTAATAGTGACAAGTGTCTGTGCTGTATGCCTGCAGGAAAATGACCGAATGCTAGTAGGTTGAGTACTTGAAGCTGTGCACTGCATGATGTGAGCCATTTTATTCATGTTTGGCAACTGGCTGACAAGTAACAAACAGTCACATTCATACAGGCACAGTTCAGTTATAATGTTATTATCACTTTTTAATCACTGATAGGCCCATAACCTCCTCCTCAAGGTTAGCTCCTTTAAAGAGCAGAGCGTTTTCCATCAGTGATCATGAATAATCAATTCATTCATGTAAGTTGTCTCTGACTGAAATAAGTAATGCAACAGTACGGCTCCTTTATGTGTCTTTAATATTTTCTAGGTGACTTGAAAATGCATGGAGACAAACAATATGAACACACATAATACTTAGTTACTCAGTTAATTTAACTAGTTGTTGGTGTTTTTATTAAATAATAATAATAATAATAACAACAACAATTTAGAGGTTAGATAGTAGGAAATCATTCAATATAGCCACTGAAGGTCCTTTTAAGTATAGTAAAACCATCATTTGAGGGGGTGTGTGTGTTTGTGTGACTCTACACGACTGATGCTGCAGCCATTTACATGAAACTGTGATATGAACTATTTTGTCATCTCTCCCCTGGTACACAGGTCTACTGTAGATCAGCAGTCACAGCATGCAGCAGTGTTCTATGTGAATATATTAATATATTGCCTAAAATATTGTTTCTGTTGATCTCACTCCAGTGTAAAGTCTTTGTATGTATTTGCTGTATGCCTGTAACTATAAAGAAACAGCACTGTGGTGCTCAAAGGTGACCTGGCTCTCTCCTCAGTGGCTGCTCTGTCTTTTTTTTTGAAAGCAATGGCTGGAAAATGGGGAAACCTGAAGAACAGGGTTACAGCATAGCTTCACTACTGAGTAGTGGTTATGATGCACTCCCATTATTACTTATTTATCCGTTTATTCATGAGACACAACTCAGAAACACTGTTACAATGGGAGAAGCAATTGGAGCAGTGTTTCCAGCCTCCTGGTGAATCTAAGTCCAATATTCATTCAGTTTTAGCTGCATTTCTGGTCTCTACCAACTCCTGTGAAAAATATCTGGCTATTTAGCTGTTAAATTCTCAACTCTGTTGACCAGCCAGTCTCTCACTGTGCCTGTCTGCTGTTTGCTGCTGAGCAGGTAGCGTACAGTGGCTTTTTAGAACTTTTTCTCTACTAACAGCTGCCTGCTGAGGCTGAAAATGACGCTATGAGAGTTTTTATTGAAATCTGCACGACACAAGATTTTCAACAAGAATAGAATTGAAGTTGCTGAAGAAATTGTGGGAAATTTGTTCAGTCAGAAATGGGCAGGTCCTTAGCAAACTAGCAAAAAAACAGCACTGAAAACAGAACTTATTTGCAGAAATAAGAACTACAACGTCCCCACATGGTTTACCTGCACAGATGTTCTAGCTTATTTTGACTGATTAAACTTTTTGTCAGGACAGTGAGCACTTACACAGACCAAGATTCTTGGTTTTCTTGTACAACATGAAAATGTTTATGATTCTTTTATGGAGTTTGGTGAACCTGAAAGTAGGTCTAAACAGCCGCACTAAATGAAGCTGTGATTGTGTTTTCAAACAAATAATTCATTGAATGTCAATCAGAGAATCAGTCTCATATTCCCCATTATACAGGTCCACCAATGAGCATCTGACAACTCTCAACCTTGGTGATAAAAAGCCATTCAGTGACATTCAGGGTCACCAATGTTTTTACGGCATTGTGAAACTCTAGTTACTACTCAGCCACATTTAAGTACACTATCCACAGGACCTGTGTTCTGCTTGTGTTTTGTCCAGGCTTAGTGTTGTGATTCTTTGACTTTGAGTGGTTGGACATCTACCTGCCATATCAGCTCTACAAGTGATCAGGTTTCACCCTTGTGGTCCTTTTATCCTCCTCTTTCCACATAACGTATCACTTCTGTGGAGCCTGTTAACAACTTAAAGCCATTTTACATCAGACTTTAAATGATTTTGTGGGTTATAATAAAAACCTGCATACTTTTTGCAGTAGTAAACAAAACCCTTCACTTTTTTGTTGCTAGATTCATTTGTGACACTTCACTGATAAAATCTTTTTGTGTTGCCACATTTTCAAACATTGTCCCTGACTGCAATCACTCAGATTTCGATGGTCCAAAAGCATGAGCATTAAAGTGCCCAGACTGAGAGGCCTTGCTTGTGAGGGCACTTGCAAGCAAGGATCTGGTATATCCATGCTGCAAAGTTTCTAATCCCCTTTTAAACCTGTACATTTTTGTTGCATTTTGCTTTTAACATGAGCAGAACGAAAAGCTTTGGATTTGGTAAAAATGCCTGGAGACGTGTGTATTTTTCGCCTAATTAGTATCACATTGTTTGTGTTGCAGCAGTGAGAACATCCTTAGCAAAACAACAATACTCGTTCACCTGTACATGCATTCATGTACTGTTGTTTGGTGAAGTCCTCTGTAGTAGCACCTGCTTTAAATTATGACTTGTCGCTCGATTTTCAAATTCTGTAATTCTTTTGAAAAGATCACGAGCTCACAACACAGTGTTGATGCGCAAAACTGCCTCCTAAAAAAAAAAAAAAAAAAATCAAATGTGAAGAGTAGAAGTCTCTGCAAACTTTAGACGAAACAGCGTTTATTCATTTCACAATAAAGCAAAGCTCACACTCAGTTTGAACTGGACAAATGTTTGACAAGAGGGAACCCACAAGCTTATAATGGAATCTAATGGAGCACACCTGGGTGCTTTGCCATGCAAGTACAGGTGGGAAATGCAGTTTGAAAATTGTAGCTCCAAGGTCAAAATGTGTGTGACTGCAAAAACTGGGGGTAATTCAAAAGAAGCAGGAAGCAACAGGAAATCAAAACAACATAAATACATGTCAGAAGTGATAAAATGGAGGGAAACATGAGAAAAGCCATCATGAAGTGCAGCTCCTGCAACCTTCAAACACAACAAGTTCCTGCTGTAATAATATCCACATTTAAACCTGCAGGATGGAAAGAGCCTAATGTACGGTGGCCCGGATATTTGTCAACATATGACAAAACACAAACAAATTTAGAAAACATCATCAATACGCAAAACATTCAGCAAATAATCACTACACAACCAAATACACAAACGTTCTGAAAACAGAAGTGTTTCCAGGGCGACACAAAGTGATGAATCTGGCTGAGACGCACTTGTTCAACACTTGAAGTTAAAAAAAGTCTGTTTCCATGTGTTGACCTCTCAGGGCCACCGTACTAATGTGCTTATCCAGTAAAGTTTTGGACACAACAAGCTTTAAGGTGACATCTGGTAGCAATAATGATGTCCCTAACTGGATAGTAGCCACCTGACCATGAAAGCCTAAATAAATAAAAATAAAAACATATGGGTTCTGTGGGTTTGGTATTTAAGTTACCATCTTTGGTAAAGATCCCCTGTTCAGTAACAAAACATTTAGTGGGTTAAAACGCAGTGTGAGCTCAGCACTAAATGTCATCAGTGGCCGTTCATTTGAAATCAATAGACAAGTTAAATTAGTCGAGTAAACAGTAAAATGTCCTTCCTAAGTCATTATGTGCAGCTTCAATTCTGTCTTTATCACACAGGAGTCAAGTTGACTAACATCACATTCACTGAGTCTAAATAAACAACTTATTTTCCTTGCGTCAATTGTAAAGCTGTATGTGTCAAGGCAGTGTAACCCTGCATTTCTAAAGCTGACTTGCTGAGCAGCGTTGGGCAAAACTAGAGAAATATAATTAAAAACTTCTGAAAAATATCAGAGACTCAGCTGGATCTGTGATATCGATGAGGTCACTGTATCAACCAATCTTTCATGCTCTGAAACAAGAAACCTGACCTCATCATAATAACATTTTATATGGGCTGGAGAACATAAATAAAATTCAGGTGCTGTGAGGAACAACACCTGATGCAAAACATAAGAAATTCTGTGAGGATTTTTTGAGATGAGATCAACATGTTTAGAAAAGAAAAAAAGATTTCATGGACTTAACAGAGACAGCAGTAAAGCATCTGTTGATATTAAAGTTTTGCTAATAACTGATCATGTCTCATGCTGTCAAACCTCATTTTCAGCCCATGAAATGTGATATCATTAAATGAGGAGGTGTAAAGTAGAGGCAGGGGTAGCAGGAGGTGCTAAGCAGTGGCTATGGATGGATTATGTTGTAAAACCAATGGGTTTCTACCACATAGACTGTTTATAAGGACTGTATATGGACCCATCCTCCATGACGTCACCCATAGGTTTCTGAAGAGCGGAGTGGGCTGCTCCGCCATTGCCATCTTGGCAGTGCCTGACTCCTCCTAACTCCTGGCTAATCCAAAAACGGGCAAAGAGGTGGGGCGTGTGTGGACTTAGCATAACTTCAACACTTAGTAAACGTGAGTTAAATTAAAATTCACCCCCCGTACAGTTGTCTTGAACAGGGAAATTAGCTCTAGAGAGCAGGCTGCAAACATGATTATTTCTACTGTAAAGTTGGACATTTTAACATGGAAGTACAGTTAGGCCCAGAAATATTTGGACAGTGACACAAGTTTTGTTATTTTAGCTGTTTACAAAAACATATTCAGGATACAATTATATAATCAATATGGGCTTAAAGTGCAGACTCTCAGCTGTGATTTGAGAGTATTAACATCCAAATTGGAGCAAGGGTTTAGGAATTACAGCTCTTTAATACGTAGCCGCCTCTTTTTCAAGGGACCAAAAGTAATTGGACAATTGACTCAGAAGGCTGCAAAAAAAAAAATAACAAGGCTGCATGGGCTCTTCCCTTGTTAACCTGTCATCAATTAAGCAGTTAAAAGGTCTGGAGTTGATTCCAGGTGTGGCGTTTGCATTTGGAAGCTGTTGCTGTGAACACACAACATGCGGTCAAAGGAGCTCTCAATGGAGGTGACACAGACCATCCTGAGGCTGAAAAAAAAGAAGAAATCCATCAGAGAGATAGCAGAAATGTAAGGAGTGGCCAAATCAACAGTTTGGTACATTCTGAGAAAAAAAGAGTGCACTGGTGAGCTTGGGAACTCAAAAAGGCCTGGATGTCCATGGAAGACAACAGTGGTGGATGATCGCAGAATCCTTTCCATGGTGAAGAAAAACCCCTTCACAACATCCACTCAAGTGAAGAACACTCTCCAGGAAGTAGGTGTATCAGTATCTAAGTCTACCATAAAGAGAAGACTTCATGAGAGTAAATACAAAGGATACACCACAAGGTGCAAATCATTAATCAGCCTCAAAAATAGAAAGGCCAGAATTGACAAGAATTGACTTGACCTGAAGAAGCCAGCCCAGTTCTGGAACAGCATTCTTTGGACAGATGAAACTAAGATCAACCTGTACCAGAATGATGGGAAGAAGAAAGTTTGGAGAAGAATTGGAACAGCTCATGATCCAAAGCACACCACATCTTCTGTAAAACATGGTGGAGGCAGTGTGATGGCATAGGCATGCATGGCTTCCAATGGCACTGGGTCACTTGTGTTTATTGATGATGTGACAAAAGACAGAAGCAGCCGGATGAATTCTGAAGTGTATAGGGATATACTTTCTGCTCAGATTCAGCCAAATGCAACAAAGTTGATTGGACGGCGCTTCACAGTACAGATGGACAATGATCCAAAACATACTGCAAAAGCAACCCAGGAGTTTTTTAAAGCAAAGAAGTTGAATATTCTGCAATGGCCGAGTCAATCACCAGATCTCAACCCAATCGAGCATGCATTTCACTTGCTCAAGACAAAACTTAAGGCAGAAAGACCCACAAACAAGCAACAACTGAAGACAGCTGCAGTAAAGGCCTGGCAAAGCATCACAAAGGAGGAAACCCAGCGTTTGGTGATGTCCATGGGTTCCAGACTTCAGGCAGTCATTGCCTGCAAAGGATTCTCAACAAAATATTGAAAAGTAACATTTTACTTAGGGTTATGTTTATTTGTCCAATTACTTTTGAGCCCCTGAAATGAGGAGCGTTTGTATAAAAATAGCTACAATTCCTACATGTTTAATCATATATTTTTGTTCAACCCCTTGAATTAAACCTTAAAGTCTGCACTTCAACTCCGTTGTAGTTGTTTCATTTCAAATCCAATGTGGTGGCATGCTGAGCCCAAATCATGAAGATTGTGTCACTGTGCAGATATTTCTAGGCCTAACTATATATAAGGACTGTCTCACTTTTGGAGCCTGATTCAAGGTACCATTAGAGGAACTGCAGTTTTTGGCACTTCAGTGTTGGCTTCATTTTCCAGCCCTGGAAGTTGCCAATTGGTTTCTACCAAAGCTTGTATTTTTACTATGAAAATCCACCAGTGGTTTATAGTGGGTCCCTGCTTAGCTGCAGCGGAAGGAGAGTATCAAAAACAGGGGACTTTGTACTATAACTTTAGAAGATATACACTTGATTTATCTAACTCAGATGGTTGAAGCCTCATGTTTGCTGTAGATAAACACATTTTTTCTCCCTAAACAGGGACTGTGGCTTTTTGTCCTCATCATTTACACTGAAAAATTAGTTTTTTTTAATTAAGGAATCGTAAAAAGACAAGAACAGAGAATGTACATCCATGCAAAGGTATTGTTGCATGTTGAAAAGTGGTGGGGACATGAAGGTCATGGTCTTCAGCATCTTTGATTTTAGGAAATGTAATGGACATCTATAAGCTATAGTTTACAGATGTCCCCTAAACGCCTCACATGCAGATCAGCCCACTTCATCAGGAACCCCACTTAGAGGGGTTTGTGGCAACATCAGTGCACTGTATAGTGTATTTAAGAGTATGTGAGACCTTCTTGGCCTCAGACCGTAGTTGAGGGCGCAGTGGTTATTTCAGACTAATTCATCGTGGCTCGTAGCTGGGAACAGAAACTTTCCTATGCAGCAGAGAACACAATACACGACTTTCTAACGCTATTATACTGCGACCTGATCTCATCTGGACACTTTACACTCTTTAACTCACTACCTGTAGCATGTACTTTACTGTGGCCGGCTGTGATAACCCTCCACACTGGATGCAGATCTACGTCCTAAACATCTTCTTTTGATCTGTTTTTTTAAGTTTATACCTTCTTGAAAAGCATCTTAGGAAACACGGCGTTTATGTTTGTTTCATGTGTTAATCTGTTTTCATCTATCATAGTTTTTCACAGTGACATGCTTCATATAGGTCGTCATTTGTGTTTCCAGTGCACTTTGCCATTTCTTGATTAATTGAATTTTCAGCCAAGCATAAAAATGTTTTTGCAATATTTCAAGATTTGTAGTGTACAGCTTTTTTCTACTCAGTTTTTTTGTGCACAAACTAAAAAATGTGAGTTTATAAAATGAAGTTTATATCTTCAAAAGTGATTTTTAGTGCAAAATCCTCTTTGTCTTTGTGTCTCTTTGTTGTTGAGCTACAGTGGATTGATAGGAACAAAAAGGAAAAAAAAACTGACTCAGATCTCTGAAGCCTCATTAACTTCTGAATAAGTGAGGAAAACCTGTTTCAGTGTTCATACTGGAACCTGACTAATGTTTTAACACAGACTTGAGAAACTGTGAGTGAACCTGTCCTTTAATATTAGTAGATACAAAGAAAAGGGAGATAGAAGGGAGGTGGAAGAAAACCAGAGTCAAACAAAAGACTGTCAATTTCAGCCATATGTTCTGTTTCTCAGAAGCTCTTTGGGGTGTGTGTGTGTGTGTGTGTGTGTGTGTGTGTGTGTATGTGTGTGAACTTGTTTCAGCTGAGAGCGAGACAGCTGTAGATTAATATCAGCTTCTGACTCGAGTGATGAAGGACAAAAGAAGGGTGGAGAGGTTCTGTCTCTCTCTGTTGCTGTCAGTGCTCAAAAATACACCTTCTCCTGCTTTTTTTTTTTTTAATCTATCTTTACTCTTTTTTGCTCTCTGGAGTCATTTTAAAAAACACCCCTCAACAACAATACCTCTTTTCACAAAGCAGACGTGAGTTAATTCAGCTCTCCAGCATAATAGGAAGCTGTGACGCTGTGCTAATTGTGTGAAACACAGGGCAAAGGTCAAGGACAAGAGCTGCTCTTTAATCAAAGCGGAGAGAGGGAGGAAGTGCACTGATTCATTTATTTCACCAAATTGTTAATATTGTTAGACCTGAATCACACAGTTGAAGCACTGGTCTTTGTACATGCTTTTGCTTCAGGGGGTCTTCTCAGAGTCAATTGATTTTAATATCTACAGCTAATCCAAATATTTCGTCTGAATTTCTTTTTTTTGTTTTTTTTTAAATTCATAATTTTCTAATTTTAGTTTTTGTTATTTGAAAAATTATTGCAAAATGGTTGTTTTGAAATTGAACAGTATCGCAGATTTTAAATGAGAACAGAACAGAACAGAATTTCCGAGAAATAATTTTCACATTAAATGAATTGAACTACATAAATTAATTGTTTTATTTATTCCTCTTCATTTGCTCCATTGTTCTTTAGATTTTATATCTATGACGACCTGTTTGCTGTTGAAGCGATGCAGCTCCTCCACAGGGATCAATAGATTAATTTCATCTCGTCGACATGATCCCACTCATCTCTCTGGTCCCGTCTGCGTCTCTCAAGTCTTCATAGGCTGCTGAGGAATGTGAAGCCTGTTAATTCCTCTGAGCTCCAGAGCAACTTGCTGCCACATTTACTGCACATTAACAACACACTTGTTCCCAGCACTAAAGTAAACCGCCTCGCTCGCACTCCCCGCTCACTCGAGCCACATGCAGAGGAAATCAATTCTAGCTCTGGACTCAGACTCAGAAGATTTCTGAGCTACATCAGCTCTCACACACAAAATCAGAGCTTTAATCCAAATTATGATGATAAACATTAAGTCTTCGCTTTGTTGCTCTACATTTTATTATTGCTGATATTTAACATCACTTTGTGATTTTTCCATTGTGAACATGTTTCAGACTGAAAAATCAAAGATATTCCAGGTTTAAAAATTTAAATTTCTGACTAAAATAACTGTATTCAGAACTTTTATTTCAAACTAGGGGTATCACAATACACCGGCAGTGACACAAACTGCGATATTTAAAAAATGAAATATTTATATTGTGTTAATAATACACATATGATAATATTAGGATGGCAGATATTAGACTTTGTGGATCTTTGTTTATCAGTTCATCTGCCTTTTCATTCTATATTAGGTGTAATTGTTCTTTTTTACAGTTATGGTCACATCACAGACTCTCTCCACCTCCGTGCAGTCATATTTGAATCTAATTCATTTGCCAAAAAAGAGACAAAACTCTCAATAAACAAAGTTAAAGATGAATTTATTATTATTAGTCACAGCTCAGGCTGAGGCTGTGTTTTTACTCCCTTCCCTTATGTTTCCTTGTGTCTTCCCTGTTCTCCTAAGAATACTTTGCCTACACTCCAACCGAGTGTTGTGTCCGCATCTGAGTCCAAATAGTACCTAATGATTACAATTTTTATTACTATTTTAATTTCTATCATGACAACACCGTTATCATGAATTCCTTGTCCACAATAATGGTGCAGTGAAAATTGTGATTGTTACAGCCCCATTTCAAACCTCAAAATCTTTGTCTCCAAACCTGTAAAGCTTGGCAGACACTGTACGTGTTACTTGGTGCAATTGTACTATGAACAGAAAGAAAGAAGAGGCAAAAATAAAACTTTTAGACGACTGGGTCGATGCAGATAATCTGAGAGTTCTTCAGTCACCAATAAAAACTGACAGGTTCACAACTTTGACCTTTGACTTACAACCCACTATTAGTTTTCTTATTATAATCATTTAAAAACTGACTGAATCAAAGTGCTTGTGCGTTTTTACTTTCTTTTACTTTTACTTTCGTACATGAAAAGTCATGAATGGATGGATGGAAGGGTTGTGCTGGTGGGTTGATTTGACAAAAACCTTAATACACAAAATCTTGCCCTGATACAATCCAGTTTCACTTTAGCTAAAAACTGCTGAATTGGTGTTAGGTCAAGAGGCTTAGGTGATAAGAGAAGGTGTACAAAAAAAAAAAAAAAAAGGGAGGAATATAAAAAATTGTAAAAGAAGAAAATCTACCACACAGCCAAACAGCAGCTCTTCTGCACACAGACACATACACATCTTCTTCCCTACTGTCCTGTTGTGTTGCAGGAAAATAAAAGGTTGCAGAAGATTGGTCCTAAAAAACGAATGAGTGAAAGAGTGTCAGATCAAGAGGCTTACAGGAGGACACGTAAATGGAGGAAAGAAGGGAGGAAGAGTGATGCATCCTCCCTCTTAAGATGTCATGGGTGAAAATGAGGCAGCTGCAGGGAGCCTCTCCATCACGAGACCTCGCTGAAGTGGGTTTACGGCTGAAGGAAAGTGTCAGGACTATCAGGGGTGAACTGAAAGTGGGAGAATTTGTTTGTGGCACTTGTGTAGTGGTGTAAAAAATTCTGTGATTCATTTCATTTTTGAAAACACTTGTTGATGTCGAGGTTTTTGTCAGGTTTTTTTCCACCGGAATGTATCGAGAAAATCCATCAAATATTACAGTGTGAGGTTTTTCCTGTATTAAACCAGACCGTGATCTTTCCTTAACCTTAACCAAGTGCTGTGAGCAGGGACGAAGGTTAGGTTGTTTTTTTTTCTGTTTGTTTTTGGAAGCTGCATCTACAGCGATCTGTTTGATGGACACATGCACAAACACACACAGACACACACACCAGACGAACACAGCCAGCGCTGTATCAGAACACTGCCATGTTGTTTTGTTGTTTGGAGTGGGGCGTGTTAAAAGAAATATGATGACAAAGGCTCCTTTTGTTGATTCAACTGTGTTTTTATGACCATTTCTACAGGATTTGCAGCATATTCTACAAGCTTTTTATGCTATAGGTCATTCAGTAGGTTGCAGAGTCACTAGGTTCTGTAAATATAACAATACAACAATTCACTGACATAAAAAAAATTGCTTTTGAGTACTGAAGTATTTCTTTAAAAGCAAGTACTCCAGTGCTTTAAGTAAAAAAAAACGACTGAACGACAACTTTCCCTTGTACTGGAATAATACTTGACAAGGAGGATCCATACTTTGACTCATGTACTGACTGGAGCTGTTAGAGACAGGCTTGAGATAATGATCTGATAATAATCTATACAAATAAAATAGAACATTTAATTAATGATGCTGGAGTCACTACAAGTGGGTACTGTACTGCAAGATCAGACGTTTTGGTGGAAAAAAAATGTCATTATTTATTTATTTATTTATTTAATAAATTCATTCAGATTCTAACATTACCAGGAGCTACATCAGCTCAGGCATTAAGAAAATGATGTAACTGTTTACTGGAATTGTGCCAATAAACATGGCACTGCACTTTGTCTGTATGATATTAATTAAGGATTTTAAAGCAACATTAGTCAATATTTTTATATTAACAATCAATCAAATGACTACATGCAAACGTGAAAGGCATCACTTGTAGCGACGGACTGACAAAGAATAATCACCAACCCCACAGCTTTTACTTTTCTTTTAGCTTCTTTTAGCTCATTGTTTTGGTTTTATGCCACATTTACTATGTGCATCAGTCTCACCTCTCACCGGCCGTGTTTTCAGTGGCAGCCGAACTCTTCTCCACGGCGGCTTGATGCGACGAGTTGAGGCGTGTCTCTGGTCATTTCTGTGGAGCCCCGAGGGAGAAACGTCAATACAACAAACATCATATTACAACTCACAAAATTCTTCGGAGATTCATTGGACATCGCGGCTGATAATAAATATAGCCGATACAGTTTTAAGGGTTTATTTTTATTTGCAGGTTAAAATGAATGAATGAACATAAAAAAATTTAAAAACACACCAATGAAAAATAAAGTATAAGGAGTAAAACCAAAACCAGTTTAAGTGACTGTTAATAGAAGTTTTGGTCTTCCATTTTATTTTATTTCTTATCTTTCTCTACCTTGTTTTATTTTTAAAAAAATGAAGAATAAGTCTTGAGTAAGTTTATAACTTATTGAAAATACAAACAGGACACTTGCAGTTTATGTTGTCAACCGTCAGGAAGTCTGATATGTGCCTGACATTATTTTCATTTTGACATGGCAGCATAAAATGTTTAAAAGAAAAGCCTCCATTTCTACTTTTCAGTCTCAGTGTATATACCTCTGTCCCTCTTGCCCTCCATCCTTCAGTCTATGATCTCTGTAGTCAGAGCAGATCAGAGCTAACTGAGGCTATCAGGTTTCTCCTCCCTGGACGACTGCTCACAGGAGAGACGGAGCGGAACAGCCCTTTAACAAAGCCGAGTGAATCCTCCTGCGCTGTTCTGCAGCATTCCCCACATTTCTACCACGGTTTGCTAGAGCTCCTGTGGCAAGAAGAAAGACACGAGAGGGAAGGAGGGAAAGAGTGATGAACATCTTGTTACAAACAACTCATGGAGAGTGGGAGAAAGAGAGGATGACACACTGACAGAGGATAAAGACCATTTACACCACGAAGCCTTCGGCAATCACAACAAACAACTTAAACATTTTTCCCACTTGCCTTAAAATTCCAGGTTAATGAAATTTTTTATTTTATTTTTTTATTGGCTGAATCTGCTGATCATTTGAAATAAACCATCTGCCATTTGTCATACGTTACATCTCAGTTGTAGTTGAACTTGTAAAATTGGGCCCACACAATTATTTTTTATAATCTTTGCTTTAACTCTTACAATATACACTTTAATCATTCCTGCACAGCCAAAATGTACAGCTCATCATGAGCACAGACGTTGACTGAACTGTCACAACGTGGATCCTCACTTCGGTGGTGGAAATTTACTCAGGACTTTTATTTACTTACTTTACTCAAGTGAAAGGGAAACTGTACATTTTCAGCTACTTTGTACTTCTGCTTCACTTTTTTTGTCTACTTTTTACTCCACTACATTTATTTGATAACTGGGGTTACTAGTTACTTTGCAGATTCAGATTCATAATGCAAAATATCATCAACAAATTAACTATGATTCATTATTTTTATTTAAATGAATTATGGGAAATTCACAAGCTGCCTGTCTGTGTTTATTGAGTAATTAAAATTAGCCCAACCTTTACCAGCTGCTACATAAAAGTGATTGATGTATCATAAATTATTCTGAAGTGGGCTTTATTAGACAACAAGTACTTTTATTTTTTGGTAATATATTTTGATGCTAATTCTTACGTACTTTTAAAATTTTGACCTTACGATTTTCTCCACTGTGATATTGCAACGTTTACTTAAAGGTCCCATAACATTTTTTCCTGGGTTTTATTTAGTGTTGATATCCGTAAGAAGAACCAAATCCATCTCAATGTCTTTTCAAACACAGTGGTAGAAACAGGATTGTTACTCTGTGCAATTCTACTCTGAACAGAAAACAAGAATAAAGACAGAAGAATATGGATGTATCATTGTTGTTAATTAAGTCAGACATTGCTGTAAACTGTTCTCCAGACTGCCAGTATTTATTATGAGTTTCAGTGGCTTTCCAAACCAAATAATCACAACATTTTAGGTAAAAAAAAAAAAAATCACCCAGTATCCACAAGGAAATTTAACTATGAGCAGCTTTAATCAAAAAATATTGGTAGCAGCCTCAGAAACACAGTATCACTCAAGCACTGGCATTCATATGTTTTGATTGTGTGCATGTTGGATTCCCATTACAGAGAAAAACTAAACCAAATGTCGGTGACATTCACCTTTCTGTCTTTTTGCATTTAAAAATGTCAGATGACAACACAAACACTTTGGGCCAAAACTTGCATCAACAAATCCAGTGACAGGCCACATTAAATAAATCATTAAAATATTTGATCTGCTTGTCAGAGCCCACAATGAACCAACCAAATGTGTGCTGCGTTTAGGTGGAGGTACAGAGACGGGTGGAAACACAGCTGTGGTTCTTGTTATCCGGGGTTTCACTGCCAGAACTGTCAGCTGTGGGGTAAAACAAATCCTGGGTCTGAGCGCACACTGACTGAGGTTTGTTTACTTCCCACACACTTGATTTCCATTCATTTCAACTGGAGGAGAAGTGGAAACTGTAACTGAAGTGTGGACAAATTCAGTGGTAGAAGCTCTTTATTTCCACATTATTTTTTATTTCGCACAGTTTTAAAACGAACTGATAAAAAGGTAGAGATACGGTGGTGTTTGTCTTTTATCACTGACACGCTACTTTTCTATCACACTGCTTTCTTTGACACTTAAAACATACATAAGTTTACCTGCTTGGCACGTGTGCATTAGAGAGAGGGACCCCCTTGATTATAGCTGATTAGCATAAAGTTTCAAGATAGAAATCCGCCTTTTACTGATGCATGTGTCAATGGTGTCACCAACAGGGAAGCATCAAGCTACACTGTGTCTGTCTTTTCTGTTTGTGCATGACATTTGGAGACATTATGGAAATGCTTATTGCACTGTTTTCATATACTTGACAAGTTTAAGGATGTTATTTAATTCTTGCTGGAGTAAAGCTGCAAGTTGAGATAGAAAAGTAGAAAAAAGACAGGGAATCAAACTGACCTGAGATGAGGGTAAAAGGGTGAAGGGGAGCTTGAATACATGAATCTGAAGATGAAAGAATATTTTTACCACTTCTGCTAAGTCAACTGGTGATTTAACATATTTTCTCTAAGTGTCACTTCAAGTGCACGCTAAGCCTTTATGTGGTCAGATTTAACACCGATGTGCCAGCTATGCCATGCAGTTCGTCTGTTGCTGCTCCCCATGCCATTGCTTAATTCTTAATGTTGCAACAGGACAGGCCAACGCTGGACAGAATCTCCATTAACATTCAAGGCTCTCGACCTCTGACCGTGACAGAATCTAAAAAATCCTTCATGCACTGTCCATCACTTCAATTCACTTTCTTTAAACTGTACTGGTGCTATACAGGAGGCGTCAGCCACTGCCAGCATTCAGGTAAGTTTAGGTCAGTGAGTTTTAATTATCGTAGACAAAACCCTGTACAGATCTTAACAAGTTCCAAGTAAGAATAAACTGTCAAGATATGTAAATTACTGGAATCATCTTTTAAGATCTTATGTCAGTTAAGTCATGTGTCCAGTACTGTGACTTTTTTTTTGGTTTTGTAGATGGCACTCGTTTTTTGTCTTTAGTGTCCATCACTGATCTCCATATTATTGTTCTGCAAAGAAACTAAGAACATATAAGCCCATCAGAGCAACAATGCATTCCTAAATAGATAAGAGCTTTCCTGAATTCTTTAATGAATGTTAGACAGTAGCAAAACAAATCAGCACTCAAAGTATTTTCTCTTTCCAAGTTTATCTCAACATGAAAGCAGCCAGCCACTCGTCTCCCAGCTCAGCTGTCTGTATATTTCTTGGAGGCAGTGAAAGCTTGGCCTCTGCTGCGCCTGAAACTCTGCCAGCGTTGCACTGACAAGTCTTATCTTGGACGATAGATGGATCCCATCAATTGCTGTGATTTTATTTTTAAGAAGACAGATGCCTGGGCTGCGGCGCTGCCACAACAGTGAGCTGAGAGAACGAAACACAAACACAAGATACAAGCCGGACTGTCGAGTCCACTGCTGCTCTGAGGAATGTGTGTGTGTGTGTGTGTGTGTGTGTGTGTGTGTGTGTGTGTGTGTGTGGAGGATCTGCAGAGTCTTCTACAATAGTTGGATTAAGTATCACCTCTTTCAAATGTCAACAGAGCCTCACACACTCACTCACACACACACACACACTTGAACAGAGAGCTCTCCGTGTCTCAGCCTGGACCTCCGGACTACTGGGAGGTAACGCTAAACAAACACTGACTTACCTGGACAGGTAACCTGAGAGGAGATCCACCTTGAACCCCCTTTCCTCCATAACCCTCCACCCCTCACCACCACCCCATTTCCTGCCTGAGTCCCACAGGCATTAGCAAGCACCACTGGGCCTCAGGGTGTCTGTGTGTGTTGTTAATGGAGCTGAGGACCAAACAGGTAAAGAGGGAAGGAGGGAAAGAGGAGGGGATGAAGAGTGATTGGTGAGGTGTGAATCTGGTTGGACAGGTGATCTATGGCCACAGTGAAAAGAGGAAAAAAAAAAAAACGTCAGGTAAAAGAAGGAGTTTAAAAGGATTTCTAACTTAGATGGGGGCAGGAGTAGCCCAAAGGTTAGAGATCAGAGGATCATTGGTTCAAATCCCACAAATCCCACAAACCGCAAAGAATGTTTGAGTTAGGAATTAAAAACTTTAATCTTAAAAGAAATTACAGCTGTGTATATTCTGGATTTTTAAAAAGGTGCATTAGTCTGGGTTTAAATGTAAAAACATGTTGAGATTTCCACCTTGTGAAACACATAAGATATCAACTTAAAAAGTGTTTTCGCATCAGCCTAAGTAAAGTTTCAGCACTTCACAGGAGCAGGAAGAAGAGTTAAAAAAAGAAGGTGCTGGAGCACATACTGTGGATGTTTTTTTTTGTGTGTCTCTATTGGTGGGTGTGACTGAAATGACATCCTTCATTTAAATGCTGCTGAATAATCATCACATTCATCTTGTCCACCTTAGATTTGTTTCGCATCTATCCATTCCTCCCTTATCTTTATCCACTGATCCTACAGGGCTGCAGGGGAATCCCTGCTCGCATTGGGTGGGGGGGGGGTTACATCCTGCACAGATCACTGCTGAATCAGGGCACCAGAGTATTTGGAAAATAAATTATTAGCTGGGGAACACGGGTAGGCCTAAATACAAAATTACCTTTATATACACCTAAACTGTGTCACCAGATTTCCTCTCTAGGAAATGTAATCGCTGGCTGGATTATAGTGAGAGTCAACTTTTTTTTTTTTTATTATTCATGAAGCACTACATTTATTCATGACAGCACATTTACCAGGAAGTAGTTTTGTGGTTGGCGGGTGTACGAGACAAGGTTTGCCTCCAGAGTCCTGTCCACGGTTTAGTTTACACCAGAAAAGCACTTTGTTTAAGGTTAGAGAAACATCATGGCATATGACTTCTAATGTGACATTTTGACACATGACAGTAGAAGGAAAAAATAAAAAAAGTAAGATTAACGATGGCTGAATTCCATTAAGCTGCTTGAGTTTCAGGGTCCTGGTATTGTGCATGCTGGTTCACTGTCATGGCTGTTATTAATGTTATTAGTAATGCATGTTGTTTTCCTTCTATGACAAGTCAGTGTCTGCTGTGAAAGAGGCCTTTCCATCCTGCTTGGCCTCTCGTGCCGCCTCCCCACACTGACGACAAGCAATGAAAGTCTAACGTAACACAGCTGTGCTTTGAGGATAAATGATTTCTAACCAGTTAAACCTAGTGTTGTTTAACTGTTACGGATAACCAGCCTTGTGTCTTTAGTTATACAGAAATGAAGTCACTGGTTTTAATTCAGAACAGTCCATCAACTACTACAAACAGATTTTATGCTGAAATGACAGCAAAACATACTTTGTGTTTAGCATTTGTCACCATGCTGGCCTGAAGAACGTTTTGTATGACACCTCTTTGCCGTGACAAAACAAACTGAGAGCCTGAGCACGGTAACCTGACACCTTCTGTCTGAAAACACTGCAACAGTCACTGGTTTAGATACAGAGTATTCACAAGTGTTCAGACCCCTTCACTTTCCTCATGTTTTGTCATGTTGCAGCCTTATGTTAAAATCTTTCAAACTCATGTTTCCCCTCATCAATCTAGACCCAGTGCCCCATAATGACAAAGTAAAAACAGAGTTCTAGACATTTTTTGCAAATTTATTTTAAAAAAAAAGGAAAAACTGAAACATCAAATTGAGATAAGTTTTCAGACACTTTACTCAGTTCTTAGTTGAAGCACCTTTAGCAGCAGTTACAGCCTTGAGTCTTCTTGGGGAGGACGTGACAAGCTGTGCACACCTGGATTTTGGGGTTTCCTGCCGTTCTTCTCTGCAGATCCTCCATCAGGTTGGATGGGGACGTCAGTGCACAGCCATCTCCAGGTCTCTCCAGAGATGATCGCCTGGGTTCAGGAGTCAGGACTCTTGGCTGCGTGCTTAGAGTCATGGTCCTGTTGGAAGGGAAACCTTCAGTTCAGTCTGAGGTCCTAAGCACTGGAGCAGGTTTTCATTGAGGTTTTTCTCTGTATTTTTCTATGTTCAGCTTTCCCTCAACACTGACCACTCTCTCTGCCCCTGCTGCTGCTGATGCCCAAGCATGACGCTGCCGCCACCATGCTTCACCATTGGGATGGGCAGGTGAAGACCGGTGCCTGGTTTCATCCAGACATAATGTTGAGAACTGAAGTCAAACAGTTCAATGTTGTTTTCATCAGACCAGAGAATCTTGTTCCTCACAGTCTCAGAGTCCTTTAGGTGCTTTTTTACAAACTTGCACTGAGGAGATATTTCTATTTGGCCCCTCTGTCATAAAGCCCAGATTGTTTCAGGTTGTCCTTCTGGTAGTTTCTCTCATCTTCACACAGGATCTCTGGAGCTCAGCCAGAGTGATCAACAGGTTCTTGGTCGCCTTCTTTACCAAACCCCTTCTCCACTGATTGCTCACTTTGGCCGGGTGACCAGCTCTAGGAAGGGTCCTGGTTGTTCCAAATTTCTTCCATTTAAGAATGATAGAGGCCGCTGTGCTCTCGGGAACCTTCACTCCAGCAGAATTTTTTTTTTGTATCCTTCCCCAAATCTGTACCTCAACACAATCCTGTCTCTGAGCTCTGCAGGCAGTCTCTTCTTCCTCGTGGTTTCTGCTCTGATGCATTGTCAGCTGTAAGACCTTGTATAGACAGGTGTGTGTCCAATCAGCTGAACTGACCACAGGTAGACTCCAACCAAGGTGTAGAAACATCTCAAAGATGATCAAGAGAAATGGGATGCACCAATGTGATATTTCAGTTTTTCCTTTTTAATTCATTTGCAAAAATTTCTAAAACTCTGTATTTGCTTTGTCATTATGGGGTAACAGGTGTAGATTGATGAGGGAAAAAATGAATTTAAATGATTTTAACAAAACACTTCAACACAACAAAATGTGAAAAAAAAGTGAATGGGTCTAAAGACTTCCTGAAGTTTTCCAAATTAAAATACCCATGTAAAGTAGAAGTAGGTTACTAAATACTAATGTATTTAAGAGCCAAGTCACAGGATTGGATATTAGCAAAAAAACAAATAAATAAAAATTCTGAAACTGTGCAGCTGATGTTTTTATCATTTGAGACATTATGACAGTTATTTACCACGTGAGTCTGAACACAGTACGCCAACCACATTCTGCCTCCATCAACCCAGACCTGAAGTCGCGCGGTGGACTCCAGCCTCGGAGTCTCTGCGTGTGGACTGTGGGAGAACAGGTGGGCATAGTTTCTGTCAAACAGAGAGAGATTGATGGAGTGGGTTAGAGCAGTGGCCGGGGGTATTCTCTTACAGTAATGGCAGAGACAGAGACAGCTGGACTCAGTACATTGGACTCTGTGTGTGCATGTGTGCATATGTGCATATTTGTGCAGCTCTGTATATGTGCCCGTCTATATGGAGATGCATTGTGTTCTTCCTGAAACAACAGAGGATATGAAGCCGTGAGGAGAGGGTGAGGCAGCTGAGTGAGGTGAAGAATATTCTGTATCAATTTATTTTTGGGGGATTTTATCAGATAATAGGAATCTACAATGTTTGAATGTATTTTTGAAACATTTATTCTTATAATTACTTGATATTTTAAAAATTCCTTTAAAATATATTTTATTATGGTAGGTTCCAAAAAGAAGAGAACTTCACACATTAAGTGCACACAACTATTTCACCCACAGTGGGTACAAAGCCAGGAAACAGTGTTACATTGTTCATTTTTGAGATTTAATGTCTTAATTTTCTCTGAGACCTTTCATTCTTTCTGTCGTCTTGAAAGAATGTGAAACCTGATGACTTTGGTGACCTCTTGAGGCCTTTGGTGGTAACTTTAAGCAACCAACACTTACAAATCTGACATTTGTAAATAAATGATTATACGAAACAATAAATCAAATCAATAAAGACCAGCAACATATATTAATACTAACATTAAAAAAGTTAGTCCAAATCAGACCACAGTTTGAGTCTAATGTAGAAATTTGACTTTACTGAGTCAACGAATGTTTTGTTTTGAGACAGAAGATAAAATGCCACAGTTTTTACATTTACATGATTAAGTTGAGACAGTTTCATCCTCTTTTATTGTTGAATTTTTGAATGTATCTATATTTAGAATATAACAAAAAGGTAAATGGGAAAACTGTGGCACTGCTAAGTCCAGTGCATTAATAATTATATTTGAAGGCTTATCTTTTGGGACTTAATAGAAAACTATTTGATCGTAAAAGTTAGATAAAAAAAAAAACTGTATTAAGCAAAAACATACTGATGTTTTGTTTAATGAAATTACTATTTGGTCTTTCCCTTTGCATATTTCTTAATCATTTTCTATGACTGAAACAATTTCTGGAGACCTGTCCTCTCAAGAAGCAGCTATAGTAAAAAAAAAAAAGAAAAAAAAAAAAGGCCAGAGCAATGGAGGGATGAGGCTGGGGTGGATGAATGGACTGTGGTAAATGTTGGACTTTAACACAGGAGGTCATTGTTTGTTTTTGTGTATCTAATTGTGAGCTCGTGTTTGCGTTTTTTTGTTTTTTTTCTAAAAGCCACGATTGTACCTACACCTTAACAAAGTGTTTGAGATTGTAGCCGTGATCTTTTCCTAGAACTAACCAAGGCACAGACAAATTATATCGTCCTGCAGACAGGGGCGCCAAGTCAGAAAACAAGAGCACCTCCGTTTACTGTGTTTGGTGAGTCTTATCCTCTCAAAACAGCACACACATTTCTGTTTTACACTCAGACGTAGAAATTATGCCAATTCCCCAAATGTGTTTGCACATCAGTTTAAACTGATCTACTCTGATTTGAAAATCCAGGTATTTTAAAGTACAAACTGAACATTTTAAGTTTTGGCTGTAATTTTGTCACATCTTCTCCAACAGTTTCTTAAATCATTTGAAGCTGTGGAACAGGGAATATCTTACTTCTCCAACCAACACTGACAGAGGTTTCTGTGACAAGCATTCACCCAAAGAGGAAACATTTTCATTTCCAGTCAAGAGGACTGAGGGGTACCACTCATATCTGATAATAACATGAGTTTGACACAATGATGCTAACCTGTTTAGCATTTTTATCCATTCACTTCACTTTTTTAGCCAGCAGACAAAGCAGTCAAACGGTGAACCAGATGTGAGACGTGCAGGGTCGAAAGCATGGTTTTGCTCTATTTTTCACATCCGTGTACAACAATTGTAAAATCCATGAGTGCACAAAGCATAAAATACCTGTACTGTGTGTAGTGTGTTTAATCACACATCCTTCAAAAACACAGTGCTGCACAATGGTCCAGTCAAGGGCAAGTCATTTAAGCAATGCTTTAATCAAAGGAAAAATGCACTCAATTTAAGGAACAATGTTTTTTTTTGTGTGTGTGCTGCACAGTTTATAACAGTCACCTCTAATATCCCGTCATAATAACGCCATCGTTTTGTGTCCATCTGACGGGACCTTCTGCCCAATGTTGCTGTAATTGAAAACACACAAAGGGACGGCATTTTGAAGAAGCAATAAATGAGGTTTTTCTTGTCCCTAATAAAAAATGACCATGATATTTTTTTGGGGGTTTGATCAGGTTGTTAGAGGAAAAACTCTAAATGATTACATGGTCAGGTGGTGAGAATTCTTCTTCTCAGACTAGCAGATAATAACGTATTATTATTATTATTATTATTATTATTATTAATATTGCTATTATTTCTATAATTGGACTTATTTAGAGAGCTCATCACACTGTTTAGGAAACTTAGGAAAGCATAAGCATATGAAAAAGTCAAGAAATATATTTGTCAGATTGATACACAGAATAAAGGCAGGATGCAAATACAGAAAAGCTGTTACTCTCAGAAAACAAAAGGAATTTTGTTGGTTTATTGACCTGGAAACCTCTATTGTGTTATAACATTTGTGTTTTTGTTTTTTTTTTTTCTCTAGAAGATTTTGCAGTGTTTATGTATTTGCTTGTTTTCTTTCACAGCTCTTTATGCCGCATACGTGTTGTCAAATTGGCAACATATTTTTTTCACTTTGTTTTCCTGTATTTTTAAGCATAAACTATGAGAGAAACTAGAGAATTATAAAAAATATAAAGATAATACAGCAGCATCATATTCCTATAACCCCACACACAACAACCCACCTCCAACTCCTCAGGGTGAATACAGTATAAAAAGCAGTAACAAATAATAAGAATTCAGAGCATATTAGCAGTTAATACTGAGAGTTCCTACCAGAAAGTGATCAACCAACACAAGGACACAAAATAAGCAAAAAGAGTTTAAAAGTAGAGGCACTAGTGTCCTCCAGTGTCATCCTTCACTATGTTTTCCACAAGTGGGCAAGTGCATGTGTGGTGTACACCAAGAGAACAGTATAGGTCTGAATGCTTGACCCTTACAGTGAGGGGATCCGGTGGCTCTGTTATTCCGTGGGGGGGTGGGGGTATTTGCTGGCATGGTTTGGGTTCACTTGCCCCTTTAGAGGAAAAGGTCACTGCAGATCAGTACAATGTTGTTCTCATTTGATGCAACCTTTCTTTCCTAATGGGAGTGTTCTCCGCCCAGGACGACAGTGCCCATCCAGCCACAACATGTTCAGACAGCGCTCTCCACCACCATCATTAAAGGACCAAATGAGGAAGTATCTTTGGGAGGAATGGTGTTCATCCCTCCTATAGAGATCCAGAGACTCAGTGCCAAGGAGCACTGAAGCTGTTTATCAAATGCCTGTTTGAGGTGAGGCGATTTATTACTAATCCCTTGGAAATAATCAAACAGAACTCACATTTGTGGGTATTTGGCATTTCATCCACTCTGGACTCAAAGCGGTGCTGCCCTTCCTCTGGGAGTGTGGTTTGTTGGGGGGCTTTATAACCCACCCTCTCTTAAGGATAATAGGGTTGGATTGACACTTGATGTGGCGGACCCTCCATGCAAACAGAGTGAGAGTGGGTAAGGGGAAGATGAGGTGGCCAGATTTGGAATTGGGCCTTTGTGTTGGTTTTTCCTTAAATTTCTCACCTGTCTGAACCTCCTGATAGTTTTTTGAAAATGTGCATATTAAAAAAGATCATCACTCATAATTGTCTTTACATAATCAACAGAGATTTGAAACCTGATTTTTGTGGAGTTTTCTTTATCAAATTTGAATTAAGTCTTACTGTGATTTCAGGGGACATTTGGTGGCTTTGAGATCAACTGTTTTTGATCATAATTTCAGGGTTTTTCTTTCTCATATCAAACAATTATTCTGTTTTCAGCTTTTAACAGCTATGATTTACTTGCTCTCCACAGTGTTTTACCAATAAAAATTGATTTATATGTCTTGTCAGTAAGACATATTGGGTATTAATTCATTTAACTGTCTTTTCATGTCTGCAAATGAGCAGGACAGAAGAGGAAAAAAAGAGCAAGGGCTTCAAAAACATTCAATCCTGTAATGAATGACTCTTAAAGTATTTGTATGTGCTCACCAGTTAATCTTGTCCATGTGCAGTCTGTATTACTACAACTAATAATACACTGAGTGGATGTTGAGTTTTTGCTTGACCTTACTTTAAAAAGGACTGTCTGTGTAAATTCAAAATGTGCCACAATGGCAGCACATTTACACAGATGATAAGTGTAAAGAAAAAGGAAGAGAAACATA
This sequence comes from Trachinotus anak, assembly GCF_046630095.1. NCBI lineage: Eukaryota > Metazoa > Chordata > Actinopteri > Carangiformes > Carangidae > Trachinotus > Trachinotus anak. Next base: position 2,151,475 of record NW_027273882.1, on the reverse strand, counting down.
AAAGACATTTAAACTTATTAAAAAAACATCCAGCTGTAATATATTGTGTACAACAGGAATTAAGGATTTTTTTCCCTTATTTTTTGTCACACAAAACAAAAACGACATGAAACACTAAGCGATGCAGCCGAAGAAAGCAGCCATTCTTCGCTTTTTAAGAAGAAAGGGACATCTCTAAATTGAGGTCTGACAGTGGGATATTGATTGTGCAGCGAACCTTGGACTCCACAGACCCTACACTTCTCCCTCGCCATCTCTATGTGAGGTATTGTTGAGGATTGACCTTCAACTTGCAAGAACATAGAAGAAAACCAATACACTTAGTCTCTCAGTGAAACAACAAGATATGTTATTATAGGTGGAAAAAAAGGATGATTATTTCTTCAAACATCCGTCTGCTTTTATTTAGAAAAAGGAAAAGGAAATATGAGGTTAAATTGTGACTTAACGGTTATTTAAGCTGAAGAGTCCATTAAAAGTTAATTTGAAAGACTGTTCATTCAGTCACTGAATCTATTTTTGCAGACCATTTCAAACAAGGATGCCAAGGTAGGGTCACAGATTTAAGCAAGTGGATTTACACAAAAATACTGAAAAAATACTACAAAATTAATTTTGTAGCATCAGCTTTGCGATGTAGTAGTTGGGCCAGACATGTTCTGCTTTGGTCACATTGTTTAAAGACAACCTGTGGAGATTTCCAACAAAAAACATCACAATTAGTGTCTGTTAACACAATGCATGTGTATGAGGGGCTGTACAGGACGTACTATATTCTAGGCCCCTCATATACTTAGATTCTCTCTCATATGTGTATGCGTGTTAATGTGAAAGAGAGAATACATTTACAGCATGTGAAAGGATAATGCATGTATGTGAGAGGCCCAGACTATATTACTTCCTGTACGGCCCTTCAAGGAAAAAAGATGTGTATTAGCACTATTATTGATCAAAACTCTACTCTGTACCTTTAGTCAATAATGTATCTTAAAAGGTTCTGGGTTTTTCGTCAGCTTTGTGATTAAAAATCTTCTGCCAGCGGTCAGTCATATGTAATTCAGGATTTTTATTCCCTCAGGGCAAAGCTTCAAAACGACTGTCTAACCTTACTGCACAGTTCCCATAATGCAATTCAAATGTATATATTTCAAGTTCCTTCCTGAATGATAAATGTTTTTAGCGTTAAAAATGTGTGATCTCTGAACCTCAACCGAGGTTACTCAAGACTCAGACTTGAAAGAAGAACGGGTGACTTTACATAGTGCTTAAGGTAAAGATTTGGGCTAATTTAGCTAATACTCCAGTCACCTGTGAATGTGTGTGAATGTTCAAATGGTGACATTTCCTTTTAAAGTTGCAGTTTAATTCCCAGAAGTCATGATGAACATGTTTAGGAGACCTGTCTGTGCATGGTGATCAGTGGTGAGTCCACTGCTCTGAGTGCTCATTTAAAGACGTTACAATAATATTTTGGGGTATTTAGCTTCCATATTTATTTGTACTTCTGGCTGAAATCGATGGATTATTTATCTCACCAACCACAATTATTGTCCATATATATATATATTTTTTTTTACCCATATTTTACTTAAATGTGTCTTATGTTTCACTTTATATTATTATAATTACATATTTTTTATTATATGTTCAACAATGGAGCTTTACCATGACTGACCAACAAAATGACAAACTCATTCTGCAGTTTACAGACTTATCCTATAAGCCCTCGATTAAAGTTTGTGATGTAACATTTTCTCTTCCATCAAGGATCATATTGTAAATGCTTTTAATATGTTATAAATAAAGTAGGTCAGTGCCAAGCCCTGTCATATAACCATGCCAGTTTGGGGTTTTTTTTGTTTTATTTTGTTTCATTCATTCTGAAGAGACAGATTGTTGACACCTCACCTTTTGAAGGAGGAAGGACAAATGTCATGATCAAAATTTTGACACTACCTCATTGACTTCAACAGTGCCCCCATTTGTCTTCACTTTCTTTTCATGTGCAGCAACAACAAGGTGTCTTTTGTTGGCATTATCCACCTCTCCCCCACTGTTACTTCAGGTTAAGTTGGAGAGGTCATGGAATATTTTTTTAAGTGCGTCTCCTTAAAGTTGGTGATCAACAGCACCCCCTGCTGGTCATTGACATTTGTTCAGATTTAGTTCAAGTGAACCAAAGACAGTATATATGTGTAGAAATACAAAGCATACAATGCAAATATATGGAAGTATGTCAAAACTGTACTATGTTCTTGAGTAAATATTTTTACTAGACTGGAGTTGCAACTAATAATTATTTTAATTTGCAATGAATTTGTTATTTTCCTGATTAATTGGTTACCTTTTTGGCCTGAAATGAGTGAAAAATGCCCATCACAAATTCCAATAACCTGAGCTGGTGTCTTCAGAGGTTTTGTTTTGACTGACCATCAGTCCAAAACCCAAAGATATCTACTTTACTGTGATTATAAATACAATGAAATACTGTAAATCTTCACATTTTAAAGGCTGCAACAAAGTATAGTCGGGCATTTTTGCTTGAAAAACTACTTAAATTTTTTTTTATCAATTATCAAAATATTTGGTGATTAATAAAGAGGAGACGACAGAGCAAGATGGGGGATGCTAGTTGTTTAATAGAACAGAAATGTTCTTGTGTTTAATGTGCCCATTGTTACCTCATTTGAATGTTTGAGCTTCACTGAGCAGAAAGATGTATGTGCTGTTTTCACATTCAATTTTTTTTATTGCCTCACCATAAATCTGATTTAAAGACATGTGCATATGAGTGGGATTTTGTGACATCACAAATATTTTGGAAGCCAACTGAGGTTTGCAAACAAACGTGATGTGGAAATTTGAAGCATCTAGACAAACACTTGAACACAAACAACATGAACAATATTTGCATATTCAGAAATTTTGGAATTTTTAAAGAGAGGTAGAAGATGTAATTTAAATTTTTTTTAACCAAACTTCAATTATTATTATTGTTATTCAAAGCTGAGTTTTTGAATGAGTCTGTTGGGTCTTTAAAATTTTGCCTCTTTTTATCTTATTTGTGACACTATTTATCATTTTTTAAATGTTTTAAGTGAAGCCCTCCAAATTCCAGAGCAAAGTGTATTATAACTATATTGTCTTCATTTATTAGCAGATGTACATGATTACAAATCTGTGAATGAACAACAAGTTTCATAATGCAGCTTCCTCAGGTTCATTCACTGCATGATCAGAAACAGTAGTACAAGAATAGTGTCATAATTTACACTTTTGAAGGAGGGGGATCTCACGCAGCCTTCCAGAGGATCCTTCACAGACACAAACTCCACCTTATCTTTAACTTAGCTGAAAATTTGACTGAAAACTGACCTGAAATTGAAGATTTTTTATAAAAACTACACAATTGAACAGTAGTCACTCTGCCCCACCGCACACTGAACAGTCTAAAGTAGGTTATTTTGTAATCATATGTTTGCAGTTCAGGGCATGGGTCCCTTTTAGCTGAAGATTAACTGTATATATTGATCTCATTTGATCTAGATCACATAGTATTCACCAGCACAATGAAAATCATGTCTGTAATACATTATGATGTTACTACGCACAGACATAAATTAACTTTAAAGATACCCCTGATTAAGCAGCCTTATACCGCTACTATAATTACATGTTTAACACCACACAGGACATTTATGAATACCAAAGAGGAACGTACAAAGAATTGGCATGTTGATAAGACAACAGAAAAGGTCACATGATATCAAATCTACTGTAACTGCAGAAAAGCAACAGAGCAGCTCAAGACATCTGTGGGTGCATCTCAACACTTAACAGAAAAGATGAGACACTGTCATATTGCGATGCAACACTTTGTGTCCCAGAATCGCCCATAAACAAGGATTTTGACCTGTTGCCCTTTTGTCGTCCTTGTCAGGCCAATGATTGACTAATGGTTCAGTTGTCCTATTTGTCTTCCAAACGCGCCTCCTGGCTTCCCAAAGGAGCCCAATAATATAACAGGAGGTACCTCTGTGACTTGGCTGAGTATGAGCTGCTAGTATAGGGGCCTCACCATGGACCTGCACACAGCAGCTTTCCTCCTGGGAGCCCTGATCTGCACTGGTAAGACATAATGGCATCTTGATAATATGATGATGATTAGAATAATGATAGTAATGATAACTGTGAAAAGATCTGCAATTTTATGATTGCGGTAAAATACAAAAAATTATGTGATTTGCTTGACTTCAATGTGAAAGTACCTCATTAGGAAACTGTGTCAGGATATATTAGGAGACACGTCTGCATGCTCCTAAAAATAAGATTTTGTTCTTGTTGCTATTGAGACAAAGATCGAGAAAAACCCAGCCAAAGAAGAAACACATCTCAAAAACCACATTAAACTGATAGCTTGAGTTACAACATAGTCTGGACTGGCCACGTCTGAATGGCCCTGAATTTCTTTTCCTCTTTTGCTCTGATAAATATAGTCTTAGATGCATTGTCATGTAATATATGTTTAATTTTATATTGTTAATTAAGATGTTTCTCCGATAAATTCAGTTTTTTCCAAATTGTCCATACTGACCTAATTTGAAGACTAAATCTTTACAATACACAACAATGACTGGCCATCAGTGAAACTTAAAAAAATCCTACTGACACAGAGTAAATCCAATCCCTAAACAAAAGTTTTAAATAATAAATTTAAAAAAACAGATACCATTGTGCTTCACTGAACCTCCTGCATGGCTAAGTGTGTGTGACTGGTGTTGGAGTTAAATCTCACAACTTGCTTAGTCAGAAAGTTTCTTAATTTCACATCCTATCCTATCTATGGTGTACCCCAGGGTTCAACATTGGGTCCGACAGTGTTATTTTTTGCATTGTGTATACACCTTCACTTGACTCTACAAGGAAGGAAATGAGATGAATTATTATTTGATGCACAATATCTGTAAATGGCAGCTGCCTGGCATGTCTAAACCTCTGTGCTGGATGGAAAAAAACTTCATAAAAGCGAGTCCATCATTTCATCCAACATCAGTCTATTTGATTCATCTTCAAATTTCCAGAAAATATTTGGGGCCTGATATCAAATCTTAAGGGAATAAATGAAATGACATACAGTTAGATGAGAAAATCAATATCACTCTCATGGCTAAAGCTACAGCTAGGAGATGGTTAGCTTAGCACACAGACTAGAAGCAACAAGAAACAGCTAGCCTGTTGCATCCTTAGGTTTTATATTGATTAAACAAAAAAGATGTTATGTTTTTATTCGTGAGCATTAAAGGCTGATTTTTTTATATTGGAGAAAGTGACATTTCCATGTCCTTTTTGATTATAAAGCTTTATTAATACTGTGCAAGTATCAAAATGTTCAAACCACGGAGAACGCAAACAGTCGGTATTCAGAAAACTGTGCCTTAGAATGACCCGTCAGGACTTTTTGTGGCGTCACAGCCATGTTGTTTCGAACTTCAATAACAACACAAAGCTGTCATCCCATCACTGAGCTTGCAAGCTACAAGACAGAAATATGGAGGACATACTGCACAATCATTAGACATCAGAAAGCCAACACCTCATTGAACAGCCTTACCATTAAGTAACATTAGAGACCATTGGCTAAAGTTTAAAGTTTAGCTTAAAGTCTGTTTGGCTCATTTCAGTGCTGACTTACCGGTGAGTTTTAAGTGGTAGTAGGCTACAGTCGGTTATCTGTGGTTGGCCTGGCAGTGCATCACTTAGAAAACATTCAGCCAATCAAAAAGAGAGGCTCAGAGACCACCACAAAAAACCCTGTTCTTGCTAGAGCTCCAGAGAGAAGAGAGAGAGGAGATATTAAACTATATTGAGATGGATTTTAGTTACAAATATACAAATATATCTTCTTCTGAATTTTAAAATTTTTGAATAAAACACAGAAAAACTATGAAGTATGGAACCTTTAACCTTCAGATAAAGCCAGGCTAACTGTTTCCTCCTCCTAACAAGCTGCTGTAGCTGTAGCTTCATATTTTTGAATGCACTGATTCAACAAGGAAGTGAATCAGTGCATGTCCCAAAATGTCAAAGTACTCTTAAGTTCTCTGCATGAATTCTTACTTTTCTCTTTTGACTTTTTTCATGCTGGACTAGTTCATGGACAAAGGTTCTGTTTTGTATTTCCAAAACCTGTTCTCCGTCATCTCTACACACTTTTCCACACTTCTGTGCTGATTTGAACAGCCATGGGATGAAATGCATTTCATTTAGTCCTCTAACACAATTCAAAGTCCACGTCCCACAAACTGATACGCCTCAAAGCACAGACTTATCGCAGAGACCTAAACTAAATATTTATGATTCACCTATGAGAGGACAGTTGAGGCTTTGCAATCCTGGGCTTCCCAGCACACTGTTAAAAATAAACTGCCACAGTTCTGAACTGTTTCTCAGTACCTACTCATAGAGTGTCTCATAAATAACATCCAGGGCTCCCATGCAAAATTCAATATATATAGAATTCTTAATAAATACATATTACATTTTAAAATAACTGAAGAAAGTAAACATGTATACTGTAAATACTGTATATGTATGTTTGTGTGTATATATATATATATATTATACAGTTTGTAGACCTAATTGCAGGTAAACATATAGTTTTTTCTTCTTTACTTTCAACCCTTTACTTAATTTTAAAATGTCATTTTAATTGCTTTTGTTCTCTATTGTGTCAAGACTCTACAGTCAGAGAACTATGGTTACACATGTAACCTTCCATTACAATACTAACTATATTTCCTTTTACGCATTTCTATTACAAGTTGTAATGATTTTGACTGGTTTATTTCCCCTTTATTACTTGATACATTGTTGAATTACTATAATTTCTTTGCATCTGAAAATGCATGTTATTCATTCAGCAAATGATAATTTATACATTGTACATTTGACCGTGAAATAAATCTTTTGTGTCTGATCCTAGTGAGTGGTACTGACGTGGACGGATACGCCAAAACTGAAGGGGCATGGATCCTCTCACTGCACAAGCGACAGTATTCAGTTAACACTGTGGCTGAGTGTGCCACCAAATGTAACAGTGAAACAACGTTCACATGCAAGCAAGTTCACACCTTTAAAATACCAATTTTACATTTTCACTTACATCCCATACAACTTCTACATTTAACGCTCAGCATCTAAACCTGATACTGACTGTGTTCTCACAGGTCATTCATGTATATTGAAAAGGATCAAGAGTGTTGGACAGCAGCAGCAAACTCTAAAACAGAGAGCATACTGCGCAGAACCAGTGCAGGTTTATATGAAAAAAAAGGCAAGTACTTTTGTCTTTCCGTCAATTGTTACAACTGTTGAAATGTCTCCAGTTTTTCACTGTTACGCTGCAGTTAATGTTTAGCCTTATGTTGCATGATCGGTGGTGTTTGGACTGTGTCTGCAAACACAGAAGAGAGGGACTGCAAGTTAAACACTACTGTTGCTCAGATTTTGGGGACGATACAACACTTCAGTGGAATCAGATAAATGATTCACCCGGAACTTTGTCTAAAGAATTTGATTACCAGAGAATGACTGTACTCTGTCAGCAAACAGAATGATCACTCATGAATGATCAAACATGTGATGCTGATTGTGTTCTTTGACCTGTCTAGAATACCTCCTGGAGTGTGTGAATGGAATAGGAACAGATTACAGAGGAACAAAGTCCAAAACAAAATCAGGAAAGGCATGTCAGAGATGGGAAGCAAAATACCCCCACAGGCCAAAGTATGTATTCACATCTATTATTTTACATCACATCACATTCTTTTATATCTTTTCATATAATTTAACTCAATGTGTCTACCCGCAGTATCACACCGCAGTCCCACCCCCGAGCAGACCTGGATTCTAACTTCTGCAGAAACCCTGATGGAGACAGTGGGGGACCCTGGTGTTACACCACCGACCCCAACACCCGCTGGGAGCACTGTAATGTACCCAGCTGCACTGGTAAGATTCAATAATAATGATAAGGCTCATATAAACACTATTGCATGTCTGAAATTACTCCATATTCTAATATACTATACAGCTTCCTTTAAAGTTCTGAGAATTTAACAAAAAATGTCAGGATGATGAGGGAGGATCTTTTTATTTCCATATGAGATTTCTTTTATTTTTTTCCCCTTAGTCCTGAGGTTTAGGAGAATTGTGGGTAAAACCTGCTGCTGTAGGCTTGTAAAATGCTCTATATTCTATGATGGGAGTTCGGTACGTTAAATAGTTGATACATGATAAAATACATGGATGAACAAAAATGCAGGAGCACCAGACACTATAATGAAATGCAGTAAGTCACTTTGTTCAAGAATGTGTCGGTGAGTGTTGATTCAAATTCAATGGTAACTTTAGTAAGGAGGTAGATCATAATGTTATGTTAGATATAGCATTTTCTTGTACTATTTTATCCTCTTGCAGGAGATGGATACAGAAATGTAATTTCCAACCCTGGATGTTTTACATTTCTGCACATGCACCAGGTGTTGTAGTCACATAAACACCTATATGCATGCACAATGTCATGGTAGCCTAATCATAACGCAGATGACAGTGTGATGCCTATGCTTGTTCCTTTACAGAGGAGTGTATACACTGCAGTGGTGAGAACTACAGAGGAAAAATCTCCACCACTGAAAACGGCTTCACCTGCCAACGCTGGGACTCCCAGAAACCTCACAACCACGGTTATATCCCCAGCGCGTAAGACTACATGAGATATACTTGCATTTATAGATCATCATAAGGAGGATTTCATAAGATCTGACAGATTGATTTTTACAGCTAAACTAAAGCTAAATAAGTTCTATGCAATGTTTACTCTAGTCTCCCAGAAAAGTATCTTGAAGAGAACTACTGCAGAAACCCTGATGGAGACCCTCGACCTTGGTGCTTCACCACCAGCCCCTCCAAAAGATGGGACTTCTGCTCCATTCCTCGCTGCAGTAAATCCTCCAATTTTTATAAGTTTACTCTATCTCTATTTCATCACTGTAAAGCCTTTTATCTGCCCACACTCCCAGTATCTAAAAAAAAGGACTAGAATCAGAATTTTAAACTAATGTAAACATATGGAAATATATCTTGTGGTGCAGAATTATGGAAAATGTGTACATCAAAAGGTGTTGGCTCAGTTTTGAACACTTTTCTGGCATGGGACCATTGAACTGGCAAGCTGATCCTATAGCACAATCTGTAGGACAAAAGATATAAAAATAACATGACTTATTTATTGGGCAAAATATTGAGGATATCAAACCATATATGACACCTAAAAATACAAACATGTAGCACAGATGTCTTGATTTGAAGGCAAAACCCAAGTGGATCTACTTACAGACACATGATATGGAATCTTAAGTATATCAACAAAAGGTTAATCTGCAATATTTTTGATAAGCAATTAATAATTTCAGTCATGGATAGATAAATTGATAATAAATTGATAAATTAATTGCAGCCCTAATTATGACTTAGTCTCTCATAAGAAAAATCATAAGAAAATGCCAGTGCTTCTAAACACAATACAGCTGTTCAGGTCTTCCTGTTGCTGATGACAGTGAAGAATTCACTGCTTTCTTTGCCACTTTTTTATTTATTAGAAGATCTAATCCCATAACTATGAGTAACATGGTCATAACTTCCAGAAGAATATTACTTGACATGTTGCCCACATATTCTCAACATTATCTCTACAACTAAGCCATCTCATCCTCTGTCCTCAGCATCCGAGCCTCCCACCATCGTCCCAGAGCTGACCTGTGCCACCGGTGAAGGCTTAGCATATCGAGGAACAGTTTCCGTAACAGAGTCTGGAAAAACCTGCCAGAGCTGGTCGGCTCAGACACCTCACAAACACAACCGCACCCCTGTTAACTACCCTTGCAAGTAAGAGCTCCTATACTAAGGAAATATGTCTATTCTCACTTACATTAATGGATTGGACAAAATATCAGTAACAACCCTAACCCAGACACACCACCCCAAGCACATACAGTATATTGGCTATACCTTGTTTGTGTTCTTCATTATGACGATGTATTTATTTGTCAGAGGCCTAGATAACAACTACTGTCGTAACCCCGACAATGAGAGAAAGCCCTGGTGTTACACCACTGACCCTGACACTCGCTGGGAGTACTGCACGGTGCCGAGCTGTGGGGATGCACCAAGACCAGGTATAACAGAGGTCAATGATGTAGATTCTAAAAACAGCTGCACTAAATTTGGACAATTGAGAAAAATTAGGGAAAACAGTAAGACGATTTACATGGTCAGCATAGTTTTTTGATTTGTTTAGACACTTTGGGGACAAAACAAATTTGCAAAGGAAGGATGAAATAGTATACAAATCAATGATTAACTGAAGTAAATGAGTAAATGCAAACTAATTTCCTTACCCAGTCACAATAATGTTAATGTTAACTTCACAGCTATCTTTTCTTTCTGCTTCAAGTGACAATGCATCAACCCATCAGCCTATGTTCTTGTCTCTCACTGCAGACGACCCAGTGATCCCCCCAGAGGAGGAAGACTGTTACAAGGGGGATGGGTCGAGTTACCGTGGCATAACATCAGAGACCATCAGCGGAAAGAAATGTCAAATGTGGAACTCCATGTCTCCTCACAGTCACACAAAAACTCCAGAGAGATACCCCACAGCGTGAGCATCACTAAGCATCTCCTAACACTTATATTTACTTATATATTTATATTTAAAAATGCAGATTTGACACTTATTTTTCACTCCAAGCTGATGGGATATTTTAGCTGATTCTCAACCCAAATAGCAGAAGTCTGAATTATAAATACTTACAGTGACAATCAAAAGTTCGGACACGCTTTTGAATGGGAGAGTGTGTCCAAACTTTTGACTGGTGCTGTGTATGTATTAAATTTAAGTCGGGCTATAGTGCATGTTTTTCGTTTTGTGAACAAATCCAATGAACTGACTAAAACCAACAATTAAAAGGTTTTGTAAGCGATCGTCACTGCCACTCGATGTCGCACTCCACCACCAGGATGTCGAAAGTAAACAGGAAGTAGACTTGAAACTGGTTGCTGTGGAAACTGAGCTCCTTCACTAGCTGCTCTCTGTATCCAAGCACACCCATAGTCTCTTACTCGCTGCTCCCTTTCCTCTCATTAGTGGAGCTAGTGCTAACGCTTGTTTGTTAGCAGTGGAAAAATACATCATAAATTTGTTACTGGCAACGATAGACTCCAAACACACCGCTTCGTAGTGACATGTCCCGCTAAAAGTTTGGAAAACTCCCGACTACATTTTCTGTGTCCTCCTCGACTCCCCCGGAAAGTCCAAACAGTCAGCAACATGTTGTGAAGCCGGACAAGAAACAAACAAGAAGCTCAACTTAAGTTATCATGAACACAAGACCCAACAAAAAACGATCTAGCCACAACCGTTAGCACACACTAGCATTGCTGTAATATGCTCCACTGCAATGCTAGCAGGAAGCCAGCTAGCTACGACAACATTCACCGAACACATAAGTTAGCTAACATTAGCATACCTTCTGTAGCGGTCACCAGTGAACACAGACATGTAACATTATGTAACTATGAAGTTACTTACAGCTGGGGCCCTTAGCCAGCTCGTTGGGCTGTCCATCTTGGTTTAGCCATACCAGTATTGGCTCCACTGGCCGGACTGGGAATTATATTTAGCCCTGGACAGATGGCGCCACAGAATCTGGTAAAAACGTTACAACTTACTGGATGTTTTGGCTCGGGGTACTGAAGTATAATCTGTTTATAGTCCTCATGGCCAATCCGTCTGTGCTCTGGTCTTGTCTCTTTGTTTGTTGGGGGCCTTTTTACTAAAGAAAAAAAAAAGGTTGTTTCTTCAGTGGAGGAACATCACTACACTGTGCCATCTGGAGTGTGGCCGGTCCCTCTGTGTTTACAGACCAGGACCAACAGTTTAACAAAGGGGACTCACATGCACATGCTCTACCAGACCAAACACCAAATATTTGCTAAAACTACATCATTTTAGGACATTACTGAGACTTTTTTAAAAGTGTTTTTTAGGAACCAATGGCCCCAGGGAGAGGTGCCACAGACACATGAGATAGACTAGTATATTGTTCGTTTTTGCTTTGTGGACTTAACAAAAAATATGAATGTTGTAAAGGTGTATCCCAGTTTAAGTGGTGTTACAGTTTAAGTACTGTCAAGCTTGTGATTCAGCAATTATCAAGCAATTGTCTAGTTTTGAAGAAATAATTTAGTTTGTACATCAGCATGGCACATGTAAGGCAAACATCTGGTCACACAGCATCTACTTCTTCATCACTTGTTGCTACTTCACAGTCAGAGGCACATCCTGCCCCCTGGTGGTATTTGTAGTTTTGTATACAGCAAAAAACGTTTCCTGGTTTGTCTCAAGGACTAAAATGCAAAGGTTATTGGTACCTATTGACCTGATGTTCCAAATCTTATCTTTCAACAGGGACCTCAAGAGGAATCTGTGCAGGAACCCCGACGGAGACCGAGCTCCCTGGTGTTACACTACAGACCCCAGTGTCCGCTGGGAGTACTGCAACTTGGAAAAATGCCCCGCCAATGATCCAGGAGTACCATCTGCCGTACCAAACCCCATTCCCCCCTCCGGCGCTACCCAGACCCCAACAGTGAAAGGTAAACTAACTTTCTAAATGTGTATTTGTCAGATTTTAAGGTTATTTGTCATTTTTAAAAATTCTTTTTTCAACCACTTGCTTCTCTTTGCCATGGTAGACTGTAAGGTTGGAAATGGAGATACATACCGGGGTCCAACCTCCATCACCATTCTGGGTGTGACCTGCCAGGCCTGGAGCGCTCAGAGTCCTCACCAACACAACAGCTTTACCCCACAAACTCATCCTACCAAGGGCCTGGAGGGCAATGTAAGTTTGATCCATTTTGACCTATAGACTTTTGGATTGTGGACATTTTGCTCTTGATTTAATGAAGAAATAAATGATAAAAAGCTGGCAGAGTCATAATATTATTTTCTGTTTCGTTGATTCTGTCTTTGTACGTCACTGTCAGAGCTGCAGAAACCCAGATAACGATGTGAACGGACCGTGGTGCTACACTACTGACAGGAACAAGAAATGGGATTACTGTCAGATCCCTGACTGTGGTATGTTACATTACTTGTATGTGGCACATTACAATTCCTCATTTAACTTTTTAACCACTCTAACTGCATGTGTCTAGGTTGGTTTGTCCAGATTTTGTCCAATGAGAAATATCTCAATAGCTATTAGTTTGCCATGAAATTTGGTACAGTGGTTCATGGTACCCAGAGGATGAATCCTACTGACTTTGGTGATCCCTTAAACTTGTCAACTTCTAGATATATAATGGAAGTAATTGCTAGTTGCAGCCCTAATCCAGAATTCATTCAGCTCCAAGCACAGCTAAGTGTAAGTACACTACAACCTGGAAAACTACAACTTGGACTGATGAAAGCTGATTCAATTGTGCCATCACAGAGCTCCCGAGTCTGACATATGTTAAACTGGCCACAGTACAAAGGATAAACCATTTTGATTTAACATAGCCTCTCTGGCACCACACTAAGGTCAAACTTTACAATTACTTCTCAACTAATGATAAGGATTTAATGACAGAATCATTTTTTTTGTCCTTCCAACACTTTAGATATCTCATCCTTATCCAGACAATTTATACTAATTTATACCAATTTAATTTAAACAAATCCAGTGTTTTTGTTGCATTACTTCTTTTGTGAGAACTCATGAATGAACTTTCCTTTGTAGCGGGACTGAATTGTGGGACGCCAGTTACCAAACCAAAGCGTTGTTTTGGTCGCATTGTTGGAGGTTGCGTGTCCAAACCTCACTCCTGGCCCTGGCAAATCAGCCTCCGGACTAGGTGAGTACAACATCACTAAAATGTGATTCTGTAAGTCTTACAACATTTATAAAATATGATGTAAAGATTAAGTGATACTGGGTTTTTCAGATAAGATGCTCTGATGGTATCTCCAGAATCCTCATCTGGATGAAAAACAACTCATCTGCTAAATAATAAAGAGGATTTATAACCTGTTTCCAAAGTTGCACCTCTGTTAAAGAATCAGAACAAAGATGACAACCTGAGTCACAATTTGAGAAATTGGTTAAAATTATTTTCAACACTTAGCAGATGGAACATTTTTTCATCCAGATGGTTTAAAGTGTTTGAGCATCTGAAGTATTTTTAAACAAACTTTTTTGCAGATTAATTACCTCTTAGAAAAACTGATGGTAACTTCTGTGACCTGGCAGAAACAATGACCAATATTTTGGTTTGATATTAAGAAACTGATTTTAATCCTCAAAATAAAACGTGTTAAAAAATGCACATCTGAGAGTTGTGAAATTGTTGTTTCTGTAGTTGTACAAATAGAGAACAGTTATATCAATATATGGTACCATATATGGTACCATTGTACCATATATCAATATATGGTACAATATGGTACAATATTACTCTGATTGTTTTCTTATTTTATTTTGCTTTTATTATCTATTAAATACCAAGAGGCTTTTAAACCAGGATGCTGCATCTCAGGGATTTTTATTTATTCTTAGTTTTTGAAATGATAATCTGACACTAAAAGTCATATTATCTTAACTGGAGTGTTCATTCAGTCCCTCTTAAAAACATTTCTGTCTGTGTCTTCCTACCAGTAATGGAGTTCATTTCTGTGGAGGAACTCTGATTGACCCTCAGTGGGTCCTCACTGCTGCACACTGCCTGGAGAGGTCAGGGAGACTATTAAAAAGCATCTATCACCACATCCTGTGATAACACAACCCCTGGATAACTAGTCTGCATATTTATAAATGATGTGCACTGTAGGTCCAAGCGGCCTTCAGCCTACCGGGTTCTGCTGGGTGTCCATACAGAGGCAGCCAATGAGCCGTCCAAACAGGACAGGAGACTGGAGAAACTGGTGCTGGGACCCAACGGTGCAGACATTGCCCTGCTCAAACTGGAGAGGTGAGTACAGGGCTGATCATCCCACCACCACTACTAATACAAGTTCAAATAATAATACCATTGGTTCTGCATATAAAACACTACTAATGCTTTAATTACTTTTACAGATTATACTGTTTATGACTGAAAGAACTGACCATCCACTAACCTTCTCCCCACAATTGGTTATTGTCCAATTTTAGCTTAGCAACTAGGGCAGGCTGGTCAAGTTGTGGCTACTTGGCATTAACTTGTCTAGATTGTAGTGTCTTGTTTTTAATTGCTTTTCCAAAAACAAAAACCAAACAAAATCTGTAAGGAAATAACTAAACAGTGTGTTCATCAGCTTTGTTCTGACATGCAATTCGTTAGCATTTGCAGGCACAGCTTTTCATTCATTCATTTCATTCACTTCATTTACTTGCTGTAAATTAAACATCTTTGTACTTTTGGACTTTCGAATCCTTTTGAGTTTGTGATTTGCCTTTGCTATTATGATTGATATTTTATAGTTTAAATTATTGATCAGTATATAAAATAATCATCATTAGTAGCCTCCCCTTCTGTTATTATTGTGAAACTGATGTTCCTGTGTGTGTATGATTTGTGTGTTTTCAGTCCAGCACTGATAAATGACAAGGTCCTGCCAGCTTGTCTCCCAGAGAGGGACTTTATTGTTGCCAGTGGAACAGAGTGTTATGTCACTGGATGGGGTGAAACTCAAGGTATAGTACATCATGTATGTCTGTTTGCTTTTTCTTGTGCTGCTGTCTTTGTGTGGACCAATAAGAGTTTAAGCTCTGACCATGAGGTCATGTTTGGAAAGTGAGGACACTGTGGACATTGTGGAGGGTCCTCATTTCTTCAGACTGAATTTAATTTCTTAAAGTCTGAAAAAAACAGACTGCTATGATAAAAACAACAAAATCAGAACCAGGGTAAAAAAATTATCTCAGAATTTCTAAGGCAGTAACTGGTATCAGATCTTTTTCCAGCTATTTTATTGATATTGTAGTGGACTATTGAGTGCCAAATGTGACAAAATCACAACATTTTATTGCAATTCTTGATTTATAAATTAAAGACAAATAAAATACTCTGAAATGCAAATGCAAGTTTACAAAAATTGGCAGTGGTTTAACAAGCTGGGAGTGCACCTTTAAATGAGATACTGAGAAGTTAAATATCTGTCTTTCAGTATAATTGATTATTAGATACAAACGAATACACTGAATCTAACACAGTGAATGTGAACTGTAATACAAAGACCTCTCAAAAGTTCCCAGTTGAGGGGAATCCTGTCATGATAATGATCATTTGGATGATGAGGATGAGGAGGATGGGTGGGTAACTGCAGGAAGATATGTTGCAGGTACGGGAGGTGACGGCATCCTGAAGGAAGCTGGTTTCCCTGTGATTGAGAACAAGATCTGCAACCGTCCGTCCTATCTGAACGGCAGAGTCAGAGACCATGAGATGTGTGCCGGAAACATCGAGGGAGGAACAGACAGCTGCCAGGTATGAAAAACTCAGAATCTATGGAAGCTGCATTACTGTCAGACACAATGTCTTTCACACCAGCAGTTAGTTTGGGTTTATAGGGATTATGATATTAACTTAGTTTTCAACTCCAGATACCGTTATCTATGTCATTTCTAGTTCTAGTTCAAAAACATAAAACTGTTCCTTCTTCTGCTTTCATGGTGTTTCTTTCTAGTCTGGCTTTGGCAGTCAGAGCTGCACCGTCAGGAGGGGCAAACCAAGCAAATGTTTGGGGCCCCCCCAGGGGCCAAAGGTTCCACGATGGCCCCTCATATTGGCACATTTTGCATTGACAACTATGACCGCCCTTAAACCTGACATAAAGATGTTATACAGTGCACTGCTGCTGCCCCAAACCCCCCCTAAGTGGAGCCCCTTGATGATGTGAGCTGTTGCTAGCATCTATCCATCGCCTGCATGTAAGGCATTCAAGGATCATCTGTAAATTGTAGTATCTACTGTCTGCATCTGCATGTGAGGCATTCCTGGGACATTTGTTAATTGTCGCGTCTGCAATGGGCTTCTTTACCTGGGGCCCCCTCAGAGTCTAGGATCACCACTGACAGGAGTTGAACTAAAAACCATCTAACAGCACCAAATGTGTGAAACAAGTTGGAAAATACATTCTGTACTACTGTACATGTGATTGTGTCTTTTCTCCCTGCAGGGTGACAGCGGTGGTCCTCTGGTGTGTTATAATCAGAACAGATATATCCTTCAGGGTGTCACATCCTGGGGTTTGGGATGCGCCAATGCCATGAAACCCGGTGTCTACGCTCGAGTTTCCAAGTTTGTCGACTGGATCGAGAGAACCATCAAAGCCGGTTAAAAACCATCCACTTCGTACAAACGGCTTCAAACGTGACAAGTTACAGAAAGTGGTTCATCTTGCTTTTGGAAGATATTACAACATGTATATACTGTACTGCTCCGATGTGGCTACTTAAGTTTGTTGTCTGTCACACATCGTGCTCCACTGTAAAACAGTGAATTCAGAGAACAATGAGCAGAGCATATTCCCGGTTTTAGTGTGTAAAAGTGTGTTTTCTGTAAGAGCTGAAAAATAAAACGTGATACAAAGAAAATGGGGAAATCATGCTTTATGGAAAATGAGTAAAAAAAAAAAAAAAACACTCTTTCTTGTTTTTAGCAGAGGGCAACATATTGTATCACTAGTAAAATCTATCTACGCACACATGCATGCACACAAAGACAATCACACACTTGTTTCCTTGTTGCTTGTCAGGTCTGATTTTAAAAGTTTCTTCATTTGTTGGTTCTCCAATGGAGTCTCCTTTTTCCTGAGAGCAAAAAAAACATTAATATTAAAAAGTTATATATACATATATAGTTAATATTTATTATATTCAGATCTTTCTGACACTTATAACTTCATAGCAATTAAAATAATTGATGTGCAATTTCACTCCGAAATTAAGCATCAGTTGACACCTATAATTCTTTGCTATAATATGTTTTGCCGGTGTTGGAAATATTTGAGTATTTCTTTTTTGTACTTCTCCCTTCTACTCTAATTTCAGAGAGAAATCTTGTGCTATTTTACAAGATATAAATTCTTATGAACAACAAAATTGTATCCTCTTATATAATGTATTGCTATAATTGGGACTATCCAACACTAAACTAGTTAAAAAATAAAATTAACTCCACTTTGACCAAACCATGTATGTAAATGTTTCCTACATGTTAATGTATGATTAATAATAATCCAATAACAGAATACATACAATGATCTAACTTTGCGAGGGCACATTCTGCATTAAAAGTATTTTTACTTCTGATACTTAAGGTAAATTTTCTTTACGATATATCCAGACAGCACTTATACTCAGCATTTTAAATGCTCGACTGCTGCTGGTAATGGAGCAAGAAATGGGATTACTTGTGAAATTGTTGTTTCTGTAGTTGTACAAATAGAGAACAGTTATATCAATATATGGTACCATATATGGTACCATTGTACCATATATCAATATATGGTACAATATGGTACAATATTACTCTGATTGTTTTCTTATTTTATTTTGCTTTTATTATCTATTAAATACCAAGAGGCTTTTAAACCAGGATGCTGCATCTCAGGGATTTTTATTTATTCTTAGTTTTTGAAATGATAATCTGACACTAAAAGTCATATTATCTTAACTGGAGTGTTCATTCAGTCCCTCTTAAAAACATTTCTGTCTGTGTCTTCCTACCAGTAATGGAGTTCATTTCTGTGGAGGAACTCTGATTGACCCTCAGTGGGTCCTCACTGCTGCACACTGCCTGGAGAGGTCAGGGAGACTATTAAAAAGCATCTATCACCACATCCTGTGATAACACAACCCCTGGATAACTAGTCTGCATATTTATAAATGATGTGCACTGTAGGTCCAAGCGGCCTTCAGCCTACCGGGTTCTGCTGGGTGTCCATACAGAGGCAGCCAATGAGCCGTCCAAACAGGACAGGAGACTGGAGAAACTGGTGCTGGGACCCAACGGTGCAGACATTGCCCTGCTCAAACTGGAGAGGTGAGTACAGGGCTGATCATCCCACCACCACTACTAATACAAGTTCAAATAATAATACCATTGGTTCTGCATATAAAACACTACTAATGCTTTAATTACTTTTACAGATTATACTGTTTATGACTGAAAGAACTGACCATCCACTAACCTTCTCCCCACAATTGGTTATTGTCCAATTTTAGCTTAGCAACTAGGGCAGGCTGGTCAAGTTGTGGCTACTTGGCATTAACTTGTCTAGATTGTAGTGTCTTGTTTTTAATTGCTTTTCCAAAAACAAAAACCAAACAAAATCTGTAAGGAAATAACTAAACAGTGTGTTCATCAGCTTTGTTCTGACATGCAATTCGTTAGCATTTGCAGGCACAGCTTTTCATTCATTCATTTCATTCACTTCATTTACTTGCTGTAAATTAAACATCTTTGTACTTTTGGACTTTCGAATCCTTTTGAGTTTGTGATTTGCCTTTGCTATTATGATTGATATTTTATAGTTTAAATTATTGATCAGTATATAAAATAATCATCATTAGTAGCCTCCCCTTCTGTTATTATTGTGAAACTGATGTTCCTGTGTGTGTATGATTTGTGTGTTTTCAGTCCAGCACTGATAAATGACAAGGTCCTGCCAGCTTGTCTCCCAGAGAGGGACTTTATTGTTGCCAGTGGAACAGAGTGTTATGTCACTGGATGGGGTGAAACTCAAGGTATAGTACATCATGTATGTCTGTTTGCTTTTTCTTGTGCTGCTGTCTTTGTGTGGACCAATAAGAGTTTAAGCTCTGACCATGAGGTCATGTTTGGAAAGTGAGGACACTGTGGACATTGTGGAGGGTCCTCATTTCTTCAGACTGAATTTAATTTCTTAAAGTCTGAAAAAAACAGACTGCTATGATAAAAACAACAAAATCAGAACCAGGGTAAAAAAATTATCTCAGAATTTCTAAGGCAGTAACTGGTATCAGATCTTTTTCCAGCTATTTTATTGATATTGTAGTGGACTATTGAGTGCCAAATGTGACAAAATCACAACATTTTATTGCAATTCTTGATTTATAAATTAAAGACAAATAAAATACTCTGAAATGCAAATGCAAGTTTACAAAAATTGGCAGTGGTTTAACAAGCTGGGAGTGCACCTTTAAATGAGATACTGAGAAGTTAAATATCTGTCTTTCAGTATAATTGATTATTAGATACAAACGAATACACTGAATCTAACACAGTGAATGTGAACTGTAATACAAAGACCTCTCAAAAGTTCCCAGTTGAGGGGAATCCTGTCATGATAATGATCATTTGGATGATGAGGATGAGGAGGATGGGTGGGTAACTGCAGGAAGATATGTTGCAGGTACGGGAGGTGACGGCATCCTGAAGGAAGCTGGTTTCCCTGTGATTGAGAACAAGATCTGCAACCGTCTGTCCTATCTGAACGGCAGAGTCAGAGACCATGAGATGTGTGCCGGAAACATCGAGGGAGGAACAGACAGCTGCCAGGTATGAAAAACTCAGAATCTATGGAAGCTGCATTACTGTCAGACACAATGTCTTTCACACCAGCAGTTAGTTTGGGTTTATAGGGATTATGATATTAACTTAGTTTTCAACTCCAGATACCGTTATCTATGTCATTTCTAGTTCTAGTTCAAAAACATAAAACTGTTCCTTCTTCTGCTTTCATGGTGTTTCTTTCTAGTCTGGCTTTGGCAGTCAGAGCTGCACCGTCAGGAGGGGCAAACCAAGCAAATGTTTGGGGCCCCCCCAGGGGCCAAAGGTTCCACGATGGCCCCTCATATTGGCACATTTTGCATTGACAACTATGACCGCCCTTAAACCTGACATAAAGATGTTATACAGTGCACTGCTGCTGCCCCAAACCCCCCCTAAGTGGAGCCCCTTGATGATGTGAGCTGTTGCTAGCATCTATCCATCGCCTGCATGTAAGGCATTCAAGGATCATCTGTAAATTGTAGTATCTACTGTCTGCATCTGCATGTGAGGCATTCCTGGGACATTTGTTAATTGTCGCGTCTGCAATGGGCTTCTTTACCTGGGGCCCCCTCAGAGTCTAGGATCACCACTGACAGGAGTTGAACTAAAAACCATCTAACAGCACCAAATGTGTGAAACAAGTTGGAAAATACATTCTGTACTACTGTACATGTGATTGTGTCTTTTCTCCCTGCAGGGTGACAGCGGTGGTCCTCTGGTGTGTTATAATCAGAACAGATATATCCTTCAGGGTGTCACATCCTGGGGTTTGGGATGCGCCAATGCCATGAAACCCGGTGTCTACGCTCGAGTTTCCAAGTTTGTCGACTGGATCGAGAGAACCATCAAAGCCGGTTAAAAACCATCCACTTCGTACAAACGGCTTCAAACGTGACAAGTTACAGAAAGTGGTTCATCTTGCTTTTGGAAGATATTACAACATGTATATACTGTACTGCTCCGATGTGGCTACTTAAGTTTGTTGTCTGTCACACATCGTGCTCCACTGTAAAACAGTGAATTCAGAGAACAATGAGCAGAGCATATTCCCGGTTTTAGTGTGTAAAAGTGTGTTTTCTGTAAGAGCTGAAAAATAAAACTTGATACAAAGAAAATGGGGAAATCATGCTTTATGGAAAATGAGTAAAAAAAAAAAAAAAACACTCTTTCTTGTTTTTAGCAGAGGGCAACATATTGTATCACTAGTAAAATCTATCTACGCACACATGCATGCACACAAAGACAATCACACACTTGTTTCCTTGTTGCTTGTCAGGTCTGATTTTAAAAGTTTCTTCATTTGTTGGTTCTCCAATGGAGTCTCCTTTTTCCTGAGAGCAAAAAAAACATTAATATTAAAAAGTTATATATACATATATAGTTAATATTTATTATATTCAGATCTTTCTGACACTTATAACTTCATAGCAATTAAAATAATTGATGTGCAATTTCACTCCGAAATTAAGCATCAGTTGACACCTATAATTCTTTGCTATAATATGTTTTGCCGGTGTTGGAAATATTTGAGTATTTCTTTTTTGTACTTCTCCCTTCTACTCTAATTTCAGAGAGAAATCTTGTGCTATTTTACAAGATATAAATTCTTATGAACAACAAAATTGTATCCTCTTATATAATGTATTGCTATAATTGGGACTATCCAACACTAAACTAGTTAAAAAATAAAATTAACTCCACTTTGACCAAACCATGTATGTAAATGTTTCCTACATGTTAATGTATGATTAATAATAATCCAATAACAGAATACATACAATGATCTAACTTTGCGAGGGCACATTCTGCATTAAAAGTATTTTTACTTCTGATACTTAAGGTAAATTTTCTTTACGATATATCCAGACAGCACTTATACTCAGCATTTTAAATGCTCGACTGCTGCTGGTAATGGAGCATTTTTTTTTACATCTGAATACTTTTTAATTTAATTCAACTTTTAGGGGAAACATCTCACCTATTAGGAAATTCAATATCATCAATGGTCTCAGGCAGAGGAGCTCCTCTGGTTTCAGGAAGCAACAGCACCAAACCTCCAGCGATGAACGCTACCACTCCTGTGCAAAATACGACGTGGAGATTTAAAACAGTGACTGATAAGCAACAAGATTAATCGAAAAATTGAAACTTACTTTGATGCAGTTCCATATATTTGAAATGTGTTTGGAAGTTATTCACTTCTCAAGTAAATTGATGGCAAAATACCAGTATGAAGAGAATTAAAGTATCTGTCTGTTTACATATTAAAAACGAACATCTTTTTTTCTTGCAGAATGAACATGTAGCATTTCGTGAGTGATTATTTCAGACACACTGCAACAAATGTTCTCCCTCCTTGATAATATGAACCCCACCAAAGATGATGAGGGGCAGCTCCAGCCAGATGACAGCCAGTCTGTAGAGCAGGAACGGAGAGACGATGCCTCCAATGTCACACAGGGTGGAACAAACCGACACTCCCAGGTTCCTGCATCCAGTTAAACAAAATGTAAATACACTGCATATTTTAAGCTACTGTATCATGAATGTGAAACTAGAGATGATAAATCTGACCTCACCTGACAAACGTTGGGTAGAGCTCAGTGTTAACAAACACCACCATCTCAAAGGCCATGGTGATACCCAGCCGACCGATGCAGGCCACCACCGTCTTAAACCAGAACATACCTGAGGCACAGAGACAAAGGTGCATTTACAGGAGTGTCTAGGCTTTCTATCAATAAAATGGATTTCATTTGAGCCTAAATTTTTACCTTTACCACTGAAATGTTCTCAATTTTTCAAGCAAAAGACAAAGTAAAGCAATCTAAGAGAAAGACGCTCTTCTCACTGTCAGGAATGAAGGCAGTGATGATGCAGGAAGCTCCGGCGATGATGTTTGCGGAGGCGAAGGGAAGACGCCGGCCGATACGTTCAATGGTGAGGAGGATGAAGAAGGCAGCAGGGAACTCCACTAGACCAGAAATGAAGAAGTCGATGTAGACGTTTCCCCCTGCTATCCCCACTCTCATGATGAGGCCCTGATAAACCACAGCACTGGTGAACCTACAAAGGTACAAAAGGACTCAATATATCCAACATTTAGATTCAATATTGCCTTCAAATCAGTGATCTTCAGCGAGCCACACCAGTTGAACATGAGTATGAAAGTGTGTTTCCTCATATTTGGGGTTCTGACCAGGTCCAGCAAAGAGGCAGAGGGGGAGTCGCCCTCCTCATCTGTCAGTGTCTGAAACAAGAAATGATCGGTTTGGGCTTGAGACAGTAACTTAGGAGCTGATTTGACACAGTGATACAGAAAAGCATTATTTCTAAACACGTTTCCTTTCAGTAGAATTATGGTACTGAGTAAACTGTTAAGTCGATCTAC
The DNA here is from genome assembly GCF_046630095.1 of Trachinotus anak. NCBI lineage: Eukaryota > Metazoa > Chordata > Actinopteri > Carangiformes > Carangidae > Trachinotus > Trachinotus anak. Next base: position 2,127,462 of record NW_027273882.1, on the reverse strand, counting down.
CTCAAACTTCCTAGTGAGTTTCATCTTGTTCTCTTTGGCCATGGCTTCAATGATCTCCAGAGCTTTGGAGGAATTGTTCTGGGAGATGAGCCACCTTGGCGATTCTGGGATGAACCTGAGAGACAAAACCACCCAGACACAAAAATCTCATTCACCAACTTCTATTCACCAGCACATCTGCTGGTAATGGACGATCTGACCTCGGTCTATTTCTTGGTTGAATGTGTTTCTTGATTCAAACATAGCAGAGGTAAAAATCAAAGATTACAAACTGTCTTTTTTTTGGCTGGACCATGAGAGTGGGAAAAGCCCTTTAGACGGGTCTGTCTCTGACTGACTGAGTGATGAGGTTACCACTGCGGTCGGTGCTCTTTCAAAATTATTTGGTGCAAACAAGCTGTGTTGACAATTAGTACATTTGTTTCTACATTTACCAACTTTTTAGACCCCTTTAGCGATTTTTTCTTGGACAAACCTTAGTTACTCTCCATAGAAGAGAGTCGCTAGTATTGCCCCTCAAGTGTGAGGTTGGGCTTTCCCTCCTATGCTGGCCACACGGCAGCTAACGTGAATGAGCTTCTAACTTTCTAAGTTTCAGAGCTTCTAAATTAAAAAGTTAGCTGAAGCATGTGCTCTTCCTTCCTAACCGGATTTGTTTTAGGGAAAAGTACTTGAAGACAGACATAAAATACCACAAGGGACCAGATGATGACTGCAAGCAAATCTACAGCCAAGAATATAAAGTTTCTCACCAGTAGTAGGACAAGAAGAGGACGTAGGGAGCAGTGATGGCGACCTGCAGCCAGCGCCAGTCACTGATGAAGTAGGCGAGCAGAGGGAGGATGAGGACACCGACACTGAAGAACATCTGGAACAGTATCCCCACTGTTCGTCTGTACTCCACTCCAACGATCTCTGTCACTGAGGAAACCCCAGGAAAACATTTTAATGGAGTATTTCACTTGAACAAAATGAAGTGAACACAGACCCCTGCAAGAGAAATACAGGATATACTAACTTTACTGAGGTCAAGTAGGTACTGCAGCAACACAAGTCAAACAACACGGATATCACATTCACAGTCATTTGTCTCCCATATGAATTACACTCATATGCAACTATTTTTGAATAATATCGTTAGTGTGTATGTGATATTTGTACCTGTCTTTATCAGTTGTTTATTCAAATATTCTCACATGCACCAGCTGAAGTTTGGTTAAAATGTGACTAAGGTTACATGGGGCCAGAGATTTTTTTGACTGGTCTGTATTGCCAGGCCAGTCTTCATTTTGCGCTTACATTAGTCTAATGCAAGTCAGACAGTTTCACAAAAATAAAGACGTATTATAACCCTAAATCGTTGGCCACCCTACCCCCAGGCTTCCTCTGAACTCAGCCAGTCAGTGACACCTGCTGAACAGTGTCAGTGCAACAGGTCTGCATGGAGCATAGATCTTATGCTACTGGTCGTTTCTCTATTTTCACACTTGTGGCTGAATTTTCTCATCAAAATGTCCCTTTGTTCAGCTCTTCCTGAAGGCAAATGTCTCCTGCTGGAGCGAACAGAGCTGAGCGGTTTGGTGTGCTTGCTTGGTCGGCCATGTTTTAGTTTTAAAAAAGTCATAGTTCACACAGAAATTGTGGCAAATAAGTCCTGCATACAATCGTCAACAACTGGACAACTTATCTCTCTGAAATTCCAACGATAAGTTTGATCTAAGTCAGATTCAATGTCTGACTTTTGGAAACAGATCCTTGGAGTTTTCAAATTGAAGTTGAAAATGAATTGTGACAACCATAAATTTTAGACCATGTAATAGTTGAGTCATTAGTACTGATCAACAACTCTTTCAGACCCTATGTGGTGCTTGAGATATGAAAACTGCAGTATAACTTTGCACATATATAACAGCCTGTTGGTAATGTTTATATAATTTAGCTGCTGTAGGTAGTTACTGAATATATAATTAGTGAGATGCCTCAAAAAAAAATCAACATCAGCGAACACTGAAGTCATCATTACGCTGCACGTAGCAGGTCATCCAGCCTCCTTTCACCCCGAAGCCAAAGAGGGTCCTGAACACCAGGATGGAGATGTAGTTTGGAGCCACAGCCAGGACAAACCCGGAGATCACATTTAGTATGTTGGACATCAGGAAACTGAGCTTCCTGCCAAACCTGCAGACAGACAGGTAAGCATGCGTCAAGAGGGGATTCTTTTCAAAATAAGAGAAGGTATGAAAAGTAAGCTATAGATCTTTTATTGCCTTTTTGTCCAACATTTTTACAGGTATCAGTGTTGAGGGTAGTAACACCAGTGAATCATCAACACCTATTGGGTAAATGTGGTACCAGCCTCTGCACTAAGATTTGTGTTGGTCAGATTTAGTGAGAAATATTCTGAAATACTTAGTGGGACAAAGGGCAGCGCAGGTGGGAGAGCATATGACAGAGGTAACCAACCATCTCATTCTTTTTACAACAGATTAGACAAACAGGGACCTGGTTACAGAATCTCTCAGCAGAAGTAGATTTTACATAACAGATAAACCTGATATTGTAAAAATGCCATTTGTAATAACAGCTAAAATCCTTATAGCTAAAAGTAATTTCTGAGCTTCTGCTCTAACAAACTGATATAGGTCCATCTTTCTCCAAAATGCTACTACTACTGATGAAGGTGTAATTGGCTAAGGATTGGGGTTATTCTCAGAAACAACAATAGTTTGCATGATGTGTTGTGTGACCATGCAAAAGTGTTAATAGTTAGGGATAATGACACATATTTTTCTTCAGGAAGACATTAATAGTGTTGCAATAGGTTGTTTGCACAAAAAGTGACAGAATTTGTTGTGTGAAGAAGGATAAAAAGACAGTTAGAGCAGGAAATACAATGCTTGGCTCCCTTCCCACTCCGCGGAGCTGACCAATCACGATGTGAGGCAGGTGTGAATGTTGGATCTAATTGGACGTTGAACAGGAGGGAGGAGGGCGTCTCTGAAGCTGCTCGACCATCCAATAAGCCGTTCACATGAAGCATACAGTACAACATGCGGCTGGTTATAAACCAGTGTAGGACCTCACCTGTCGGCGAAGAAGCCAAAAGCAAAGCTGCCAATGAAGAAGCCCAAGTTGAGAGTGGACTGGTACATGTCCACCCACCATCCATCTGAACACACCAGGTCAAACTGAGACCAAAAGGGAAAGGCTAACATGTATACATACAGGATATCTTCATGTTTATACAGTAAAATAATACAACTAACATTGACTGAGGAGCATTATTTAGAATATTTAGTGAATGATGTTGTTTCAGTTTTGTAATGAATGAAATCAATCCTATTTTGAAGAACAAATGTGTCAAACTTCTCTTCCCACCTCTGTGACAAAGGACTTCCTCCCTTCATACTGATACTCCCAGCCATCCTTAAAGACAAAAACAAAACATTAGATGTAACAGCACTCCTACTCTAAAATTTGCTCATCAAAACACATCAAACTCAGGAAGGAGCACATCTAATTAGGCCTAATTTTCCTTTAGGTTAAAAATGAACACTAAAACCAGACTGATGCCTCCTGATGCCCCCCTTTTCATTTATGCCCTTGACCTCTTGAGAATCTGTCCACAAGGCCGTCAAAGTACTTTCTTTTACTGGATGAAAGGGCTGTTTTTGTTTTGGGTTTTAATTCATTTTTGAAAGAGCACTTTTATAACCTCAGGGTCAAAGGAATAGACATTTGAAAGAAATGGAAAGAAAAACAAACTCAGCAAAAGAAATGTTTAACCATGGATAAATGTTTGGGGTCGCTGTCATGCTGCAGAATTAATCTCCTCCCTGATGGTATCGTAGAGATGGATAAGAATCTAAAGATATAAAGTTATTTGTTATTTAAAATCCTCCCTTTAACACACGAAAATGAAGACTTGAAGCAATTGTTGAACCAAATATGCCTTTACTGCAGAACTGAATAATCCAACAGCAACTAACAGCTAAGATCTCACCTTGCATCCAGAGACCGGGACTCCACTGAGGTCCAGTTCCTGTGTGTCACAGGTGAGTGCCGTGCTGTTCCAGTCCACCTCGTACTGCTCACAGCTGCTCTGCTGCACCACCCCAGAGCTGTTGACCAGAGGCAGCATCAGCCTGCGACTGTCTGCCAGGCTCCAGCCACACGCCTGCCTCCACCCCACCACCGCAGAGTCCCGACACCAGTGATCCGGGGTGAAACCCTGGAAGACGATGCCGACGTAAACACCTGCAAAAGGCAACGACAGAAGACAGAACAGGGCGAAGATACGCCTCTGACAGCGGCCAAAAGTCCCAGCCTCCTCCAGGAGGTCATCAAAGGTCGTCATTAGTGCTGTGAATTTTCTTTTATACTCTGGATGAAGTTTTGCTCTCGGTACATCATAGTCTGGAGGCAAATGCCAGTGATCTGCTTTAAAGATTTTGACAGACTTAATAGTCCACTTCACTAACCGGGGTGATCTTGGAGCTAAAGTCCAAAAAGACCTGTCAAAAACAGGTAAAGCTGCAGCTGGTACATGTTACTGTTTAATGGAGTTAAACAGAGAATGGCAGAGGAATTTTGTAATCACTGAGTGAACCTGAACTGAGCACAAGCCAAAACAAATTCTCTAAGTACATACCCAGCGACAGTTATGCTTCGTCACAGTGTCACAGGACAATAATGTTTTTGAATGCTGAAAAGTCAAATGTCGTTTGGTGAAATACACTGCGGGTGACACTTGAAAATGTCTAACTTTTACGACTCCTAGAAGCTGCATCAGAAATGACACCGTGATAAACAGCTAAGTACCAGAATTATTTAATTTTTTTTACAAACATAAACATGTAAAAGCAGAATCACATGCAATCAATGCTATAATCACACAGGAGGATTAAGTTAATTAAAAATGAATTTAACTTTAACATTACAGCTCAGTAAACTTGTCAGGATTTTTGATTTCGAGCAACATTTTTGCCTTTTGTTATCCAACTTACCTTCTCCTTCAACGTCATCTGTCCTGTGATTTTCTCAAAACCCCCTTAGATTATACTGTATGTCTATGTGTTTGCTTTTTTTGCGCAGATTAAAGGAGCTAAGTAAGTTGTTAGTTTTGCTATTGATACATAACAAATGTTATCATTATTAGCTGTTAGCCATTATCCATTTGCATTTACAAGACAAGAGGTTAACATGTCCTCTGAGTAGCGCTACAGTGACTCAGTATCAGAAATTGACAAGACGGGCCAAATGGGAGCTAGCTGGTTAGCATGCTAACTTGAGTAGAAGAGAAGAAGTGATAGAAGAAAAACAAGTGTTATCATTGGCAATGCTTTCCACTGCTGGAGAAGGAATGAAGTTTGATGCTGAGCTCACAACGTTTCTTCTAGACTGGTACGTAAACAGTTGATTAGATTAGAAAGTTAGTTTTAAAATAAGGCCTGAAGTGACCTGGAAGATTTTCCTTCTTGTTTTGTATCTGTAACATATAGAGGTTTATATTTGGAAAACATTAATATCTAAATAATAGATAAAGAAGATCAGATTCCTGAATTGATTGAATCTGAGTTGATGGGATGGTCAAGTTGGTCGATGGTGGTCAATTTCCAAGACCAAAATGATTTTGATAATATTCATGTTTAGCATTTTTATGCAAAAGCCATTCAATATATATTCTTTTCATTTTAATGCCAGACTCCTGCCATTTTTGCACCAGACACAGATGCCTACACAAGAAGGATTCACACGAAAGCTACCCTGGGAGCCTGCTGCTTCACATTAAAAGCATTCAACTGGCAAAACACGGGGTGGCTTTTATTGTGAAGCAGTCACACAAAACACGGTCACTTCCAACCAACAGCGTGTAAACAGATTGTGGTTGCAAGGTTTTTTCGTTAAAACAATGTGAGACAAAATGTCTTTTAAAAATCTTTATGAAAACACTTTGAGTCTTGAGTTGTGTTAAAAGAAAATCCTTTAATAATTTATTAATGCAGTTATGTAATAATTCTTACAATATAATCATTCACTCCAGTCCATTTACACTTTTAATAAAAATACTCACATATCAATGTCACACCCAACTCGTCACCAAGGCTTAACAAAGACACATATCAGCAGATTTATCAAACAACATAAATAAATACTTTGCTATCAGGAAGAGGTTAAACAGTTGCTGAATCTTTGTTGGTCGATACGTCGTTGTTGGGCAACAAGTTGGCCAACTGCTGGTTCTTCTGTGCAATTTTCTCTTTCATCCTGGACATAAAAGAACAACAACGTTCTGAGCAGAAAGCACAAACTTGTATCGTTGAAATGAATGTGACAGCATCTTCATTATAACTGCATTTAGAGTGTGTACATGTGTATATATGGTTCCATATACATTTTTCCTTTGTCTTGTAATGTTTCAAGATGCCAATAGCACTTTAATTACTTTTTCTGTGAGTATTTTCACCTGTCTGTCAACTTCAAAGCTTAGTGAAAGTAGAATTCATGGCATAGTTTTTGTATTGAATTGCACTGTATCAGATAGTACAGCTGTACCTAATAAAGTAACTAGCGAGTGTACATACAGTTCATACAAGTACACATACATATATTAATTTGTAAAAAACACTTTTAATGTGTAATAGAGAGCTCTTTTTATTTCTTGGATACTCACCTGTCGGGGAACTCGATGTCATCGATGGTGTCGGGCAGCGGCACGCCCCTGGTCTCAGGGAGCAGCAGCACCAAACCACCAGCCAGGAAAGCCAGAGACCCTACGCAACACAGTGCAACATATTCTTAGGTTTAATAACACGTTAGCTTTTTAACAGATACTGTTGATGTTTATCTCAGATCCATGTTAATTACATCTGCTGTTTGAATTATAACTGTTCCCTTCTCTCCCATCGTACCTGGACCTGTTTAACAACTGGTTTGCCAATTTTATGTAAAATGAGGTAAAAGTGGATAAACATCCACACTAAGCAAGGGTGAGCCCATATTAGAAACACTTAACAACACCAGTTTGAGGAGGGATAGATCAAGAACCAGCAGCAGGGTGTTGGGCACCCAAGGCTCATCTATGCACAAGCGCAACAAGATTATCCTGTCTGGTCCAAACCGAGGGAAGAGGTTCTGTGATACAATTCGAAGAAAATGTGCCGTCTCTCATCTGCAATCCAAATTAATGGCCTTCAATCCATCCATAATAATATAAAACCCACCAAAGATGATGAGGGGCAGCTCCAGCCAGATGACAGCCAGTCTGTAGAGCAGGAACGGAGCGACGATGCCTCCAACGTCACACAGGGTGGAGCAAACCGACACTCCCAGGTTCCTACAGAAACATGAGCAACGGGTTAGTTTCAATAAATGTACAGCTATATATGCTTTATTTCAAAGTGACAATATGCACATTGCACATACAGTACATGTGCTTTTCCAAACACTGTAAGGTGCATTTTTCAATGTGAACAATCGCAAAAGTCAGCAGTTACACTAGTGGCCCCATTAGGCTTTAATGCTCATTTCCATTTACCTGAAAACTGCTTTCAACATTAAGGAACCTTTTCATTGTGGCATGGCCGACAAACTAACGCTAGCACCTGTACCCATAGATTTTACCTGACAAATGTTGGGTAGAGCTCAGTGTTAACAAACACCACCATCTCAAAGGCCATGGTGATACCCAGCCGACCGATGCAGGCCACCACCGTCTTAAACCAGAACATACCTGAGAGAAAAAAAAATTAATTAAAACCAGGACGTTATAATGCAATGAGTTTTTCAAGTTGTAACCTGCCCTCGTACTCACTGTCAGGAATGAAGGCGGTGATGAAGCAGGAGGCTCCGGCAACAATGTTGGCGGAGGCGAAGGGAATACGTCGGCCGATACGTTCGATGGTGAAGAGGATGAGGAAGGCTGCAGGGAACTCCACCAGGCCAGAGATGAGGAAGTCGATGTAGACGTTTCCTCCCAGGATACCCAGCCTCATGATCAAACCCTGGTAGACCACAGCACTGGTGAACCTGGAAGAGGCGGTGGTGTTTGTTTTTGTCCTTAGTTTGAGCTTGGAAATTGTTTCTGTGCCAAAAAATACTTTGTCTAACTAAAAACACACCAGTTGTAGCTGAGGATGAAAGTGTGTTTTCTCATTTTCGGAGTTCTGATCAGGTCCATGAAGGAGGCGGTGGTGGAGTCTGCGTTATCATCTCTCAGATTCTGCAGCATCAAGAAAATACATCGTGATTTTACAAAGAGCTGCTTGTTACCTTGATTATCGGAAACTGAAGTAACTAACTACATCTAAACTAAAACTAGAACACTATACATAAAGAGCATCTACTTCATATAAAATGAAATGTGAAAAACAGCATAAAATAGTACTAAATAGTCTCAAATAAAGTAAATTGCAATAAATAATTAAATACACATATTGAATGGAACCAGGTGAAGGGTAAAGTGTCTTCTGTCCGCAGGAAGTTGTGTTAAGAGCATGAAATACAGCGTTTGCACTTGTATCAGCAATAAAAAAGTGTTTGTCTTATTCTAAACTTCATACTAGATACACAGAGCTCATCTCTCTACAACTGACTTGATGAACTGGACTGAGTCTGATCTGGGTTCTTGGTCTGTGTCTCTAAACCAGCAGCTACCTCGATATTTTTGGAGAGAGTCATCTTGTTTTCTTTGGCCATGTCCTCTGTGATCTTCACAGCCTGGGACTTTTTGTTCTGTGAGAGAAGCCATCTTGGTGATTCAGGGATAAACCTGCAAGTACAAAAGTTTCATGAAGAAATGACAACAAACTCAATCTTGACAATCAATCTAGATGCTGTTTATGTTTATTTATAGTGAATTTTCAGGAGTGCTTTAATTTTGTCGCTAATGTAAAGATATTTTTGCAATCAAATAATAAGGTTTTAACACCTTAAAAAGTGAAGTGGGTCATGAAACTAAGGAAAAAACAAACCAAAATGATCATACTTTTGTAGTGTTTTACTTCACTAGGGACTGTATAATGTCAGAGAATGGGGTCCGGAAATGAGGGTAGGGATAATGAGTGTTTCCCCAAACAGCCAGTGTTTTATTACTGGACTGGACCAACAATAACTGTTGCTGTGGATCAGAGGGAACACAAAAGATGCTTAAATAAAAGGAGTCATTTCAAGACTTCAGACTGAGTAAAGAACAAAACAAAGAAATCAGAAGAGTGTGTATCTCACCAGTAGTAGGACAGGAAGACGATGTAGGGGATGGTGATGACGACCTGCAGCCAGCGCCAGTCTGTGATGAAGTAGGCGAGCAGAGGGAGGAGGAGGATGCCCACGCTGAAGAACATCTGGTAAATGACTCCCACCGTACGTCTGTACTCCACTCCCACGATCTCTGTGACTGAGAGAAGAAGAAGAAGAAGAAGAAGAAGAAGAAGAAGATGAAAGGTCTCACATATTAAATAACATTTCATATTTGTTAGGAAAGACAGAAGAAAAATAAGCATTAACTCTGTTATAACTTTAACTATAACTATAACAAGATAAAAGCTGTAAGATTAGACTTTGTCCTTACTCAGCACGTATCCAGCCACCCAGCCTCCTTTCACTCCAAACCCGTAAAGCGTTCTGAAAACCAGTAAAGACACATAGTCCGGAGCCACGGCCACCAGGATCCCTGCGATCCCATTCAAGAGATTGGACATCAGGAAGCTCATTTTCCTGCCGAACCTGGAGGTAGAGACACCATCAGTCAATATAATGAAAAAAGTCTTGTATCAATAATGTCTCAATGCTAAATAAAAGTGCCACATGTACTACAGATTACACTTTGATGTACAAACCAATGAGAATTTAAAATTAACTATTTTTTAAAAATACATTTTATTGAACCTGGAAGAAGATTCAATGCATTTGAGTTGAGCTGAAACAACAAAAACAGACAACTAATCAATCACAGACTTACCTGTCGGCCAGGTAACCAATAGCGATGCTCCCAACCAGGAATCCCACGTTGAGAGTGGCCTGGTACATGTCCACCAGCCATGCATCTGAACACACCAGGTCAAACTGACACACACACACACACAAAAAAAAAAACACAAGGTCAGTGATAATATCCATTTGCTGCCTTGTTTTACCTGAAAGTCTTTAGACAAGACAGAAGCTATAAATTGTTTTTGTGTTAATTACTTTTTTGTTGTGTTTCAGTCTGAATTCCTTTATGAGGATCTTATATTTACTTTACTGGGTTCTTCATTAGTGATGAAAATCGGCATGGTCTGTAAGATTTCCATAATCTAAGCCTGTAATCTTGCCAACCCAGTAACAATGAGAAGATTGGATTTAAAGGAATAGTTACGCATGTTAGGAAATTCTCTGAACATTAAGTAGACGGATATATCAGTGATTAGCTTAGCATAGAGACCGGAAACAGTGGCAAAACACTAGCCTGGCTCTATCCAAACCTTAAACGCCTTCCAGAATCAACTACCAACTTCTCAGAAACCATGAATTGTTGTTTTGATATTTCCGGATTAAATAAATGAGATACATGTTCATTGATTGTTTCTTAAAAACAAATGAAAGTCATTGGTCTAAGTTAAAAAGTGCTACTATCATATAAACTCTGTACATAGTGGATTGCCAGTTTTATCTGCCTTTGATAACAACCTGTTGCTATATTCTTATTAACGTTCCTCCCTAGCTGCATCACATTTCACTGTGTTGCTTACTTCATATATTTCTCTTATCCTAAAATAGTTTTGTTATATATATGCTTCAATTCTATCACATCTCACTTACCTCAGTAACAAAGGACTGTCTTCCCTCGTAGTCGTACTCCCAGCCGTCTTTGCAGGCAGTCGTGGGAGTTTTGCTGAGGTCCAGTTCCTGTGTGTCACAGGTGAGTGCCGTGCTGTTCCAGTCCACCTCGTACTGCTCACAGCTGCTCTGCTGCACCACCCCAGAGCTGTTGACCAGAGGCAGCGTCAGCCTGCGACTGTCTGCCAGGCTCCAGCCACACGCCTGCCTCCTCTCCACCACTGCAGAGTCCCGACACCAGTGATCCGGGGTGAAACCCTGGAAGACGATGCCGACGTAAACACCGGCCCAGGGCATGGACACCATACACAGCAAGGCGAAGATACGCTTCTGACAGCGGCCGAACTTCCCAGCTTCCTCCAAGATGTCGTCAAAAGTGGTCATGGTTGCAGAGATGTTGATGTGTTTTCTCTAAACAACTGCAAAACACAACTCTGACCAATTTCTATCACAGTGTCAAGTGTCTAAAGCCCTGCCAGAGTGTACAGTGTGCTGAGCATCCCTCTACAGATGACCACTGAAGTGAAGTCCTTTGGGTTTTTAACAGGACAAGCAGGAGCAAAGGTCCACAGAAAGACGTTGCTGCTGTACCTGCAGTGCAGCGAAGCATTAAAACACGTTTTCTATCACTTTTCCACACGTCAGACTGCGTTTGTCATTTGAGTCTTGAAGAAAGCCTCCACGGCCTACCCAGGGGTTCATTAACATAAATGCGACAACATGCTTGTGCAGCTCGTCTCTGCATCCCGTGCACATGTGCACACAGTCAGTAATGCTGTCAGTTGAGTTAACATTTAAATGTGCTTTGTGGGAATCTGTTAAGCATTAATCTGACAGAAATATGAACCATGGTCAAGATAAAATGCATATGCCAAATCTAATTTTTGCAATGCTGCTACTTCTGAAGCTCAGGAAAGTCCTCAAAAAGTTGAGGGGGCTTTACACTTTAGTGGAGGGACAGCCACCATCACTGGTTTATTAAATTAACTGGGTGAACTGTGCAGGGGGGGCCAGGATCTGAGGGATATGGTGCTCAATCTACACCGTCTCCTTGAAAGTCCTTGCAGTTTTGGTGGAAGAAGCAGCCAAGCACGAGTTACTCTGATTAGTTGTCACCATCCTCCCCAGATAAAGAGACAGTATTGACACGTAGAGGGTGAACTGGTCTTTCCAGCTTAAGAAAATAAGTTTTTATGTTGATGTCTTTGATTCTTTCATTTGACTTGAGCAATCGCTGACAGAGCTGTCTACGGGGTAAGTCTACGTCAAGGTTCAAGTCAATCCAGACAAGTGTGAGTTAAGTCCCATATTCTTTGCAACGAGACCAGGTTAAGTCTTAAGTAATTCAACTGTGTCAAGTCAAGTCTCAGCTACTTTGACAAACGTTGAGGTCAAGACAAGTACAAGTCACATCCCAAGTGTTTAAAGACAAGTTTAAGTCTAATCTAAAGCGTTGAAGAAAGTCCATTCAAATGTCAAGGTATTCAAGACAAGTCAAAATAGAATCTCAAGTCTCTCGGGACTAAACTTCAAGTCTCACGTCATTGGACACAAATCCTAAGCCAAGTCTGACAACATTTGGGTTGAATCCAAGTCCGGTCTGAAATCATTCGAGACCAGTCCAAGTCAGGTAGTAGTACTTCATGACAAATCAATTTCTTAAGGCCTTCAAGACAAGTGCAAGTAAAGTCAGGGGTCCTTCCAAAGAGGTCAAAGTCAAGTCTTGAAGTCACTTGAGACAAGTCTTAAGTTATAAACTACAAGTCCAACACAAGTGTCAAGTCCTCTGAGGAAAAATTAAGGCTCGAGTCATTGAACTTCTAGACGAGTCCAAGTCAAGTTTCAAGTTTATATGACAAGTAATACTCACTCATTCATCACTCCCTCTTCACTACCCCGGGGATTGTGTGTGGAGGACTATATGGTGAGTTCATCAGCAAAATGAAAAAACACTTTTGGACACTACTCAGGAAATTTTCTCTGTGCTGTTTTTCTTTCTTTCAGGGCAGTGCATGATTGTACTGCTTACATCCTTCTGTTGTACACTGCTTTTCATGATGTATTACTAGGAGTACACCAAGTATGGTAAGTCTTACTTTACATTTGGAAAGTTCTACAAAATGGCACTACCTAATACATCCATGCTGTAAAGTGAGTAGTGACTCACCGGAAATGACGAACGCAACATGTGGCCGACCGACCCACATGCCGCCCGGCTGCTGCCCGCTTCACTTACAGGGAAAGGTTTGTTCTTTCAAGCCACAAGGAAATAAAAACCTCCACCGGCGCCGACGATGCGTCCTCCTTCCGCGTGGTGAGGTTTTAAACACGGGGCTGCCATGGTTACCGGCGTTCAAATTTAATTTTAAATAAGAATTTTCCAAATATGGTTTAGTCAGCTCTTATCCATCATTATATAGATGGATAGATGATAGATAGATAGATAGATAGATGATAGATAGATGGATAGATAGATAGATAGATAGATAGATAGATAGATGGATGGATAGATGGATAGATAGATGGATAGATAGATAGATAGATAGATGGATAGATGATAGATGGATGGATAGATGATAGGTGGATAGATAGATAGATGATAGATAGATGGATAGATAGATAGATAGATGGATAGATGATAGATGGATAGATAGATAGATGATAGATGGATGGATAGATGGATGGATAGATAGATGATAGGTGGATAGATAGATAGATAGATAGATGGATGGATAGATGGATAGATAGATGATAGATAGATGGATTGATAGATGATAGATGATAGATAGATGATAGATGGATTGATAGATGATAGACAGATAATAGATGGATAGATAGATGGATAGATAGATGATAGATGGATGGATTGATAGATAGATAGATGATAGATGGATAGATGATAGATGGATTGATAGATGGATAGATAGATGATAGATGGATAGATAGATAGATGGATTGATAGATAGATAGATGATAGATGATAGATGGATAGACAGATGATAGATGGATTGATAGATGGATAGATAGATGGATAGATGGATAGATAGATGGATAGATAGATGATAGATGGATAGATAGATGATAGATGGATAGATAGATGATAGATGGATAGATAGATGATAGATAGATGATAGATGGATAGATAGATGATAGATGGATAGATAGATGATAGATGGATAGATAGATAGATGGATAGATAGATGATAGATGGATAGATAGATGGATAGATAGATGATAGATGGATAGATAGATGATAGATGATAGATAGATGATAGATGGATAGATAGATAGATAGATGATAGATGGATAGATAGATAGATAGATGGATAGATAGATGATAGATGGATAGATCAGAATCAGAATCAGTTTTATTGCCAAGTATGTTTTCACATACAAGGAATTTTTTCTGGTGATTGGTGCAATTGATCAGCAACAGTGGGGCTCTCTAGCCTTGTTGATGAGGCTAATAGCAGATGGGAAGAAGCTATTTTTGTGGCGAGAGGTTTTGGTCCTGAAGGACCGCAGCCTCCTGCCAGAGGGGAGTGTCTCAAAGAGTTTGTGTCCAGGGTGGGAGGAGTCAGCTACAATCTTCCCTGCACGCCTCAGAGTCCACTAGATAGATGATAGATGGATAGATAGATAGATGGATAGATAGATAGATGGATAGATAGATGATAGATGGATAGATAGATAGATGGATAGATAGATAGATGGATAGATAGATGATAGATGGATAGATAGATAGATGGATAGATAGATGATAGATGGATAGATAGATAGATGGATAGATAGATAGATGGATTGATAGATAGCACAAACACAGTAATAAACAGCAGATCTCTTATTTATTCAAATAATGTCATATTTTTTACATCAGTGTTTTTTTTTAAATAGGAAAACAGGCAAAGAGCTGAAAAACATATCAGACAACATAACTTACACCAACTAAAACATAATAATGATCTCCCATTGTACCGAATCATCGCTGAAACTTTCTTGTGCTTTTTTTTTTTTTTTTAGTCACTGTATTCTCTCAGCTTGTTTGTCGGCTTCTGAATTTAGCTCTCAGTCTGGCTCTCAGACAGTGAATTAACTTCATGTAACCCAAAACACTTCTCTGCTTGAGTAACAACAACAACAAAAAAAAAAAGCACAAGAATGATCATTTATATCTTCATGGGAAAGAGATGGTTCAGTACAGTGCCATGCAGATGAGCTGCACAAACTTTGGTGTTAAATACAGCAGGAACAGACTTGTTGCGAGGATGGAAAAGGACTTCACACACTAAATGGTACCATCTGCTTCTCTGTATTGAGGAGTGCTACTTCTACTTCTCCTCAGGAGAGATGAGTTACAAAGTGCCCAAAACAGGTAGATAATTTTATCCTGGTTCAAACCTCCTCCTTATCAGGTCAAGACTGTGAAGTCAAAAGATTTCAGAAAGACGGCTGAGGTTAATTTCTCAAATGCTCCACATGCTGAACAATTTTTTAAATAAAAATGTCTGTAAAGTCAGCAAGCAGCAGGCTCGGTTTTATTTCAACTTCTGCTGGACTTACAATCATATTTCAGGTGTGGGATTGTTGACATTTCATTGTAGTTATTTTACTGTTCTTTGGAAACCTTACCCATATCACCTCATTCTTTATACTCTCAAATGTGGATTTTACTTGAGCTTAATGAAATGGTTATTCTACTAAGGGTTAACCCTAACCCTAACCCTCAGTAATTAACAGATTACAATAATACGTAAGATTTTAGTGCAAGATGTAAACAAAGCTTCACTTCTTGATCTTTGTGGAGTCAAAAAATGCTTGAAGAGTTCCACTTTAGTTTGTGGTCTCAGTGATAATAAAAGAGGAAAGAAAGTTGCTGAAAACCTGTAGCAGAGGGACCAGAAGAATGATGTTTTGTGTTTGTGTTTAATTTCACTTTTATGGCACAACCCAAACTCCTCCATATGAAATATTGATGCTTCCAATGCAAATGCCAGTTCAGGATTTATTTTTTTTTGTCGTTTTGTCTGTTTTGGACAAGTGGCATCTTACAAAAACTTGTTTAGCAAATTTGTGTACAAAGCTTTAGAAATACCCTGAATGGTGAAGTTTCTTTGTTGATTGGAAAGAGATTTTAGCAATGGCCCTATGTCTCTTAATAACTCCAGTTTATGTGGATTGAATAATGAGAAAAGTTAATTTATCCTCACCGCCCATGTAATCATCATGTAAGAAACATACAGGTCTATAAGTGCACTACTTTTGGTGATAGTTAATGTCTGTCTATGGATCGATGGGTGCTCTCCTACGGTTGTTTTCTCTATATTTTGGGGTTTTTGGATTGATGCTAGGGGGGAAAAATATTTGTAATCAATAAAGAAAATAATTGTAAGTTCCAGCCTTAGAAAACACAATTTCTTAATGTGTTCTTAACTAGTATGTGCACCAGAGAAGATAAAATACTGCAAAGAGCACCGATAAATCCACTGTGTTGAGAAAAAAATCACAGGAGCTTGAGTTTGAGAGAGCAACATTTTTACAAAAGCTACACTGAACTGTTTGTGAGCCTGTGTTCTAAATGTGCAAACCAAAAAGACACCATCTTTGAAGCAATTGCTTGGGTGTGGATAAATGAAAACAACCTGCAAGTGAGACGCCACCCAAATACTGTGTGTGCTTATACTGTGTAGGCTTACTCATCACTCTTATGTGGGAACACCACAGTCAGTTTGAGAGAAATAAAATCACAAGCTCTACCCAAGGGTCTTCCATCATTACTGACATCCTTTGTGATAACACTAGTTTGATTATTAAGCAGAAAATGTGTTAAATGTAAGTCAACTGCCTGCATTTTTGATATATTTATGCCTCATTTCTTTCTTTTGTCTTATCATCGCATGCGTTTGGCTAAAAAGGGCTGATTTCGGCACTACAAAAACTTGGCTGTACCGAGTTAAAATCTCAGTTTTGACACAGCAACATCCACCATCACAGACAAAAATGAGCCTGTAATGTACAAGAGCATGCAAGAGGAAAAAAAAAGAATTCCCAACTTTCCAGTCATTAGTGCCAGTGGTGGCTCAGGAAATATGGCTTTAGCGGGAGAGGGGGAGGGGGGAGGGGCTTCAAAACCAACACAACCTAAACTAACATCTCAAGTTTTACTCTCAACCTCCTTCGACCGTCCATTCACACTTGTAAGGCCATCTCTATTTCCACACAGAACAGAGATACATACAGATAATCAACTCAGACAACCATTTAAATAATCATAAAAACAAACGTGAGAGCAATTCACCGTGAAGACAACAAACAAACAAACAAACAAACAAACAAACAAAACGTCCATATTATAGAACATTATAATCTATGTACAATGTCTCTGATCAAAACAAGACCAAAAAAAAAAAAAAATCAATCTGTCGCCGGACGTGATTCAGTGATGAAAATGCAAAGTAAATTCATCATCGGGAAGGCATCGTGCTTTCTTTTCGAGGAGAAAGAAAGAGAAAAGATCTGCTATTATAGCAACTGTAAACAGCAAGAAAAGACAAATGCGTGTCTTCATTCCCTTTAGAAACAACACAAGCCGACACCTTCACCTGGGAACTGAACCAGTTTCCTGTTATTTCCTTTTATAGCTGTTGTTTTCCTCCTAAAACCTGCTTCATTGTTTCACTATTTAACTGTACATTTCACCACAGTTTTCTAATACCGTCCTTTAATGTCCAGGCCAATGGACCAAAAAAAACCCCCAAAACAAACAAACCATAAAAATCAACCCCAAATGTAGTTTTTAAAAGATCTGCAATGAAACGTGTCATTTTCATTAATCAATGCTACAATAAAGTGCTAAAGGAATGGCACAGCTTCATTTTAAAACACCAGAGGAAACGATAGATATCATTTTCTTTTACATCTTTTCGCTGACGTGCTTCATTGCAGAGTCAATACGTTGGGGTTAACTTCTAAAGTCTCAACCGGCCTGTTGGGTGTTGATTAGATAAATGTGGCATGACTGAAGTAGCTTTAGTGAAGCAAATGATCTCAATAAGAAAATAGGGTGCAGGTCAAAAATAGCCTGAAGAACACTTTAAATAATCGGCTATCAATAAATAAGATACCATGTGCTAACATTGACAGTCTGTAGACAGTGGACTGGATAGAGCCTGAGGAGGCCGAGTAAAGGTGCAGTCCAAAAAAAAAAAAAAAGTCCCAGAAAGAGAGGAAAGGTTTCTGCTTTCAATGTGTTGTTCGTATTTCACTGTTGCTATTATGGAGACATTCACTGAGAGAAAAGAGTTCGGACAGGATGGGAGGTGGGGAGTGGGAGGGAGGAAGTGACATCACACCCTGAGGAGGTCCTCGTCACTGTCATCCTCGTCCCGTTTCCTGTTGGCTGCCGTGTTGTTACCGTGGTTAAGGCCTGAGGAGCGAGGTTTGCTGCTCTTCCTCTTTCTGTCTGAGTCGTCCAGGAGGCCAACCAGGTCCTCGTCGCTCTCCTCCTAAAATGAAAGACTTCTGTGAGGTTTTGAGGACAGATGTCTCGAGCTGATCCTAAAGATCCGCCTCGGCTAAAATACACCTGTTCAAAATCACAGTAGAGGTCTGCATGAGTCAACCAGGTCCAGACCCTCTAATCAGCTCAGGCAGGGTCTCAGGTCTGTGTGTCAACAAGTCCAAAACCTGAGTGAAACACACCTGAAGGGAGGTGGTGTTTATTTTAGGAAAAAATCTGTAACCTACAAGATTTAAACCGTTAAATGACAAAAGAGATGAGTGTTTTTTATTTGATTCACAGGCTACAATATCGTGTTTTGTCTCTTTATCACCCAGTCTGCTACAGAATGGTTTTATTGCTGGTGCAGGAGCTGAAAAATAGGACTTTTTCATTATTCATTATTCATTATTAATTTGTGTCTTTTTTGTAGGAAATGATTTTTGTTATTATACCACTGCTCTTTTCTACTGCAGCTAATTGGAAATTGGTTGAATTAAATGATGCGTCATGCTGCTGCCTGTGTTTGTGTTCTCTCTCTGTTGGACTATGGATCGGGTCTAATTATTCTCTGGTCTATTCATGGAGGTGGGTTTTCCACAGGTCCAGGACCACTACTCTGCAGTGCAGGCTTTCATCGCACATGTGAGTGTATGAATTGTTGGGCCCTGGTGGAAGTGACTGAGTTTATGGTGTCCACTCTGATGAAGTTCATGCATCATTCAGATAGGGACAAAAAAAAAAACTTGCAGGTTTTGACCCCTGGCCTGATGTTGAGACGACACTCACCTGTAGGAAGGCACTGCGATGAGCCACAGATTGCCTCGACAGTCCGGACGATTTGACCACCTTCACCCCCGGGACACTCAGCACCTCGTCCTCGCTGTCGTCTTCCTGGTCGTCCAGCGTGAACGAGTGCAGACCATCTGTGTTCACCCGCTTGGTCGTGATGTGACCGTTGGCATGGTTACTCCTGCCCCGGTGGGACGATGAGGAGGAGGATGTGGGAGGGGCTTCGAGCTCTTCCATCAGCCACTCCATCTCCTCTTCACCTCCTTCATCATCCATGTTGACCTGAGGATTTAAAGGCAAGTTAGCGCCTTTCCCACAGACTCAGATGCAGAGCGTCCATTCATTCATTTGATCAACTGACCTTGGAATATTTATAGGAGACTTGGTTTCCTCTTCTGCAGCAGCCAGCGACCTTCTGGATGACCAGCTCCCTGGAGAGAGACAACAAATGTATAAAAAACCAAATCCAAAAAAAAATAAAAATAATAATAATTAAATCTAGCCAGAGGATGCTTGTGGCCTCACCTTCTCTCTCTCTTGTGGAGCAGAAGCCCCAGCAGACAGACAGACAAACCCACCATCAGGAGGCTCAGCAGCACCCCCACCACCTGGCTCCGCTTGGAGAGAGCCGAAGCCTCGCTGTCCTCGTCATATGACCGTGCATCAACAGCTCTGCAGGACAGTTTAAAAAGAAGCCTTATGCATATCTGCCATTTCTTCAGTGTTAGATTTTGCTGTTTGCAGTGAAAACTAAATTCCAGATGTTTTACGTCCAGCAGAGTTCAGTGTTTTCACTCACGTCAGACCACACACGGCATTTGTGTGCCACACAAACAGATACTGGCATTCGTCTGTCTCCAGCATGAACTCCGGGATGCCGACGCCTGCCGAGGGGTTGCACTGGAACATGATGGTGGATGACACCGTTTTGGTTTTCTCCCGACCGCACTTGGACTCAGAGGGCACCATCACGTCCAGGTTTCCTCCTGATGGAGAAGCAGAGAGGTTGATGACAACATTCCCTTAATGATCAATGAATGTAATGTTTGATATTACCGTAATTTCCGAACTATAAGCCGCTACTTTTTTCACACGCTTTGAACCCTGCGGCTTAAACAACGATGCGGCTAATCTATAGATTTTTACGGGCTAACAGCCTCCAGGGGGCGAAAGTGACATTGAGAGCGACAACGAAAGAGAGACTGAGAAAGTGTGTGACGAAGTCATTCTGAGGCTGTTCAGTTCCGACACTGAAGATGACGACTTCAGTGGTTTTAGTGCGCAGGAGGAAGATGAAGATAGGGATCAGTGACTTTTCTGGTAGGCTAACGGCCTACGGCTGGTAGGCTGGTTATTTTTTTTTTTACTGCTGTGACTGCTTGTTACTGCCGCGTTACTGCCGTGTTACAGGCACTGTTTGGAAAAAAGCACTTATTGAAATAAAAATAAAAAAAATCTTTCTGTGTAAATATCTCATGTTACAACGTGGACACCTGCGGCTTATAAAGAGGTGCGGCCTATATATGTACAAATTCTTTTTTCTTTTTCAATTTAGTTGGTGCGGCTTATATTCAGGTGTGCTCAATAGTCCGGAAATTACGGTATTTATAAGACAACAGTGTAATTACCCACAGTGGGCTAAGGGTCAACAGTGAGCTTGTTGTAAGAAATGGCACAGGAGAGTGTGACTATGCTAGAATTAGCTTGATACCACACTTAATTTTACAGGTTTATAGTTTATTAGTAATTTCCAAGGAGGTTTCCTGACAAAAACTGTCACAACCACTTCATTTAAAAGTAAAGACGGGGAGATGGGGGCCAGTAATGTGCAGTTGGGTTAACAGGAAAATACACTGTGCAATAAATCACCTTTAATGTAGTACTTGGCCTTGCTGGACGAGCCAATCCTGCGTCTGTAGGAGGCGTTGAGCTTCACCTGGCAGATGTTGGCACCAAGACAGCTGGGCAAGGAGTTGTTGGTGATGCCGGACAACTGGATGTGGTAGATGTAGCGGTCACCGTTGGGACGGATGTCTCCAGATGCCTGATGGTGGCTGATGAATGAGAATGAGGGAATAAAGATGAGAATTAAATGGTCTGAGTTCACCTAATTGAAGTAAATTTTATTTTTAATTATGATCACACAGTTAAGTATTTCCCCTTTCCTTTATTAGACTAATAATTACATATTTATAAGTGACCTGGAGAGTGTGCTGAGAGCAGGATTAAGACACAGGTGGATAGGTGAAGCGTGTGTTACCTGAAGTAGAGCGCTCCCAGGCTAAGTCTGGTTCCCGTGTCAGGAACCTGTATCGTCCCGTTCACCATCTCCACCTCACGCTGCTTCACCGCACACGCCGACCGAGTCTCCCACCCAATCACAAACTCACATGATGCCTTATCAGCGCTGCTCACACACACACACACACACACACACACACACACACACACGCACACACACACACACGCACGCACACACACACACACGCACAGATAGAGATGAGATACTGCACATTTCAGAAAACTAGATTTCTGACTTCTGAGACCAATTTAACTGGTGGAGTGAATTTAAACCCAAAAACAAACTACAAAATGCTGCTGATGAGAAATAACACATATTGTATAACACTTTTAAACATATATATTTTGTGGAAACTGCTTTTGAACCAATTTA
Organism: Trachinotus anak; assembly: GCF_046630095.1. NCBI lineage: Eukaryota > Metazoa > Chordata > Actinopteri > Carangiformes > Carangidae > Trachinotus > Trachinotus anak. The sequence goes on along the minus strand of NW_027273882.1, from coordinate 2,105,686 downwards.
AATGTAGTGATAAAAAGAAAAACATTAACAACCAAGAGAGCTGAAAAACAACATTTAACACTTCATCAGTTTGAAGCCTTTAAATTAAATCTGACAGACTCGTGGCTGTGAATCACATCCAGTCTGCTGAGCAATAAGAAATGTTCTGCAAAGCACCTCAAATGAAACTTTAACCAGAGAAAGTTTAACTGTAAAGACTAAACACTCTTTAGTCACTCTTTAATGGTCAGTTAGAAAAGCTGAACCACAGAGTCAATGAATGTTACTGTGGAATGTGGTTTGTTGTCTGTCTGAGCATCACATATAGAAATTAAGATACCAGAGCCATTAATGATGCATCATCGAGCGTGTTGTGCTTTGTTTAATTAATTATTCCACATCCCCATTTCAATTTTTGTCCTCATTTACCTTATTATTCAAATTCTCTCTATGTGAAAATAAAATCCAAGATTTTTGTTCCTAACAAATCTAATCTCTTGCTAATGAGGCTGAAAATACAAAACCAAAAATAGATTCAAGAGCTTTTTCAAAACCAGCGAATGTCACTGGGATGTGTGTGTGTGTTACCTGATGAGCACTGGGTGTCCAACAGTGGAGCCACAGCTGAGCTTGATCACAGTCTTTGCCTTCACTCCGTTACCACAGACGTCATCTCCGGCTGAATAACTGATGGAGATCTTTCCATCTGTAGAGAGAGAAGTTTGAGACGTGGTCATGATTTTTTTGAATGCTAATGCCACTGATTTTTATTTGACTCTGTTTAGCTTAATTAAGTCTGAGTTGTGAAATATCCATTTCAGAAAAATTATTTTAATAACATTTATTAAATTCTTTAAGCACCAAATGTTTATATCATTATTGACCCTTTTGAGTCCCATTGAACATCAAGCACACTGAGGTGTGTTCAACCTGACCACCCACCAGAGTAGCTCATTTTCTGAGTGTAAACTCGGCCCAGGGTGTGAGTCTGTCCCGCTGCTGAGCGTCGACACACAGTTGCTCCCTCTGGACACCCTGGCAGTCCGCCGTGGATACCCTGACACAGGTTGATGAAATACCTGAGGACGTAAAAATAGGACAGTGTCACACTGGGATGAACTCAGGAGCATCAAGTGCAGTGTTTCAGTGTTTTCACCTGGATGACTTCTGCTTGTTTTTAGCATTATTTAGTCTTTGTCTCTATTCTATTGTGAAGAAGGGAATATTATTATTGCTGAAATATTCTCTGTATTTATTTTATTTAATGCTGTATTTTAGATATTGATGCACAGAAAACTTCATTTATTACATTTCTAGTTATTTTTTTCTTTCTGTACTAGGGATAAAAGAATAACAGGCATTAATGAATAGAAAAATAAAACCTATGATTAAAAGAAGGAGTTACAGTAGAAACATAGCTAAACCCAGACTTACGAATCTCCACTGTGGCTGAACTTCCATGGCTCTGTGAGGGAGGACAGGGCTCGAAGGTCGAAGGTCTGATGCTGGCTGACCAGCTTACACTCCATCTTCCTCGGGGGACAGACGGCACTGGTCTTCCACTGGAAAGTGGCAGAACAATTTGCCGTCTCCGAGAGCAGCTGTGGAGAGCCATGTCCAGAATGGTCGCAGGTAAACAATATGGAGGACTGACGTTTACCAGTGGCTGGAGGAGAGAGAGCAAAGGCAGAGGTGGTTTTCAGTAGAGAGAGAAGGAACGGCTCAGGTAACACAAAGTTTTTTCAATAACTAAGAAGAAATCGAGGACCTACAATCCACCAAGTAAAGTAACAAATCACATTCACTTAATTTCTAATTTTTAAAAATATTTTCTGATCAATAATTAAAGATCCAACCAGTTGCCACAGTTTTTTAGATTAATGATGTATTTTCCCACATGTCCCTGAATGCACCATCAACAAACTGCTCAGTACCACACAGGAGCATTTTAATCAATTCAAAAACAGCTTTGTTATGTTTAGGAAAGTGCATCCACCTGTGAGAAATATTCAAAACTTTGCAGCCTAAAGACACAAACAAAGGACAAGTAGTAGTTTTTATCTTCTTTGCCACTGCTCTGTACACACATCAGAGTCTTTGAGCCAGATGTTCCGCAGCTGCCACACACAAGTGACACATCCAACTATTTTGATAATCAATGAATCAATTAGTTCAATTTTCATCAAAAATGCAAAAATATTTCAAGATTCTCAAATTTGATAATTTGGTTTTTTTATCTTACATTATAGTAAAGTGAATATTTGTAGGTATTTGTAACCGGCTGGATGAAATCTTCTTTCATTTAATGACGTCCCCTTGTGCTCGAGGATGTTGTGATGAACATGTTTCACTGGTTCATCTCTGACCACCAAACGATCAATCAATTCATCAAGATTATAAACAGATTAATGGGTAATGAAATTAATCATTAGTTGCAGCCCTAAAGGTAACATAATTTTTTTGGCTGAAGTGCTCAGCGCTCATGGACATACTGCAGCTTGTGATGAGAGGTTGTGAATAGGACAGGAACCAGCGAACTAGAGAGTATGTTTTATAAAATTCAGGTAGGTTGGAAGGTCCCAAGGAATTAAAAATAACTCAAAGTTTTAGTTTCATAAAGGTAAAGTGGTGCTTTGAAACAGTGATGTGAATGAGTCATTTTTATATGAACAAAACAGGGCCATTTTTCAATCTTGTTTATATTTCCTGTCTGCCTTCTCTGCATCTCAACTTGAACAAAATCTGCTTTTAAAAATGTGAGTAACAGTGTGACCTCAGCGTATGTGACTGGAGGTCACAAGGATTCATTTCTGGTTGTCACATCTCCTTTCTGCCTTTTTTTCTGTGTTTCATCTTTCCTGTGAAAAAAATTGTCACCTGTACTGCAGAAGCCCCACTTCCTGTCTGTGTCATAGCTGGCAGTGGTGGCGCACCACTGTCTGCCATCTGTCTTTCCATCTTTGGTGCACTCAGTATACGACTTCTTCATGAAAATGAAGGGGAACGCACACACCTCGCCCTCATTTGTCACTAGAACACACAAACATATAAACTACTTGTTCAGCTGCTTTCCTGAAATTATGATCTTATCCAATGACTATTTTTAATTTCCTGGCAATCTAAGTTGCAAAGTTTTTGCCCTTGTTGAACTAAGGTTCTTTGAAACGGGCATTTCTTGTTTAAATTATAAAAATTTGGATTTTATTATTTAGTTTTGTGTAGTGTGTCTTGTGTTTTGACTGGGATCATGTTGGAAATAAATGTTTTCATCCTGTGGAGATCGTAAACCTTGTTTACCTGGTTACCTTGTTTCGTGCTAAGCAAGGTGAGTGCAGCAGACTGACCTGGTGGGCAGGGATCTCCTCCGCCATACTGCATCAGCACAGCCTGTTCCTCATGTCTGAAGCTCATATTCATGGCCTTGTAGATGCCAAATGATGAAGCCGACTTATCTGAACCAGAACCAGAAACTTTGCAAACCGCGCTCTTCTTACAGGCCGGCTCTGCCACTGAGTCACACACGCTGATGTGGTACACGCCGGAGGGTCCTGGTACCTAATAACATACAGAGACTTAACTTCAGAGCAGCAGAGCCACAGTCTACTCCTGTAGTCAACAAGTTACTGGGATGTAACCTCACCTGGACTTCACTTTTAAGGGGTGAAAGGTCAAAGGTAAACTGGAGCTGGGTGTCAGTGAGCTTGCAGCCGCTGATGTTGGAGTCATCTGAGCAGACTACAGGTGTCGCCCACTCAAACAAATAGACACATTCCAGCCTCACCATTCGTGGGGAGCCCTGGACACAGACATGAAGGTCACTAATTTGTTCACAAATAAAAGCACAGTACGGGTGCAAGTGAGGGACATAAAGGTTGCTGACTGACCAGCTCCAGGCCTCTCTGGCAGGTGAAGATAATGGTGGAGGAGTAGTTCTGTGCAGGGTCCTCCGCACACTTGGTGGAGCTGTAATAAGTGATGGACACCTCCCCTGTTGCGCTGTCGATTTCAGGACCGCTGGTAGTCCGCCCGATATCCTTTAAGAGACAGAAAGAAAGAGAGAAAAGGATGAAAGACAGATGACAAGAAATAAATATTAAGAAATAAAGAATTTCAGACACAGGAAAAGAAAATAAACACACAGCAGAGATGGAAACAGAAACATTTTCTAACACCCTTTTCATTACTTCTTCTTCCACCATGATTTTCCTCCAATTTTAAACAGCAACCCTCAGTGAGTTGCTTGTTGCTGATTGGGTAATAAAAAGTGACTCACAGAGCTTTTATCAAGCAAAATTCACACAGAAGTGAAAAATGGCTGCACAGATATCTAAAGTCTGAACTTACAATTTTGTCTGAAAACAGTGTAAACAGACAGTGTGTCTCACCACTGGTGGTCCATTATCAGGATCCATACAGACGGCAGCTCCAGGGGGGCAGTTCACCCCAGGGATGGGGTTTAGAGGGAGACAGATGTTGATGTAGAAGTCTGAGGATCCATCGCTTTGGTCCACTGCCTCATCTGAACGGACAGAAGTGGAGGAGAAGAAGAGAGACACATATGACATGATGCATGTTGTACTACATTTGCTCTCCATCATGTTGAGAACGGATTTAGAAGTCTATTATTGCTTGTAAGGCATCCGATATGTGTACTTTAGTGGATAGATGTGGGACCTTGGCTCACTGACCTGTTGCTGTGTAGTATCCATTGACATGAATCAGAGGAGTCAGGTCTATAAGAGCAGAGCCATTCTCCACTGAACATTTTACCTGAGAGAAAAGGGAAAAGGAACCACTTAACACTGAACACTAATCATTGTTAGGCTTCAGAAAACCAAATCATAAGTGCAGGAATTCAAACATTTTGTGCTGTGATGTTATTACTCTTTTATCGGCTACACAACGACTGTGCAACGCTTTCCTCTAATATTTGCTCTTATAAATGCACCTGAGAAATATTTTGGAACAAAAAATAATCCCACGCTTCTTCTGCACCAAAAAATGTAATATTGCATTCCTGTCTCCTCTGATTATCCTTGAGAAGTCTATAGAAGCTGATTATAGTCTAGACTCAACTGAAATTCAATTTGCTCTATGAAATGGTAAATTTAGGATCAATAAAAGTATCTGTCTCTCTATTCTCCACTTGACTATTTCGAAATAACTTCTTAATATAAAAGTTGCACAATGTTACAGTATCTGAGAGTTTTTGTTAATGCAAAAAGCCACAACTAAGGCACCGATAATAACATCTGTATGACTGAGTGATAACAACATCTGTATGACTGTGAGTGATAATATCGTGTATAACTCAGTGATAATAACATCTGTATAGTTCAGATATAATAACATTTGTATAACTCAAAGATAATAACATCTGTCTCACTGTGTTTAGATGCATGTTTTGGGTTGTGAGGTAATTCATGACATTCATGTTACACTAACACATTCCTCGTCAGTTATTTCTGAACTGTGTTCGATAGGTGCACCTATGTAAAAAAATAAATGTATTACATGAAACAGGCTGGGTCATATTTAGAGAGACTGTACTCTGACTTATTGCACTGACACACACACAAACATACTTACAGGCTGTTCACAGACAAGGGGTGTGTGGAAGGAGAAGAAGTGTGTGCAGGTTGCAGTATCCGAGTCAATGAGGACTGGCTCTGCAGGGGCTGAGCCCATGTTAGGTGGCCTACAGGGGCACATCATAAATATTCAGATTTCATTGTTACCATGAGAATTATATAACTGGTGTTACTGCAAAATATCAGCCTATTGTATAGACTGTCACAAAGTAAGAAAATACTTTTCTTGAAGAAAAGTATTTGGCTCATTTCTCCAAACTGCTGACAAGTCCTTTCATGTACATGAAGAGCAGCACAAACTACAGCCTCCATCATTATCCCACAGCTGAATCAACACCTCTCTAAAACACAGTCAATAAAAAAATCGAACATTATACGGAATTTGTGGCAGGTCTGTTGTATTAAACTGCATTAGTTTTAGCTGGGTGTACTTAATAAACTGCCACCTCAGTGTATAGTTTATGCAATTTGCTTATGCAATTTGATTTTAACTGTCGTCAACATATAGATTTGAATTAAATAATCTGCAGCTTTACATCCACTGCCTCAGTGACGGGTGTTATTCTGAAGTGCTAATGAGGTTTTCATTTGTTTGCATCTGAACAATACAGGTGTGGTTTTTCAACCACATATAACCTCAATGTACTTAATAATACTATTACAGTATATAATCTTAAAAAAAAATGTAAGTTTGTAAGCAGCTGCAGAAGAAAACAACAATGAAAACAGTGATGACAGTAAGACCAGAACTAAGGAGAAACAAGGAAACAGGAGGAGGAGGAGGAGGAGGAGGAGGAAGAGGAGGAGGAGGAGGAGGAGGAAGAGGAGGAGGTACCTGCAGATAAACTGGATGATGGTGCTGTGTTTGAGGCTGGGGTTTGCCGGGCAGGGACTTCCTCCTTCATACGTCAGCTCCACAACATGATCCTTGTACGAGAGCTTCCTGCTCACCTGACCACCATTCACCACTGTGGTGGCGTCCTTAATGCACACGGCTACAACACAATAAGCACGTGGAAGTTAGAGAATGCCAAGATTTACAGCACATTTAGGATCTGCGGCCACGTTAAGGCCTCTCAGATCGTCTGGGACATGTCTGCTTCCTGTCCCCGGAGTCCAAAGTAAACACAGAGAAGGAGCATTTAGAATTAGACTCTAATTAATTTTACTGATTTATTATTATTATTATTTTTATTATTGCTATTATTTTTTTAAACGTCTCACAGATATCGTGATAATATTGTTATCATTAATTCTTTTGGCCTTGATACACTCTAATAATTAATCTACAATTTGACGTTTTATTCTATTTAAGTTTATTTTTTTTATATGTGGCAATAATATTATAATATTTTTTTAGCCGTTTTTTAAGATCAGTGTTTTAAAATCACAACAGGGGCATTTTTCTGTTGATTGTGAACAATCCAGGATTTAGTTTTAATGATTAATGACTTTTCAACACTACAAAATATGCAAATTTTTACCATTATTCTAGATGTGGATTAAACATTGCTAAACATTCCCATAGTGCAATTATAAATTCAGATCTATTGAGCAGCCTTGCCCGAGGGCTGCACTTTCTCAGTACTGTGCATCATCTACTACACTCTGGTAAACGAGTGGTCAATCATTTGGGTTTTCAGGTCTCTCATTATGTTCCCGTTGGTGTTGTCGGCTGCAGTTGACGCACATTCTCCGTGTTAAATAATCCATCCACATGCGTGAGCAAGACAAAACAGTAACCTAGAGAGAACTGAGTGAATTCTTAATTAATCCGTCCCGTGTTAGAGAGTTTGACTTGCTCAAAGAAAAAAACCTGTTTTTTTTCCTCTTATAAGTAAAACTGATAGAGGAAATTTCTTTTCTGTCATATTTCAGGCAGTTTTCTCTACAGTTAGAGTTGTTATTTTGTTTAGCTTTTGTACTGGTAAAATAGGAATGAAACAGTAGTAATAGTGGAAATATCCTCTTTTAAACATCTGTATCACCATCAAAACTCCCACAGGAAAGAATAATTGTGGGTTTCCCTGCATGTTTGCACTATACAACATTAGTCTATAAAACTCCCACTGAAAACCAAAGGAGTTGGAAGCTGGACCAGTCAGAACCACAGCTGAAATGTTGACTTGTTTCTGTTCATTGAAACATGATAAAGGTTCATGGATGGATGGACGTACCGGTATCAGGGCTGCATCCGGCGTTGGCCACGTTTCCACAGATGTTCATGCGGAACATCTTCCTCTGGTCCTTATGATCGAAGACAGTGTAACCACCTTCCTTTGTCAGGGCGTTAAGGTCAAACAAATGACCTGGGGGAGAAAAGCTCAACATGAGACACTTTTAGCTCACACTCCTCTACTCCTGTACATCCATGCACACTCAAGTACTTTCACTCTAGATGTTTCTAGTTTTTATTGTCACCAAACAGTAAAATGATAAAACATACAGGTAAATACATTGTCTAGAGAACAGGTGATTTTTTTTTTCTTTCAGTGTCTGACCTGTAGCTGGGTTGGTGACCCTGCAGTTGTCGTGTTGAGTGCTGTTTAGAGGGCAGGCAGCAGCTGTTAACCACAGGAAGGTGTAGACACAGCTCTCCAGGGCAGAGATCAGAGTAGGCCGGGAGTCCTGGACGGAGGACAGGAACACACAAGTTTGCTATTATTATTATTCACATAAATGCTTAGTATTTGTTACACCACAAAAATGATATAGGAACCTTCTGAACTAAAGGAAAAAATTAAAGACAGTGTTCATGTCAAATACATCATATTCAAATGTATTATTTTACTGGGTGAGTGTTGGGTGAGTGTTGTTCAGATTCAAACTACAGGAATATGCATGCATTTTTGCACAATGTGTAGCTCACCACTCTGTCTTTGTCACACTTGAAGCGGATGATGCTGGTCTTGTTGCGGCGTCCATCAGGGCAGATGCTGCCACTGGTGTATTGCAGCTTCAGGACATTTCCATCCCACGTAGGACCAGACTCCACCTGCCCCAAACTTTCATATTTATCTCCGTCCTTCACGCAGGATGCTGCATTGGACGGACACTTCCATGAACCTATTGCAAGAGAAGCAGAGGGTCAGCTGTGGATTTTTATTGCATTTACTTTCAAAAATGCAACCTTCACTTTAAAGATCCCATATTGTATATAGTGAGATGTCCATGTCTTTTTTGATTATAAAGCAGGTTTAGGTTCTATATTAATAGTGTGAAAGTATCAAAGCCTCAGTCAAGAAACTGAGCCTTAAAACCAGCCGTCAGGCCTTCTGTAACATGATGTCACAACGAATCAATCACCAACCTCAGTCATGTCCCAAGCCCCGCCCACCTGGACCCACCATCCAACCTTGCAGGATTTAGTTTCTCTGAGTGTTTACCTGAAATCTTCTAAATTCTTATTGGATCATTTAGAAAACAGTCAGCCAATCAGAATAGAGGATGAGAGCCTTTTCTCTCTTCTGATTGGCTCACTGACCTGTTGTTACTAGAGCTTCAGGGAGAAGCCTGAGAGAGGAGATGAAAAACTACACTGAGATGGTTTTTGTAACTTCACAAATAAATCTTCTTATAATTATCAAAACTTCAAATAAGCACTGAAAAAGTGTAAAATAATATTTATTTTATTTAATAAAAGTGAAAGGTGGTGAAATGACTAAATCCAAAGCATGACCAGAGAGAATTCAGTTTCAAAATGGAACTATTGCAACTTAAATCTTAGCTACAGATAAACAATCCAGACTTTTAGACATTTTCAAAGGTTGGGGGCCTTATGGTGTTTCAGACCATGAATGACTGTGACCAGTCAAACTGCAAATGTTTTTCCACTGCACCACACAGACCCCTTTATATATGTCCACATCGGATTGATTAGACCGGTTGTTAATGAATAACAATAAAGCTAATGCTAACTGACACAGCACACAATAAAAGCCTCCAGTCAATATGACTGAAATCAGTTAACAGTAAAGTAAGGCTGAACTTCTCAAGATACATACAGTGATGAAAGAAACATGTCATCATGGTTTGGCACAGAGCAGATAAAGCAATCAGGGCCCTGTTACCTGCTACAGTATAACTTAATGCTTAAATAAAGAACACACTGACCTCCCTGCTGCACCAGCGACCTGCAGACATTGATGTAGAATCGTTTATTCTTGTCCACAGCCGAGGTCTCCACCTCCCAGTTCTGAGAGTCCATAGCCAGAGAGGAGAGGTCGTACGAGTGGCCCTGACCGTCACTGTGGACACAACAAGACGAACAGATAGTGGAAATTCAGTCACACATGTTCATACTGATTTTTAAACAGCTAGTTTTCTGTCCATGTTGGTCATTACATTGTGATTGTTGTCTGGTCAGATACAGATATTCTAAATGTCATTTTAGTGCAGCCATGTGTTGACCTTCCAGCGGTGGATCATAGTGTGACTGTGATGCTTGGTGCAGATAGAGACATATCAAAAATAGTGATTTATGTACCTGTCCTGATTCATCACCTAACAAGTGTCTGCAACAAGATGTCGACTGTCACACTCAGAGAAAGAGAAACGTAACAAAGGGGAAATCTGTGGCTTCCAGTTATAACAATTGTTTTCAGAAAAACACACACACAGAAAGTAAGACACAAGTCAAACTTCTCATTTAAAGATTAAACAGACAAAAACACACAATTCTGTTGTAAATAACCAATGAATTGTGATATCAGGAGACCCAGGAGAGATTTAGTGTGTATTAATAATAACAAATTGAGTTGCTTGTAGAGTTTTGATGAATCTCTGTAATAAATGCTATTCTGCATTGTGCTAACTTACTGGTTTCAACTAGTTATGTAACATCAAGCTACAAGAGTGTGAAGTAGACTGCTGAAGTGGACAGGTACACATGACTTTAAGGAAATGAGAAACACCTGGATGAGAAGTGAGCATAAAAAGGGAGAAAGAGGAAGAAGAAAAGAGGAGGATGGTGGAGGGTTGTTACTTGTAGGAGCAGCTGGTGGTTTTGACCGGGACACAGGCCAGAGCGGTGGGCCAGTTGAACATGTAGGTGCAGTCTGAAGTCTCCTTGATGAACTCTGGTGCCCCCTTAACAAACGAAGCGGCAAAACACACAAACAATAAGTCAACACCACTGAAGGGGCAGGAAACAGTTCTGTGCCTTACACGAAGAAACACTGGATTAACTATCTGAGACTTGAGGGGGAAAGACAAACGTTTGCTGCCAAACTCAGATGAGAAGATGGACGCTGATGCTGACATCTGTCATGTCTGTGTTGACTGTGTTGCTCTCTCTCCCTGTGTGTGTCCTTTCTGTGGTAATCGGGTGTTTAGTTTGCCTTGTGTTTGTGTGGTCCGTCCTCTCTCCAGGTCTCCATGATGGAGAGGAGGTCATGTGACTCAGCTACAATGAAGGTGCTCTACATCCATCTGGATCGTATTCTTCATATATGTTCAAAAAACTCCTTAAATCCTATAAAACCTTAAGTGTTATACTTAAGTAGAAAACCTGGGATGTTTTCTGGATCTGGATTGTTTTGCTTTTATAATATTACAGCAAACAAAACAACCACTTGTTGCCTGTGGCTTACAGAGAGCTGATTGGGTCACATTCAGTTTTAGTGGAAACAAACAACAAAATGTGATTTTCCTCATATACAAATTTCGGCTTAGAAATGTATAACACCGTCATTTATATCAGCAGCTGTGGAATGAGCTGATTTTCTGTAGAACTCACAGGATGTCTGTCAGGGTGGCAGGAGAAGTAAATCTCTGTTGATCTTTGGTATATCTTATGACAGGTCTCTCCGTTGGTGTAGTTCAGGATGAGCTGGTCTCCCACATAGCTCAGAACCTGGTTTGCCATTCCTGCATGGATACACATATGTGAAAACACACAGAAAAAAAGGATTAATACAAGAACAATGACACAGATACTGGATGAAAATCAAAAAATCTGAATATCTGGCAAATTCTGTACCTGCAATCTTGTGCTTGTCTCCCTCCGCCTGACAGGAGGAGACCAAGTCGCTGCCTGTGTCTTTGTGGGTGCAAACTCCTCTCTTGAGTCCCTCGCAGATCGACAGGTGGTAGATGTATTTCCCACTCGGGACGGGGTAATCTCTTCCCTTCAGAGAGCTCAGGTTGAACTCGTAGCCACTCCTCGGGTCACGAACCCGACAGTCGTCACCTGGGAGGACAAGTTAGGCACAATGACCAAACACGCTCATGTGTCTCCTTTGTCAAATTGGTGGAAAAACATCATTGACGAAGCAGCTGTCCCATTTTCAAAGATCAGTATCTGCGCTCATAGCCTCACTTTTCTGCTTAAAATTCTGGTTTCCACATTTCCCATCACCTTGTCACTGACATGTGTCTTTACCTTGAGACTTCCTGATGGGGCAGGCCTCAGATGTCCTCCAGATGAACACATACTCACAACCGTCTTTGCGGTCAAACATGGGGGAGCCCTACAAAGACAAACACACACAAAAAAGAACATATGATACACAAACACAGATGACATACATGTCACACAATTGATGAATTCAATTCCATGTGCTGAGGTCAGACTTGATTGTGTAACTGTTCCAGCTGGTTTGAAAATTACAGACATAAAGTTCAATTGCTGCTTATGGGAAACTTGGATGTGTAAGTTAATCATCTCAGCTAATTTGGATGTAATTCTTATATGTGTGTGTCTGAATGAGTCATTTTTATTTTTGATTTTAAAGCTCCTGATATAGATTGTCAGTCTGGGCTCTGATACTCACCGGATTGTCATCACACTCTAAGATGATGCGTGTTGAGTAGCGTGATGTGGCTCCACACTGGTCCCCGTTCTGATACGTGATGCTGATGGAGCCACTCTCTGCCACCTGTGGCGTGGACTGAACGTATCCCAGGTTGTAACTTTTCCCATCAATCAAACCACAAGCACCCAAAGGACCCACTGGAGAGAGGAAAATAACAAAACTATCGTCAGTGATGGATGTCACATTCTGACAATGTTAATATCTTAATTTGATCTTAATGACCCATATTTTAATTTGATTTTATTTATGTATTTAATTTAATATCACCAGAAGCTCTTATTTCCTGTATGTACAGTATGTGTGGGTGAGCTTAGAGTACTGACCTGGACAGCCGTCCACCGGGGGGAGAGGTTTGCAGACGTTGATGTAAAAGCTGCGTGATTTGACTGAATCTGTATCTATGGCGACCCAGGGGCTGTCCTCTCTGTTTCGGATGAGGTGGCTCAGGTCATACTTGTTACCATGAGCGTCTAGAGGTAATAGAGAGGGTGAGAAACAACATTAACAAGCAAAGAAATGGGAACAGAAACCTTCATGAAAACTGACCTCATTTTCAAATGTGCTTTTTTAAGTTTTAGATGCTACTGTATATACGGTACCTTTCAGCTGTGTGTGTGTGTGTGTGTGTGTGTCCGTACCACTGAACTCGCAGTCCACTGGAGCAGGGATGCAGGCCAGAGCGGTGGAGAACTCAAAGAGGACGTCGTGGACCACATGGTTCGGCAGAGAGCTCAGGTCCTCCCGCAGCAGTTTCAGTGACCCAGGGTGAGAGTTTGGATCACACACGAAGTTGATGGTGAAGGTGTCACGAGTCGCTGATGTAGACAGATGTGCACAGTCAAGAAAACTTTTAGATCTTAAAAATCTATTTTGTCTTATTCGAGTTATTGGGTCATAATTCTCTTTACCAAAAACAAGAAATATAACTTTATTTATTTTTCTGCAGAGACAGCCCCCCCCCTCCCCTTCATTCATGTTTACAACAACATATTCAGTTTTGCTTCAGACTGTTGCCACTCTTATTTGACTGATTTGATATCTATGAAGGCGGCCAATAAAAGTGGCCCATAATTTGATTTGAACTCCAACAGTCACACATTGAGTCGAGCAGCTGCTCTGAGGTTACAGGACGTCCTGTTGCTGTTGAAAAGAGAGACAATTGACAGCAGCTGTCTCTATGATGCAGCTGTCACAGTGAGATAACCAGCACCATGATTCATGATTCCCTGCACAAAAACCTCGCAGCTGCAGCACACAGCTGTAAATGCACCACCGGCGGTCAAACACAGAGAATCAGCTTCTGTGGTTTTTACATCCTTGTTACCTGTGGGATCGTCCAGGGGTCCTTTGTACGTTAGTTTGAGCAGGCCATCGGTGGAGTACTGGAGGGTCTTCTCCACCCCCACGGGGCTGGAGGGATGCCCGTCCTCCAGCTCACAGCCAGCCATGCCCTGTCCGCATCCTTCTGCATCTGAGCAGATGTTCACCTGCAGGACAGTAGATCGCAGAGATTAAACTTCTGTTGTCCTGGCATTGCAAATACACAAGTCTCTTTAAAAAAAAAAAAAAACTACACAAAAAAAACAAACAAACAAAAAAAAACAGTTCTGACTCAAAAAACAAACAACACAAGCTTTCATTGTTATGACAATAGAAAGAAAGTTTATCAGCAGCTATTTGAACAATTAATTACATAATCAATATCTATTTACATCTCAAGGAAAACTGATGGTTCCAGTTTCTCACATGTAAACATTTCATCATAGCAAACTGAATATTTAGAATTCTCTTGAGCTCCATGCAAACTATAATGGTACATTTTCAACGTTTTACAGATTAAACAATGAAATTAAGAAAAGAAATGACAGATTAATTTATAATGAAAACAGTTATTAGCTGCAGTTGTATTTTTTATGTCAACTAGTGTATTTCATGATTAAACAACACAGATGATATCAGAGCTCACAGCCAGTGAACATCAGAGCATGAAACCTCATGTGACAGCTGCACACTGAGGACATTATTTACTGTAAGCAGAGAACCATCAACGTGTCTGTATTACCAGGAAGTCTTTCCCATTCCCATGTGTCTTGTATTGAGTCTTTGAAGCCAGAGGCTGAAGGTTGAACTCAAAGCCAGTGTTAGGGTCCACAACAGCACAGTTCTGAGACACAAGGACATCAACACAGAAAAAAAAAATATTCTTAAAAGTTTTAAATTATTCCAAACATGTTGAATTATTTCAGATTAAATGTCAGAGATAAGAATATGTTGTCATAAGGATGAACTCACGTTGTTCTCGGTGGTGCTGATGGCGCAGGCCGCCCTGGTCTCCCACATGAAGTTGGCAGTACAGTTCTGGAACATGAGGAACCGCGGGCCCATCGCCTACACATGGTGGGGGGGCACAAACACAGAGTTACACATGTATGTTGTTCAGTGTAAACAAGCAGCGCTCCACTTTACTGCCTGAACTCTGCTCACTTACCAGAGTTCCCCTGGAGCAGACCAGGTGGATGCGTGTTGTGTATGTGAGCTTCTGGCCTTCGGACACGCAGGCAGAGCCGTCTGTGAACTCCAGCAGCAGCCGGTCCCGGCCCTCAATGATCGGCCCTCGCTTTGAAACACCCATGTTACTCACTGATACGACTTCCTTCGGAGAGCCCTGAGGATAGAGGGCAGGAAATTGAAACTCAATTTCATATCAGAGAATACTTATACTCTGCATTCACTGGCAGATGGTTGTCACTTAGATATTTACAGTGATTAAAGGTCACATATTGTATAAAGGTAAATGTCTATGTGTTATTTGATTATAAAGCAGGTCTTGGTTCTGTATTGATGCTGTGAAAGTATCAAAACCTCAGTCCACAGAGAAATGTTCACAGCCTTTATTCAGAAACTGAGCCTTAAAACTAGCCGTCAGGACTTCTGTAACTTTGTGATGTCACAACACAGCAGTCAACGCCCTCAACCATGCTCCAAGCCCCGCCCACCCGGGCCCACCATCCAACCTTGCCGGATTTGGTTTCTCTGAGTGTTTACCTGTAATCTGCTATATTTTTATTGAATCATTTATAAAACAGTCAGCCAATCAGAAGAGAAGTTGAGAGCCTTGTCTCTCTTCTGATTGGCTCAATGACCTGTTGTTACCAGAGCTCCAGAGAGAAGCCTGAGAGAGGAGATGTAAAACTACATTGAGATGGTTTTTGGTTCTTGAAACTACAAATATATCTTCTGATGAATATCAAAACTTCAACGAAACACTGTAAAAGTGTAAAATATGGGACCTTTAAAAAACTCACCAGCCAAGACTTCTATGTAAAAATTGACCTCATGACATTATATAAGATAAATTTCAGTTTTTCACGTTATGTTATTGTGATTTCATCTGTTGTTAAATCTCATTTTTGTCAGTCAAACGAGTGAATTAGCTACTTCCATGTTACTGACCTGCTGGGTAATGTACTTCATCTGACAGACGGACGCATGGCGGTCGCAGCCTGGCACAGCGTTGATGGGCCGACATATGTTGATGTAGTACTTCTTCAGGTTCATGGTTTCAGACAGATCCATGGCCTGCCAGTTGCTGCTGGTGGCGGAGCGAGACAGGCTGAAAACAAAAGGACGAGAAGCAGGTGAGGGGGAGAGCAGGTTGGATCCAGTCACATTGTTTTGGTTTTCTTTTTCTTTTTCTCTTAGTTTTGCGGATATTTAAACAAGTGTGTTATGTCTGTGTTGTTTTATGGCTGCCTAAAAAACAAAAAAACATTTTAAATGTTTCTCAACCTATTGTGGCACATGCAGACATGCGTTACCTGGATAAGTCGTATTGCTCAAGAGTTTTGGGATCTGTCACCAAACACTCGTGGGGCCTTTCAGGACATGCGTAGGACGTATACCAGCGGAAGTTATATGTGTACTGGTCTTCAACCTGGATTCATAAAGACAAGATATGTGTTTATTTACAGAGCACAGAAACAGGCTTACAAAGACTCTGTAGAAATGTTCAAAAGTGCAGATATGAGTTGTAATAATGGGAACAAATACACTAGGAAGTATCCAGAATGTGCAGAGACACATTTGAAAGAATGAAAGGAAAGAGGACGGGAGGAGTTTACCTGGAATTCTGGGCTTCCAGCTCCAGCTTCTGGGTCACAGAGGAAGGAAATGACAGTGGATCTGTGCGTGTGTTCTTCGTTGTTGTACTGGGAGCCGTTACTGTAGGTTAGCTGGATCAGGCCATCGTAGTAAGACAGGCGAGAGTTTGCTTCCCCGAGACTCCAGGAACTGAAGAAGGAAAAATATAATAAGGCTCAAGTCACAATATCATCCATGAGAGTAAGAAAATGCAATTAAATCAACAGCTAATTTAATTGTTGACAGATGTAACTTTGAAGATTTGAGCTGCTGCTCTCACTTCAGCTTCCTGATTTTCTGAGATGCTTGGAACAAACTTCCTGCCAAGTCACTGAAAAACTGTGTGTTAGTAAACTGGTGCTGTTTACTGCACTTTGTCTGGCGTTAATTGCTAAATAAAAACTAAGCACAATTATATATGAGTATATGGTTGAGCTTAGTTGCAGAGATGTGTGAGTTTGTGCGTTTTCTTTTATGCCCACAGCTCCTTCTCACCTCTTTTCCACCTGGCACGCTCCGGCCTTTTGAGGACAGTTGGAGGCTTTGACAGGACCACAAACATTGATGTAGTAGTCGTAGTGTCCATTAGTCAGGTTGTAGTAGCCATCGTGTTTGGTGAGAGGCGACAAGTTGAAAGAGAAGCCTGTGGAGCAGCACAGGTTAGACACAGAGGAGAGTCAAATACCCTTTTTACACCACAGTTAGTGGGAATGAGCTGGTTTCTTAAACGCAGGTGCACCCACTATAAAGGGTGACTGACTCCTTTTACACTGCCAGCAGGGTTTGCCTGAGAGGACACACACAACCGCAGCTGCAGGGGGGAAAGAGTGAGATGATAGCTCCTGTGAAGACTGGGAAAACGTATCCATGATGTCTCATTGCTGGAGCTGGAGCAGATAAATACCTGCATCTACTGCAGGTACTGCTTTTTTTTTTTTTTTAATTTTTTGGGGCATTTTTGCATTTATTCTATAGGACAGTAGAGACTGACAGGAAAGGGAGAGAGGGGGAATGACACGCAGGAAAGAGTCGGGCCAGTCAGGACTCGAACCAGCAACTGGGCTGCTAAGAGCATCAGCTCATGTGGTACTTGCCCTACCCACTCGGCTATCGTGTCGCCCCTTGACCACGGGAGTGGATTCTGATTGTTCCCTTCTCCATTGCCGACTAAAGCCTGATGTTAACAGGTCTTGGCAGGTTTTTTGAACATTGAGCTCAACAACTCTAATGGAATACAGAGGTGAGACCAATAGAGGTAAAAATACCTGGAGCTGTTGAGTTGAGGAAGCCTCTTGAACAAATGGTGAAAAGTTCTCACAGCTGACTGAACTTCCCATGAGCGAAATAAATGCTTTTAAGTCTTTTTTTTTTTTTTTTTTTTTTTTTTTTAAAACAAGCAGAGCACGAGGAGCTGGATTACAGCTTTTAAACTCTGGCTACGTAACATCAGGCTACTCCCAGTGTGATCTGAGCTTTTTCAGCAGTCAGAAACACTGTGCGAACATGATATGAGGTTAACAGACAGATATGGGTGTGTCCTGTTGAAGGCTGGTGGCCAAAGAAGAGTGATTTGAAATGTTTAGAAATGATCTATTGAGAGAAAATTAATTTTACCACCAAAAAGCAATGGTCAGGGCTAAAAATAAGAAGCCACCACCTGAATCTTTTCTTATTTGCTCTTTGTTAACCTTAAACTAACGTTGTCTCGATGCAGACTCTGGTACTGAACTGGACCAGACAGATCCTGACTTATTTCTCCTTAAACAGCCTGAACAGCTCAGGCAGGGCAGAGCGCCTCCAACCCTGCATCTACTTCGATGATCAACTGAGAGCTTAAGTAACTTTTCCAGCAGAAATGGAAACTATCCCCTGGTTTCAGCTTCACAAAAGTGAGGATGTGCTGCTTTTCTCTGTTTTATGTGATATATATATATATATATATATATATATATATATATTTATAAATAGTTTCGGTTTTGTCAGATAACACAAGGCAGCTGAGGACCTTGTGCTTTATGAAATGCCGACAGGCATTTTTCATTATTTTCTAACATTTTAATCGACCAAACAATCGCCCAGTTGTTGGAGACAATAACTGTGGTGAATTTCTCCCTGTCTGCTTTCTGGCCTTCGCTTGCAGATAATTTGTTTTGTGCTTAATAAATTTTTTTTTTTTCCCACTTTTCCATCTCTGCTGTGTTTTTCTTTAAAATATGGATCAGTTAGAAACTATGTCGATCAAACTTGCATGCCTGTGTGTGTGTGTCTGTGTGTGTGTGTGTGGGTCGTACCAGCCTGAGGGTCCTCCACCTTGCAGTCGTCTCCCTGTGTTTTCGAGAGGACGCAGGCTGCAGCAGTGTACCACTCCAGCTCATACACACACCCATCAGACGAAATGCTACGGAGGACGGGAGCGCTCTCGAGATCTCCTGCGAGGAAACGAGGAGGAAAGAGCAGCGGGACACGGAGAGATTCAGATGTCTGCAAATATCACAACAAAGAGAAAACTATTTAATGATTCCTTATCTATGTGTTTGACCTACCTGGTTTACACTTGAGGGTCAGGATAGTTTGGATCCTCGTCTTTTTATTGATGCAAAAATTTCCATCAGTATACACCAGTCTGATGTCATCTCCAATTTTTGTCTTCTGGGGAGATGAGAGGAAGCCGCCCAGGCTCATGGCCGCCCCATCTTTATCTGGACCAGACAGACAGACAGACAGACTTATCAACAAACTACACTACACTGGTTAGGTTTATTATAATAAAATCATCTCAACGATGGCAAAGGTGTGGATGCTCTTTAATGTGTAATAGTTGACAACTGTGAATGGAGGTCAGACGGCTGAAGCCATCCCCCAGAAATGTTTTTCCAAACTCCCTGCACCCTGAAAACAAATCTCACTGTGTTCATCTTTACAAACACCTCTGGGACCGAGCATCTATCAATATTAAAATCAGATTTTAAGTAAACCAATAGGACTACATTAATCCCTACTTTGTTATTTTTAAATTTTTTATTTATCTATCCTGTTCCCTTACTTTCTTTAGCCTTCATTTCAGCACACTATTGTATGTGTGTGTATGATAGGAATTTTTTAACTTATTTTAATTTTCATCATCTTGGTTTGAAAAATTGATTACAGTGTATAAGATGTACAACTGTAGCTTTTGTTTCAAGTAATAAATAAAAAATAAATATTAGAATAACTCACTAACAAACAAAAAAAAAAACCCAGAAACCCCGTCCTTGTGAAGACTCTTACCCACGGCGCAGATGGAGGCGTTCATTGGGCAGCCGGCGGCGCCTCCTGTCTGCACAACTTTGTGACAAACATTCAGGTAGAAACGCGAGTCTCGCTTTGGAGAGTTGGCGTCCACCACCTCCCAGTTTCCACTGACATCTGAGCCTGAAGCGACACAGACAGAGACAAAAGTTAAAAACCTGATGAATCCCGGGCAAGTTTTTTGTCTTTTCCAATTAATTTCTAAGAGGATTTAGAGATTATTGGTAATGGACACTGGAGATAGGGAAGTGGAGGTCACACTGTATCCACCAACTGTTAACTCCCAACCAAATGGGGCTTTACATAAACATACATTCTTTAATATATTATAATAAATATATTAATAAATGTCATTATATCAGAGGTGGAACTGGTTTAAATTGGGCCAAATTATTACAATGATACTGCAAATCAATAAGATGTAGTGCAGCCTTTTGTGCAAGAAAAAGAAACATGTCTTCCACGTTTCAAAATTCTAATTTCCTGTTATCACAAGAAATCTCAAAGCCCTGTTAATAAATTAATTAATTGAAATAAAATTTGGAGTGTGGCTACAATTCAAAAGAGATTTTGACTCTCACAGTCAGATCGTGATAAACTGAGCCGTTAAACTCACTGGGGTATCTAGTGAGGGGTGAAAGGTTGTAGTGTTTGCTGCCGTCTCTGACTTGACACAGCAGATCCTCCTTCTCCTTGACACAGGCAAAGGCTGTCTCCCAGTCAAAGTAGTAAGTGCAGTCGGTCTCACCGGTGAAAACTGGATTCCCTCGGCCACCGTTAGCTGCAGATAAGAAATAAGGGAAACCACAGCAGGAGGAATAAGGTCCAAGTTATATCATGATTCATTTGTCTGACAACCTGTGTGGAAATTATACAAGGTGACAGTAAAAATGCACAAATGAGTCACCGCATGAGACATTAAATAAAATACTTGATGCTGGAGGAAAAGTTTCTCAAGAAACTAAAAATGCTGAAAAATACAAGATGTTTCACTTTGATCCAGGAAACAGGACCCAAGATAAAAACTAAAGGACCTGCAGGATCCTTTGGCTTGATTGGTTTCATTTTGAAAAAGCAAAACAAAGAGATGTAGTTTAACAAATAATTTTACAGTTAGTTGTTATTATAGGACAGGCGTTTGTGGAGGTTTGATGTCGTCCTGACTATTTTCCTTCTCCATGCACTTTGGATGTCAGTGAAGCTGAATCTGAAATCCTTACTCTGATTCTTGATCTCACCACCAGGTGACGCCAGTGGAAAGAATGAAGTCCTCAACAGATGTTGTTAGAAACACAGAACAGAGAGAAGTCAGCAGAAAATAACATGGTGATTCTCACATGCGTTTTTGTTGCACTCAAAGTTGATGATGGTCATTCTCTGGAAGCCAGTGGAGCATCTGTCGCCGTCTGGGTAGATCAGAGTCAAATCTCCATCTGAGTAACTGCAGAGGAGAAAAACACAGGGAGGGAGGTTTAAGAAATCTTCACTGATTTAATCAGCGGCCAGATGTTAAAGATGTGAGGCAAGGACCCACACGCTCCAACAGGTGAGCCACCAAGATCTTTTTTAATCTGTTATAATATAAATATCAGACATCATTAGGAAACCTGACAGGGCGAAGAACAGGATCACAAACAGGAAATAAGCAACATGTCTCTTGTTGAGATCCAGTCTGTTCTATTTCTTTTGTTTGATTGTCATAAAATCACCAAACACAGTGTAACAATAGCACAAGATGAAGCCAGTGAACTGACTCAGTAATATTAGTTACACAGCAGCATCCAGCTAAATGCTATTGGTCATAACAGAACAAGTCTGAAGCAGCAGAACCCCTCAATGTGCTGAACTGAGCAGAGTGTGTTTTATTGTTTCTGCATCCAGTCGCAGAATTTGAAGGAGAAACGCAATGACACACACACACACACACACACAGTCATTCATTACCGTAGTGTCTGGTTCTGATGTCTTCCCGCCACCTTCTTCACGTCTCCGTTCTTCTTCACCTGGCAGGACGATATTAACGGGTTGTCGCCACATTCATTGTTGTGGATCTGTCCGCACACGTTCAGGTAGTAGACGTAGCTTTCAGCCCCGTCGCCGGACTCCGAATGTGCGTAGTATGGATGGTCTGAAGCTGCACACAAACACAAAATAAACGTGGAGGGTTTAGTCCGACATTTTTGTCCAATGACTACTTATCATCATCATCATCATCATCATCTTACTGTAAGTCTCAATGGACCATGTCAGATTAAACATGACTGTTTACTATAAATATAATCACTGCCACTGTGGATGTCTTTTAGAATATTAGAATATTTTTATCAGATGTATATAAAATATTAACATTAATCTTTTCATGTAACTCTCAGCAAGAAAGCAAAACTGTGGAACTGCTCCTTTAAAGATGATGAATATGGGCAAAATCACAGCTGGAAGCGATCAGCTTCAACTTTAAATATTTATATGAGGCTGTATTATATGACCAAAAAAACTGCCATATCAGTGATAAAAAAACTGTAACTTTTTTATTTTTTAATCAGTTGGTGATTTTTTCTTTTTAATTACTTCTGTTATGTTTGTCCTGAATAATTTCATATAAATACATTAGGAAGAGGAATAAATTCAGGTCATTTCATTTGGACTGAGGCTTAGTTCACTAGAAGACATTACTACAATGAAATGTATGAAAATTGTACTACAATTGTAATAGAGGTAGTTTCGTCCTGGGAGAGATTTGTAGTGTAGTTAATCTGTACAGTCCTATCTGACAGTTAGAATGTTGTAACAGTTTGTTTACATACTGAAAATAAAGACATCTGGAGTAAATTTACTGAATAACTCAGTGCTGTGGTATGAAACAGATTTTTACTGATTAAAAAAGTTCTTGCTCTCATGATATGATGCTACAGCGAAATGGTTTTCTAGCTTCTCCAAAATGCATATTAAGGTGTTGGAACTTATTTGTTAAATCTGTACAGAGAGTCAAAGTGTAAAAACAAGATATAATGTGTGAATTATTGATCTTTAGACTGATTAGATGAATGATTGGTATAAATCTTCAACAAAATGTGGATTTTTCCTTTAAAGATAATGAGTATGGGCTTCAATGTGAAATTAACAGTGTCTGGCTTTAAAAAATTCATATTAACATTTATTAACACAGAAAGATTGTCATACACATGTTGTGCATGAGCTGTGGCAGGAAGTGGAAAAAGCCTTTTTCTCTTCACAACAATGAGGAAATTCAGGAAGGTCAGTACAGTTTACTCATAAAGTTACTTCCTCTAACTGGGATAAAAAAAGCAGCGCTCTGAGCCAATAATTCTTTGAGGTTAAATATGTCATCGTGTATAATTTGAGAGGGAACATTGGAAATTTAAAAAAGAAAATCCATCTTTCTGGGCTAATGAACCAGCACTTGTAACGCTGTGTTTTCTGCCAATAGAGTTGGTTCTTGTATTTCTACCTTTGTAAGAACCAGTTTGAGGAATGAGGATGTGTTTGCAGACTGACAGCAGTTTGACGGCTGCTCATTTCCCTATAGGGTTTTATAATGGTACAAAAACCTGCTGGAGTGTGGGTCTCACATTCAAATCTTCCCCCCTCCTCTCCCTCCTTATTGCTCTGTAGTCTGACTGTGTTCCCTGAGAACAGCAGGTCTCTCATTACGATTAGAAATGTCAGCAGGTCAACAGTCGACACATTAAACTTTTCTGCTGAGTGTTGGCTCGCCACAATAACAGCAGCAGTATCAGCATGTCGTTATCCAGTGTTTATGTTGAAAAGTTGAGTGGTGTGGTACAGTTTGATTTGTTTAAGCAACCAGCTGAGGAGCATATCTAAATCCAGGCCCACACCCTCTTCACCTGCCTTAGCAAGACTTCCGCGCATCGCTTACTGATGCAGCCAAGTTCTCCAAAAGATAGAACCACATTTGATTTCTTTACACTAGCTTTCAGCATCTAGTTCCATATTCCTGTGAGCATGTTTCGAGCCCTGCATGTTCAGGCGCTTGCCCACACTAAAGAGCTACTGCAGCTGTACACCAGCAGCAGGAAGACGGAGTTTCCTGATCAGGACTTGTTGGTTGTTTCTGGCTCAAGACAAAAGGAGATTGAGCTTCTGAGGTTGGAGCTCCTAAACTTTGGATTTAAGGATCTGTGGACACCTGCCTTTTTACTTTTTTTGGTCTTTTATTGTGAAAGGGGTGGGTTGGGTAGTCTGAGATCCTGGCTTCAGAGGAACACACACTTACAGCTCAAGGTGAGAGGCGTTAGGTCTATGGAGATGTCGTGCTGCTCGCTGGTCAGTTTGCAGGTGTGGCTCTCCAGGTAGTCTCTGTGACAAGCATATTCAGTCACCCACATCACCTCGTAACGACAGTTCAGCTCCGCTGTCATCTTCGGAGTACTGCCCTGTGATGAAACCAAAAACCCCTTTTAGTACAGAAGAACATAAAACTTCAAATTAAAAATAAAATTCAGTAGTTTAGCACAAACCTCAGGTTAAAATTAAACACATAGATATGACAGAGTATTTGCAAGTGATGAAATGTATACATTTTTTCTGTGAATATGATAATAATAATAATAATAATTTTCAATAGGTACATTACAAAGTGCTTGTCAAAGACAGCAAAAAATCATCAGTTATATGAATGTGTGTAACCTACTGAATGTCTGCTTGACGGACAGGTGAAGGTGATGGTGACAGCAGGATCGTGCTCCTTACAGATGGCTGGACGAGACGACCCAGCACTCAGTTCATAATGTAACTTCAGGCTAGAGAGGAGACAAGAAGGAAACACAGCTTTTCATTTGCTAACATTTAAAGTTTATTCCTCTGTTTATAACTACACAGACATTTAACGCGTGGAAGTCTGACATTTGGTGGATTGATTGTGGACGTTCTGACAAACATAAAACTTTTTAAAGAAAACTTATCTAAATCAAAGCACCAGCTGACCCACAGATTTCTACGGGCTGTTTGCAGTTAGCTTTCATTTTAGGAGATACCTGTCTCTGTCCACCAGCTCCAGCTGTGTGGTAGGAGAGCCCATGTTGTAGGAGCCGCCCTTGGTGACCAGACAAGCTGCAGAGCCCTCTGGACAGGATTTGTCAGGCTGGTCTGAAAGAGGATGAGATATGAGATGATGGAAAAGAAGAGGATGTTTTCATACACTAGGAATTCAGCTTGGTGGGCTGGTAACACACAGTGTAACACACACCGAACACATGTTCCTGCGAGCAGTAATGCTCAAGCTACTGCAGCGGCTCTTTGACTGCAGTGACTGACTCATAGACACGGTGAGTTGGCATTACATCACATGTATCATGGCAGGACTTAAGATCCTGGTGACTTCATCTTCAGAAAATCTTATAATATTATACGTGTATGTCAGCAGGTTTCTTTACTCATGGTTTGACAAATGTTTATAAAAATGTCAAAAAAAAAATAGCAAGTTTAAAAAAACAAAAACAAAAAAACAATTTAACCCCAGACATCAATTTACTAAGTCATCCATCCTCAGGTACTCACTGAGGCTGCGGCAGATGTTAATGTAGAAGTCGATGTTGTCGTCACCGTCGTCCACCAGATATCCATCGTACAGTTTGATCAGAGGGTTCAGGTCGTGCTTCTTACCGTCCGAGTCGAACACGTAGCAGGGAACCTGGACACACAGGAGGAAGGTTCATACTGCAGCACTGACATGTTACTGTCACACTGTCATAATCATTTGATGTTACATCATTGTAGAAATAACATTTATATCGGCAATTGAAAATAAAGGAACCCAATCTTTGACATGTTGGGTCTTTGCAAGTTGATTTGTTGCTGATTAATGTGCAACTTCTCAGCTAAAGCAGTAACTTGTAAGGTTCCAGGTAAGTGATTTCAACACTTAACCAGCTTCAAATGATTTAAGGACAAGCAGATTCCTGTTTATTGGATTTAAGTAGTTTCTTTTTTAATCAACAACTGTTTCACAGAAGCATAAAAATTAAAAGAGAAATCCCAATTTATTAATTCAGTTTAAAAATTCTCATAAATGTATCGATATTTTTCCAATTTTGTTCTATTCAACTGACCAACAAAAATGGATTTAATTCATGTCACACAACGACTCACACATTAATTCATTTCACACATTCCTTCAGTTCTTCCACACTCAGCTAACATTAACTCGATCAATGTGGCAACATGTGACTTGTCCTCAACACTGATAAACACATGAATTTAACTCTGTACATCCTCACAAGAGTGGGAGAAAAACTTTGTATTGACACTTTAACACCTCCCTCACTCATTGTCTCTCACTTATCACACCAAAACCTGAACAGATACACCAACGGTTTCATTCTTGCACATAAAACCAGTGAGTCAGCCTCCAGATCAAATATTCCACCACATACCTCTTTGTGAGGCTTGAATTTATCTTTCTTGCAGGCAGTGTAGGTCCTCCACTCAAAGTAATGCACGCACTGAGATAGGGCGACAAACTCCGGGGTCCCCTGCGGCACACAAACACGGGATAAGGAGTAAGACAGATAGTTTCATGTTGATAAGGTTGACCAGCACATTATCATTCTGTGTCATAAGCAGCGCTGCTCTGGAGAGAAACAAGGCTGAGGAACAAAGACACAAAACATTTTAAAGGACATCAACCACTTCACAATAGGAAATGTTCCAGTTTCTCAGTTACACGGTAAAACATTCACTGTTTATATCCACAAACCTTTAACATATGTTGTCTACTGCTGGTGACTATTTGGGGGAACCCTGAGATGTTAGTTTGCCTGACGCTGGTCTCAGGAGGCATGTGAGGCCTCTTGGATCTGACATCCATGATGTTTTTCTGAACTTACTGACACCAGGCAAAGTCAACTTCTCTATAAATATCTAACTTTAAAGTTATTCCCCACATTCACAGCTGAGAGCTGCACAGTTCAGCCACAGTCTGCTGCTGCTGCTGGAGCAGCGGAGGGTTCAGTGTTTGCTCAAGGGCTTCTCAAGAGCACGTGCTGAGAAAAGAGTCTTTTCTTTCCCACTTTTCATCTACATTCAGTCAAATCAGCAACTTTTTCAGCCACAAGCCAACTTCTTTTTCTTTTAGTCTCTCTCTCTTACTGAAGTGAGCCACTGATTTACACTATAAGTGAATTAAAAACCTATTTTCATTTATCACTGAGAAGATTAAAATGATGACAGTTTTATATATGAAAAAAGTTCCCTGTGGAGTTTTTGACCCTACTATTACCATGGAAACATGTTCCCTGTGTTGTTTGTTCTCCTGCACTGGGTTCACACTGTTCCTCTGATCTACATCTGATTATAAAGCACTGCAAGGAAAATAAGGAAATGCAAAAATTTGGTGAGTAACACTGGAGTAAACAGAAGGAAAACTCCACAGGGCACCTTTAACAGACCCAAACCCCCCATAGTTTCATTTCTGGCCAAAAAGCCTTTATTAAAATGTAAACCAACAGAAAACAGATTATTGGGGGTTCATTATCACATTGTTTGTACTGTTTGTTACAGTTTACTAATCAAGTCAATATACATAATGTAAACAATTTGTAGCAAACAGTAAATCATGTCTGTAAATGTTTAAAGTTACTAAAAAAAAAAGAAAGATTAAAGATAACTGCTGAGGCTCCTAATTTTTACAGGTCATCTGCATCTGACTCTCCTCACTTCTTCTTTTTCTTTACAGCATTAGATGAGTTTTTGTTAAGTCTCATAAAAGCTACTTTCATTTCTCCACATCAGACTTTGTACACTGAAAATCTAGAGGGGATCATCCTCAGATGGAACAGAAAACTCAACAGGAAATGTCAGTGTCAGCCCACCGCTCAGCCGCCCCCGTCACACCACAGTCACACTGGCTTTTGACTCAGAAGAGCAGGTGACTGTCATTGCTCTGCATTATTTCCACTCGCACATTCACTTCCTGTCATTGCAGCTGACAGCAGACGCAATCCAGTTAACACCAGTTTAGGTTTTTGATGTTTCAGTGAAAGAGAAAAAAAAAACAAAACAAGATCATATCTATTACTGAAATTTGAGTCAAATGAAAAATCAAAAATATTTTGCCGGGTTTAATCTTTGTTTCAGTTCCATCACATCAGCTTGGTCGGTCTCATGTTTTGTCAAGTCATAACGTGTTGAGTAGAAATAAGTGACTGAAACCAGCAAAGCACAATAATGGTTCCTTCTGGTGTTGCACAACAGCTGAAGTGCATATTCACGGTGGAACTTCATGTTCAAATACAGTTTATTACTTTGCATCTTTCCACCATGTTTAAAGTGTCGGCTATGACATGTAATGAACTGCATATAGAGTGCAACACAAAACATCTGGATTTCTGCTGGTGAAACCTGATTACAGACCATTTAGACCTCAGCGAGGTTTGTGACCGATCTCTTTGTACAGGAAACCAACTTGCCAACCGTTAAGCATGAGGGTGCAAAGATTCTGCTCTGGGGTTCAGTGGCAGCCAGCGGCACAGGAAACATTGCACAGAAGAATGGATTCCACTAAATGTCAGCAAATTCTAGATGCAGATGTCAAGAAAATGAAACTGAGAAGAAGCTCCAGAGCAGAGCTCGAAACACACCATGAACCACTTCAGGAAACACAAGCTGAAGCTTTTTGTGGGCAGAACTTAAACATGTGTGGCAAGAAGTAGTGATTTGTTTGTTGCTGTTTACATGACATTTATATTTTATATTTATATCTTTATATATATTTTTTTTATTTGTACCGTGGGTCCGAGAGGACTGAAATTTCAATTGTGCTGTATGTCCTGTATGTGTAGCAAAATTGACAATAAAGCTGACTTTGACTTTGACTTTGATTTGAGCAAAGCCACATTTCTATTGTCTGTTTGCTGCAGGCTGAGGTTTTATTAACCTCTTTTCACTTAAAAAAAATGCAATTTGGCAAAACTTTGGCATAAACTGTAAATGCAAGCATTGATATTCGGCAAGTCTATGGTTGGTTTGGTTTCAACATGTTGGCTGACACAAAAAGCAGCTAATACTGAACACAAATAAATTATTTCAACATTTCCTACATGTTATATTAAATCCTCGCCTTGAAAAAGCACAAATCATCTGTTACAAAATATTTCACGTGTTGCTTGTGAGTCTTACCATGGTCTTGCCACACTGAAAGCTGATGCTGGTCTGTATGTTGTTGGTGCTTCCCGGACATTTTTGTGTGCTGTTGTAATCCAGCACTGTGCCAGAGAGCCTCTGCAGGGACAGCTCACCTGTGCATCCAAGACAGAGGAACACACGGTCAGTTACACACAACAGACACCTTTTCAAGGCCTTTAGCATCTTTAATCGTTACGTAGAACTTCACTTCACTCATATTAAATATTTTGTAACAGTGGGTAGTGATGACTTCATCAAATAAACAAAAAATGTTACACAATTATTACAATATATCAGGGTGAAAATGCAGAGAATGGCATTTAAACTGTAAGATAGAGAAAAAGTTACACTCATTTGATGTTGTATGCTTTAGTGCTCATGGATAATACAAAAAATAACATAGAGCAACATAAAGACTTGCTGTAGAGACCATGTTACCAGCTTGTAATGTAAACAGTATCAAAAATATAAAGTATGTAAATGGATTTTATGGTGAAGGTCTCTCAGATTATCCCACACAAACAGAGCCAGGCTCACTCTCTCAGACTGGATGTTCCTGTGTGTTACTGTTGCAGACAGTCTGGCAGAGTAATATCTTAACCTCTACTGACCCACTGCCCTGCAGACTCACAACCTCTGTACCATAATATCCTGACCCTGCTGTCAGCACAGAGTATTCATCATCATCATCATCATCATCATCATCAGGCACAGAGAGCAGTGGGAAACGTCTTGCATGAAGTCTCCGACTTGATTTAAGACTCAGGCAGTTAAATAAACTCACAGCAAGTCGGCCAGATTAAAAAAAACAAAAAACAAAAACACTGAGAGAGTAACTCGTTTCTGTAAATGTGTTACTCAGTGTAGCTAAAAATGTTTCCTTCTTCCTGGAAATGCAAGAAACAGAAAACAAGACAAACTCCCATTGGATCCTGAGCTTTGCTGACTGAAGGATCTCACAAGTGTTTGTAGATTTACAACTAACTCCCACATCAAATCTAAGGAACAACAGTGACATGGAAATCTCATGGTTCTCCTCAGTGATAGATTCGTGTTCAGAAGAGAACAGCTGTAAAAAGATGAAAAGGTTACACTCAGAAAAAGAACATTTGGCAGCCTAATCTATATTAATAATATATAAGGATGTGGTCGTTACTGATGTCACGATGATGTTTCACTTTATGCCCTGGGCCTTTATTCAAACATGTGTAGGGTGGGGACTCGGGGTTTGTGCGTTGTGTTCTGTTTAATTGTTTAAAATAAATCTGAAAATAAAATATTCCAAAGACAAAAAAAAAAAACCTAACAATTAATGGAATATTTTGTATCTTTCATATTACATGTGGTATGTAGTAAATGATCATATTCAAGTTTTTCAGTTCTGTTATTGTACTTCCTTTTGCTTCTGTGAAACGTTCCCTGATCACATCAATAAACTAAAGTTGTCTTTATAACGACTCGAGGTGAAGTGAGTAAAACAGGTGAAGAAGTTAAAGGAAACTACAACCACCACCAGTCAGCTTCACTTTTCATCCTCATCTGTCCAGACTCATATAATCAAGTGAAGACTTAAGGAATTTAATAAAAGATATCAAGAGTGTTTTATTATAGTTAATGTATGAATTCTTGACCAAAGACGTGTTTTGTGATGTCACAGTGAAGTTGACCTTTGGAGGCATAATAAAAGCAAATAAAATAACCCTGTATAGCAGATATGCACACGTTTGGCATGAAGCCTTGTTTACTAAAGGCAGTGGCACCCATAAACCGTATTTGTGTCAGTCTGTGTTGAATAGATGACCTTATTCTGATCTTTATGTTTGTGTTTGCATTTTATTTTCTGTTTAATTATTATTCAAAAATATTCCACAGCAATTAATATACAAGCTCTCACTTCTTCTGTGAAGCTTTTATTTTTCTATGACGGCAGTTTCAGAGGAAGCTGCGGGAGCTTTGGACGTGTGATTATGAGTGAGTGTGCCCTCTGCTTCCTCTGATTTGGCAGGACTCCCGTCACAACGGGACCATAAAGGAATGTTACTGAACAACACTGTGACCTACTAACACCAAACACACAACTGCTGCTGCTGCCAGAGCTGTTTGTACATTCACACCGTTCATGTGAAGCACAGCTCATGTTGCAGCCTGTTGCACGGCTGCAGCTTCAGCCCCTGTGATATTAGTAGATAGATGATGACCATTTAGACGTCACTGAGCTCACAGACAAGGAGCCGATTATGCAGCATTAGTAGCAATAGTTGATTAACTGATTAGCTGCAAAAATGAAAACTGATCATTTTCTGGTTTTCTTTGCTGGTTTGTTTGCTTTGCTTTGTTTCTAACTGTAAACCACATGTGAAAGAATTATTCACAGAAATAAAAGTACCAAAGTATTACCACCAACATGCATTTAAACCTATATTAACTGATTTTTTCTTGGACACTTGGAGGCAACATAAACTCTGACACACAGGTATCATCACGTCTTGAGTTGCTGATTCTCTCATCCAGCAGCTACAGAGGAGCATTATCATTTATCTGGAGTTGTGTTTCTGTCCAGCTGGAGAATCCGAGTCCAATATTCACTCCTCTTGTAGCTCAGCTTTGGGTCTCTGCCAACTCCTGAGGGAAAAATTTGGCTCTTTAGCTGCTAAATGCTCCACTTTCCTCACCAGCTGGTCTCTGACTGCGTCTGCCCAGTGTTTGATGCTGAGCAGGTGGGACACTGAGGGTTTTTAAAGTGTTTCAAAATCTGCTGCGGCTGAAAACGACGAGTGTGAGAGTGAAGTTGTGACAGCTGAAGCTGAGAGCAGCAGATTCATCATGATGGTTTCCTTTTTTCTTACATGATAGTGAATTGATTATCTTAGGGATTATCTCTTTTGAACTGATGACCGGACATAAAAATCTGACAATCTGAAGACACTTTTCACCATCTCCTGATATTTAATCAATGATTAATCTAAAAGGCAATCAGAAAACCAATAGGCTACTTAGCTGCAGCCCTAATATCAATACTTTTTTATGAAGATGTGGGAGCAAATGCAAACCATTGTATACAATATGAATTGAAGCCACTGATCCACCTTTTCAACTCTACAGTGAGGGTTTCTTTTCTCCTGAGATTTTGATTTGAGGAAGCACAAGAGATGTAAATGTCAAAGTGTGAGGAGACACCACGTGAACAGAGCCAGTCAGAGAGCATGAATGAAGCCTTGAACAAGCAGCACAGAGAGAGAAAGAGAGAAAGGAGGGGGGGGGGGGGGGGGGGGGATTTGTGTCTGTTTGTGTTTGTTTCTATGCTTGATGATGTGTTCATGGGTCACGTGATAAGTCAGCAAGTCTGATTAAACTCCAGCACTTCTTCTTGTTTGTCACCTCTTGCTTCTTTCACTCTCTATCCGTGATCTTCCTCTTGGAAACTAACTAAAAATCTAAAATCCAATGAGGAAAACAAGCTGGACATGAACCCCACTGACAACATGAGTCGGCAGTATTCAGTCCTGCAGCAAGCGACACTGCTCTTTGTCGCAGTCAGAAATCTGTTTCAGATGACACTGCCTGGCTGAGAGATACCAACACCGATTTGACAGCAGGGGAAGGTCACGGCCTCAC
Source organism: Trachinotus anak (assembly GCF_046630095.1). NCBI lineage: Eukaryota > Metazoa > Chordata > Actinopteri > Carangiformes > Carangidae > Trachinotus > Trachinotus anak. The sequence goes on along the minus strand of NW_027273882.1, from coordinate 2,073,093 downwards.
ACTGCAGGACAAGTTGTTGTTGTTGTGAGAAGTGGAAATAACTCTGACTGGCAGCCTGTCGTCTTCAGTGAAGTCATGGTCAAAATCAAAGACAGTGACGTAACTGACAGTAAAAGACAGCCCCAAAATAGTCAGAGTGAGCCTGGGTTAAAAAAAAAAAAAAAAAATCACCTTGAGGTAAAGTTTAAAATGAAAATGCATAATGATCATAAAAATTTTTTTCAACTAATTCTTGCAAGATAATCCAAGTAAAAGTAAAAGGAAATGTTAAATTTGTGTTCTTGATATTACAATACACATACATACATATAAATATAATATAATGTAATATATATATATATATATATATATATATATATATATATATATATATATATATATATATATATATAAATAACAAAATAACATTCAGCTTTACTTTCTCAGTTAATATAATGATTTCTATAGTTGCAACTAACTATTTTCATTATCAATTAATCTATTTTTATATCACTTGTATACTTATCAAGTTCTGAGACAGTGACATCTTCAAAGATCTAGATTTGTCCGATCAACAGTCCAAAATCCAAAGATATTCACATTTAAGAAGCTAATATTTTGCATTTTTAAGATGAGAAAACAATTGAATTTATCAATTAATTATTTTGTTGCTAATTAATGTTTTTTTTTTTTGATGAATTAAATCATTGATTCTGTGCTAATTTCTCCAGTGTTATTCAGTTTGAGGAGCACGGTTGTTTTTCTGTTTCCAAACATGAGGCATGACAGAGGAGTTGCTTTAGATTACACTTAATCAATTTACGCTGGCGTTATTAAGCAGAGATCAGTCTCTGTTCACCGAGGGTCATACAGAATCTATTACTTATTTTGTTACCAATTCATACAAGTTAACTAAAACTATGTACATGCAGCACATGAACTGGTCCAAATGGTCAAATTACAGTAAGAAGATACGTTTGCTGGAACAGAATTAGGAGGATGGTTAACAGAGACTCATCAGCTCTTCCAGGACACAGATGTGGATCTTGCTGACACACACACACACACACACACACACACACACACACACACACACACACACACACACACACACACACACACACACACACACACACACACACAGGAGCAGCAGTAGCAGCAGCAGGAGATTCAGCCTCATCAGCACAGAGATCAGATCTGAAGGACTGATCCATGCAGCAGCACTTTTCTTCACCTTTAGAAAACTCCTCAGTGGTCAGATGAAGATGATGTTCTCATCCTACAGACGGGATGCAGCTACAATAACTCCCCCCACCACAGCTCAGTCTCTGTTTAAACCGTATGTAAATTCCATTGATTTACGCTCTTCTGTAAATATAATTAAAATTTCTTCTATGTTTTGTTTTTCCTACATGGACAAAAAGACTGTAGGGACTATAAGGCTCCATGAAGTGTGGAAATTAGTCAATTAATGAATTAGTCACTTTGGGATGTGGGGAATGGCTACAGGTATTTTTCTAAATTTACTTTTATTTTTTTGCCATTTACTGACATTTTATACACAAAACAACTAATCAATTAATTGAGGACATACTTGGCAGTTTAATTGATAATGTTGTAGCGCTAAATCCAAAGCACCCCGGGGGATCTCGTCTCAAAAATAATTCATCATTCAAAACGTATACAATTAGAAATAACCCATCTACATAGTAGAGGTGCAGAGGCAGCAGTGCATCACATGTCAATATTATCTAACATATATATATATTTAGAAAGAAATCCACACATATAGATCATATTTTAACATCTATGTATAGATATAAATCAAAAAAACACTACACACTGATGTGAAGACACGATTTAACCACAACAGACTCTGCTTCAGTTCTTAGAAGGGGAGAAAAAAAAAGATCATACGTCAAACTACAGGATTTCACAGTTCAAATGTTTATGACCACAGTCCTGCTTCCAGTGAATTCACAGCTCACTTCACCACCACAACATGACCACAGTGTGCCACAGCGATATAAACACAACAGCCCCGAGGAGTTGGACTGTTCCGGTAGTGTCACTAAAGAGCCACTAAATGTTCCGCTGTGTGGTTGTCACATGACACAAGGTATGTGTCGGACTCAGATAGCGCCAACCGCGGACAGCTCAGGGTTGGTGCCACATCACACTGTCCAAAGGCCTGTGACTGTGAACTCCGACATGTTGGATTCTGGCTGACACCTGCTCTAAACATAACTCTTCACAAAACTCAATATCCTGCACAACACTGCTGGATACACACCTACAATGGAAATCATTCTGTTTGTTTTTATGACACTGGGTCTGTCTCCTGCTGGGGACAAAGGTGATAATTGCAAAACCACATTTAAAGCTGAAATCTGCAGTTTCACACAGGTTGTCGGCCTGTGGAGCGACAAATGATGTCCAAAGTACAGCAAAGCAGATGATACAGTACCTGGCTTTTATTAGGAAGCTTTATACAGGTGGCTGAGGGCCACAGCCAACGGCAGAACAACAACAGGTGAACCAGCCTTTTATTGATCCTGTAAATCCTGCAATTCTCATTGCACACACTACGCACATGTTACAATTAGCACCTGTGAAACCTGTGAGTTTTATTTTCACACTGAACAATGTCACTGACAATTCCAATAAAGTTTATCCAGACAACACGACTGCATCCTCAGTGATGACAGAGAGAGACCGGCAGCATCTCTTTCCATTCATTGCAGAACTGCACAGAGTAAAAAGAAGACAGGAATAAGGCAGGAAGATGTGTGGTCATGTGGTCTGCAGCTTCTGAGTAAGGTTCAAATTTATGCCACACAGTTCTCAAGACTTCAGCTCTCAGCCTCAACATGTAAAATACGACTGTGATGATGTTAAAAACAGGCACTCCGTTGTTACAGCAGCTATGAGTGAAATCACACAGTGGAGCTGCTTCAGCTGCAAGACAGGGGACCAAATGTTTCTGACCTTCCAGAAATCCAACTGAGGGTCCCAGAGCGTTAATCATTGATTGTTCAGATCATTAACCATGTGTCGTGACCCCGCCTCCCTTCAACCTGCACATTAAACCACAACCGATCTGGCAGAAATTCATCCAGAGGGGAAAACGACTTCAGTAGCATCCGCCCGGCTTAACTCTCACTCCAGAAACTAGCAGGAAAAAGAAACGCCTGTTCCCTCTCACTCTTGACCAATCACAGGTTTGCTATCTTACATCATTCACTATCAGAAACAGTCCTCACAACATCTAGCTGAAACCACAGTGACTACACCCCTTATCCTCCGCCGTTCTCTACAGGAACAAAGTCTCTGACCACACTCACTCAAAATGTCACCAACCTCATTAAACCATTGTAAAAGCTGCAGTTGAACATCCATGCAGCATTTTATTCATGCTGAAGAGAACCTGTCAAAATCTTGCTCAAACTTTCCCAACTTTTCTTCTCTTAACTTCTTTCCTGTCTTCAGTTTTTATCCCTCCAGCACACCACCATGACGCCACCACACCTGGCTGATGAAAGCTTTTGATGCAACTGCAAAACCTCCGCTGTGTTCCACTGTGCACCGGTACTCACCGGCAGACTGTTCAGTTTTGGTTTTGAGGTTGTGAGCGCAGACAGCGGTGCCGGGGCCGCAGCTGGTTGATGGTGAAGACTCGCAGAGCTTCAACGTGTACCTCACGTTGTTGTCCCGGTCCACAGCTTCCCATTTATAACTGCAACACGAGGAGAGAGAAATGAAGGGAGGGAGACAGAGCATGTGAACAAACCTGGTGCAGTAACATATTGTTGATTTACTTTTTTCCCAGAGCTGTCGACAATGGTGACACCTGTGACTGCTGCTACAGTCTAGGGCTGCAACCAACTATTATTCTTACTTCATTATAATAAGTTAATTGTTTAGTGCATAAAATGCCGACCACAATTTTCCTGACACTTCCTTCCTGACCAAAGTAAAACTGCATTCAATGTACAATGATATCTTACAGAAGAAGCAACAAATCTTGACATTTGAGAGGCTGAAGCCTATAAAAAATTCATATTTACTGAATAAAGACTTAAACTAAATCAACTTATCATTTTAGTTCTTGTGCTACATTTTCTACATTTGATAGTTTCTTGTAAGATAAATTTGAATTTTCTAGCAGGGCTGAAACAATAGCTAATCAAAAGAAAAGTATTTTGATGATTGTATCATGATTTAGTGCCTTTTCAAGCCACAATGATTCATCGACTTATTGTTTGAAATGAAAAAAATTACCTGGTTCCAACTTCTCAAATGTGAGGATCTGCTGTTTGTTTTGTCTGATGGTAATAAACTGAATAATTTAGGTGTTGCTCAGACAAAAAAAAAAAAAAAAAACAACATCTAAAACCCCTAGGGCTTTAGGAAAATTGTGGTGGGCATCTTTTGTTACTTTTGGACACTTTACAGATTAAACTATTGAATAACTTCATTTAGAGGTGAAACAATTAGTCCATAAATTGATTAGTTGATTGGCAGAAATACCAGAATTGCACAGAACATTGCAGAGATCGCGAGAATAACGGATCCCAGTGAATATCAGCAAATTGTGGATGCAGACGTCCGGTCAGTCAAGAAAGTGAAAGTAAAGAGAAGTTGGCTTCTACAACAGGATGTTGATTTGAAGCACACCTCAAAATCCACCATGAACCACTTCAAGAAACTCAAGCTGAAGCTGTTTGAACGGCCCTCACATTCTTTTGACCTGAGCATCATTGAAAATGGGTGGATCTTAAACACGCTGTCTGCGCCAGACGCCTAAAAATATCTCAGCACTTGAGGTGACCTGGGAGGAGAGCGGCTCTTCTCTGTTTTTTAAGTTCATGAAATAAAAAGTGACAGCACATTAACATCTGAGGCTCATTGCTTCATATCTGTTTGCTGCAGGGGTTGTATTGACTTATTTTCACTCCAAAAATACACAAAATATGTAATTTACCCAAGGGTGCACAAGCTTTAGCACACAACTCTCAGTACATGATCTGAATAACACCTCATCCGTCACTGCCTATTTTCCCATTTGCAGTTAAACCTGACAAAAGTTTCTTGTGACCTATTTCTGTTTATAAACAGCCTCCTTCCATGAACAGGGCAAGGACATGTAACCAGCCTGACAATATAGGCTGGGCTACCTGTTATCATTTCAGCCTTATTGCTGTGTCAATATTTGAACAGCAGCCGCCTAGACAAAGTAAAAGAGTAAAGGAGGACAACACTGTATTTAGCCAACAGTTTGCAATGTAATGTCACCTCCGACCAGTGGAAGAAGTACTCAATTCTCTTACATAAGTAAAAGTACTGATACAACTCTGTAAATTACAATACAATCATTAAAACTAACTTAAAATTAGAATAATTCAAAGGAAAAACAGGAAATCGTCCAGTTTGGAGTCTAATTTTATTTATTTTAACTCAGTGAATAATAAACTAATTTCAGCTATGCTTGTTTACACTGGTGGGTAATTAAATCTATAGTAAAGCATTATGTTTTATAAGCTCGTCATATTTTTGTTATGTATACAAAGACGTTGTTTTGTAAAGGTGTCAAATAAATACTGTGGAGTTCAAAGTGCAATATCTCCTTATGAAACGTATTAGTACTCAGTACCTCAAGTTTATAATATTGACTCAAGTACAGTACTTGAGTCAATATTCAGCCTTTATAGAAAGGCTGCCATGCCAGAGTCCCTTTCAAAAACACGTGATTTAACGCAGTAAACAATTAGCGTTAGCTGTTACACGACAGTTTCTATGTAGCGTTAGCGGTTAGCTAGGCTACACTTTAGCTTGACGAAAACAAAGATAACCGTTAAGACAGTTAGTCTGACACCATCTGAATGAGTTCAGGAGATTCAAACCCAGTGTGGGCTGATTAAAACTTATCAAGCAGCTCGGTTTTTCAGACAACAAAACTGTTTTCATCGATACAATGAATGGCTTACGCCGTTGATAGCGGTAATTTAACGTTAGCGAGCCGAACAAACCAAATGTAAAAGTTGATGTTGTAACTGAAACAAAGAGCCGACAGATTGTTAATGAGCCAAATTTAACATAAGACCTTACAATGTCAAGGGCTGTTTGACACCTGGTGTCTGACAACAAGCACATAAATAAATCACCCGTTGACTTATCTCTGAATCAAGGTAGAATTAGCTGCACATAAGACGGAGAACTGCTGTAATGTTGTGTTATTTGTGATGCTCGCAGCTGCAGTGTTTGTGCCGGAGGTGTGTTACTTACCTGCAGAGGTCTTGGTACCAGGGGCTGCTGCTGTCCCCCTCCGCTCCGGACCGGACCAGCAAACATCCCAGACACGCCACGGACCAAAGGAGCAGCTTCAGAGACGCACAACGACCGGATTTATACCCGAACAACATGTCTGCTGCGGTGGATACTGTCTGAGGAGCCTGACTAAGACGACATGATACAGCAGAGTCTGCCTGCTCCGGACCGAATCAGTAGGAAGTGACTGCACCACATGACAGGACATCACATGACGGTGACTGACGCTGCGTTTAAGGCCTGTGGGAAAACTGACAGCTAAGATACAAGACACCTTATTTGTCTTTGTTTGGTAACCCATCAATAGAAAACAAGATAAATGATACAAGGTGAATATGAAGAGGTAGCGTACAAACACACAGTGCACATCGTCTGTCTTTAAAGTCTCAGGATGACTGAAGCCTCATATTAGCTTCAGATATACCTGTGAATACGTTTTGATTGATTTGAACAACAAACCTCGGGTTTGGGGAAACTGTGTTTTGAAGTTTCCCTAGTTTGTGACTCTTTATAGACCAACAAACTTAATCAAGAATGTAATTTTCAGTAGCATTTTTAGTTGACTCATCACAGAGAGTACTATTCAGCCAGAAAAAGTAACGCTGGTAATGTTCACAGGGTTAATTCAACTTGGGTTTGGTGTTTACACCTATTCAAGAGAAAGCCCGCATATTTTTAAACTAGAGTCAATCACTTGGACACATTATATAAACTATAAAATATGAGGGTATCTAGAAAACAGCATAAAAGATCAGAGACTATACTGTCTGTCTACTGTCTCTGGTACCTGAATGCAGCGTTATTACCAACAATAGACCACCATTCATTAACATCCCGGTGCTATAAGCACAGAACTACTCATCAACAAAAGGAATAGATATACTGAATTACTAGTTACATGTACACTATACTACTGCATGTTCAATGGCACCTGAACGCAGCATTCCTTATGACACATCTCTCGTTGACCTCCTTTCACTTTGGGCCCTGAGTTCTGCCTTACAGAGGGATCCTGCTCTAATCCTGCCTCATTCACTTCAGCATCAACCATCTACAACATGTACTGACGGAGACTGTTGAGAGGTTGTCCTCAGTCTGGGAGAAAACTGCAGCTGTGCCTGAAAGTTACAACTCAGGGTAACAAACACACAATGTTTGATTGAGAGCCTCCAGTTGTTTAGGTGTCATATTGGGCCCTCTAGTGGCCATGCTGGGAGCCACAAAAACCCCTATTCACCACTCACTGAAAGGAAGGCAGACTGCTTATTCACTGAGGGCCAGCTATCTAAACAGTGTTCAGTATTCAAGTGCTTTCCCCTGTTATATTCTCAGCTGATGAAAAAGCTTTAATCCTTTATTTATTCGGGAATGTGAACATATTTGCTCCTCCAGCTCTCTTCTTCTTAGCATCCATTCACTTCCATACTTGAAAACCTCCTCAAGAGCTTTTTTTTTTTTTTTTTTGTCAGGGGCCCCAAGCATCTGCCTGTTCTGATGGTGTGCCTCTGTACACACACTGGGTGTGTACAGAGGCACACCATCAGAACAGGCAGATGCTCAACTTTTTAAAACTCCCCAGTCACCACAGTATAACCCACCTCCTCTGCAGCTCAGACCGAAGCTGAGGGCTCATAATTAGTGAGAAGTAATCACACCTGTTGAGAAGAAGCCTCACGCTAACTGTTTTTTGTAAAACAGTTAAAAACAGAGGCGTCGGGTTCACGGATTCTGCCTTTTTTCAAACTTTTGTTATATTTGCACTATGTGGTTCCTGGTCTTCATCTGCGTGTCGACAGGTACAGACCCAAGCCTTCAAACAACACACATGCAGCTAAAGGATGATCACTTACACTTTCTTTTCATGTAGTTGGTGCTGTCCCTGTAAATCTGTTCCAGGATGCCCCCACTGCTCCTGCTGCCGGTTGGTGCTCTTTGGATTTTTAGATTTTAAAATCTTAAAGAATAATTTATGATAAAGTCCCTATTTTCCACAGGTAATGTTACTGTCACCTCTGTGCTCGATGTGCTGCAGCCAGACTCTACAGAATCTCTGAAAAATAGATGTTTAGTATGTTTTATACATGCTCAGGTTTTACAAATGTAAAATTCATCAAAACCCAATTTATTCTTATCGGATGTGTTTGTCTTTTCAGTTGGCGCCATTCCTTTAAATGACACCCACAATGTGACCAGTGCTGCAGCAGGTTTGTTCTCATTGGTTTTTAGACCTTTCTGAGATTTAATGTTTGAAATGACATAATTAAATGTTTACATTTCTGTAGGTGGGAATGTTTCCATCTGGCTTGATCCACCACAGAGAAACAGTGCAGAAACCTTAGAAGGTACAATTTAAGTGTTATACATATAAATATATATAAAATGATTTTCATAAATACAATGTACAGTGACTGTTTTTATCCCACACTTTGGCTTTCATAGAGCTTCAGGCAGATATTACTGTCCAGGAGGGAGACATTTTGATTCCGGTAAGACGGAGAACGTTGTGTCCCCACGGCTGAAAGGTGTAGTTTAATTGTAAAGTATGAAAGTGCACAATCCACGGACTAAATGCACACAGCCCGTATTTGAAAACAGTGTCTTAAAACAAGACGTTAGGACTTGTGTAACTGGACCCAGCGTTGATTTGGTTTCTCTGAGTGTTTACCTGAAATCTGCTATATTTGGTTCTTAATATATGGATGTTAACACTTAAAATAAAACACTGGAATAGTGTAAAATGGGGGACCTTTAATGACCACAGGAAATAAGAAATGTCTCCAATGAAAGTGGAAAGACATTTGACATTTACTGTAATTTAATGAGGCCTGAATTTTGGCAGAAATTGAAAACAGAAATTGACCGGGAGTGAATCTGTCAGACTTCTACTGTAAGTTTTAATCGCTGGAAACAGGGACTCTAATCTGGAACAGTTCAGATTGTGTTAATGAATCTAAATGTTTGGTTGTCCAACATTACAGGAGGACAGGAACGCTGTGGAGACCGTGTGGCTGGACGCCATCGTACCTTACACCATCAGTGATGAACTGGGTGGGTTGTTGTGGTTCTAACAAACTCTAATAATGTAAGACCAGTGCAGTGACAATGACATAAAGGTTTCTATGTTTTCACCCTAACAGCTGATCGAGAGTCAAACATCTACGCTGCCTTCAAAATGATATCAGACTTCACGTGTATTCGCTTCCAAAGACGCACCACAGAGCTGAACTACCTCAAGTTCCTCAACGGCAAAGGGTGAGGAGTTTGTCCTGGGACGTTTCTGTTAAAGGCTCAGTTTACTCACATTACAAAAAATAGCTTATTACCACACTTCATGGTTTTATTTAAGATTTTATTTTATTACATCAGAAAGTGTTTCACACAGGCAAGCAAATTAACAATACATTAAAAAATTGTTATATTTTATGATAAACTCCAGTGATGTAAAAAGACAAAATTACAACAACAAAAAAACAAAAAAAATTCAAGTAAAATGGAGAAACTTGTAAAATCAGGGTAAGATCTGTGATAAGTCTTAAGAAGAGTTTTTAAATATTTCAGCCAGGTTATTCCAGGGCCAAAATTTAAGATAAATTTCATTTAAAACATTTTTAAACCAGAGTTTTAATCCAGTACTCTAGAGCAGATAAAAGACACAAAAGAAGGAAGGCCACAAAGAGCCTCAACAGAAGCTTTATCAGTCTCAAACTAAGAAGGTTCAGTAAAAAGGCTAAAACAGGTGTGATATGGTCACATGTCCTGGTTCTGGTTAAAAGCTTATGATATTTGTCTCAGATTTTTTCGCCCAAATTAGAGCCAGCTGAAATAAAACAGCGGTATGAGCACTTCATAGACCTGGAACTAAGCCATCTTTTTATAGGCACTATTTCTTCAGCAGAAAGTAGTTCCTCTGAGAACTGCTGAAGGTGTGTTTCTGGAAAGTGTCATTTTTCTCAGTCACCTCCGTTATGTTGGGGAGGAGGCAGAGATCTCAGACGTCTCAAAACAAATAAATTAAAACTGCAACTGGCACAACTGGAGGTGAGAAGAAACTTACAGTTTGTTTATTTTTTACTCTCTAGCTGTGCATCCTTTGTTGGCTGTCGAGGAGGACCCCAGGCGGTGTATTATGGTCGGACATGTAGTGTGGGGAACCTTTGCCACGAGATCGTCCACGCACTGGGACTGCATCATGAACACACGCGCAAGGACCGGGATCAGTACATCACTGTGCAGTGGCAGAGCATCATGCCAGGTGAACACCTCGCTTTTTAAAATTGTGAAAACACTAGCTGTGTTCAAACTGTGCATTCTGCAAACTTACAACTCTGTACATCTTTTCCTTTGGGTGGGGTGGGGGGGGCACTCAGTCCTGATATATTATCATGTTTTTCCAGTTGAAGGCTCCTGCTGTGGAGGTATTAAAACTAAAAACATAAAAAAGGTGCTTTGAATTTAGAAGATTATCCTAATCTCTGTCTTGCATTGTCCTTTACAGTTGCACAGCATATGTTAGAGATCAAAGGTTACAACAAAAGGACACAAAACAAAGGATGAAACACAGCAGGGAAAAAGGATTAACTTCATCTAGATAACAGAAAAGCTCGTGATCAGGGTGAAAGGTTCACAGGAACAGTTCACAGAACTAAAGTGAAACTGGAGCTTTAAGAATTAAGAAAACCTCATTCAAAACCTGATTGACATTTGTAACAATTCTAAAACTTAAAATCCAGCCATTCTCAACAGTGCTTGCTTCATATATCTAGATATGGATGGTTTTTAAAACATAAAAAGTAGTGGCCTCTAATGAACATCATTTCCCATAAGCTCTGGGTGTTTGCAGGCTGATTGACAGAAGAGATGAGTTCAGGAGCGAGTCGAGAGGTTACGGTTAGTCCAGACATGTCGGTAATAACAGCAGGACAGACTTCAGAGCGGGGAGCTGGTAAGGTTACTGAATATGGATGAACCAAAGTTACCATGACATAAGAACCCATTCTGCAATACTTGTGAATTCTGGGAGCTGTAGTTCTCTCTCTACTCTCAAAGTAATTGTTGGTTAACTTAGTTAAAATCAGAAGTTTCAGTTTCTTACAGCAGCTGATGTAGATGTTGTAGATGCTGATTTGTCTTAGAAAATGGAGATTACACACCAGGGACCCGCTTCACAGACGAAATAAATGCAGAATTAAAAATTGGATAGAATTACAGAAGGTAGACAAACCTTTTTAAATACCAACCAACAGCCTTCACAGAACATTTACGCACTAACATTGCACACACATGAATTTCTGTGTTTTCTCTTTTGTATGAAATGGCACATTTGGACACAGCTACTGTATTTTCAACTTGTGTGTGTGTGTGTGTGTGTGTGTGTGTGTGTGTGGCTTCAAAAGAAAAAGGCTAAATAAATCATTTGGAACATTTCTGATTTAAAGGGAGACAAAACAACTTCAAGGTGAAACGTGGGAACACTCTGGACCTGCCGTACGACGTTGACTCCATAATGCACTACGGGGCGTAAGTCCTAACCCATGCTCATTTCTTCAGAGTAACAGATCAACATTACTAAATTTACAATTCAACTACACACAAATTCATTTTAAATTTAGTTTATATTACAAATGATTTTGTCCTTAAAGGCAAATCTTGGGTAGCTTAATAAAAAATGATGCATCAGAGAAAACTTTTTTTTTTCTTTGCAGGAATGTCTCACTCACTATGTGTAAATCAGTTACACATGCATTCAGTAAATATTACCTTGCTCTTTTGTTGCAGGTATTTTTTCAGTGTAGATGGAAGTCCGACTGTGTTACCCAAGCAGGGTGGAGCACAGATGGGTCAGAGGACACATCTCAGCCACATGGACATTCAGAGACTGAACAGACTCTACCACTGTGGTAACAACCTCTTAACATGACCACAGTTACCTGCAGGTTTCATATAGATACAGTTTAAATAAATAAAAAACATGACATAATTAAATAGATATTAAATGCTCTAAATACATGGAAACAGTGTCACTATAATCAGACATAAAGAAATTCAACAATACTAAGACATTTATCTTCTTTCAGATGAGCGGATGAGATCGTTGTGAGTGGGCTTGCTGTTGGTTTACCTACATTTGCCACAAGATTGAATAAAATTAAGAAAAAAAATCCTGTTCTCAGTGTTTATTCTTTAAATTTTTTATTTTCTTTAATTTTACAGAGTAAGAGTTTAGAGTAAATGCCAGCCTAAGTACATTAAATAAAACGCTATAGCTGAAGTGTCTGGATTTTATTAAAAATCACAGTGTAATGGTAGTTAGAGCATCTTTAACTTTAGAAATAGGGACATTTTTCTAAGTAAAATGGTTTTTCAGCTAAAATCTTTATAGCTTTCACTTTTTAAATTTACGCTAATTTTACCTTAATTTACTGATCCAGCAGTTAAGACGCAACATTTACTTGTATTTTAGCAATGAGATCATAGTTATTGCAGATGTTGTACTGCCTGACTTATATTTAGAGGTGTTTTCAATATTATATACAGAACAAATAATTAATACAATGTAGTCCAGTGCAACAACACCTTTAACTGTGACCTCAATAATTAATAATATAATTGATACACATTTACTGACATTATACACTTTGAAAATGTATAACTTATGGCAGGGCTGTGGTACTGGATTGCAGCAGATAATGCAGGTGAAGCTAAAAATGTGGCCACTGATTGTATCTTAACCCAAGGAGGTAAAGACCACAACTAAATATAAACCTTTTTTTTTTTTTTTTTAAATTAAATCCTATAATTTTGATATATAAATGTTTGCAGGGATAGCAGCATTGCATAACATATTACAATGTATTAAATGACTATAACAGTTTACTGTCTCTAGGATAACAGCAGTTAAAACAGTTCTAACAATAGGCATTCATTGATGTAGCAACCATTGTTGTACAAAAGCCCGTCTCACAGACCACCTACAGTAGGCCGTGTCCCTGTTTGTGTGAGAGTCTGGTTTTGTCTGTAGGAGGAGCCAAGAGTGCAGACTGCCCGTCAACACTGCACTGTCTGAAAGGTGAGCTGAAGGGAGCGACTCTTACTGCATCATGTGCCCTTCATTTACCTGACAGGAAGAAAATAAGACTATTAGTTAATGTGTGCTCAGCATTTAAAGGTAAGACTAATTACATTTTTTTACATTGTAAATTTGCAATTTGCATAGCTAATATTCACATTTATTACAGAATGTTTCTTTCATGAATGTATCTTTTTCATTGTAGAAAAGCTTCTGAAATAACATTGACTCGACAAAGGCTCTGGCTTATACATTTTTTCTGTTCTTTTTGAATTCTTAGTCGTGCTAAATGTCCCCATCTATCACAGACTACATCCCATATTTTCACGATGGGTAAAATACTGATTAGTTAAATTACAGAGAAGCACAGTGAATATTTCTTTTCCCACCTCCACCTGTAATGTTCATCCCATCCAAATATGACTTTAGTGCCCCAGTGTCTGTAGACAGACACTGGGGCACTAAAGTCATATTTGCATCATCTGTTTTGAATGATTTAGAAAATACCTTCCAGATAAATACATTGATTATTAACATCTCTATGATACTTATCTGCTGTATCTACAGTTGACGATGCTGCATGGCTGCATCCCTGGTGTTCAGACTACATGACAGAGGTCCAGAGGTGGTGAGGGAGGTTCTCCTGGAGCGAGGGTGGGAGGAGTATGATGAAGAAGAAGGGGAGGAGGAAGACTGGAACCTCTACTGGCGCGGCTCTGCATTTCACAACTCAGAATATCACAACCTGTTGCCATGGCAGCGCCTCAACCACCATCCCAAAACCCTTGGCATCACACGCAAGGTGGCGTGACATGTTGTGTTAATTCTGTGTGTTAAAGAAACTCTGGTAGAAATGTTGTCTGGTAGACACTAGATTCATACTATGCATTTGTAATTTCTATGAAATGATCATCAAGATTCTCAAAAAGGACACTACCCTGTGGGTGTTTTGCCAAAAGGCGCAACTAGTTTATAAATAAGCTCTAGCTATGATTTCTTAGTGCATTAATCTAAATCAATGTGCATGAAAAATACTGGTTTGGGAGCTTTGGGCTGTAAATGTGACATAATAACTTAAGCATCTGTAACAGATGTGTAAGTGTTACTGTACTGTACTGTAGAATCAAACAACACTTTGCAATGTTTATCATCGCACAGTTCCCAAAAATTGCACAAAAATGCCATTTCTTCTAACGAAATCATAAATAAATGTAAAAAGTGATGAGCTACACACACATTTTTGCTTTTCTCGTTTCATTTTGCTTCTCTCATTCCTTAAGTTCCACACCACTGAAACTGCTTTTGACTTGAAAAAGTGCAAAATCTTTACTCACCCTCACAAAAAACTAGAACCTCTAGTCTTGTCATTTACACTCCATTGACACCTGGCATTAAAAGGCAATCTGTATCTGGATACGTTATCTAGATAAGAAAAAACATATCTTCATGCAGGTGGAATATTGGAAGTTCCAAACAGAAATCATCTGAAAAGAGTTTAAGTTAATATGGTCACAGTCTAATGATTTGTGTTTCTTCGGAAGGACTGCTTGGCACGCAACCTAAGAAGAATGAGAGCGACTTTTGGTTCGTCTCTTTATGACTTCAGTCCCACCGTCTTCATCCTCCCCAATGACTTCACCCGCTTTCTTGCTGAATACAACAGACTGCGTCCAACCAGAGAACCGCCGGTCTACTGGATATGTAAGCCAGTGGATCTCTCCAGAGGCAGAGGGATCTTCATCTTCGAGGATATTAAGGACTTGGTCTACGACTGCAACATCATTGTACAGAGGTACATCAGCAACCCTCTGCTGATCTCTGGCTACAAGTTTGACCTGAGGATCTATGTGTGCGTTAAGAGCTTCCATCCACTGACGGTTTACATTCACCAAGAAGGACTGGTGCGTTTTGCCACCGAGAAGTACAACCTATCATCTCTGCAAAACCTGTATGCTCACCTCACCAACACCAGCATCAACAAGTTTGGTCCTTTCTACAAAATGGAAAAAGAGAGAGTGGGCCAGGGATGCAAGTGGACCATGAGCAAGTTCAGGCATTTTCTTCACAGCCAAGACATCAACGAGCTTCTTTTGTGGCAGAAAATCAACAACATCATCACTCTGACCCTCCTCACCATCGCTCCCTCCGTTCCTTCCTGTCCAAACTGTGTGGAGCTGTTTGGCTTTGATATCCTTATTGACGTCAAGTTTAAACCCTGGCTGCTGGAGGTCAACTACAGCCCTGCCTTGACTCTGGACTGTCAGGCTGACATCACAGTGAAGAAAGGACTAATAAGTGATCTGATTGACTTGATGAACTACACATCAGTTGACAGCTTAAGAGAGAAAGCTTATCAGAAACATAAGTACAAGCAGCCTTGTTTCTATGCTAACCAGCCCTCACATGTTCCTGTACCTGTCCTCTCAAAGTTTAAAGAAACCAAATGTCAGAAGAAAGCGAGTGGCATTCAGGTGTCCCCACCTCAGGCACTTCCTCTGCTAAAAACTCTTCGCCAGTCTGAAAAGATGAACCCAAGACAATCCAGACAACATGCCTTTGTCGCTGACTACCGAAGACACCTTCCCCCTGTTGACCTAAACAAGATATATGCAGCTAGGGGCAGAAAAACGAACGCCACAGTTACCAAAACCTACACAGACAAGACCCTAAACCTGATACTTGGCCCACATTCAAGGACAAATGTGCCAGTGGTAAACAGACAGACGTGTCCAACCCTTGCACCGTGGCTGATGGACAACAGGAGTCTTCATGTGTCTGAGGTTACAAACCATGACGACACTGAAACAGAAGCTGAGCTGCAGCTCTCAGGAGAGACAGACGTTTCCTCTAAGATACCCGATATCAGACAGAGTGGGCTGGGATTCAGACATTCTGCTGTGTCCTTGAAGCTCCCCAACATTTACAGGTATAAACACCACTGCTGTATTTTCTGTGAGTTTACTGAACAACCATTAGCAACTGGTCACACCAGACCAAGCTGCAGAGGTGAAAGTGTATTGAATTGAGTTAGAATGTGTTTTATTGTTTATTTCAACTTTTCATTTGTTCAAGAGAGAATGTGTAATCCCTTCTTTAAAAGGTTAGATAGTCTATCTTTAGAACTGGGTGTGCAAAGTCAGTCAAATCTGACAGATGTGATTAATTAATATTTATATTTTTCTGCACCAATAAAATCAAAGGACACAAACTCTAAACCTCTCAAAAAAAAAAAGATTTTAAAAAAACAAGTCAATGAGCAACATACAGAGAATCACAAAATAATTTTAGTTTTATACAATTTGTGCTTTTGCGTCTTTGCGTCCTTTCTCAAACTTTTTAAGTTAACAAATTATAATGAATCTGTTGCTTAACACAAATTTGCTTATCAGGATTTTAACTGTTTTTATACATTCCATAAATATTTAGGCTGATTTCAGTTAGCTAATATTATCAAAAGCAAAACACTATCCAAGCAGGGATGTCATCCACCTCTGACTGGATGGATATAAAGCTGTTTGATTGCAGATTTTATCATTACTAATATCTGTCTACAGGGAAGATGTCATCACATATACTTAGTGTGACAATATTCTTGGGTTGAGTGACAACTTTTATTTTCTATTGACCTAAAGGTTGTTTTGGAAGTTTGGCCAAAAATACAATTTTGGGTTTTATGCTAAAAACTCCAGTTTATAGCTTGAAGTGGGTCAGATTGAAGCCACGCTGAGTGAAGAAAATACCAGCCAACAGCTGATTCAAGAAATTTGCATCACTTTCAAAAGCTCCAATAGTTCATATAGAGTAACAAACAAATGTTGTGACTGATTCACAGTGGGAGCCAAAGGCCAGTAAGGACTCCTTTGAAGGGAACCACGGCACTGAACGAACAACACATTCCTCCACTCAGAGTTGGAGACTTCATAAGGACATTCCCGTTCAATACAGCCACTCTGAAGGCCTCACAGCACGAACTGGATGTTAAGAGTGTCATACAGGAGCTTCACAAGCTGACTGGTTGGCTGGCTTCAGGCCAGTCAGAGAAGACAAGGTGGAGGAGAGTAGAAGAGGAGCTGAAGAAGGACATGAAGGGTGAAGAAGACTTTGATTCACTGTTCTGGGGGCCGAAGGATCCTCCATTACTCAGTCAATGCTTCAAACCAACTTAAGAATACAGAATACAATATTTTCAAATCTACACTGCAGGACATTTTTTTTGTGCCAGACTGAGTTTGTTTGTTGAGGTAATTTTTTCAGTTTCTGTTGCATCTATTTCAGAGAAAGTAGAAATATACAACACATCCCTTCTACAGGTATCCTTCAGACAGAGTTTACAACAGCGTATAGAAAAACGATCATAATTAAACTCAGTCGTTGTTGTGTCATATCATCAGTCATTTTTATTAAAATGAGTGGAACCCTACTTTCAACAAACCTGTAATTTCAGACATTTAATTCATTTATTTGTTTCCTGTGAAGAGCAGATAAAAAGAGACAGGAGCACATGATTTCAGCGAGCAGAGGCTTAACAGTGCTACATTATCACAGAGTTGATCAGATAACTCATTAAGATGACAGTACACTTGATTATTGATCCATGATTATGTCTGTGGGTTTATGGATCCCTATTAAAGACATTATTGAAAAATATTTCCTCCCAGCTCTACATCCCACAGCACTCTCTGTCTCACCTCCATGTATGAACACACACAGTCATTTCGACTGAGAGACAGTCTTTTCCCTGATGTGAACTCGGCCTGATGGATACTTGGTTTCCTGTTGTCCGTTGGGGTAGAGGGTCCTGACCGTCCCATCAGGATACTCTCTCCTCTTATACTGGGAAGTGTGGATTTCCGTTTGACCGTTGGGGAAATCTACCACCTTCTCACCAGACCTAGAGTTGATGATCCAAGAGGACAATCAAAACAATATGAAAGGAGTTGTTTGTTCACTGAATCAGCAAATTAGCTTTAAGGAGCTTTATAGTGTCTGTCTGTTCACTGTTCACCAGTACAGCTGCGACTTTACTGGTTTTGTTTACTGTCATCACTCTCATAGAAGGCAGCTGTTTTTAGCTAAAAAAAAACCAAATCCCACTGTGCACTATGTGCTCAATGCTGAACAGCAGACACAGTTAGAGACCAGCTGGTAAACATAGTGGATCACTTGGCAGCTAAGGGCCAGATATCTCCCTCAGGAGTCAGTAGAGACCAGACACATTCATCAAGTGGATACAAACATGACTCCAAATGAATGATAATGTTGCTCTGTAACTACTGGATGTGTAAATAAGCCACCGTTTGCTAAAAAGTTTACCATACAAACTTAAGGGGTGATGATAATGTGTGTTGCTTCTGCTGCCCCCAAGTGGCCAAAACTCTTATTGCAGGTTTCAGGCTCTGATTTGGCCCAATACAATGTTTCTGTAGGTTCAAGAAAACCCAATTTTAAGGCTTATGTACGTACCTTTGAACATCAGTGTTCATAAATATACAACATTTTACCAGATGTTTTTTAATACTTCAGTACAAAACATTAAAACAGTGTGAGTGTTTTCTCAGAGCCCGAACCAACTCAGATCTAAACAGACAGATTCAGTCACTTTCACTTTTCTGCTGAGAAAATAGAAACTCCTTATCACTCCAGAGCTGGCGTGAGAATCATCATGTTTTTAAGTTTTCTTCAGTATCACAGTAATAGAGTGACAGTGATCTGTACACCCATGGATACATTTCAAACAGGAACCACTAACCACTAATGGCTTTTTTGGCAAACTTTTTAATGGTGCCAGTTTGCCAAAATGTGAACAAATCCCAATTTGTTGCTCCATTTGGGGCCCGATGGTGTCAGACTTCAAATGCCTCTTCTTCAGCAGCTGTGATTAACTGGAATATGTCCAGTACACAGTTGTTAGTACAGCTGCATGAGAAGTTTTCCCTCTCAAGCCACTATAAATTCCTAAAAAACGAACTTTCACAATGTTTTTGACGGGAATTAAGGGACAGAGCTGGATGGTTTTACATTTTTAATGTGGTATTAGAATATTGAAACCCATCCAGACATTACGCCTTTCACTTATTAAATGTTTGACTATCAAAATTTGATTAAGTCAGCGTCTGTCTTCTTACTGGTTACCCCCTGGTGTACTAACACTGTTCATTTATTGATGAGGATACCTTCTAGCTGCCACCTTACTGACAGCTAGTCTTCCTGGGTTTCACTGGCTTTCTGACCCTGCAGGGACCCTGCGGCCAATCCTGAGGTAAAGTAGAGACTTCAGTCTTACGGTGAAAGGTGAACGATGGTGCCATCGTCGAAGATTGTCCTCTCGCTGCCATCAGGATCCAAGTACTTGATGGTCTGGTCTGGAAATAAGATCTCTCTTTTCCCCCCAGGGTGTCGCCTCTCTGTTTACAGGAGACATATTATGAAAGAAATACTACACTGTCAGCTGCACTCATATACTGTACTGGCAAGTCTGTTACTTACCAATCTGCTTGTTGGGGAAGTGAAGGATCTCCAGACCACTTGGGTAGGTGGTGTGTGTTGTTTGTGTACTGGCGTAGTAATACACCTGTAACACACATGCACATTATTGTGTTTGAGTATGGTGAGTTGTCAGGTTTCAACATACATAAAGGTAACAAACGTGGCCACAGAGCTCACCACTTTCCCATCTTCCAGAATGTGTTTGATGTCTCCATTGATGAACGTCACTGTTTTTGTTTTCTGGTCTACAGAAACATCTTTCCTCATCCTGTTGGTGAAAGTCACCAGGTTGCACCTATCGGATTGAAGTCGCTCCATCTGGGCAGAAAAAGACAAACTCGTCAACGTGATGGTAAATTTCCCTCAGAAGGCCGTTTAAAGTTTAGTAAACCTGCATTTTTCAGTGATATATTTATCTGGTGAGACACGTTTTTCCCTTGGGACACATAAAGCATCTAACTACTGTTTCTATTTATCCATCTACTTAAACCTTTTGATGATTTAGACTAATTTCTACAAGCCACTTGCGCAGGTAACCCTGTTTTTAAATTTTGGATTACATCATTGCTATAATGTATATCATTGACATACAGCATGTGAGTAACTGTTTAAACTGGGACTGAAAATCAAGTTCAGGCAGTGACAGAACTGGCACGGGGAGCATATCGACTTGCGCTGCATAAACTTGTAATGAGGTCAGTCAGTGCTTTGACACCATCTTTTGTCTGTCCTCATAAATTATTGCCAGGGTGCTTAAAGTCCACTTAACAGTCTATTATATACTTGAACAACTTGATACCAATAAGTCTTAACAGCAGACGCCAGGTGAACTCCAGAAAGTGTGACAATAGAAACACGCATTAAAAGGTGTAACGTGGAAAAACACTACTAACAGAGTTGATCATTAGAAGAGCAGCTTATTTTAGTGCATCCTCTGTGTTTCAGTTCAGGCTGGAAAATATTCGCTTTATGAGATAATGGGCCTCATAGAAGAGCCCATAATATGGACACATTCCTTCTTTATGTGGCACACATCAGCGATTTCAGAGAATTTGCAGCCTTTACCAATTTTCTCACATGCTGAATTTTCTCTGGGTATGAATGTAAAGTAATGTAATGACTGGTCCAGACCTGACATATGAGTCATGTACAGATAATCTGCACAGGGGAAAAACAGTCATCTGACCTGAAGTCATTTTAAGAAATTTATTTTAAGTTTTTTAAAATATTCTTCTGACTTTTATTCACCTGTTTCTGAACAGCAACTCATACAATTTTGAATTTAATTGGAGGAAAGATTCTCCCACTCTGACAGCTATCCCAGGTCACTGTCCTCTATCATCCTCCTGTCTCCAACAGCATCCTACAGATCTTCTATTAGTCAAATTATATTAATTATCGACTTGCTTCAGAAAGACATTTTTTAGTGTCAAATTATTCCCTTTTCTTTTCTGTCACAGCACAGCCCTGTACTGATTCCACATCACTGGCAGCTTTATTATTAATTGTTTTAACCACCAACAAGCAGAACTTGAAACTCTGCAGTGTGAATTTATTTTATTTTTTTTACTCTTTACACTTCAGTACTGTACCTGTGAGTGAAACCTGCCCACAAACAAAGCAGAGCAGGCAGCCTTATATGGTTGTTTTTAAGTTTTTGCTTATGCTAATGACCATATCTCACACACGCAGCTCCTCATGAACAGTTGTTATTCATCAGGCTGAAACCAGCGAGTATGTCAGGTTTGTCCAGTGAAGAGAGCTGAGCCGCAAAGAGAAAAGTTCAGGATGAGAATATGAAAATCCTCCTGCGTTGATATGAGGCCTAATGTGTGAGAGGGTTCAACACAAAGACATTAACTCTGCAGACTGCCGGAAAAACTTGTCTCTAATCTGTTTTCGGTCGAATACATCTGTCAAAAAGCTCCTCCTTCTTTGAACCAAGTGAGGGGAAAAAGTGAGGAGTGAGGTGAAGTGAGCTATAATAAATGTCACGGGCAAAACAGGTGGAAGACAAAAGTGACAGAGGCTGTAATGTTAAGACTTTTTTTTCTTCTACAGCCAAAAATACAGGAAAAATGGAGTAAGAAGCCGAAGTGTTTGAGGCACAGCTCATCTGGAAAAAAAACATCTCAATTAACATCGCATTAACACAAAGGTTACCAAGCAGGTTTGTGTGAGGCCTTCTGTATTAGGTGAAGTGTTATGTTACATGGAGATTGATACACTGACTTGGGCTTGAGGTATTCAAGTGTCTGCTCTCATTAAATTATATGAATGGACCAAAATTAATAGATTTGACAAACTATTAGTGAGGATAACAGAGGGGAGATTAGAATATGTTAATATGATTCTGAAGGCCACACGTTATACTACACCTCTGTTTCCTGGTGCAGTGTGTGTGTTGGTGCTGTGCATGGGTCGGCCAGCAGAGGGCACTGTGGGGTGACTGTGAGCTTCTTCCTCAGCTCAGCGTTTTCTCTGATGAGCTCCTCAAGCCGCCGTCGATCTACAAACCAATCACTCTCTCTCTGCTTAAACTGCTGCTGAAGGGCCTCCACCTGCTGCCTGAGAGCCTGCACGCATGCGCACACACACACACACACACACACACACACACACAGAGTCAGGACACATGGGTACAGTGTAAGCCTGTCCAAAAACATGTTACTCTGTGTGTGACTCATGTGTTGACTCTAAGAGGTGGGATTATGTTTGTAAATGTTTGCACAGATTTACGCCATCATGTGTTTCACCGCTCACTGTCACACCTGATCACGAGTCCTCATGAAAAACACAAAACAGCCTTAAGATAACTGAAGTCAAAACGGAAGCAACAGGTGTGTGGTGTGTTATTCTGAAACCACTGATGTGCTGATGAATGAGGTTTCCCCTAAACAATGAAATGTTCTCAGTATTTCAAAGTACAACACTTGTCTTCTTCACCTCTATTTTTGGGGTCAGTGTTTCATTCACAAAAGGAGGACTTAGAGCAACTTTTGCATAAGACTGTATTAGTTTTATCTAAATATGAGCTTGTCCACCATTAGATAACATCTTTAAGGTTTTTAAAGGTCCCATATTGTATAAAGGTAGATGTCCATGTGTTTCTGATTATAAAGCAAGTCTAGGTTCTATATTAATACTGTGAAAGTATCAAAGCCTCAGTCCACAGAGAAATGCACACAGCCTGTATTCAGAAACTGAGCCTTAAAACCAGCCTTCAGAACTTCTGTAACTTTGTGATGTCACAACAAAGCAGTCACTGCTCTCAGCCACACTTCAAGCCCCGCCCACCTGAACCCACCATCCAACCTTGCAGGATTTGGTTTTACCAAGTCTTTACCTGAAATCTGCTATATTTGTATTAGATCACTCAGAAAACAGACTGACTGACCTGTTGTTAAAAGACAGAAGCCTGAGAGAGGAGATGGTTTTTGGTTCTTAAAACCACAAATATATCTTTTTATGGAGATCAACACTTGAAATAAAACACAGAAAGTGTAAAATATGGGACCTTTAAGGCAAGGTTTTTGTAAGTGTGTTTTGTTTTTGGGAAACAGACACATGGATATGGTGATTATCTGAGAGGACATCATGCATAAAACAGCAGGTTATTGTTCATTTCAGTAAATGTTGAAAACCTCTCTTCAGGAGACCATAAACACATGCTGATTATCTGAGAGGACAAGCTCAAGATCTTCCTGATCTGTCAGGAGTAAGACCTGCCTTCACCTTCTCTGTGATATCAAATGATTTAAACAGTCTCTTGCCAGCAGCTGTTTGCTTCTTAATACTAGAAAAACTTTGCACCTTGCACCTCTCCTAAGGCCTGCTGACGCCCCCAGCTTTGTCTCACTTGTTCTACACACAAAAAAAAAAACCACTCTGCTAAGTAAAGTAGTATGTCAAGCTTCTATCTGTCAAATAAGACTTGCTTTTCCACGCCTCCTGACATTAAGTTTCAGAGCAGCATCGCTAATCGTTCCCAGTATGACAAGAAGATGAATGAATCAGAGACAAACGGGCAGAAACTTGTCCAGGTCTCTTGCAAAGGAGAAAACACGGGAGTCATTAACAGGACGATGTGCCTCACAGACAGATATTCAAAGTTGACATGGGCAACATTTTAATTATCCAGCTTAAATCCACTTTAGTCAGATAATTAAAGGTAATTTCGCAGCAGCTCTCTGCTTCACATCCATGGAGCCATCATCAACAAAAGCAACTACACAATCTATTGTCGTCCCGTGGAGGTGGGTGGACAGTCAAGTTTCACATTCATTTCACACTCTAAATCCTTGTGCTCAAAGTCTGACGTGGTATCTCAAAGTAGTGTCAAAGCACTGCCATTAAAAAGCTCTTTTCCAAATAACTGCCAATGACGATGCAACACTGGCGGTACCAGTTCTGCAACATATACATTGTAGGAGTGGGTGGTTCTCATGGCTCAGGGCAATACTGGAAGGAGCTTCTCAGAACACACGGTAAATTATTACTCTGACACAGAAAAGTGTTACACAGCAGTTTCATGAGGGAGCAGTTCACCTCCACGGCGGAGCAATCAAATGTGTGTGTACATCTCGGTGGGAGAGCTGGTGTTGTGACACAGGCCCATGATGTCATGAGAAACAGAGGCAGTTTGTTGGGCAATACTCCTGCAGCTGCTAAACCAACATTGCTGCGGTTTACGGGACATGCAGGGACTGTTTTATCTCTTCTGTTCCGTCAACAAATCTCCTGACAAAACGAAAATCAGCGCTGAATTTGACCCACTTACAAGTTCTGTCTGTGCTGCTGGCTACAGCCTCTGTGACAGGGAAACAGTCATGCTCATGCTGTGGACCTGATTCTATTTTTCCACTGAAGTGGAGGCGTCACAATATACCAGCACTAACAATAACCCAGATATTTACAAAATGAAATATTGATCTTGTGTTGATAATACAAAAAGGTTGGGTGGTCCTCTCTCTCTCTCAGAGACATGACTTGAATATGCATTTGTTCATTTACAAGGCCCTTATTGGAGAGCTGCCTTCATATATTTCATCCATCTTAACTTGGTCCACTGGACCACATCACACTAGGACCAGTGACTGGCTTAGTGTCCATGTCCCTCGAGTTCATACTGAACTTGGAAGAACTGCTTTTTTACACCAACCATTTGAACTCACTACAAAACACTTTAAAAATAAATGAACTGGTAATTTTAAATCCATAATTTCTAACCTTTTAACTTCTATTTGTAATTGTTTTAGTTGATTTCCTGTACATGATTTATTAATTGTATTTATGTGTTTGTTTTACGTCATTGTAAATGAGGGCCTTGCCCTCAATGACACTCGAGTTTAAATGAAAATCAATTAATAAAAATCAATTAATAAATAATATCATGATGGCAGATGTTTGGCCTTGTGGATCTTTATCAGCTCATCTGGTTGCCTTGTCACTGTCATTAAGTGTCACTGTTGTTTTTGTACAGTTCTGTCACAGACTCTCTCCACCCCCCACACTCTTATTTGAGTCGAATTCATTTGATGATTTCATGAATTTGACTGATAACATTTTTATTTTTTATTTTCTATATAATGATAACATCGTGATTGTGATTCTTTTGGCCATGATTATCGTGAAGTGAAAATATTAGTGATTGATTGACTGATTAGTGGACAACACTCTATGTCCTGAGCCACACTCACTCATATCTAACTAGTATCAAATACAGACTTTATACTACTCTGAGTACATCTGGTCTGACACAAAGCAACATGTTCTCCCAGAGACAGACTGACCTGGACTTCACTGGTTTCCAGTTTGTGCAGACTCTTCATGGCCTGACCCACTTCTCTGTCACAGAGGATGTCACCTCCTTCGCAGCCTCTCTCCACTTTTCCTCTGCAAAGAAACACTGCAAAATATTAAAAATAACAAAACAAGAGTGAAGAGAGTAACTATTCAAAGTAACAAAGCTAACAGCTGATGTTTAGCAGGTATAATGTTTACCATGTTCACCATCTCACCTTTTAGCATTTGCTTTTTGCACTTAACACAAAGTACAGCCATGGCTGCCGGGAATTTATTGTTATTGTTTTGCATTTATCTTTGGTTATAAAGAAAGTCAGGTATATCACCACAGAGAAAGAAAAAGCTAAAGGGTTTTTCAAGGAACACAATCTCATGAATCTTTGTGCTATTACTGCTGTCAGTAGGCAAAAGATAATAAAAGTGGGAGGAAGTTTAAGATGGCATTACACTAAACTGATAAAGTGACACCTACTCACTTCAACCACAGTGCTGCTCAAATGTCGCAGATTGTTTATCAATTTATAGATGTGCTGTAAAAAATTATTTTGCACTCCCACAAAGTCTGGTTTTTGTCAATTTGTCAGTTTTTGGTTTTTTTTTACCTGTGAAATCCCCACGATGTTTGTGCCATTTCTGTTTTATCATCAGTTTCCATTTCCAGTTTCAGTGAGTTTCTCTTCAACGTGTTCTGACCCACTACACATGAACAAAAACAAAAACAGGAGAGACTCTGAAGGAGCAGCCACACAGGAGTGAAACACCTGCCATCATGGCCTCCTCCTGACTGCATCACACAGCTCCCCTCATCTCTCTCAAGGGTCTACTTGTGGACAGTTTCTCCTCAAAGTCTTTGTGATGTAAACATGAAAGTGATAGAAGTGAATGTGTTACAACTTACAACAATCACTGTTTAAAATGGGTGTTAACTTTCAATAACCACTCCCGCCCACATGATTTCCATGGGCTCTACACAGAGAGTTTATTCTAAAATAGCTGCAGTTCAATCAGTAAAATCTAATAATAATAATAAATTAACAAATTTTATAACTTTATAAACACTACATCTGCTGAATTCACTTATTAAAGCACATTTAAATAGAAATAAACATCTTGTCAGTGAAATCAGATTTGTGTATTTTGGAAAACCTGTGTTTATTCTGGTCCTGCATGCAACATGGTTGCCTGTCCTGGTCTAAATGATCATCTCTCCAGCATTTCAGATGTTCTTTGTTCCTCCTTGTTTCCCTGCTGTAGTTCCTCAGAGGTTTGGATCTGCTCTCTGCGTGTTCTGAAACAGACTTTTTCTATTATCATTCTCCTGTTCTTATGGTTGTTAAAAGATCCATTCGTGATGCGTTTTCAATGTAAGTGAATGAGAGAAAAGCCATATTCCTAATTTTGTGCCAAAGTGTACGCAAGGGTTTGTCTGGAGCTACTTTGAGGCTTCAGCTGTCCAAGTAAGACTCCCGTTGTGTTTCCCTGGACAGATTTACTTTAAAAGTGCATTCAGGGCAGATTTTTATTGGTCAATGTAAACAACAAAAACAAAGAAAAAATTGTGAATTTTAAAATCAACATACAGTGTTTATGGATGTTAGGATGTAACACTGGATGGCTTAGATTTTGACATATGGAGACGATATAGACTTTTTATCAATTATTATAATGGGACAA
The DNA here is from genome assembly GCF_046630095.1 of Trachinotus anak. Classification (NCBI taxonomy): domain Eukaryota; kingdom Metazoa; phylum Chordata; class Actinopteri; order Carangiformes; family Carangidae; genus Trachinotus; species Trachinotus anak. The sequence continues at coordinate 2,045,756 of NW_027273882.1, read as the reverse complement.
TATTAAATAATAATTAATTAATCCCCAAAGGAGCACTAAAAACTAAAAAAAAAAAAATATATTAATTAAAATGTATTACAATTACAATTTATTAAAAAGCACAAACACTGAATGTCCCCAAAACATGTCAAATATATGTAAAATTCACCATTAGAATTAACATTAGTTCTATTATTTTTGCTCAAGCTGGTGAGCAGGACCGATCCAAGTCTCTGATCCTGCCACTGTTTCGGTTTTTCCGAGGACATCCATCCCTCCCTCCTCAGCCTCACTGGGAGCGTTGGTGGCACAATCACCCTCTGATGGGTTTAAATGGGAATCCTGAGGACCGAGACAGGGAGGAGGGGATGGGAGCTTGGGAAAGTGGTGACACTGGGGAGGCGGGTTATCTTCATCCTTGCTGGAAGTAGCAGCGAAGATGTTACTTCTTCTGGTAGTGGAATGCATGGGAAATGTACTGTGAGGTGTTGAAGCTTGGCTTGTGTTATTTGGAGCACTTGCTGCTGTTGAAGTTTGTTTCTGACCTTTGACCCAGTTTAAGCATGTGTTGCTTCCTGGTCTTGGCTCTGTGCAGTGGCAAAGCTGAAAATGTGTTTTTGTTTCATCACAGCCTGTGGATACAGTTTCCATCTCCAAGCTTGAGACTCTCTCCGTGTTGTTGTTCACTGTCTTAAAAACTAACAATAACTTCCTGATTTCTTCAGACCCGGGGGGAAACACTGTTCTCCCTCAAAGGCGGGGAAATGTTGACATGTTGCACTAAATTTGATTCATGCAGAGTGCTGGGATGTTCGGGCGTCCGGACATGTCGCTCTGCTGCAGGGATGGTTCCTGTCAATACTCTGAGCTCACATACATTTCTCTATGAGGTGCTGTGAGTTCAGTCTGACCTTTCACCTTGTTTTCCTCCAGCTTCACCTATGTCTTGGTGCTTCACCCTCTTCTCTCTGTCAGACTTGCTAACAGCTCCCATTTCCTTCCGTTGTCATGCACTTTTCTTTTTTATTTGAACTTGTGAGAAAGTCTGCGTCAGATTGGAAGAGTGGGGTAGTAAGTTGCTCTTGGCAGTGGATCTGGGAAAAGTCTTCTCAGGATTATATAAGGCAGAGCGAAATTCTGAAAAGTCCCGAAATCTTTGCCATGCTCAGATTGAAATGTCATAAACTGGAAGGCTTCAAGCTGCATTCCTTTGTCTTTAAAGACCATAGATGGGGCAGAGGAGTGGCTCTGGGTGCCGGAGGTCAACTTCCTGCAGGACTGCGGCTGCTGCTGCTGGTCAGTGACCTTCAAATTATTTCTGTTCATCCTGGAAATGTCCTCACTTTCCCGCAAGAAGTAATGTCTTTCATTTGACGTCAATGTACTAAGTTTCAGCAACAATAATGCAGATGTTAATGTTCACCTTTAATCAAATGACATTTTATTCTGGAACAAGAAGGGAAAAGTTTTTAAATACAGATATAAATAATTATTTGTTTTTGAGGCGTAATATTTGTTTTTTGTTCTTTTATTGTTTTTTTTTTTCTTAGTTTTGTTTTTCTTAAGGTCATCTAGGCGGTGCCCAAATGACCAATTGTTCTAAAAGAACACTCTACCACAGTAATGTACTGTGTCTATACTATATTACTACATAATATACCTTCAGCTGCTTTGGCCCAGAGATTTCATCCCCTTTCAGCTGCTATTCTACAAACTCTGTAAATTCACACTGTCCCTCACAGTAGATCTGATCCTCCTTGGTGCCTCATAACACCACACACAACAAAACTATGTCCGGAAAATAGGGAAAATAAAACACAAAATAATATCAGCTAAGATAAGTTAAGTTGGCAAATATCCCTGTAGGCAGAGCAACAAAGAAGTGGAACCAACACAGTATAAATTCTACCATATAATAATCTCATATGTGCAGTCTGAATAGTTTTACTAATAACACACAAAATCCTCCAGAGTTATGGGCCAGCTGTGTGAGCGCCTCTCTTCAGAGTTAGCTGGCAGGATGTTTCTCACTGCAGAGGGACTAATCTGGTCCTTGTCATTCAGTCTGGTCAGTCCCTGTTAGAGTAATGAAGTGTCCCTGCTCTGCTGAATCTTTTTTTTTCATCTAAATGTTAAAACTTTACAATACAGGTCATATGTGAGAAGTTACTAAGGAAGGAGTGAGAAACAGCTCAGGAACAGGCTGATAATCAATGAACAGAAAGACTCTATACTGACTAGTAGAGAACGATGAGATACTAGACTGGGAGATACTGTATCAATGAATCACTAAGTAATGATTAGTTCATAAGTAGAATAATGACCAGTTCTCTCATGAGTCGTTCTTGATTAATTATGTTGTTGATCAACACTAGTTACCAGGCAATGAGCAGTTCAACCTAGTAACCATTCATTCATTCATCATGTGATATGATGCACCAGTAATTATTGACAAATAACTGGGAACTAGTTTGTTGCACTCATTGATAAGTCATAATTAATCAAGATTGACTCATGAGAAAACTGGTCATTGCTCCGATTCACTGAAGAAGAAAACCACAGAGAACTGACCAGTTTCTCTGTAAAGAATGACATATATCAATGAGACATAAGGCCTTAACTTATTTACCTCTGTCAGTTTATCTGTCAACATGACCTGGATAAGTATAAGCGGCAAAATTGATGAATTAACTAAAAAAAAAAAAACTACTAAAAATTGTACATATTTTACATAAGAGACAGCAATAGTGGGGTTTTGTCAGACAGTTTTTTTTCTTTTTAACATTTTATAATCAACAATATTGAAGGTGTTTGTAAAACAAATATAAAACTTTTCAATACCTTGTAGACATTTTTTATAAGAAACTGAAATCAGCTTTTCAGGACCTGCAGATGCTTCATATCTACTAAATTCAGGTTCTGAATTATTTAAGAATTGCTCATTAACAACTGATTAATTAGGTAGTCACATTTTTGTGTACCATATTGCAAAGCATTACCATCTAAATGCATCCGAGTGGCAAACTACAGTTAATATACAGTATATGACGCAGACAGACCAACGAAAAGAGATAGAGTCTGCAAGACAGGAGGGTGAAGGGAAGCTTCACGCTGAGCTGCAAGCTGGGAGCCAAAACGTGATTGGATGAGTGCCAAACATCTCAGGCTCCTGTGAGATATGTAAGGATGAAAGTTAAACTCTACACCGCTGTGAGTTATAGCAGAAAGTACAACTCTACACTGAGTGTTACTGGAGTCACAGGTTGGCTTGATAATCTGAGGACAGTGGTTCGATTGTTTATCTGCCTGACAGGCTGCAAACGTCACTTTTCCTCTGAACTCTTCCAATAAACAAATCATGGCTCACATGTTCCAGCAGGTTAATGATAATTGTTTACTTTGATAACTCTGATTGTAACCACTGTTGTTGTGCCTTGAGGAGGAGTGGGAATGACACACACTCTGATAGGTAAAAACTCTTTCCTCTCTATCCTCATCTGGCTGCTGCTGTTGCCTCTCACCATTCCCACCATGCTTCAGACCTCTGAATGCTGCAACAGCCACAAAAGCGAGAAAGACAACACCTTGGTGAAAGTGATGTCTACATGCTGAATGTATCATTTGTGTATATTCTCATTATAAATGTAGTCTCTTAAACATCAGTCCCAAAGATTTCCCATAGTGAGTGAAATGAGAAGTAATGACAGAATTTTAAGGAAAAATGATTCACCTGAGCTGTTCTTCATTTGAAAATTATTTTCCAAGAGCTTGTTCATGACAGTTGTTTTTTTAACAGTTTTTTTAACCAATGCTGTTGGTTATGACCATGTGGCAACAAGCTTATTAACTATTGTTCAATAACTGATGAAAATGAAATGTTTTAAAATGAAATGATCTTTGATTGAATGCGTGCTAAAGGATTACATCAATGACAAAAGCTGGAGCATCAAAATGGATAGCTGGTCAGCAAGAGGAAGAATTAAAAGGAAACAGTCAAGAGACAGTTGGTGAACTGACAAGTGATCCCCACCCAGTCAAACAAAAAAGAAAAACTGAGCTTCCTCTGCTTTCAGTTCAGTCCTCAATGAACAGTTGTTATCATTAAAATAAAAGGTGCTCTGAGAAGGCGTCATTTGGCCTCCGTATAATTATGAGGTCAGATGTGGGCCGCCAACATTTTTGGGATTTTCAAGTAGGCCACGAGTTGGAAAAGGTTGGGAACCACTCCTCTTTGAATTTGCCAGAGCCATTATACTCATTATGCAGGTAACTGAAGTTGTCCTTGTCCAGCAGGTACGGAGAACCAGCAGACCCAGACTGCTGGGCTTGATTCTTTTTATTCCACTACTTTTACCAAAGTTACCAAATATACAATTACATGGGACAAACACAGAGAAGGCCCTCATCTGACAGGGTGAAGTCTAAGACGAGACAGACTAAATCAAGGATTGTAGTGAGTCAGTACAGATCGAGGTGTTAGCTCATGCGTAAATCCTCGCTAACACTAAAACCACTCAGAAATGTTCAGAAGACAAACTGAATAAAGACAAACTGTAGGTGTATTATATAGGTTACTGTGTTGAAAAGTTTCATGCAACCTCTTCCTGCATGTGTAAAGCTGACTTATAAAATCATGAGCCAGATGTGGGAAGAGGTCACGTCCTAATGCTTTCTGTGAAACATGTCCCGGGAGAAAGTCTGAATCTTTCAGAGTTGTCTGGACTTGTCACTGAAGCAGAGAAGGAGTTCAAAGCATGCAAAGTTCGAGGCATGTAGGGTTGAGTGTGAGGCCTATGGCTAACCCCCCTCCCCCTTAAAGAAATCCTCCTCCCTCAGGACGCAGCATTCCACACAACTTCATTTACTTTTCCTTACATAGTAGAGAACATTGACAGCAACACTGCGTCCATCTCCGCCTGCCCACATGTACATCTATCACCAATTCCCAGGGAGCCACATCTGCGTCCTCTGAGGAGAGTTTATATCTGAAATATCCCCCGTGCAGCATTTTTAGCAACCGAGCTAGGAGCTGAGACACTCGCAAGCTGTCATTCATGAGAAACCGGAGGTCGCACAGTAGCATGTGGGATTTAACTGAACCCTCAAGAATAGACGAAATGGTTCATTCTCACAGTTGGAGCCAGGAAATAGCAGAATGCTTTGCAAGAAGGTGAAATGTTTTCACCATATTTACTTTAGGCTGACACAGGTCATATCAGTTCGTGATATCAGCGTCTGATATGACTTTCTTCACACGGAGGCTTATCAGGGCTCAACCTGGTTCTCTAATTTCACCATTTAAAAAAATCACCTTGATTGTTATTTTAAGGCTCAACTACTCCTAGTTTCCTCTTGACAAAAAGAGCTTTGGTTATTTGTATTTTAAATGTTATGGGTAGGTCTTGCCCATTGTAAGCCCCATTGGTCTCACAGTGGAGAAGCAGCTCGTGACTCACCTCCTCAGGCAATGAGGAGGAGCTACGAGTACAGGGGCTGACTAGCGTCTCACATTAGATCTGCACACAGAGAATTACTTCCAGATATGTTGCTGACACACACAACAGGACGGGAAGCCCTGAACTACTTGGAAATCCCAAACGTATGCGAGGACTGAGAGACACATTTAAAAACTTGAGGATAACGACTAAAGACGCTGGAGAAACTTGTTTGGCAGGTTTTTTTTGTTTGTGTGTGCGTGTGTGTGTGTGTGTTTGTGTGTGAAGTGATTTTACTTGTCAGTTTAGAAAAGGACACTTTGCTCCATGCATCTGGGACAATTTTTTACTTGCTTGTAATTTATATTTGCACATTCCCAGGCTGTTCAAATGGGAAACGCCAACACAAATGAAACTCTCTTACAACAAATTGAAGACTGTGATGCCACAGACAAGGCACTGTATAAGTTCTATGCAGCTGTCATGATTGTGATTTTCATCTTGGCTTTGCCTTTGAATGCATCTGTCCTCCACCTCTTTATATTCAAGCTGAAGTTCTGGAAATCCAACACCAACAACATCTTCCTTTTCAACCTGGTGTTGGCTGACATTCTCCTGCTCTTCTGCTTGCCCATAAAGGCATACACCTACATCCAGGGAGAGAGGCGGAGCAGCAATAACACGGTTTGCAAAGCTATGCTCTTCATGCTGTTTTTGAACCGAGGAGCCAGCATCGCGTTCCTGACAGTGACGTCCATTGATCGATACTTTAACGTGGTGCACCCAGGTCGGAAGAATCTCCTGAAAGCTCTGAAAAAATCTCCTCAGATCTCTATCATCATCTGGCTGCTGCTCCTGCCTCTCACCATTCCCACCATGCTCAAGACCTTTGAATGCTGCAACAGCCACATAAGCGATATACACGAGAAAAACAGCACAGACACCTTGGTGAAGGTAATGTCAACATGCTGAAGGTGTCATTTGTATAAATTCTCATTATGAATCTTCATATTACCCTGAGGCTTTCAGCATCTGCCATAGTGAGTGAGATGGGAAAAGAGAAGTAATAACATGTCAGTGCCAAATGACTCATCTCTGACTGATTTGCTTAATTTGAAAATTATTTTGTAAGAGCTTGTTCATGACAGTTGGATTTCCCAACTTAAACACTGTCACTTATGACCATGTGGCAACACTGGCCTGTTTTTTAAGTCACTGATGACGTAAAAAGCTGCATCTTTCTCATTTATGCAACAGACAGTTCACATAAAATATACAGTTATTGTCCAGAGAGGATAATGATACTGAAATAAAACGGCCGAATTTCTGTGATTAAAGGGATGAAATGCCTGATCAGACATGAAGAATGTGGGTACATGGATTCATACCAGAGACAACAGAGCACTGGGGGTTATCTCAAGAGCTCCACTTACGATAGAGCCTGTTTCCACAGCTATTTTTACACTGACACAGCACTCAGCATTGAGCCATGTTAAACCTGGAATGTGTCAAACTGCACTAGACGTGACAGGGCCACAGTTTCATAAGACATATTTATGCTAAAAGCTAAAACTTAATGCTGTTTAAAGGAGGAAATGCTATTTACTCACTGTTCATTCACCCAATTTAAGATTCTGCCCATGACAAGATGCCTTATTATGAGAAAACAGGAAGGCATGTGGATTATTTTCTATATTGGGAGACTGCAGAGGGGATGATTGATTGTGTTTATACCACGTGGTGTTTCAATCGTCTGTTACTTGCTCGTCTGTTCAAACCTGGCATTAACATGTGTCTCAGGTGATCCGATCACAAGACAAGACAGCTCTGAGCATGTGAGTTCAGACCTGGCATTGAAATGCGTCTCCATATGTGTCTGGAGGGACCACCTGTGATGGGAGCTCACTTCCCCGCTCTACATGCAACTAAAGACATATGTGTTGTTGTTTTAAGTCTGCTCGACTATGACAGACTGGTCCGTTGTCAATGTGTTCATCGAAAGGAGAGAGATACAGCAAATCAAGGCACAGCTCTTCAATTAAATAAAGTTTTATCCAATTGAAATAGTAAAAGATTTCCATCATTATGAAACTTTGGTGGGGCTAATTAGACTGTGGCAGAAGACGTCAGTAGAGGGGCGGTCCTTCAGTGTGGCCCAGGACTCATTTGTGTTCACACTGCTAAAAGATTGTGGCCACCTGTGGCCCTGAGCACCTCCAAATGCCTCCTGAATGCATCTTGGGTGCGTTCACACCTGAACTTAGAGCTGTCCACTTGTGATCACATCAACCGAGACGGATGTTAATGGCAGATCTGAACAAGGTCTTTGATTCATGGTTAGTTTCACTGGAGAGGTAAACCACTGGACTAAACTACCAAAATGTATATAAAGTAGTTAAAACTAGCTGCACCCCCACTAGCTACAACAGCTCAATGCTAATCTAATAATGTCACATGAATGCATCTGTCACAGGAACACTTCTGCAGCACAACTGATACTTTAAATACATACCGTTCCAATATACAATTTTTAGGGATACTTCATATAGGATACCCATCAAGAACAAGCCTTTGTTGTCGGTGTATATGACAATTATGTTGATCTTTTTTCTGCTTTAAGGATGTGGTGGACAGTATGAGAGAGGTGGTCTTCTTCACACAGATCCTCATCCCCTTCATCATCCTGGTCTACTGCACAGTGCACATCGTCAACCGGCTCAGGAAAAAAACAGTTGGGGATAGGACCAAGCTGAAGAGAGCAGTTTTTCTGGTGACTGCTGTCATGGTGGTCTTCTCCTTCTGCTTCCTCCCCTGCACCATAGCCAGGATGGTACTGCTGATCGTCCGCGTCCAAGAGTTGGGTCTGACCTACCAGGACAAAGCTGCCAAGGCTTTTGACGGCCTCATGGTCCTCTCCTACATGGACTGTCTGCTGGACCCGCTGATCTACTGCTTCTGTAGCACCAAGTTCAAGGCTCTGTATCTGTCCAATTATTTTCCATTCTTGGTGAAAGATGCTCAAATGCCGGTAAACAGCTCATCAGGGAACACAGCACCGCATCCTACATGCAACACCGTCATTTAAAGCTGTACACTTCTTTGTTTCTGTGTGTGGTGACACAGAAACCCAATAGGATACTACCTGAGTCTGACCATGTGCCTCAAAAATCAACGTACTTTATGAAAGGGGGCTCTGAAGGCGAAGTCTGCTATGAAGCCAAGACGTACAGTAATCATTTAAATGATTCTGAAATAGAGATATACAGAGGTAGAAAATAGGAGGGAGTGACTCAAGAGTCTCTTGATTGTGTAGGATATGTCAGTGTTAGTGGATTTTATTCAGTGTATTTTTAAGGTATTTTCTTTTATAGGAATGCCTCCCAGCTAGCAAGTAAGCACATCTGTTTTTCTGTTTGGCTTGGACAGCAAAATTAGTAGTTCCTTTCAAGTGCAGCAATCTTATCTGTCAAATCGTACCAGTCTCACAGCGCCGTTATCTCAGCCTCCACGGTCAAACAAGCAATAACTAAAGCTCAGAAAAATATAACCACACCACCTGAAAATGTGTTTAGCTCTTGTTCTACGAAGGTGTGGTGATAAATTGTGAACCAAGAAGTCTGAGGGGATAAAAGAGGTTTTCTAGAAACCTTAAACAGTATTCAGTAGCATGAATTCCTTGGCCAGGAGTATCAAATGTGTGCATGTAACCGACTCCAAAATAGCATATGAGGCCATAGTCAGTCCCCTATTACAAAAGACCCATACAGGAAGTTGGCTGTTAATGTTGATTTAATATTGAATTGTGTAGCTGTTTTTTATTGTGTATGTATATATAGAGAGATGGGTGTATTCATACTGTATATATTTTTTGTTCGGGATAATTTCTTGTTAATTCATTGATAATAAAATGAAAGTAAACTGTCCCTCCTCATTGTGTTGGGAAGCATTTCACAAACTACTGCTGATTAAACAACCACTAATCTAAAATGACCTGCCTCAAAAATATAAAACTGCCCCTGAATGAATCTTACAGTATAAATAATGAATCATGACCTCACCCAGACTAAACGATACTTCACCCAGACTGTACCTGTATAAGTCATCTGAATGGTCATTTTCACCCTGATGGTGTCATCAATAGTAATAATGAGTAAACATCTATCTGTTGTTCAGTGTCTGGCGAGAAACAGACTCCACAAAGTGATCTGATGGAGTCTGGTGATCTGGTGGATTTAATGTCATGTGTGTTAACAGCGCATCACTGTGTCACAAATTAAGTCATTGCTTTGTAATATGAACAACATGATTCACTGCAACAGTACAATGACACCTTTGTCCTTTGGAATATTGTGCAACTTTCTTGTCAAGTTGAATTTATAAGAAAATCTAATTTCTTATAAATTCTTTCCTCAAACACTATGATACCCCCCCCCAAGTACGGTATCACAGTGTTTGAGGAAAGAGCAGCTGCTTCTGATGGAGGGAAATCAAGACAGAAAAAAAGAAGTGAAGAAGCTGCCCGACTCTCCAGCTTTGTAGTGATAGAAGGAAAGATTTCAAGGCCTGTATTGATGTGGCAACATGATTAAAAACAAGAGCAATGTCTACCTACTTTTGGCCTCAGATCACAAGCATACCAACACAGAATTGTATTAAAACTATCGGTTAACATGTGGAAATGTAAGCAGCTGTAATTGGCTCTGCAAATGTAACGCCTGCAGAAATTACAATGTGTAAGTGTATGAAAATGGTGCAAATATTTACAGAGTAAAGACACAAACAGGTTCTAAAGTCATGTAAACTATGATCTTTACAAGCAAACACAATTTAAACAGCCTGCACTTTATCAGTCAGTTGTCAGTGTTTGTGAACACAACGGTACAGTCAATATGCTTAATTCTTGTTTTTAATTTGGAAGTACATCTATAAATGCACCAATCAGTCTCTTTTGCAGTATAAGAGTCTCTCATTTATTGTTACAAACTGTGTGCATTAGCACAGGAGGCCAACGTTGCACTGTTTACACCATCTACAAAACGAGTGCCAGTTCTTTATAGCCTATTCTAAACTAGTCTTTACAGTCATCTGGGGTGTGGGTGTTTTAATGGGGTCAAACACGTATACACTTGCCAGTCCTGACAGGTCGCCCTGACGTGAATGCAGCTGTGTTGCAGCTGTATTAGCATTACATAACCTCTAAATGTTGTTATTTGTTTAGTCACAAACTGAAATAGGTATTAACAAATACTATTAAAGGTTCCATATGAGTTGCTGACTGTTTTCTGAGTGATCCAATAAAAAATATAGCAGATTTCAAGTAAACACTCAGAGAAACCAAATCCTGCAAGGTTGGGCGGTGGGTCCGGTTGGGCTGGGCTTGGGGCATGACTGGGGCAGGGACTGCTTTGCTGTGACATCACAAAGTTACAGAAGTCCTGACGGCTGGTTTTAAGGCTCAGTTTCTGAATACAGGCTGTGTGCATTTCTCTGTGGACCGAGGCTTTGATACTTTCACAGTATTAATACGACTACTTAAAAAGGATTTAGAATCATTTCAGGTTTACACCACCTTATAAAATGTCACCTTATAAAACCTGGTGAATTCTGGTGATAAAAGGCGTTATGGCTAGAGACATAATGTGTTCCTTTAACTATAATCTTTCTTTAGATATCATTCCTAGAAGACATAATACAACAATTGCTCAGTTGTCAAGACGAGTTTGTCGTATTGTCTGCTCTACAGGTGGCACTGTGTAAATACTGCCCTACTACTGCTGACATGTGTGAATGTATAAATATTTGGTAATCTTTGAGTACTGACTGATCCTTCGTTTCCTTCAGGTGAGAAAACGATGTTGATGAAACTTGAGTGATTCATTTAACGGTTTCAGCTCGGATTAATCCAGTTCAAGACTGGTGTCCAACAGTCTTCACTCACCAGAACTGTCACACAAATATTCCCACCAACATGTGTCAATGTGCAGTTACGCAATGTTCAATTGCGTAACAATGCTCAAATGCTCAATTGTTGCTTACAATGCAGCATAAAAGGAGGGAACTCACTCTCAGAAAGAAGCAGATGACTTGAGTCTTAAAGCTGAGATACAAAGCAGAAAGAAGTAAATGTACTTGCATCTAAGTGACCATGAATCTGTGAGGTGACTCCACTAAACCACAAATCACAGCATGGTGGCTTTATATCCAATGACAGGATAACAAAGAAGCAGGAAAAAAGGAAGAACACTGGTGTGTTTCAGGCTCTTGCTCAAAAGAAGTTACATAAGTTTGACTATGAGCATAATCATTCTCACATCCTGTTGTTTGGTCACTTAAATCTGTTTCTGGTTCTCTCTGCTTATACAAATTAAACAAAGAGATGGGTCATAAATTCCAGTAGTTTGTGTGAAAGATGTAACTTATATTACTGAATCTGTATTTATTGCTGTAATATACGTAAAACAGCAATACAACAGATATAAATGTATGATCTACTGTAATGATTTTCAGCTTTGGTGATTTTTGCCAGCTGTGGTGAGACAGTGGTTGGATGTTTTTTGTTTCAATTTACAATACCATGTAATCTTATTCATTTACTAGCAGATTTTTTCAATGAAATCTTTATCCAAATGAGCGGACTCAATATAAAATCTGAACTGTTCATGTGTTAGATTGTATAAGGATTCATTTATGATGCATGTGTATGAGTTTACATTCATTATAAAACTTTACAGCATCAATTTGTCGGATTTATGTGACAAACAACTTTTCAAATCCTCCACACGACATGACTTGACATGTTAACATGAAATCTGGGTCAGACTTTGCCTGTGTATATGGAGAAGTGATGCTTATATGGTTTTGGGAGATTGTGGTTGGTTCTTACTGTGGTTGGAACATGTGGCGACATGTGGATGATCCTCAGGTTTCCTTCCATCTGATGGAGGAGATGACACTGGGAAAATTGGGAGCTGTGGGCCCGAGAAGGTGGAGAGACGGGACAAGGATCAGAATGAGAGGAAGTATGTGAGGGGGAAAAAGAAAACAAAATAGAAGAGACTGTAGCAAGGGTTCAAGGAGAAAACAGAGTGAGGCAGTTTATTGTAGCATGTTTTGCCATCACTGCAGCATACGTATTCAAACAGCCCAGGTTAGACACACCAGGTGTGGTGATCCTCAGAAGATCATTTCCACACATGTTTCAAGACATAAAAAAATTATCTGTGTAGAATAACATTTTCTGTCTAATAAGTGTTGTCCCTCATTCAAAAATTCCAGAATCTATGAACCTGGAAACATGTTGGACACAAAATTTTGTGGTGAAGGCTTCGAATGTCCACTTCACAGAGAGAGAAGGGCTCCCCCTTCAGCAGATTAATGTGAAAACAAACCATGCACACATATCAACCAAGTGCACGTAGCATTACAATAAGTAAATCATGTTAGGGACCTAAACAATTGCATTTTATTTCATTAAGATGACATGTCAAAATAAAAACCTAATCAATAAAGTCTGTCAAAACTAAGTTAATTCGTGAATTTCACATCTTTGTAGCGCAGTAGCCAATACTGCACGGACCAAACTTTTACTGCAGTTCAAGATATAAAGCAGCAGCAACAAGAAAAAAAAGAATACAAACAAATATGTTGAAGAAAACAGGCGTATCACAAATCTACCACAAGTCTGAGCAATCAGCTGAAAACTGTAACTGTCACTGATGTGTGACCTGCACCACGCTACACAAAGTAAACAAACAAAACAGAAACCTAAAGACATCCTGACACACACACATACATACATACTCTCACATTATGCATCCATGTACAGTATGTGTGTGTGTGCATATATGTTTATAAAGGAAAAACCTAGAAACAAATAGGATAACAATGCCCCCATCCAGAGGGTACAAGGGGTCACTGATGAGTATGGAAAAGATGTGAATAATACGCTGAGGCCTTCACAGTCACCAGATCTCAGCCCAGTTGAACACCTATGGAAGGTTTTGGAGCCACATGTTAGCACTCTCCACCACCATCATCATCAAAACACCAGATGAGGGACTATCCTTTGGATGAATGTTGTTTCCATACCTCCAGAAGAGTTCAGAGACTTGATTCACATCATTTTCATACTCAAACCATTCAGCGACCTATGAATGGGGGCATTGTCATCCTGTTCCTTCAATCATTCTTCAGGTTTTATCTTTAATTTGTCACATGTCTGTTTGTGCAAGGGAAGTGCTCAATTTTGGCCTCGACAGTTCCTCATATATAAGGACATTTTTACACCATCCCCATTCATAAAGTGACTTCATGTCTGGTGGTGAGAGCAGAAAAAGTCAGTGGTCATTAGCTCACACATTAAACCTGACAGTTTGACTACAGTGTTGTTGGAACTGAGTGGACTAACTTTCTTCTGACCTCCTTTCAATTAGATACAAGAAGGTGTAGACTGAAAGGTATAGACTTTATTAATTTAAAGGAGTCCAGATCCAATACTCAAACATGGCAATTTGCCAGTCACAAAGTATTGTACTTACCATTTGAGAGTTTATCACTGTCAGCGCAGGAGGCAACCCACTCCACAGAGAGGACACGTAGGCAGGAAATGTCAAACCTTCACCAGAGAGAGATAAAGACGGAGTTTAGATTGTCAAATAAGATGATCAATTTCTAAGAGCTAGAGTGGCTGAAAGGAAACAAAGGTTGAACTCAACCTAGAGCTCTGAACCAATGTCTTGGTATTTTTACACCTACTGATATGCAATTAATTAAAGAGACATGTCTCCCAGAACACCTGCGGACAAAGTAAAGAACAGAGTGTGTGTATGCTATCACTATCATTACTGCTGCTTTAAAAAAAGATACCAGTACTTAAGAATAAGCACGTCGCCCATGTTGCAACAAAGCCTGTCAGTTTCTCACAGCTAAGACCTGAGCCATGATAAAAACCTCTGCACAGGAAATCATAGAGGCAGAAATTAGTTTTTAGTTCACTGAGGCAAAAGTACTTGAAGTGGAACAAAGGTCTGTATGCAGGTGCATAATGCAAGATAATTAAGGTATGCAAATTCACTGAGTCAAGGTTAACACAACACAGCCTCTTCAATCACAAATTTACCTGAAATCACCTGTCATCCTATTAACCACACCCAGGAAGTTAACATAACCCTATGGGTTAGCTAACCCTAACCCTAACCCTAACCTTTCTGGTCTGCAAAGCCCTTTCCCTCCCAACCTTTGTGAGAACAAAGAGAACCACTGACTTATATGGACTTTCAAACCATATGTTATTTTATTTAGTTAACATTACAGCAGTTATTTTGTTAGCGTTTTATTTGAATGTGTATTTGTATTAGATACCTATGTTTAATACCCTGAAGGTTAAGGAAATACAGAGATAGTGGAGGCATAAATGAAGCAAGCTGATGTGATGTCAGCTTGATTTACTTTATTTTATTATTGTTATTGCTGACTTTTTAAATGTGATATGTAATTGTAGTTATTTTGTATGATATCTGTCAAAAAATCATCCATCCATCCATGAAACCATGAAACGATCTACCAAAGCCTCTTCGAGGGTAACAAATAAAATTGTTGGAATGGCTTCTGGATGTTGTATTTAATTGTGACTTTACACTTCATTGTAGTTTTTACACAATTGTTGGATCCGCACAGTTCTCCTTTCTTCGCAGACTAGCCCGTCTTTCACACCAGTTGCTCAAGTACATGGTTTGCTCAAGGTGTGAGCAAACCATGTAAACCAAGTGTAATGTTGTGAAAATTATGTAATGCATTTCCTGTCCCACTAGTGACATGGTACATCATGTTCTGATACCTTCCACCAATATCTGAGACTTTCTATCCGAGTACCACCAGACCGGAGAGCAACACACATCATCTCAGTCATTCACTGAATTTGGCACCATCAATACGTGCAGTTGCAGGCTTGTCTACGCTGATGTCATTTCTAATTTGGACATTGTAGTTTATGGGTTAACTGCTACTGTTTGTTTGTTCATCTTATATAATAATGCTTGGAGGGAAAAAAAATTGTTCCCGCTTTAAATAATTTGGGTCCATGGAAACTGGAGTTTTTCCATCGGAGAGGGAGGGTGACACATTTCAAATCATTATCACATTTAGATAAAGGCTATTTCATGACATCACTATATGTCACAATATGGTAAATGTATGCAAAAATGACAGAAAATACATAAACAGACACACAAACAAATTGAGGCTGCTGTGTTTTTGTAATGCATATGGATCCACCGAAGAGCACGCTTGTCAGTCTTCTTACGTCAAGGCATTGCTGTTTTGTTTTTTTACACTCTGCATGGCAAGTGGTCCGCCCTCTCCCACAATACGTTAATTTTTTTTCTTTTAGGTTACTTATCTCTACAACGCATCTGTTTTCATACTTCCTTTTGTTTCTCTGGCACACATACAAAGAGCTGACTGTGAGGGATCTTTATGCTTTAGCAAAGTGAAGAGTGTTGCTGTCTATTTTTTTAGGATGATAGGTGTATAATTGTATTCACGCTATCATTCTAAAGAAGAACTCAACACTGTGGTAGAAAAAGCTATTTTGCAATGCCCGTGATGGATTCAGAGATGCACAGCTGATAAACAACTGTCAGTAGACACGCTCATCATGTGTTATGTTTTGTACATGTACCTTCTTGTTGGCAGCAGGAAAATTTGGTTTACTAGTAAACATGGCTTTTCCAGGAATTCAAGTTTATGCCAAAGCTTTAAATCACTAGTATGTAGCTTGTTGTCTTAGTGTTGTTTGTTAGTGACAAACAGCAGCAGAGACCAGGAGGGAGAGGAGCTGAGGCTCCTTTAACCTATTCAAATATACAGTGGGATGCTTTGGCCTTGGTAGCTCCACTTTAAGTGTGTTTTGGTTTGTACTGGACTCGATCTTTACACAACCTTCACATATTATAAATAGTTTGAAAGCTCTAAGTCTGATGATTCTATCTGTGCAAAGCATTTTAGGATCTTCATATCACTACAACAGCTGTTGGCACAGAATAGTTTCAAACCTGTGGCTATCACTCTATAGTTTTTTTTTTTTTGACAATACAGGTCTTGCTACAGGGCTTATGGTCTCTTTTTTATGGCCATAAAAAAAATTTATAAATGAATAAAAAAAAAAAAAAATCTACCATGTTTGTTCTGAGGTAACTTTTTCTGCAATAAGTCAATCAAACTGAATGAACAATTTAACAGGGGGACCAAGATTTCTGACAGTCAAGGTTGATCTTGAACAAGGAAAAGTTTTGATTGAAGATGTTTCTTATGCGAGAGAGGACAGATGGTTTGAAAAAGGTGTAAAAGGCATCAGACTAGAGATGTAAACATCCGTCATCTGCTGTTTGCAACACACAAGTGCATCTAAAGAAAGAGGATGTGGCTCTGAAGACGACTTCAGTTGCTATTCACGTAGTTTTTGTGTCCATATTCCAGTTAACTTCTGATTGTGGTAAAAAATATTATTAGTACTATTCCCCAGAAAAATTTGACATGAAATGTTTTAGAAAATTGACAAATTATCAATGAAATCTCAGTCATGTTTCTTCAGTAGCAAACGAGTGATGACTGTACATAAGTATGGATAGAGTCACATATTCTCTGACGCTGTCTTCTGGCTCAACTTCATTCTTATTAATAACAATTAAAATGTATTTAACAAATAAATTATACAAATTATACTTTATGCACATATTCCTTTTTGTCCTATGCATAACTGTTGTGAACAGACATATACTATATATACTGTGTAAAATCTAAGAGACTTGAACAACAAGTTTTCCAGTCCTGTTGTCATCATATGTAAGTATCGTGCTTGACATGTGCAGGCAGGATAGTTTCCTATGGACAGCCACCTGAGGAATTTCACAAGCACTGCCCCTGTTCTGCAGGAAAACACCTTGAACTGCCAGTTTCCACTTACTGGTTTCTGTGTAAAACAGAAAGAGATACTGGAAAGAGAGATGCCATCTACCTTTATATGAGTACTATTATCGTCTGTACAGAAGTGCCATGAAGCTTGTTGCATCGGAGCTTATCTGAAACCTCAGTCACATAATCCCCTCTCTTTAAACCACACCTCCAGCTGACTATAAATTCTTCCTTGCTGAAGCATTGGTGGAAGCCTCACACCAAAAAGCCCTGACCGAGGTGCAGAGACGGGGTGTTTCCTCTTTTTTTTTTCCATGTGTGCTCTGTGTTTACAGTGCATATTCCCTCACTACATTTTAGCATGGCCAGCTGAGTCAGAGCTTCAGAATCGCTGTAAGGCTCACAGACAGAAACTGTTGTACTTGACGGATCACAGTCAGAAGGGGAACCCGGTGCTTGCAGAAAGGAGATTCTGGGTTAGAGGCAGATACAACTACCTCCAAGATGAAGGATTTAACCTTGTGATGCCTGCCTGGATCCAACTTTAACACATCTCCTCCCTATTGCTATGGTACTATAGCAAAAAGGACTTTGATTGCAACCTATTCTTCTGCTGTGGAACAGGACGACTTCTTCCGCTGTTATGTACTTTGAACCAAACATGTCGATTAATCTAACAGTTGACCACTGCAAAGTACCCAACCAAGTCACATATACAACGCTTTCCTGGCTGATGATCGGAGAGTTTGCGCTGGGTCTGCCTCTCAACCTGTCGGTCCTCTACGTTTTCATTTTCAGGTATGAGCTCACCATCACTGTTTTTCCATGTTTTCAGAAAGAACTAAAAAGTAAATGTAAATTTTCCAACTCACGGCCCACTTACAGAGGACAAATGATGCCTTCTCAGAGCCTTTTTTATTTTACTGATAACGACTGAACATTCAGGACTGAACTGAGAGGAGGGGAAGCTTAATCTTTTCACCAAAATTGTACTATTTTGCAAATGATTTTTTGTGCTACGAGATTGACTGATAAACATGTGGAACATATTGTGCTGTGGATGAGGAGCATCCAAGCATGCACACTCTTGCCAGCGCGCAGTCAGCGTTTTCTTTGGCACAGCTGTATCATTTCCACCACTGATATAAACAGTGCAAAAAACAAAGTGGTGGTAGTTATGAAATCCTAAAACATAAAAATATAAACGTCACATTACCACACTGACACATGCATCAGTTTGTCAAGCAGGTTTTCAGTGTTCCTCCTTCATGGAGAATGAACAGTGAAACACATAACTGTTGTGATTTGCTTCCTCTTTAGATTCAAGTTCTGGAAGAACAAAAGCATCTTCCTCTTCAATATTGTGGTGGCTGACTTCTTGCTGGTGGCCTGTCTTCCTGCAAAAGCCTTCCATTACCACACTGGCGTGAGGCACAGCAGCTCTAAAGTGGTGTGCAAGATGCTGCACTTCATGATGTTTCTCAACCGAGGAGCCAGCATTGCCTTCCTTATTACCCTGTCCATAGATCGCTACTTCAATGTGGTCCACCTCGGAAGAAGAAATTTTGTCAAAGTGTTGAAGAAATCGCCCCAGATTTCCATCGTCATCTGGCTTCTCTTGCTTCCCCTCACCATCCCCACAATGGTCACGACCTTCGAGTGCTGCAACAGCCACGGACGGAAATATGAGACGTCCTATCACGATGTGACAGACACATTCAGAGAGGTATTTTTTAATTTTTATTTAGTTTTGTTTTAGTTTGCATTAGCATAGCTGTAAAAAAAAAACCTGTGACATTCAAGTACAATAAGACTTTATAATAACTGCATTAAAATGTGAGCATTAACAACAGCCCACTATGTACTCAGGGAACAAGCTTTGCAAAAGCTTAACACTTAATAAGAACCACAATTATTTACACAATCTCACACAGACTTCCTAGAAACTTGACAGTCATTACACCACTGTGAGCTTTAATGGTTAATCTAATTCCTCTAGTTGCACCATAAACAGGGCACCATAAACAAATTTGTCCAGTATCTTAACCTCTGTTTGTTGTGCAGTATGAGAGATTATATTCTACATAATTGGGCGATTAATCTATTAGTCAATCAACAGAAGGTTTATCAGCAATTATTGTGATTATCAATTCATCATTTATCTATCAGGAATTTTTTAAGCAAAAATGCCAAAAATCCACTGGTTCTATCCTCTCCAATGTGAATATAGGCTGTTTTTTTAGCTTTCTATGCCAGTAAACTGAATATCTTTGGGTTTTAGACAGTTGTTTTTACTTTGTGATGGACATTTTTCAAAAATTTTGAACATTTCATAGACCAAACTAATTGAGCAAATAGTTATAATTCCTCAATAATGAAAGATCATAGATCATGAACACTGTCGACTCTCTGCAAATACATGAAGATTAAATTTTCAGTATGGAGCAGAGGCCATACTCATAGCCACTTTTTTTTTATCTCTTTAAGATCGTCTTCTTCACCCAGATCATCATCCCCTTCATCATCCTCGTCTACTGCACGGTACGCATCGTCAGCCGGCTCAGGAAGAGGACGGTCGGGGAGATAGCCAAACTAAGGAGAGCCGTGTGGGTGGTCATGTCCGTTGTCGTCGTCTTCTCCATCTGCTTCCTGCCTGGCACCATATCCAGAGCGGTGCTGCTGAGCGTCAGGTTGTTAGAGAAGCAGCAAGAAGAGGACATAGTGGTTCAGGTCTATGACAGCCTCATGGTTCTGTCTTACACTGACTGCCTGCTGGACCCGCTGGTATACTGCTTCTGTAACTCAGGGTTTAAGGATGCTTACATATCCACCTTCTGTCCCAAGTTCCTTCGGAGCAGACTGCAAACTTCGGACTCAGGAAACGGAACTGGAGCAATGACAACAACTACAACTTCTGGAGCTAGAACAATTACTTTGCCAATAATAGAGAAATGATTATTTCTCTTAAATTGTGATTAAAACCATTTCAAAGGAAGCATCTGCGGTTTATTTATCATTATGCCTCAGCCACACAGATGTTTTTAGCGACTATAGCAGATGAGACTTATTTTCTGGAAGAGTTGGGCAGAGCAATGCTGATAATTTAAAGTCATCAGATACCCTTTATTAAAAGGCTGTAAACACACCAGATGCAGCAAGGGTGCATCACAACATGTGCTGCTGAAACACAATATTTCTCATTGTACTGTTCCACATAACCTTCTAATGGAGCTAAAGAGACTTTTCTTCGTGCACTTGCTTCTTCTTTGTGAACTTCAATGAAGTGGATATGCATAAAATTTATGAATTAATGTTTACTGCTTTTAGCTATTCACTCCTTTCTTCCACCAGTCATCCTGTAATTACTCCCTTCAAATAAATCAGCAGATAAAGGTGCAACAAGAAAAAAATAAAACAGTCAGAGAAGTCAGATTAGAGGAAGTCAGGAAGGTGTCATTCAAGCAGGCCCAACAAAAGCCCAGCATAGTGTTTCCTACTGCTGTTTACATATTCATCATTCATCACTCAAAACATATCCCTGTGTGTTTACTCAAATATGTAAACCAGTTTGATGTGTTATCATGAGTTTTTTACTCTCTGTGTATCAGATTTCAAACTCAGTTTAGCTTTTGCAATTTGTTTTGTTTCTGTGAATGTATTTTCACTGCCAGTCAAAGACCAATGTGTCACTGAACATCCATGTCACTACCTCTTATACAAACAGAATAAATTATCATGTCTGTGTTCTGTGGTTTAAAAGAGGTTAAAATTATGTAACAGCAATGACTACTAAAATGTCGAACCCAAGTGGATGACAGAAATCGTGAAGGCGTTTCAAACTTCCCTCAAACACAGTTTATACATTTTGGTGATTTGATTATCGAAATTGAATTATTTGTATAAAATTGAGATGCTGACTGAAGATCTTTGTATATCGCTGCAGTAAATACACAGAATACAGGTGATACAACGGCACTGAAGTAGTTGTGTGTCCTTTAAAGTCCGCAGTCTGTGTTGTCTTTTCTCGGTAAAACATACTGTTACATACACAAATGAGCAAAACCGCCCTCCCCCTTTTCCAGTGGAGTAACATTACTCCAAACAAGTACACAAAGCAATACCCCCATATTCCTGCTGTACCCTCCTACATCACTGCAATGTCCAAACATTATCATTGCTGATATGCATCTCTGGCCTTTGCAGAAAGGTGCTACAGTTTACACAGGTTGTGTATGTGCACTCTGTTGGCAGCAACTCCAGTCACACTTAGAACATTAAGTCATCTGCAATAGGTCAAATACAGCAAACTGAAGCAGCACATTCCCACATATTGAGGCCCTTTGTGTGCATGCATTAGTGCCATACTGTGTTTGTTTTACTCTGAGGTGGGAATACTTTTCTCTCTGCAGGCTAAATGGGTGTTTCAACAGCGCAGTTAGTGGCTTCTGTCAAGTTGAGGCTAGTACTCTCAGAGCAGGAATATCACAGCAACATCAACAACAACGGAGGAAAAGTATGAAAACAAACACAAACAAACACTGTACATCCGTGTTATTGCAGCTACCTTCTTTGCAAACTGGCTCCATGTCTTGCATGCCATTGCTTAATATCTCAGCCTCAGACTGAGACAGCTTTAAGGAGTTTAGTGCATTACAGCAAGTCAGTTTGAAACTTGACAAATTCAGTGGAAAGAGAGAGAGTCTCCTGGTGACTCAAATCAAACTATTCTACCATGATAGGTATCTCCTAAACTAAATCTGATTTGCATTTGTTGGAAAAGCTTAATTCCAAAGCTGAAAAAGTGATTTTTGCACTGGCTATAGTTACAGGAGTTTGTACCGTCTAACACTGACCTGTTCCTAGAAGAGTCAGCAGTCTACCCTGCTCCTGTAAAACCTTGTGGATCTGCTCAATTTTCTGCTGAAATACGTCACACAGATGATCTGGAGCCTGCAAAGAAACAAACAGACAGACTTGAGCAACCTGACCCACAGGGGAAAACACAACATGTCCCAATAACTTTGTCAGACAGTTTGAGTTCAGATGCTTTCCAGGAAATGCTGTAATCTGACGCTCTACTGTCGCCTAGTGGCAAGAAGAAGAACTGAACTAAATTTTAACATGTTGGATTATGTGGAATATTATTATATAAAGTTATTTCTTCTCCTTTTCACAAGATTAATGCAAGGAAAATGATCTTCTGTTATTACAAATAGAGTGAATGTTGATGTAAAACAGCAGCTCTAAAGAGGAGCTACTGTACTTTGACAGTCTAAAGTACACAATCAATAATTGTTTTCACAGTAGGAAAGCATTATGTGGTAAACTCTTCCTTTAATGCTTGAGTTTTTGTGAAATACAGCAAGGTAATTCTTACTTGTTGCATGGTTTGATTTATGGTCTGAGAGGCATCAGCATCCATGCTGGAAGCAGTCAGCTGGGATTGTCCAATAGGGACAGCATCATCAGAGTTCAGGAGACAGGAAGTATGAGACCTGTCCACCATTGGCTCATCCTGAAAGGCCAGCAGGCCCAGTCTGTCCCCCTGGTGCTCCACCCCACTGATTCCAGAGGTGGGTGAGATAGAGGCTGGAGAGTGAACTGACTGACTTGGATCCATGTATGGTCTCATTCTCTCTGTGGGTATTTCAGAAGACATCACTGGACGGTATTCACTTGTCCATCCTTATCCTGAACTTGTCTTTAGCCAGCTGCAAAACTAATTAAAAGTGGATTATAAACAAAACACATAAAATGACACTGTGCAATAAAAATTAACTAAAAGGGAAGAATGTTGCAACTAAGACTCACTCTAAAAAGTTTGACAGAACAAGTGGAAGTGGGAATATACAATATACATATCTAAACTGTGTGTATATATTCTTTAAAAGAAGTACAGCCCTGCACTGTTTTAAGGTTAACTTTAACAGGTCCATCTTTTAGAAAGATAACTGCTTTGTGACTTGAATGTAGCCTTTTAATGATTATCAGTCCAAAGGTCTGCCATGCAAAAATTATGATACTTATTTCAAAACTCCCCCTGCCCCCATAATTAACATTATTATACAAGAAGCACAGGATACACACCAGCTTATTTGGTTGGGCTCACGTTAAAAAGGACAACAGCTGAACAAAAGTTTCAATTTTACTGAAATATGCTATATTAACGCTGAAATTAATAACCCTAATTACAACTCAACTGACTGTTTCAGATGGATAACGAATAAACTTTTCATTTCTGCCGTCGGGAGATTTAGGCAGTGACAAAGGACATCTTTTTAAAGCTACATTTCATTAAACTTTAAGTTGTTTACCGTTCGTCTTGGTTTCCGGCTGAGTGGAGTTACAGTTGAGGAAAGTTTGCCGTTACCATGGTTACACGTCATCCACGGCACAACGCTTGTTTCCCATTTCAGTTATTAAAATGAACCTTTTCCCACTGAATTTTCCACTTTTTCCTATATCTAAAAAAAATATATATATATATATATATATGAAGGAAAATCGTGTTAAAATTAAAAGTAGTTAGCAAGGTGACACCCAGCTGTCGCTTTGTTAGCTTAAATAAGATAAAGTTAGCCTTTGTAAACGTGTGTTGACGGTTGCGACAAAAAGATGGCAGCTGTCGCACTTCACAAACATTAACGGAAACTTTTCCAGACATGGACACTTTCACGACATGTTACCTGAAACTCACTCACCCTGAATTCTGTGTACACATCCGAAAGCCTGTCTTTGAGCTTAGCTAAGTTTAGCTCAGTTAAGCTAACTTTGAAGTGTATCCTCCGTTGACATACTGGTTTTTGGTCGCCTGTAGCAAAAGTTCTCCATACTCCAGGTGATCTTTTCCCACACATGGACCTGTTGCTGGTCTGTGCCTGCCTTCTTCTTTTCTTACACTTTCATGTCAGACTAGGACGCCTGTGCTCCCGTCAGCCCCCCTACGGTATTGTAGAAAAACAAGTGCCTACACAGTGGGATTTTGGCCGGGGTTCAGGGTTCGAATCGCGGGGGGATTGAGAGGTTTAACCCTCTTAAATTAAGACTTGAACTCCCCCAAAAGAGGCAAAAACAAATGTGCAGGGTGGTTGACACATTTGTATATTCTTACCTGTAGCTGTAAGAATTACAATGTCTTTCCCCCATATTTATGGCTGGAAGAATATTGTGATACAATTTCAGAGACCCCTAAAGTGGACCATACCATTTCTCAATTATTTGACGTTAGTTAAACATGTCTGCCTCCAACAGTGGCCCCCCTCTTCAAATCTCTGCTCCCATGAGCACAGAAAATGCATTTAATTAGACAGTTTATTGTTTAATTTGAATTAATTTTTTAAAAAATAAA
This sequence comes from Trachinotus anak, assembly GCF_046630095.1. NCBI lineage: Eukaryota > Metazoa > Chordata > Actinopteri > Carangiformes > Carangidae > Trachinotus > Trachinotus anak. The sequence continues at coordinate 2,021,084 of NW_027273882.1, read as the reverse complement.
TTTGACAGATTCATTCTGCAACGCTGGTCTTTCCCAAAGTAAAATGACATATTTTTGTGTTTTATGTTTGAATGGTTTTAGAGTTACAGTTGTTTTTTTTGTTTTGTTTTTGCAATAATAATAATTGTTAATTATCTTTACTTAAGGTTTTCTTGACCATTTTGTATAATTATTCAGTTTTTCCAACAGTAATTTAAAAGTAAAAGATCTCATATAATTGTAGGGAGACCTCTTGTACGATTACATTAATAAGTGTTAATTATCATTGACAGAATTACCTCTTTTATTTTTTTTTTTTGTTTTTTTTTTTTGTTGTTTTTTGTGTACAGCATATCTATGTTTTTAATCTGACAGTAATTTTCTGCCACGGACTCCCTTGGTTGTCAGCTGTAATAGAACAAAGTAAAAAGTGCCTCTGTCAACGGGATATTTTTCTTTACTTGAAACTGAGCAGTCTGATTCTCAGTAATCTCTCCATTTCTCTGGCTAGTTCTAGCTACTTTGTCACAGACTCAATTGGTTACTCCTCTGCTTGGCAAATGTAAAACCTACCACTCAGCCATGTGCAAGGACAGAGCAAACCAGACCACAGATAAATACGCAGATACAATAGAAATTAATTCAGCATGTTAAAGCTGTCTGGACCCTACTGAGCAGGTGCCACCTCCTCCAACCACCCCAACCCCCACCCCCTGGGTATCCATCCATTCATCTATTCACTCCTCTGTTTCATCCGGGTTGCTTTTGCTTTCAGTCTTACGTCATCTGACCAGCCGTCAGTATTTCAGGAATGAAACCTCATGATGATAACCAGTATGATTTAACTGAGTGAATTCTGTGTGATGATGGAAAGCAAATGTTCTTCCCTTCCCCTCCATCCATCCATCCATCCATCCATTCATCATTGTGTCCTTCCATATCTGTCCATAGATAGAATTTACCCTGAGGCACAAGTTGGCAGCTGCCTGAGGCCCCATGATTTTTCAGACATGTCCCAAAACCATGCCCCATTTCAAAGAAGTGCAAAGAATGCAAAGAAAAGAAAGAAAAGAGAGGAGAAAACGAAGAAGCAAATCATTAAACTAAGCTTATACTTTATGTTATAACTTTGAAGAATGTTCCCTGATGTTGACAAAACTCAGATGAGTTTTAAGAGTCTGTGAATAGATTTTTATATATGTGCAGGATTGGATGGACACCAATGACATGGTGTAAAATACTTGAAAATGAGCTGCAAAAATTTGAAGTTGGCTATTTCCTCTACGCGATGTGTTCAGGAGCTACACTGGTAGGTCCTTTAAGAAAAGGGTGATTGCCTTTACCTAATGTTGCCTGGGGCCCAAAGCACTGACTCCACCCTGTCTCCATCCCTTGACCCTTCAGTTTTTTAAATTTTTTTATTACCTCACCCCCTCCTCCCACTATTCCTTCATTCATTTCATATGAGTTCCCTGTAACCCCCCCCTCCTCCCCTCAGCATCCTTCATCCATCCCTCCATCTATTGTCCCTCCATCTCTCCTTATTCCTGCCACCTTGCCCTCTCTCCCTCCCTGCATCCCTTTTTATATCTGTTGCCTTTTCATCTAACACTACACCCCCCTCCTCCCGTCCTCCCACCACCTCCCTCCCTCCCTCCCTCCCTCCCCGCCTGTGGCGTCCACACACCGACTAGAGCACAGACTCTCTGGCTGTCAGTCACTTTCCCAGCGAACAGACGGCAGCGGCAGCAGCAGCAGGAGGAGCGGAGACGGTAATCCCCCCCCCCCTCCCTCCCTCTCTCAGTCCACCACCCCACCCCTCTCTAAAACCCAGAGACCGGAGGCAGGAGGGGAACAAAACCAAGCGGGACACCTGTGCTGCTGGATAACAACCCATTCGGGGTTTTGTGATTTCAGACCCAGGCTAGATTCACACCCAGACTGTGGACTGATGAAGATGAGCAGCAGTGATGACTGAGACCGGGATGTAGACGCGGAAACAAGCGGCCAGATCTGACTCGATTGACGGTGACGGAGCGGTCGGTCGGTCGGTCGGCGGCGGCACCAGCAGCAGCATCAGCAGCATCAGCACCAGCAGCATCAGTCGGTCGGCGGATGGAGATAGGTTGTGAAGGCGGAGGGATGATGATGATGCTGATGATGATGATGATGATATAGCAGGTGCTGCAGGGTCGTGCCGCATTGCCTGGCCGCCGAGAGCGACGCCGGGGAGACGGTGATGCTGTCGTCGTCATTGTGCCACAGAAAGAGAGAGACAGAGAGGAGAGGCTTTGACATGGAGGGAAGCGGCTGTCTGTCGGCTCTGAGCTCAGGCCGCCCGGATCAGCAGGTTAGATGTACCGCCTGATCCCCTGGATGATCTGATCCGTCATACACTTGGTGGGAAAATTATGGTTAAAGTTAAATAGTTGGAAGTGGAACTGAAATGCTTCTGTGCGTAAAAAAAGTGAACGGCCCATATGTTGATAATGCATCATAGGAGCATCATAGCAGGGTGGATTACGTCTACAGAGCAGCAGGCCTCCATCTGAAGTCAGCTTCTGATCAGGAAACCATAGAGAAAATAATTTAATATACCCCCCACCACCCCCCTGTTGCTGGAGGTAACAATTTCTTCTGTTGTTTCACTGGAAGCTGGTGTGGTGTGGCCCCCCGTGGAGGGACAGCTGTTGCAAAAGATGACTCACTTACAGGCTGGCCTGTCTCCAGAGACCCTGGAGAAGGCCAAGGTGGAGCTGAAAGAAAACCCGGAGACTTTACACCAGGACATCCAGGAGGTCCGGGACATGATCATCACCCGGCCGGACATCGGTTTCCTCAGGACAGACGACGCGTTTATCCTCAGATTCCTCCGGGCGAGGAAATTCAACCACTTCGAGGCGTTCCGGCTGCTGGCACAGTATTTTGAGTACCGACAGCAGAACCTGGACATGTTCAAGAACCTGAAAGCCACGGACCCGGGCATCAAGCAGGCTCTGAAGGATGGGTTCCCCGGCGTGCTCTCCAATCTGGACAGATACGGCAGGAAAATACTGGTCCTGTTTGCAGCCAACTGGGACCAGAGCAGGTAATAAAGAGGCAGAGGGTTGGGGCTGGTGGTGATGAGGCTGTAAAGTCTGTGCTGAGGTTATCTGATCAGACACACACTGAGAAACAAGACACACAGAAACAGAGGAGACTGAGAGTTTTAAAAACCATTATAATTAAGTGGAGTCTGGTTAATGGAGCTGACCACCACACAGTCACTGACACTGAGAAAACTACAGCCATTCATCTTTCTTCTTTAACCGGTGGGGGGAAAGTAGCAGTGACAAAATGTAAAGGATACATCACATGGCCAAAAGTATGTGGACACACAGAGAAAACCTCCGAAAATATCCTGTAGGTATTTTTTCCTGTTGAAACTGGACAGGACCGTCTTCAAACTGTGGCCACAAAGTTGGAAGCTCACTATTGTCTAAAACATCACTGAGTGTTTTAGCATTTAGATTTCACTTAATTATAACTGTAGCCAAAATCATGAGAAACAGCCACAGACTAAAAGTATGTGGGCAGATACAGGTGTCCACATACTTTTGGCTATATAGCATACTCATTTACAAGTGAACCAGCTACAGTAAACCTTTTATTTTGATAACAGGAAACAACTATTAGATGTAAGATCGTCTTAGGTGTGACTAATGCATAGTGTTTCTCCAACCTTTTTTACCTTGAAATGAAGCATCGTGTCTTTTTTTTACATGTTCCACCACAGTTTTCCCTCTTAATACTGTGTAACTTGGATCATTAAAAGTATCCAGATTCCCAACAAAACAGCACATATTCAAGAAAAGACAGAATGAAAGCATCTTTTTTCGTGTTGTGTCTCTCCTCCCCTGTAACTCAGCTCCAAACCACTCATGTTCATTTTATGACTCCTCTGAGGGAACACGATCACCAGGGTGGGAACCACTGATTTAAACTACAAACTATTGCACATCATCTCGCTGCAAAGTACCTGGTAATTCCAGCTGACATTAATACACCATGAATGACTAAAAGGTTTGGTATATAAAGTGCAGTGAATGAAAATGATCCAAATTTGTAATAAAAGTACTTAGTTACATCCTCTATATTAATGCTGAGTGCAATGATCTTTATTTTATCGTTACTTAAACAGACATTTCACATAGATTTTTTCTTCACTGTATTTGAGTTAAACCCTTCCTTGTCTGACTGGAGATACAGGAGGAACGGTAAGTCTCTGTTCATACTATACAGTCAGCAGTGAGTGGATCAGGGTCAGTATCCAGGCTGAGGCTAGAAGTAGAAGTTGGGCCAGGATGTGATTTAGTTTGGCTTTAATAAGGGATCAGGCCTGTTTAATGTTTAGGAATCCAGAGTTTATAGAGATCTTGACCTCGAGTAACCTCATAATTCAATTCAAAAACATTGGATTATCCAAATAAATTGTCACTGGGCTTTATTACAATGCTGAATGAAAATAGTGTATGTCAGATAAAAACAGAGTAAACAGAAACCCTAATGAAACCATCTGACTCTATCATGATTGTTGTAGGAAATTGAGAATAACACTTATTACAAAAATATCATTAATAAAAAGTGAGTCTGCAAGTTTGAATTCCAAACAATCATAAGTTTATGTGAATGCAGTTATTCATTTCTCCTCTCTGAGCACTGAAATCTGTTTGTTTGTTTTTATGTTGTAATAAATTTCAGAAATACTTGTAGAGCTGTTCTATGGTTTGTAACATGTAGACGTAGAAGACTCAACTTGTTCTTGCATTTGGGCAGAGTTGTGTCTGTTCAGCTGCCAATTAAGCAAATAAATAATGATTAAAAAATTATTATCTCCAGAGGGATGCAAAAGATTTTTTGATGGAGAATCAAACAGAGGGAAAACGAAGAGGGAGGAAAGATAATGAGGGCAGCAGCAAACAGGAAAAAACATGACTGCTGAATATGACAGCGAAGTGTCCGAGGCATCAGCTGGATGGAAACCCACGAGGACGCACTGAGGCAGCAGCACGAGGACTGGTAACACCAGAAGACACGTGGTCCCAATTTAAAGCACGCAACAGAAACACTGAGGGTTTTTTTGTTTTGTTTCTTTTGCTTTAACACTAAAATAAAGATGGAGCATTTAAAATCATTAAAGATGTTAAACATTAAAAATAGGCTTAAGAATTTAGAAGTAGGTCATGTTTATAAATGCATAAGCACCAGGCACTGGACTATTTACAGGTGTTTTAAACATACAATATTAAATAGAGTCAGATTTTGTCTTAAAATACACGAGATTTGTTAAAGTATTTAGTATTTTAGTAAAAGTACTATGTGTATAATGATTCATACCCACATTTGCATCTGTCAGTTTTCATCACAGGCTCAGGAGTTTGGAGGAGTGTCTTTTTTGTGTTGCACGCCACCTCCAGTTTGTTTTATTTTATTCTATTTTATATGTCTTTGGATGTTAGTGTCTCATTGATGATTCATGGATTGAATCAGTGTGGGGTTTTCTTGTCTTGTGTGTGTGTGTTATCTATAACAGAATCAAATCAAAGTCCTCCTTATTCATTCAAGATGAAATTTAAATTATTCTGATTCATCAGCGAAATCACAACCATTCTGTCATATTAATTAATACTTAATTTCAAAATCTAAAAGTTACAAGAAAACCTAAAATGTTGTTTATAGAGGTGAAATGAACAATCAAAAACATTTTTATAATGTAATAATATTAATTTTTCAAACAATAATACCGAATATTTGCTAGTTCCAGTATTAAATCTGAGCATTTGACACTTTCATTTGTCTGATATGTCAGTTAATATTTATGGGTGTTGGAGTGTTTGTCAGACAAAAGAAGCATTTTCAAGACTTCATCTTGGGCTTTGGGAGTTGTACCAGGTTTTCACAAAAAAAAAAAAAAAAAGCCTTAATATTTTCTCCAGTGCTCTGCAGGATAAAAGAACATACATCTTTCTTTCCCAGATACACATTCGTGGACATACTGAGGGCTATCTTGCTGTCGCTGGAATCTATGATCGAAGATCCGGAGCTGCAGGTCAACGGCTTCATCCTCATCATCGACTGGAGTAACTTCACCTTCAAGCAGGCGTCCAAACTGACTCCCAGCATGCTGCGGCTGGCCATCGAGGGGCTGCAGGTAAAGAAGCTTTGTGGATGTTCTTTCGGTTGGTTTCGCAAAGTTTCTGAATTTGATACTCAAACCTGTGATTTGCATTGATCTTTAACCACGACCGTGGTCTTTCCCAAACCTTTATCAGTTAGTTTTAGTTTCCTAAGTGATCAAACCTCAACCCAACCTCAAAGTTTGCAGAGCAAATAAGTCATTTTTTGAAGATGCTGCTGAACAACTTATTATAGGACTTATTGGTGAAGGAGCACCACCAACATACAGATGTCACACTGGAGGTTGATGATATTAAAGCAGACAAATATCTACAATATGCAATAGAGTTTTTAGAGCTGAAGGGTCAGTTACAGTACTTAAATAGTCTGTTACAATAATTCTTTAAAGATGAATCTGATTACCAAATTATTTTACCAAAAAAAAAAAAAAAAAGTAAAACATTCACAGGGTCCAGCTTCTGAAATTTGAGGATTTGCAGATTTTCTCTGTGCTAATTGTAAATTTAATTATAAAATGAATATTTTTAGATGATGAACAGTTGGTCAGCCACCACAAGCACTCTGAAGACGTCACCTGACATTTTATTGACCGTAAATAAGGGCTGAACAGTTAATCAAAATATTATCAAAATGTAATACGACATTCATATACGATATATACGACTCAATACGATATTCAAATCACAGCTCCTTTTTTTTTTGATAAAGGTAAAATGTGTCACAACATACCATGAATGAAGCATTGTCATGATGAAGCATTGCATCTCCAGATGTTATCATCATTTTTATATCTTTTAAATGAAAGTGACCATTACAACTGAAATCTGCCAAGATAATCATATCAATTTTGCCCCCCTGCAAATTATTATATAATTTTAAAATGAAATTGACTGATAAATGTTATCTGCAGCCCTATACTACACATTTTCCCAGCATTACCTTCGCATCTAAAAAGTCTGCAGGCTGTTCCCCCAAACAAATCCATTTCATGTTTACTGTCGGAGCCGGAGGGAAAAGCAAAATCTTGAGCTTTACTCGACTCTGAAGAGCTATTTTTCAGTCACTGACAGTGGCAGAATAAACCTCCAGCTCCCCTCCCATCATCCTCCTCTCCGCAGTCCAAATGTTCCACTTGAGAACGAGGCGAACGCCGTGTTGAGGACATGAGCCTGTTTAAAAGGATATAGAAAGGAATGGTTTTTTATTTATTAAATTTTTTTTTTGTGAAGGCTCGTTTGGCAGGTAGATGATGCAAAGAAAAGTGATTTTTCATGGTTGTCAGTTTGGTTTTGTTTAGTTCTTGCTTTCTCTAATGAGAGTTGGTTTTCCAGTCTCTCTCACCTGGCATATAGAAAACAGAATAATGAGAGAAATGTGCCACTGCTCATTGGAGCTGCACTTGTATGTGCAGGATTTTTCACCCATTAGTCGTCTCAGTCGTCAGGACACCTCTAACATCATTATTGAAATGATTACAGGAGGAGAAGGCCCAGAGACAGAGTGTACAGCTGTCCTCTGGTAACCAGCCAAACCCACGAGAAAATGTCTTGCCTGTTGGTGTGTGTGTGTGTGTGTGTGTGGATGAGAGGGTTTGTTATTGCTTTCTCAACATCCTTGTGAATCCTCTGCCAATTTGCGTTGGGCTCCATTAGTCAAAGTGAAATCTAAGGGGAAGTGTTTCTAGAGGCAAGTGTTGAGTAAGATGCAGCGTGGTCTGAAGGGATTATCTGATGTGCCTGTGATGGATGACAAACTGTCACAGCTGCAGACTTTCACTTTTTACACAGAACTCACTGCCAATATTTTTTGTTATTGAGCCGAGCAAATACACTAAGAGAACAGCAATTTAATCCAAGGAAATCAAATCCTGGGGTTAAGTAAATATTGCAAAGCAGCTTTTCGTGTCCACAAGGATTTTTAAAAATTTATAACCTCGCATTAAAATCAATTTTCACCAAAGTTGTTGCAGCTTTTTATTTCGTGAAATGTTTCAAGGGCCCTTCTTAAAACCTACATTACAAAGTTACAAAGTAATAATACAAGTAAATACCACAGAACAAAAACAGCGTGGTTAAAGCAGGTTTTAAGGAAATCTCCTTTGGTTACTTTCTTATGAATGAACAGTCACATCAAACTTTTAATTGGCACATATTCAGGATTAAAAGTATTTTCTCTTGCCGCTTAAATAGTCTTTTGTTTTTGGCGCTAAAAGAAAATGTTCAGAGATTTTTTAAATTCTAATTCTAATTCTACTAATTTTGCATGTTTTTATGATACAGTTCTTAGTTTTGGTTCATAAGCAACTCGTTTCAGATGCTGGCGGTTAAGAGTCAGGTTGAGGAAGGAAACTCAATTCAGATGTTTTGGTGCCATGGATCAAATGTCTGCTAAGATTTGTAATCATCATTTGTACCATTTTTTAAAGAGATTTTCTAATTTAAATCAAAGTTTTGGCAATTTTAGACTCAGTTCTTACAGCTGCTTGTGCTCAGGCAGGGGTCCCCCACCTCTCGCCCTAATGTCAGCTCCATCCCTCTGCAGGATAAGTGGATATAGCTAATGGATGGAAGGTTTTATCCTTCTTTGCCCTATTTAAAAAAGTACCCTGTGGAGTTTTCTTGTAAACACATTGGGTGCATCCTTGAGGTCTAACTCTAACTCACAGGCTGAATGCATTTCCTACCTCCATAAAACATTTTTGCAAAGATGATTTTAGAGGTATTTTGAATTTTGCATCATTTCCTATATATATTTTTGTTTGCTAACTGGCCGTCTTCCTCTTCCTTGTATATGCAGGCGTGTAAAATAAAACAAAACCAGGATCCACTCATTAAAACATTGCTCCACATGACTGCAAGTGGTTAAAAACTCCACAGGGGACCTTTAACATCCACCCATCAATCCATTATCCACACCTGTTTATCCTCCATATTTAACAGTAACACAACAGTCTTACATGTATCCAGTAGTGGAGCTTGGTTTTGAGTTAAAATTATTTTTGACCTATAGTTGAAAAGTTAGCAACAAAGGACACAACAGTGAAGTGATTTTACTGAGAAACTGGGAATTAAATTTTCATGCTTTTATTTTTATTTATTTATTTTGTTGTTGTAATGAAACAAAGAGAGAGAAAGTATATGGAGGATTTTCTCGGTAACCACTAAAAAAATTCAGTAACAGAAACACATGTAAATGAATATGCGCAACATAATTCCTCTAATTAATTTTTCTCTACTTAAGCACCAGCGAGATTGAAATAAATCCCTTTTTTCTACATAAGCAGGAAGCTTTGATGCTTTTCCCACCTCACCCACTTTCTGTAAACATTAGTTTATTGCTCTGTCAGCACAGACTTGAGGTGGTACAGGGGAAAAATCTTTCTCCTTTTTCAGACCGAGGGGATGACTGCAGACCCGAGCCAGTGCATCACTGTGACGAGTCCATATATAACACATTTCTGACGGTTCTCCAGATACAGATTAGCGCCTGAATTATTGATGGGAGCTATTAGCTGAGCCCTGAGTCATTCCCAACTGTGCAACTGCTCGCTCAAATGGCTGCTCATCACTTGGTGCAGAAAACAAAAGGGAGAAGCGTAGATTTGATTTGATTCGACAAATAAAAAGCACAAAACAAGTTACAGAAATCATCAGGGCTGTGGCAATGAATTCAGACTTATTTTCCTCAGGATGAAAAGATACGAAAACAAATTTAAGGGCGGCAATGATCTTTATTTTTCTCCATGTCAACAAATCCCATAAAAAAGATTGTGTGTGTCTGCAGCCTGTTGTTTCTTATGTCTCTGGGCCATAGAGCTGCTGTTGTCCTAAAACACACACTCTGTCGCACTACTGTTCTGCCTTCATTAAAATAAACTGAGGAGCTGTAGTTAATATTCAACAGCTTGTGTGTTGATTCGCCTCTGAAAATAGTGCCACCAAATGTTGTACTGTTTACTCCTGTGTGAGTAATGTTTGATAAAAAACTACAGTGACGAGCTTGGAAATTACTAACATTGTTACCTCAGCCACAGAGGTTATGATTGTTATGATTACTGATTCCATCTGCACCAAACACAAGAACTTTTGGTCCCGATCCAGGAATTTTTTTATCACTTTTCTTTGCATTGCCTGGAAACGGTAAAGAGCTCGGCAGACGTGTAGGTCTGTTTCGCCTCGGCGGAGGTATGTGCTTTACTGAAGCATTCAAACCCAGCTCAAATGACTCTGCAGCAAGTGTGGGTATTCATCAGCTCTGGCTTAAACACTGTAAACAGACCTTTCACCTGCCCAGCACAGTGCTGTTAAACTGCGGCGAGACTGCATTCAAGGATGAAAGAGTGAGCTGCAGCCCCGAAATAATTTTCAAAAACACACAAATACCAATTGAAGCATCTCATATGGAGGCTCCGACACTTTTACAGGAGCAACAACCGGGGATGAGATGTGACAGTTTGCCAGTTTGCACGGCGGCTAGCAGCTCACTCTTTCTCCTCTGCGTCTGTGTGCGTCTGTGTGTGTCTGTGTGCGTGCACTCTGTAACTGTATGTGTTAACACTGTGTGCGTCCTCTCAGGTAAACTCAGCTGGCAGTGTGAACTGAGTCATTCACCTTTTTTAGCAGGTTTACTCACATTGAAAAAAACCCACTTATACCCACTGACTTTGGTTTAAAAAGGCTACGAGCTGGTTTTGGTTTTGATCATTTCACTGCGTTTATTGGCAAAAAGAAAAATATAAACCGATTCCAGTCTCATCCTTTAACCACAGCAGAAAAAATATGCAACATTTTCATGGGAAATCAACTACATCGATCAGATACCTCAACACAGAATTAAATTTTAAACAATTTAAATGCGAAACTGTGGTCACAGCATCTGACAACTCAAAAAATATGTTTGCTATTTATTTGACATCAGGGGCAGTTGCAGTAATAAATGCATTAATATATATTTAGCTTAAGCCTGAACTGAAAAATCTTACCAGCTACAAATTAGTTGTGTAAATTACATTTGTTGTACTATTCCTCCCTGTGTAATAAAAGTAAGTGTTAGTTTGTATTATAACCTACCTCTTAAATTAACTAAAGGATAAACAAATTGCAAACACATTTGACATTTATGTTTCACCCTGTGGGCAGTGTGTGAGGACTGCAGAGCGCACACACACATCTGAATGTTGCCAAGCAGCCACAGTGAGTCAGTTCAGTCGGAGCAGGTCTGGTTATGAGTCTGAAAACCAGTAAGTGTTTAAAAGCAGCTGAGTCACACTCATCTTCAGGGCGGTCGTACTGTAGTCTGATCGCTGATTTACACTGAACACATCGCTCAGTTCACGTCTGTCTGAATCAGCAACTTTATATCTGCTGCTGTTGCTTCTTCCTCTTTGTTTCCAGAGAGTTTTCATCACACTCACTGCTGGATTATCTGATGCCAATAAGAACTAACAGCAACATGACAAATTACACAGTAATTATTTAATATCAGTCTTAAAACTCTGCCAGAGGGGAGATCATAATTTGTGTTTAAACTGGTGCAGCATTTTGTAATAAATTCAGCTACATTTTTAAAGTAAGATTATTTATTAAGATTGGTTTACTCCTGCAAAAATGCTCGTCCTATATCACACTTAGGAGGAGTGAAAAGGAAACTGAATATCTACCTGAGACAAATCAAGATATGAAATAAATTTAATAATCTAATATAAAATGGGCTTAACAGTATTATTTATCCATGATGAGGGAATAACAGACTTTGCCCTAAAATACCATAATTTAACGTCCCTGTGTTGCTGTTTCTGCAGCATCGTCCATGTTAATGCAACTCAAGCTGCCTTAAATGTAATTTACTCTTTGTCATGGCAGCCCTCATGATGTTGGTGAGCAAATACAAATAGCATGTAGGCCACGTGCCTGGGGATCCAGATCTGTGGCTCAGTGCGTCGTACAGATCACAGCAGAAGCAAGACTCTTAGTCCAGATTCCTGCTGGTGGCCCCAAGAGGCCTCAACGGTTGTTACTACCCTGAATATGCAACTGCTTTTTTGTTTGTTCGTTTTTTTTGTTGTTAGGATTATTTTTTGGGGCATTTTGCCTTTTAAGTAGAACCAGGAAATGTGAGGAGAGAGGTGTGGAATAACATGAAGTGCAGGCCGGATTTGAACTGGAGACGTTGTGGTTCACATGTTATGCATCTTCCCTACACCCAGGTATCTGAAACTGTTAAAGAGAATAAACAACATAGTGACAGGTAGTTCGACGGTAGTGCGAGTAAAAAAATCCTCTGGAGAGTAAGAATGTTCTTGGCACATTTCATGGTCTTCAGCTGGATAAATCTCGATTATTGTTCAAATTTGAACATTTTGGCCTGAAAATGGAGCTAAAAGAAAGGCTAGGGAGTCGGCTCATCCTCATGGGACCATGAATAGCAAATTTAATGAATATCTGGCATTAGCTTGCAACATACTTTCTCACAGATTAAAGCGCCGGTCCAGTGGAAATTCTGACCTGACAGCTTACACTGTACAGATCCACTGACCCGAGACGACGTACATACATATGTGTACGATCAGTGGGCGACTAATTCTGGACTAAAATCAGGCTGAATCCGTCCAGTGTGTACCCAACTTTAGGGATCATCCTCTGGGTATCTTTGTCACTTTTTTGTACTTATGTCCAGTGGTTGTCAAGACACAATTTCTCACTCTCAAGACAAATGACTGTCCTTTATTTATTGTTTTGCTTTGCTGCTAGGAAGGAAAACAAATCTGTCCTTTGTATTTTCTATTTTTTGTTTTTGCCTTGCTCATTGATTTATATCTGAAAACAGTGAAACTGAGTAAAAATCTGACGGGCAGTGAGGGAGAAGTTTAGGATCAGTGGCCGACACAACAGAGCTTTGTGTCCTTAAGTTGACCCTCTCTATGGTCTGACTGTTACTGTACTGTCTGACAGTTTGTGCCACAGTCTGGGGTTTGTTTCTTACAGGTACAGTTCATACAGCACAGCACAGGCTCCACTTTCCCCAGCTGTGTGAAAAAGACACTTCCACATTTGTTTTCTTTTCATTGTCATTTAGGAGATTTCATTAAAGAGTCTGGGGAAACACAGGAGGTGAGACAATGTGGAGGCTAGGCTTCAAACCCATCCAGCCATAATCCTCCAGGATTATAATGTTATAGAGGGATTAAAGTCACAAATCTGCAAAACCTTCTTTTGAGTTGTTCTTTTTTTTATTAGTTTAAAAAATGTTTTTAAACTGGATTCAAAGTAATGTATAAGGAAATGCTCTGTATGATCAGGCAAAGGTGTCTTAGCCATTTTTAATATTGCCGCTTTGTTCTGGAGTTCAAAAATCAACCTTTTACATTTAACAATAAAATAAAGTCTTAAATATACATTTAAAAAAGAAACATAAAACAGCAAAAACCATTCAAATTCAAATGAATCTTTCCATCAGTTAATCTCGTCCACATTTACAGAGATATGCTTCATGCACATGTTTCACACTTGTAGTTCATGTCATTAAAGTGAATGTACACACTGTTGGACAATGACCTGAGCAGCCTCCTGTGTTGTGCCGATGCCTCGTCTCTCAGCTGGGAATCACCTTGTTCGTGTGATCTGTCACCGCCTGACAACCTCCGACCTCAGATCAACTACCTGCCACTCACAGTAATGAATGAGCCGTCCTGGATCTGTGACAGTTAACCAACTGTATACACACAGCTGCTGACAGCCAGGAGACTCAACGCTGCTGCCTCATGTGTGTAACACGTGTGTTTTCTATTGTGTTAATACTGATGTGAATCAGAGAAACTGTCTTATGTCTGTCTCTCTGTTTTTCAGCAGGATTTATCTCAAATTTGGTGGCAGATCGACCTTGACCCAGGAATCAGTTGATTAGATTTAGGCGCAGATCTGGATCTGGGATTTGGTAGTTCGGCAGTTTTTGTTATAGCCAAACCTCTTAATGTTGCCTTCACTTGCTCGTGGGAAAGTCCAGCATATGAGACTTCTTCCTGGGCTGATAATAGGAGTTGTTTTCAGGAGGATGATGAGGTTCAGTCTGAACCAAGTAGCTGCTTTATCTGCACTTTGGAGTCAAAGACAGTGTCACTGTAATGTAACACAAAGCTGTCAGCATCATGGTCACTGAGCATAAACACACTGAGGTTCACTCTTTGTTTAGTATTGAGCCCTGAGTCAAACAGGGACCAGATTATATCAGGTTGGGGAGAGTGTAAACACAAGCAGGAAGCGTTCCAGTATTCTCTAAATGAAAGTACTTTGAATGAAATCTGGGTTTTATGCAGATAGGAGACACTTTAAATGATAAATGCAGCCAGTTTGTCTAATATCTGAATGGATCCAAGTGGACTCTCTATCGCCTCTGAGAGCGTGAACTGTAAAGTGTGGGAAAAATAACAATCAACCTCAGCTGCTTGCTAATTGGTGGAGCACCGTGCTGTCAGTAATGGCGTTCTCCTTTTGTTTGGGTCTATTGGAGCAGCGTTTTTAGATCAGGTGTAATTCAGTTCTGACTGTTCCTTTCAGATCAGGGTTTTGTTTGGTGTTGTTTGGTTTTGTTTGTTTGCTGGAGGGTGTGTTGTGTCCATATTTACACACTGATCAAAACCTCTAAAACACAATACTCCCAAAACTGTTAGTAGGGATTCAGTGATCTGACTTTTTCTCCCATTTACTGATACATAAACTAAGATCGTCTGCAGATCTGACATCAGTTCACAGTTTTTTAAAATCTGTCCAAATGCTTCTTCCAAATAACTCCCCAACAAAAATAAAAATCCCAGTGGATGAATCCTAGTGATTTTGATGAGCTCATGACTTTTCATCGAGTTAAAAAAATATTGTCTGATAAATGTGCGTGATTCTTATCATTTTCAACATTTACACTTTCAAATTTAGACTTTTTCTGTGAAGAGTTTTTGTTTTTTCCACTTAAACTTTGACCTTTTCTTTGCTCTCTAACTGACACACTGTCATCTTCTGTTAAGACCGCGATGGTTCACATTGTTCAGCGTAGACTAAAAGAACGTCCACATCATATAGAAATATGAAATTCAGGCTGGTTTCTCTCCCCTTCTCCTCCTCCTCCTCCTCCTCCTCCTCCTCCTCCTACTCCCTCTGACCCCTCTGGCCTCCCCACCCCACTCACTTTTGTTTTCTTTACCCTCCCCCTCTTTCTTTAACATCATCATCATCCACCCCTTCCCCCTTGTCTCCCTGCTCCCTCTCTCTCAGTTCAATCACTCCATCATAGTTCACCAGACACAACATCGACAGGGCAGCTTATCAGAGGCCTGATCGTTCAAACCCCACTGGGAAAATTAGACAAAAACTACTCAATAATCACCAGCATTTACAAAAAAATGTAATTACCGGTAATTGTTTATTTCTGTGGAAACATAATGTGATGTAAAATTCACACAGTGAGTGATAGAAATCGTCCAGAAACTCTGAAATCTCTCCTCTCTAGTTTTTAAAGAAGCAACATCTTCTTCACCAGCAGCCAGTCGCATGATAAAATGTGCTTCATCTTACCCCCCCCCCTCCCTGCTCCACCTCCTCCTTCCTCCTCCTCCCTCCCCTGCTCCCTCTTTCTACATCCCACCCTTGCGACGTTGCCACGGCAACATGTCGGACTGCCGCGCTATCTTGCTCTGCCCTCTCCTCCAGATGGGCTCCCTTTTGTTGTGTCTGTGTCCGTGTGTGTGTGTGTGTGTGTGTGTGTGTGTGTGTGTGTGTGTGTGTGTTTGTACGGAGACAGAAAACACGTTTCTTCATCTCTGTCTTTCTTCTTCCTCCAAGATGCTCAGAGGCGGCTGCCACAAAATACTGTGAATGTATTATTCTGTATGTAAATGTGTGATGTATTATTGATTAGAAATTCACCCTATACACACAACACTGGTGCAGAAAATAAATACAGAAACAAAGTAAAGAAACAGTCCCTTTACATTTAACAGTTTTTTTTTTTTTATCCTTTCCATCTTTCTTAAGCCCCTTTCAGACATGCTGCCCTCTCTGCTAATCTGACAGCAATTAAAGTGTCTGTCTCATGTCTGAATGAACGGCCTGGTCTCTTTTCCATGAAAGTCACTAAGACAATCTCAATAACACAGAGTAACTATAAATGAATGCATTATGCACAAGATGACAAAGTTTTTACATATAGTTAGTCGATCAATCACAAACAGCCTGGGAGGTGATGCTTAAAAAGCTGCGACTTAATCCCATAAATCATTCGAAAGGGTCAGGTTTGACTGCAAAGAGGAATTGTTTTGGATTTTTTGGAAAACACAAGTGAAAATATATTTATAATCTAATGTTATTATATAGAATATTTGGCAAAAATGTCTGGAAATTGGTCTGACAGCAAGATCAGAGAGCCGCTCTTTCTTTACACTGAGGAAGAGATTAACAGCACTGTACTGTCTCATACATTATATGTAACTTCCTGTTCTGTTGAGTCTCACGTGGCAGATTCTCTGCTTTTCTTTGTTTTATATCACTTTAACTTCGAGAGGTCACATGTCTGCTTAGTTAATTTTCACAGTTTTCTTACATTTTATCATCTAAATGATTAACAGCTTTATCAGAAAAACAATTAGCAAGTAATCCATCATGAAAAAAATCATTTGTTCCAGTAAAATCAGTTCATAATTTATACGGTTAATGTTGTTTGTATAGATTTGTCCCTGTCGATTTTGGACAAAATGTAAAACAGTGACCTTTCCTAACTTCCTTGCATTAATTCATTTCTCATTTGCCTTTCAGTAACAGCGCCTGTGTCTCTTTAGGAGACCGAACGTCTCAGATATTTAGACCACATTAACATAAACAGTAGTACAATTCCAGTCAGAGAACTCCCACTGGATTTACTCTGCATTAGCATTGTTACGTAATACACAGACCCATCCAGAACAACCGGGACTCCTGAGAAAGCTGTGATAATATTGGCTGCAGAAAATACATGAAATGGATATTGAAGAAGGTAGAAATTAATAGAAAGCTCAGTAAGCACCTTCAAATGTGTGAAAACTCAGTTTTTCATACTTTAGAGGCAATGGCTTTAAAAATCATTTCAATTTTGAAAGGAAGCAGTATGACATTTTGTAACATCACATTTATTAAATTGTAATCCTCCTTCTCATTGTAGACATGTATTATAAATGATAAAAGGTTTCTAAGCACCGTATAATTTGCCTTTTTTCATGATCTCAAGCTGTAAATTTAGAGAGCAAATTCATTATATGTGGTAAAAATGGGAAATGTGTTCACAGGAAATGGGTTTAAGTGAGGCAAGAAGTGGTTATTGCTTTTTATTTTATTAGAAATAACCAAGACAGTCAGCAGACACAAGTCTGCTGGACAGTTTACCAGCAGACAGAGTTCTGCTTATTTCAGGGTGTTGTTTGCTTGTTGATCATCAGAAAATTTGTTTGTCCCTGACCAACAATTAACAGTAATTTTAACCATGACCAGGATCTTTCTCCAACCTGAACCTGGTAGATTTACTTCCCTAAACTTAAAGGAATATTTCCATACATTTTAGAATTATACCACAGCAAGTGAATCCTCACAAAACCCAAACTTGTGTTTTTTACATTTCTGTTCTTGTACTTATTAAACAAACAAGGCACAGTGTGGTTATTAATAAAAATGTAGAGGTGATGGTGGGCTGACATAACTTTGGGCAAGTTTCCAGTTTAAGCAGTGAGCTACTTTAATATTTGGCTCACAGACATGAGAGCAATGAGGCAGCGGCTCTCGGTCAGAAAGTCAATAAGCGTATTTCCTGAAGTGTCAAACTTCTCCTTTAACCAAACATTAATCATCAATAAATAGATCATAGATCAAAGTTGTGCAACAGTTTTGAAAGGCAGTGAGAAAACAACGCGAACATGTCATTAGAGCATTGATCATAAAACATTTGATCACTTGAATCACCTTGAAAGTGAAAATTTTGCCATTTAGTTTTCAGGACAGTCTATTAATACAAATTCCGATACTAATGGTTATGCTAATGCTAGTACTAATGCTAATTCTGATACAAATACTGATGCTAATTCTAATGCTAATGCTAATGCTGATAGTAATACTGATGCTAATACTGATACTAATGCTAATGCTATACTAATGCCAATGTTAAAACTGATACTAATACTAGAACTAATTCTGTTACTAACACTAAAACTAATGCTAATGATAATACTAATTCTAATTCTAATACCAATACTTGAACTGATGCTAACAGTATTTTTCAGTGTCATGTGTTCTTTACTATACAAAAATTAATGACATTTTATTCTTCAGATATGAACAGATCATTAGTTTGACAGTCTAAGAGAACTGACAGGTGCATGCAAAACAACCAGCTTAATAGCTTCTTCATTTTTTTTCACAGACACTAAAAACCATTTTATTTTCATCTGGAACGCCTCCTGTTACATGCCAAACCTCATTTAAAAAAGAATTAATTATACAGTATGGTCTAGTTAAGCTGTTCTGGCTCATGTTTTTGTCACTAGCTTCCTCGATTTTCATCACAGGCACTTCAGACCAGCTTTTGGCTGCAAATGTCTTATTTATTTCCACTACCAATTTCCACTCATTTGCATGTGGTCAATTAACAGTTACTGAGATTTTAGAGATTTTAAAGACCTTAGGCACATGGTTAAAATGTAATATTATAAGGGTTGTTTTACAGATTCATGGGAGATGTCTGTGTAAAAACAGCCAAAAACAGAAAATAAAACATTACAGATGATTTCGAAAAACTTCTGTTATAAATCTGGATACAACAGAAAACAGATAGTGGCTTTGTGCTACACCCCTAATGTCCAGGGACTCAATCAAGATTAGCAGAGCATATTTTTCCTGCTCAGAAGCTTCAGGAATCATGACGCAGCAATGAACAGCGATGACCGGCCAAATCGGTCCTGTGTCGCTGTGTATCTCTCCCTCCATCCCTCCTTCCCTCTGTGTGTCTGGCAGCAGGACAAGATCTGCTGAGCGTCATCCCACAATCTGGACGTTCAGGTCAACTGCACCAAACACACACAGTATGAATACACAGAGCCAGACAAGGGGGCAGCCACCTGTGCTGTTAACAAATCCTGTCATGAATAGAAAAAAACTCTTTGTATGAATTTGTAGACTAGTTTTTGAGATATCATGTAAACAGATTCCACTAAATATGCAATAAAGGACATGTAAATATTGAGTTTATACAGAAGTACACTAACTTTAAAGTTTGGTGTTGCTCAGTAAAGCCGACCACACGGGGCTGAAATAAAAATATACATTTTACTGCACAGTGATCTCACAGTTAGGGAGAGAAATATAATTTCTCTCCTTCCCTCTCAGAACTTCTGAGTGGAGTTGGCAGTATTTTAATAACCTGTAGAAACTGCACTTTAATTGGTGTGACCTTCCTTCTTAGTGTGAATCTCAAGCAGGAAAGAAACTGTAAAGTTACTTTTGATATCTGAGACATTGAGATATATATCAGTGTTTTACTGTCTCCACATGTGAGAAACCTGCTTTTTTCTGATGTAGACAGGAAGAGAATTACAGTTGGGAACGACCAATGAGACCAGACTCTCATTACTTAGTTTAATTAATGATCAAACAGTAGATTATATGTTGGCATCGATGCTGCTGACACACCTTTTCCCTGTCACCTGCTCCGTGTGCTCTGGTTTGATTTGTTCTAATTATGTGTACCTGGCAGAGTTCACCTGTTTACACCTGTTTGGACTCAGTCACCGAGCCTGCACACAGAGGAAGGCTCGAGGCCAGACATCTGTGCCCGTTGCATCTCAGCATTTCAGAAAAAAACAAAGCCGCAGCCAATGTGAACCTCAAAAGATTTCTTTTTCTCATTCTGAGTGTGAAGCCGTTTACCTGCAGATCTCGTCACACTGACTTAGATATTTTACAGTTATAATATTGTAGGTGAGATGGGAGACCAGACGGCTGTAGTACTCAGTGCTGAACAGGGAGCAGGAGCATCGAGCCCGCAGTTCGTCTGCAGCAGGTTATTATGACCCATAGTTAGGTTTTGTTGCTAGGCGACATCTAGTGGTTGTAGTAATAATGACAGGAGCAAAGGGAAAAGTGCGGTGACGTAGTTTATAGAGCGACAAAGCCCACGTCAGGAGGAGGTTGTTGTGGATTGATGAGTCACAGGAATATGACACAGGAGAGCAGTGTTCGATTCCCATGTGAAAGTAGCAGTTTATGTTGTTTCCATTGTCCATGACCGTTCAATAAAAGTAAGCCACGTTATTATTGTAACTATGACAACAGAGATCGTCTAATGTTGAGGAAGAACTTATTTTTAATCCAAATCGACATCTTATCCTGAGCCTAACCAAGCCATGACTGTTATTATAGTAACCATGGTGACAATAGTTGGTATGCTGCTCTCGGTCTGCATGTTTGTTATTTTAACTGTAACAACTAGGGTCTGGTACACTTGCTGCCGTAGGGGTGTTATTTCAGGAGACAGTCCAATGGGTCGGATCAGAAGGTTGAGAAAAACCACATATGAGATTGTTCAGGTTGGAGGACTGGTTGGAAAATACAGTAGAGTATAGTGGGTCCAAAAGACTGAGACTGCTGTGGATTCAAGTAATGTGTTTTGATTTTACTTTTGCCATAACTAAAAAAAAGTTCCTACTCTTGGCTGAGGTGGAAAAGCAATAAAAGCAAAATCTAACGGAAACAAAGTTTAATGGAAACAAACTTCCATCATTTTGTTGCACCTCCTCTTCTGCAACAATTTAATGGCACCAATTAAAAAATTTACACGACCATCTGTTTATCTGCATGAACCAACTCCTACTATTCACATGACAGTTAGCATGTTAGCATTTTCTTTTGCAGATTTTGTTGAAATTCAGTTAAAATTCATGCTACATCTGAATGGAAGTGTAGCTTGTGACTTCAATGGCTTATTATACAATTATCATATACACAATGCAAGTGTAAATAATAGTGGCTTTTATTTGTGCTGCATTTTTATCAGAACTGGAATCATTATGTCTACAGAAAAACTAAACTAACTAGTTTGTGCTGCACCAATCATTCCTCGTGTTTTTATGGTGAAGCCAAAGACAATAAATTTCCTGATTAACTGAGACATGTTAGAAACTGAGAAGATTTAAACAGTATCCTGCCCCAGAAAGGAACAAATTGGATAAATGTTTTGAGCATGACTATGGGGAAAAAGGGAGTCGGTCTGATTAGTTAAAAGGTTTGGGAGCGAAGACGCAGATGAAAATATATCGACTGGATATGGAGTAGAAGGCAGGATGGAGGATGATGAGTAAACAAATTGGATAAAAGGCTTCAGTGAAATAAGAGATGGAACTGGAATAGAACTAATGCTGCACGCGTCCTTTTGGAGTTCGAGGTTTAATTTATCGGAGAACTGGTTTGTTTTTGACGTTTTTGTGGATTTTGTGACCGGAGGTGCAGCTTGGTTTAAATAATCCAACCAACAGAGAAGACCGAAGCAGCAGCGTTCTCCATTTCTTGTCGCATACTGTAAGATTCACTGTTGATTTACCCCCCTGGTTCAGCACTAGCTCCAGTCAGATGTCTTTCCATAAAGGTGGCTTTTTGTAAAGAGCAAGTCAGCAGAAAACAATGTCGTCACTCCGGGCTACACTTTATATCCTGAAAAGAAAAAGCACTCAAACAGACGCCGTCTTTTTTTTCCCTTTTTCCTTCTCCTCTCTGCTGGAGGACACGTTTACTCATGCTTGTGTGGATGGGAGGTGACAGTAAGGAGAGAGCTCATCAACCTGATGTGCTGCTCAGAGACTGAAAAAGCATGACGGAGAGAGGAGATGTATGTCCACGGCTCAGACACATATAGAGCGGTAGATGACGCGTGTCAGACGTCGTAACATCAGCTGCCCGAGACTCACAAAGCTGGGATTACATTTGCACAAACAAGGAAAAGGCACCTAAGAAAAAAGAAGCTTTTTGTGACTTTATTTAATGAGCTTAGGACAACGTCAGATCATCTGTTGGACAGGATAACAGTAGGAAATGTATCAGAAATATAATATGTATTATTAAAGCTAATGCTCGGTTCCTGTAAGAAAATTATCCCATCGCATCAAAATAATACTGTAATGCTTCGTCTTCTTAAAGGATTTGGTTATAAAATATGAATCTTTTTTTAGATGTTAGTTGTGGAAGTTAATTTTATTTGTCTAACCTAATAACACAAATCACAAATATCACAAAACCTCTACAGAATACAGTACGTTCAGTCCTTAGACCCTCAAATTAAATAAGGAAAAACTATTGGTGGAAAAAATATGAAGAATCCTCAGGAGGACAAACAGAGGAAGGATCCCTCATTCACGATATTTTTTTTATATTAACCTTTCTGAATACATCATCCCACCTGTGGGACACTGTGACCTCAATTGCACTGCATCACTTTAGGTGTGTTTGTCTCTGAGCCAAACCCAATCTCCACTTAACCTTGACATGGTTTGGAAGCCTCCTGATTTGTAGAAATTTTTTTCATGATATATCCTCATATCACTGCAACAGCTGTTTTTTATGCCTCCGCACTGCCAACAGCCAGAGCTGGAGGCATTATGTTTTCAAGTTGTCCATTCTTACCTAACGCCTTAAGGGAACTTCTTCGTATTTGGCACAAAAATTCATTAGGACTCAAGGATGAACTGATTTTGATGGTAAAAAAGGACAAGGTCACTGTGACTCTGGTTGGCTGAGGCGTACAACTGTGAGGTGGGAATTCTAGTTCCCTTTGTAGCAGGTTAACACACACAACAGAAAAGTCACAGCTTAGCTTTTTGGATGTTTGTGAGACAGGACCAAGTCCAAGTGCTCAAACTCCACATCATATTCACCACGAGATTCCTGAAAGGCTCTGAAGCTTTAGTCCAATAAACACGTTGTCATGGACAAAAAGTGGAGAACAGTTAACTTTTTATTCCATGGACATTAAAGTCGATCTTGTTCACAAAAATTAACAAGAAATCAAAACCTGCTCTACAAAGATGAAAAAACAATCCACATTTCAAATGAACTCAGTGCCAGTGCAAGAAAAAGTAGTTTTAATCATATTTTATACAACTGATGTATTTCTTTGTTTGAAAACCTCAGTTGTTAAAGTGACACTTTGTCCAGAATCAGCTGATTTGTCTGGAACAGAGACGACAGGCGGCTGCTCCACCCTGCTGGACTCAAGGATCTGGATCCCATCATCTGGTTCCATCCTGCTTCTCTCTGCTGCTGCTGCCGTTCAATAAACTAAATAATCAATGAGCACAGGTTGTCCCCCTGTGTGACCCGGTGCTACAGCTCCAACAGGCTCAGCCATAAAATAAAAAACCACTTCACACATCACAGACTGGCCTCACTGCCTCTTCCTCCTGTGAAGGTCATGTCTGCCGATGTCTTCCTCTTTTTCCTCTTCCCTCCTGTTTTGACTGAGTTTACTGTCGAATGGGTTTGTTCTATATTCTGCATGAAAATGTGTTTACAGCTCAGCTGCTTTAATTCTGCCATATGCAGATTCATTCACATGAATCATGAAGACGAAGATCGACCGGGCTTCTTTGCCAACGTCAGGTTACAGCATGTGTGTAAATCAGAGGGGTTTATTTTGTTGTTGTTGCTGGCGTATAGATCAGATGCTGACTCACATCACTCTAATGAGCTGTTATGACTGAGATCTGAGCTCCTCTGCCAGGTTTAATATATAATCCCTGCTCCGTCGAGCCGTCTGACCTGTACTGGATTTTTAAGGAGAGTTAAGATACTTGATATTTGAGTTACAAATTCTCTAACATAAACACATGAGATAAAGTAACTTTTTTCCATTCAATTTTGAAATGTGAGTAAGAAACGTAGAAACTAATGTACTAATTGTATGTAAGATAAATAGTAAAAATTATACAATAATTAGAAAATGTATGAAATACATGGTTATTTTAAATATGTGGTGGAGATCTCACCTGTGCCTGTACCTGTTCTGCATTTTCTTGTTACTTACTGGTCGACATAACGCTTAATACATATAATAAAAAGGAAGTTATTACATTTAATCTCTTCATAGATTCAGTATCACTATCTCACAGTTTTCCAAACAAGAATGTCCTTGTTAATTTTGTTTAATTTCCAACAAGTCCTCCAAATTAAACAACAAAATAACAGCAAGTTAATGAACGCTCTCATGTCTCCTGTAATTGGTCACTAATGAAAATAGACATGTAACATTACGTAGCCATCAAGTTACTTACAAACTAAAGAAAAGAAAAAAACAGTTTTGCGTCAAGTTGGCTCTCTTTAGCAGATGTTACGGTTCTCCTCTTGATAAAGCCGGACTAGGAAAGAAATTCAGCCTTGGATTTATCCTCTGGTATCTGCAGAATGAATGACACTGATGGAGCAGCTAAAAAGTTTGTGGATGTTTTGACAGTCCACCAGCTGATGGAGATTTGAGGCGATAGTCCCCATGGCCAGTCCACCTGTGCTCTGGTTTTATCTCTTTCTTTGTCGAAACCTTTTCAGACAAAATTCTGTGGGGTCGCTTTCACCTGAACACTGTGCCATGTACTGCACTGTGTCATCTCACCTGTGGGCAGTGCCTGTTTGTTCATAAACGTGAGGAGGACCTTAACAGGAGGGACTGACATGCACACACTACCAGACCAGCTACCAAAACAAAGACCAGAGATTCAGATTACAACACAAGCCCAGAGGGTGTCACTTTGTTTTCTCCTCCCATTTCTCCACTACATCTATACATAGAAAATAGTTTTTTGCTGCTATATTGTTGTTTAAAATCTCGTTTACAAAACCTTTACACACCTTACTTCTCTGCTCCCAGCCATCATTATTCCAACAGCTGCTCGACGGCTTCGTCCCTTCAATTTAAACATATGTTGTTTTACAGCTGATGCTGTTGTTTTTCTTGGGAGAACAGTCAAGTAAATTTTTATTGCATAGCCCAAAATCACAAATTTGTGTGAGAGGGATTCACAATCTTTAGCTACAATATGCTGTTTATATCCACATCACTCACACTAACTAGACAGCTTCTTCCCAATCAGTTTGTATTTAGTTTTCTGCGTGTTTGAGAGTCTGCAGCGCTGCAGGGCCACAATCCAGCCGTGATTACATCCAATCAGAGCTCCCCGCCGCTGACTGTGGTGCTCTCAGAAGTTCAGAAACAATTATTGCACTTCATGACAATAAAGCAGTGTTTAATATTTCAAAAGCCTCTCTTCAGCACCTGTATCAGTAGTTTAATGACTTTTACCATGACTGTGTTAAGAGCAATTTACACTTTTATTATTTGTAATCTGAGTAAAGAAAGAAGTAGCAGTGGAGGAATCACTGCTAATGACTGAGTGAATCTATAAGGTGAAATCTTTGTATATTAGCTGAAGATTTACTGGATATGTAGTTTGTCATGTAGGGTGTAAATTATCTAATATGTAAATGTGAATAAATCACAGAGCAGTGTACCTGCTGCATGTCACACTCTGCCTCTTCCTGTCAGCCTGACTGTTTTTTGAAAGATACATCACTGCAGTTCTGAACCTGACAGTTACATAAAACCTTTACAGGTAAAATCCTCTCAGTCCTGCCAGAGCTCTCTGAAGGCTTCCTCTGTGTAAACGCTGCAGGGTTTGAACTGTTGGCACCGGCTGGTTTTTACCTTGAGAAAGACCTGAAGCCAAACACACTGAATAACAATTCTCTGGAAGGGATTTAATACAGTGAGGCAGGAAAATACATGGAGATGCTCTCCTATTGTAGACCTACTGTAAACTCTCAAGCCTTTCAGTTTCTGTACTGAGCACTTTCATACTTTCAGAGTATTAATATAAACCCTAACCTTGCTTTATAATAAAAAAAGACATGAAAGGTTCACTTTATACAATATGAGACCTTTATGTGATCATATCTATATATGAAAGCTCACACATTGAGTTTTTTGAGTTACATTGGCTCATAAAACTTTCATAATGTGTACAAAAACTCAAAATGCTCATTAAATATGACCCTTGTAATGTTGATTTTGTTTATTTTAACTGATGTAATCTCAAATCATAAGTGAGTTTTAACACTGTTATGGATGATGGATCATTTTCACCACTGAGAATCACATGATAAAGAAGTGAAACTAATAAGACCCAAAATTACTGTGGCAAAAATTTTCTGATTTAAAATTTAATGACAAAAATGAAGGCTTTCTTTTCCCTCCTTTTTTTAACAGTAAGAAGATTAATTCTGAGTCATTACTATAATTAATGTAAAAGAAAAAAGACCATCACAAACAAGATTGGCAGCTTCCATGCTGCATTTTGCAGGTTGTGGCTCCAGGTCAGATTTAGAGGGAAATCTGCTGAATGTCACAAAGCTGGAGGGGGGAGGGGGGGTGTTTATCCACAGCTTTGAAGGGGAAACCAGGGGAGGGGGTGAGAGATGAAGCAACAGGGCTTACAGGACGTTTCAAACTAAACATACCTCGTGATTGAACCGATTGTGCTTTTACAAAATGAGTTACAAACGCCGTCCTGTCGTGTGGACGGACTTTTCTTTGTCTCCTGTCACCTTGAATTCTCGTCAACCTTTGCTGTAACTGAACGCACGCTCAGCCGTGACCCGGAGCGAGAATCCAAAAATAAATCCCCACAGTCGCTCATTTGTTTAGAATCGACATTTTCCTCCCAGAAGCCAAAACATCAAAGGAAACGCTGAAGTGGTTGTGAGTGGTGGCTTTCTGAAATTGGCAGCTTGTATTGAATATTTGAGCTGTTTACTCCCCAACCAGCTCGGCCCAGTTAAAATTCCACTTATTCTGACAGACACTTCTCCCAACATGAAGATTTTTACGCCCATTGATTTGTCAAATTGTCGTCACATCCTGTTGGTTTTCTCCTGTATCTACTGTTTGCCTTCAACTTTGATTGTTTGACCTTTTCATCTTGTTTTTGACTGATTCTCCTGCGGTCAGTGTCCCAGCTGACAGATCTGACAAATGTTCCAACAAATCAGAATTAAGTTTTAAGATGCACTGTCCCCCCTGTGGGACGGTTTCTCCTTGGTAGTTAATAATACGGCAACATTTTGAGGAAGTATCATATCACTGTGAGGCCTTTATCGACCTTCCTCCTCCCTGCTCCTGCTGTCCTGACATCTGTCATTTCCTCTTGGATCTTTTACCTTGTATTATCCTCACCAAAGTCACCTCCACACTCTCCTCATGCACTTTCTGCCTCTTTCTCCGACACCGGTTCCTCCGGTGGAGCAGAGGCCTGCAGCTCGTCGTCCATTTTCAGTGTTTCATGTATAATACAGCAGGTCCCCTCATCAAAGTGAAAATGTCTGTCAGAGCAGAGGCCAGGAGTCAGAGGAGTCTGGAGGGACCTGACAGCTGAGGTGGAGGAGGTGGGGGCTGTCTGGCCGTCTGACCGCAGTTTCTCAGTCTGTGGATTTGTTCATATATTTGCATCAGTATTAAGACTCTATAACAAGACTCTGTGTTTTTATTTACAGTTTTCACTTCAGTCATGGAGGAAAAACTGTATTTGTAGACGATGCATGAAAATTAAAAATAAATAATAATAATAATAATAATAAAAACAGAAACTGTGATTTAAGCAGCTTAAAATCTAATTCAAAAACCTCTGAGTCAAAGTTGGATTTTAAGAATAAAATCTGTGACAAAAACAGCCAATTAACCACATCTTTCTTTTTATTCTTACTCAGAGTCTGGTGCTCAGTCAGCAGCTAATTTCTCCCCATTTTCTCTTCACTTTCTGTAACTTTATGAGCTTAAACTTGTTTGTAATTGAGCAGAGGGTTTTTTGTAGCTGGAAAAATTTGGGGGCGCATCAGTAACTGGGGCTTAAATCAGTTTAAACCCAGTTTCTGTTTTAAAATCTGAGTATTTTCTGTAGAAATTCAGACACTGTTTTCTGAAACGTTGATCCTTACAAGTTAAAGATTAGTGCATCAGTGGATGTGTACAAGTAGAAAATGTGGACTTGTGGTAACAACAGAGGAAAAAGGGTCAAAACATCTTTGAATTTCATTGCAAACCAGGTGTTAGATATTTAGTGCATAAAGAAGCGAGTGGCATTAAACCGACAACTAACTACCTGCAAAATAGAGAAGGATCTGTTTCATCTGTGTCTGCAAACGCTGGATGTGTGTGGAGTGTTTTTATGACAGTGGTTGCAGCCCAATAACCAATTGTGTAGATCAGTTATATGCATAAGTTGGAGGAGTAAAAATACACTTTGGGCTGTAGTTATACACACACAGTGTGAGCTGTGTACAGCTGGTGTAGACGGATGTAGATGTGAAAATTGTGGCTCTTCTACACATGGAAGTTTGGGCCTGGTGGTGGCACTGGAGGAAAGAACAGGAAGGATTTATGCTCCCGCAGCAAGCATCACTGAAATGAGGCTATTGGTTTTATATATATATATATATTTTATTTTTAGTTTTAAAGGTGCTTTATTATGGAACAAAGTGTGTCAAAATTATAGACTGTTTATGGTGCTAAAATCAATAGGAATCATCATCTTGAGACCATGAATTTACCTTAAACATGTCCAGACACTGCATGTTTCTCTGGACCAAAGCGTTGTAGCCGACATCCCTGCTAACAGAGCAAAAACACCGGCGGCGACTTTGGCCTTGATGAGTCATATCGGTCAAACCCTAATTTTCAAACGTGGATCGACCCCAGAGACTCACCCTGTCTCCGTCTCCCTCCCACACGTGGCTGACAGTGTGGGCCCCGAGCCATTTTCATCAGCCAGCCCTGTTATGTCAGAATATAATCTCACCATACTGTTGGATCACAGCCAAATTATAACTCTCTCTCTCTCTCTCTCTCTCTCTCTCTCTCTCACACACACACACACACACAGTGGAGTGTAATTATCATAATTGTGTCCAGCGTTCGAGGAGCCACTGTGTCAGGCCCAGACTCCACACACTGACCTGTATGAACACGGACTCATTTCCCACAGGCATTGTGCTCTGCGGTGACTCAAAAATAGACCGGACCATTTCCTATTGACGATGAGATTAGAGCCCATTTACAACACTAATCTAATGAAAAGGGACAGGAAACTCGCAGAGGTAATTTTTCATTTGCCAGAAAATCCTCTTAATTGAGACCAGCTCCTGGTTATTTGTGAAGAAACAGATTTTATTCAACTCAGTTTTTGTTTTTGACATACTGATGGTAAATGATGAAAAATATGATTGTGAAACAGGTTTTTACACGGAACAGATCAACATTTTGTTTTATTCACTTTCTTGCAGATTCCAATCCAAAAAAAAAAAAAAAAGGCAAACATATTTTGCAGGTTAGTTGCATATAAATATAATTTCCAGGACACAGGGCTGGCTTCCCTTGACAATATCTCCCTTATTAACACCTTGTTAAATATAGTATGTGTCACATTAAGTCTTTATTTGTTCCTGCACATGTTTTTAAAAGGATGATGGTCTAAGAAATTCCTCTTTAATGAAATAAAACATGTTCCTCAATAAATGATTGTGTTTCGGTTTTCACTTTGTATGATGTCCTGTCCCAGAAATACATCACAATGAGGAGAGAATAACATTCTGTAGTTTTATGGGAACTTTAAGACGTTAAGAGACAAATTTGACAGAAATAGCAGGAACATTATTTGCAGCATAAACATTTTTTTCACACACAGCTTGGTAAAAAATGGCAAAACACACCAGTTGCTTGTTTAAATCTTGCACCATTAAGTTCTTACTTACACAGAATTCTACTGTGATCTTTTATTTTGAAAATTTGAAATCCTATCTCAACAATCATGTGTTGTCTTTAGCCACGTTGTGGTGTATTTATCGGCTGTACACAACAAAACATCCTCAGTATTGTTTTGATGTTGGTTTACACGTTTTGCCGATGATGCACTGGTTTTTATTTCAGTGAGAAGGAAGTTAAACATCAACACAAACAAACAGCTGTTTACCTATATTTTTTTAAAAGTGGATGACCTTGATGGGATTATTCCTGTTTGCCTGTATTTACCTGATTTGTGTTTGTTTCCCACAGGACAGTTTTCCTGCCAGATTTGGAGGGATCCACTTTGTGAACCAGCCGTGGTACATCCACGCTCTCTACACCGTCATTCGACCCTTCCTCAAAGACAAGACCAGGAAGAGGGTAAGGCCAGAAGATCTTCACTAAAATGAGCTATAATCACTATTTGTATATTAACAGTAGACTGGAAGCGGTTGCTCACAGTGGTGACGCTCTCGAAATCATCACCTGACTCAGCTAAAGAGGAGTGGGTGGAGACAAAAACAGAGATTTAAAAAAAAGTGAATATTCATCATTTAGATACAAACACTACTCCAAATAGAGGATCATGTTGCTCTGTAACTGCTGGATGTGTAAAGATGCAACTGTTTGCTAAATTCATCATATCAACTATCTATTAAATATCAAAGTTGATGATATGTCCGTGTTGTGTTTACCGCTTGTTTCCTCTGCTTCCAAGTGGTAAAAATAATCTGTGAACCAGATTTAATCTGTTTTTTCAGCTTCTTCAGAGAAATGTTTCTGTTTTTTGTCATTTTAAATTTTAGAAGAAATTATTTTTCTATATTTGAAGCATTTTTATCAAAAATAAGAGACAAAATTCCAACAAGTAATTTTTTTCTATATTGTGATGACTTGTTGTTGAGGTTCATTGAACTGCTTTGCGAATTATCTTTTTTTTTATTGTTAGTATTCTCTGAAAGGCAAGAGTAATTTGGAGAGATTCAAATTGTCATGACTCATTCAGCAACACAGACTTAAAGACATAAAGTGAGCTACCTGTGCCTAAAACCTAGATTAATATATTATCTTTAAATCTGTATTACATCAGGTTTTGCTGTGAAGGTTAATTAGGGAACAAGGACATTAATTGTCTTGTCTGCACAAAAGCTTCAAAGGCAAAAAAGCATCTGCAGATGACTCTGTCCTGCTTTCCCTGTGCAGATCTTCATGCACGGTAACAACCTGAACAGCCTCCACCAGCTGATCCACCCTGAGATCTTACCGTCAGAGCTCGGCGGGATGATGCCGCCGTACGACATGGGCACGTGGGCACGAACGCTGCTGGACCACGCCTACGACGAGGAGACTGACTACTGTCCAGAGTCCTACACCCTGTCGGTACAAGACCTGGAGCGAGACCTGGAGAAAAACCTGTCCCCAAAAACCATGAAGAGGTAGGCTCATCAGTTCTGACACCTCCACATTTACAGGTGTTTATGGAGGGAAAGGTGTTACTGTCCTTTCTCATTTTCTCTAACAAAAAGGAAGAGATAGGACCCAGCATCTGTCTGAGCTCCACACTACCTGAGGTAACCAGACGGGCTCAAAAAAACATGAAGTCACATCAAAAACTATCATAAACCAAACTAATAAAGGGCTTATTTTGTAGGAAATTTACAACACATCTGCTGAAAAGAGGTCAAACTGTGGTTACTCCCACTGTATCAACAGAACATCATCATATTGTCAAACTAATTATGTTATCTTTGCATAATTACAGAGACGAATGAGACAATAAAGGAGCTAATGTGCAGATTTTATCTCACATTGTGGTATTTTTGTCTTCTCCTCCCACCTCCCACTCTTCACCATGTCGCCCACTGTAGAGGATTAACGTGGCGTGACTGATTTCACCTGATATATTCATCTCTTTATTTCACAGTAAAAGATCATAACAAAATAATGTGAATAATGACCTGCTGCTGGCCTGACTAAACACACTTTTTCTTCAGGTTTTCTTTATTTGCCCACAGTGAAATCAAAGAATTAATAAGCCAGATAACACGAAATATAAATACAGTTACATAATACTGGGGAAAAAATCAACAGATTCATGGAAATAGTGGAAATAACAGATCAAACAAAAAATAATACAGAAAGCAAAAATAAATGATGATTGAAATTAAATAGATACAAATAATGAAATTTCACAAAACAGGCAAAATGAAACAGTTATACAGCACATTCTCTGTAACATTATTATTTTGTTTCTGTCTTTTTGCCACTGAATGGCCTCATTTTTAACTGAATATTGTCAATAAATGTGTTTGCACAATAAAAACCCAATAACTATCTGTTTAAATTCTAATGACAGATAAATCAGCTACTGGCCTTTAGCTTTAGAGCAAGGTTCGGGTCTTGGCAGAGACAGTATCTGGGCTCTTTGTTTCTTTGGCACGATGCAGCTGTGAGTCTGTTTGACATTTTACGGAGTGTCATTCCCCCCTATGGGCCACCATGCTGTGTGATTCAGCCTGACAGTAACTCATCTGACCACCGTGTGACAACAACTGACTCACTCACTCAAAGACATTTAGACTGCGCAGGCCGAACAACAGTGTGAGCGATGACAGCAAACTGTCACTGCAGGGTGACACAGCTCTGCCAATTATCAATACATCACAAATCAGTTATTAATTATCTGACAGTTAAGAATCAGATGTGGCATCCTTAAAAGTCATAAACAGGTACATTTACAAGAATTTTATCAAACATTATCATGTAAAACCAGCGGATGAAAAAATGAAAACGCCTTTTTTGCATGCATGATGGGGAAAATCTGTGGAGGCTCATTTCAAAATGTTTTTTTTTTTGTTGTTGTTTTTTTATTTATTTATGGTCAAAAACAAAAAGATCTCACTGTGAAACATAAGACACTAAGTTAAACATTTTAACTAAATAAAAAAAGTAACAAATAATTACTTAACATACATTTTATGTAACAGACTTGCATCTTTTGACTTGTTTTTATCTTTTTGAGCATTTTAAGCCACTTATTCTGAGTAGTTTGTAGTGTAGCCAAGGTGTTGCTGGGGCTTAACTACTTCCACTGAAGAGCAGTGGAGACCTGATCAGAGATCAGTCCATGAGGACAGAAAGAAATAGTCCGGATAAGGCTCCAGGATGAGTCGTGAAGGAGACATTCAACCGATACAGACCTGACACATGTGGCAGGAGGATGGGGCTCTACCCAAGTAGATTGAGATGAATTTGAACCTCTAGGTCTGGTCATAGTCACTGGAAACTGGAGACCTCTAGCACATGCTAATGCTAATGACCCTGCGCTGTGTTTCCCTGCAGGTCTCAGTCGGTGGTGGAGCCCGGCGTCCTGAAACGACCTGACAAAGTCAAGAGTGAAGAAGACAACATGCAGCCGCTGCTCTCGCTGGACTAAACAGCACATTTACAACTCAAAAAAAAAAAAAAAAAATCATATCCAGATCAATATTTACACACAGAAATACTCCAATAGACTTACCTGTGCACATACTGTAAGCGACACACGCTCACTGAACAACACCCTCCTCCAGAAAATGCTGCTGCTGCTGCTGTTGGATTCTTGTTTCTCTTGAACTCAGCGATTTCAAAATGAGCTGATGTGAGGCAGATGGACGGCCAGAGACGAGAGGGACGTTTCCTGAGACCGAAGGGCGTCTTGAGAGCTACTCATGGTGTTCGATATATTTATTTATTTTAGTTATTTGTCAAGTGCCAATTCCAAAAAACTGTAAATTAACGTCTTTAAACAATCCAGGCCCTCAGTGCGGAGCAGGGAGGTTGCGAAGGTGCCACATTTGTGTAAAACCGGTGTTTCCCACAGTTGTATAATATTTGGGTGATGAGGGATGTGGGAAGCTGGAAATCATCCTTCACAGAGGGCCCGGGGCTACGATTTCTTTTTCTCTTCTTTGTACATAATTTGAAGAAAACGCCTCGTTCGGGCGTGAAGCACGGCTCAGGATTAGCAGAAGCGAGGATATTGAGTTTGTTGAACCTCCTGGACCCAAACTGGCAGACAGGCAGTTGGTTTATTGGGAGTTTACTGGGGGTGTTGGGGGGGAAGGGGGTTTGGCATCTTTCCTGTGAAAATAATGTCTGAACTATCCGCCTCGCTCCAGTTATCTCTTGGAAAAGCAAACCCCCCTTTACGGTAAGAGTTGGCTCTGTGAATTATCTGCTTTTTCCTTTTGGCCATTTTCTCTCTTCTCCTGACCCGTGTGTCACAGAGGACAGTTTCTCTCCTGCCATTAGGAAACATGCAAGGCTGCAGGCTCTTTTTAAACCATGACTCAAGTGTTTGTTTGGCTGAAGATGACCAAAAGATATATTTTCAGAATCTAATGGATAGGATGTCTGACCAAATAAATAAGGCTGAATTTAAAAAGGGCAAGCGCATCACCTCCTCCTGTTACTTTGTGACGCATTTGTTGAATTTTTAGCAATAACAAACTAAAATGTTGAAACATTACCACAGAAAATAACTGTTTTCCTTTGACTAGAGTTGATTTAAGTTTGTCAGTATTATAAGATTTAAAGAATTAGGCGTTAAAGGACTGTAGTGGTATTTTTGCATGTTGTAGACCGTTCAAATCACATGTACATTTAACTTTATTATTTTCTAACACTTACCCTAAGATAGAATTCATTTGCACCTCATTCAGAGCTACAGTGCAGTTTCTTTGCATTCGTTCATGTTGTTATGCAGTTGAAAATCAAAAAGTATTGATTAGCATTTTGACTCAAGGGTCACTTTCCAGATTTTTCCAGACCTCTCACCCACATCTCATGTTCGGTAAATAATTTACAGCTTTGATTAGGTTTTAAGCATTCATGTGCTATCATGTGATTGCAAAAGTACTTCAGTAATACCATTAGGCAAACTAGTTTCCAGGGAATTTTGAGTGCAAGAAGAAAATTTGCATTTTTGCTTCTTAACAGCAGAATATTTAAGGTGCAGTGTGAGTTTGTGACCACTAGCGGCGCTATGGAGCAAAGTTTTTACAAATGGGTCACTGTTGCATGTTGGGATCAGGTGATGTGATTCAAATTCCTGCCATGAGTTTCTTACTCTGATTCCACTGATCGACAGGCGGGCGTGTTATTTCTAAAGTGTTATTTTATGTATTTAAAGTATGGTATTTTATTATGATTACAGTCAGAGTTTGGTTTAAGTTCAGCAGTTAGAGAAGCTACGGCTGCAGTGTAGATAAAATAGGGTTGTTCAAATGACAGAGACACCTTTTTCTGTTTCCACTCAGTTTTCTGACTTCCCAAAAACACTTGTTCTTCGTATGAAAGTGGCACCAGCTGAAGGTTGTTCCGCACAGTTTAGGTTCTTCCAAATCAACCATTCACTAACAGGTTTATGTTGTGAAGTGCAAATGGTCTGACAACCGAATGTTGAGGAGGTAGACAGGCCAGCGGACGGGAAAAAACTCTGCCGCTGTGACGAGCAGGGCGGCAGAAGAAAACTCTGCCAGGCTGGCAAACAGACAGACAGCCGAGCACGTCACAGAAAGGCCGGCAGGCAGGAAGTGTGAGGTGGCCGGCCGCAACGAGAGCAGACAGCTGGAATGTTAAACTATCACACCAGCGTACACGACATGTCAACCACACTTACAACAGCTCACAGGCTCTACCCTGCACAGAGTCACAGTCAGACTGCGGCCTCTGTGGTTTACGCCCCTTGGCTCAGCGGGATCTGTCTGGTTCCACCGCAGTTTAAATCAGAGTTAGACGGAGATAATCTGCCACATGTGATGCTGATACTGTGACAATGATGGGTCAGTTGGTTCAGTCCTCTGAGAGCAGAGAAGAGCTGCAGAAAAGCAAACTGTCATGATTATTTTATTTACTCTTATTACAGAATAATTCCAGTGTAATTTCATTTTAAATCATCATTATTTAGCCTCTGCTAAACTCTCTCCCTTAAAGGTCCCATATGTTACACTTTTCCTGTGTTTTATTTGAAGTGTTGATATCCATAAGAAGATATATTTGTAGTTTTAAGAACCAAAAACTCAATTTAATTTTACATCTCCTCTCTTAATCTTCTCCCTTGAGCTCTAGTAACAACAGGTCAGTGAGCCAATCAGAAGAGATGATCTGAGGCTCTCTTCTGGTTGGCTGACTGAGTAATTAATTAATAATAATTAGCAATTAAATAAAAGTATAGCAGATTTCTGGTAAAAACTGAGAGAAACAAAATCCTGCAAGGTTGGATGGTGGTTCCAGATGGGCCATGCTGGGGGCATGGCTGAGAGCAGTTACTGCTTTGTTGTGACATCACAAAGTTGCAGAAGTCCTGACGGCTGGTTTTAAGGCTCAGTTTCTGAATAGTGTGCAATAGTGTGCATTTCTCTGTGGACTGAGGCTTTGATACTTTCACAGTATTAATATAGAATCTAGACCTGCTTTATAATCACAAACACATGGACATCTCATTTTATACAATATGGGACCTTTAAGTTACTATTTCTGCACCTGTCTGTTCTTCACATATGCAGTTTACAGTTATAATGGTGGTAGATTTAATATGAACCTTAATGTGAGACAGAGGTGGATAAAAAGAAAGCTCCTCATTTCTAGACTTCTCTAATCAGTTTCGGTCGGCTGAAATGTTTCTGACTGTCTCCAGCTGAAAACTCTACATTTTAATGTTTCCGGCTAATTTGCTTCAAAAGAAGAAAAATATGCATATGATGACTATATAGATCATAATGCGCTAAAAGAGGCTGACGCACATTTTCTTTATGGAATATTTTAACAAGATTGTCTTGTTCAATGAGACCCAGTGACTTCTCAATGCTGCGAAAAAAATAATTGGGCATGGAAATGATGGAAAATTACACTGGAATTATTCTGTGAACCTGCACAAGGCAGCGGACATGTCATCAGCCTAGAAAACAACCGAAACAATAAGTGAGCTTTAGAAAAAGACAAGGATTAACACAATAATTTTAGTCTGCAACTCAAACCGAAACACAAGCATCACTATCGTAGAGGTAGTTATGACTGACAGCAGTGGGAGTCTCTCTGATAGTGATCATGTTGCTGTGGCCTCGAGAAGTATCTGAACATTAAAGATTTTATTATGTTTGGAAATAGTTGATCCAGTGAAGTGAAATTTGATTGGTCAGCCAGCTCACATGTTCTTGTATATTACGTCCCTGTTTCTTCTGTTTAAACTGCCAGATATATCAGACTTCAGTCCACACACTCTCTTCATATAATCAGTATTTTCAACAACTCCTCGCAGCAGTACAGACTGTGTCATCTCCAGTTGATTACAAACAACTTAACTTTATTGCAGCAAAACCCATCTTTTATATTTAAGCTCCTTGGACTCATTGGGATAGTATCTGCTGCCTTTAATTAAATATTCTACAATCACCACTGCTCCACTTTAACAGGAAAATGTTTCTGTATGTAACATTAGATAAATGCAATGGAACTAATTTCAATTCTGCAGCAGGATTTACATGTTACACAGGTGTTCAGTGTGTGTGTGCAGCACATCTGGATTTCATGCCAGAGAGCGGAGTATCCCTCCACAGAGCAACGATGAGTGAACAAACACTTGCGTCCTTGTAGGGTTTTGATATCAGAGAGACTTTAAAGAGACTGTGGGGTCAAAGGTGGAACCAGAAAACGTTCATTGTGTGTTTTAGAATGATTCCTGTGCATTAGCACATATCTGAGATCAGTTTTACAGTTTCAGGAGCAGAAGAACTACAAACAGGGAAACACACACTCACACACAGCCACTGTAGATGCTTCCAGTTGTTAGGATATAAAGTTTACATGTAATAAACATCTGTATACTGCTTGAATATATCAAATCTCACTCAGAAAGTCCTGCAGGATTATTTTTAAGGCTGAGGTATCAGAGGCTGCTTTGTTCTGTTGTAAAACTTATTGTATGTAGAGGAAATTAAACACAGTGGTGAAGATTTTTAATTTTATTACAGATACACTTTATCTGGTGATGCTTTGTGCTTTGCCACACATTTAAGATTTTCTAAATGTTTCTGTTTTTGTCAGTATTTTATTAAAATTGCTATCGACCTTGTTTATCACACAGGGGACAGACTGGTTTATGTTGTATGAACTGTAAACAGAGTTATGACACTAGAATCTGTTTTTATTTAAAGAATTCAGCATTTCGAATGTTTTTTCTGTGTTGTTGTTACGTCTTTCCTGCTGACTTCGGATCAAAGTATTGTTGAATACGTTTCAGACACTTACTGTAACAGCTTTCACATTTTAAAATCCACCCAGGAAGCCATCATGGAGGTCCTCAGTGATTCTTGATTTAAACATCTCAATACATTTTTTGTTCATGTAAACACAAACACACAAAAGTCTTCTGCCATGCAAAAATAGGAAGAATTTTAACTTGATTCACGAAATAAAAACAAATGCCTGACTTGCAAACCATGCATGAGCCTACAGGTGCCCTGAAGGACAAATTTGTTAGCAGTTTGCAATCAACAATAATTTGTGAGGCATGACACTGTCATCATTTGCACTTCACAAAGTGAGCAGACTTTATATTTCCTCTCAGACCTGGTGGATGTTCTTACTGCATTTTTTTTTTTTCTTAAGTATAATCACATTTATTTTGACATTATACTTTAAAGGTCCCATATTTACACTTGTCTGGCGTTTTATTTTTTTTGTGTTGATGCCAACAAGAAGAAATATTAAATAACAATAATCATCTCAGTGTAGTTTTACATCTCCTCTCTCAGGCTTCTCTCTGGAGCTCTAGTAACATCAGGTCAGTCAGCCAATCAGAAGAGAGGCTCTGAGGCTCTCCTCTGATTGGCTGACTGTTTTCTGAGTAATGAAATAAAAATATAGCAGATTTCAGGTTAACACTGAGAGCAACTAAATCCTGAAAGATTGGATGGTTGCTCCAGGTGTGTTGTGCTGGAGGCACAGCTGAGGGCTGTGACTGCTTTGTTGTGACATCATAAAGTTACAGAAGTCCTGACGGCTCATTTTAAGGCTCAGTTTTAAATATGTGCTGTTTACATTTTGTCAAATTTAATACTTTCACAGTATTAATATAGAACCTTTAATCGAAAAAGACATGGACATCTCACTTTCTACAATATGGGACCTTTAAACATTGATTCACCAGTGGACCTCCATGACGGTGCCAAATGTGGTTCACAGGACATTTGTGATTTAAAAAAAAGGACAGAGTTTAAATCCCAGATTGAAACATACACAGTGAATGGGGAATTTGTGGCAGCTTGGCAGATTGTAGAAGAGAAGACATTGCCATCATCCATTTCTATATGTACTGTTTTCATTCATCTGTTTCAGGTGTTCAACACTAAATGTCGAACTAAATGTCTGGTTTCGTTGATGTGAACATCCTCTGCTTTTCTGTGCCTGTGAGTTTGACAGGAAACCTGAACTTCACAGACTAACATGACTTTGTTTTTCCAGTTAACAGACGTGTCAAACTGGCAGCTGTGTCGATCAGTTAATTAAATGTTCACATGAAGAGTGAGGAGTTTCAAAAACGCCAGCTCTGCAGATCATTTCTAAGATATATATAAAAAAATAAATCAATGATTACTAATGTTTATCTGATTTTCTAATTAATTTCAAGCTCTTTTCTTCACAATAATGTATCATATTGGAATCAAACTCTTGTCTGTGTTCTCCACTCTCCCAATATTGGACCAAGAAGATTCATTTCTCACTGACTTTTTCTTTTATCTCAGCCAAAGTCACCTCTTCAATCAAAAGTCTAATGTATTGTTTCTAATCATGAAGTATTTGTGCTTTGAAGATTTGGACACTGAATGACATTTTTTTAATGATTGATAGTTTTTCTGAAAATGAATGCATAACTTTCAGTTGTGATGTATTTATTGATTTTTCATATCACTGTTCTTTGATTGTATAGTTGCAGTACACTAGGAGCTGTAGGGAGACCAAACTCAAAGCTGAATTGTGAAGTCATTATGGAAAGCCAGTATGTTATAGAAGCAGAAGCTGTTCAGTTAGCAGGTGTTACATGTCATATAAACGTCCTCAGAGACAATTTGCTGAATGCATTATGTAAAACAAGCAAAATAAATATGGACACACGTAGATTTTCTCACGTTTCCCTTGTTTCTGTTTCTTAAGACTTGTCTCACCACTTTAACTCTTTAGCAATGATGCAGTATGACGATGAGGATGATGATGATGATGCTTCAGTGCCTATGTTGAACCGCTGCAGGGAGTCATCAATCAAGACCGAGCTATTTTAACTGGGACTGGGGCAGGAAGCAAACAAACACAAAACATTATAAAAAATTACTAGAAATGCAACGTTCTGTGAACAAAATGTTTAATTCAGCTCAATACACTTTTCTGTGAAGTGGAAAAATGGCTCTTGTGCAGCTGTAATGCAAAAATGTGTATGTAAAGTGCTTCTGGCATTTTAAAACCTTTGATTAATTTCCACTGTTATGTAGATTTATGGCCATCTGTTGTTTTCTGTTCCATAATTAGAATTCTTCTAATATCATTGGACACAATCTCTGGAGTATAAACAGAAAAAAACAAAAAAACCAGATGAAATCAATGAGGTTTTATCCATGTAACACCTGTAATATGAGATCTTTGCATCAGCATCAGAGCTGAAAGTGAAAACTTTATTTCTGAAAATGAAAACCTGGGATTGTAATAAAAAAAAGAAGAGAAAAAAAAGGAGATGAATATCAAAGGAGAAAATTCAGTCGGTGACATTATTGAAGTGGAGCGTGCTGCACTCAAAGGGGCACTTTCAGTTAAAATTTTTGTATTTGATATTCAAGAGTTTAAGTTTTTGTTCAATAATACTGAAGCAAATTGAATCCCGCTACACTCAAATGTAATATAAGAACATATAAAATTAAAACATATATGTAGAAATTATATGTTGAAACTGTTATAAACTGGAACAATTTGACATATATGTCAACATACAAATATATGTTTATGTATGTAAGAAGACAGAGATTAAAATTAATAGGAAAACCATATATAAGCGTATAGAATTTTTAAATGTATGTTATTTTAATAAACTTGCATGTATACATTTAATATATATTTTACATATATGCTTGCAACATGTCATACCATAGAAATATTAATCATAGATATTTTTAATATATATAAATATACAAATTCTACTACGGGTATTTCATACTGTGTATGTTATAAACTTATATCTCCATACATCCAGAGGATGTATATATGTGACAGTAATATACCTGAGTTCCTTCCCTGTGTTCCCCTGTCTCCACCCCCTGTGTGTAGGTGCTGTGGGTGCAGTTTCCCCTACTGGGCTCTGGAGAGTACTACACCTGTATACCACCAACTCATTAAGTACAAATAGTCCGGTCTTCTCTCCAGGTTGTTCAGTCACCACAGTGGTAGCAAGTGCTCACTCTACTTGTTGTTTATGAACATTGTCAAGTTTTTTTGTGCGTTTGTTTTTTGTTTGTCTTTGTGAATTTTTTGCTTACAGATTTTTTGCCAGATCCCACACCCTCCTCCGCCCAAGCCACTGCCTGCCTCACCCTCCACACCTGCCTCACATCTTCCAGCCTCTGTCTGCATCTGGATTACAGTTCCCTTCATCATCCCAGTTCCGTCTCAAGCTCCTGGATCAGCTCCTCCACACCACAAGACTTCCATCCTCCATTTCTTCCCCATATTCTCCATCCCTTGGCCTCCATTACTACTCCTGCTCCAGCCCCAGTTCAAGCCCCTCTCTTTCTCTCTCTCTCACTCAGTCCCTATTAAATCCTGTTTCAAACCTGCTTTTGGTTCCTCGTAGCTTTTGGATCCAGAATTAACAACCAACTGTGATAATAACCCCTATATGGCAGCAACACTCTTGACAGGAGACATATTTGTCATGTAAACATTTACAAAAAGTCATCACAAGAGGTTTAATTAAGGTTTTAATTTATGTTCAACAAGTACATTCAGATGACCTCATTTCCACTTGCTAATGTGTGTTTGGAGAAGATGCATGAGTGTGTTGATTAGCATTAACATTGTGTTTCTCAGCAGGGAATAAGTGTGAGGAGGTGGTTGGCAGATCATTAAGTGCACTTGCCTTCAACATCAGAGACTGTGTTTAATTCTTTCTCCGGCCTCAGCTCAGAATTTGTTTTTCTCTTATTAAAACTGACAAAAAATAAATGCTAATGGATGCATCCAGCTTGAACATTTCATTCATGCTGATAAAAACTGAATCCAGTATGAACAGTGTACAGTATTTTATGGGAAGCAGGGTTGTATCATCATATTGTCATAAATCAAGCAGGTTTTATTATTTCTTTATTACCCATTAAAAAACCCATTAAATGTGTTTAAAGCTTAAATGTCACCCTGTGTCCCCATAACAACAATTTGTCCATTTAGTGTGTAAATACTCAGAAGAAAAACACAGCAATGACCTCGCAAATATTTGCAAATATTTATTCAAATTATGACTCAAAAACTACATTGCGATGTTTCTACATATTGCACAGGAGATTTTTCCAGAACTGCCCCTCAAATGACATTTTCACAGTCAGTTAAATGTCATGTCTGACATTTAACTGACTCCTAAAACGTGGTTGAGTCAGGCTGCCTGTCTTATTATTATGCTATGATTACATTGTCCACCTCTGCTTTATAATACATGCAACAGGTAGTTTACACTGTCTCTTTATGAAATACAGTTTAAAGGTCCCATACTTTACACTTGTCCTGTGTTTTATTTTAAGTGTTGATATCCATAAGAAGATATATTTGTG
The DNA here is from genome assembly GCF_046630095.1 of Trachinotus anak. Classification (NCBI taxonomy): domain Eukaryota; kingdom Metazoa; phylum Chordata; class Actinopteri; order Carangiformes; family Carangidae; genus Trachinotus; species Trachinotus anak. Next base: position 1,978,212 of record NW_027273882.1, on the reverse strand, counting down.
GTTTTAAGAACCAAAAACCACCTCAGTGTAGTTTTACATCTCCTCTCTCAGGCTTCTCTCTGGACATCTAGTCACAACAATTTGGTGAGCCAATCAGAGGAGAGGCTCTGAGGCTCTCTTCTGATTGGCTGACTGTTTTCTGAATGATCAAATAAAAATATAACAGATTTCAGGTAAACACTCAGAGAAACAAAATCCTGCAAGGTTGGATGGTGGGTCCAGGTTGGCCCGGGCTTGGGGCATGGCTGAGGGCGGTGACTACTTCTTTGTGACATCACAAAGTTAAGGAAGTCCTGACGACTTGTTTAAAGTCAGTTTCTGAATACAGGCTGTGTGCATTTCTCTGTTGACTGAGCACTTTAACACCTGGACCTGCTTTATAATCAAAAAAGACATGGAAATCTTACTATTTACAATATGGGACCTTTAAATAATTGCTAAAGTTACAGTCGGATGATGTTGAATTAAAACAACCCACACAAAAAATGTCCACTTAAAACAAAAGTGATTTTTTTTTTCGTTTAAACCAGTGAATAAATTTGTGTTTATTTCTTTCAATGTGAGACCTTATGAAGTGAATAATCTCCAGGTGGCAACAAATAAAATCCGCTATCATCTAAGTCTTTACACAGTATCTGACTGACTGCTGCTCAGGAGCGGTGCTACAACTCAAAAATGCTGCTATCTGTGTTTAAATTACACCATCATGCATATTACATAAGAAATCATTAACAAAACAAGTGTTCTTTCTATTAGAACCAAACAACCTCAAACCATATTTGTTCTGTGGTGAAAATTGCTTTGAAAACAACATTGATTCAGCCCCCACCTCCAGCAATTCATCCACTCTTAGTCATCATCATCCCTGGTGACTTTAATTGCCATACAACTGATTATCGATTAATTCACAAAAACCACAACTGGAAAGAGATTGATGAGTAAACACAGGGTTTTAAAAAGACATTCAGTATCTCTGCAAGTCTTGAACCCTGTTTTTAAAACATCTCATCTGGAACTGCAGATTTTCCCAAATTTTCCTCCAGGGATCACACACGTGGCATAAACATGTTTTTAAATTCTCCAAATCATTGTCGACCTGTGGGGTAACAACAGGAGCCATACTGCGTGACACAAAGCACATGTGTAGCTGTGATAGTGGCCAACATGTACTGTAGGTTTCACTCTTTTTACACTGGGTGCTTTTAGTGAATTAATGCAGCAAACACAGTAAATGGAGCTGAGTTTAATATTATTTTATGAATCTGTTCATCACTTTTCATGCTTATGTGTTAGATTGTTCTTTGGCTGTTTACATTATGTTTAACAGCCTGAAAAGCTTCTAAACTGACCTAAAAACTACTGTAGACAACTTCAAGTAATACCATTGCACATAGTGTGATTTATTATTAGTAGTATATTAAAGGAGTAGTAGCTACACTTATCCTCTTTCCCGCCGAGACTTAGATTGATACCACTGTCATGAAGCTTCTGGTTAGCTTAGCTTAGCATAGCATCAAGCCTACAGTACAAAGGGGGAAACAGCTAGCTGCCTACCAGCATCTGTCAAGCTCATATTGACCATGTTATAATTCATTTGTTTAAGCTAGCCCGCAGCAGTAACTTCCTGGAGTCTTTTGGGCCCAGTCCAGTAGTCCAGCACATAAACCCCCTCCCATAAAACCACAACGTGTCATTTTTACACCCTGATTAATGTGGATGAATTAAACAAATGAAATAACACAAATCTCGCAGCGGTTCTTGTTTCTTCATGTGACGGACGTGGCCAGTTGTTGTGATAAATGCTTGTCTCACTTGCTAAACTGTATTTCAGTTTTAAAGCAGCTTCCACCAGTTTTACATTTGCACAACAGTTCGCTGCAATCATCATATATAAATCTCTCAATCTCCTGTTTGACCATGTGAAACTGTGTGAGACCTTCAGCGTTGCTGTTTTTTTTTTTTTTTTACCCATGACCATCACACAACCTTAACACGTCATCATTATTGTAACCATGACAACAAAGGTCCTCTAACCTTAAGGAAGTACTTTTCCTAAACCTAACTAAGTAGTTTTTGTGGCTAACCTAATCATGACCGTTCCACAACCTTAACCACAGGTTCATTATTGTTACCATGACCACCTATGACAAAGGACATAAGACAAACCACCTACGTGGTCATTAAAGTTGGAGCACTTGTTGAGAAAACTGCTCTTCAGGACCACCAGTGGTCAAAAAACTCCACAGGAAGTGGTTAGTAAGAGGCTGTTTGAAGTAGTGATTTACAGCATTATAATCTTCGGTGAAGTTTTAAACTATTAGAGAAAAAAAAAATCCTGACCCACAAAAATGTCTAGATCAACAAATATAAATATGATACGGTCTTTGTGTAACTGACCAAAGAAGAATAAAAGAGTAAAAGAAAAGTATGACAGTGTGATATTCAAGTAATTTTGCGTCGTGCAATCACACTTTACCTTTTCATAACAGCATCATCCGAACACATGTATTTAAACCATGTAATTAGGGATGCTGTCAAGATTAAACACATCGTTCCACCTCTATGCTCACATGAATATTTATGAAAACCTGTAGCATGCACCATAGTGAAATTAGATTAGAGTTTGTTTTCCTTATGTAAAATATTGTTTACCCTACACATTAAAGGACTTAAAACTATAATTACAGCACATGGTGTAATTTCTGTCAGTTACTATGATACATTTTAAGGGCGTCCAGACACAACCAGGCTGCTGCTGGATCTCCCTGCTGGAGTATGATTCTTTAAAAAAACAATCCCTTTCTGAGCTAAAACTTAAATCACACTTTGAAGTGTGTTTTTAAAGGTCATTCCAACAATCACTTACACTCAGCATGTTGTTACTGTAAATGGTTGTCAGATCTCATTTGGCTGCGAAACATGAAAGGCTCTTCGTGCTCTGGACTCTCAGGCCTGCTGCTGACCTAAACCCTGCAGGGCGAAACGAAGTTAGGGGCTCGACCTCATTTCACGCTTGTTAACTTATTAATTCAGAGTTTTACGTGGAGCCTCGGGTTAAACATTCACACTTTAAAATCTGAGCTTGTGGTTGACGGGTTCAGGATGATAACCGCAAACAGCTAGCTGAGATTTCATCACGCTGGCTCAAATCCTGATTCACACTCGTGATGTTTAATGGTGCGTTCACTCACGTCTCTGTATGTTCGTTTTTAGATGTGCAGTTGGTTTGTGAACACACCTTAAGACTCTCAGAGGATGACCCTGAGAGGTTAAAGATACATATAGCTCCTTTAATCCCTAGAGTCAGGCTTAAAGGAGCTATATGTAAGTTTTGCTGTTGCTACATAGCCAGCGTTAACATTAACAACAGTCTTGTGAGGGCTTCAGTAGTTGTTGTTTTTTACAAGACAAAAGGTTATAATATGTCATCTGAACAGTGCCACTTCTTCAGTGCAGACTGGACGCTACTGTGAATCAGTATCAGCAATTAATGAGATGGGCTGGAGCTAGCTGGTTAGCATGCTAACTTCAGTGAAAGAAGTGATAGAAATAGAAGTAAAACAAGAGTTTTGCCTTCCACCTCTGGTAAAGGAATAAAGTTTGATGCTGAACTCTACTTTTCTTCTACACTGTAAACAAGTTAACAGCTGTTAATGCTAACGCTGGCGTGGTTGCGAAGCTTGCAAAACTTACAAATAGCTCCTTTGAAAAAACCTGAACTAAAGGGAGGAAGCTCCACATTATTGGTCATTAGACATGGGGAAGTCCTTGCCTCTCATTGGCTAGCTGGCGTCTCTTTAAATCATATACATAAGTACAGTTTTATTACTGTTAGGAATCAGCAACAATGGTAGCATTTTATGCTACGACATCAGGTAACTCAGGTAAAATTAACTTAAAAACAAAGACGAACTTAGAAATGACTGTGAATGGACTGTTGGGCTAACATGGGTCTTATCCCAGGTCGAAGCCCTGTGTGAAAACCCCTTTTGGTTCTAGATCATCTCAGGTTTTTCCTTCAGTAAGACAACGATAGCAAACTGCTGGTAATGTTCAGCAACAGTTTTGCAGCAACAACAACAAGGCAGCCTTGTTGCTAAGCTGCAACACCAGAGCTATATGAGTGAGGTAAATGAAAAGTATGACGCATCAGGCTTAACAAATAAATAAATAAGCTGATGATTAACATGACACACATGACATTATTCATCCACTGCAGCAGACATCGCTGCGTCTCATGAGTTGGTCACATCAGAGTCGACCTGTGCAGGTTCCCTGTCTCTGAGCACAAACGACAGAGATTTGTGTCTGACACAGTGACACTGTAAGAGTTCTGAGATCATGTGTGAAAATACACAATTACATGACACTTACTACCCATGAATTGCACTTAGTTTTTAAGATTAAGATAAAATTAGTAAAACAAGCTGCTTTGCTGCAAATCTTTGGCTTCAGTGACTTCTAAAATTATGTAACAAGGCAACACCAAAAGAGAAATTTTAAATGTCAGTGACATATTTGAGAAGCTCACACATTTATGTTGTGTCAGTACATACGTGGTAACCTGGACTATATTTACACCTGACATTAAAATATATCTAATGAGAAGTCTGGTTTTCCTTTTTTTAACTTCTTAAACATCTCTCCATAATATTTACAACCTTAAAAACTGACAAACATTTGTAAGCCCACTTTATTTCTCTGCTTGGAACCGGGTTTATTTTAATTTTGGCCGCTCTTCTGTGTGTACTGAAGCCACACCACATTATATTTTTATATTAATAGGGCAAATCTTTTTAGTGCCTTTTGGATGTATGTAAACCTGTGTTTTTTCTTTTATCCTATCATCCATAAGTTTATTGGTCTAACATTGTACCTCTAGTCAATCGGTTTCTGAGATAATATACCATATTTAACCAGAGTCAAATATCTCTTTTAAGTCTCTTCGAGTTTCAGTAAATAACGAAGGTGAGGGTGAACTGTAGAGTGCAGCCAGCAGTTTAATGCAGATGCAGTCCTGCCTCATATTATTAGGTCTAGAAAACGTGTCTCATCTCTCATCAGCATGCACCCACATGTTGCTGAGACTGATGGGTGTTCACAGTCATGATCAAAGACAGGGAGGCTGCTAGGATCAACTGTGGGAGCTCCTGGGATTTGACCCTCCAACTCTTGCATGCTAATCTGATGCAGATGCAGCTACGCAGCAAAAACACAAACACACGCTGCAAAGGTTACAGCTGCAACTTTGATGAGGGTAATTTTAAAGATCAAAAACTATAAAAAAAAAAAAAAAAAAGAAGCGCTAACTTTCGAACCCAATGTGCTTTTTATATGATGACATTATAATTTAAGGTAAGAGTGCAATTCTTTGTTTTGCTACAGTGGTTTGTGTAGTAAAAAAAGCAACATGCTCATGCAACTGCAGTGAATTTTAATGACATTAAAAACAATATTACAAATTCTTTGATTTTATAATTTCCTAGTAAACTTTTCCATCTTCATTTTAGTGCAAGACATTGTCCAAATTGGTGCTTTTGATGAAAATATTTATTCCTAAACCAAGTGATGTGTAGCTTTAAAAAATTTTTTTTAAACCTGGACGTTATTTGCTATTATTGAGAAAAATGTTTGTATGTGCAACTCCCTCAAACTGATAATGTTAATGTTAAAAAAAGAAAAGGACATGCTAAGGTGTGAACTTCTATCTCTTAATTATAAACATATGCATTATGTACATTACATGGAGTTACGAATATTCACAAAAATACTTTTCTTTGTATATTGGTGACATTAAACTGTATCTAAGGCACAAGCAAAGCATGGTGGTGACAACTAGTGAAGCAAAACAGTGAGGGCGAAATATCCACTGAAACCCCAGGAGCTCAACCACAAAGACAGAATATACACATAAATAAATTAAAGACAAAATAGTTGTGTCCACTGTTTCTCTGTCAGTCCATCTGTGGCTCTCCTGTGAATTTCAGGATGCCACAGATTCAAACGTCTCCCCCTGCTGGACTGGGAGAGCAGTGCTGTCAGATATGAAGTGAGAGGTCAGGTTGTCCTACTGCCCCGCCGCCCTGGCTGCTCGCTGCTGCTCCAACATCGACCTGAGTGCAGGGGACATCATGGTGGGGGACATAGCTGGAGTGAAAGGTCGTAACGGGTACTGTGCATTTTTACCAGGGACATAAATGCACTGGAAGTATCTCTGGCCTGTGAAGACAACGAGTAGATAGATTATTGATAATGGGAAGGTTTAAAATAATGAGGTAATAACAAATGATTATACTACGGAGATCTTAACAGGTCGATTCTGAACAAGCTAACATCAGTATCAAACAAACTTAGACAAAAAAAACTGACAATAATTTAACTAAACCTTTGGCAGTTTTGCTGCCAAAAGTAACACAACATACAACTACTCATCAGTTAAAGATAAGAATATAACCATGAAATGTTATATAAGGTTATAAATCCAACAAGAAACACCCATGTGCTGCCAGACTCTTTGCTGCATGTCATACCTCTCTCTCTCTTTCCCTCAAACAGCCCAAAAATTATAATCTTTATAATAAACCTGTATGTGCATCTAAGTATTTTTCCATTTTGATGATGAATTGCACAAAGTTTAAAAGAAAATCACTGACAGTAAAAACTGTTTCAGTAACTTTTACCTGGTTTCTTCTTTTCTGTCGTGTTGTCTTCACTTTGTGGCTCTTCTTCAAGAAACAGGAATAAAACAGAGATTTTAGTTTCAAGAGTGACTGTGTGTGTGTGTGTGTGTGTGTGTGTGTGTGTCTGTGGAGAAGAAAGAGGAGAAGTGTGAGAGTCTACATGCATGTAAGGAGGGAAAGGAAGAAAGAGCCTGGAAAAACAAACAAACGTGATCTTCTGGTGGATTATTTTGCTCTTTAGATTTGCTGTTGAAGTCCAACTGAAACGTCTTCTGCTATGGTAGAGCCTCATATATTGTATATTGGTGTTCTCTAGTGGGTATGGATTATTCACTATAATGTGGGAGTGTGGGAGATGAAATAACAAAGAATAACAACTATTAGTATTCTTAGTTGTCAGTGAACTGATGCCATAGAAACACCCATGTGTTAAAAACAGCTTTATCCTCTTTTCAAAGATGCATAGGGATGAACAGCATCTACATCATTATTGTTCAGATTTCCTTACAAAAGAAATGTGGTGAATTCAAATTTCAGTTTGTTTTTAACTGTGATTTATGAAGGGGACATTGTTATTCCAAACAATCTGCACTGGACCTTTTGTTTTTCAAACTACCGAAGGTCACTTTCTCTCAAGACGTAGCTGTTGTCTTTTAACTGAACTTTGGAGAATCATATCCAGCATAAAACAGAGCAATTAAATTTCGGTTGGTATTGTCCATGAAGTAGTGAACTCTCTAAAGATAAAATATATCATTAATCACATCATTCCAAAAAAAAAAAAAATGCAGTAATCTAAACCTATAAATTTAAGTTTCGATCACAGAAATCTACTCTAAAACAGTGGTTCCCAACCTGTGGGCCAACAAATAAAAAGAATAATTTTGGTGAAAAAATGTAATCACTGTGATAATCCACTGTGGAGACTGTGGAGCTTCCTACATGTTTTGAGAAGGCATCATTTGGCCTCTGTATTGTTGTGGGGTCAAATGTGGGCGGCCAACATTTCAGAGATTTTCAACTGGGCCATGAGTTGGAAAAGGTTGGGAAACACTGCTCTAGCAGACAGGAGCTACTGTGTCAGACGTTGATAGTAGAGAAGTGTGTCGTCACTTGGGGCAGTGGGGGGGTGTTGATACTCCACTGGATGACTCAATAAGAACAGACCACTAATGCCCCAGTTTAATGGGTTTTAGTTCATGGACTTTATCAGTCCGGCTAAGTATTACTGTTGCTATATTCATCAAAGGCCGTAATCTCCTCCGATAACTCAAGGCAGTTCAAAAGACGTAATCTCGTCTCAATCAGCTGATCTCATTATATTCTAATCACTTATGTTCCAAATGTCATTAAGACAGAGTCTCTTCATATTGAGTTAACCAGTGGAAAGATGGTGAGAATGAACTGAATACCTCAGGCCTTACAGGAAGCTCTCTTTGCACTCTCTATGAATAACAAGCATATGGTAAAAAGCGTTACCGTCAAGAAATAAAGCAGTTAATAGCATCACTGTGTGTCTGTGCAGCTTCAGTCATCAGGTGATAGAATATTTAGAAGCACTAAGATGGACTTGAACATGTTCCCTCATTCATCCAAGAGGCTTTGCCAGTTTAAACGTTGGGAATCAAAACTAAACTTCAGGGCATTTTAAACCCGCTTGTGTCACATGGCAGACTGCTGGAAATCTGTTGTCACGTTTAACTGGAGCAATATCATGCAAGTAAAAAAAAAAAAAACTTTATTCACATTACATCACTCAGTGGAAACACAGACCATCCACAACTGCATTTTGTTGACTTCTAAAAAAAAATTGCTTCTATGTTGTATGTAGGCCTGAAAATGTCAACCCCTCAGGAGAACTGACCAGGTCTCTTGGGTGAAGCAGAAAAACCTGTCAAGGTACTCCTGGATAAATACCACCACCCATGTTTGGCTTCACAGACGTGTTAATCATTATTATGGCGACTGGATATTATTTGCGCTGGAGATAAATAACTGTGATGCTCTCATACGTACTAGCTTGTGGTGGTTGTTTCTCTTTATCTAAAATTTAAGAGGAGGCAAAAAGAAGAGAAACTGATCAATGACAAATGTACACAGCACACATCATTCACTCTGTGACTGTGAATCCGTACCTTGAGCCTCTTTCACAGATTTCTTTTGAGCCTTTTCAGCTTTGCCTGGAACAGCAGAGACAGCCCTATTACAGCCTGCCACATAACTCTCCATAATTGTGGTGTAGCTACATTTAGTATTCTTATTATTATTCCCTTCTCAGTCTAATGCAGCTTGACATGTCGCTAATTAGAACTTCATCATGCAGAAAACAGTCTATGTTATCACATAATTTGCTACTATGTTTTTTAATTTTTTCTGAAAGATACCAGTAGAGACTTCACATCACTAAATATAACAAGTTTGTTTGGAGAAAATCCTCCTGAAAATGTTCTCTGTAGCAGGAGGATGCCTTTTAAAACCTCTTCCACCGACTGTCCAGCTGTTTGATGTCTTGAGGTCGAGCTCCTGAGAAACATGCTCAGTCTGATCAAACAATTGTTTGTCCATGTCTTGTAATTCAACATTTGAAAGTTACTCATTGTAGATTTTTTTTTTACTTATCATTTCAGTGGAAGTAAAATCGGGCCTTAAAATTGACCCACCTATATATTTAACATATTTAATGTTTCCTGCATTTGCTTGCAACATTTTGGAAATTACCCTCTGTTGCTGTCTTAAAGGAATTAGAACAGAGGATTGTTGCCACTCATAGGTCTGTCTGGTAAACCTAAGGCTACATCCAGAAGTCATTTAGTTTATTTAGCTTAGCATAAAAACTGCAAGTATTTGTTGTTGTTGCACCAGGAGCAGCACCTACCTGAAATCTCTGCAGGCTGCCTGACAAACTCACTGTGACAACAGGACAAAGAAGTGCAGCACCTAACAGCCTGTAAGACCACAACCTCTTATTTTTACACAAACAAGATGTGACATCACGTGTCCGTTATTGAGCTTTAGATGTGCTGGTAGGAGGATTCTGTTACCCCTGGTGAGAGCTTGGCTAAGCCCCGGTTTCCAGTCTTTATGCTAAGCTAAACTAACCTTCATCTGGATGTACTGTAGTTTTACTTTCACCAGACAGGCACGAGAGTAGTTTCAATCTTCTCATCTAACTATCGGCAAGAAAATGAATCAAGCTTTTCTCGAGATGTTGAACTATTGTTTTAAAAGGACCAGTGTGCAACATGTCACATCTCCTGAGCTTTATCCTCAGAAAATGAGGTTGTGATATTCACATCAATGTCTCATTCAAGTGGACTCAAAAACATTTAAGTATGACCCCACTTGAAAACATCTACAAGATATGGTATAAAACAAATGAGGAAATACAAGCATGCATACATATATCAAAATATAAACTTACTTTTCTTCTCTGCCACGATTTTTGATCTTGTCTTAGCTGAAAATAAAAAGACATAAAAACAAAAAATTGCAAGTTTCAGTACAAGAGTCCTGCTCTGCTCCACAGAGAAACCCCAAGTGCTTCGGGGGGATGGTTGGATCCCACATGAGTTACCTGGTTCAGACGCTTTGGCCTGAGAGGTGACATTCGCCCTCTTGTCGGCCTCTAGTCTGGTTCTCAGTCTGAGTGGCTGTGGATGTGGTTCTGGATCTGGATCTGTTGAAGACACATTAACATTTCGATTTAAGTTCGTATCACTTGGACCAAATTGTGGTTTAGAATCTGCATAAACAGAAAAGATATTTTAATCGAAATCTTAAGTAAAGTACAACATTTCATTTTAGAAAACATGTTGAGAGCTTTACCTTTCTTGGATCTAGATGTCTTAGTTTTGCTCTTGACAGGTGTCGGTTCTGAGAGGAGCAAAATAATTAGTCTCCAATCATGATTGACTTCATGCAAATGAATGAACATCAGTGTGTGCAGTTACCTGTCTTTTCAGAAACTGATTTCTTCTTCTGTTGTACAGCTGCAGGTGCGAACATAATACATTGTGATTAAAGGCCTGAATAATTTACTTTCTTAGTACAACTTTAGCTGTTCCTTCACATTTAAGACAGAGGTTCTTTGAGCTTGGCTTTAATATAATTCCCTTTTGTTTTACCTTTCTTAGCAGTTTTGGTTTTCGTTTTCACAGCTGGCTCTGTAAAAACAAATATTGCAACCAAATGAAATGTATGCAAGAAATGAATACAACAACAAATCAACCTTGTTTTTTCACAATATATTAATTTCATATTCTCCAAAAATGTTCATTACCTTTCTTTGCTAGTGTTGGACCTTTGGTTTTCTTTTCTTTTGCAGCTGGCTCTGTCACAACAAATACATAATGAGTATATTATATTCATCAAGATATGTAGATCCATAGTCAAAGGTCCCATATTTTACTCTTTTCTGTGTTTTATTTGAAGTGTTGATTTCCATCAGAATACATATTTGTGGTTTTAAGAACCAAAAACCACCTCAGTGTAGTTCTACATCTCCTCTCTCAGGCTTCTCTCTGGAGCTCTAGTAACAACAGGTCAGTCAGCCAATTAGAAGAGAGTCTCTAAGCCTCTCTTCTGATTGGCTGACTGTTTTCTGAGTGATCTAATAAAAAAAATATGAGATTTCAGATAAACAGTCAGAGAAACTAAATCCTGCAAGGTTGGATGGTGGGTCCAGGTGGGCTGGGCTTGAGGCATGGCTGAGGGTGGTGACTGCTTCATGGTGACATCACAAAGTTACAGAAGTCCTGACGGCTCGTTTTAAGGCTCAGTTTCTGAATACAGGCTGTGTGCATTTCTCTGTGGACTAAGGCTTTGATCATTTTTAAGCATTAATATAGAACCTGGACCTGCTATAAATTCAAAAAGGACATGGACATTTACCTTTACACATTATGAGACCTTTAATTAATTACTGACCTTCATTCGCAGTGGCTGCTTTGGTTTTCCCTTTTGAAGCAGCAGCATCTAAAATTGGCAAATGTATTGATTTATGTTATTCATATCCGGCTCAAGTGTGTTAATCTGTGTGTATATTTACAGCAAAGCAAAACTCAGATTTGCTGCTTGTGTCATTCATAACAACATTCGAGTGTAGAGCAGTGAAAACACCAAATTAGCTGCCTATAAACATAAATTACCTTTTCCTTGTTTTGTCTCTGGCTCTGAGGGGATAATTGGAGTGAAACGGCCATGCAGAGTTAATTTTCCATAATGAATGCATTCATACAGCACTTTATGTCATTGTACATCAGTGTTAAGTGCTGCAGCTGTAGTTAGTTATAGGGAATATTAGCTGACAAATTAAGCATTTAGCAGATTAGTGGACTCATACAGTACCTTTGTCTGAATCAGCAGTCTTTGTTTTCTTCTTTGCAGCTGGGAAATTGTCACATATTCATTTTTTTTATCATCCACTGCAGTAATTAGGAGAAAAATAATTACATTTTTTAATTATTAAATAATCAAATCACTTGTACCTTTCTTGATGGAAGCAGCCTTCACGTCTTCCTCAACAGTCACTGCATCTTTAATGAAGAGTGTAAGTGAATTATGAAATTGAGATTTAATTTTGTGTTGCAGCAGCAGTGTTTTCGTGTTTTCACATTGATCATTCATTCATATCTTGAGGCTGAGATTTGTGTTTATGCTGTAAATGATAAATTTCTTTTCAATAATGTTCCCAAGTGTTGAGGAAAGAAGAACTTTATTATAGAAACGTTTTCATCTAAACATGATTTCAGATGAAATTCATTGACTCTCATTAGATCTCCGAAGATCTAAATAATTTAATGTTTTAAAACGTAAACTTTATTTACAAAATTTTTTTTTTAAAAAGCTCCTAAACTGCAACACATTCTGGCTGATGTGCACAACAGAGAGGTTGCAACAGTTGTGACTTCAGCAAGGTAAGATTTGATCTGGTAATATTTTGATGGTAACTTTGATTTGGCCAAATAAGTCTCAGCTGTGATGAAATAAACCACCACACTCTTCCTCACCCTGGACCACAGCTGCAGTTGGCTGAGCTTCAGCAGCTGGAGTCTGGACCGCAGGAGCTTCTTCTTCTGGGGCCTGTGGCTGCACAGGCTGGACTGGTTCATCTGGTTGAGGCTGCATCACCGGCTGTGGTGGCGGTGGATATGGATGATATTGTGCATAGAACGGCTGCCCCGGTGGAGGTGGTGGTTGTTGTTGGTACACAGGCTGCATCTGTGGAGCTCCGGGGTGGACGGTCAGAACAGGAGCAGATGGAGCTGAAAAAAATCCAAATTATGTTTTTATCTTCCAGCAGAAGAGACAGGAAAACAGAGAAAATATATAATCACACTGGTCGAAATCATCTCAAGAAGAGTCTTCTACTGATGTTACATCACTGATAAATACCTGACATGGTCGGAGGAGGGTACGGGTTGTCTGTGACGATGTGATGAACTGGAAGATAAAGAGTTAATTTGACATTTTAACAAATTGAGTTATAAATGGCAGAGTTTTAGATATTTATTTCCTCTGTGTGATAACTTTTCAAACAGTTTCCATATTCTTCACCACTTACCATACCAGCCCGGAGGGGACGGGCAGTAGACTGGTGCAGGTCTGCAGGGGCCAACTGAAACACATGAGAGTAAAAAATACACATGAAATGACAGTTTGGCTTCTGTGCAATAAAGTTAGCATAAAGATGTATCTCCATCTCTTTTAAATCATAATGTAAATAACAGGTTTACCCTCCTGTCCAGATTCTGGAACCTCCTCTTGCTTTTTGGTCACTGTCTCTGTCAATATAAACAGTCAGATGTAAGAGCAAGTCACATGGTTCATATCTACTGAGAATACTGTTAATGTCTCTGGTCACAGAACAAGTGTTAATTACCTGTTTTGGGCATCTTAGTCTTCTCCTCCCTCTTGGCTTTTTATTGTAAATTTAAAAGAGAAATCATGAATTAAAACTGTAACAAAACTGTGACAGAACTAGTTAAAAAGCAAAGATAGCCTGGATATGACAGGCAGACGTGTCAGATATGTGTTTTCTAACCATTTGTCATAACCATTCATATCATCATCCTGCAACTCTCTTTGCAGGTTTGTTATGATTTAAACTCGGTCCCACCCTCGGTCATGGTGTGTTTACAGACTCATAGTGAGACCATCAGAAGTCTGGAGTGAGTGAGAGTACCTCTAAAAAAGGCAGGAAATCTTCTGACCCTCCTGATTTTCGGCTGAGGACCTACAATTCTAGGAAGACCTGGATACAGCACGTTCACATATTATCATTTAGTACTTCACAATAAGAGCAAGCATTGATTCGTACATTTACTTGTGTTATAAAGACAGTATTTTGCAGTGTGCAGTGCTACCTTTCCTTTGTAGCTTTTCATCTGTCTTCAAACCTTCATGGTCTAAAATTAAAAAATAAAATAAGTTAAAGGGAATATTTAACAAATTAAAGGAACTTTACTTGGCTGTGCTTCATAGTGCTTCTTTAAAATTATCACTGTAGTCAGAAACACCTGAATTCTGCCTCTAAAGTAACATTTAGCCTCCAGCCTGCTCCATCAGTGAGTTGTAGCTTAGACACTTATCATTTCATACATTTACTATATTTGTATTTGGATTCAAAGGAGATTATTTTTATTTGAAGTTGTATCTGGTGGCTCGAATGGGAATCCCTTCAGTCAGAACCCGAAATATGTCTCATCACCTTTTTTCCTTCTCACAGCTGAAACCCTCCTGGGAGCATCTGAAACACAAACATGAGATCACAGACTTAAAACTACAAACATCAAACACTGGGCTTTTCACAGTGATGTATGTCTGCCGCTGCTCCACAGGCAGCAGGATACAAACCAGCATTTATTATACCAACCGGAAGTTTATATTCTACCACTATCAGCAGATATTAAGGATGATTTTAGTGCAATAACTAAAAGAGAAAATCTTGAGTCTAAAGTTTCTGCTGCTGAAATTAATCTAAACTGTTGATCTAAACAAACTGTAATGCGAAGACAATAAATTAACAAACTTTATGTGGCCAGAGATGTTGTGTCCTAATATTGGATTTTCTATAAATTATTGATACAATATGCAATAAATTAACTTAATAAGTGGGTGTACCGTCCTAAATAGTGATTTATATTACATATTGATATTATTATTATATTATATTTATATAATATACACATTATTGTCTCTGTTATATGTCAAGTTCCTTTAGTGTGAATATAATAAATGTTTTTAAAATGTTTAAAATGTTTCTTAGGGTGCCGAGCATTTTAGACTTGCAGTACCTGATTTTGTGCATCGCTGCTCTTTTTGTGAAATTTTGATTTTATTATTAGTGTAAATCTGAGGCCACCATCAACAGTAAACAACAGGATTTAATTCTGGTCTACCCTAGAGGGACCCAGATGAAGTCCCTCCACCGAAAGTGACTGTATTCTGATGTGATAGAGTTTCACAGACCTTTCTTCTCTGTGCTCTTGGCTGCAGACTCCTTGATCTTAGCAGAGTGCATGCAGGGACACGCTGAAATCACAAAGCAGACAGGTAAACTCATACTGAACGTAAACAGGATAATATGGTTGTCATCGTCCTCAGTCTCTGACCTGTGGGTTCAGTCTTCGCTGCTTCCTCCTCAGGTTCAGGCAAAGGCTTGATCACATCCACCATCGCCTTCTCCTCATCGTCATCTTCGTCGTACTCCTCTTTTTTATCTTCTGGTTCATCTACAGATTTCTGCGTTTCAGCCATTGGCTCTTCGTCGTCTCCCTCATCCTCCTCCTCAAGAACAGCAGGATGACTGGAAACTGAGGATGAAAGCAGCAACATGGATTTGTATTCATTCATAAGACGACTGATTACATTCATAGCTATGGACCAAGAAATAGAGAGCAGCTCAGTTTTCCTAACCTGGGGTTAGAGATGTTGAAAAGATAGTAAAATTTTTTAGATCTTTATTTTATTCCTGTCACTCATGTGGAACAAATGTAGGTTTCATGTTTCATAAAGTCAGTCAGTCTTTTCTCTCACACTGGACAGGAAGCTGTACTTGAAGTACTTGAAGCCTACTGAAGTGAAGTATGGTGAAAAGAAAACCTCACAAACATTAGATTTCATTACACGTTCACACTTCAGAACTTCAGAATTTTTTAAGGATTTTGTACTTTATAAAACAAGGTTTAATGCATAAAAAGTAGATCAAACTGACAGTACCATGCATGAATGGTCCTCTAGAAATACAGAATATCAAATACAGGCGCTTAACTTGAGCCACAGTGATGACACTGCCTTTAAATCTTAACTAAAGGAAAAAAGTACAGAACCATAATTATAGATGAGAGACAGTTTAATCATGTGTCTCTTATTATCTCATGTTGCTTAACACTCTGTAAAACACAGAAGCCATGATGGATGTGATACTCACAGATTTCTTCTGTTTCAGCCTCTTCAGTCTGATCTTCATCATCAGCCTGACCCATCTCCTCCTCTTCCTCATCGTCGTCTGCCTCAGTCTTTACTGCCTCCTCCTGGACAGTGAAGGCTGCTGCAGTGGTGGCTACACACACACACACACACACACACACACACACACATAGTACAGTATAAATACCTGGACTAAATGTGACATGTTTAGGGACTTTTTTAAGACCATGTACAACGTAATTTAATATTGTTTTCACAAACAGCTAAAGTATAAAGGACATCAATTAAAATGAGTGAGGACCATATGTTCAAGAATTAATTACAGCATATATTACTTTACTGACTTTAATATACATTTCTGTCAGCACTTCTCACCTGTGTACAACAATGATTCCTGATAATATTATTAACTAAAAATTAAACACAACCTGGACCTGGATAAGCAGCAGAAAACGGATCGATGGATTAACCAAAAAAAATATATTGTATAGAAGGTCCAGCCTACTGTAACACTAGCACTGGGGATTTTACAGTTTTCAAATGCAAAAATATTTTATAACATTACTGTCTACAGGAGACTTTTTAATAACTTCTGAGGCATTTTTTAGGGAGCTGAAATCAGTCCGGATATTTACTGAAATACATATCCAATACACAAAAATGTAAATCTTTTTTTTTTTTTTCTATTATGATACGTTGGGCAACATCGTAGGTTAGAAAAGTCAGCAATCTAGTGTGATATTACAATTAAAATCAAATAAGATATTTAAAGGCTCTACAACAAGAAAATATATTTATTTAGACGAATGAAAGTAAACAGGGATGCTGCACTATACCTGTGAGCAAGACATCATCAGCATCATCCTCATCATCATCATCTTCCTTATCTTCATCATCATCATCATCCTCACTAGCTAAGGATTCTGATGTGATTTCATCTTTCAGTTCATCTTCATCTTTCTCGGTGTCAACAAATGTGTCTTTGATCTCTTCTTCTTGATCAAAGGCGAACTCAAACGAGCTGGTATCAATATCTTCATCATCCTTATCATCATCATCATCATCATCGTCGTCTGTTGTGTCGTAGGAGATGTCATCGCTGAAGACAGTCTCTCCAACAGATTCTTCATCTGTTTTAAGACCAATGTCGTCATCATCATCACCTAAGGCTCCACTGTCTGTACTCTCAAAGGGAGAGATGTCAACTTCCTTATCATCATCATCATCATCATCATCATCAATCTCTTCAACGTCAACATCAAGGTCAATGTGGATGTCCTTGTCAAGGTCGCCGTCAGTGTCTAGATCATCATCTTTGAGGTCACTGTCTTCCTCATCATCTTCATCATCTGCAAAGTGTTCGGAGGAGGCAACAGAGACATCTTCATCTGATTCGTCTAGATCATCATCATCATCATCATCGTCATCATCATCATGCTCATCAGTGTCTTCAGCAACCTTGATGTCTTCTTCCAGGTCGTCGTCATCGTCAACAGCAGGCAGAGGAGGAAGCTCCTCCTCTTCTGCGAGTTTATGATCATCAATATCATCATCCTCCTCATCCTCACTGGCAGCACGGATAGGAGGAAGATCAAGCTCCAGGTCGTCTTCGCTGTCGTCTGCAATGACATCATCACTATCAGATGTTGCGACACCCTCAGCTAGTCTATCGTCTTCATCATCTTCGTCATCATCCTTCCCTTCCTCCTCTTCACTCGAAACAAGTACAGATTCACTAATGTCTGAGGTGTCAGTGAATGCATCATCACTGGTATCGTCTTTGTCATGTTCGTCTTTTTCCTCATCTTCATCAGGTAGGGCGACGTCCTCGTCACTGTCTTTAACATCAACAGGTTCGTCAGACTCAGAATCAGGAGATGCTGCTGACTCTTCATCCTCAGAAGTGGAAATAGGTTTGGGTGAAACTTCATCTTCATCATCATCATCATCATCAGCATCCTCAGCATCAGCAGGTTTCTCAGCAGACTCTTTGACATCATCTTCATCTTCATCAGCATCATCTTTCTTCTCTTTCTCTGCCTCCTCCTCTTCCCCCTCTTCCTCCTCCTCCTCCACCACAGCATCTGCTCCCTCCTCTTCTTCTTCTTGCTCATCGTCTTGAACTCCTCCTTCTTCCTCCTCCTCCTCATATTCTTCCTCCTCCTCCGCTTCTTCTTCCTCCTCCTCATATTCTTCCTCCTCCTCCGCCTCATATTCTTCCTCCTCCTCCTCATATTCCTCCTCCTCCCCATACTCCTCCTCTTCATATTCCTCTTCCTCCTCTAGTTCTTCCCCCTCTTCTGCATACTCTTCCTCCTCCTCCTCCTCCTCCTCTTCCTCCTCAGCGGGTTCCTCTTCGTCTGCCTCCTCCCCTTCCTCCTCCACAACTTCAGCCACTGGTGTTTTCTTCTTTGCTTGCATCTCTATAACTAAAAAGAAAAATCATGCTCACGTTATTCTTACTGTCGAAATGATGAAACCTCATCATCAATCTCATCATATAAAACTAAACTAGTCATGATACAGTGGATATTGTGCAGAGTGGACCCCGCCTCCAGCCCAGTGTCAGCTCCAGACCCCCCCACGACCCTCAAAATAACAAGCAGTTTAGATGATGAATGGATGGATGGATGGACAGTGTAAGTTAAAGTGAATAGTTTAATAAAGTTGATTTGTTTTCAGATTTCAGCATTACATTACATTCATTTATTGACTATCTTTCAGATTCAGGTCGGTTTTCCTTCTTAGCCTAAATCTAACAAGAGGATTGATACTGTTGATGTTGTATACTCAGGCCTGTGGGCAATAGACGGGCTAGGTTTCCTCTGTGATACTGGCGGGACTGTGAAACACACTCAGCTTCACTTTCACATGGTTCAAGTGATACTCCATAGTTAAAGCCAGAGTTTCTCAAACAGCCATGACAGGTAGTCCTTTAAACAATACTGTTATGACCCTAGTGCTGTCTCTGGTGTTGCTGCTCTCTCTCTCCTGCTCCAGGTGTCGCCCTCTCCTCCAGCATGAGAGCTGGGTTACTCTTTGCTGTGGGAAGGGGGGGGCGGCCTATGTTATCTAACTTAGAAACTGAAGTGTTCCATTGTGAGAACCTGTAGTACTTTTAGTGTTTTAGTTTGCTAATAAAGTCTTTGGTTTTCTTACACATTGTTCCACCACCTGATTCTTCTCCCCTCCCAGGAAACTTTTTATTTTTTGTTACTTCCCTTCATGTCCTGGTTCCTCATCTGGGAACGTACCATACATTTCCCTGAAGCAATGGGGGAAACATGGGCAAATAAAATCGGTCACATTAAGGATCTACACATTGCTACAGATACTGAAGTAAACTAAAGCTATATCATGTCTGTCTGTTGTTTGGTGCTGGGAAAGCAGTGTGCAGTGGCTTTTTCAGAGCTTTTTATCAGCTGCCTGCTGCTGCTGCTGTGAACCACACTGATTACAGCGTCGGAGCAGACAAAACAGCAAAGGCAAAAGCAATGTTTTGGACCACAATGAGCTGAAAGATATTAAAACACTATGTAAAGCTGAGATAAACTACTTCAGCCAACCAAGAGTTAATAGGTACAATAAAAAGGTTACAATACCAAAGGGATCCCTGAAGTGTAAGAAGATGCTAACACTTAGCATCCAATCTTCCAATCCCAATCAACAATTGACAAGTTTCCCTTGTCTTGTAGACTTGAAGCAATCAGTCAAATGTATGTTAATATGCTAAACAAATGGTACAGACCTTTACTTCGAGACGGTAGAAATTCTCCTAGGTTACAAAAAGAGAAATGGAAAATCAGCAACATAGTAAATACAGATTGAACTGGATAAAGCATGCCATGGTTTAGATATACACATACAGTACTTTGTCACTTTTATTAGAAGTTTAATAGGTTAGTGGCAGCAGTTAGCAGAGAGTTAGCGAAAAACAGAACCTTTTTAACAAGAGGAGCTAACTATATCAGTGCAGCTATTAATGAGAAACAACACATAGGTTTTACTATAGTTGAGTACTGTGATTTCCAGTTGTTGCCTTCATTAGTCGACTGTTACGGGGGGAGGACCAGGACTTATCAGTCATCATCTATGTAGAGTTAATCTACACATTCCCACAAATGTAGTCATTATAGATATTGTACCTTTTGCTTTCTTAATCTTCACCTCCACCTTCTCCTCCTCCTCCTCCAACCATCTTGAATCTTTGAGATGGTTCATACATAAAGTCAGTTTAAAAATACCACCTTATTAACAATCATCTGGCCGTGTGGTCACCTAGATCCACGGATGTCTTTTTATAGTCTCTCAGCCACTCACTGTCTGTGAAGGCAGCAGCTTCTTACAATGGCATTTATCCATCAGTTTTCATCTATAAATCTTTTATTTGCAAAAGATTTATAGATCAAAATAAAAAGATTCTTTAAGTCATATCATGAAAAATTGCAGTACACGTGCTGTTCAATAATCAGAAGAATCTGTTGTGGGTTTTTAATTGATCATCCGCACATCCTTGAGGTAAACTTTAGGTAAACAAGATTTATAAAAGACTTTCACTTTCATCACTTTCATTTGAACAGCAAGTGTAATGGAGCTCAGCATTAATGAGACGTTCAAACAGCAGCCAGCAGTCATTTCTTATTCTACAGCTGTATCATCATTGCAGAAGGAAATCAAATCAAAAGTAGCAGAGGGACAAACCTTTTTTTCTCACTGCGTATAGATTTCCTAGAGAAGAGCAGAGGGAATTCAGTAACTGTCGTGTTAACACTAAAATGTCATATCTTTTGCAGCTTTATGTGTAGAGTGACTGTACCGTCGTCTTCTTCAGGTGCGATCAGGTTTGCAGCAAATTTTAATACCACACTGATGACATTGGCTGATTCCTCCATGGCATCACTCACCGCCTTCATGGGGTCTGAGCCGATCTTGGTGAGGCCTCCTGGTGGAGCAGGGACAGCAGCACAACAGTTGAATTAGACACTCATTTTGTTTGACTGAAGTTGTTCACCTGGTTGTTCTTGACCAAACCGAACAAATACATTTTCAGGAAGAGCTTCTTACCTCTCACGCTTACATTTCCTCAGTGCAGACAAAGCTCTCATTCTTAAACATAGCAAAAGGTTAAACTGAGGTGGGGAAATACGAAATCTGGATTTCAGGAATAGATCAATGTCACATTAGGAGCAAAGGTTAACCCACCTTCCAGTTTAACCACTGCAAAAGGCCTTCTACATTGCATACTGATGTGCAAATAGCATTTTAAAAAAATCACACTGACCCTTATTCATCAGGTTACTATTCATGTCTCCTTATCTGCTTTAAAACAATAAAAAAAAACATATACATTTTTACTGTCATGTTAAAAGTTTTAAAGGCTACAAAAAAAATCTGAACTTTCTGATGAAGGAGGGCCAGTGTTCTCAGTGCAAACAACATCAAAACATGATTTGTTTTGGATCAGGGCTGTCATATATATCTAAATATCCAATGAAAGGCTGAGAAACTCTCAATGTGTGAAAATGAACAAAATGAAATATTAGATTATTTATTGAGGCTGCATGATTCCACTTTTGTTTTTAATCAGCCATCCACAGCGTCTTTTGCATATCTTACAGTACTATTAGCCCTGAATGGAGCACGGTCTACACAAATGGCAAAAAGGCAAAATAAACACTGGGAATTATAGAATAAATATATATATTACAGAAAAATATAGCAGTAAAATATAAGGGGTTTTTTCTCTTTTTTGTTACTTTAGTTTGAAACAACATAACAGAACATATCGGGAGAACAAGATAGAAGATGCATGATAAAACACTGAGGTAGAGATTTCAGAAGAGCTTGATTTATCTAATTTTGTAGACAAGATCAGAACTCTGGTGTTTGTTACATCAAGCTCACCTGAAGTTCAAATATTCAAAAGTTTTTTTCAGGTTCAAAATACTTTGGTTGATACTTTCTGTTTATTTTTTCAAATATTTGAACGTGGGTTTTCTTCCTCACACAAAAATATGCAGGTAACTATGAACAAATATTAAATGAACAAGCTCAGGAAATGATACACGTCCTAGATATCTACGAGGTAAACTAATAACTAGACATTACATCCCATTACTGTATATCCGAACACATCAGAATAATGTCATTATCAAGCATGAAGGTTGTACCAGAGAGAAAGCAGCTTGGACTTAGCTGCAGACTTGGCTGTGAAGGACTGTCTAACATTGATAGCTAATATCAGCAGTCAATGTTAAGTTGTTAGTAGTTTTATCAGCTGCTCTAGAAAAAGCTTCTGGTCTGAGGAGTTAGTATCAGGTAAGGTGCCTTGCCTCTATGCCCTGAATCCTTTAAAACCTTCCTGACGGCAGGAGGTGGGTGACCTGGTTGGATGAGAAACACAGTGGCAATAAGCAACAACAGTGAGCACGAAGAGGAGAGAAGGAGAGTGGAAGGAGAGAGGGAAAGAGATATAGTTTTTCTGTGTTCACACTGTGATGGTGTGATGATGGTAAAGTTGTAACAGCCTCTGACTTGGTCAGAGAACATGCTTTTACATAAATGAAAACTGTGGCAGAAAGAACAAAAGAGAACTTGACATTGCTCTTAAAATCAATGCACACATTGATTTGTCCTCATGTTTCTTTTGTCCTCTTGTCCAAGATGACAGTGTGGATGTGGAGGATATTTCATTAACAGTATTATAGTATAGGAAAATATATGGAATGCTATGTTTTGAGGGTGCTTTGTTATTACAGTTTTTTCATGGATTTCTATTCATTTGAGGTGAAAATCTTATGTAATAATATATAATATGTTATAATGAAGAAAGATGTTTGTGTTATGGTTAGATAATTGAGTAAAGTTGAACACAACAGAAATTCATGAAATGTTGGAAGCATTGTTTGTTTTAATGTTATGAGGAGAAATGGAACCTATGCTTGCAACTTAGTGATGTTACTGTTACAGGAAAAACTTATGAACAAGTAAAATTAGTAGATTTTATATCAGGGCATTTTAGTGTGTTGTACAGAAACATAAAGATAAAATTATCAGAGTGAAATTAGGGAAAAGAAAGAAGAGAAAGACATAAAAAAGGGCATTTTTGATAAGACGTTACATTCAAAACAATGGTAAAATAGAAAGGAGACAGCCACAGTGGAAGAACTCCTTGGTTTCTCCTTTTTCAAGTTCTACCTGTGATACCAACAGTACTTGTTTGTTGTCTACTGATGCTGCAGAGCCTGTCTCACACTGCCTTATATGTACCATCATGAACATCTGACTGTAGACCACTTAAAAAGCCTGCGAGAAAGAAGCAAGTCATTCTGCAGGCAAAACTGTCATTAAATGAACTGGCAGATCCACTTGCAGCTAACTCGTCACATTGCTGACTAGATACTCATGTTCCTGTTGGAACCATTTTGTCCTTCAGGTCTATCTTTGAAAGTCATCACAAATGTTTGGCATCAACCCTTCTGATTTAGAGCTTGGACAGAGGCTGATAATTGTGCAAGACTATATGAACAACTGCGGATTTCACAAAGCAAAACAAGATTTTCGGTCAAACCTTTATTACATGAGAAATGTACTATATAATTTATCCTAATCTGAAAATCAAGTCCGAAGCTATTAATAATGCCATCTTGCACATAACTATGAACAGCATGCTGCTTCAATAATTTGCTCTTTAAGGTAGCAAACACAACTACTTAAAACCTCTAAGTTACACCATATGCAGCATATTGGTAGCCTGGTTTCTAAGTTACCTGATGTTAATACTTGTGGCTACTGAACTGATTTTGTTGCTGAAGCAAAATCTCATCTCTTAACAGAGACTGTTACGAGATGAGATTTTGCCAGTGGCCATATACAGTCTGAGCCACAGCCAGCCCACAATTGGTCCTTTGGTGCCAGAACAGAGTTAGAGTCAAAACTCAGCCAGAACCTGCCAGATCTGTCTGACTAACCTACATTTCCATACAAGATGTAAATTTCAACATTTGAGTCAAGTAGAAGCAAAAACTTATTCCTGTATGGCTCTTCTTAAGTGTCTGATTTAAGAAAATATACCCCTGTATCTGAAGCTGAGAAGCTAAGAGGTGAGAATAGGTAGAAGCAAAGCCCTTTCCATACCTGAAATGGTCTTGTAGTCCATCAGATCAAACATGATGACAAAAACACAAGACCATGTAATGACGAGAGCCAGAACTAAGATCCAGGCCAGTGGGGAACTGAACGTAGAGTGGAGGTCATCTGTGAACGTTTTCTTGGAGGTCCGTACAGATGGCAACCCGGCGTCTCCATTCTTACTGTCGATGACCATGGTGGTGGTAGTTGTCGACGACCGTGCTGAGGAGTAAAATATGAGAAACCATGGTCAGATACAGGGGATTGAATGTGGCCTTTTCCACAAATTCATACTGCTATCTGCCCTGTGCAACCAGTGTTTTAATATTTTAACAATATAAGTATTCTGATAACATAGGTGGTAGTAACTAATAGGTGTAGAGGAGCTATGGATGTATTCAGTTGGCAGTTTATTAGGTACATCTAATAACAGAGGACATGGCATTATACTGTCGGCTGTTTGCGATATTTTGTCAACCCCATTTTCAGTTGTATGCAAAAAATTAAAAGTAGCAGTGCAGTGACATTTGAAGAAAGGCTCATTTTTAATGTCTGTTTGCTGCAGGGTATGTATTTACTTTATCTCACTTCAAAACTCAGCAAAGATTTAATCCGCCTAGGGGTGCCAAAACCTTTGAATACAAATGAGTGATCTAAGTAACAGACACACAACTCACTGTAATGCAAGACAAAGTACATCCTCCAAAGTGACCATGAAGTGAATCAACACCTCTCTGAAACAGTTTCAACAACAACTAAAGATTAAAACCTTTCTGTAGGGAGGGTTTATTGCATTAGATTACACCAGTTTTAATACTGTAGACCAAATGAACTGGAAACTCCCTTTTTCTTCTCATGGTGATTTTGTTGTGATGTTGAACATTATTAACCTTACGGTGTGTTGATATCATGACAGAGCCCTTGTTATATCAACAAAAACAGAGGAAAGGAAATAAGGAGGAAGGAAGGGAAACAAAAGGGAAATCACAACTTATAGAATTAATAATGAAGGTGAGAAGATATGACAGCCTGAGCTGATATACTGTGTTCCTTTAAATGATGTGATTAATTTTGTCAGAAATGAGCAGGTGGACCTGGTTCACCAGTAAAACTCCCTTCCTTTCTTTTTGTATATGACAGCAATTCAGTTAATATTCTTGTATGTGAATAAATTAATAAGAATGAGTCATCATAATAACAGTAATAATTTATACATAGCTTTCAAAAAAATGCTACAAAGTGATTGAAGTAAAGGCAGACAACCGCACAGAACAGTAAAAAGTTTAGTTATAATTACAGTAATGATTGTGCCACCTGGGCCAGGAGGCCGAAAACAAAACAAGCTAGCATTAACATACTGCAAGAATTAAGTTTTTACACTGAGGAGTTAGCAAACAATATCCCTACAAACATATTCATCTGACACGGACGTCATTGGCATTCATCTGGTGCAATGTTGTCATCCGACTGACAAATGTTAGTCCACTATTTTAGCTCTGTTTTGGTCTCCACCAGCTCTTCAGAAGAATATCTGTCTCTTTAGCTGCTAACGTTGCATGTTTCACCTTTTTCGCTACCAAGTTAGTTAGCTAACAGGCGTTTAGTGCCAAACAGTAGCGTTTTGTGGGTTTATTGGAGCCGGTTTTCATAGTTGTAAACAGCTCTCTGTGGTGATTGATTAAAGTAAATCTCAAACCTTGGTTGTTAAGTTTGCTGTTTTCAGTTTTATGATATTTTGCCACCGGCGTCTAAAAGCATATTCTGTACATCTGGTGTTATTTTAGCCCTAACCCTAAGTCTAAACTAAATAATTATCATTCTTAGCGTCTACACCTACCTCTGGGGGGTGCTTTTCATGGCAGGGGGCTAATAACGGCGCAACACCAGCAGCTGGTTTCCGTTAAACATTGTGTTGCTATAGCAACCCCCACTGGCAGAGTTCCATAGTAACTGCAATTCGCTATGGTCTGACGTCTTCAATCTGCCGTTGGTCAAGAAAATATTGACAGGCATCTTTTATTCTCTCGAAATGTTTTTGTTGCAGCATTATCCGTGAGTATTACTTTATTATATTTGTTATTATGACTGTTGAAGTGTGAAGAAGTTAAATTATTTCGTGCGGCCAGTTTGCTACCAAGCATTCTCTCAGCGGTTAGCTAGCTGTCCAGGGCTAACATGTTGCTAGTCCAAGCAGGTGAAGTTAATTTACCGTTGGACTGTTTACTACCATTGGGACTGTTGCTTTTTGACACTTCGTTTTTTTGCTAGCATGAGGTACGATATACTAATTTGACCATATCCTGTTTTCCTGCGTGAATTATTTTTTACTTAACAGTTTCCTTTTGTAAAAACCTCAGACCCCTGTCTTGCAATGTATTTTTAGTTCCCTGGATAGCTGTACATGCTTAGTGAGGGCTGAAGACAGTAATATGCTGAGTGGCTACACTATTCTCTCTTTTATAGCAACTAACTAGCCCCATCTTCTGATAACTAACATATCTTTTTTCAGTACATAAGCACTTTTCTACTATTCATACATTTCTAGCACTCTGATTCACATTTCAAGTTACACTTCGTGCCACAGGGTATGAATTCAGAGCACAGAAAGTGTCTACCTGAAGTTGTGTGGAAAGTGGGTCAAGTACTATTTAGGGTCAGAAAGTCAGCAATTAAATTTCTGACAATTTTTGTAACAGACTCTCAATACTGCCCCAGTCTTGCACAGTCTTGTAATTCTAGTCACTTTCTTAATGTGGAACCAGCGAAATCTGTTTTGTGTTTAGCTTGAAATGAGTTTATGATAAATCAACAAAAAAAGAGACCACAAGTAGTGTGCCTGTAAACCCTCATTTCCAACAGTGCATCATGTTATTGACTCTCTTTCATAAAGATACGAGACAATCAATTCATATTGTCTCATTTTGTCATAAAATGCGTCAGTTGGTAATGTCACTGTGGCTGCATTAGGAGAGCCCAGACCACCTGTTAACTCTCTTCAGTTCACTTTTGGCAGCTACTTTAGATTACTCTGTTACTGCTGGCTCAAACAGCTTAGCAGCACTCTAAACACACACAGACACACACACACGTCTGTCTAACTGCATTACTCTGACTCCAACAGGTCAGTTCAAAATATGAGTGACCGCATATGAAACCTCCCAGATGCTGCTGTGGGACGACTGTCATGACACTGGACGGCTGGTGTAGGTTTGAGTAAGTGCAACTAAATGTCCCGAAAAATGTCAATGTGGTTACCCATCCTTTTTTTTCAAGGATATAATTAGATTGACAAACATGATACTTAAACACAAGTGCAAAGAACTAAAGTAAAAGTAAAATAATTCCTATTTTAGAAAAAAATATCAAGAAAAATTATGCTTGTGGCAAGTTAATGGGTGGCCTCTCTGCAGTATGAATTACCATGGCCCAAGGATGCTTATGTCGGTCTTTAAACATTTATCTAGTGTCACTGCTCCCATTAGATTTTCATCTTAAACAACACTAAGGTAACTGAGCTTGAAACTAAATTGCTGGATTTTCATATAATTTGTGTAACTTGAGACATAAGACATGAGTAGCTCTCATTCATGACAAAATGCTCAAAAGTATTTAGAAGACAGAGGCCACATGCTACGATATTCACTGTATATAATCAGGGTGAAAGTTTTGTATTGATGTCAGGTAATGCACTGAGAGAAACATCATAATACATGTCATGTCATACCTCCCTTGCTAACTACTATCTTGCTCAATAGCCTGTAAGCCAATAACAACCATGCTAACAATTACTATCATCAATGTACCTTGATTGGTCATGCATACGTAGATATTTTATTAGCTAATACACTGGATAAATTGGAGCATTTAATGTGAATAAACATTTCAGCTACATGCTAGAACAGGCTTGAACATGTAAATTAGAAATACTACATTAACTATTTGTAAATTAGATGTAGCCAGTATGCAGGTTAATGAAGACACTGTAAATATCCTATATACACAAACTACACATAGAAATATCCCAGTCACAGTTACACTACTTTCAGGCTGTATTCATTAGAAACAAGGCTACAACCGGAACTCAAAGTTATTTATTGAGCAACTCATGCTATAGATCCAACGAGCTGCACTGCTGCACAGTCTTCCCCTGATACATAGGAACCACAGCAGTTTGAGTGACAATTGCTTGGAAGATTCACTTGAATAGCTGACACAGTGTTTTTATGTTTGAGAATTTGCATTGTTGTGCATATCTAAGCCAAAATCTACTCTCAGTTTCCTCTTTTAGTGGCAAACCAATAAACCACTGAAACACTGAAACCTTGTTTTTGGTTCTCTCCTGACCCTTTGACCTTTTCTGACCTCTGTGAACTTCAATAGCAAAACCCTCAGATCAGGTGTCAAATTACACGCAAAATATCTAGTGAACCCTTTTTGGACATTATTACTGGGCATGAAATCTTTCCTTTCCCCTTCAGTCGGATGCCTCTGTTGGCCGCCACTTTCTAAACCCATCTCTAAATGGTTTGACCAACCGTCCATTCACGATTCCTCCTTTTATGGCTGACTTGTCTCCACAACATGAATAAGATTTCTGTTGTTACTCTCACTGTATCCATAGCAGCTCAGCTCAGGACAGTCATTAGGGACTAGTGGTTCCCTGTTCCATCAGAATACAGGGAAGTGTAGTCATAACATTTCCTTAATAAGTGTACAGATCTGAACTAAGCCCAGCAAAGACCTTTACGACCTGGCAGGTTAAGCATGGTGATGCTACTAATCAGATGAATGAATTGATTGACGCTATTTCCCTGTCTCCATCTAGCATTAGTGTTGGATCTGCTGTTGATGTTAGTGTGGACAATGTAGACTGTTCATACAGACAAATTAAATTACAGTAATGAGTGTGAGGAAATGGATCACAGGTCAGCATAACTACAAAAGCTGCAGGCATCACATCCTAAATTCTACAATACAGAAAAAAAGTCAACTGTATCACAAACTCAATCTCCATTATGTGTGATCTATATTTGGAAAACAAAAATTAGCAAATTTACACAAAACAGTTGACATTTTCTCCATTATAAAATAAGAATTTTATAATGGCTCTGGCTCAGCTAATGCTCTGCTGCCTCACAGACATCAGTTCACTTCCCTAAGTATGGACTGTTGTGTAAACACTTTGTAAACACTTCTGACTGACTTGATTTGTGTATTCACTGAACTGTCATAAGTCCCATGATTACTCTCACACACACTTGCTGCCAAAAAGTATAGAAGAAGCTTCAACAGCTATTGAAGCTGGAATGGAAATGCAACAACCATTGTAATATCAACACATCTCATATTTCCACAGCAAAACCGAGCTTGACGTTAAAGCACGTTTACCAAAATGCTTTAACACGTTGATCTTTCTTGTCACTGGTAAAGTTTTAATATCTTTAAATAATTTCATGATCTTGACTGTATTATTGTAACACACCAAAGAGTTCTTGTGTGTATATGTTTTAAACACAACAGTCTGAGAGAACTATTGAATAATATTGTTATCTTTTACAGGATCATGGGCTTCCACAATTTTTACAGTTCATCTACGTCAGTTCTCAGGGCCATGAGAGAAGGAGGCAACTCAGAAAATAACAGCTAAAATTCAAGAGGATAATGTAAGTAGGTCTTTTACTGCCATTTATTTTCTTGTAGTAGGGAGATAATTGATAAGTAACAGTGAGACAAAAGCTGGATGCCCTGAGATAACAAGATAATTACATTGGTGTTGAATTAGCTTCTTTAAAAAATAATAAACATCACAAGAGCAAATGTTTTGAGTGTGAAAAGTTCATTCTTGACCTTTTGAAACAGCTGCATGAAAAAAGTATTTTAATACACTTTTTCCTTACTAGCTTTGTATAGGTTTTGCTCAGTTGTCATCATCGCCAACTCCATCTGCTGATTAAGACCAAGATGCGACAGATAACTCCAGAAAACCTTGTGTAGAAGGAGATTATATTGTTATCTTGTCAAACATAATTTTTAGCTGTGAGACAATACACTATTTATGTTATCAACTTAGGAAAACAATCTTTGCTCCATCTAACTGGATAATTATCCTTTAATTAAAGGGCCAAAACACCCACACAGGTATTTAGAGTCATTATGGTTTATTAGCTCTCTTCAGGTTGGTGTGAAGACCAATGCTGAAGTAATGAAACTCCATTTACTTTGAAGCTTTTCCCATTGTGACATGTCAAAGTCTCTTCTATGAAAAAGGCTTATCACTGAAGGGCAAGTTGCTCCGCCTTCACAAGTGCATTGAAACAAACAGGAGAATCATGGAGCTGTCAATCAAGTAGATGCCCACAGAGATTCTGTTTAATCAGCCAAAATAAGTGAAAACACCTGTGTAGGTGCATCATAGGTGTGCAATTAAGCTGTGACAAGATATGAGACTACAAGAAAATATTTGATGACAACCACAGCTGCTCTCTGCTCCCAGACCCATCTGTCTTCTCATTTCATTATCCACAGACAAAAAACTGTTAAAATAGTATTACAGCAGTACCAGTCGATGAGGTTACATGCTACAGGGGGCACAGTGTTGATGCTGACTGATCTTATACAGCACTGTAGATGTCACAGGGGTCTTCAAGCTGCATTACAAATAGCAGATACATGATAGCAGCATATTTTTAGATGCTTCCAATCATGAAATTCCCCTACACACCAGATAGCACAACAACACAGGGTCTGTGTGCAAAGCAAAACACACTAGAGCGTCATATCTACATCATGAGAGGCATCTGTTATGTAATAAAATTGAATAGCAATACTTAATGTGATGATACTTTACCTTCAACTGCTTCAGTCATTGTTTCAAACTAAAAAAGTTCAATTCCAAGAGTAAATCCTTTGTGCAGATTATGTTGCCATGAAAACAAATATTTACAGTAGATCTTCAACTTGTCTGCACAATTTAATCCCAGTCTTTAATTCCACTCCAGCAGCATCATGTGAATGGCTGGTGCTGAGGATATGTGGAAAACCTGAACCCTTTGGCCACCACTGGTAACACTACACCTCCTTCTCCATTCTCAGGACTGAAGTTTGCACTGTTTTGTTCCAGAAATCAAAAACTCTTGAAAGGTCCAGATGACTGCGTGGTGGCCCAGATAGGTGACTTCTATCCCAGTGGATGAGGCCGGGGAGACAGACAGAGACCCAAGTTGAGGTGGCCAATGTCTTTACCCTTTGCTTGGTTGGGGCTGGCGTTGGAGATAGAGCAGCCCCCCCCCCCCCCCCCCCCCCCCCAGCTCTGACAGAATTAGATCAACCACGATGCAAGGGAAAGAAGGAAGAGAGATTGGGAGAGAGAGCTTCAAGGTAACTTTATTCCAATGTTGCTGCTGGAGTCACGTGATGACAGTGTGGACAGTGGTTTCACACTGCTTAAAGATTATAATCTTTCTCTTTATTTGTTATTGTCAAAAACTGTCAGTTGCCCACTATAAAACTCTGACTCTTAGGTTCTATTACATTCACGCTATGTTTCTGAGCCTCAGGCCCTGAGTTATTCTTAGAGCGGATCGCTGCTGCTGGTATTCTGCTTCGCCTTTTTAGGCCAGAGGCGTGACCTTAACACCCCATCCCCCTAACCCCCCCTCCATGTTACCTAATCCCCCTCCTCTAGAGCTCCACTGTTCAGTGCAGAGCTGTCATCAAGTGGCGAGAGAGAGGGAGAGAAAATATCAGAATGGCTGAGGTGTCTGCAGTATATTCAAAGTGTAACTGAATTTACGGCGACATCATGGCACTAAAAGAACGCAACAGGACTCCATGTCTGTTCGTTTAAGATGTGAATGATAGATCAGGAAATACTTGTGTGACCTGTCATCCAACCACATCCACAGGCAAGTGTTTATACCTGTTCCAAATGCCCACACTTGAAGACAGGGCAAAAAGACTTCTATCACGGTCTCCCAGTGTCATTCCACTGCCCCTCTGATCACCCTCCAACAATCCTGTGTCTTTTACTTGTGTTTGTAATCTCAACATAATGAATTGCACACATGCTCAACCCCAACTTGCCCCAACCCCAACTTGCTCACTGGGCTACCAAACATTGAATTCTGAATAAACTACACTATCTGGCTAAAAACTAAAACTGGCTTTTGAGTGAGTAGCTGTGCAGTTGCTGACCCACACTTTGTTTTATACTGTTTCTACAAAGTTTAGTTCGTTTTTGCTAACTTGGCCAGACAAGCTCAGTCCAGGCAGTGTAGGTGCAAGTGACATTATCCAAACTGTGTGGTACATATCTGCCCAGGCTGGCTTAATTCTCAAATGGAAAATACACAAATATGACACAGTTAATTTGATTGAGCAGTTTTTATTTGTTAAGCAGCACAAAGACAGTCATTAAGTCATTATTTTACAGAGCTGTAGTCTTCATTTAAAGCTACGTAGCACAGGTTACTTCACTTAACACACATTTGAACATGTACATGACAGAAACCTTGTATCTCTAAAGCACAGTCACTGGGGTTGAGAGGAGTCATAATCCTGGCTTTACATACTCATGAAACATTTTTTTCACATTTCACAAGTCTATCTCAAAACAACACTGATATACCCATTTGTACATTGAAAGGGTTTTTATTTTTTTTCCACACTGGCCGCAAAGAGGGCTGTTAGCCTTGAGAGCCCTGCAAGGAAGAAAGAAAGAAAAGAAAATGAGTAATAATAATTAGTAATAATCAAACTGAATCATGTGCATCATTCCAGTGGTGGAACACAGTGACAGTCCCTTACTGAATTTACAATATCATTGAATGTCACACTGATTGTGTGAAAACCTGATGGTCCATTTGATCCATGCTGTAAACACAAAATGATATAATTCTCTTTAAAAGTTGGTTTGGAGAAGACGACTGCTTATTCACACATCTAGCAGATACAGATCATCATAAGCATTCCTTTGAAGACATGTAATATTCACTCTCCTCTTAGCTCTGTTTTGGTCTCCACCTCCTCCTAAGAAATAGGAGCTAGGTGCTAAATGTTCCATGTTCAGCAACTAGTCACTGAGGTTGTCTGTCTGCCACTTGTTGCTGGGCAGAAAGTTGGCTTATCAGAGCTATTTCATTTAAAACAGCTATGGTCTGCATCTGGAAACAAGGTTTTGGAGTTTAGGTTTGATGAGAGTAAATCAAAACAGTGAAAGTGTCGGCTGTAAAATCCAAAGAATTCACCATCATGAGTTATGCCGGTTTTCTGCCTGGACACAAATGAAATTTAATTTGTGATCCTCACAATGTAGAAAAACTATAATTTAAAAAATCATCAGCAACATCTGTTCCCTGAAACAGTGTCTCAATTATAGTGGATAATCCACAGACCTGGGAATATTTTAGGGAATATTTCTTCAAAGAAAAGTTTGAGCCAGTCATCAAACATGGTTGCCAAGTCCTGCTTTTAAAGGATGGAACTGATTACTCCTTATTGTACAGGCTCTGACTTTTCTCAGAGGCTCATGCGGTTCCACTCATATCACAGTTGAGGGTTCATTTGGCTGGTAGAATCATCAAGGAAGATCACTTGGTCCATTCGGTCACAAATTTGACCCTCGTCAGACATGGGTGGATGACGACAGTTGCGTCACACGGATGTGCAAAGTATGCAATGACCATAAGGGTCAGCCACACCCAAATTTATAAGAGCATAATTTTGGACTGAAATTGATTCATTTAAAAGGGCTGACAATGTGAGGCCATGGGGGGGACATCGAAAAATAGAGGTATTGCAAGAACAATTAGAGCCTGTACAGAAGCAATCATTATAATACCAAGATAAGGACATTTTAACACTGATAAAATTTCTCTGTAGACGTTTCACCAGCCAGTGTGAAACTGGTCAACCATTATCAGGAGCTCTGTCCAGGGCCTCGCTGATGTCCGTTCCCACTCGAGAAGCAACAGGACAGAAAACCAGACAGTAGTCACATTCTTGATGAGAGTCTACCTCCCTGTGGCCAGCTTCTTTAAACTTTTTAACAAAGTCTCGATGAGCATCATTAGTATTTCCAGCTGAAAATGCAAAAGCAAATTTAGAATCCAAGTCTGAACTGAGGGTGGTCAGATGCAGCTCCATAACATCATTGTTTATAGTGATGTATCACTTACTGATGTACAGTCGTGGCCAAAAGTTTTGAGAATGACACAAATATTACATTTTCACAGGGTCTGCTGCTTCAGGGTTTTTAGGTGTTTGTGTCAGATGTTTCTATGGTATACTGAAATATAATTACAAGCATTTCATAAGTATCAAAAGCTTTTATTGACAATTACACTGAGTTCATGAAAAACGTCAATATTTGCAGTGTTGACCCTTCTTTTTCAAGACCTCTGCAATTCTCCCTGGCATGCTGTCAATCAACTTCTGGACCAAATCCTGACTGATGGCAGTCCATTCTTGCATAATCAATGCTTGGAGTTTGTCAGAATTTGTGGGTTTTTGTTTGTCCACCCGCCTCTTGAGGATTGACCACAAGTTCTCAATGGGATTAAGATCTGGGGAGTTTCCTGGCCATGGACCCAAAATCTTTATGTTTTGTTCCCCGAGCCATTTAGTTATTACTTTTGCTTTATGGCAAGGTGCTCCATCATGCTGGAAAAGGCATTGTTCATCACCAAACTGCTCTTGGATGGTTGGGAGAAGTTGCTCTCGGAGGATGTTCTGGTACCATTCTTTATTCAAGGCTGTGTTTTTAGGCAAGATTGTGAGAGAGCCTACTCCCTTGACTGAGAAGCAACCCCACACATGAATGGTCTCAGGATGCTTTACTGCTGGCATGAGACAGGACTGATGGTAGCGCTCACCTCGTGTTCTCCGAACAAGCTTTTTTCCAGATGCCCCAAACAATCGGAAAGGGGATTCATCAGAGAAAATGACTTTACCCCAGTCCTCAGCAGTCCAATCCCTGTACCTTTTGCAGAATATCAGTCTGTCCCTGATGTTTTTTCTGGAGAGAAGTGGCTTCTTTGCTGCCCTTCTTGACACCAGGCCTTCCTCCAAAAGTCTTCACCTCACTGTACGTGCAGATGCACTCACACCTGCCTGCTGCCATTCCTGAGCAAGCTCTGCACTGGTGGTGGCCCGATCCCGCAGCTGAAACAACTTTAGGAGACGGTCCTGGCTCTTGCTGGACTTTCTTGGGCACCCTGGAGCCTGTTTGGCAACAATTGAACCTCTCTCCTTGAAGTTCTTGATAATCTGATAGATGGTTGACTGAGGTGCAATCTTACTAGCTGCTATAAACTTCCCTGTTAGGCCCTTTTTGTGCAATGCAATGATGACTGCACGTGTTTCCTTGCAGGTAACCATCGTTAACAGAAGAGGAACAATGATGTCAAGCACCATCCTCCTTTTAAAGTGTCCAGTCTGTTATTCTAACTCAATCAATCTCCAGCCTTGTCCTCATCAACACCCACACCTGTGTTAACGGAGGAATCATTGAAATGATGTTAGCTGGTCCTTTTGTGGCAGGGCTGAAATGCAGTGGAAATGTTTTTTTGGGGATAAAGTTAATTTTCAAGGCAAAGAGGGACTTTGCAATTAATTGCAGTTGAGCTGATCACTCCTCATAACATTCTGGAGTATATGCAAATTGCCATTATAGAAACTGAAGCAGCAGACTTTGAAAATTAATATTTGTGTCATTTCAAAACTTTTGGCCACGACCGTACATACTGAAACTTTGGAGTTTGTCCACTGACTGCAGAAGCATCGTTTTTACCCTTCGCTGAACTTTTGGATGCATTTTGGCCCAAATATAAAGACTGGATTTTGTCTCCCATCACATACACTAACCATTTCTTTGCAGCCAGTACAGGCACAAGGAGCAACTACAGCAACAAAACCCTTTCAATGTACTGTACATATGGTCAAGATAAGATGAAAACAGTGGGCCTATCCTTTAAAGTCACTCATTTTTCAACTTATGGCAGACCAGTGTTTTTTTGTTCTAACATTCGGTTACTTGTTTAAGGCCTGTATCTGCAGATCTGCTCTTCTTCCATCATTTCCCCCTCTGTTGTGCTTCAGATATAATATTTGTGATCAAAAGCTTCAGCCCAATTTATATTTACATTTATATCAGCTTTCACAACTACACGACAGTAACAACAATAATATCAATTAAGCTTTCGCACATGTACATGACATAGCACATTTATTTTGAATAACGCAGTGTAATAATGTGATGGAAACTGATTCCTTTTTCATTTTGTCATACATGTCAGTGACAGCTGTCACTTGAACCTATAAAGTTTAACAGGAATAGTTATCATCATGATCTGACCTGCCATCCCCACAAAAATTGTTCTTTATATCTAGAATAACGAAAAACAGAACAAGTAGTCATGAGATTTTGTGTCCATTCTTTTAGATTGGAGGCCTTCTAGGAGGTTATCAGTTTAAATGGATGGATATGAGGATATGAGGATTACACATACCAATAACATAACTATTTAACGTACATGGCCCTATAAAGGCTTGAAAATAAATCTGATCGAAGATCTGAAGGTCATGATTAAAGTCACACTTACAATCTAAGACTTGAGAGGCTAGAGAGCCCTGCAAGGAAGAAGGAAAGAAAAGAACATGAGTAATAATAATTAGTAATAATCAAACTGAATCATGTGCATCATTCCAGTGGTGGAACACAGTGACAGTCCCTTAATAAATTTACAATATCATTGAATGTCACACTGATTGTGTGAAAACCTGATGGTATCACCTCAGTAAATCCAGTCATTGCCTGGCCAAATCCAAGATGCTTCTGGATGTTACACCATGCAGTTTCATTGGTGGGACAGTTCAGGAGTCTGGTCTCATAGAACAGACAGTCCACTGTGAGGTGGACGTTTGTGTTCTCCACCAGTCTCCTGCTTTCAGCCACAACATGGTCAGGATTAAAGGTGTGATGCATCACCACCAGAATTATCGGTTTACCAGCTGTAAGCACAGAGATAACGACCAAATCAATCAAACCAGTTACAGCCTGTACAGAAGCAATCATTATAATACCAAGATAAGGACATTTTAACAGTGATTGGTCAAATTTCTCTGTAGACGTTTCACCAGCCAGTATGAAACTGGTCAACCATTACCAGGAGCTCTGTCCTGGGCCTCGCTGACGTCCGTTCCCACTCGAGAAGCAACAGGACAGAAAACCAGACAGTAGTCACATTCTTGATGAGAGTCTACCTCCCTGTGGCCAGCTTCTTTAAACTTTTTAACAAAGTCTCGATGAGCATCATTCGTATTTCCCGCCAAGAAGACAAAAAAATTCTTCCGTGACGCTGAAGACAAATGAAGAAGAATGTTTGAGTCATTAATAAGCCGTAACATAATTTTGTGTAAGCACGCTACCTCAACCAGATGAAGTCAAATCTCATTTACATCTAGTTTTGTACTGAACTGAATCAAAACACTGAAAATGCAAAAGCAAATTTAGAATCCAAGGCTGAACTGAGGGTGGTCAGATGCAGCTCCATAACATCATTGTTTATAGTGATGTATCACTTACTGATGTACATACTGAAACTTTGGAGTTTGTCCACTGATTGCAGAAGCATCGTTTTTACCCTTAGCTGAACTTTTGGATGCATTTTGGCCCAAATATAAAGACTGGATTTTGTCTCCCATCACATACACTAACCATTTCTTTGCAGCCAGTACAGGCACAAGGAGCAACTACAGCAACAAAACCCTTTCAATGTACTGTACATATGGTCAAGATAAGATGAAAACAGTGGGCCTATCCTTTAAAGTCACTCATTTTTCAACTTATGGCAGACCAGTGTTTTTTTGTTCTAACATTCGGTTACTTGTTTAAGGCCTGTATCTGCAGATCTGCTCTTCTTCCATCATTTCCCCCTCTGTTGTGCTTCAGATATAATATTTGTGATCAAAAGCTTCAGCCCAATTTATATTTACATTTATATCAGCTTTCACAACTACACGACAGTAACAACAATAATATCAATTAAGCTCGCACATGTACATGACTTAGCACATTTATTTTGAATAACGCAGTGTAATAATATGATGGAAATTGATTCCTTTTTCATTTTGTCATACATGTCAGTGACAGCTGTCACTTGAACCTATAAAGTTTAACAAGAATAGTTATCATCATTATCAGACCTGCCATCCCTACAAAAATTGTTCTTTATATCTAGAATAACGAAAAACAGAACAAGTAGTCATGAGATTTTGTGTCCATTCTTTTAGATTGGAGGCCTTCTAGGAGGTTATCAGTTTAAATGGATGGATATGAGGATTACACATACCAGTAACATAACTATTTAACGTACATGGCCCTATAAAGGCTTGAAAATAAATCTGATCGAAGATCTGAAGGTCATGATTAAAGTCACACTTACAATCTATGACTTGAGAGCCTTGAGAGCCCTGCAAGGAAGAAGGAAAAAAAAGAACATGAGTAATAATAATTAGTAATAATCAAACTGAATCATGTGCATCATTCCAGTGGAGGAACACAGTGACAGTCCCTTAATAAATTTACAATATCATTGAATGTCACACTGATTGTGTGAAAACCTGATGGTATCACCTCAGTAAGTCTAGTCATTACCTGGCCAAATCCAAGATGCTTCTGGATGTTACACCATGCAGTTTCATTGGTGGGACAGTTCAGGAGTCTGGTCTCATAGAACAGACAGTCCACTGTGAGGTGGACGTTTGTGTTCTCCACCAGTCTCCTGCTTTCAGCCACAACATGGTCAGGATTAAAGGTGTGATGCATCAC
The DNA here is from genome assembly GCF_046630095.1 of Trachinotus anak. Classification (NCBI taxonomy): domain Eukaryota; kingdom Metazoa; phylum Chordata; class Actinopteri; order Carangiformes; family Carangidae; genus Trachinotus; species Trachinotus anak. Next base: position 1,939,146 of record NW_027273882.1, on the reverse strand, counting down.
CACCAGAATTATCGGTTTATCAGCTGTAAGCACAGAGATAACCAAATCAATCAAACCAGTTACAGCCTGTACAGAAGCAATCATTATAATACCAAGGTAAAGACATTTTAACAGTGATTGGTCAAATTTCTCTGTAGACGTTTCACCAGCCAGTGTGAAACTGGTCAACCATTACCAGGAGCTCTGTCCAGGGCCTCGCTGACGTCTGTTCCCACTCGAGAAGCAACAGGACAGAAAACCAGACAGTAGTCACATTCTTGATGAGAGTCTACCTCCCTGTGGCCAGCTTCTTTAAACTTTTTAACAAAGTCTCGATGAGCATCTTTAGTATTTCCCGCTGAGAAGACAAAGAAATTCTTCCATGATGCTGAAGACAAATGAAGAAGAATGTTTGAGTCATTAATGAGCTGTAACATAATTTTGTGTAACCACGCTACCTCAACCAGATGAAGTCAAATCTTATTTACATCTAGTTTTGTACTGAACTGAATCAAAACACTGAAAATGCAAAAGCAAATTTAGAATCCAAGGCTGAACTGAGGGTGGTCAGATGCAGCTCCATAACATCATTGTTAATAGTGATGTATCACTTACTGATGTACATACTGAAACTTTGGAGTTTGTCCACTGATTGCAGAAGCATCGTTTTTACCCTTAGCTGAACTTTTGGATGCATTTTGGCCCAAATACAAAGACTGGATTTTGTCTCTCATCACATACACTAACCATTTCTTTGCAGCCAGTACAGGCACAAGGAGCAACTACAGCAACAAAACCCTTTCAATGTACTGTACATATGGTCAAGATAAGATGAAAACAGTGGGCCTATCCTTTAAAGTCACTCATTTCTCAACTTATGGCAGACCAGTGTTTTTTTGTTCTAACATTCGGTTACTTGTTTAAGGCCTGTATCTGCAGATCTGCTCTTCTTCCATCATTTTCCCCTCTGCTGTGCTTCAGATATAATATTTGTGATCAAAAGCTTCAGCCCAATTCATATTCACATTTATATCAGCCTTCACAACCACACAACAGTAACAACAATAATATCAATTAAGCTTTCGCACATGTACATGACTTAGCACATTTATTTTGAATAACGCAGTGTAATAATGTGATGGAAACTGATTCCTTTTTCATTTTGTCATACATGTTAGTGACAGCTGTCACTTGAACCTATAAAGTTTAACAAGAATAGTTATCATCATGATCTGACCTGCCATCCCCACAAAAAGTGTTCTTTATATCTAGAATAACGAAAAACAGAACAAGTAGTCATGAGATTTTGTGTCCATTCTTTTAGATTGGAGGCCTTCTAGGAGGTTATCAGTTTAAATGGAAGGATATGAGGATATGAGGATTACACATACCAATAACATAACTATTTAACGTACATGGCCCTATAAAGGCTTGAAAAAAAATCTGATCGGAGATCTGAAGGTCATGATTAAAGTCACACTTACAATCTATGACTTGAGAGCTTTGAGAGCTCTGCAAGGAAGAAGGAAAGAAAAGAACATGAGTAATAATAATTAGTAATAATCAAACTGAATCATGTGCATCATTCCAGTGGAGGAACACAGTGACAGTCCCTTAATAAATTTACAATATCATTGAATGTCACACTGATTGTGTGAAAACCTGATGGTATCACCTCAGTAAGTCTAGTCATTACCTGGCCAAATCCAAGATGCTTCTGGATGTTACACCATGCAATTTCATTGGTGCGACAGTTCAGGAGTCTGCTCTCATAGAACAGACAGTCCACTGTGAGGTGGACGTTTGTGTTCTCCACCAGTCTCCTGCTTTCAGCCACAACATGGTCAGGATTAAAGGTGTGATGCATCACCACCAGAATTATCGGTTTATCAGCTGTAAGCACAGAGATAACAACCAAATCAATCAAACCAGTTACAGCCTGTACAGAAGCAATCATTATAATACCAAGGTAAAGACATTTTAACAGTGATTGGTCAAATTTCTCTGTAGACGTTTCACCAGCCAGTGTGAAACTGGTCAACCATTACCAGGAGCTCTGTCCAGGGCCTCGCTGACGTCTGTTCCCACTCGAGAAGCAACAGGACAGAAAACCAGACAGTAGTCACATTCTTGATGAGAGTCTACCTCCCTGTGGCCAGCTTCTTTAAACTTTTTAACAAAGTCTCGATGAGCATCATTAGTATTTCCCGCCGAGAAGACAAAAAAATTCTTCCATGATGCTGAAGACAAATGAAGAAGAATGTTTGAGTCATTAATGAGCTGTAACATAATTTTGTGTAACCACGCTACCTCAACCAGATGAAGTCAAATCTCATTTAGATCTAGTTTTGTACTGAACTGAATCAAAACACTCAAAATGCAAAAGCAAATTTAGAATCCAAGGCTGAACTGAGGGTGGTCAGATGCAGCTCCATAACATCATTGTTTATAGTGATGTATCACTTACTGATGTACATACTGATCTACATGTGACTGGCCAACTATATAGTCAATAAATGTTGTAATTAGGGCTGAAAGATGTGCAAAAAAATCCTTTGCTATCCTTTTTGAATTTCACTTCCACTGACAAAATTCAAAACAATAAGCACGTTTCCTTTAAGTCTGGAAAGTATCATTTGTAGGCCAGAGCATCCCTTTAGCACCATATGTTGTGACACAAATATACTTTATCAAAATAATTACAGCTCCTGCGATTTGGATATTGCACTTGGCCATATTGCAATTTTGATAATATATCGATTAATTGCTGAGCCATAGTTGGAACTGAACAAAACAATTCAAATCAGCAAGTGATGAAAATTTTGGGCTGGGGTAGTGTTGTGCATTGTTGTCATCCATTGTCTCTTTTTTGATACCACTAGGGGGTGCCAAAGTCAGGACTTTTTTCGGTCATACACAGCTTTAAGCTACATATCATTTGTGTAAATTCATGAAAAAGATACAGATTTTTAATTAAGATTGGTTTACCAGCTCATAAAGCAGCAGTCTAGTCTGTAGTTATGTTGTTTTCATAACATTATCATAATATAGTTACATTTTTACAGCAAAGGTTTATTTGACATGACAACTCTAGTGGCACTAACACAAGTTTAAAGCTCCAGAAATAACAACAAGCTGTAAACACAACACTAACATGCTGTAAACTTGATATAGTGGATTTGTTAGCTAACGGCTGCTTCCAGCAGACATACAGCAAAATTAGCTTTCATTTTTACTTGTGGCCATCTGGTGAATATACAGTCCAGAATTCACTGTCCCTTTCTGTTTTGGCCTTCACCAGCTCCTTCCTCTTTAGCTGTTAAATGCTCTATTCAGCAGCTCGTTGCTAATGCACTGAATTCTGACTGGTGGATGTTTGACACACAATTTTGCTTTTTTTATTTGCACCATAAAAATGATGAATAAAGAAATCCTGAATCTTGATCTTGAATGTAGTCAGTCTGCTGTTTGGCACTGTCAAGCATTGTAGAGAGGGTTTTTTCTTGCTGAAAGGAGCTTTCTGTTGCTGCGAGGAACTGCTGTGTCAGTTCAGGATTCATCACCATGAGCAGCCGATTCCACAACAAGTAGCCATAAAATATTGATAAGAGTAGCTTTGAAGGTTATGTATTGTAATCACTCAATGTAATATATTCTTTTTACAGTTGAAATAGTTGATGATTGCAGACAGTACAGTAAACTGGTTTCCTCACCTGTCATCTCTTCCTCAGGCATATCTCTGAAAAAAAGAGAGAGGAACCTTTAATCAGCACAGTTTAGCCAAACTGAATGAAGCTAAGCAATGCAAGCAAATGGATATGCATCACAATCTGTTGTTACAGCTGCTGAGCACAAGCATTCAAAAAAGAGTGAAAAATACCTGAGAGGACTATACTCTCTATTTGTCCGATTCATGTTTAGAGATTCAGCAGTTCTCAGTCAACATTCAAGGTAGCTTACTTATGAGATGGACTGGTAATTTCTTCTTGGTGTCCACGGTATATCAGTCCCAGCCCCACTTGCAAGAGAAATAATTGTAACTCCGTCACTGCAGTAACTTTCACTTTCGCTTTCACAAGCAATGTGCTCTTAAGGTGACCACTGAACAGGAAGTGCAGAGATGAGATCTGCAACTGTGTCACGTTTCTTAAGATATAAACACAGCAGCAGAAGGACGGAGCAACTCTGGAGCACATTTGTGCAAGTTTGTGCAGCACACAGTTACTGGCTGTGATTGTGTTGTTTTTAGATCACAGAATTAACCTGCTATGTTAGAGCCCCCTCACATGGAGGGTGAGGGAAGTCTCCCAGTGTCATTCCACTGTCCCTCTGATCACCCTTCAACAACCCTGTGTCTACAAATGTCCACTGGTCCCACAATTTTCTCTTTGCTCAGTGAACATCGACATGAAAACCCCAACTTGCTCACTGAGCTACCAAACATTGAATTCTGAATAAACTACACTATCAATTAAAACTGGCTTTTGAGTGGTTAGCTGTGTAGATGCTGACCCACACTTTGTTTTATGCTGTTTCTACAAAGTTTAGTTAGTTTTTGCTAACTTGGCCAGACAAGCTCAGTCCAGGCAGTGTAGGTGCAAGTGACATTATCCAAACTGTGTGGTGCATATCTGCCCAGGCTGGCTTAATTCTCAAATGGAAAATACACAAATATGACACAGTTACTTTGATCAAGCAGTTTTTATTTGTTCTTAATGGATAATACTGTCTTATATTTTACGCGGCACAAAGAAAATCATTAAGTCATTATTTTACAGAGCTGTAGTCTTCATTTAAAGCTACGTAGCACAGGTTACTTCACTTAACACACATTTGAACATGTACATGACAGAAACCTTGTATCTCTAAAGCACAGTCACTGGGGTTGAGAGGAGTTCTGGTCATAATCCTGGCTTTACATACTCATGAAACAATTGCTTCACATTTTTTCAAGTCTTTCTTATTACAACACTGATTTACCCATTTGTACATTGAAAGGGGTTTTAGGTTTTGTCCACACTGGCCACAAAGAAGAATGTCTTCTTAAAACAGATAACAAATAGGAGACAAAATATTCAGTCCTGGTTCGATGTAAAACTGATTCGAAGTTCACTTGAAGTTAATATGCATCTTTAGCAGTCTGAGTTGGATGACTCAAGTAGATATGTTTCAAAGTATGTTTTAGTATCAATCTCTTTCTTTGTATCACTATGTCTCCCTGCAGCTCATTACCATCATGAAATAAAAAGACTCAAACTTTGGAGTATGGCAGACAAGTGTTTTTTTGTTCTAACATTCGGTTACTTATTTAAGGCCTGTATCTGCAGATCTGCTCTTCTTCCATCATTTCCCCCCCTGCTCTGCTTCAGATATAATATTTGTGATCAAAAGCTTCAGCCCAATTTATATTTACATTTATATCAGCCTTCACAACTACACGACAGTAACAGCAATAATATCAATGACGCTTTCACACATATACCTGACATAGCACATTTATTTTGAATAATGCAGTGTAATAATGTGATGGAAACGGATTCCTTTTTCATTTTGTCATACATGTTAGTGACAGCTGTCACTTTAATTCATAAAGTTTAACAAGAACAGTTGTCAAAATGATCAGACCTGCCACCCCCACAAAAAATGAAGCGGTCATCCACGGATTGTTCTGTATACCTAGAATAAAGAAAAACAAAACAATTAGTCATGAGATTTTGTGTCCATTCTTTTAGATTGGAGGCCTTCTAGGAGGTTATCAGTTTAAATGGATAGATATGGATATGAGGATATGAGGATTACACATACCAATCACATAACTATTTAACGTACATGGCTTTATAAATGCTTGAAAAAAAATCTGATCTGAGATCTGAAGGTCATGATTAAAGTCACACTTACAATCTAAGACTTGAGAGGCTAGAGAGCCCTGCAAGGAAGAAGGAAAGAAAAGAACATGAGTAATAATAATTAGTAATAATCAAACTGAATCATGTGCATCATTCCAGTGGTTGAACACAATGACAGTCCCTTATTACCTATAGTATATACAGCTGTTCCTATTTGTCGTCTCCCCCCCCGCCCCCCACTACCCCGAGGCAGTAGGCTGCCCACTCTGAACCCGGCTCTGTTGGAGGTTTCTCCCTGTTAAAATGGAGTCATCTGGGGCGCCTCGGTGGCTCACCTGTTAGAGCGCATCCCATTAAGGCAGCGGCCGTGGGTTCGAATCTGACCCACGGCCTTTTTCTGCATGTCATCCCCTCTCTCTCCCTGACTTTCCTGTCACTCACTCGCTGATCTATCCAATAAAGGCACTAAAAGACCAAAAAAATAACTTAAAAAAAAAATGGAGTTGTCCCCCCACCCCATTGCCAAGTGCTCTTCTTTGTGGGAACTGTTGAGTCTTCTTGATAATAATGTAAGGTCTTGATCTTACCCTGTAAAATGCCTTGACATAATGTATATTATGATTTAGCGAAATACAAATAAAATTGAATTGAATTGAATTTACAATATCATTGAATGTCACACTGATTGTGTGAAAACCTGATGGTATCACCTCAGTAAATCTGGTAATTGCCTGGCCAAATCCAAGACGCTTCTGGATGTCAAACCATGCAATTTCATTGGTGGGACAGTTCAGGAGTCTGCTCTCATAGAACAGACAGTCCACTGTGAGGTGGATGTTTGTGTTTTCCACTAGTCTCCTGCTTTCAGCCACAACATGGTTAGGATTAAAGGTGTGATGCATCACCACCAGAATTATCGGTTTACCAGCTGTAAGCACAGAGATAACAACCAAATCAATCAAACCACTTACACCCTGTACAGAAGCAATCATTATAATACCAAGATAAGGACATTTTAACAGTGAAAATTTCTCTGTAGACGTTTCACCAGCCAGTGTGAAACTGGTCAACCATTACCAGGAGCTCTGTCCAGGGCCTCGCTGACATCTGTTCCCACTCGAGAAGCAATAGGACAGAAAACCAGACAGTAGTCACATTCTTGATGAGAGTCTACCTCCCTGTGGCCAGCTTCTTTAAACTTTTTAACCAAGTCTCGATGAGCATCATTAGTATTTCCCGCCAAGAAGACAAAGAAATTCTTCCATGATGCTGAAGACAAATGAAGAAGAATGTTTGAGTCATTAATGAGCTGTAACATAATTTTGTGTAACCACGCTACCTCAACCAGATGAAGTCAAATCTCATTTACATCTAGTTTTGTACTGAACTGAATCAAAACACTGAAAATGCAAAAGCAAATTTAGAATCCAAGGCTGAACTGAGGGTGGTCAGATGCAGCTCCATAACATCAAGCTCCAGAAATGACAACAAGCTGTAAACACAACACTAACATGCTGTAAACTTGATATAGTGGATTTGTTAGCTAACGGCTGCTTCCAGCAGACATACAGCAAAATTAGCTTTCATTTTTACTTGTGGCCATCTGGTGAATATACAGTCCAGAATTCACTGTCCCTTTCTGTTTTGGCCTTCACCAGCTCCTTCCTCTTTAGCTGTTAAATGCTCTATTCAGCAGCTCGTTGCTAATGCACTGAATTCTGACTGGTGGATGTGTGACACACAATTTTGTCTTTATTTGCACCATAAAAATGACGAATAAAGAAATCTTGAATCTTGATCTTGAATGTAGTCAGTCTGCTGTTTGGCACTTTCAAGCATTGTAGAGAGGGTTTTTTCTTGCTGAAAGGAGCTTTCTGTTGCTGCGAGGAACTGCTGTGTCAGTTCAGGATTCATCACCATGAGCAGCCGATTCCACAACAAGTAGCCATAAAATATTGATAAGAGTAGCTTTGAATGTTATGTATTGTAATAACTCAATGTAATATATTCTTTTTACAGTTGAAATAGTTGATGATTGCAGACAGTACAGTAAACTGGTTTCCTCACCTGTCATCACTTCCTCAGGCATATCTCTGAAAAAAAGAGAGAGGAACCTTTAATCAGCACAGTTTAGCCAAACTGAATGAAGCTAAGCAATGCAAGCAAATGGATATGCATCACAATCTCTTGTTACAGCTGCTGAGCACAAGCATTCAAAAAAGAGTTAAAAATACTTGAGAGGGCTTAAATCTCTTTTTCTCCAATTCATGTTTAGAGATTCAGCAGTTCTCAGTCAACATTCAAGGTAGCTTACTTATGAGATGGACTGGTAATTTCTTCTTGGTGTCCACGGTATATCAGTCCCAGCCCCACTTGCAAGAGAAATAATTCTAACTCCGTCACTGCAGTAACTTTCACTTTTGTTTTCACAAGCAATGTGCTCTTAAGGTGACCACTGAACAGGAAGTGCAGAGATGAGATCTGCAACTGTGTCATGTTTCTTAAGATACAAACCACACAGCAGCAGAAGGACGGAGCAACTCTGGAGCACATTTGTGCAAGTTTGTGCAGCACACAGTTACTGGCTGTGATTGTGTTGTTTTTAGATCACAGAATTAACCTGCTATGTTAGAGCCCCCTCACATGGAGGGTGGGGGGAGTCTCCTAGTGTCATTGCACTGCCCCTCTGATCACCCTCCAACAACCCTGTGTCTTTGACTTGTGTTTGTAATCTCAACATAATGAATTGCACACATGCTCACATTTTAATATAAAATTACAAATGTCCACTGGTCCCACAATTTTCTCTTTGCTCAGGGAACATCGACATGAAAACCCAACTTGTTCACTGGGCTACCAAACATTGAATTCTGAATAAACTACACTATAAATTAAAACTGGCTTTTGAGTGATTAGCTGTGTAGTTGCTGACCCACACTTTGTTTTATACTGTATCTACAAGGTTTAGTTTGTTTTTCCTAACTAGGCCAGACAAGCTCAGTCCAGGCAGTGTAGGTGCAAGTGACATTATCCAAACAGTGTGGTACTTACAGTGCATCCGGAAAGTATTCACAGCGCTTCACTTTTTTCACATTTTCTTATGTTACAGCCTTATTCCAAAATGGGTTAAATTCATTTTTTACCTCATAATTCTTAACACAATGGCCCATAATGACAAAGTGAAAAAAAATTGCTTGAAATTTTTGCAAATATATTAAAAATAAAAAACAAAAAACATCACATGTACATAAGTATTCACAGCCTTTGCCATGACACTTAAAATTGAGCTCAGTTGATTGGACATGATTTGGAAAGGCACACACCTGTCTATATAAGGTCCCATAGTTGACAGTGCATGTGAGAGCACAAACCAAGCTGTGAAGTTCAAGGAATTGTCTGTGGACCTCTGAGACAGGATCGTATCGAGGCACAGATCTGTGGAAGGGTACAGAAAAATTTCTGCAGCATTGAAGGTCCCAATGAGCACAGTGGCCTCCATCATCTGTAAATGGAAGAAATTTAAAACCCCCAGGACTTTTCCTAGAACTGGCTGCCCGGCCAATCTGAGTGATCGGGGCAGAAGGGCCTTAGTCAGGGAGGTGACCAAGTACCCGATGGTCACTCTGACAGTGTTCCAGTGTTGCTCTGTGGAGAGAGGAGAACCTTCCAGAAAGACAACCATTTCTGCAGTACTCAACCAATCAGGCCTGTATGGTAGCGTGGCCAGACGGAAGCCACTCCTCAGTAAAAGGCACATGACAGCCCACCAAGAGTTTGCCAAAAGGCACCTGAAGGACTCTCAGACCATGAGAAACAAAATTCTCTGGTCTGATGAAACAAAGATTCAACTCTTTGGCTTGAATGCCAAGTGTCATGTCTGGAGGAAACCAGGCACCGCCCATCAACTGGCCAGTACCATCCCTACAGTGAAGCATGGTGGTGGCAGCATCATGCTGTGGGGAGGTTTTTCGGCAGCAGGAACTGGGAGACTAGTCAGGGTTGAGGGAAAGATGAATGCAGCAATGTACAGAGACATCCTCGATGATAACCTGCTCCAGAGCGCTCTGGACCTCGGACTGGGGCGAAGGTTCATCTTCCAACAGGACAACGACCCTAAGCACACAGCCTGATAAGAAAGGAGTGGCTTCGGGACAACTCTGTGAATGTCCTTGAGTGGCCCAGACTTGAACCCGATTGAACATCTCTGGAGAGATCTGAAAATGGCTGTGCACCGACGCTCCCTATCCAACCTGATGGAGCTTGAGAGGTTCTGCAAAGAAGAATGGCAGAAACTGCCCAAAAATAGATGTGCCAAGCTTGTAGCATCATACTCAAAACAACTTGAGGCTGTAATTGCTGCCAAAGGCTGTGAATACTTATGAACATGTTATATATATATATTTTTTTTTTTTTAATAAATTTGCAAAAGTTTCAAGCTAATTTTTTCACTTTGCCATTATGGGGTATTGTGTGTAGAATTTTGGGGTAAAAAATGAATTTAATCCATTTTGGAATAAGGCTGTAGCATAACAAAATGTGGAAAAAAATGAAGCGCTGTGAATACTTTCCACATGCACTGTATCTGCCCAGGCTGGCTTAATTCTCAAATGGAAAATACACAAATATGACACAGTTACTTTGATCAAGCAGTTTTTATTTGTTCTTAATGGATAATACTGTCTTATATTTTAAGCAGCACAAAGAAAATCATAAAGTCATTATTTTACAGAGATGTTAGTCTTCATTTAAAGCTACGTAGCACAGGTTACTTCACTTAACACACATTTGAACATGTACATGACAGAAACCTTGTATCTCTAAAGCACAGTCACTGGGGTTGAGAGGAGTTCTGGTCATAATCCTGGCTTTACATACTCATGAAACAATTGCTTCACATTTTTTCAAGTCTTTCTTATTACAACACTGATTTACCCATTTGTACATTGAAAGGGTTTTTAGGTTTTGTCCACACTGGCCACAAAGAAGAATGTCTTCTTAAAACAGATAACAAATAGGAGACAAAATATTCAGTCCTGGTTCGATGTAAAAATGATTCAAAGTTCATTTAAAGTTAATATGCATCTTTAGCAGTCTGAGTTGGATGACTCAAGTAGATATGTTTCAAAGTATGTTTTAGTATCAGTCTCTTTCTTTGTATTACTGTTCCTCCCTGCAGCTCATTACCATCATGAAATAAAAAAGATTGAAACTTTGGAGTATGGCAGACTAGTGTTTTTTTGTTCTAACATTCGGTTACTTGTTTAAGGCCTGTATCTGCAGATCTGCTCTTCTTCCATCATTTCCCCCCCTGCTCTGCTTCAGATATAATATTTGTGATCAAAAGCTTCAGCCCAATTTATATTCACATGAATATCAGCCTTCACAACTACACGACAGTAACAACAACAGTATCAATTAAAGCTTTCATGACATAGCACATTTATTTTGAATAACGCAGTGTAATAATATGATGGAAACTGATTCCTTTTTCATTTTGTCACACATGTTAGTGACAGCTGTCACTTTAATTCATAAGTATGACAAGAACAGTTATCAAAATGATCAGAACTGCCACCAATACAAAAAGTGAAGGGGTCGTCTTCAGATTGTTCTTTATATCTAGAATAAAGAAAAACAACATAATTAGTCATGAGATTTTGTGTCCATTCTGTTAGATTGGAGGCCTTCTAGGAGGTTATCAGTTTAAATGGATAGATATGGATATGAGGATATGAGGATTACACATACCAATAACATAACTATTTAACGTACATGGCTCTATAAATGCTTGAAAAAAAATCTGATCTGAGATCTGAAGGTCATGATTAAAGTCACACTTACAATCTATGACTTGAGAGGCTAGAGAGCTCTGCAAGGAAGAAGGAAAGAAAAGAACATGAGTAATAATAATTAGTAATAATCAAACTGAATCATGTGCATCATTCCAGTGGTGGAACACAGTGACAGTCCCTTATGACCTATAGTATATACAGCTGTTCCTAGTTCCACCCCCCACCCCCCGAGGCAGACCGCCGCCCATCCTGAGCCCGGTTCTGTTGGAGGTTTCTCCCTGTTAAAATGGAGTCGCCATTGCCAACTGCTGCTCTTTGTGGGAACTGTTGGGTCTTCTCAATAATAATGTAAGGTCTTGATCTTACCCTGTAAAATGCCTTGACATAATGTATATTATGATTTAGCGATATACAAATAAAATTGAATTGAAGTGAATTTACAATATCATTGAATGTCACACTGATTGTGTGAAAACCTGATGGTATCACCTCAGTAAGTCTAGTCATTACCTGGCCAAATCCAAGACACTTCTGGATGTTACACCATGCAGTTTCATTGGTGGGACAGTTCAGGAGTCTGGTCTCATTGAACAGACAGTCCACTGTGAGGTGGACGTTTGTGTTCTCCACCAGTCTCCTGCTTTCAGCCACAACATGGTCAGGATTAAAGGTGTGATGCATCACCACCAGAATTATTGGTTTACCAGCTGTAAGCACAGAGATAACAACCAAATCAATCAAACCAGTTACAGCCTGTACAGAAGCAATCATTATAATACCAAGGTAAAGACATTTTAACAGCGATTGGTCAAATTTCTCTATAGACGTTTCACCAGCCAGTGTGAAACTGGTCAACCATTACCAGGAGCTCTGTCCAGGGCCTCGCTGACGTCCGTTCCCACTCGAGAAGCAATAGGACAGAAAACCAGACAGTAGTCACATTCTTGATGAGAGTCTACCTCCCTGTGGCCAGCTTCTTTAAACTTTTTAACAAAGTCTCGATGAGCATCTTTAGTTTTTCCCGCCAAGAAGACAAAGAAATTCTTCCATGATGCTGAAGACAAATGAAGAAGAATGTTTGAGTCATTAATGAGCTGTAACATAATTTTGTGTAACCACGCTACCTCAACCAGATGAAGTCAAATCTCATTTACATCTAGTTTTGTACTGAACTGAATCAAAACACTGAAAATGCAAAAGCAAATTTAGAATCCAAGGCTGAACTGAGGGTGGTCAGATGCAGCTCCATAACATCAAGCTCCAGAAATGACAACAAGCTGTAAACACAACACTAACATGCTGTAAACTTGATATAGTGGATTTGTTAGCTAACGGCTGCTTCCAGCAGACATACAGCAAAATTAGCTTTCATTTTTACTTGTGGCCATCTGGTGAATATACAGTCCAGAATTCACTGTCCCTTTCTGTTTTGGCCTTCACCAGCTCCTTCCTCTTTAGCTGTTAAATGCTCTATTCAGCAGCTCGTTGCTAATGCACTGAATTCTGACTGGTGGATGTTTGACACACAATTTTGCTTTTTTTATTTGCACCATAAAAATGACGAATAAAGAAATCTTGAATCTTGATCTTGAATGTAGTCAGTCTGCTGTTTGGCACTGTCAAGCATTGTAGAGAGGGTTTTTTCTTGCTGAAAGGAGCTTTCTGTTGCTGCGAGGAACTGCTGTGTCAGTTCAGGATTCATCACCATGAGCAGCCGATTCCACAACAAGTAGCCATAAAATATTGATAAGAGTAGCTTTGAATGTTATGTATTGTAATCACTCAATGTAATTTATTCTTTTTACTATTGAAATAGTTGATGATTGCAGACAGTACAGTAAACTGGTTTCCTCACCTGTCATCTCTTCCTCAGGCATATCTCTGAAAAAAAGAGAGAGGAACCTTTAATCAGCACAGTTTAGCCAAACTGAATGAAGCTAAGCAATGCAAGCAAATGGATATGCATCACAATCTGTTGTTACAGCTGCTGAGCACAAGCATTCAAAAAAGAGTTAAAAATACTTGAGAAGGCTTAAATCTCTTTTTCTCCAATTCATGTGTAGAGATTCAGCAGTTCATAGCCAACATTCAAGGTAGCTTACTTACGAGATGGACTGATAATTTCTTCTTGGTGTCCACGGTATATCAGTCCCAGCTCCACTTGGAAGAGAAATAATTGTAACTCTGTCACTGCAGTAACTTTCACTTTTGTTTTCACAAGTAATGTGCTCTTTCGGTGACCACTGAACAGGAAGTGCAGAGACGAGATCTGCAACTGTGTCACGTTTCTTAAGATATAAATACAGCAGCAGAAGGACGGAGCAGCTCTGGAGCACATTTGTGCAAGTTTGTGCAGCACACAGTTACTGGCTGTGATTGTGTTGTTTTTAGATCACAGAATTAATCGGCTACGTTAGAGCCCCCTCACATGGAGGGTGGGGGGAGTCTCCCAGTGTCATTGCACTGCCCCTCTGATCACCCTCCAACAACCCTGTGTCTTTGACTTGTGTTTGTAATCTCAACATAATGAATTGCACACATGCTCACATTTTAATCTAAAACTACGAATGTCCACTGGTCCCACAATTTTCTCTTTGCTCAGTGAACATCGACATGAAAACCCAACTTGCTCACTGGGCTACCAAACATTGAATTCTGAATAAACTACACTATCAATTAAGTGTAGTGTTTATACCTGTTCCAAATGCCCACACTTGAAGACAGGGCAAAAAGACTTCTATCACAGTCTCCCAGTGTCATTCCACTGCCCCTCTGATCACCCTCCAACAATCCTGTGTCTTTTACTTGTGTTTGTAATCTCAACATAATGAATTGCACACATGCTCAACCCCAACTTGCCCCAACCCCAACTTGCTCACTGAGCTACCAAACATTGAATTCTGAATAAACTACACTATCTGGCTAAAAACTAAAACTGGCTTTTGAGTGGTTAGCTGTGTAGATGCTGACCCACACTTTGTTTTATGCTGTTTCTACAAAGTTTAGTTAGTTTTTGCTAACTTGGCCAGACAAGCTCAGTCCAGGCAGTGTAGGTGCAAGTGACATTATCCAAACTGTGTGGTACATATCTGCCCAGGCTGGCTTAATTCTCAAATGGAAAATACACAAATATGACACAGTTACTTTGATCAAGCAGTTTTTATTTGTTCTTAATGGATAATACTGTCTTATATTTTACGCGGCACAAAGAAAATCATTAAGTCATTATTTTACAGAGCTGTAGTCTTCATTTAAAGCTACGTAGCACAGGTTACTTCACTTAACACACATTTGAACATGTACATGACAGAAACCTTGTATCTCTAAAGCACAGTCACTGGGGTTGAGAGGAGTTCTGGTCATAATCCTGGCTTTACATACTCATGAAACAATTGCTTCACATTTTTTCAAGTCTATCTCAAAACAACACTGATTTACCCATTTGTACATTGAAAGGGGTTTTAGGTTTTGTCCACACTGGCCACAAAGAAGAATGTCTTCTTAAAACAGATAACAAATAGGAGACAAAATATTCAGTCCTGGTTCGATGTAAAAATGATTCAAAGTTCACTTGAAGTTAATATGCATCTTTAGCAGTCTGAGTTGGATGAATCAAGTAGATATGTTTCAAAGTATGTTTTAGTATCAATCTCTTTCTTTGTATCACTATGTCTCCCTGCAGCTCATTACCACCATGAAATAAAAAGACTCAAACTTTGGAGTATGGCAGACCAGTGTTTTTTTGTTCTAACATTCGGTTACTTATTTAAGGCCTGTATCTGCAGATCTGCTCTTCTTCCATCATTTCCCCCCCTGCTCTGCTTCAGATATAATATTTGTGATCAAAAGCTTCAGCCCAATTTATATTTACATTTATATCAGCCTTCACAACTACACGACAGTAACAGCAATAATATCAATGACGCTTTCACACATATACACAACATAGCACATTTATTTTGAATAACGCAGTGTAATAATGTGATGGAAACTGATTCCTTTTTCATTTTGTCATACATGTTAGTGACAGCTGTCACTTTAATTCATAAAGTTTAACAAGAACAGTTGTCAAAATGATCAGACCTGCCACCCCCACAATAAATGTAGTGGTCATCCACGGATTGTTCTTTATATCTAGAATAAAGAAAAACAGAACAAGTAGTCATGAGATTTTGTGTCCATTCTTTTAGATTGGAGGCCTTCTAGGAGGTTATCAGTTTAAATGGATGGATATGAGGATATGAGGATTACACATACCAATAACATAACTATTTAACGTACATGGCCCTATAAAGGCTTGAAAAAAAATCTGATCGGAGATCTGAAGGTCATGATTAAAGTCACACTTACAATCTATGACTTGAGAGCCTTGAGAGCCCTGCAAGGAAGAAGGAAAAAAAAGAACATGAGTAATAATAATTAGTAATAATCAAACTGAATCATGTGCATCATTCCAGTGGAGGAACACAGTGACAGTCCCTTAATAAATTTACAATATCATTGAATGTCACACTGATTGTGTGAAAACCTGATGGTATCACCTCAGTAAGTCTAGTCATTACCTGGCCAAATCTAAGATGCTTCTTGATGTTACACCATGCAATTTCATTGGTGGGACAGTTCAGGAGTCTGGTCTCATAGAACAGACAGTCCACTGTGAGGTGGACGTTTGTGTTCTCCACCAGTCTCCTGCTTTCAGCCACAACATGGTCAGGATTAAAGGTGTGATGCATCACCACCAGAATTATTGGTTTACCAGCTGTAAGCACAGAGATAACAACCAAATCAATCAAACCAGTTACAGCCTGTACAGAAGCAATCATTATAATACCAAGATAAGGACATTTTAACAGCGATTGGTCAAATTTCTCTGTAGACGTTTCACCAGCCAGTATGAAACTGGTCAACCATTACCAGGAGCTCTGTCCAGGGCCTCGCTGACGTCTGTTCCCACTCGAGAAGCAATAGGACAGAAAACCAGACAGTAGTCACATTCTTGATGAGAGTCTACCTCCCTGTGGCCAGCTTCTTTAAACTTTTTAACCAAGTCTTGATGAGCATCTTTAGTATTTCCCGCTGAGAAGACAAAGAAATTCTTCCATGATGCTGAAGACAAATGAAGAAGAATGTTTGAGTCATTAATGAGCTGTAACATAATTTTGTGTAACCACGCTACCTCAACCAGATGAAGTCAAATCTCATTTACATCTAGTTTTGTACTGAACTGAATCAAAACACTGAAAATGCAAAAGCAAATTTAGAATCCAAGGCTGAACTGAGGGTGGTCAGATGCAGCTCCATAACATCAAGCTCCAGAAATGACAACAAGCTGTAAACACAACACTAACATGCTGTAAACTTGATATAGTGGATTTGTTAGCTAACGGCTGCTTCCAGCAGACATACAGCAAAATTAGCTTTCATTTTTACTTGTGGCCATCTGGTGAATATACAGTCCAGAATTCACTGTCCCTTTCTGTTTTGGCCTTCACCAGCTCCTTCCTCTTTAGCTGTTAAATGCTCTATTCAGCAGCTCGTTGCTAATGCACTGAATTCTGACTGGTGGATGTTTGACACACAATTTTGGTTTTATTTGCACCATAAAAATGACGAATAAAGAAATCTTGAATCTTGATCTTGAATGTAGTCAGTCTGCTGTTTGGCACTGTCAAGCATTGTAGAGAGGGTTTTTTCTTGCTGAAAGGAGCTTTCTGTTGCTGCGAGGAACTGCTGTGTCAGTTCAGGATTCATCACCATGAGCAGCCGATTCCACAACAAGTAGCCATAAAATATTGATAAGAGTAGCTTTGAATGTTATGTATTGTAATAACTCAATGTAATATATTCTTTTTACAGTTGAAATAGTTGATGATTGCAGACAGTACAGTAAACTGGTTTCCTCACCTGTCATCTCTTCCTCAGGCCCATCTCTGAAAAAAAGAGAGAGGAACCTTTAATCAGCACAGTTTAGCCAAACTGAATGAAGCTAAGCAATGCAAGCAAATGGATATGCATCACAATCTGTTGTTACAGCTGCTGAGCACAAGCATTCAAAAAAGAGTTAAAAATACCTGAGAGGACTATACTCTCTATTTGTCCGATTCATGTTTAGAGATTCAGCAGTTCACAGCCAACACTCAAAGTAGCTTACTTACGAGATGGACTGGTAATTTCTTCCTGGTGTGCCTGACATATCAGTCCCAGCCCCACTTGCAAGAGAAATAATTGTAACTCCGTCACTGCAGTAACTTTCACTTTTGTTTTCACAAGCAATGTGCTCTTAAGGTGACCACTGAACAGGAAGTGCAGAGATGAGATCTGCAACTGTGTCATGTTTCTTAAGATACAAACCACACAGCAGCAGAAGGACGGAGCAACTCTGGAGCACATTTGTGCAAGTTTGTGCAGCACACAGTTACTGGCTGTGATTGTGTTGTTTTTAGATCACAGAATTAACCTGCTATGTTAGAGCCCCCTCACATGGAGGGTGGGGGGAGTCTAAGCAAAAGGGGAGAACAGATTCAGCTTTAACCAGTGTAGTAGTGGAGTTGACCTGTTTTTAAGTGTTAACTAACTGACTTAATAATGTTGCATAATTTAATTTATTTATAATTAATAATGTTGCAGGCAGACAAAGCTTCTGACCGGCTGCTTCACATTTAATTGTAAATTTGATTTATTTTGATAAAAGCAATAATTTCACTATGTGTCTGCTCCCACTCCCCTGATGCAGTCAGGCTCCCAGGCTGCTGCCAGGAGGACATAAGAAATTTAAAAAAAGAGAGAGTTCCGATATTTCCGACAGCATGTGAAGGCAGCAGCAGATGCGGGTCTTATTTGTTCTCTCCAGCAGGAGGGCGTTCCTCTGAAGGAGACGCCGACACGGTGAGCTGAGTTATGCCGGCGGACAGATTCACATTTAGATGCTGACCGAGCTCAGGCTGCAGCTCGGAGCCTTTAACACCCGGATCCGGCCTCCGTTGGTGTTCGCCTTCCTGGTGGTAGCACTGCCGGGGGAAAGGCGACAGAGGAGGCCAGGCTGGAGGACATGGAGGCTCGCCGTCCTTGCAGAGGGAGTGAGCTGTAGGACGGTAGGCTCTCTTGCGTTTCTTCCTCCGTTAAGAAACAATGAAAGGCAGACAGGTCAGGTTATATGGGGGGGGGGGGGGGGGGGGGGCTGAATCCACTTATTCTGCTTTAGCTGCAGCTTTCAGACGCTTTTCCTGCCCGTCGTCGTCAAAAGCCAAATGTTATTATGTTTTGTTTTTTTTTAAATCCACACAGACAATAATGATGGTGGGTTGAAGTCCCTCTTTGAAGCCTCATGAGCTCTTCACTGGACCAAAAAAAACAAAAAAAAGAAAAACATCATACACTTGATATTTATTTTTTAGCAGCTGCACATTTTCGGTCGTTATTTTCAGGCTCTGTTGAGTTCCTCGACCATTGAACTGATGGGCAGTGGCCTTCAACGTGACATCCACATGCAAACACGGTGCAAACGTCGAGCAGGATGGAAACACAACACGCTGATAAACAGAGCGGCTGCTGTCGCCTGGAGGGGCGGGAAACAGGCGTCAACAAACAGCCTGTCAGCAGAACCAGGTCTTTCTCCTTTGAAGAACCTTCTCAGAAAGAGTCTGCAGAAACAGACTCAGATATTCGACCTGTATGATGTTGCAGAGAAATCTTATTTGCAATCTTTTGCTCAAACTCTGCAACTCTTGTTTTTATGATGATTCTTCCAGATGCAAAGTCACCATGGTTCAACATGTAAACACAGACCCTCTGAAGAAAGAAAGTATTTTTTTTAAGTGTAGTATCTCAGTGTGGGACCTTTAGAATAAAATAAACTCAGTAAGTCGGAACTGTATCATGATAATAAAACAGGGAGTTGAATTTCAGACATGTTGCTGTGTGCTGTATCTGCCAGCTGTTGAAATACTGTAAATGTGTTATTAATACAGTATTGGATTGGGTCTGTTATCAAAATGATACCAGATATATAGAGTATATCAGTCCAAATCAAATTACATAATTATGATAATCAAATGTGTTTCCATGTGGCATTTGCCGATTAAAATAACGTGATTTTTTTTTTTTTTAAGAGATTTATAGGTTTAAAAATTATGAAAACATTACAATCACTCATAATTTAAACCCAGACAGGATGATTACATAATTGGTCCATCCTCATAGTTTAACTTCTCTGATATTTCCTGCTAACAAACAGCTTGGCTAATAAATAAATAATAAGGAGCAGACTGGGAAAATGGAAATGAAATAAAATATCACAAACATAGCTGTGGGAATTATGAATCATGTGATTAGCTTCTTGTTTTACTACTAACACCCGCTGATAAATACCAGGCGTGCCAGCTGATAGCTCAGTGGCTTGAAACTGCAACAGTGCCTCTGTCCCTTTGTGGAGTAATTTATATAAGTATAGAAGTGGAAAAACAATAGAAAATTAAAATAGAAACCAGAATTATGAACTGAGATGTGTTACAGTGCCACACATTTGATGACATGCTCTTTCTTCTGTGTTTTTAGTGGTGATTTCTTCGGGGTGTCGGTACCCCCAAAATGGACCCTGCCCACACTGGAGGGGATATGTCACCTTTGTATGTGCCAAGAAAAAGAAAGTCTGTCCAGTCACAGTCTAACAGTGGAGTGCCATGTCCAGGTACTAAATGACATCACTCAAATTCAAATGACATTGTAGTAACTTTGACTGTGCAACATCATGTATGTTTCACCTGCCGCTGTGTCACTCATGTAGATGAACGTGCCAGTTTTTCTTTTGAAAACTACGCTGTAACTTTGCTAGAGTGTTTTTTTCTTTTCTCCTTTATTTTGAAATTAAATTTCAATCTGTTCAACAGTTGTTCAGCGAATGCCAGAAAGAGCCTGTGAATCAAATGCAGTTGGATACCCTAAGGTGAGAGTGAAGAGCAGGAATACACAGCTGCATGCATGCAAATTGTTTTTCTGCAGTGGGGTTGCACTGAAGAAGTGTTTACCAGGGAAATGTTGCTAATCAATTGGGTTTGAATGCGTTCGTCCGTTTCCTTGTTCTAATACTCAAAATCTGTTAACTTTATGCACGCGGTTGGATCTTCACAGTTCTGTACTTGAATGTTTTAGAATGACGAGTCTCAAGCCCAGGATGCTCTAAAGATGAAAAGAACTTATGGTAGAAAAAGGTAAGAGGCCGATCAGTCTATTAACAGTTCATTTGAATATTGCATGACAAATTGCATGATAGCTGCATCCTCAGTACGGTTACAGCATTACGGTGCCATTGTATTGAAGTCACTCCTAAACAAATACATCATTATAGCTAAGTAATGGACTTACAAGCGCATGTTACTACACTTTTCAAAACATCACATATCCTGGAAACACAAGTCATCCTCAACTCTTCTACCACCTTGTCTGTCTCTGGAGTTGGTTGCACCAGCTGCTTCATCACAAGCTTAAGTTAGGGCTGAGACGCACTCATCAGAAAATTAAAGACTAGTTATTACAAAGCATTTAAACCTGGCATGTAGCAGATGGAGCTGTTGTGTAGCTGACCAACAACGACCAATAAAAATACTGTTCGTGGGGCCTCTAACAATTAAAAAATAAGCTGTTTGCATATCCAATTCAGTGTCAGCGCACACATCAGTCCACTTCACGTGACAGTCATGATGATGTAGACAGGGTGTCTGGATGGTTCAGGCGTGAATGTGGAAGTAACATTATGTATTATGCATTTTTGGATAAACAGTGTCTAATCCAGGCAGCTGACATTAAGGACACGTGATGACAGAAAGTCAGTTCTTACTACAACACTTTCATCATGATGCAACACTCACCGCTCCTCTGACAAAGTTACCATTTCAAGGACTAGTTTTACGTTCTCACGAGGTGTGGCTTGGCCGAAGTGGGGCTATGATCAACTTAATGCATCCAAGTGCAAGCTGTACATTTTGCATAATATCTGCATATCCTGCTGCGTACTGATGAAGACTGAGAGCTCAGTAGGGATCCTGTGTGGTCGTAACACACCGTTGTTACCTGATGGAGCACATTAGGTATATTTACCTCTCCTGGTTCTAACTTTGTTCTAACCAGTTTTTTTGTGATTGTGAGCTTGGCTGTTGAATGTCTACACTCTGACACTCTGGCCAGTGCGAGAACACCTTATTTGTAACCATGTCAAGGTGAAGCCAGTCCAGCTGTTGTACATTAAACATCACCGTACAATGCAGCAGTAAAACCTGACTTTCACTCCAACACAGGATTAGAGATGATGAGCTCAAATGAAATAACAGACGTGTTTATTTAGATATTAAGGATGAATCCATGCTAAGAATGACTGAGTTTGATTGAACTTCGTCCTGTTCATTTAGTGTGTGATCATACCAACATTACATTATTTCACTGTGAATCTCATCCATCACCAGAGTTGATCCTGTATCACTGCAAACAGACCCAGAATCATAACTACTAATAATAATATGTTCCCACAACCAGTGATTATTCCAGTGACTGACAGTAAATTACTCTTCTCTCAGAGCATAAAACCTTTATTTATCTCGTAAAAGAAAATAACTCCAAGAAATAATTGAATATGAGCATTAACTGGGACTCATATTCATTCTGATTACAATTAAACCGGGGTGAAAACAATTCACTTGGGGAAAGAGAGCTCACTGCTTAATTGAATTAAAGATAAACAGGAAACCTCGCCTGGATCGCACCATAACCACCATGTCAACTCAAGTGTTCCCCTCCTGGGCTTTGACTCAGACACAGCTCAGTCAAGCTGTCGTTTGTTGTCTTCTGCTTTCATATGCACAACATGTCTGTGCCTCAGATGTTCTAAGTGGAAAATTTGCTTCAGTCAGTTTTTTTTTGCCAAGTATTATTTTCCAAATAGTTGGAAACATGAGAACTTAAAAACCTTGGTAATGATGATGATAACTTTATTAACATCATCATAACTTTATTAATGTGGAATCTTCTCCAAATCAAGTTATAATTTCGATGTTCTTCTTACAGGCAGGTTTGTAATAGTGATAAATATTATACAATGAATACTGTGTTTATCAGACTGTGTGAGGCAGACGATCCCAACTGTTGTCTCTCAGTGTGATGTCTGAAAGTCTGTCTGCTACAGGTTCATAACTTCTTATCGTCATTTCAGAAATAATACGTGCGTATTATTTTTATATCAGGTACGAGGACCTCCAGAGTGTTTCCATAGGAACAGTAGATTACCCAACCACCAGCTGCTCAGTGATGTCATCAGGTGACCTGCCCAATGGGGCGGACCCAGGCTCCATGGCACCGCCCACAGCGAGGCTGCCTCCAAGACTGGTGGCGAAGGATGCGTGGCCTCAAGGCCCAGAGGCCGGCAGGGAGCAGTCCCAGCCTCAGGACCAGAGCTGGAACTCCAGCAGGGACAGAGGACCAGACGTCTGGGCCCCAGGTAGAGACCGACCTCAGGAGCAGGTCTGGAACTCTGGCAGAGACCGAGTGGGACACTCCAGTCAAGACCAGACATGGATAGCAGGCAGGGACAGAGCTCATACCGGACAGGATCAGGCCTGGATGACGGGTCGGGACCGAGGTCCTGAGCAGGGCTGGGTGGCAGGCAGAGACCGAGGCCAGGATCAGGCCTGGAACGCAGGCAGGGATCCAGGAAGAGACCGGGCCTCTTCGGGACCGGAGCAGGCATGGGGATCTGGCCGAAACCAAGACCAAGCCTGGAGCAACACAAGCAGAGACAGAGGACACGTCTGGAGACCTGGTACAGATTCAGATAGTGGACTTACTGCATGTGAGGCCTCATCCTGGGCTTCGAGTCTGAAAGAGCCCACTTTAATGTCTCTAATGTAGTTGTCAAATATGTTTTGTCTCAGGTTTGAAATAACGTTTTTAATGACTTCATAATTCTAAATTATATTCTAAATTTAAACTTGAGGGTTAAAAAATCCTTCTAAAGTGGACTCTGATTGGCTGACTGCAGCAGCACAAAGTACTACCTGAATGAGTGATTATCAGTCATTGATCCTGAAGCTATAAATATGTTTCCTGTAGTGGAGTTTTTGATGGTACATGCACCAGGAATGAGGCGTTACCAGGCGGTTCTTTGATATTTTGTGGTTTTGTAGATTGATTTTTGTTCTTCCTGTGTCATTTTAAAGACTTGAACATGAAGAAGGTCCAGAGAGTGGAGCTGGAGCGAAGCCCTCCTGTGAATAACTTTCCACAGGCGCCAGAGGGCAGAGACTCCTGTAAGTCAGATATTTAATGGGTTAAAACACATCCTTCAGGTTCCCTCCTGCATCACAGGTTATCTTGTTCACCAATCTGATAACACTTGATTTTAATCCTATTCAGCATTTATAAGCAGCATATGAACATGTAGTTAATGGTTTATACCACAGTGTAATGTAGCTAAAATGTCCTTTATTATCTGTATACTACTACATCATAGTGTGTTACATTTTGTGTTTGACAACATGAACACTTGCATGATAAAAAGACATAATTAAAATAATTATAAATATAATAAAAAAGAATAAAGTATAATTTCAGTTGTTGAATTAATATTGTAAATCACTGGCAGTATCATTGTTTGGTCAGTAGAGGGCATTTGTTCCATTTCAGTTCAGTGATAGCACAATAATTTCCCCAGTGTTTGTTTATCATGTGTTGTATTAGTGAGATGAGTTAACTTTGTAATTTTTTGGCAGCAGTCAGCACAGATCAATCAATAAAGAATGAAAAAGTTCAGCTGCTGTAAGATGTAGCTGCAATTATTTGCACTGGAGGAGCGTCAATGTCCATAATAATAATATAATAATCTCTTGATGTACAGATCATAATGAGCAGAATCAGTTTGCAAGGGTTTGATAGTTTGGAAGATTCCAGACTGTAAACTGTAAATTTCCAAACATATTAATATGAGTAGAGGCAACAGAGGAAGCAGTAAAAGACAAAACAGGTTCTGGATGAAAATAAAACTACTCATCTAATATAAATATTTCAGGTTCTGATGCAGCCAGTGTTGATGAGGCCTCGACCGCTCAGCCCAGCGAGGAGCAGAAACCGCCGGTCCTCACCGCCAAGAAGGAGCCTCCTACCTACCCCCCAGGTGAGAGAGGCTGACCACAGCAGCATGTGGGAAACACTGCAGTTTATTATATATACTAGTCTTTCTAGTCTTCACTACTGAATAAAATAATCAATGTTTTGGGGTTTTTTTTTACATCCACCAGGAAGTCAAGAGGAGCGCTGGCAGCTCCAGATTGTGGCCAAAGGCAGAGTCACATGTCCAAAATGTAAGAGTGTGAGCAGAAAGACTGTGGAGGGGCTGAAGAAGCACATGGAGAACTGCCGACTGGTGAGCGCACAGCGTTTAAACATTAACTCAGCCTTGTGAAGCCCTTACGACCCCTGTGCAGGAACAGAATGTAGTGATCAGTGAAAACTGTAAAACCCACAAACTAAGGAGTTAGAACCTGTGATGTAATTTGACTCTGTTGTGTGCAGCAACCCTTTACCTGTCAACACTGTGGGAAACAGCTGAAGTCTTCAACAGGGATGAAGTATCACATCATGGCTGACCACAGCCACCTGGTGAGACAACTCATCTCTAAGTCCCATGGTTCCTGTCTTCTCTTACCATTTTTACTTTACACATTGAATTAGACGCACAGTTTGCAACAGTTTCACATTTGCTTTCGACTGGTTTGTCCCGGTGGCTCATCTGTTAGAGAGAATGTCATTTATCAAATCCATGCTGCATGTCATCATCTCTCTCTTCCCCTCTACTTTCCTGTCTCTCCCTCACTATCCCTACAGCATTAAAGGGGAAAAAATGCCCAAAAAATTACTTTAAAAAAAATACATTTGCTAATTAGATCTTTCAGCTGTGTAACTGAGGAATGGTCAGTCTCTTGATGAACACAGCTGTCATTGTAGAGGTCTAGTTTTGCTCTGATCTGTGTCATGCATCATAAATACAGTATCATTCAGTACTGGATGGTTCAACAATGATTTTGAGATGGCTGTTTTGTTTTTGTTTTTTTTTGTGTTTGCAGCCTTCAGCAGACGACGCCAAGGACCTGGACGATCGCGCCATCAAAGACAAACTGCGAAAAATCCTGAAGAGACTGGGCAAATTAAAATGCTCTAAAGAGGTAAACTGACAAATCACATCCATTTAGAAAGAAGAAGAAGTACGAAAGAGAAGGTGAAACTTTGATGATGGCACAGTGACACGTTTTCTGTTTCAGGGCTGTAATGCTGCATTCACCAGTATTATGGGCTATGTCTACCACATGAAGAAGTGTGGGAAGGAGGAGTCAGAGCTGGAGAAGATGTTGCTGAACTGTTCTCACTGTGGGAAAACATACAAATCCAAGGCCGGTCTGGAGTACCACCTTAAATCAGAGCATGCTCCTGTGAGTCCTGTGTTTTTTCATTTGCTAATTCAGGGGATTCAGTCCAAAGAAAAAAAAATATTGAGCACAATTAACATATAAATAATAAATGAAATCAGAATGTATTTTGAGTATCAGGTGAAACTGTCCCACCTTCCTCTTACCCAGACGCCCCAGAAGACTGAGGAGGACGAGGCTCGGAAGGCCCAGAGGGAGGCCAACCCGGAGAGGACAGCCAGCGGCAGGGTGCAGCGAGCCTCGGCACAAGTGGCCAATTTCCACCTGGCTGAAATTGCCAACAATGAGTTGCCCAAAGACTGGCCCAAGAGGAAATTTCAGTCAGACCTGGTGCCCGATGACAAAAAGGCAGGAGAACAATCTGTATATATGAGATGTATATATGAGAGTAGCTTTGTTTAGTCATACACTGCTAGACATTTTCGCAAACTAGTAGGTTCTATTTATAATCATTTAAAGGCTAAATGCACCAAGATATTAACATCAACCATCTATGCCAGTAGCTGTTGGTACATGTTTGCCTGAATTGGTCTGAGCCCTTTGACTGACTCTTGTTCATGTGGTCGGTCACAGTTAAAATATGCCCGACCAGGCCTCCCTGCTTTCAGCCAAGAGGTGCTGAGGAAGTGGAAGAATGAGGTGAAGCTGCAGAGGAAAGTCCAGTGTCCCAACCAGGTAGAAAACAACACTTAAAACTGTATTTACTTTCTCCCTGTCTGGCTTTGATCTGTGATGTGTATGAAGGCTGGTTATGGGATGATGCTTATTGTATTATATCACATCATCACATACATGATACTGTAAGTATGATGTCATATAATATAGAAAATAAGACACACCCCTCAGGAAAATTATTTAATTATTTATCAACTGATTTTTATTATTTATCATTTCAAAATAAGTCATATTTGATCTTCTTTGTATGGAGGTGATATCTCTATTCTTTAAGTTTCTATTTTGAGCCAAGAAAATCCAGGAATAGAAATCCAGAATCTTTTAATAATGATTTGTGTCCTCAGGGTTGTGGCAGCACCTACACCAGTGTGTCTGGGCTGAAGGCTCATCTGGGGCTCTGCACGCGGGTAAGTCACCTCTCTCCCCTTGTCTCTGTCCCAGTATAAAAACTGCAGCTTTCTGTCAGCAAACAGCAATCAATGTACAGAAAATGAGCTCAGTGGAATTTGTGGTAATGTGATACACAGCATAATAAGAAACCATAAAACACAGCATAATAAAGTGTACGAAGAATCTAACCATAGATCATCAGGATCAAATTATCAATAAATTAATTTTCTGTATTTTCATGACTCCAGTGCAGATCCAGTGAAAATTTGTCAAAGTGTAGGTCAGTGTTTCTCAATCAAACTCATGGCCCATTTAAAAAAATGTTGGCAGCCCACATCCGACCCCATAAACAGAGCCCTTTTTATTTTAATGATAATGATCGAATATGAAACTGAAGCAGGGAGCTCTATATTTCTTTTTTGTTTGACGGGGGAGAGATCACTTGTCGACTCGCCATCTCTCTCTTGACTCTCTGACTTTCTTTAAATTCTTCCTGTTGCTAACCAGCTTTCCATTTTGATACTGCAGGGTTTGCTATGGATGTGATCTTTTAGCACGTAATAGATACTTAAACGGCGACATCATTGCTCCTGTCTTTGTCTTATCACAGTGTTAGTGACCTTAATACAAGGGAAAAAACAATGAAGGGAGTTTTTGAAGTTTATTTTTGTTTTAAAACAGTTACAAAAATTATATTTTTTATAATTACATCTTTTCAGCAAAACTTTTCAGCAAAAATAATTATGTCTTTTCAGCAAAACCTGGTGTAGGATGCTCCAGGGCTTTATGATCAAATCATGGATCTCTCTCATTTGATCTGATTTCAGGGCGACTTCGAGGCTGGAAAATACAGATGTCTTATCTGCAATAAAGAGTTTAACTCTGAGAGTGGAGTGAAGTATCACATCAACTCTGTCCATTCACAGGTAAAGACACAGTTCACAACAAGTGTCTTTATTGCGCTCAAATGCTTCTGTCTCTGTCAGTGTTGCTGTACACAGACGTCATTTCATTAAACGTCACCATGTGCTCATCCCTGCTAACGTGCTCTGACTCTGTCTCGTATTTCCTCTCCTCCTTTCCTCCTTTCCTCCTCTCCTCCTCTCCAGGACTGGTTTGTGACAAACAAAAAAGCCTCTAAGAAGTTTGAGAAGTTCCTCAAAAACCAGCCCAAGAAGTTTGTCCATAATGTGGACAAGCAGATTGTGGATCAGTACCACCATCACCACCTCCAGCATCATCATCATCATCATCATCAGCAGCAGCAGCAGCATCACCACCACCACCACCACCACCACCATCACCATCAGCAGCAGCAGCAGCAGCAGCAGCAGCAGCAGCATCAGCTCCAACACGAGCCAATGCAGCACCCTCTGCAGCCACTGCATCACCTCCAGCACCAAACCCAGCTCCTCCATCCGGAGCACCAGAACCTCCCCCCACAGATGGACACCCAGCTCCAGCAGCCGATGCTCCACTACACCCCTCTCGAGCCTCCTGCGGGACCGCTGTGGGTGGAGATGGACCGGAGAGGAGCCATGCCAGGGCCGGAGCAGGCCCCGATCGAGATGGAGATGGCTGATGTTGACAAGCTCGGAGACAACAGCAGCGGGATGGTGGAGGTCAAAAGGAGAGAGAAGGGGGAGAGAGCAGGGGAGAGGGGGAAGGCTGATGGGAAGCGGAAGGATTGCTTTTCTTTTGGTAGTGGCGGCGGTGGCGGTGGTGGTGGTGGTGGCAGTGGCGGCAGCAGCAGCAGCAGCAGTAGCAGCAGTAACACCGGCAGCTCATCCAGCGAATCAGAGGTGGAGCAGCAGGAGAGGCAGAGACAGATTGACCAGTGGAATCTGAAACGACCGGGCGTCATGGAGCCCCACCCTGAGGCTGGAAAACGACAGAGGAACACTTAAAAAGCTGAAACGACACTTTGCTTAACGCTCGTCAGACGCTCTCCTGCACCAGAGCTGATTTTTAACAGAGGTAGAAAGAGATTCCACCAGGTGTCCGTCCGAACCATATCAGCTGAGACAGCGTGACACAAACAGGTAAGAAGGCAGCTGATGACAGAGCTACAGTCCGTAACCTCTGATGATTTAGAAGTGGAGAAAGCGTTTAGATGATGACGGATTCCTTCGGGGAAACCTCAGCGGTGTCGGCGTGGATACGAGCCTTCACACTCCTGGTGTAGAGGCTGTCTCTCTGTATTGGGAATGTTGTCGCTGTACAGCCCTGAGAAATGTAGTTATACCGTTTATCTGTGTTTATACGTAACAGATTCTTTTCACCAACTTTAAACGTGTCTTATTCTTTTAAAGTTTGATAAACACTTCTTGTCTGTTATGTTTACCTTAAAGGGAAAAAGTTACTCTAAACTGAAGAGAGGATGCTTCAGTGCAGTATTTTGTTAGACTTGTCTCGTCGCTCTCTCTCTGAAAACATTTTGTGCCTCTTAAGTATGAGCTATATAACTTCATACTACTCATCATCACTTTTAATTACTACCGATCGGCCTTTTCTGGGCTAAATAATGTTGGAAGTGTAACTTTCAGGTCAGATTTGATGTAGAATCACTTTTCCCTCATCTTTTCTCTCCCTCCACCATATTTTCTTCTGGGGGATTTTTTTTTTTTTACTGTACACTGACCATGAATGCAACTTGGTTCATGGCTGCCATCAAGCTGTTCGCACCCACCTAGTAGCTCAGTGCAGTTCAAACAGTTCAAACAGGCAAATCACGGATGAAAAGCAATGAAGCAAACAAAGGCAGAAGAAGTTCATAGATACACTTAAACATTTTGCGAAACACTATTTCTGAAAGTGAAGTGAGAAGATAAACACAGACCACCACCTCAATTTTCAGCAATGTTACAACCAACAAAACATCTGAACTAAAGGTCCACTTACTAGTTTTCTCCCAAGCTTTCACTGACATCTCTTGGTCTTCCTCAGTGGACGAGTTTGTTTGTGGTTGAAAGTTCTGTAAAATGAAATGAGTAAGTGGACCTTTAGTTAGTATGTCTTTTTTTGAGGGCTGCAATTAATGAGTAGTTTCATCATTGATTAATGTGCCATTTATTTTCTGGCTTAGTCAATGAGTTATTTTGTCTAAACAATTCTCGTCTTTAAACGTCTCGCTTTGTCCGACCAACAAAAGTCATTTAATCTGCTCATTAGGAAGCTGCAGCTCGCTACTGTTCAATCATCAAGATAGTTGCCATTTCAGCTCTAATGTTTTAGTTAAACTTCTCTTTCCATATTAAGATGACCCCAGATTTTTAAAAATCATTTCAAACATTCCAAGTCGGACGATTGTTCACTTACAAAACTGATACCAGCAGGGAAACAAAGAAAGCACAGAAATATAATAGTTCTTAGTAGTTAACCAAGAAACAACAAGAACCAACAGCCAATAAACGTATTGATGAGGTCTGGTGACTTATCGATCCTGTCGCAGTGCAGTTCCGCGGGCAGACAGCTAAATGAACGGGGTCATAGGGTGGCACACATCCTCTCCACCTCCGGCACCGACACAGGTGAAGTGTAATGAAGGAAAGCTAAAAAGCGTTTAACGTGGAGGGCGGGTGTTTTTCTTTTCTGTTCATTCCTCAAAGTCAGACCTGCTTTTGTCTCAGAATATTTAACCAATAAGCATGTAGCCTAATTTTATATGTACTCTGCATTTTGTATCTACTATAGTGGTGTATGGTTTATGGATGGTCGTCATTGTTGTCTTTTGTTTGTGATGTTTTAACACTATTTTGTATGTTGTTTTTTTTACAACTTTTTTAACATTTCGGAATGTATTTGGTTCTTGGTTTCTCCCTCTGTTGTGCACTTCTGTTAAACCAGCTTTAGAAAGGAAAATGAATTTATCATTTACCATTGGGAACGTTCAGTGAGGATCACCCTTTAATCTGTGAATCTGTCTATAACAAACTATGTAAAACTATTTACTGTACCTGGTTCTGTTTAAAGTGCTTTACCCTTCATCGCCCTCCATCAGATGCCTTTTGGAAGAGCAGCCTGTGTGGTTTCAGTTTGAGAGAGAAAACCTCCTGGTATGTGGGAAGTATTTCAAAAAGCAGGATTTTTATTATTCACCGCGGATGTCAAGAAGTGGTGGAAAGCAAAATTTGTCACCACCTCCTGATTTCCATTGTTTTACTTCATAGTAAGAAGCCTGAGGATGCCTTTCTATGAGGCTGTTGGAGCCCTGACGTCACTGCTGATTAAAGTGGTTCTGCAGCCTAAACTGTCAACAGTAGAAAAAGTGTCATTTTCATGGCAGCTCCGCAGCTTATTTAACTGACAAACATATGTTATATAACATAATCTTCAGTTGTTCTCTTGGCTTTCGGATCGCCCCGGGTCAGTTAGCCTTCGATCCCAAAGCGTATTGAGTGATTGGACCCTGGTATACTTGTGTGCAAGTCTAGTTTGTATTTTATTTTTACTTAAATCTTTCATTTAACCAGGATTTGAGATTGATTATGGTGCTAATCACTTGTTGCGTCGTTTACCAAGACTTTGACTCTGATGTTTGAAGTCTGAATGTGTTACAGTGGTGCTTTTATTCTTTGTTTAGCCACTGCAGATGTTGCTGCTCATGCTGAATACCCAGTACTTCCCAGTAATAATGATAAGATGTAATGTAATTGTAAATGTAATTATTATTCATCACCGAGGTCAGTGGTTTCCAACCTTTACGCCCTGTGATGCCTTGAAATAAAGCAATATTTATTACAGTAACCTATTGGTTATAACCAAGTCAACCAAAAAGTAAGTGAATACTTTTTAAAGTAAAGTGTTAAAGGGGCAGTATAGTCCAGTAATTGATAAGAGGAAAGGCAAAGATGAGAGGAACATCTGGAAATATTGATCTAATTGTGTGTGTATTCTTTATCCTGTCAGTTTTCTCATGAACACCTGGAGGCTCCTGAACATAAAGCAGACCACTGACTCACTGTATGTTTTCCTATCGCTGCTGAAATACTTCCCATGTCCATTATGCTTGTGACCAAATCTTCATCACCATCCATTGCATGCACTTTAAAGAACAGCATCACTCAGCATTAAGAGACTACGAGTATTTCACGAAGAGCCGTGGATCCTTCACCACGTTTCATTTCATCCTTCAGAAATAATCTTTTTCTGTAAAAAAACATTTAATGGCTTAAACTGTTTATGTCATAGGATAAACTACAGTCGTACGGCTCATGGTACTTTGCACCTTGTCTTCCCGCTGTTACTTTATTTACAGTAGCATATGTTTTTCTTAATGCTGGAGCACAGATCTATCATTTCTAGACGAATTGTTAACTACTGTGGGCGCCCACTTTCACAACAGAGAGGACTAGTGAGGGGCGTCATCAGTCAATCTTTGGATGATTGTTTTGTCGTAATCCCATCAGCCCCTGCAGACGCTGCGTATCAGGGTCTTTAGTGAACATGTGAAATCTTGGTTGAAATCATTGATTTGGTCTTGACCTCCTGATTTGCAGTTATTCTTCATGAAAATAGAAGTTGAGTTTCTGACCACACGGTAAAGAAGTTCTGTGCGTTAAATGGAAGAATGGAAATACTGAAAAGATGTTCTCACGTCTTGTGCCCCATCATCATCATCCACACAGAAAATATACAGTCTGATATTATTTAGGCCAGATTTAAATTAAGATTCATTTTGTAGCCTTGTACCATTTGGAATAACAAAGCAAGAAAGCACTTTTTTTTTCATTTTATGAGACATAATCTCTGTTCAAAATATGTATATTTCAAATGTTATTACTTGTTTTTTAGAATTTATGTGCTGCTATTTCATAGTACCAGCAGTGTTATAACAACAGATAATTAAAGGTTTAATTCATGGTCATTTTGGGCTCTGTCTCCTCAGTAACAGTGACGTGGGTGCTTGAAGCAGGCAGTACCTGTTGAATATTTTTTATAGCTTTTGTCCGTCCACAGGTTCCTCAGCCTTCCTGCAGTTGTGGTTCTCACCTGTCAGGATTTAGCCCAGTCGCACAAGTTCCTGGACTTCAGGACTCCATCACTGTCTTAGTGGTGAAGTGGTTCTCATGCAGCATTGACACATATGAAAGAAACATATGAATAGGATTTTAAAAGAACAAGATGAATTATAGAAATTATTCAGCATGGAACAAAACCAGAAATGAATTTAAGATCACAGTGCAGTGGGCAGTGTGTGACGCAACAAAACAGAATCAGGTTTCATTTCATTTTATATAAGATTGTTTAAAGAACAGCGGCACATTACAGCACATTAATATTAAATGAACACCAGCGAGCACTGATGTGGTGATTCGAAGGTCAGACAATGTCAAAACCTGCATAAATGTGGTTATACAGTGGATAAATCGACTGTAAAATAAAATGATCAAATACTAAGAAATCACATATCAATTGGTTCATTTTTCTTTGTCAGAGTTTCCAGATAAAAACTATAATCAATCAGCATATTTTGTTGAACAGTGTCCTTAATTAGAATCAGAATCAGGTTTATTGCCAAGTAGGTTTTCACATACAAGGAATTTGCTTTGGTGATTTGGTGCATAACAATGAACACAGAAGAAAAAATATAGAGACAGATAAAGCAGAGCAAGTACTGCAGGTCAGATAGCTGAAATATAAATAGAAACATTTTGCAATAAAATATTTACAGTAAAAATGTGGGGGAAAAAATTATAAAAAAACAGAATTCAGCAACTGGATTATTTTAGAAAATAACTCTAACATGCAGACCTCAATTTATCAACATATATAAATCAAACAGTAGCTTTAACCATTGCTAATATTCCTCATTTTCCAATCAAAATGTATCTTCTAATCTCATCTCCCCGACCCAGTGGAGGCTCAACAGGAAGCAGCTGAACACAAGGCCTTTCCCCCGTTGTTTCCCACGGTTACGCATACATTAAAATGTCGTCATATACAGATATCTGCATTTATTTCTTCTGTGGAGTGATCGAACATTGTTTAAACTCTGCATTTTCTTTTTTAATTTTTACTTAAAGAACCTCCTGCTGGAAGTGGGGTCACATGACCGCCGGGCTGATGAGCAGCACAGGTGTTGCTGACAGGGCAGCTCACACAGGTGCCTTCAGTTTTCTTTGTTCTGTGTCCCGAGCTCGACCTCTGACCTTCAGTTGAGCCGCTTCCCTCCATCATTTCTCCTTTGTTCCTGAGTGTGTTGAGTGAGTAGTTTATTTTATTATATTTCCTGAAGTCACGTTTATTTTGTTGTTAAGAAGAAGATCTGATCTCGTTGGTTCGCTCTCACATGACTGCATGTTTAAAGTCAGAATGTATTCATGTCCTGATTTTGATTTAGAATTGTTGCTTTATTCAAGATAATGTGATAGAGTTTGACTTGTATGTACCGTTTCTTTCATTTGTAGGAATGTAACCACTCACACCTGACTGACTGCAAGTAAAAGATGAAATACTTACAAATGGAAACTGCTGACTGCTTCTCCTGCTTTGCTCTTATTCATGAGGTCAAATCCGGTTTAACATGTTTAAACATGAGTGAAAAAACTACATTTTCGTTTTAAGTTTACATGATCATTTGAATGAAGTCCCCTATAGGCTTCTATAATGACCTCAAATGTATAATTTGTCGTTTATTTTTCTGCATCAGATGCTTTGAGGACGGACAACTGTATATAATCATGGATTGTGCGTTGTACAGTATTTATTTCCCCCAGTGTCTCAAAGTAATTTCAGCTGTATAACTTCAGCAGCCTGATGGATGAAAGCAAACCTTTGACCTTTTTTTTAAAACTATGACATTTACAAGTCTACACTTCCGGAGTCTGTTTTTCTGCTCTATCAGTTCATCATTTGCTCTCAATAGCTCTTAATGTGGGGGATTCAATTAAAGACTAATGCAGAACCTGCACCCAATCATTTCATTTGTCACTTATGACATTGCATCTCTATTTTAATGGAATATACACTGATACTAAAACTCAGCGCCCCTTGTGTGAATCTATGGAGTAGCTCTGTCTGAGGATTCTGTGATTTCTAGCTTTACAACAAAGTGACATTTAAGACTTTTATTTAGTCAAACTGCTTTCAGATTAACTGTATATATGTAAATGTCGTGTGATCATTTATTAGTAACTTGAACTAACATGAACTTGTATGTTTCCTTCATTCACAGCTGAAGTTTATGGACATAGTTTCCCTTGCAGCTGATGTTTTTCTGGTTTACTCTGCGTGCCCATGAGAACGAGGACTCATGTTATGTAAATGTGTGTTTTAAGTCATTCTTGAACAATGTCAACAAAAACTGAACAATGACGATTTATTGCTGGACTGTCATATTAAACTGACTTAGTTCAGATGTTCCCAATACACTGACAACCTCACTGTATGTGCATTTGCAATGAAGAGTTTGAGAAGGTGTAACTGTAACAAGTATGCAACTCTTTTCTCTATGACCTCAAATTTACTGATACACATGTGAGACAATTTCATACAACTACTAATTCCACTGTCACAGGCACTCAGTTGTTTTGCACCAAAAATACCTTTATAGTGCTCTGCTGCTACCCTGTGGTTATCATTTAGAGCTGAATCAAGCCACCAGAGATGCATGGACAACATTGGGGAGGCTTAGTGTTCAAAATAAAAGCATAAACTTTGTAAGGCTGGATATTCAACCAAAGAGCTTTCGTGGCACAACTATATTCAGCATTACCAAAGCGCAGTATGAAGAGACAGAAGTTTACAAGACATTCAGAACATTGTTACAGAAAGGAAAAGTCTACAAAATTTGATTAATCACTAATTTGTCAGATGTTTTCACTCCATCCACCATCTAGTGACACTGGTCTTGAAAAGAGATCCTGTGTCACAGTCAAGCAATTAACACACAGAAAACATATGGAAGGACAGTTTTATACCATTACAGGAGTTCTGTAAGGCTATATTATTTTAATACATTATTATTGTTATTTTCTTTATTAATTGATTGATTGTTGACAGTAGTGAAAACCAACATATTATCTGTATTACTGTCATAGAGAACAGGAAAATGGTGCCAGTGAATTTCTGACATTTGTGTTTAAAAAAATGTCAATCAACATGTCAATATCAATGTTAATCAACTAATTGTTTCAGCTCTATAGTACTGAGTGTTTTCTGGTTGCCAGAGTATGTGTGTGTGAGGAAGTGTATGAGGTATAGAGCTGTGGGATTTAGACTTCAGTTTCAGATTATGATTCTGGTTACAATTACAAAAACAATTACAAATACCGTTATGTGAGCTTTTAATTGCTTTTGTGCTTTTGGTCAATGTGGATTTATTTTGAAAGTCCAGAGCGGAAGATGTCGTCCTCATGTCGTCATCCTGCATCAACTGCTGTGCCCCGGGTTTGACAACAACAACAACAACAACAACAGCAACGGACGGACCGCGACTTTCTTCAATAACCCGATAAAACGGCAAATAAAGACACGTCGACCGGAAAAATCTGCGTCTCTACTGAAACACTTCAACTTCAGCCAACGTTTGGTGAGAAAATTACACTCGACTTAACCGTTATTTGGCCTGTGGACGTTAGCTGTTATCCCCCTAGCTTTTCTGACAAGCGGACGAATAGAGCCATTATTTTTATTTCATCTTTTTATGAAAACCTACAGCTGCGCTTGTTTATGGCAGGAAGATAAAGCACAGTGTTTTTTTTTTTTAATTTTAATTTTATTTTTTAAACCTTGTCAGTGACATACCAGGCCTAATGATGCCTTCAGGCAAGTCATACAAATTCCAAAATCCGAATATGGCGGTCGTAAGTATTTCATTTGCAGCGAGCAAGGACAAAATGAACCTTTCAGTTTATACTTCACACTGTAATAGTGGTTAGTAGGACAGCGACTGACGAATATTTTCAGTATCAATTGATCTGGTCCCGTTGTAACGTCATTAAATTGAATTTTCTCCCAGACTAATAGCCCAAAACACAAGATATTCAATGAACAACAACAAGAAAACAGAAGAAAAGTAAATCCTCCTAACGGAGAAGGTGGAGTCAGCAAATGTTTGGCATTATTTGTTGGTAAATTACTTAAACATTCAATCAGTTATTAGCAAAGCTGGGGATCCATT
The DNA here is from genome assembly GCF_046630095.1 of Trachinotus anak. Classification (NCBI taxonomy): domain Eukaryota; kingdom Metazoa; phylum Chordata; class Actinopteri; order Carangiformes; family Carangidae; genus Trachinotus; species Trachinotus anak. Next base: position 1,901,879 of record NW_027273882.1, on the reverse strand, counting down.
AATTGACTAGCTTTATTGATACAGCCCTAATGTTTAAGTCAAGAATGATGCACAGTCATGCAGTGTAATAGTCAGCATGAAAACAAAACATAGTACATCGCTTTGACCACCAATTTTGCACAGACAGACATGGTCTCTCCCATGTTTTCCATCATCACTCAACCTTGAAATGTCAAACCTTTAGAAACAGGGTGTTGAAAAAGGGACTGGACAGTATGAATAAAATCCTCCATCATGGTATACAGATTTATATAATGATGTTCAATGTATAAACCTTATAGGAAACTGAATTGATATTTTGTTAGTGGATAAAATTACCAGCAAATCCTGCAAATTAAATAACTGACTGTCACATTATAAACATGACCTGCTCATTGATTGCTGATTGATGACGGCTGCCCAAAATGGTCTAATACAGCCAGAGATATGAAAGGGATTGCTGTCACATTATTAACAGTGTAACAAAATCTCTCATGGTGGACATACCATGCCAATACCAATTACAGAAAACACGATTTTCCCTGTTGCCTTTACTTGGTTGGGCTTTAAGTTGTATGCGTAAGTTAATCATCTAACAGGGCTGCTTCCTTTACCGTAGGTTGTTCTTAGCTGGTAGTCAGCGTAATGGGGCGCATCTTCTTGGATCACATTGGTGGGACTCGCCTCTTCTCCTGCGCCAACTGTGACACCATCCTGACCAACCGAGCTGAGCTCATTTCTACGCGCTTCACCGGAGCCACCGGCCGAGCTTTTCTGTTCAACAAGGTACCTAAACATCACTTCTTTCACATGATGGAAACCTGGCGTCGTGGGTAACAGCTGTGTTTTACTTGTCAGTTTTATTGATTGGACTATGGCTAAAATACTTAAGCATACATCACTGGTCAATAAACAATGTCCCAGAGCAGGTAGTTATTTCCATTATAGTACTTATTGTATTAAAACTATGATTTAAAACTATATTTTATAGTCTGATATGATAAAGTGGGTCAGTCTACATAATGATCAATTCCTCATCAGATTATAAGACATTTTTAATTTGCTATTGTAAGCCATCAGGCATTTAATAGACAGCAAATATCCAGGAGTTATGCAAACACAAACAAGCACAAAAAATTCCTTATTAACAATTTATGATATCACCATAATTCTCAAAATTGTTTTTTAACTAATACAAGAAAGATAAACGAGTTCCAATTTTATAAAACAATGCAGCAAGTGTCTGTGCATGATAGTGGATGTCATTAGCACTGAAACAAATATAGTCGATTAATTGATTGGGAGAATATTTATCTTCAACTATTTTGATGCTTGATTAAATTATTTTTGAGAGATGCCAAACTTTTAATCATGATCAGGTTTTAAATGTGAAGATTTGATTTTATTCTGTTTTATATGATTGAGTTTTCTCAGACAAAAAAAAAGCCATTTAAAGATTTTTTGTCATTTCTGAACTATTAATCGATCACTTACAAAATGAAAGTAATTGTTAGTTGCTGGCCTAAACGTCACTTAAATTCATCAATTATGCAACTATATCTGGTCCACACTTATCAGACTTTTAAATGTTTTCTATAATATTTTGACTTTATTTGCTGGGAATAGCTTGCAAAACCTGAAACTAAAACCTAAAATGTCCGATTGCTGCCCTCCAGGTTGTGAATCTGCAACACAGTGAGGTCCAAGACAGAGTCATGCTGACAGGAAGACACATGGTGCGGGATGTCAGCTGCAAGAACTGCAACAGCAAGCTGGGCTGGATGTACGAGTTCGCCACTGAAGAAAGCCAGCGCTACAAGGAGGGTCGTGTCATCCTTGAGAGGGCGCTGGTGAGGGAGAGTGAAGGCTTTGAGCATATTCCCCCTGAGAACTCCTGAGTTCACTTCTGAAGTAGTTGCAACACTCATTCCATGCATACTACGGCTTTTCCTCAGGCAGCAGTGCATGGACGTGCATAGACAGTGTGCCATTTGTGATTAGAGCTACACCAAAATATTATCACAGGCTGGCTGTTTGTGGGAAGTTTAAACAAGAGGTGGTGGATATTTTCACTTAACTGTAAACATTTTATCCTAGGAAGGGAAATACCATTGCTTCTCTATCAATTTAAAACCACCTGCGTTTTCCATACGTGCCCTACAAGCTGTGATGTTTGTATAATGTGCTGGTGGGGTGGGATTTTGGCCGCCGTCAGAGGGAGAGGATTCGCCCCTGTGGCCCTACATGATGCTCAGACAGATAGACTGTTATGCAAGGATTTGAATAGCTAATAACAGCACTGATGAATGCTGACGCTGCAGAGAAGACTGTTAGGTGTGATTTAATTAAATGAAATCTCTTTCCTTAAAGAGGTAGTAAGCAGTATGCTGGAATACATTCCTTTTCTGGCAAGTGTTCAGTGAAATATGCCGGAAATTTTTTATTTCAAATCTGTATTAAGTTAAGTTTCTTTAATATCAGCTGTACTAGAGTAAAAGAATGGAAACTTGGAATGTGTTAATTAGTTTTTTGTCAAAATAAATAAATTCAAACAATAAATAAATTCAATATCTATTTAGTGAATCTTTTTTTTATGTCTTTCTAATTTTAGATTTTCATATTGTATCTTTGAATACTCACAAAACAGTATTTTTTATTAACTATATTTATTAATTTATTGTGTTATTTTTCAGTGATGGCAATGCAATGTGATAAATACGATATAAACTAGCTTACTTATGTATAATTCCCCCTTACAATTACTAATTAGTTGTAATCAACACCTCTTGACACAAACAGAATTATTTAACAACAAAAAATCTTATCAACAAACCGAAACACAACATTTCACATAATACAACACTACAGATGATGGAAAGGGTGTGACCTTTTTATCTACAATGTATGGGTGGGGCAACACCTCTTTATTGAGCCTCCTACCTTTTTTTTTTATACATATGCTTTGTGCCTTTAGATTTTTGAAGTTGTATGATATAATGCTATTTCTATGTTGCAACAGAACTTAATTCTGCAAATAAACGTGATAAAAGTGAAATTTGTCTTATATTATCAAATTCAAATAATGTTGTATAATCCTGTGAAAGCTTCACACAATAAAAGTGTGTTTAAAAGAGGGCTGAAATGTGCTGAAATGTCAGATTGTCACATTTACCAAACCGAAGGCATTTTTCGGGGGGAACTAAAAACAAACACACTCTTCGATTCCTGTGGCATTTTGGGAAATGGAGGCAGTATGACACCAGGAAGGAAACTCCAATTCAGACTCATCAGTCGTGTTTCTGGTCCGGCAACATTCCCGAGTCATCACTGTTTATGTCTGATGTTGTGTTAATGGTATATAGCGTGTGCAGGATAACGGATTTCCTTGCCACCTGGACGGACACAAACCGGGACAACAATGGCCGGCGGTGAGTATTACCAGCGGGCACCAGCTAGCATGATAAGCTAACATTAGCCGTCGCTTAGAAAAGAGACCAACTGCAGGAAAAACAACTCTGAGCTAAATCAAACAACTGCTAGCCACTAGTTGCGTGTCAGTTAAATACTTTTCACTGACGCTTGTTGTGAATTAAACACCTGATAATGTCACATTTTTGTCGGACGTGTAAAGTAAGGGCCGTTAACTGGCTGTTTCAGGTCGCTGTAACGCTGTGTCTTCACAGAAAATGTGAGTGTGATCTTCAAGCTGTATTGCCTGACGGTGATGACTCTGGTGGCGGCGACATACACGGTGGCGCTGCGGTACACAAGGACCATTTCATCTGGAGATCTGTACTTCTCCACCACCGCAGTGTGCATCACCGAGGTCATTAAATTAATACTGAGCCTGGGGATGCTGGCAAAGTAAGTGTTCTTCAGCCACCTTTACTCTCACACAGATGTGTTACTGGAGGAAGCCACTGAGAGGGATTGTGTGGGTTGCAGCTACTGTAATTATCATCTTAATTACTGATTAGTTTGGCAGTTATTTTCTTGGTTTATCCATTAATCATTTGGTGTATGAAATGTCAGAAATCAGTGCCTATTATGGTGTATTAAAGCTCAATGGACCTCTTCAAATTGCTTGTTTTGTTTAAAACCAACAGCCCTAAAGATAAACCCAAATACCTTTAGTTAATTATCACACAAGACAAAGACAAGCAGCAAATCCTCATGATTATGACATTTTCATCTTTAGAAGGACATTTCAACCTTTTAATCAATCAAACTTTATTTGTATTGGCACCTTGAATATGCATTGATTTATTCATTTCTCTCCCAGAGAAACAGGAAGCCCCAGCAGACTGAAGAACGCCATCATGGAACATGTGTTCTTCAGCCCAAAAGAGCTGCTGAAGCTGAGCGTTCCCTCTGTAGTGTATGCAGTTCAGAATAACATGGCCTTTCTTGCCTTGAGTAACCTCGATGCAGCAGTTTATCAGGTATGAGCTTGTTGTCCGCACCCACAGACTGTAACAATGGAGACTGTAAACAGCTACAACAGGTGCATCAGGGAGACAGTCAGTAATCGCTGGACCTGCCACTAATGAATACTTTCACTTTCAAAGAAACTGCTGATTGTTTTGACGATTGTTTAGTCACATACCTCCACCAAGGCCAAACAGATCCAGGTAATTAACTGGATTTGCACCAAATTGTACAAAAACATATATCTCAACACCATAAATACATCTGATTTTTATACGTCAAGAAACATACATACTGAGAAATTGAGGAAAATGTTGAAAAATGCCCTTGCAATATAAAGGAAAGTGATTAAAAAATTCTAGGTTAATGGGTTCTTCTCATGCCCCAACTACTAAAAACTAAACATCCAATATTGTAACACTGACCCCTCCGACGTGTGAAGTAAGTAGTTTCCCAGTGTCTAACATTTAGTAAACAGTGGTTATTCTCAGGAGTTCCTGTACTGTCTGTAGTATGAGTGGAGCCGTCCCAGTGTGAAGCAGGAATGCTCAGTCCACCATTCCTTCATAAATAGGTTAAATCATCAATGGCCGTTAGACCTGACTTGGGTTTCCCTGTTTAGGTCACCTACCAGCTGAAGATCCCGTGCACAGCCTTGTGTACAGTCTTCATGCTGAGCCGCTCTCTCAGCCGCCTGCAGTGGTTCTCCGTTTTCATGCTTTGCGGGGGTGTTACGCTCGTACAGTGGAAGCCTGCAGAGGTCACTAAAGTCCAGGTAAGGGGGAGACAAGTTTAAATTTAAATGTTAGAAGCATCTAACATCTAGTGGTGACGACCACTATCATGAATTTGGGTTTTTATTACCTGTATCTCCTCAAGCTTGTCTGGTGGCTCACGTCATTTCTTTCCTCCCCCAGATTGAGCAAAATCCTTTTCTTGGCTTCATCGCCATTGCCATTGCTGTTCTTTGCTCTGGATTTGCAGGTAAAATTGGCACTGGATTCTTACCTCTTTGTCGTATGTTGATGTGGCCACCACACATAAAACAGATTCTTTCAGTAACTTGAAACATGGAACAAAATACCAACTAATGTAATTTCTTATAAGCTGCAAAAAGTAAACTGTGATTGTATTTGCATTGCAGTTATCGTGGAGGTGTTCAATCTGTCATTTAGTTTTTGACCTGACGTTATTTAACATATGCATCAAAATATATTTGTGAATATTAATTAGCATTTTGTGTTTACGGTCTGATTAAGGTGTGTACTTTGAAAAAGTGCTGAAGAGCTCAGACACATCTCTGTGGGTGAGGAACATACAGATGTACCTGTCTGGCATCGTGGTCACGCTGATTGGCGTTTACATGACAGATGGTGAAAAAGTCCTGGAAAAAGGCTTCTTTTTTGGTTATACACCCTGGGTGTGCTTTGTTGTATGTAAGTACGACAAAACCTGAGGTTTTGTTTGTTTTTTATTTAATGTCTTTTTTTTTTTCTTTTTTTTTTTTAAACAGTGTTTCTCTTGACATTGCTCTCTTTGTGCTACCAGTCCTGGCCAGTGTGGGGGGTCTGTATACATCGGTGGTGGTCAAGTACACAGACAACATCATGAAGGGCTTCTCTGCCGCAGCCGCCATTGTCCTCTCAACTGTGGCATCCGTCATTTTGTTTGGACTTCAGATAAGTAAGTTAGTTTCTCATACCAACAATGTAGTTTTTGCACTCAAGCTGACTGATGTCATGTGTATGTGCATGTGGTGTTGTGGCTTGTGTGCTTGTACATTTTGAATACAAGAACCCCTTTATAAATTAAAAAAAAATATGTGTGTGTGTGTGTGTGTGTGTGTGTATATATATATATATACACACACACACACACTCACATATATATATATATTAGGGCTGTCAATCGATTAAAATATTTAATCACGATTAATCGCATGAGTGATCATAGTTAATCATGATTAATCGCATATTTTTAATCTGTTCTAAATGTACCTTAAACTGATTTTTTTCAAATTGTAATACTCTTTTCAACATGAGAATAGACAAATGCTTGCTTTATGCAAAAAAATCATGTTTATTTATTGCTGCAATGAGAAATACTCTCAGTTCAAGTAACTAACATGTGCAAACTGCATTGTAAAACAAAATGCTGAAATAAACTAAAACAAAAGTCCAACAAAAAAAATTACAGATGGGCATACCAATTTACTAAATGTAACATTATAGGAATGTTTACTAACACAGTAGTGTGTTGAACTTCACATTTGATCTATTCATCCCCATTTTTGTTTAAGCAACCATTTAACATAAAAGAATGCCCCTCAATGCATTGCATTGCAATTTGCATCAAATTCAAAACAAACAGGGTGATGCACAAAATAACTTAAAGAAAATAATAATTTAAAATAAATAAAGTGTGCATGAAACAGTGGTGAGTGTTACAGAACATGACTCAAATGATAGTGCAGTCAGCCTATAGCCTATAAACAGCTGTTCTCTTATATTCAGCAGAGGCTGAACAACCCAACCTCCATCTCCTCTTTTTTAACAGACAAAATAAAATACAAATCTGCCTCCTCTTTTTTAACAGACAAAACAAACATCAGCCTCCATTTCTTCTCTTTTTTTCTTCTCGGTACATTGCTTCCTGATTTCCCAAGCTACGGAGTGGCCCGAGGTTCAAATGTCACAAGCGTTAATCACGTTAAAAAAAAAATTACTCCCGTTAAAGGCATGTTACGTTAACGCGTTAATAACGCATTAACTTTGACAGCCTTAATATATATAAACCATCAGAAACACACAAAGTAGTAGCACTATCATTGCCTTTTCTGCTTCACCGTTACTCATTTATCAGATGCTTTCAGCCAAAGCAACTGACAAATGAGAGTCAACACTAAAGCTTCAAATCTGTGAAACACATCTATAAAAACCCTCAACAGGGTCACAGCTGGTAATCATGTGTGATCTGAAATGGCAGCTCATATTTACTGTAACAACTGTATTTCATGGTATCGATTTAAAGTAATTCCTGACTTTGCCAAAAATCCTATAGATATTATTTCTGCATAGAAAAAGCCATAGGATGAGCTGGTAGAATTTCTGTATTAATAAGGCTCTGAGAGATTTAAAGCAGGACATGAATGGTACTTTGCATTTTTGCAAGAGCTAACATTATACTCTCATATTGAAACTCATGTTCAGAGGCATAAGACTACAGATTATTTTATACAAAAATAACATCTATTTATGTCAAAGAAGTGCAAAGACATTTTTAACTTCTAAATTTATTTAAAAACTGACACCATTCCACAATATATATTTTTTTTAATAAATTCAGGAAATGTCACATTTTGCTTTTTCCCCTCTCTTATGCAGCGATCACATTTGCCTCTGGCGCCATCCTTGTGTGCGTCTCCATCTACCTATATGGACTTCCAAAGCAAGACACATCCAAGCTGAGCCGGCAAGACACAGACAAGGAATTCAAACAGAAACTGATCACTGTGTGAGTCGCAGACCTGCAGCAGAGAAACCCCTCAGACCAGGTGTGCTTTGGGGTTTTCTGGGGATGTAAAAAAGCTCCTGCACTGGAGGGATTAGGGAGCTAATCTGTTTTTTTATTAATCAAATGAACACTCAGTTGGGCTGGCTCTGTGTTCAGTTCATCACATAGGTGACGGCTTTTATTACACTTCAGTGTAGGTCTGCTACTTCAATCCACCTACATGGGACTGGTGACAGTATGATGAATTTTTTTAATGGGTTTTTTTTTTTAAATTATTTTTTGTTTAATTAGGAAGTAGTCTGTTTTAAATTGTGCAATTTTGTGTGTCTTATGTCCATAATCACATAGTGCTGACTCTGATTGTGGCCAAATCACAGGAGAACATATTTGAAAGAAGGATGACGACAGATTGCACGTGATTATGTTTAAATTATCAAGTGTCTTGTATTATTTGTATCAGATCTGTGCCAGATTCTGCTTTAAAGCTCGTTTCAGAATACACACAATCCTATTGATGCTTTTGATCAGTTCCCCCTCAAATAGAGATTGTCCAATCATAGCTCAGCAACTGTAACTAGACACAAAAGGCATTCAAAGACTTTTTTAGCTTTTCCAAAACCAAAGACATTACAGCAAAAGTAATAGATTTAATGGTAGGTTTGTTATCAGGCAAGTATTGTAGCCTACTTTTTACCCCACATCATTTATTTGATAATTTTATTAATTACCCTGCAGATTGAGATTAACAATGCAGAGTTCTTGTCCTGTTGGTTGAAAGGTGAGACTGAAAGTTCGTTCCTTGAGTCGTATGTTTGGAAGGGATGCATTTTCAGTTTCTCAATCTTTGTTCTTTTGTAGGTTCCGTAAAAGTTCTTTGAGCTGCTTTGGGCAAAAGGATCTGTCAAATAAAAGTTATACACTGAAAACAACACACAGGGAGTTTTGAGCATTGAATCATTTTAGTGGTTGTTATCCTTAGTCTTTTTGCACAGCATTGTTGATATTTTACTTAACCTGTTTCACATTAGCATATTACTGACTTAAAGTTTTAGATATGAAATACATTCATATTTTTTTCATATTTAAATTTTCAGAAACTTATCTGTACCAGTCTGACCACGGTGACATGTTATCAAATTACCCACTGGCATTTAAGTTTCTGGTCATCAAGCATGAGTTTAAAGAGTTGAGTTACATCACTCAGGTCTGTTGTTGTTTCCAGATGTTAACAAAAACAACAGCCAATATGAAAACCAAGTGACTCATGAAAGGAGTAACTTGCTTTGATTTACACCTAATCAGAATCTATGTGAGTGGAAAATACCTGACACAGTAATAGGAAAAGCAAATGTTCAATTAAGGAATATTATTTTATTTTGAAAATGTAAGGCTCCTTATTTACAGTACAAATTAACCCTAATCATATGGTACACGCAGCAGTGAACTAACACTGATTAAATTATAACAAACTATGAGTTTTACATTTTATCAACCGGTGTGATGCCGAGGATCCTCATCCCGTTGGCCAGGACTGAGCAGGCTCTGCTGAACAGTCGTAACCTTGCCTGTTGACATTTAGTAAATGATATATTAATTTATGAATTTATAGTTGACCTCGAATATAAAATGAAACTCTTGGCTATTGTCAAGAAAGTGTGTGTACTATGTATTTATGGCCGAGCATTGGGGTGTTTTTCTCTCTACCTGTGCCACATCCTGAGGGCTTCCTTTCACCGGCAGCTCTTTGTGTGCCGAGGCAATCAGGTGGCTGGAAGACAGTGAATAACATGAATACGCCGGAGTTACCACTCAGCAATCCAGTCCCTCAAGAATAACAACCTGCTCCTTACCACAACTTCAATAAAAAGTTAAGCATGTGTTTTGGCTGCAGATCTTGGGCCGACTGGTACAACACCTCATCGTAGCTGCAAACAAATAAAGTGGAGACCATTTTTTATTTTTTTTTTTGTTGGATGAGATTGGACATATTTTTTCTCATATTTGACAATGTGTTGAGGAATTTAGAGTTGTGAAAAGTAGCTGGCTTACCGAAGGAGGTGCTGCAGGATGGTGATACTCGTCTGCTCTAGTAGAAGGGATGGATCAAATGCAGCTGCCTCTATGCCTTCATTCCTCCGTATCAAACTGCAATAACAGTGTTACAATTAAGATGTGCGTTTACTGTCTCCTAAGTCTTGTTGGTTTTTCTTTGTGTAAGGACGGGTACAACACATCTGGTAATGTTAACTGGATTCAGTGCTTTTTAATCTTAAACAATGAAATTCACACAGGAGCAATGCAAATGGTTGGTGGATTAATTACTATGTTTTTTTCTTACAGACTAATGTGCAGATTCTGGGACGTTGGTGATGCGAGATTGAGCAATGCCTGATAGACACCAAGTACTGCACTGGAATACTAACTTTACTTGATTATTTCTCTTTTATACCACTTAATTACTTTGGGCAAATATTGAACTTTCAACTTGACTGCATTCATCTGACAGCTGTTGTTCATAATTACAGACTCAAATGTTACAAGGAATACATACGCTCTGTGATCGGTTTATAAAATATCATGCACTGTTATAGAACAACCCAGCAGCTACTATTTAAGTATTATATAGAATGTTATATCATTATCTTCACAATTTTTCAAGTCTTAAAAGAATAGTTGGTTCCCCATATTTTGTCCCCCATCACTTACATTGGAAGTGGATCAGGGAGGAACAGTATGAAAGGGCGGAAGAATCTATCATAATATAACATTCTAAAAGGAGTTATTAGTACTTTTACTTTTGATACTTGAGTACATTTTGCTGATAATACTTAACTGCACTTTAGCAAAGTAAATTCAGAGTGCAGGACCTTTATGTAAAGAGTAATTTTACCTTGTGGTATTTTGGCCTTTAAGTTAAGTAAAGCATCTCAGAACTGCTTCCATCAGAAGTTGAGGGCGGCTGCTGGAAATTGTTAACTATCAATTTATTTAATTCTTACGACAATGGTCTTAACACATAAAACTGAATTTGCCAATAAATTATAACTGGTAAACATCACTGCAATGTAGTGCTGAAACAATTAGTAGATAAATCAAGTTTTGATAATCTATAAACTGTTGAAGTCATTTAAGCGAAATCACCACATAACCTCTGGTTTTAGCATTTCCAATGTGAGAATTTGCTGCTTTTCTTGGTTTTATGTAACCGTAAATTAAATATTTTAAGGGTTTGGGCTTTCGGGTCAGACAAAACAAGACATCTGAAGATGCGAACTTGGTCCCTAAACAAAATAAGCTGAGCATTTTCCACTATTTTCTAATAATTTTCTGCTTCAGTGGCATTACCCTACAAAAACTCACACAAGAAATCACCAAAATGGCCAAGTTACAAAAGAACAACAAGAATTCCTGTCATCATGTTTCATTATTTTTAGCAGCTAATGGACACAGACCTGCAAAGTCGAGCATGTGTGTACTGGAGGAAGACGCCTGTGTCTCCCTGAGCCTGCAGCATCCTGTCCCAGTCAAACTTATAGTCTGACTGCAGGGGACCTTTGAAGTCCTGCAACAAAGTCAGAGGAGAACAGTAATGATAAATAGATAGGTCTCTGTCTGTTATCACTTTGTACAGACTAATTGAAACATGAAACAGGTGGCTGAATATTAGACTGAGGTTAAGTTTAATTTAGTTGTGATCATTTACCTGGACTATTAGTGCACTGATTCCCACTTTCTCTGCTGTGTCCTCTGGGTTGTCCATTTCCTTTGTTGCTGTGGAAAGAGCAAGCACCAGTGTCACTATTATCCACAAATGCGGGTTCATTATTCCCACAGGGGGGTCCATTCATTAGTACCATCATACATATTTTCTATTTTAAAGAGACTACAATATGTAATGTTTGAGACAACAGTCAACCACACTTAATACTTTATATTGTTACTTTTAAAATGTGAACACAGTATATACTCAGAACCTGCTTAGAACTGCTGTGTAGTATGGGTTTGGGATGCAACTCAAACTATTATAGGAAATGCTGCACTGAAAGAAGAGCGCCACCCTCCTGTTTCGAGATACAATCAGACAATCCCACTTAGCTCTAAAGCAGCAGAAAGTGTCACTCAGTTACAGTGTGTAACACTTAACCTCCAATTCCCCCGATTTAGTCTTTGTAAACAATATATATTAACATTTAAAAAGGTTTAGAACAGTTGTAAACAGATACAAATGTTTACTAATGTAAACAACAGTAACACTCAGAAGTGGATGGGGGTTAGGAGGCTGTTTCAATAGATAGTGTAAGACAATATGCATAAAGCAGTTATAATTATACAAAATATGTCTCCAAGGGAGATGTTATGTTTTTTGACAAATATTGTACATTATAATACAATAATAAAAATAAATAAAACAATTTATTATTTGTTTGTATACTGTATATTAATGCTTATAAAGCCTAATAAAGTGACACAAAGAAGGTGTTACGCTAACATGCAGCGGAGAGAATGGAAAAGTCTGACAGATGTTATCTTTCCTTTAACATATTAATGATATATTAATATTAATATATTTGAGTTACTACAACGATTTGGGAATGTTAAAGTGCTTCATGTACCTCCTTTAAGTCATACAGTCATGCAAATGGATTTTACTTGTGTGCTTTGTTGCAAAATTGCTTAACAAGAGCCTACTGTGTGTGACAGACTGTACTTTTTGATTGGCTCATGTTGTCTAACATCCTGGCCCGAGCTTCATCCAGCACATCCTCCAGAAACACCACCTCACCGGTCCGGGTCTTCATGCCCTGCACCAGGCCAAAGGGCACATGCTGACATCTGCAACCAGAAGTTAGATCCCTTACTCAAGTACAAGTACCAATACAAAAATATTGGCTTCATTGCAAGTACAAGTCATATTATATTCAAAGTTTTACTGAAATAGCACCAAAGGGTAAGTACAAAAGTAAAAGTACTCATTATGCAGAATGACATTCATGCAACAGCATCAACTCTCTGAGAGCAGAATCAAGTGCAATGTTTAAAATAGCTGTCTGTAGTAGGTGGGATACTGCTTACATGAATCCAGATTTTACTTAACATTCTTATTTATTTGACAAACATTATAAAGACAGTGCAGATATTTTTGTCTGTAAGGAATATTTTCCAATTATTTCAGTCAGACACATATTAAGTTAATGTGCATTTGCATCAGATTGTGATAATTAAATGATGAAAGACATTTTACAAAACTAGATTTTTACAGCAAAGAGTCATTATTTGGTTACTCTTTGGTCTCAAATCTGTCTATATTACGTGTGTATTTTTTTAATATGTATGGCATTCTTCCTGGTACCTGTCCGCCCAAGAATGTCCCATAGCCAGCAGGATCTGGAACAACTGGTAGAAGTGGTTTGCTTGACTTTTATCAGTCTAAAAAAAGAAAAACAAACAAACAAACAAAACATCAAACTGATAATAATGCAACAAGGAAACAAGCTAGAAACTCAAGCAGGAATATCTGAATCAAGAGATAAGCATATGCCACAATGTGACCTTAACTTGGATTTTGTGTTTTCTGTTTGTTTGATATGATTAAGTGTTTCTACATTCACAAATAAACAGGGACAATAGTCTAAAGAGGGTAAACCAGTATGACAGGGCTGACATCATCATCACAGACTCCCATTCAAATCAGTCACTTTCAGACTGCGGGTAAACAAATCCCCACGTTTCCACTTTGCCTTTTTGTGTTTGGCTGTAATGATTTCAGTCATAATGTTTTGCATATTTGTTTCAAAGTAGATAAAAACAAAAACAATATTACCTTTTGTGACAATAAAAGCTCGTCATGAAAGCTGATTATGTTGCAGAGTTAGCGTGCACAGCGCCAACATGCGAGGCTCCTGAGTTTACAGAGGGAACAGGTGCACATCGCCTGCCCTGCTCACTTAATATTTCTCAAAACAGATTCGGGAAAAAGACAGAGAGCCTGGAACTTTTGACGTAACATTTGTGATTTTTGCTTAAAAAAATTACTTAAATAATTAATCAATTATTAAAATAGTCGGCAATTGATTTTCTGTCAATTGACTAATTGTTTCAGTGCTATAAATGAGTGCAAAAAATATATAATGCTGAATCTCCACCATTAAATTCCCATATCTACTCATCACTTACAACTGCATTAAAATATGCCTTTTATGCCTTTCTTTGTGGTTCAATGTGTCTGTTTTTCAAGACCAGTGGCAACTAAAAAGCTAAATGTAAAGGGCTTGAGTGCATTAATGTCCTCACCACATAAATCATCTCATCAAAGTGGTACTTTTGTTTTCGGTCAATGGCTGCAGCGATATCTCTGGAATGAAAAAAAAAAAAGAATAATAGGTTAATATTTCTGGGGCCACAAAAGTACAGCTGCACTTGCCTGCAAATTTTAATTGACTGTTATTACCAGTACTGATTAGTACTGCTAGGACTGACCTGGTGATGTAGAGAGTGGTGCCGTCGCTGCGTAGCACTGTACAGACACTGCTCATGTCTCCATCAGGGGAAAGATCCACTACACCAGTTCCCTTCCTGTCAATACAACAACTGCCGTGAAATCCAGTCCATGTAGGCTCAGATTTGAATGTAGGGTACATTTAAGTTTCATCTATCACATATCAACCTCAACTGCAATGACGAAGCATTAGTTCAGATATTTCTGTAAGCTATTTTATGAAGACTTTCACTGAAAAAGTAAGTTCACATTAGGTTTTGTTCTAAAATTTGCACTTACAGCCAAAAATACTAACAAATACTTACAAAGTTAAAAGCCTTCTTATCTTGCTGAAAACATTTTCAAATGTAAATAAACTTCCCAGTCTGTTAAAATCTTTCTCCAGATTCTTGATGCTTTGGAAGGAAAACTGTAAACTGGATCAATCTGACTCATCTGCTGGTCTCTTAACACACATTTACTTGGTGTCTGTCGCACCAGTGACTGATCAGAAACCATCACATGCGGGCACATACTCGGAGGTTTTCAGCAGGCCTTGGCTCTGCAGCTGCTGCACCACTGTTTGGGCTTCATCTTGGTGATTGGACTCCCCGGAGTAAATGTCAAAGTGGATTCCTAACCGCTGGAAAGATCAGATGTCAGTCAATGAAGTGGTGATATTTTCATTTCTCGCATCAAGTTTGTATCTTAGAGAGTTAACTTTGTCTTGCTGTGTGGCTCATTACACCTTGTAAACGTGTTGATACTCGTGCACTGTGATGTCTCTGAACTGTTGCCATAACGACAACGCCTGGCTCTCATGCTGCTCCAGCTGTCTGAAGAAGTCTCTGGCAGCCTGCTTCATATCCTCATTGTGCTCTGCTTCCTTGTTCACTTGAACATACACCTGCAAGATGCAAACATATGTACTATACACAAAATACAGCCTGGTAGGAAGGCCTGTTTACACCACTTAGACCCTGCAACCTAAACATTACTAAAACTGATGATGCTGCGATAGCACTTCACCTGTTATGTCATATCTATCTTTATACAAACAGGCAAACTCACCTCAAACAAATGCTGTAAGGGATTCTGTTTTAATTTCTCCTGACATCCAAACCGGCCAAACCCTGCTCCAAGCAAACCTGAAATCCAAGGAGAAAAAAATAGGTTTTGGGACTTTATCCGTTGAATCCATTTACCTGTTGAACATTTTGCACATTATTTACTCACCAAACTGCATACCCCAGTCTCCAAGGTAGTTCATTCGAATAACATTGTTTCCGAGGGTCTGCTTTAGGTTAGCAATGAAGTTACCTGGAGAAGGAGTTAATATTTATTTTAGTTGAGCGGACTTTACTATCAATTAAAAATGAGCGTTCACACTTTCGTCTGAGCAACACAGGATTCAGCCGATGTGTTGGCCTAGCTGATTTATTGATTAGGTTCTAGTTCGCACTGCAACTCACATGCATATTAATCAGTATAACTATTTTGGCTTTGGTTACTGAAAAAAATTACTTTAGACAAAACTCACCAATAAACGTAGACCGCAAGTGTCCAGCATGGAATTTTTTGGCAATATTTGGAGAGCTGCAACATACAAGCACATTAAGGCTTGTCTGATAAAATATCTATAAGGCTAAGATATATGAAGTGTTAAAGAAAAAAATACACAAAACACACCTGTATTCTACTAATGTTGTACCTCTCTTGAGTGTGTTAAAAAGTTCACTGTTTAACCCAAATCTCTCATCCTCCTGCCCTCCAAATGGCTCCAACATTTTCTAAAACAGTCAAAGCAGAAATATTACGATAACAGCAGAAGAAGTGAACACATTTTTTCTACCACTGGGGGAGTGTATACTCACAAACCTGGACAAGAAGAGTGCGATTAACTGTAAAGTTGATCACTCCCCGATCAGCAGATATGTCTTCCACCACACTGTCCTGCTTCAACTGGAAAAGATGACATCTGATTACAAATTAAATACAATCCTTTGTCTATTGGGATTACCTTTTATAGCCAGGAATTTGAACGCTTAGCATCTACAAAAATACACAACATAACCAAAAATATGTGGACACTAGACCTGAAATTGTTACTCATACTCAATTGTTCAATCAACATAAACTTAATCTACAATATTTTTTGATCCTCAAAATAATTTCAGAAGCAAAAACATTAAACATTTTCCAGCTTCTCCAGTTTGAAAATTTGCCACATTTCTCTGGGTTATATTTTTTTAAACTGATTTTTTTTTTTTTTTTGACATGAACTGGTTGGTCAAAAACAGTTGGGCAAAACACACTCGTGTGACTGACATGGGCATTAATATGCTGCTGTACCAGCCTCTGATTCAGGGCTGTTCATCTCAAATGTGTTAGATGCCATTGAGCTTTAGGGCTCTGGGTAGACCAGTGTCCACACCAAACTAGGAAACATATTTCTTTCTGGACCTTGCTTTGTGCACAAGTGCATTGTCATGTTGAAACCAGAAAGGGGTGTTCCCTGAAACTTTTGCAACAGAGTTGGAAGCACGGTATAGTCTAAAATATTGTATACTGTAGCATTTAAATGAAATATTGAATTAAATATGTGATTTTCCAAGTGAAATGCAGTGACAAACAAACACATAACAAAAAATGCATACTTATTGAATCTGTTGTTGTCTTTATCCACACTTCCTATACGATCTATCTTACCTGGGTGGCCAAGTTTTCTGCTTGCAGCTGAATGTCTCCATTGGATGGTAAAATCCCATTGGTTCGTAAAGTGCTTATAGGCAGTTTGAAGTCAGCTGTCTTCCTGAGGAGTACAAGATCAGGGAGCTTTAACAAACTGGTGAGAAGACAAACAGCAGTGGAGTATCTGACTCAAACAGAAAGGCAACACATTTACTGGGAACAACATAAACACACTTAACTGTTTCTTAAAAAGTGGGACTGCTGACAGAGCTGGTATGAAGGCATCCTCAGACTGCTGCAACGTCCTACCCAGCTGGACATTTAAACACACACACAAGTTAAAACATTAAAGACAGGATAAAGACTCTTGTTTTGACTTATTCCAGGGTCAAGGCATGTTAGCATTAGCACGTAGTCTCATTTCATTTTCAAGACTTTCAGCTTCATTACCTTCGCTGCAATCCTTCTTCTAAAGAAACAAGCCATGTTTCCTTAAAGTACAAACACAATATAGTGATAAATTTTAAGCAGAACTAGACATATCTATCCGCAATCCTTTCACATTGTTGACTTGGCTAACATGCTTCCGCTTCCTTTCAGCTTGTCCAATCACAGGCGTTGTTCCCCAACGACGTCACAACTAGAAGAGGTTTGTTTGATTTCATTCTCCGCTGCTACCGACAGTAAATATTCTATGTTCAGACACTGAATTACCCTGAAAACCTTTAAAATCTTAAACATTTTCCCCTTTATATTAAATATTCATCAGCACTGTGACGTTCAACCTAACTTCGCTGACAGTTGCGTTTCCGTGGTAACGCAAGCCAAAAGAAGAAACCGTGACAAACCGTCTTCCTGTTCTGTGTCTGACGTCGCGAAATTCTGATTGGTGCAAAGAAATACGTCAGTTCTTTCCTTATTAGTCGAACACTTCCGACGACGTTTTCAAATGCGAGCTACAAAGCATTAAACTAATTCTATTTGGAGTAAGCGACAACACTATAAAACTATACAAACAAGTAATAATAGGGAAAATAAAATAAATACTTTAACCCCAGCGGCTTTATGGCCTGAGAAAGAAAAAGGGAAGAATATAATTTGGCAATATCTCTAATATTTATAAAGGGTAAAGCTGTTCATTAAAAAAGAAATTAAGAAACTCAACCCCTGAAACATGCTATCTAAATGACTTCCCTAGCCCTTCAATTAAATACTTCATTGCCCTTATGCTATCACAAGAAAAAAAATTACCAATAATTCCTATTCAATTTTCTTTTTTACATTAAAATCTTTAAATTCTGGTCATTATTTTTTATAATTTGTTTGCTTTTCATACTTGTCTGAGAAACTTGGTCCTGATGTTCTTAAACCAAAAGCTTCAAACTGCATTTTTTGTGTTTTGTTTTTCTTTTGTTTGATCAGTGCAGCACAAATTAAATTAAAAATCCATCCACCATAGCACTGAACTGGTAGCATGCCTCATTAACAGTTATGTTCAGAACTGTAAATAAAATGTTTACAATTTGTGTGATCTCTTCAAATGGTGGTGAGCTGAATCTCAAACTGAAAAACCATGGCAAACATTTGCTTAAACACTTTATTTGTTCACTTTTCTTGAATCAAAGCCCCTTTATACCTACAGCAAATAAAAATCAAGAAATTTTGGTACAATAAACAAAAGTCAAGCAAAAAATAAAAAAGTACAGTGTATACAAATGTAATAGCAGTAATCACCAGTACAGTTTAAAACAATGTTTAAAAAAAAACAAAAGAAAAAAAAAAAAACAAGACGTCTGTTTTTTGAGTCCAGTCTGAAGGTGGCCTTGGTTTTCCCACTCCTCCATGTCCAATCCCTTTTTCAAAATGTACAAAAAGAGAAGCTGCACAACTAACATCCCCTCTGTAAAATAACTACATCTTACTGGAAAATAAAATAAAATAAGGCCAAGTGTGTGGTGGCAGTCAGCCTTTTATGAAGGCATCAGAACAAAGCCAAATAAATATTGACACGGCAGTTAAGAGGCCACTGGTAGAGTCACAGAAAGTCCTTGGACACGGTGGCAGCAGGAAGCCCTCCTAACTCTGATAGACACAGCAAACGTGGATGCCACTAACTGATGCCTGAGGCGGTAAGTCCACATAGAGGCGATATGGCACAGCTAGGAGAAAAGTCCAACTAGACCCACTCAGTCCCTGGAATAGCGTGCAGCAAATGGTATTCCACATAATCCAACGCTGACACTCAGGAAACATCTGTGAAGGAGAACATGGAATGAATATTAACAATAATATTATCATTAACATTCCATATTAGGAGATGGCTTTAGAACTTGTCGCTGACTTGTGCAGGAGTGAAGGCTGGCTGACTATTGGTCAAGACAGATCTCCAGTCCTTAGTATATAATGCTGCTCTAGCAAAATTTACTATATAATTGTCATTTCTACCATAAAGACAAACTCGCTGCTTTACTAAATCTCAGGAGTATCTGGAGGACCCCAAAGTCAAAACAAGCTGGGTAAAAAGGCCTATGAAATGTTTTTGCTCAACTCAGATAGATTAAACTGCAGCATGAATTTAAGTTTGATCACCTGATTTCTTAGGCAATTTCAAAAAAATTGAGTCTACCATTAACTGTTCCTGTGCTGGTTATATCTCAGTGAAATGACTAGGTCTTACTTTGTTAAAAATGTTTTTTGTCTGATTTTTGACTATTTTCCACATGTACACAGGGCGACAATGCAAGAGAAAGTGAAATGCTCTTACAGGAGCACTCTACCAACCAAGGTTGAAATACATTTTACAAGCATGTTATACTTACCAACAAGCTGTTAGATTAAGACTTTCATTAGTGTTGGTCTGAAATAATACCCAGTATTTTTTTTTAAATGGTACATTTTTTTTTAATCCAATCACTACATTTTATGTTTATCTTCATGATGTGTTTACACAACTGAAGTTAAATTTTAATTCAAATTGAGCACAGCATGGTGGCAGTGTTGCTTCACAACTAGGTGGTTCTGGGGCCCTTCTGTGTGGAGTCTGCATGTTCTCCCCATACCAGCGTGGGTTTCCTCCCACAGTCCAAACACTTGAAGGACAGGTCAATAGGCAACTTGTTTGTCTCTATTCTATCTATATGTTAGCCCTGTAATAAACTAGTGACCTGTTGATAATGTACACCATGTCTTACCCAATGTAACCTGGTATAAATATGTAATTTTTTGTATCTATATATTTTGTATATTATTATATTGTTATTATTTATCTTTCCTAAATATCTTTTATGGCAGTTTCTTTGCAGCTTTCCTGTTCTCTGCACTGCCACTTTGCTGCTGCTACACTGTGAATTTCCCCACTGTGGAACTAATAAAGGCGATCTTATCTTATCTTATTGACAGAGGTAAAATACTGGTTTGCTTACTGACAAAACACTAAATGTGACGCTGACTCTTGAATAGGTTTTAATTTGAGCTGATTTTAGGTAGGACAGGCTAGCATAACATCATGACAATGACTGGGAACAGTGAAAACACTGTATTCTTACAGCATACTAAAGAAATGTTTTGTCAAGTCTCCTCCCACCTTTGACAGCCAGCTACAGTTCTGCTGTGAAAATGTAAACACTAAACACGTGCACTGGCCTATGTGTAAGTGGAGATACACAGACAAAAAGCAGGACCACACTTCACACATGTTGTCTTTGGAGAATGCTGTGAAAATGTAGTTCTTTACATTTTACAGCTCATTATTAAAAATGCATCATCACCTCAAAGTTCTGGTCACTAAATAGACAAATCTGCAGAGGCAAGTGTTACAGAAAAAAAAAAAATCGACAATAATAAATATACTCACAGCTGGCAGGCTGTTCTCCAAACCTTCGCATGAGTTGGTCGTGTGTGAACTTGACAAACGCATCGTATTGCTCTGTTGAAAGGAAAAGCATTTATTGGCACTCAGTGTGGATTACTCACTACAAATTATTGTATATCCTACCTTTTCAAAAAAAAAAGAAAAAAAAAAAAAAAAAAAAAAAAAAAAAAGATCATACCTGCAAGCTTTGTCGTCAGTATCTCGTCATACTCCTCACGGATTTTGTCCTCTCGTTCCTTCAGTAGTCTTTCACAGATCATTCCAACCTGTTTGAGGGAAAATAAAGGCTGCTCTTTCCTGGTGGGAGATGAGGCACCCGACGACGTACCTGTTGGGAGGACCAATATCCACAGTTGATGACTTTAAACACTGCAAAAGCACAGCAACTTTGTCAGTCTCGTATAACAACAGATATTACATTTCATCTCCCTCTCCTGCCAAGCAGGTATGGAAAAGTACACATGTGGCAACACATTCTTCACGGATCTCATATAGCCTTCATGTGCTCGCAAATTTCAGCTGAATATTGGAGAAGCAGATATTGTTCTACTTGAGCTTGAGCCTAATGTTTCCCCTCTTCCCTCTGCAAAGTCAAATCAGTTTTATTTGCTTTACCCAATATCACCAATCTGTCTGGAAGAGGTTTCCAGCCAATTTGACTTTTACACAAAGAAAAAAAACACAAAACAAAAAAAACTCCATCATAAAAGAAGGGGAAAGAATAAAGGGGTTTTCCATGTCTACTATTCCTCCTCTGTGGAGGCTGACTACGGCTCTGGGAATTCCTATGGTTGTGTGTAATTCAACAATTAAAAAAGAAAACAAAAGAAAACGCAATACCAACTTGACATCTAAGTGAATGGATATATCTGTTGCTAGTTATTAGGTGTGCAAAATCAAACCATCCTCCGAGAGAAAATGACTAACAAGAAGGCATGGTCAGACTGAATAATGAAATGTTGAAGAACAGCCACTCTGAATCAGTCTGATTATCTGACTTAAACATGTGTCACGGTTGCCTTGAAGTCACCATATCATTACAAACAATAACTGAACCAGTCAATCACACTACTATGCTTGTGATTTGGTGAACTGATCTGTGAAATAGGAGGTTGACAAATGTGTAAAAACTAGCCAATATCTTCATTAAGATAGGGCATTTGTAACTACCTGGTAGCACAGATCCACTGTGAATGTTCTGCAGGTCCAGAGGACAGCAGCCGTCTGCCTGCTGGAAAGCACTGTCCAAGTGTCGTCGTTTCTGCAGCCGCTTGTACTCTTGTTTAATGTTGTGTAGAATTTGCTCTGAAACAAAGAACAATATCCAGCCCATTATACATCTGACATCGTCACATCAGGCTGCTACACTTCTATGAAAACAAAGCCACTCCACAACACACAAATTTGATCATTTCTATGGCCTTGATGATGTATACTCTGGTTCATCATGACTTTTGACGTTTAAGGGGATGCTGTAAGTCATTTCCCAATTTAGTGAGCATCAAATTTAGCATGTAGCACAACATCCACCCATTAATTACACAACAGTAACACGAACCAGAGACATGGTTCCTGGTATTCCAACACTTCACTTCCCCAAACCAGTGTACACTAAAAAATAAATCCACACAAACTGTAACAGTGAATGCCGAATTTACAACTGGACAACTAAGATTCACATCACATCGTCTATACAATATGTATATCGAAAAAAAATCATTAACACCAACAGAATTCATTTAACTTGACGAATTACGTATGAAGTTTTGTTTGATCAACACTAAACCTACCGGCTCACACTGGGGGGATGCTAACGCTACGTTGCGGATAAAAGTAGAGAATACGATTAGGAAGGATTTAAACATGCTTAACCGGTTTTCAAGCACACATGTTGATATAAAAGCGGCTTTAAATTCATACCTGTGGTGAGTCTGGACGACACTTCCCCGAACGGCGACGGCTCCATACGCAGATACTTTTGTGGCGAAGAGACCGGAGACATGATCGCGGCGCACCTCCTCCTTTTAGGAGAAGCCGGGCTCATAAGCGGATCAAAGTCCAGAGTCCTTTTCAGAGTAGCCCCGCAAGCCATTTCGCTGAAATGT
Organism: Trachinotus anak; assembly: GCF_046630095.1. Classification (NCBI taxonomy): domain Eukaryota; kingdom Metazoa; phylum Chordata; class Actinopteri; order Carangiformes; family Carangidae; genus Trachinotus; species Trachinotus anak. The sequence goes on along the minus strand of NW_027273882.1, from coordinate 1,878,817 downwards.
GTCTAAAAAAATCTAAAACAGAAAACCTTAAATTTCCCGTTGTCTGGAGAAGTCACCGACTTGGGCCCCGGTCTGTGCTGCTAATGCTAGCTAACGTAAGCTAGTTCGAACCACAGCAGCGATTCCGGGATGTTGACAAATACGCACTTCTTTCGTCTCTCGTTGTCTTGTGCTGAGAAATCTCGCCGGGATTAAGTTTGCGAATATATATCGAATTAAACCGGATTAAAATAATTAAGTTAAATCAAGTATAAAATCAGATGATCGCAGATTTTCCTGCACTACTCCGCACACAAACCGCAACGGCTGAAACTATCTTTTATTCCTTACTATGTTATCAGTTATGGGCATGCGCAAGAAAACGACCTTATGCTGGTACTTGTAGTTTTTTGTCTCTATCTTGTGCGTTATTTTATAAGCTATAGTACTACATTTCCCTAAAACCCAGAAAATGCCCCATTTTCAAATTTATAACAAAACATCAAACCACGAATAAGTTTCAGTTTAACTTAAAATTTAAATATACAGACATTTAGAAGACTTTTTAAATGTGTTTCTTAAAAGTACTCAGTTATTTTTAGAGTTTGCTTTTCGGGCTAAAAACTATTACACCTCGCGTTAGAGTTATTTGGAAACCCTGTAATAAAATGCAACTGCAAGGGGGAAGTAATTCAGTACTTGGGTATTCTATGTTATTTCTCAGCTCTAATGTTATTTATGAGCAGGATACTGTATGAAAATAATGAAATATTAAGAATGAAATAATTTGAAATTAAAAGTTAAAGTGTATGTAGGTCTGTAAAAAAAACATAACTTAGTGTATGTAAAGCATGTTCAAATTTTAGGAAACAAATAGTGCACTTAGTGCTGGTGTTCTCAAGACAAAAAAAGCAAAAACATTTTATATTCGTAATAATGTAGTACACTATATAGTAGTATAGTTCTCTAACTGTATTCTCTTAATGTCATTATCTTTGAGTGTCAAGCTCAACTTATTGGACAGTATGAATAATATGAATCCTTAAGTTAGGTAATGGTGTCACACTTAGAGCCATAAGTGCTACAGGTTGTAGGAAACTTCTACTTCTAATCTTCTACTGCAACTATCATTATTGATGAATCTGCTGACTATTTAGTCAGTTCACCATTTTGGTATATAAAATGGTAAAAAATGCCTATCACTATTTCCTGAAGCCCTGTTGTCATCTTCAAATAGGTGGTTTGGTTTGACCAGCAGTCCAAAACCCAAAGATTTTAAGTTTACCAACACATAAATAAGAACAGCAGCAAATAACTGTTATGATCAAGTGCTTGAACTAGGTAATGTTTTTTCTTTTTTGCTTAAAAAATGAATTAAAAAACTAAAAAAAAGTTGCTGACTAACTAATTGATTAATTGACCAATTGTATCCGCTCTAGTTTCAAACCTGCTTATTTATTTAGGTGTTGTTTTCAACCCTAACTGCAGCGTTTCACACATGATAGAGTAAACTGGCCTCATGGCTCTCCATACACTGGACTAGAGATATGGACAAAAATCCTGTTGACATCTGTATGAACAGATGTTGCAATTTTCCCAATCCCTCTTAGCCGAGGGATAAAAAGAACAGGGCAGATGTTGCTGTCAGAGGATGCTGTGGCAGTTGTGTATTCTCACCTCGTCGCTTTATCAGGGTTACAAGAAGCATCCACACTAATACTAACAGAGTAAGTCCACATGTAGAAATGCCCTGCCTTTTAAGACCGGCTGCCAATAGTGACAGTCTTACATCTTCCACAAGGGGGCAGTAACACCTCACTCATGGCCTGTGGGTTTCCATCGGCTCAGAGCTTGACTCAGTATCTGATTGTTTTGAATGAATGATTGTTGGACGAAATAAGCAAAATGTCCTGTGCCCTCCTGTTTCCCAGGATCATCAAACAATCAATCAAATAACTGCAGGCGAAATGACAACCAGCTGCGACTTTATTCAAAAGTTTGATAACAGCAATACTAAAAACACTTGACTGATTGTGATTTTTAAGTCATTCCTCATTTATGCCACCACTGTGCAGAAGCCACTTGACAGTTGACATTTTGATCTTCAATACTCAATAATACAAGAGGCAGCAAAGCATACTGATAAACAGCTGTCTGGATAACTTTACACCAAGATAAATGATTACAGAACAATTGTGCTGTGAGATTTCTAGATTAAAAGTACTACATCACCTATTAGAAAAATCACATCATCTCAGATTTTTTTTTTTTGTAAGGTCAGTTGTCGATTCTCCACATAATGCATACACACAAACTTCCATTCAGGTTACCAGCCACTGAAAAGACATTTGTGTCTGTGTTTTTAGATAAGTAAACTTAACAGCAGACATATCTTTATTTAGAGTTACGCCAAAAGTACTTCACTAGGCCTGTGCATGGGTTGCTTTTGTTTTCTGAAATGATGCCCCGCTGCAACAGTAGCACTAAAACAACTCGCCGCAATCATCAAAAGGCATGAGGTTTGGAAATATATCACCAAGTCACAAGGTATCACACACATACAAGGCTGAATCCATTAAAATCATACATTTGATAAAAGCAGCTATAGTCAGAAACCACTTCAGTTAGTTACAGTAGTGACCAGCACACTGTGTCCAAATTCAGTTTTAATGATTGTTTGCCAAAAGCTTCTTCTTCTTGTTATTTTGTTGGCTGAGTAGCTGAACAAGTCGATTTCAATACTTTATTTTGCAAGAAAACACTGTACAGTTGTTAGGTATACATTTGAACAATGACACATTACTCTAAGATCTAACAGCTAGCAAGTAAAGAAATGGACAACAGGGACAATCGTCATTCTGCCACAGAAAATGCCATTTCAGATTTCACATTCTCATAAGTTGTGAATTCATTTACCTCCATCATGAGAGTTTATTTTGTGATGGTGATAAACGTTTTTTTTTGTTGTTGTTGTTTTTTTTGTTTTTTTTTATCTCGAGCATGAATCACCTTGTTTCTCAAAATCCCTTCACAGATTTGCCACTCACTGAGTGTTGTCAGAAGTACAAAAGTCACACATTAAATGACGATTTTGGAAATAAACAATCAAAGTCATTTGAGCTTTTTTTCCCATCATTTGCTTATAGAAATGTCTATATGCAACATGTACATCAAGCCTTTAGAAAGTCAAGGCGCGAGGATTTATAATATTTATGGTGCAAGACACATGTTAAAGTCTAAATGACACAATAAAACATCTCTAATTAAAAATGTCAGTAGCCCCTTATCCCATAAATGAAGATATATTGTTTTCAAAACCTGAATTCACAGTACAAAAATATAATATGCCTTCACTAATTGGATATCATGAAGTGTATGGTAGCAGACCTGGGATGGTCTTTGCTAATCCTTTCAAATCCTTTCTATGACCTTGCAATACTATTTGGCACTTTGGCACACTATGTACTCACACACAAACATAAAATAATGCAAACCACTAAAGCATCTATGTGAGTATGTCAGTCAATACTTTCAGAAGAGGATTTTTTTTTCTCTGGAATATCTAACCTCTGCTTCATTGTCTTGAATGGCATTGTTTTGGGAGGATGACATTTACACAGTTTCCTCTGTGATGGCCAATTAGACAGCCTCTGCAGACGTTTCAGTTGACACAGACATTGTTACTTTGGCTATTTTCACAGTGGTCTTCACGCAGCTCTCTGCAGCCCTGTTGGCAGAAATGTTGGCATTTCTGTTCTGGCAGTCTGACTCAAGGCTATTGTCCAACTGCTGGGCACTGCCCCTGCAGGCATGGCAGGAGCTGAGGAAGGCGTGCCGCAGGTCCTTGCTCCTCAAGGCATAAATGATTGGGTTGACGGTGGAGTTGAGCAGGCATAGCATGCTGCAGAATGCAAATATTGTCTTGATTTCATCGTCCATCCTCCAGAAGAGGTCATAGACCATGATGGCGAGCAGTGGGCCCCAGCAGATCACCAGCACCACCAGGATAAGCACCAGGGTCTTGGCCAGACGGATGTCCATGCGTGCCTGCTCAGGGCGCGTGGTCTGCACTTTAGTGCCATCTGCTGAGTAAACAACAAGGCTCTTCTGGGAGGTCCGGCTAAGCATGCGCACTGCATGGTGGTGTGCTTTCCACAGGATGTATATGTAGGCGTAGATGATGAAAAGAACCAGCACAGTGGTTACACCGATCCAGAACATCAGGTAGTTCTCATCAATTAGAGGGAATATGTCTGAGCAAACAGAATTGAGACGTTTACAGTTCCAGCCCAGCAGAGGTAGCACTGCGATGATGATGGAGATGGTCCACATCATGCAAAAGGCTATGACAGCCTTAGTCCGTGTCACAATACGCCTGTATGCAAGAGGCCGGTGTATGGAGATGTACCGGTCAATAGCTGTGAGGAAGAGGCTCCCCACAGACGCCGTGAACGATGCTGTGACTCCACCCAGCTTGAAGAGAAAAACATTAGGACTGTCCTTCCTGTGGAAAACATGGAAGTCCAGAAAGCTGTAGACAAAGATGACACTGCCCAGCAGGTCAGCCACAGCCAGACTGCCAATGAAGTGGTAGGACGGCCGGCAGCGCAGGGTGCGGGACTGCAGGATGACGCAGAGCACCACCAGGTTCTCCAGCACCGTGAAGGTGCCCAGAGTCAGAGACATCACAGCCACAGCCAGCTGCTGGCTGGGAGTCAGGATCATGAAACACTCCATGTCCATAAAGTTCTCCCCACATTGTATATTGTCAGTCTCATCTCTGAATGTGCTCCTGTTGCCAAACAAGTCTGTGGCATTGGTGGGGTAGAAGGGGATGCCTTTGAGGATGAGCTCCTCATCTGCAGGTACTTTGTTTGCGAAGGAGTTGCTGCGGAAAGCAGACAAGGGCTTCTGCAGAGAGAAGCTGCCCTTGAAGTCTACATCATTGAGGGGGTCATCATAGTTAGCATCGTTGGAGCCCAGATACTGTAAACCAGATGTGATAGTCCGGAAGGTGGTGTCCGCCACACCATCCAGCACAGATTTCATGGCTGAGTTTGAGGGTAATACTGCAGTGTAAGACGCCTGGACAACCTACAAATTGATGAAAAACATTTCAGACATTTCTTTAAATCTGATAAACCTGAAAAAAAAGAACCCCATGCATATTATCACTAAAGATTTTCTAGTATATTTGCGACAGTGTAATATTTGAGTCTGACTCTGAAATAAAAATCCTTTTAACAGGGAAGACAAACTTTTTATTGCAAATATCTAAAAAATGCACAATTTTAGATATTTTTTCCCACACATTTTATCTAGTTTCTGGATTGGGCATAACCCACATCTGCTCTTAGAGAGTGGTGTACTTATAAATACTGTATCATGCATGTTTACTGCACCCTCTGCTCATCAACACACATGAAATTATTCATCACTGAGCTTCTACTTTTAAAAGAAAACAGGAAACTTCCACATAAAAACAAGAAACATGAGCCTGAAAATAAAAACACCCATTTTTTTTTTCTGTGACATTTGGAACCAGAAGAGAAAGGGCGGTCAGACAGAACAATGCAGCTCATCTACACCTGTATAGACTGGAACATCGTTGCAAAACGAACCCACGATCATTTCCTCTCTATTAAACAATATAAATTTTGTGCGTGCTCATATTTGGACAGTCAGATGTGGTGTAATTCACTGAAACGGTAAAGATATATAGCTTTTTTTATATAACAGTTGGAAAACTGTTATTGTATTGGCTAATTCATATATATGCAGAATTTGTAAAGTTATTTTAATATTGAGGAAGTCTGATCACCTATGCATGGGTGTAGATTTTTTTTCCTTAAGAAATCCGTACATTAAAAACGAGAAAACACGAGACTTTCATGGCAGGGCCAACAACACAAAGCATTTAAAGACTGACTATAAGCGGGAAAACAAAATTAAAAGCCTCCGTGAAATATTGCAAAGAGAAAAAGTGTTTCTTTACCTTACATAATTTTCCCAAGTGCGCAGAATCGCCCTTTATCACCGCGCGTTAATCCAAGTCAGAAGCGCATCATCCAACCAGCACAGATCTTACATAAAGGAGAGGCAACCGGCGTGCATGTGTTAAAATGACACCACCATTGATATCATAGTCATTCGCTTTCTTCTTTTCAAACTCTATCATGTAACAGAAGTTTTTCAGGTGTCGGCAGAAGTGTCTTGTCGCTCTTGGAGTGCGCTCCTGCTCTGTGGATACAGGCTGCTGCCGCTGCTGGCTCCAGCGTCTCTCCAGCCTTTTTCTCTGTGTCTTCACACTTATGAAGCGTCGCTCCTACAAGCCCTGTCACGTGTTTCCATATAGCTTTATCTGCCCAGCCCATGAAGCTGTCAAGTGCGGCGCATAGGAACAAGGCGGACGACAGCGGTGGCGCAGGCTTATAAAAAAAGATCTGAATTTGAATCCCCAAAGCTCCTCTTGGCAGATGATGTGCTTGGACAAAGAAGCGGCACGAACACAGCACAAAGCACAAAAAAAAAACAAACTAGTTGAACAACATCTTAGAATAACCGTCTTATCTTCCTAATACATGAGGTATTTGTGAGCAGAATTTCTACATTTTGCAGGAACAAACAAAAAGAAGGTGCATTTTTCCTATGAAGTCTCCTCCTGACGGTAACTTTTCTTTTTGGCACTGAACAGGCTTTCCTTTCATTTCCACGCATTCCGTTTTTAATGTCTGCAGCAATGCCTAAAGGCAGATCGAGGTTGCACACTTAATTGATAGTCAACACATGCCTGTTTATTGTGTGAATAATTAAGCAAAATTGAAAAAGCTCACAGCACAGAAGGCAGACTTCATCATTTTGATGCTGGTGGAGCTGCGAATGTAGAACCCATCAACCTTACCATGTATTTTTATCCCCTTCATATCTGTTTTTACTTTATACCTATTCAGCTGTTTCTGATCCAAACCAACTATTTTGAGTTGGCCTATGTAAATGTGACTCACTGTTTATATTTGGGGGGAAAAATGCAGAAGAAAAGAACATTTCAGGGGCCAGATATTTCATCTGCAGACTTAAAAATAAAACTCAGTCCAGACTGACCGGTGATGTGGCCACACAAGATGATTCATACGCATTTTATTTATCTATTTATTTTTGCACACTTCACATTCACTCTGACCTCGAGATAAACCAGCTAGTTATCGGCACATTCAATCAGATTACACGCCACCAAATTAACAAGTCTGCTATGAATCACAGTAACAAAGATGTGGCCTTTGCTTGGCCGTAATAAAAACAGATTCAATTCACTGATTATGAATGATCTAATTTCCATTTATTCATTTGGCCATATCCATGCAAACATTTTAGTGAGGTTTTTTTTTGTCCTTCACTGTCTTACACAATGGCAGAATCAGTGGTGCAGGCTAAGGAGGCAGGAGTTGAGTGGCTGCATTGTCAGATAAAATCAGAATAGATGCATTAATTTGACATTTTGTGGACACAGATTGCCTCGGCGCCCAGAACATGAAAACCTTGCCCCCCACGCCCGCACTGAAATGAGGCTACGGCTCTATAATCAACACAGGTGTGATTATTAATATCACTCAGCCATTGCTGCCGTCTGTGTCTGAAGTGAACAAAATGTTCTACTTCACAAAATGAGAAGACATTTATGGTCAGTAAACGACAGGAATATCTTAAAAACACACGCAGATCTCGGGGAGTTTCAGGCTCATTTTTCTGTGCATTTATTTCTCTTTTTTGGCAAAACGGACTGCTGGCAGGTTGTCAGTGTAAGCAGCTGACATATTTGTATATTTTATCCAAGCTGATTCTCATTCATCTTCAAGCAAATGGAGAAAAAAAAAACATTATTTACAATCATTATCTTCTGCACTAGTTCAGACAAAAGCTGAGCCCCACACACTGGTTCAGACCTGAGAGCGTCCCAAAATAAAAGCGCTCCTCCTCAACTGTTGATAACTGATTAGCTCTGGCAGAGTATAACCGGCAGATAAATGCCTTGTTCAAGGAAACATCAAAGTAGCGAGAGGAGAAAAACAGGTTCACTTCCTCCGCTCAGGGTTTCTTGGATTGCACAGAAGCTGGAAGTAATGATCTTCCAGTCTCCAGTTTGCCGCTTAAACCTGGGGAGGAAACTGTAACCCTCAGGTGCACTTTTACTGTCATAGCATCAGTTTGTGATGCTGCAGTGCATTCTGGGAGATATGTTTTGATCATGTGGCATAGTTCATTTCTTCAACGTTCTGTGTCATCTTCTGGGTTTTCTGGGAATATCTGCCAGTTCATGAGGTTGTTTCAGGCAATTAACTTCACGTTATAGTCTAGATAGTAAGTCAAATAACTGAATAGATATTATTGCTGTTATATATATTAGTGCCCTTGTAAATATACAGGAAAATATATATTTAATAAAACTCAGATGACCTGACACATCAATTAAGTTTTAGGTCACTGAAAAATAAACCATGTATTAACTCCTCCTTATAATGTGTGGTTAGTTACTGGTGGTGAATACCAATCAACACCAGGCTAGCAGCTCTGTGAGCCTACGAGCTGGTGCTTTGAGCTAAAAGCTAACATCAGCAGGTCAACATGCTCCCAGTGACAATGCTAACACGTTGATGTTTAGCAGGCATAATGGTTATCATGTTCAACATAATAGTTTAGCATATTAGCATGCTAACATTTGCCAATTAGCAGATGTAATTAGCATTGCAGGTATTGGGTCATAAATTAAAAGTGTTGGACAAATTGACATATTGACCTGATGATGGTACCACATGAAAGGTCAGGCAATTGTCCTGAGGGGGACATGAACGCGTGTATCACATTCTGTACCAATTTATCAAGCAGATGTTGAGATATAGGCTGGATAAGTGATTTTTTTTACTTGATTTGTCTTAAGCTTGATTTATATTCTTTGACGGCATGCGGACATGTACAGGGTTTTCTTACAGCGAACATGTAACTTCTGCAGAATGCACAATGTATTCACGTCCATTTGATTGACAACCAGCAGCAGGTAAATGTGTCTCTGTGAGACTGATGTCTATGTAGCCTGGATAGCTAAAATCCTCTGTCACCTGGGTGCAAAGCAATTGATTGTCTTTCACGTCTTCACCACGTAGCACCTCTAAATATAACGTACATCTGCCATGAAACAGTCGCCAGCATGGTGTGGGAAGCATCAGTCTTACTCTTAACATAAAAACACCTGATATAGCAAAAACCAAATGTTCCAGCAAATTATGTCTTGAATTTAATCTGCTTATTATTCTGATTCCAGTAACTTTGTAATATCCACCACATGGAGCATTTAGACTTTAGGCAGCAGGGTGGTTTGCCAAACTGACTGGTGTACAGTGACAGTTTTCTCTGCCTTGCTTGGCATGCTAACCTGTGAGTGAGCAATGAGTGATGGCTCAAGCAAAGCTCACGGCCATCTGCGTTTCAGTTGTGGCACATAACATTTTGTCCTCCAGTGACTCACTTTGAGTCCATGGATCAGAGAAAAGAGCCCAGGGGAACATAAAATCTTGTGTGATCTCGACGCCAGTTCTAATATGACAGACTGTTTGTACACTTTATTGCCATTTGAGCATATTAGAAATAGAAAATTGTCCCCACAATCAAACAAAATTAATTTCAAAACACATCGCCAACATCATTGTGAAAGACGTCAACATTAACTACTGCTTATGCAGCAGTTGGTTACTAAATATTTATACAGAGTACCTGCCAGGTGTAACTTTGCTAACTGAACAAGCTAAGTGACAAAATTAATGTTAGCTTCCTCTAACCTGTACGTGGTAGTATATGGTCAACATATCGGACCTGACACTCGACCAAATTAGTGTTAGTGATCCAAACTGAGAAGACGTTGAATTATATTTCACAAAAAACGAAATACGGCCGACGTAACTGCCAGACGTAGCTTTCGCACAGCTAACTGAACTAGCTAACATATGGTATGAAGCTAGCTTGCTATATAACCCCTTTTGAAGAATTCAAAATCATATCTCACCTGACACTTGATCAAAATATTGTTCAACAGAGATTACATTTCATAAATATATACTATACATGTACCTACGTGCCAGGTGAACAGTAACCAACCGAATTATCAGACCGACAGAATTAGCATTAGCTTGTGCAACAGGTTAGACTGAAGAGTGAAAGAATTAATGTGGAATATAAGAGACAAACCTGGCACTTGATAAAAATGCTGCTCATACAAACCAGGAAGACACTAAATTACATCTCACAAAAAAACAAAAAAAACAAAATACATCTCAAATTATGTAAAGTGAATAATGACTGAACGACAACATAATGTTTGTCAATTACTGTTAGTTATGGGCTTTATTTCACACAGACTATCAACATGTTTTGATATATGTAAAAAGCAAACTCAAAGTATTGGCAGTTAAGTTTATATTATCATTTAACCTCTTAAAACTGTTTTTTTTTACTGTGCAACTTAATGCTTCGTACAGTTCAACATACAGTTTTCAGTGCCTTCATATCATCAAGCTGCTAGTCCATGGTCTTGGGAAGGACTTTGCAGGCATAGAAACGTATGTATGAATAGACAGTGGATTACAACACAGGAGTGTGGGTGAAGCCCATGAAGCAGTAAGTGCTTCTTTGCCTCACATGGTTCACATTACAGAGGTGCTGGATGAGAAGCAGACAGGAGTTCACTCAGGACTCGTAATGCATTTTGCACCGGTCTAATGGTAATATCCTGTCTCCCACAGGTTATTCCACGTTCAAGGCGCTTTTTCAGGAAGGACCTCTGGTCGACAGAATCCAAGCCAGAATTTCCCAGATACCTCACTAATGCATCAGGAACAACCTCATCAATAAAAGAGGCCAACTAAGGTTGAATAAACAATATCTGTCTGGGATTCCTGCGTTTATCTAAGCCCTTTTTTCCCCACTGGTATTCCCCTGATCTCAATCTTGAAACCTCTACTCTCCTTGAGAAACACGAGAGTTCAGTTGCTCATGCTTTTAATAAATGGGCTAAACCGGTGATAAAGGTTATCACATGACCAATGCATGACTCAACTCCATTTGAAAATAGGCCACATGTGCTGTAAGCAAATACTTTTGCCCTTTTGCCAGTAAGCAGTTCAACTAACTTTGAGCTCATTTTTCAAATGTAGCATTTGCTCATAATTCTTTGCAAACTGCTGAGACAACTATCCAGACAAATGAGCTATTGTACAATGCCTCTGCAGCTGCACCATCGCTTTCTATCAAATTACAGTTTACTCCAGTTCTACGATGAAGCATGCTGATTTTTTCCTCAATTACATTAAATAATGAATAATCATCAACAATTATGATGCATAAATTTGATTAATTTCAAAACATTAGTTAGTGGTTTTCTGTCAAGGAGTCTCACCTGCATTACCACGTCCGTTATCAAGTTATTTGAACATAATGATGTTTCCATTGTTCGCCTTCCCCCTTGAAACCCTCTGTAATTTCAGAAGGACACTCCATATTGAAACGCTGTGAGCCAAATACTTGGTTTGTTCATGCTTTTATAGATTTCATTATTTTTTTCTTTTTCATGTACAAATCAAAGAACCTTGCATCAGAAGCAAAAACAGACAAAACATATTTCAAAGACTGGCAGTGGAGGTAAAAGAACAGCATTTAAAGACTGAAATAAATACTTCAAACGTACTTAAAACATCTCCTAAGAGGCAGTTTGATCAGTAGGAACGACTGCATCTCTTCAAACATGTTTCTCTTGGAGTATATTGGTGGATATAATAAGTCGTTAGTGGCAGCACTGCAATGCACTGTAACTATCCTGTAATGTGTTTGCAGTATACACCCAAATTATCCTCTCTCTTGAAACATTATGATTTATATTGAAACATATATATTATATACTTTTTGTTATTACAACTGTCTTATTCTAACTACAATTGCAGTGTGGGTGTAACAATTCGTTGTATGCAAGTGTAATAACAATAAAGCCAACTTAAATTGCATTTACTCTTTGTCCTGCTCTTCTCTAACGTGGTTTGCAGTCAAAATCCAACATACAGTCCATGTCAAGAAATAGCAAGGCAAATACACTGTCAACATTCCTGATGTGTTTTTGTTTTTGAAACAAAAGGCATTTGATTTACACATGAAAAATTGTCTTTAGCTACAAAATATCAAATCAATAAATGCATAAACACACCCAATATTTGAGTAATGGCATTTAAATATGTCAGGATAAATTCTAAGTCCAGAAATGTAATGTATGTGTATATTTCTGCAAGTGTATGTATTTTTAATATATCTAGTTTGACAGTATACAGTCTATATCTGTGAATAGAGTATACTGTATGTTGTTTCATTTGTCAGAAAAGTTATAAGTCAAAGTGGAAGACAGGCATGACGGTAGTGAAATAGAAAATATTTTGCACTCCAAGCAGGAAAAAAAAGACAAATCAGCATTTGTTTATCTGCTTGTTCCTGCTAAACTTATACAAAATGCAATAAAGTCAGGATGTCTCAGTTGAGCGAACACTGCAGCTCTTTGATGATACTGCCTTCGCAAGCGTCCTCATACACATTTTACGAATCATAAGTCAGGACCACTAATGTGGGTGAACACGCTGCACTTTAAGCTGAAAATCAGAAATCTCAAAAAAGATTCATACCTACTTTACCTAATCAAAGTCGACCTTCCATCGACTGTGCATACATCCTGTAATCCTAATGAAAGAGGCATTTGTGCGACTCATGAAAATAAAACTGGACTGTAAGGGCACAGAAGGAGTACTGCATGTTACGCAACTGCTCTTAATTTATCTGAATTTGCAGCTTTGAGGATAAACTCTAAGCAGACAGTTCTCACAGTCTTAAGGGAATTGTTCAACTAGGATAAGCTCAGACTGGAAACAGGGAAATCTGCCAGCACTTCTAAACTTATTACTTATTATCACATTATATAGTTTGTTTAATTTGTACAACAGTGTGTAAAAATAACGTGTTGTAGTTCGACAGGGGGCCTAGCGAAGGTAAGCTAACTGCCTCCTGGCTCTTGCTTCATATTTAAGAGTCAATTCCTTTCAAAGGAAAAGGAATATTTGTAAATGATTCGACAATACAATCTCATCTCAAAGTTTATTTAGTAGGGCTTGTGGAAGTTTTGATCATACGACATGATCTTGATCATCAAATAAATAAATAAACAGATATTTGATCCTTTTCATATCAACTTCACAAACTCCATCTGGTGATTAAGATTATATGATCAAAAGCTCAAATTCATACATCTCATTTTATTAGAACATTTGAGTCTGCATAATGAATAATACTCCCACTGTGAAAACTGTTTATTTTCACTACAAATAACTGCAATTACAGACATTGTTCTGTATTTGGAGATTGAAGTGTGTGGCTCTTACTATTCATATTTTTGCTCGCCTTCTGTTCAGCATCTGAGTCATTATTTTTTGTTTAATGTGAGTACTTTCAGTTCCATCTTGCTTTTTTCTTTTACTTGTTATAATAGTTATTTTTGATATCCCATAAAAAGGTAATTAAGTGTGGATGTGAAGCTTTAATGACACCTAAGTGACATCTCTGCTGTTTTTTTGTGATATTCTCTCCTTCTGGCTTCATTGGACCCTCATCCTCAAAGCGCACTGGACCACTTTGCATTTGAGCTTTGAAGCAGTTCAAGTGAGGATCAGATCACTACCTCTGAGTCGGGGCTGAGCAGGACAGCTGTGAGGATGCCTGCTGGGAGCCTATTGTTTGGAAGTGCTCCGCGTAAGACTGACTGGGAGGAGACCTCAGGGCAGACACAGGACAGGCTGGAGGACTATGTATCCCATTTAGACTGGGGATGCCCGAGGCTCCAACTCATTAAATCTTACTACTCACAACAATAGCTCAAGTGAATCAGAACTTTTTTAAGTATTATATTTAAGTTATTTAGTCTATGGATACAGGGTTAGATTAGTAATCAGTGATACAAAAGTTTATTACTAGGAGGCTTTGATTAAGAATTCATCTTCAGACCACAGTGAGGCGTATTGGGATCTTCACTGTATTATAACGATATTATTCATGATGTTTGGGATAGCACTAGGCAGCACTGACTTTCATAGGCTTACTCAGTGTAATCTCTGAGTTGTGTATTTGCAGGTGTTGATAGATTACCCCCGAGATTTATCTTGGGTCACGACAAATTTTTAATGGCAAACAAAAAAACAAAAAGTCACTCAAATGAAATAATGAACGAGCATCTTCAGCCCGTCCTCCCGAGGTAACAGAATGTGATCACAATTCTTAGCAGTAATATTACATCCAGTAACTTTTATTGATATGGAATAATATCACCACTGTGAGACTTTCAAGAATGTTCCAGTATAAATAAAGCATAAAATAATCCGATTAAATTACGTTTAATTTGCAGTTGTTTGTTTGCAAAATGTTGAAAATCACCAAATAGAGACAAACAACACATATCCTAATGAAATGAGTGCACTAAAATTCATCAGGAACCTAAAAGACTTTTTGGCTTGTGACACTAAGCAGTGTCACATTCACAGCCCCTCATCACTAGATGAACAAGAGTTGTGAGCAGTTCAACCAAAAAAAGTCAGACTGGTTCAGTTTAACTTCTTATATTGATCTTTACTTGAATGTAATTTTAAATTCTAGTGGAGATACCAAGGTTTCCAAAGATAGGAAATATGTATCACATGATGCATAGAAAAAAAAATAATAAATCAAAAGCTGGGATAAACTCTCAGTGTACAGTCCTGATGAAGCAAATTAGCTGAGTGCTTGAACACTGAAGTTTAAATAACTAAAGATATTTTTTTCTGAACATGAACTTTTTATTCAGTTTTGTAGAGAAATGTATTTAAGATTTCCAACCAAGATTTCAGGCGCTTTAAAGCGAAAATAAAAGGAGGAAACTGGATGATAAAGAGGCTAAACTCAAAGCAAAGATTTGATGAAATGTCAGCCAAAATTATTATAATTTTATGTAAGGACCCCTCACATAAAGTATATTCTATTAGAATAAGGGCAAAGTGTGCAACATCAACATTAACTTGCCGACTTCTTACACAAGACAACATGACACAAGGAGCTGCCAAAAAACTACAACTACGAGGTGAATTACAAATGACCTACTGTGTGAACCTACCCGCCTGTCTGTGAAGTGCAAACATCCCAGCCCTCCACTGAACTGGCACGACGGCCTCAGATATACTGTTGGCATGACAACCAGTGAGGATTGAAATGACTAGTCACATGACACAGCCAAGGTTGAGCACAGACAAAGCAAGAGAACATAATCATTTTATCCACAGGGAGCGACTTCACAACAGAGAACACCAAAAAAAAAAAAAAAAAGGGGCCAATAACATGATGTTCTGTGCCAATTATCCCAAGGACATCCAGTGGGTGCAAGGATACCTCCTCTGCTGCACAACGCAGCTGAAGTGGGTGTATATTCCAGCCCAGCACATCGTGATCCGACAAGTGTTCCTGCGCTGCTCACAACTGGTGCATTACAGCTCCTTAAGGAAAGGTGAGCAGACAAAGAACAAAAGAAAAATGAGCAGAAGACAGTAAACACCTGCTATCTGAACACAAGGCTAAGCTTGGGCGTCATGGCAACTGAGTCCCTTTGAATGAGATGTTGGTGCTGCTGCATCATGTGGCTCAATAGCAGGGCCCCTGGACAGATGTGGTCATGGAGAGCTGATCTGAGCTAGAGCGTGAGCACTGAGAGGCTGCAGTCATTCACACTACTGTCCACCACCCGTCCCCCCAGAGTTTAACACCAGTGGAAGAGGCAATGCTGTAAGACACACACGAGCTCGACTAAGACAGACCTACGTCTCCAGTCAGTAAGATGCAACTTTATGCATGGCTTTGTTTAAACATAATACACCTTCACTATGCTACGTCCATCATGTCACAGTCCTATAAAGTTATAAAATGATTACTTTCTGATCATTATTTTCTTTTTATATCTTCTGTTCATAATTAAGTGCGTATGACCGAAAAACAAAAATCAAATGCATTTTGTTTTAGGTTATCTTTAATATCATGAGCTACGAAAGAAAGTAAATCTAAAAGTTTCTCTTTGTTAACCTGTTTCTGCATAAAACATGTTTAACTTAGTTTTCTTTGGTTTAGGTGCCATGTGCAGCATTTAATGTGGAGCAAGTGTCTGTTTTTCTTTTGAACAGAGATGGTCTCTACTCACTGTAAAGGTGGTATTGTTAAAAATTAATTCATTTATTTATTCGTATAATAGTCACTGGAAATCTGCTCTACTTTCCCAAGCAGAACCCCACCCACCTGAAAAGTGTTTGACTAGCCATCAATCATTAAAGCTGCAACAAACAATGGTTATCATAATTTAATATTATGCATATTTTCTCGAGTGCAAGTAATTGTGCAGTTCATAAAATGTTTAAGTAAAAAAATAAAATAAAATAAAAATAAAAATAAAAAGGTAAAAAAAATACACATCATAGTTCAAATACAACAACAGTACAAGTACAAATTTCACATTTTTTCTGACCAAGAGTCTAAAACCCATGTTTATTATATGATGTAAGACTAAGAAAACCAGCACATATTTATATTTGAGAAGCCTGAAATACTGAACAATGAATTGCTTATCAGAATGGTGGCAGACAAATTTTCTACTGATAGATTAATCAATAAATTAGTAAATAATTTCAGCTCAACTTATTTTGTTAAAAATATTAGGGGCGGCCTGGTAGTCGAGTGGTTGGGGCGTTTACCACGTGAGTGCAAGACGCTCTTGGCAGGCAGTCACCTACCCGACCCTTTCCTGTCAGTCTCCACTGTTCTATAATAAAGGCATAAAAAGCCCCCCCCCCCCCCCCCCCTGCCAAAAAAAATTGGAATCATCCATAATTGGTCATTTATGAGTAATTGCATAAACACATAAACTCTTCTTAATTAGATCAAACCTGCCACATTTCCAGAAATATTACAGAGGACATGATCTAAGAGTCAATGACCGCCACAAGTCTGAGCTTTGGTCTAAATTTGGATTTGTATCTTTCGTTGATGTTTCTTGTGCTTTAATTTTGAAGGTCTGAATGTTGTTTTGAGATGGTGATTTACAAATTAATTTAATTTCTAAATTCAACTCAGCTTTATCAACATTCCTCTTGATGTACATGACCTTCAGCTCTATCAGGCCTCGGTGTGATAAAGTCAGTTGTCCCCCCCTAAGATAAGGTCACACGACTATAATGTGGTGGATTACAACACACATGCAGGAGCTGCAGTATGTGCTGCGGTCTGAGCTTTCATGTCTTAATATTTCATGAGAAATATCAGGCATGCATGTCTCCTCTACTCATTTTCTTGCCGATGTTATTTAGCAAACTGACTTACTTATTCCCTCTCCCTCTCCCTCTGACTCACTGGCACATACTCAAGCTTTCAGGGTTAACACACAGGTGGACACAGTGATTATCAAACCTGACTCTAAACTTTGCCAAACATACACAGAACCACCTGACATTTTTGCTTCAGATCTGACAAGGTAATTGTTTGCACTTTGGCAGCTCCAAAATGGTATGAGAAGGTAATTTAGAGAGTTCAGTACACACAAACGCACACAGCCTGCTGATGTTTAAAGGTTTCTGTGGGACAGGGCCCTCAGTTACTGCAGGTGGGAGACAGTTTTATGTTTACCAGCTGCTGTCTCGGTGAGCTCTCATTTCAACAAACAGTGAATGTTTCACATGTCAGATATTTGGGATGAGACGCTTGCCTCTGATGCAGCCTCACTTTATAGTTAAGGCTGAGTTTTTGTCTTAAAACTGCAGCCATTACATGTAATCTTCATTTGGCACCACCATCACGTCTGTGTGCTAAATGTACACCTATCGCCAGACGCTTATCTTAACAGAGAACAAGAACGTGGCTCTGCTCAACAGGTCCTCCAAAATAAATGGCAAAACACGTTATTTTATCCATGCTCTCTAGAGCCACACAAGCGTTTTCTGATCTGATGCCCATGACATCCTGAACACATCCATTCACGCCAACCTCCTTCCTATGCAGACTTTGTTCCTCTGTAACATCATCTGACTTCTTCCTTTGCTCCTGTCGTAATTATTACAGCCCCTTGAGGACTTTGTGACTAAAATGTAAGTGGTTTTGCATCACCTGCTGAAATGACTAATGCGGACTCCTGTGTTTAAAGGTAACCATATCCACCCTCCAGCAATACTAAAGCTCAGTAATTTACAATTATACATCATATATATATATATATATATATATATATATATATATATATATATATATATATATATATATATATATATATATATATACCATTCTGATATATATATATATATATATATATATATATATATATGATGTATAATTGTAAAATATATATATATATATATATATATATATATATATATATATGTGTATATATATAAAGGACATAGACTGTGGGTCTGGCAGATTTTTAATTTTACCTTTGGTCTGAACCAGGCTAGCTTTTTTCCCCTCTTTACAGTCTTCATGCTAAGCTAAATTAACCAGCTGCTGGCTTTAGCTTGATATTTACCATAAGAGTGGGGTCAGTCTTCTCATCTAACCCTCAGAAAAAGGACAAAGGCAAGAGGTGTATTTCCCAAAATATCAAACTATTGCCTTAAATTCATAATTTTAGAGCAACTGCAGGAAAACTCAGAACACCTCTCTGCAATGGAGCTGACGAAAACATTTAGCTCTAAGGTGAAAGTCTGAACTTCAGTGCCACAAAGGCTCATTTTCACAACTGTCATTAGTATTCACTTTGCATTCTCACAGATTGCAGATGGCAGATTGCATTTACCGTCCGCATCCACATTAAAATCAGATTTTTCACTGCTGAAATGTAGCTGAAGATAAGATAGAAATAAATTACTCTTTGTGTGTGTGTGTGTGTTGGGTGGGCTGTGTCGCTGCAGCAGCAACTATAAGAAGACACAATAAAGAAGAATCTACATAAGAATAGAGCAAATGGGTTTTTTTGAATTTAGACTATCAGAGTGAAACTTCAGCTCTGGAGCACTGAGTAGAAAAATGTGGTTCATAGAGGAACAAATATGCAGAACATCTTGCAGAGATGAAACGATCCATATATAATCAGAGGTGTTTCTGTGTGTGGATGTGTCTTCTACATTAGCAGACACCTTTGCAAGTATATTTACATCAGACATTCAGATTGTACAAAATGTACAGATCTGTGTCTGTCCATCATTTTGACATCAAAGTGAGAAATGCTGCACAGTGTGTACAGAGAAAATTTATATTTTGCAAGGCTCATGTGCGTGATTCTTTTAATAGTAATAATTATATTAATATTGTACTCTTTAAATATAAGTCACAAAGTGGATTGAAAAAGACATAAAAGCACAAAAAGCATAGATCAGAATGAAATAAAGTATGAATAAAGTTTTAACAAATTAAATTAAATCTACAAATCATCTTTGTCCAGTGTAACTAAGCACACTTACTCAAGAACTGCACTTTAGTAAAAGTTTGAGGTAGCAACAAGTAAACAGGATAAAGGAAGAAAAAAAAAAAACTGAACCTTAAAATTAAACCCTACAAAATGAGATGGAGTTTAGGTTGAGTGATGCAGGCTGCTGGTGGAGGCTGGTGTGGGAGAAGAAGATGTGACTGACGGACGAGCTGGAGGAGGGGAGAAAGGTCTGTCATCTCCTCCCTGTGCTATTTACATCTTTTACAGAATTTGTGCGCACACACCACGCTGTCATGGCGCAGTCACTTTTTTCTTCTTCTTACTTTTCAAAACAGAAGAGGAGGAGGAGGAGGTTTGACACAATTTGCAGAGCTGTGGCTGTGCTGACAGGGAGTGAAAAAGTTGAAGGGTGCTCATTTGTAAGGACTCAGGAAGAAAGAAACTCAAGAAGAAGGAAACAGTAGGGCAATTATTGTGGCGTATTTTATATGTTAAAGTTTTCAAGCACCGTGGCTTCTCCTTCTCAGTTGTGTCTACAAAGAAAGACGCCATCTTTGTCATCTGAGGATTCAGGGGGCAGTAGTGAGGGTGGAGAGGGCCCCATCATGAGAAGGGCCCTAAAAAACCCTGGAAATAAAAGTTTGATTTTATCTAACATTTTGAAATTTCAAGTTATTAGCACTGTAAATCAAATATTACTGTTGGCTGCGGTTTGACAGACTTATTTTTCTAAATCGATATCAGAGGCTCGGTGTGTGTGGTTTAATCTGCTCCTGCAGTGAGGTGGACAAAAATATTTCACCTTTTTTGTGCTGATGCCAGACACTTCAGGTTAACTGAACAGTACCGACTTAATAAGCTTCCCCAACTTTTGCAGTCGCCACAGTTACTGCTTAAAAAGTAACAGTGCATTTACATTTGAAGAAATGCTCATTTTAATATTTACTTCTTTTTACTTCAAAAATCATTAAAGTATCAAATTTATCCAGGGTCGGCAAAACTTTTGCACACAACTGTACATCTAAACCTAGAAAATACCTAACAAACACCATACCTCCTGTTAATTAAACCTCCAGTGTTAAGATCTATGCCCTCTAACCATTTTCCCTTTCCTTTCACCCTCTTCTTTTCTCTCTCTCTTTCTCTCTCTCTCTATACAGAACTGCAGGGGTGGGGTGGGGGTGGGGGCGCCATGACACGCCTAATCAACAAAATGTTGCATCCACCCTGAGCCTCAACTCCCCGGGTTCCTTAAGTTGACTTTCATCTCTTCTGGATCCCCAATTGATTCATTCCCTCATGTGTGACTCTTTTTTTTTTTATATTTCTGTCCAGTCCTTCTTTGATCCCTCCATCCCTCCACTTGATGCTAATAAGCTAATCAATACAATCATAAGCACATTTTAGATAATTAGTTTAGTCTGTTTCTCCCTTAGTCAGACACTCGTTCTCTTAAAGGATATTCTTTTTTCTCAAAAAAATCCCCTGACAAGACAACAAAGAACTAATCTTATTGGAAACCAAAACCTGATATATCCCATTCCTCTGCACCAAAGAGCTCCATTGTTCTTCATAAAAACAGTGAGCCACACCGATGCAGTGTTTCACATGTTCCTTCATTATGGACACTGTAGTTGATTTTGAGTCAGTCCTACATATTTCATCATGCTGTTGTAAATACTCACGACTGCACTAAATATGTCTTGAGAATAGTCCCCAACAAATATACTGTTTGTTGCACACTAAGCACTTTCGGTGCACTTCTTTACCTAATCTCCTTGCACTTATTGAATAGATGCAGTAGTTGGTTGTTACACCAAGATCTCCTTCTGCACTGACGCTTTAGTGATGTCCCTCACTTGTAAGTCACTTTAGATAAAAGCGTCTTCCAAATGTGTTAAATAAAATTTAGTGGATCTGATTTTTATCATCTTGTGATCCCTTGCTTTTATCTTGGGATGCCTCTGAAGGTCCCAACGTTGGGAGCCTCTACTCTCATGCATGTGTAGCCTTTGTGTCTCCCAAATCAGACAGGATGAAATTATTGATCCTTCATAAACCAGTATGGTTGATCATCAAACAGCATATGCAGTGTTTTCAGACCTGAGAGCATCACTAAGCTGGAAAAACTGAGCAGACTGAAAGTGCATGTGCTTCTTCATCTGAAGAACTTAGTTGTTGTTTTAAGAGGGTGGTAAACCCAAGATGTTAAGATACACAGAGACATTCATTAATGCTGGCCACCATTATGGCCAATGGCTGCTGAACAACACAGAGCCTGTTATTCTGAGTTAGAGAGGACTATCTGATGTGGCAGGGGCCAGTATTTTCAGGAAATCCAGCATCTTAAATCCTTACAAAATAATGTCGTAACTCAGATCAGCGACACTTTGTGTTGCCTCTGTTCACAAAGACAAAGAGCCTGTGCAGCAATTGCACAAAAGCTTTTCTCTGCTCTCCTTTCTGAAGCTCTCATTTCAAAGCTTTTTCCCCTAGCTCCATTATATCAATTACAAACACCCCCTCATACTAAAATCCTGACTCGATTTTCTGCTCTTGGATTTCAAAAATGCATAATTACAAATAGCAGCTGGGGTGCAATTTCCAACATCTATTTTCTTTTCTGCCTCATGGCCAAATAGGCTGATTTAAGGCAGTGTCTTTTTGATGCATACAATTTTGAAAAGTAATATTGTTACTATTGTGTGTTTTTTTTTTTTTTGGAATGAATCATCATTTACAATATTTAATCGAAGGAAAAGGGACTTATTTGTTTTTCTCTGTCCAAATAAAGAAATTACACAATAAGACACTGTTGTATGTTTTCATTCACATGTCAATCACTCTGCTTCAGGCCTTTTGAAAGCGTCAAAGTCAATAAGCAGGGTGTTGAAAACCATAAAAGCTACTGTAGTGAACACTGTTGGCTAAATGAAGCTTGCAGTTTGCCCACTCTAAGTGTCTCATCCTCGGGTATCAAATACTTTTCCAGTGACACCAAGTCATGTCATTAGTGAAGCTGGAAGCCGAGGGGAGGAGGAGCTCACAGAAATCAAATGGATCCCTGTGGTGACAGCTGCAGAGGCTGAGCAGAGCAGCACCAACCTGCAGCATTTCTGCTGCAACATTAAGAGGGTTTTCTATTAAAGCAGCTTGGAGGAAGTGCCACAGGTTTAGTCATATTTTCAAATTAGAGGCCAACAACTTAACAAAGACGAGGAGAGGTTCAACAGAACTGAGGAGAAACTACATCACCAGGCTAAATCTGCCAGATTTGTCATTGGATTTCTTGGTTAAAAGGATAAGACTTAAGATATTCTATATTTTTCATATACATGTAGACAACAAAACTGATCATCTCTTATTCCTCTGTGCCATAAAGCTCCATTGTTGTTCAAAAACAGAGCCACACTGTTGCACTGAGTGACATGTTCCTTCATGACCATGAACATGGGGACTAAAAGAGCCATTATACACACCAGACAGACATTTAGCAGGAAGGAGCAGGGGAACTGTTCAGAGCTGAGGCTTACTGGTGGAGAGCTGGGCTAAGGAGTGAAGACTCAGAGTATCTCAGAGAAAATCACCATGAATCACATGTGCACACAAATCAACACATGTTCAGCGGTGACGGATCAGGATCAGGGGTGTCCTGATGTACACAGCACACAGCAAAGTAGATCCCCCCACCTGAAGACACCAGCCCCAACACTTCAGACTCTCAGCTTATGAACAGAAAAGGAGGAATAAAAACAGTTACTGGGACCACACTCCAAAACAAAACGTAAAACCTGCAGCGTGGAACTTTTGTATCCCCCCTTTGGCTGTGAGAGTAATCACACAAACACTGTTGAATACAGAGACATTTCAACGGTTCTAAGATAATAATTCATTATTTAGGTCGAGTAAATGTAATAGTTACATTGCCTAGTGGCAACATCCATATCTGCCCGCACTCCCTTCTCTTCCTTCAGTGGTCTCCAGTGAGGAAAGAGTCACACCAACGATGAGCTGTGTTTGTCCTCGCCATCAATTGCTTTCTTCTTGAGACACTAATCCTTCCTCTGAAGTTTCTTTTCATATCAGAAAGTTTTCTTGGACTTAACCGATACTAAACTTAAAGTTTAGTGGAGAAACATTGGATATTTCAATCTTCCATAAACCTTGTATAATAGTAAATGAAATAATTACGAGCAGTAATGGACTAAACAGAGTGACTCTTCATGTTGAAATGGAATAATCAATCCATTTAATCCTGCCACACTTGGCAGTGTTCTTGAATTATTGACTATTTGATGATAATTTGGTTGTGACTCATGTAAACTGTGCTGCTGTCTGACTGATGCAGAAGCACAACAGAAATTAACTCGTATGAAAATTTGTCCCAAAGAACTAGACAAATAATACATTTCATAACGACTCTTGTATTCTGTTTTTTTATTGTGTATCAGTGTAATGAGACAGACCTGTATCAGCCACTTTTCCACAAGCACTTTGTTCATAAAGGGGAACATAAAGGGAGTCTCGCAGACAGAGATCGAAGGGGTGAAGTAAGTGTTGAGAGCATAAGAGACATATCAATAATGTAAAGATATTTCATCTGTATTTTGTCTTAGGTTGGCAGTGAGAGCTACTTTACAGGCGGCACTGCAGCCCAGACGGATTCTCTGAAGACAACAAAGTCTTCCCCCTGTGTCAGCTTTGTCATTATGACTGTAGTCCTGTTCAAGAAGCCTCTGTCAAGTCTATTTCCTTTATGGCTCCTCATCGGACACACAAATATATTCCCCACGCTACTGTCGCTGCTTCACTGAACATAATGAGGTGTGGCAAGACGAGACTGTACCTTCTGACATTTTTACAATGAAACTTCGCTGAGGAAAAGTAAAGTGTATGGACATGCCTGTTGAGCAAGGACTCCATCATTTTCATACAGCAGAAGCATATGGCCCTGCAGCCTTGCCACATGAAAAATTACTTTTACTGTGACAAAAGCTGCCCCCTGCTTTTTCGCTTCCACCAAATCCAATTTACTTGTCACCAAAAATAAAACAAAACAAAACAAAACCAAAATAAAAAAAAAAACCCAACTCCGTTTGCTCTTTGAGTATGATAATCTGCAGATCTGCAAGACCCAGCTGAGGAAAGATACTATGGGATCATGCTTTATGGTTATTATACTGATTACATTCGGAAATTTTACCAAAAGCTCAGTGGCCTTTTACAAAAGAGGACACTACACTCTTTATATTCACATGATGAATTACAGTATCTATCTAATAATGGGCTGGTCAACATGGAGCCTCCTAACCCTATTAACTGGATATTAAAACTGCCACTGGCGACTTGATATGTCAGTGACCCAAAATGGCAGCAGGTGGTGATTGTATGGCTGAATCCAAAAATGCAGGCGTCTCCACACTTGCAGAATTATTTGTTGCAATCCTAGTGAATCAGTGGTCTGTCCAAATCTACAATTCATAGAAGTTTACAAGGGGACTTACAGTGGACTTCCCCGAGAGTCTGCTTGGGGTGTAGACTTTACAAAATGACCCATAATTAGTTACAATGTGGATGTGAGGAAATTTAAAAAAAGGAATATAAATAATCTTATTCATAAAGTTGCAGAGCAACTGATCTGTAGGTTGAGTCTATTTCCACTGTCCATGCAGGGTTTCCTGCAGCATTTTATACTGGAGGTGCCCAAGACTAGATTAACAACCAGGCCGAGTTTTGCCCCACATTCATCCATATCCACTGGTTTTGGTAATTTGATTAGTCACAAATGTGTGGAGTTATTTGCACCACTAAAATACATTAACAACTAATGAGGGTCCAGCATTATTAGCTAATTATTTGCCTAGTGAAGGTGCTTTGTGTCAAAATCCTGTTTTAAAACATTTATTATTTTGGTTTCTTTTGTCCTCACATGGAGCATCTTCTATATTAAAGCTGTGTTAAATTACAACAAACTCAGACAAATTAAGTATTGTCTGGCTGCTCTGGATTTAATGGGAAGGTGGGCGGGGGGATCAGTACATCACTACAGGTGGGGTGAAGAGAGGTTATAATATTGCATACATATTCAATATACTTATGACTAATACTTCTGATAAATGATAATTTTAATAATTTCAATAAAATTGGAGCACCTATGATGTCAGGGTGCTCAGCTTGAGGATGGAAGTTAATATAATATCAGTAGTGTTGCTATAAGTGGAAAGCTGAAAATTTTATTCTGTGTATAACCATTATCCATCTCTATAATACCATGTAAAGCAGGAGACCCTGCACATACAGTGGTGCTTGAAAGTTTGTGAGCCCTTTGGAATTTTTTCATTGGTCGACCGCTCCTCTGGACGGTAACGGTGGTCTTGAACCTCCTCCACTTGAATCCAAACTCTTTAGAGAAGGTTGTGTATCACCTTCCAGCCTTATGTGCACCAGCAACACTTTTTCTGAGGTCTGCAAAAATATCCTTTGTTTGTGCCATGACACATTTACACAGACATGTTGTGAGATCAGACCTTGGTTGCAGTCGAAAAGTTGTTTAAGCTTCGCAAGTTTCCTAACTGAGTGAAATGACCCAGAAGTATCTCAGCGGCAGCCATGATAAGAGCTGGTCGAATTCTCTATATGATAAGGAAAGGAGCTTCAGTGCTTCCTATCTTATCTCCTTTAGTATAGGATACACTGGACCTTCATCTATCAAAGGAATGGAAATAATGGCATCCCATGATTGCTTGCTGTAGAAACATTTAAAACAACACACAATTGTAGTTTTACCACAGCAGACCCACATAAATATAGAAACAACCGAGCTCCTGTTTCTGCTTGTATATTTTGTTCATGTTATCTTATCTCAACATTTCAATCCTGTTTGTTTTGTTTTTGTGGTAAGGAAAGGAGCATATATCATCATGTGTATCGTGTTTTAAATAAAGTTGCTTTAACTAATAAAAGCCTAGAGAAAGTGCAGTTGGATTCTCTCCACAGCGCGGTTGTCTTTTCCTAAGTCCTCATGACCTTTTCTATTGAGGTCAAGGAAAAGTGATTAGGAAAGGAGATTATTTTGACTTTTTGACTGCAGCCCTCGATAGATCCCTGTTCCTTAAATTAAACAGGGAGTCCACTCACACCTGATTATCATTCCATTGACTGAAAGCATCTGACTCTAATTTTGCCTTCAAATTAACACCTAATCCTAGAGGTTCACCTACTTTCACCACTCACAGATATGTACTGATGGATAGTTTCCCTCAAAAATAAATAAGCATTTATCTCATTTGTTGAACCGGGTTGTCTTCATCTACTTTTAGGACTTGTGTGAAAATCTGATGATGTTTTAAGTCTTATTTATGTCTGTGTGTATATGTATGTATATATATGTAGGATTCAAAAACTTTCAAGCATCACTGTATTAACATGGTCCATGTCAATACCATTAAGACCATTTCAGGAAAAAGAGTCTACTTTGAGATGGATCAAAACCTCACTTCATATTCATGGAAACAAGCGAAGTATGAAGTGCCTTCTCATTGTGCACTTTTATCCCCTCATGGCAAAGTGCCTTTGCAGATTTAATGTAATTACAGTGAATACTTCAGATTCATTATGGTACAGATAACTGAAGATGGCGAGTCGTTGAGCGCTCAGTGCACATCTAAAGGATGACCATTTGGATTTAGTCTTAGATATTACCTAAAATGTTGCTAGTTGACTGCGCATAGAAAACATTTAGCAACACAAATGGGTGCTGATGCTTTATAGACAAATGATGAAGATTTTATATTGAACTTAAGTTTAAAAGTTTCCCTTCCCATGGTTGGAGAGGATTTCTCCCCACGACTCAGAGAATTTCCCGTAGGCAACAAACACAACCTCAGTTTGTGGAAAACTGCTGCTTTTCTCTGTCCCAGACCAACTTTGTGAGTTATGCTGATAAGACGGATATAAAAGGAAAATCCTGCAGCTTCAGACTTTTAAGAGCAAATGAACTGCATTGCCGCCACATTTTCCTATGTTTTGCTCTGTTTCCTCGTCTCTTGCAGCTGACCACTTTGAAGTTGATTAAAAAAGTTCCTGTAAAAAGGACGTGAAAAACAGGTGGAGAAGAAAAGATGGAGCAGATGACAACACCATGAAAGATTTTCTGAATATGTGAGAATATTCTTTTCTCTGAACTGATTTTTCTCATCAAAAACTACAAAACAGGTCTATCCTGGATGGAAATGTTCAGGCTTTTCAAACGCACAGGCTTCAAATTCAATTTAATTCCAAACCGATGCAAATGACTTCCCAACAGATGAACCGCAAAAACTGTCAACGCAGAAAAGCAAAATAAAACATTCAGTTTAGAGGTAAAAACGACAGCAGACACTTCAGCCAGAAGTGTGAAGGGAGAGGAACATTTATGATGATTAGATACTGACAACACACTGAAACAAACACTCAGGAGAAATGTTTGCTGCAGGGAGTCAACTCCCACCTGACTGCCTTTGTTGCATGCAACATTAAGGTCGCCATAGCAATAACACCTGGTGCAGGAGCATCAGCGCCATGTTCGGTAATACATGCAGTGGGAAGAAAAAGTGAGGGGCCAGTCAAACCTAAAATCTCCGACTGACCATAGATAAAGAGCTCTGGGCTTCACATCGGTGCAGCATCACCAGACAGAGGTGTTGCTCTCTGAAGGCGCTTGAATTATTTATTTGAAGTCTTCACCTTTGAACTATTGAACTTATTGAGAGAATGAGAGCGCGAGGGTAGATCATTTTTGGGGATTGCATTGCAGATGGTTGGTTAAGTTAGTATATAAGTGCTGTCGCAGCAGAGACCGATTCATCTCATGTCCCCGGAACAAAGTTAATGCTCTCTGAAGTGTGCACCAAAACAGGAAAGTCACCTTTTTCAGTTTCTGGGAATATGACAAATTGTGATGTGAAAAGAGCACTCCAGAAATGTAGTGCTGCATGTCCATGAAGTTTACTGACTAATTATGAAATGAAAAAACTGGTAGAGGCAGAGATTAAATCCCCAGTATCTGAGAAATTTTTTAAAAAGCTGGATCCCACGCTTATCATAAAAGGTTCAGTAATGGAGGAAACAAACAAGTCTCCAGGCATACAATTTTACACCTGTTCCCAGATTACTGGTACTCTGTGGTTTTTGCGAGTCTTTGTTGTCTTTACATAATGAATTGTTCAAATGGGGATAACGGCACACACTTTTAAACTGTCTCTCTTTGAAGACACTGTGTAAAAAAATAAAACCAGAGAGAAGTTTTATATTCTGCACACTTTAACACCTCACCTGGCAAACTGCTTTGTAAAAAGATGTCCGACTGTCTGTTTTGGGAAATTACAAAAATTGTCCTCTGCTGATTGCGCAGTTAGTCGTTTGACAATCTGAGAAGTACTTTGTTTCAGAAGACTCAGGCCTTGGTTCAACTCAACACATCTTTCCTTAGATGTGTTTCAAACTTCATGTCCTTCATAGTCTCCCAACTCAAGCTGAGATAACCCTGATGACACAAAAGAGATAAAAGGGCAAGAGATAAAATCTTTAATCATGATACCTGTAATTTTATGTTAATATATATAGATAACCAATTGAGAAATCTATCCGTAAATCAGATGGATGTGTCTACTTTTGGCTAACCAAGTGAAATTTATATCTAATTAAATCGATGTGTATCTTTACGTTGATGCAAAATTCAGAAGACCATCCAGTAAAAACCCTATTACCAATTCTGATACCTCAAATTAAGACATTTGCCAATACCCTCAGCGACGACACCTTTGATCCTCCGTTACTGTCACTTTTGATGTGAACAACTGACTGCAACACTATGAGACTGTGTAAAAATGTGTGGTGTTATCCCCATATTTAAACGATACCAGGTCTCCCACCCCCCATCACAGCTGACTGTTCACGCCGTCTTCCAGTGTGGCCTTTTGGAACAACTATAAATATTGATTTCCAACATCATTGGACTACATGTTGTATAAACTAGTTCTTTTGTAGCATAACTCGACTGTGAGTGGTAGCTAATCTGACAAAACTGTTACAACCTGTACGATCATCTGACTGATGATGTGCTTCATTAAAAGATCTCAGCGATTACTTAGGGAGCAGACGGACCACTTAGAGGCATTATCATGACGGGTCATCATCAAATGCAGTTAAAATACAGCCCACTTTGTGCTTTGAGCATCAACATAAAAGCTTTTATAGGCTAAGGTGAAGGTGCTGTTAATAACTCTAAAAGATTAAGAAAATGTCAGTCACTAAACAAAAAGAAAATTACCCCTGTTGGCTGAATGTACTCCTCCACCTCTTGTCCTCCAGTGCTCTGACTCTTGAACCAAAGTTAATGGAGTAAAGAAAAAGCATGAATCACGTGTCATTCTTTAATTTTCTGGGTTTTTACTCCCTCGTAGCTAGCGGGCAGAAAAAATCACTGACTTTATTCAAACTTGGTGGAACTGCAGAACACTTATTGGGAAAGTGATTTGATGTTGATTACAGCAGTTGGTGTGCTGAAGGAGCAGCGCTGTGCGTTACAGTCACTGGAGACATCTTTGGGGAAAAAAAAGGGTAAATTCAATAAAAAAAACTGGCCTGACCTTTTCAGTGTGAATGCAGGCAATCGTTGCTGCTTATTTCTCTGCCGCTCTGCATCCACTCACTGAGGCTTTAATAGAGCAGGCACTGAGTAAATGATGTGAAGTGGCAATGAATAGCCTTCAAAATAAATGTGTAGAGGAAAACTCCACAGATTTTACTCCTCAAAGTCAATTTACTAGTCAAAGCTCATTCTACACAGCAACACTTTTAGTTGACTTATTGTTTTTGTGTGTGTGTGTCGCCATGGTAAAACTCAAGACAATCACATCAGCCACAAAGCCCATCAACGTGTTGATGTTCAGAGCCATGAGTATTTGGTAGTCATTACTACATTATTACCAGCTGTGGCAGTGGGGCTGGTATTGTTTTCACCTTGTGTGTGTGTGTGTGTGTGTGTGTGTGTGTGTGTGTTTGTCATCATTGCAAAATGTGGTCCTGGAGACACCAACTGTAGCAGGAAGACCCCAAAGGTGGTTTTAACATCTTTGGCAGCTGTCTATATGTGTGTCTGTCTATGGACAGATTTTCTAACTGTGATTGCTTCAGGACCATGTGAGGGACAGTCATGAAACTTTACTAGTGAGCAGTTGAGATCAAAATGAAGGCTGAGTTTGAAGATAGGTGTGGTCTGACATAATTTATTAATGACTACTGAGCACTCATGGGTCGGAACATCATGCTGCAGTTGGTGTGATCCCATTGTAATACTGTACTTTTAATATCTCTGGGTGCATAAAACCATTAAGGGAAACAAACCTGAGCGGGACTGATTTATGTCTGGTGGTGAAGGATATTGTCTTACTGATCTACAGCGCGTGAGTCCAGAGATAAACACAGGTTTTTATTTGTTGATGAAAAATGTACATTTCTTTGTAGTTCTTGTTTTCAAAAGTGTCTTTTTATGTACTTTCATTGCGAAAAGTAAACAAATATTACTAATTTTTATGATTATATTATATGTCCATGAAACGTTGATCATTAGTGACAGGTGCTCTCTCGTTGATTTGTGGAAAGAAAAACAGTGAAAACTCTTCCGTGGTTGTGGATTTTTTTTCCAAGTCTGACCCAAAAATAAATGGCGGCAAAACCTATTAAAAAAAACCTTAAAATGTACAACCTATTAAAAAAAACCTATAGTAAAACCTATTTAGTATCAACCTTCAGTTCTCCTATAAAGATATTTTTAAGTCTCATGTTGTTCTCTGACTCACCTTTCTGTCGTGTTCTCGGAGTGTGTATTAACATGGCAGTCTCGCTCTGCTGCTGTTACAAATGGTGCCAGCAGAATGGCTGTCTGCCGTCACAAACAACCACCTCCTGATTACTACTTCTGATGGAGACAGAGGACCAGCGCTGCAGCTTCATCACCATTCATCCCAAATGGGAGTCATTTGTTGCCACATAGCATCACGCCTGAGAGGAGCTTATGAGAAGGAGAATCTGTGATAATAGATTTGCAGCGCCATGCCTCCTTGACTCCAGCAGCTGAAAAATTTATGCAATTAAATTTCTAATTTCAGCGGGATAATCAGGTCAGAACTGTCTGACTTCATCATGAAGAGCAAAGCTTGTTATTAAAACCGGGCTGTGTGAATGATGAAGTCACCGTGTTCACACTTGCACATTTTAATGGTAACGCGAGAGTCCGTGACTACGAATCCTTAAACTTAACAAAGTGCTTTGAATCAGTGAAGTGATTTGTGATTTCCACGCCCTCTATTTCCCTAACGCTAATTTTAGAGGGACGTCAATAAATTACCTGCACAATTTGTATATAGATGGTATCAGAAAATATTCAGACCCCTTCATTTTTCCACTTGTCAACATTTCAGTTTTTGATTTGTAAAAGGAGCTACCTGTAAGTTATGCTATTACAACATAGCCACCATTACCATTTACAGTTGTTTACTTACCAGTCTAGAAGAAACGTTGCCAGTTCAGCATCAAACATTCCTTTACTTGCCAAGATCTGTCAACAGCTGTGGAAAGCAACACCAATGTTAACTCTTGTCCCCATCATGTCTCTTCTTCTACTTAAGTCAACATGCTAACCGGCTAGCCAAAGCCCATCTCGTTACTTTCTGATAGTGACTCACTGTAGCCTCCAATCTGCCCTGAAGACATAGCACTGCTCAGAGGGTGTATTATGACCTGATGTCTTGTAAAGGCAACCATGGCCGAACCTCACGACAACCAACAATCACCACCACTTGCTCCTGACAAGAACCCACATCCAGCAGCAGAGAAAACTTACAAATAGTCCCTTTGATGGGGTACTGAGTAAAGATTGACTGCAATTTTATCCATTTAGCCACTGTATCTATCGTAATGTTTCTAAAATCAGGTGTAAAGTTTGAGAACAGTAACAAGATGTACTGGCTAAGATAAAATGATCAGAGGATCTAGGATCTTAGAGGATGATTCTGGTGTTTTTAAACCTTGGTTCTATTTTCCCATGTTTTTGTGTCTAATTGATTAATTGGGACACAAAGCCACATACAATCCAATATTGAGCGGGAATACTGCTGCTATCTAATCCAAAGGAGCATTTGTCTGCGTCAAAGTATGTCCACCAGCAGTGTAGCCAGAAATATTAATTTAGGAGAGCAAGAAGGATATAAGGCGAGCAAGAACCACATCAAAAAGAGATTTGGAGAACAACCACAACAGTTTTTATTTATTTATCTACTTATTACAAAATCACAGTAAAACATAATTCTGAGTATTTGTATACTACTAGTTTTATACACTGTATAGACAGCAGGCTATTGGTTTTGTTTAGTGAAGCTTGGCAACATGTGATCAATTCAAGAAATAAGGTGTCAAAGGGTGTTTCTTCATTTAATGCTGCACAACTGCTGCAAGAAGAAGAAGTAATGTCAAACCTGGAGCTGTAATAATAAATAAATGTACATAGTATAATCAAACAAACTTACCCATCGCAGGAAATTAGGCTGACAGATCCATGAAAGTTAGGGCACAGTCCGAGAATCCGAGAGTCCCGCGGCCGAGGCTGGAGCTGTCGGTTCTGGGTCAAAGCAGCCGGGGGAGCGCCCCCGGCGTCGGCGCCTGAGTTTTCCCCAGACGCCGCTTTTCTGACGCCGTCGTCGGTTGCTCGTCTTTATAGATGTGTGGCCTCTTAAAAGTTCTTGTCCTGACATCTTTGTTTTGACTATTTTGTATTTTAAATCAAATTTCTGGGGCAAACGTTAGCTAGCTAGCTAGCTTGCCACCTCGCTAACCTCGCCTCCCGCTCATTTGAACTTTGAACTTTCAAATGACGTAATTCTCCCATTTATCTGTTTTTCTCCAGTTTATTTCAGCGGCGTAATAAAAAAATAAGAGATGATTATTTTATTTTATTTTAATTTAAAAAAAAAAACTTTTTTATGATTATGGTGGGTGTGCCAGCCGTGGATTTAGGTGGCACTGGCACATCCGGGCACTGGCCATTAAAAGTGTTGCTCTTGCCACTGACAGGTTCATATAACTACTGCTATTATTAAGTGTCTGACCACATTAGGGAAAGGATTACTGAAGGGATAGACCTTTTTGTTAAAGAGTAAGACTCTTAAAAAGAAAGAAAGACACAGAAACAGCAGTTAAATGGCTCTGTTCAAAGCCACCAGACTCCATTGACAAAAACAGTAATTTCACTTGTCCCCTCTATATTGTCCTCCTTTGCTTTTCAGCTGCTGCTCTGACTCTTAATTTCCTCACTTGCCATGCTGCCTTGTGTCTCTCCATCTGGTTTGTTACTTTATTTGATTAACGGTCAGTCCATTTTATTGTTCATGTATTACATGTTAGCTACTATGCGACCCTGCAATAGCAGAACTAATAATGCCACCACAGGAGTGAGCAGTGTTGCCAGATTGGTGACAATTTCCTCCCCTTTAATTTAGCAATATTTTTGAATTTGTAATAACCCAAATGTGCATGAAAAAGGTTGCTTATGTTTAGCATTTTATATAATATTCTGTCCAACAACACTTTTTTCATTGTGGTGCTCCAGAGAGCTGTCCAAACTGGCAACACCGCAGTAAGTTTATGTAGGTATAATGTTTGTAGCCAATACTGAAAAGCTTGTCTATGGATAGCACATGTGTTTTGCGTATTTTAGGAATTATGGGTATTACTACCCAGTCTTGTAAAGGTGTAATAAGTAGTAGTGTATTTTTGGTTTTAACCAATGTAACAAACATTCTGAGAAAAAAAATAATTGGAGAAATATCTTGGAAAGCATCTTATTTTGAAAGTAGAATATGTAGCTATTACTGAATTTGAGGTTTTGTATACAAATGATATATCTCTTCACTTTAAGAATGAAATAACAGGGGTATTTCAAACCATGGAGCAAATTACTGGTACAACTGAAAGTACATGAAAGAAGATGGAAGTGAAAATGGTTTCATCATAAAAAAACAAACATACAGAATGTGCCGAGTATTATCATGTGTAAAGAAATGACCACATATTGGACTTTTGATATTGCTGTTTTCTTCAAGACATTAAATAAATGTCATATATATGGTTTAAGTAGGCACAAACAAACAATATGGTCGTACACAGGCTGGTTTGAGCTCCACAGAAAGCCCACCCTTGCACCTCTGATCACAGAGACAGAGAACCCCATAAATGCATTATTCAAAATGCAGATAATATTGAGATGATAATGGCCTTCAAGTCGTCTCTGCTGATTTAATATCCTCGTGGAGTTTGCCATCTTCCAGCCTCCAACACCTGAACCGAGAAAGAGTGAGCCTCATAATCTTCGCTGCACCACCTGTGCTCATGCAAAGACACCGAGTGTGTTTACACATCCAGATCCGTACAGTCGCGGCAGACCCCTTCCTGCCTCCTGCACTCGGGGGCACAAACATACCCAGAGAAAACACATTATTGATGTTCGTAGATTTGTCTTTTCATGTGTTTGTGTGTGTTTTCTCTGGCTTCCATCCTAGCACTGTTTTCCTCGAGGAGAAAGATGTAGAAACCCCTGCAAAGAGAGGGCATTTTGCCAAAAGGGATTTGAAATAAAACTGGTTTCAGTTAATATTAGATCGGGCAGCCAGTAGCTCAGTTTGAGAGGATGGAGAATAAATTTAAGTGAATGGATTTTCAGAAAAACTGGTATAAATGTGTCTGCTGTTGCAGATCCTGCACCTGCTGCATGAGAGCGGCACTGTCTCAGTGGCAGCAACCTTCACGAAAAAAAGGTGAGCGGGGCTTTGATGAGAATCAGCCAGCTTTCATGTGCAGCCAGAGGGGAAGAGAGCCCGGGGAGCGCAGCTCATCTATCTCTGCTATAAGAACAGTCGCCTCAGGCACCAACAGACAGGAACTTACACACACACACACACACACACACACACACACACACACGAACAGGCTTGATTGCAATACTCCACTGACTTACATTCATTTCCTTAGTCCTGATCTAAATTCTCCACACCGTATGACGAACCACTGCCGTCATCCTAACCTTAAAATAAGCACTAATTCTGACTCTCGAGCCTAAAAATAAACCTTTGTACTGCAGGGGAGCGCAGATACACAGATTTCAAACAAACTTCCACAACACAGTTGTTCTGAAATGCGCACTTTTAGTTAAGACAGAGAAGGAAATATTCACTGAATGTTGAATTATTTCAGTAGCATCATCGTCTCTTGGTTTAGAGACAGTCTGTCCCTCATAAAAAACAATAAATAGATGGAGATGTTATTTCACCCTGATTACACAGTCTAAAGCAAACCAAGAATTTCAATGCACTGGACAACTCTTGTTACAAGTCTGTGAAAGCTGCCGAGTAAATAATTTCGACAAACACTGTAGTGGGTGATAAATAGTGCAGATGGGCAACACTCCTAGCAACAGGCAACAACGTGGGCAACAGGATAAGAAAAAAAAAATGTTCCCTGGCAACAAGGTTTTCCAATGGGATTAGAATAAAGGAATGATGATGCACATATTTGAAAACCTAATGGGAAATGATCTTGATTTTCCTGCCTTTCGCAGGGAGGTCAGTGGTTAACAGTGAGACAGCATGTTCAAGAAGCGCTGGAAATTGTTGCAGAGAGGATCCTTCAGCAGAGCATGTGCTCGCCGTGACGCAGGTTCATGTGTTATTCCTGTGCGAGACATCCTCGGCGAGTGACACATTTCCTCGTATCTTAAGATGATGGACCGAGCGTTTCTCCTCACATTTCTACCGGGAGCTGTAGATAAAGATTTGTTTGTGGGGAAGCTATGAGACATTCAGTGGTGAAATTCAATTTTACAGATTGAATTTTCTGAGACATAAGTAACAGGATGGTTTGGTATGGTAGAGGGGCACCTTTTCAGTCTTGTCACCACCACCTTTATCCATAATGATCGACTGATTTTGACTGTATCCTATAATACAATATGTATCTATTGACATCCCCACTCTCAGGACACGAGGGGTCACTGACTGGTTTGATGAGTTTGAAATTTATGAGAATTATTTTCACAATCACTGGATCTCAACCCAACTTAACACTTTGTAGCGATATGTTGGACACCGCTCTCTACCACCATCATCAAACCACCAAATGCAGTAACATTTTCTGGAAAAATGGTGTAGACATTTTGCAATGAAGCCGTTTAAGATACTTTGTTTTTTTTTTTCCTTTAATTTGTCACCCGTCTGTAGCTCGACTTCCCTGCTTTTATTCCAACGTAGTCAGTTTGTTGAGAGTGTGCAATCATGTTGTCATCTCCCCACCCACCCATGTGGCCTTTAAAACCCAAGTCCACACAGATGGGCTTCCTCTGGACAGAAATCCAGACTTGATGTGTTTGATGTGAGTCTTGAAATGAAAACATATGGAAGCCTCTGACTGATGATTTGCAGCAACATTATTAACTTAACTGGATCCAAGAGCAAAACCCATGCAGCTCTGTGTTAATCTAGATGAGATCTGTGATGTTGGAAGTATTGTTGTCTGTTTTAAATGCATCAAGACAGGAGAATGAGCTTTGATTATGTTTACTCCTCCGTCAGTACAAATTAAGGAACTAGTTGACAAAACACAAACAAGGTCTGCATTGGCAGGTGTTATTGTAGCCATAACAATGTCCATGTTGATAAATACCAATTAGCTCAGTTTTTAAAAAAAGATAAATAGGAAAAAAAACAAAACAAAAAAACTAAGCATCATGTTTTTTCCATTTTAATAAGAACACCAGCAATTAAAGCTACAAAGAAGTCTACAAGGTAAATCGATGACGCTGAGGCAGTCGATGAAATGTCTCTGAAGTCCTTACATGTACAGGCTGATAAAGCAAATGTGCTGGGGGGAAGAAAGCCTTAAAATGTCTGTTTTCCATTAAGGGGATGATGTGGCTGGTGAAGTGGATGTACACAGTGACCGTGGAGCAGTCCAGAGGGCCTGACCGTGGGCTATGGGATGGCCCGGTTGGGTCTCTTTGGAGGGGGAGGGGGCATT
The DNA here is from genome assembly GCF_046630095.1 of Trachinotus anak. Classification (NCBI taxonomy): domain Eukaryota; kingdom Metazoa; phylum Chordata; class Actinopteri; order Carangiformes; family Carangidae; genus Trachinotus; species Trachinotus anak. The sequence goes on along the minus strand of NW_027273882.1, from coordinate 1,841,184 downwards.
AGCTCAGAGTCTGGGTCTGGCGGGTGCTTCCGGTTCTGGGCTTGGACTGCCTGAGCACAGCGGTCCACATACTCCAGCAGGATGTCCTTAGTGACCGGCTCCTGGATGCTTTTACACACAGCTGGGGAGAGAGAGAAAGAATAAACACACACACCCACCCACACAGGAAGATGAAGGTTACTACAGAAGTGGTGACGGACTCTTCCAGCAGCAAAATTTATGCTTCAGTCATTTTAGCACAGGCATCACCACCACACTGGCAAACCCCCCTGGCCTAAACAGCAATCATGCAATCTCTTGATGTTGTTGATTGTGTGTCTTGTTGATTTCTCAACACGTTGAAGTGATGTGCATGGGGCTGTAGGAAGAGAACTATGTATCTGCTCCAACTTCGGCTGCAGATGTTTGCATGCCCGGCTAACTAGCTTAATATCCACAGTAGCAACCATTTCCAAGGATAAGAGTTAGCATATGATTAGCTAACTACAGTTAGGCAACACATCATTTAAAATATATCACCTATAAGTGGCAAATAAACATATAGCAAATAGCTTGTAAGACATTATGATATTGCGATAAGCAGATCAGTCATGGCAGTGAGATTGGCCTTGGAGGCGCTCTGCGCTCTTTGAGTGCCCTTCTAGTTTAGACTTTGTGATAAATCATGTTTTTCTTGTCAGTATTGTCATAGTGGATAAATATTTCAATACCCATGAGCCTTGGCCACAGTTACTAAGGAGAAGAAGCCAGTCAGACATATGAATCAGAGCTATAGTCAGTGCCAGAGCTGACGAGAATTCAAAAGTTGTGATAGAAGCTACTAATGTTTTCAGTTCTTTCAACAAAGTTATCTTTAGCTTCCACCAACCATTGGCAGCGCATGTAACAGAATTTTAAACTCAGTAATTGGATGTGTCTTGCTGAAATGCACTCTGGGAGTTACACTTAACTTTTTACTCTATGTTTTTATGTATGCAGGATTGCACCCCTGACAACGTTGTCAAAGAACCAGATATTTTCTAGCAGCTATACACTGACGATACAACCGGGAGAATTTCATGCTGCATCACCTCACACTGTCCATAGGAGAAAATGAATGGGACTTTTACTAGCAGGACCGGAGGGGCCAAAAATAGCTCATCCCACTGCACAGCTCTATTGGCACATTCATGACCATACCATGACACCCAAAACATTTAGATGATTATGTATTACTTTCGAAATGGAGCACGATGTTGTTATCGGCTTGGGGAGAAATGCGGTCTGTCTAGATTTTAGATAAAGGGCGCTTTTGCCATCTGGGCTCCAAGGCGGCAAACAGCCTGCCTCAGGATCTAAAGCTTAATAATTCAGGGCTATCTTTTCTATCTTCCTCTATCAATTCAATTCATTCTTTAAATGTATTTTCTCTCGCTTGTGCTTCTTGTTTTTATTGGTTCAATTTGTACTTTTATGTGCCACCTTGTACAACACTGGAAAGTCAGCGTTTAGGTAACTGCGACACAAACAAGATTTATTACTGTGCTAAACTATTATTTTGGCATTCCTTCTCCATCTTCTCTGTTTTTCACCATTTGTTTCAAGAAGCTGTTACGGTGGCGCAATTTTCATAGGGCCATTTGAAAAGTGTTCAGAATTCAAAACAGAGGTAATCACTCAGTTTTTCTTTTATTGAACTGTGAAACTAAAATTACTTTCACCCTTTCATTCTAAGCAACTACATTACCAACAGTAGAAACTTTTACAGAAACTTTAAAAACTAAACATTTGATCAAAAAAACTAAGTAATTCATATTATACTCTCATTTACAATTTATCTAAAGCAGCATTAATTGTGCTATTTTGTCACTTGGGGACAGACGTAAACAGAGCGCTGACATATTATCATCAAATTATCACTCCTTCAGAGTCGTGTGTCCAATCTTGACTCTCCTTTTAGCTCTGTTTATCTCTACTGACGCTTCAGGAGAAATATTTATCTCAGATTTTTTGTCTGTCTGCTGTTTGCTGTGGCAGGTTGTTTGCAGTGGGTTTATTAGAGCTGTTCTTGCTGAAAACAGCTGCCTGCTAAACTGATGAGAGCAGAATTTAAAAAGAATAAAATAAAGAGAAAAAATTAATGCTGCGGGTCAGGAACTCAAAACAATAAGCTGAAATTCTCCATGGAGCTGGGGGAAAAGCGATAACGATGCGATAATTATCTGTGGGTGTGTTGCTAAGAGTGACCCCTTTTACAACCACATAATCATTTCATCTATTGTTGATACAGAAATAATAAATAATGCAGCCTCAAGATTAAAAATGTACACACACGGCCTCATATTACAGAAGTCAAACTAAGACAGGAGGCTGACGTGAAATAGAGATAAAAATGAGCCATTAATCGCAGGCTGACGGGTGGTTAATCACACAGGTAGAGGAGACAATGAGATATTCATAGATAACTGTTGGAAGTCTCACCCATGGCTGTATCGTAGGAGTTGGGGAAGCTCTTGTCCACCCTCTGCCTCATGAACACCCAGCTGTTGTTGGCAAAGGTGCACTCGATGATCTTGTTGTCGTACTGTTTCAGCTCTTTCGTGGCCTGTGCAGACAAAGATGAAAGGACACATGGTTTGTACTTTTACAACAAAGAGTCAAAGAAATACCAGTGCAATGTCATTAATCCTATGAGGTATTTTGTCGCGGTCAGAGGCTTAGGCGGCGCGGGCTACAGATCTGTCACCTCTTATGGGAGTCACAGACTTCAGTCATTACAAAAACTCTCAGAGACGGTGCTGATTGATGAAAGCAGACAGCTCACAATGACTGGCGTGTGTAACTCCAGCCTCAAAAATGAACATGCTTCAAATTATTATATTCACTTTTGCTGTTACTACATACCAATGAACACTTTTAGTAGCAGTTAAGAGGCAAAATGAGGCTTCGGGCAGCTTGGAAGGCAACGTCAAAATACAATAAATGGAACGTACAAAATGGATATACAGCTGCAGTGACTATGACATTAAAAATCAAGTAGAATAGGATGAAATACAATAAATGTGCAGCTCAGCATGACGGATTATATTGGTTCTGGCACCAGCAGCAAATACATTTGGTAGTTCAACATTTTTGCCAAAAAACTAATATTACACTGGCATTCTTGTTTAAATCTAAAAATAAAACATTTTTACATTTCAGGCTCCAAATCAAAGCAGGAAGTCATTATTATAAAATCCATTAAACTTTGAAGAAAGAGAACTGTTTGATTTGTTCCACCAACAATGCAAACCCAAAGATATTCAGTTTACAAAGACATGAAGAGATATTTGAGAAGGTGGAAGCAGCAAATATTTAGCATTTTTGATTAAGAAACACATTAAACAATAATCATATTTTCTGTTAATTGACTTTATATTTTCCATTTATACTTGTGCATATAGTGTTTATTACCTTTTGTTGTGTGTAGTTGTGTGAGTAGTTGATGTTCATAATTTATACAGTATGGTAGATTTGAAATTTTTTGCTTATCGAATTCTGTTGCTGTGTGACTTAAATTTCTCTGTGTGGTGTCAATAAAGTTTATTTTATGTTAATCGATTTATTGTTTCAGCACAAAACTAATCAAAGCATCTTAATCTCAACTAATGGATTCATGGAAACGACGCGATAACAGACAACAGTAGACGACCATGGGTTTTGGGTGATATTGAGTTAATATTATTTAATTTAACATTTAGATTAAAAAAAACCCCCACTTTATATCACACGGATATTCTATGAGAGTGTTTTTTGTTTGAGTCTGACATCGAGTTACATGACAGTGGTAATGAGACTTCAGAAAGTGTTCCTGTTTCCAAATCCAACCTGACAATGACGCTTTATGCATCTCATTATTAAAGGGATGAGGAAGATGAAACATCTCGAAGAATGGAGATTTTCAGATTGAGAAAATGACTATTATTTAGAGAGGAATTTAACAGTTAAAAGGATTTTCCTTTGGTGCAATGTTGCTCAAGGATTTAGGCTAAAACTGGTGTATTCATACAAAAACACAGACAGATCCTCACACAGTGTGAGCGTCTGTATCTCTTTGATGTAGCCCCCAACAAAGCAGAGCAACAGCAGTTCCTGCTCATCCCACTGAGCTACACGGGATCACTGACTTATTACATCATATTCTGCTTTGAAAACAAAATCAACTCTACGCGCTGAGAACACTGTAGCACTGCTGAAGTATATGAAAATGGCACACGATACTGAAGATCAAGTATGAGTCAAAGAAGACATTTGAGCATCTGTTGTTTATTTGTCGAGGGACTGTGTCTCACTGAGAGGATTCTCAGGACTTGGAAAATGCAAACCCTAGAGCTGCTGAGAAGCAAAAAGTGCAGCCGAAATAGGGTAATGGTGGGCTTTCAAAGAAATCAAGAGTACGACAGGAGTCATTATGAAGTGATCGTCTGTGATTTTTCAGGCCGTTCAGAGGGATTGTGTGGAGGTTCTGTAAAGAAGCCAACCTGCAGGCTTCAGTGTGAACATGTGACCCGCAGCAAAGGTCAGACCGCAAGCACTGTTGCCAGGAAAGTGTCGTTGTTTGGCAAGCTGCAAAAATACAAAGTAAGAGCTCGTCTGATCCTGGAGAGTGGGGCATCTGGGCTCACAGCGGGGGGCTGGAAATCACACAGGAAGCAAGAAAGTGTGCGAGGAAGGAAGACAAAAAGGGGAGAGAAAGAATGCATGCCAAAGAGAGAAATTCTAGATGTTGGATTTCATACGATGACCTTGAGAATTCGTAACTCAACAACACGTAGGTCGAGTCATTGTCATTATTTCACAATTCAGAATTATCTCCAAAACAACTCCCTTTGATCTCAGTCTGAAGACATACAGCATATTAATGAGACTGTAAATTAAACATTTCTGCATTTGGAGAAGAACGGACGATCTAAAGCAGCGACAGAATCTCTAAGCTTTCCTAAAGCTCGACACAGCACGCTGCCAGAAAACTGAAGGGCAGTACAGGCAGACGGGACGTGCTGCTACAGGCTGGGATCTCTTCCTGCTGGTAAGGGGTGACATGTTGGCTGCCATTTTTCATCACCACTTGGTGCTTAATCCATCCAAATCTATCTCATTATGGCAGCACACATGTGCCACCAGTTATCGGGGACTTTGTCAGTTGAACTCTTCATCAGCCAGTGTTGCACTAATGCAGAGGAGAATAGCTCAGCCTCTCTGCTTTCTATTCCAATATAAAGATTAGAATTTATACTAAGGAATACTAACAAGGAAGAAAAAGGTGCAAGCACTCATGCCAGTACTTAAGCTTTTTCTTTTTTCAAAATGTAAAGTTTCTTAACTAAAACACTGACAGAAAAGCCTGTTTTACGTCTGCTACTGTATCAGCACCTGAAAGCAAACGATTCTCATGAAACATCCATGTGTTCTTCAGGTGTAATAACACCTTGTTTGAATAAATATAAAAGGGCACAGGAAATATGAAAAGCTGTATTCTGCAATTACTGATTGTTGTTATTGTGTTACACCACAAAACACCAGATTAACAGGCACTTTCTTATAAAGAGTGTTGTCAGATTTAAAGAAAACTCCTGACAATCACACTTTTGACACACAGACTCGCATCCCTGAAAAAATGAATTATTCCTGACATGGACGTATCTTTACCACATTAAACTACAGAACCAGTGTCAGCTGAAATTCTCTCTAGGGTTTAAGTATTTCTTGTGATTTTAAAATGATTACTTCCCAGAAACATATTTTCGGGGAACAACCCCAGCAATAATAATCTATAATCAATCTATAATCCATAATCACTTATGTAAATTAGCTTTTTTGTTATAATCAGGCATGTTTTCATCATGTATTTTATACTGATGTTCATAAACATTTACTTAAATACTGTACTTAAATATAAATTTGAGGTACTTATACTTCACTTGAGTACTTCCATTTTATGCTGCATTATACTTCTACTCTACTACATTTATTTCACGGCTGGAGTTACTATTTTTTTTGTTTTTGTTTTTGTTTTCCAAATTAAGACTCAATTTGTAAACATATGATTATCTTATCTTAGCTTAAAATATGATGCACTGATTAATCCACAAAACGTATGTGCATAAGCATATATGCATTAGTAATAATATCCATATAATATACCCCACTGTCTATGATTAATATAAGATAAATGATAAATATAACGCTCTGAATGATGTCACATAATAAAAACTTATTTTTGATACTTACAGTATTTTGCTGTTAATTCTTAGATGCCTACACTTAAGTAAAATTTTTAATGTGGGAGTATCATTGATCATTTTACTTGTGAAAAAGATCGTAATACTTCTCCCACCACTGGTTATATTACTGTTGCATCATGTAAAGGTTGGACTATAACTCCAGCAGTTAGACAGTGTTAATGAAATTTGAAGAGGGCATCTTTTTTTCAACATAAGCAATAGTCTACAGTGAATGAACACTTTTGACAGCCAGACAGACAAACACTGGGTTCTTTTCATGAGAAAAGACAGAAGTTTTTGGCAGCAATCCCAGGAAATATCAGCATCCAAACCTAAACTTTAGGTTTAGGACAGGAAGAACGTGACCAACACATAAAACTATAGTTGCCATATTGTGCAGTAAAGCAGAAACTGGGACCAAAAACAAACAAACAAACTTCTAAGAATTTATGACATCTGACCTTTTACCAGCCAGAGCACAACAACCTGCTTCTTTATCAAATATTGGAATCTGTGTGGGCTGTTTTACGAGGACACTGTGCTACACTTTATTACAGCACTTTTGCAGAGATAGCGACGCGGATGAGTAAACATTCAAAGTTTGCAATTTCCTTGAATAGCTTGTTTTGTTTTTCTGACCCTGCCTTTGTTTCATTCGAGACTTAATCAGAGTGATCCCTGAGGTCTGCGACTCGGCAGCACTCGGGTCCATTTTAATAACAAGAAACTAGATGAAAGAATATATAAGCAGAGAGAGGATGCAAAAGTACGAGCATGAACAAACACTCCCTCAGAGGGAACAACGCATCTGATGCAAAGTATAAAAACTAATGCTCACCCTTTAATATATGCTTTCAAACAGAATACATTAGATGTCTTCTGTCCATTAATATCAGCTCCTACTAAAATATACACAAGTCAGCTAAATGACTTGGCAATCCTTGTGAATTATAAAGTGAAAACAGTCGCCTCGCACGCTGTATTATCTACTATGTAATTACAACACATTACAGCTATATGTGGCCTTTAATACCTGTGTCACAGAACAAACAAATGTGAGTCCAACGACTCAGCGACTGCTCGTGAACCCATTAAATGACGTCAGCGTCAGGGCTCTGGTGAATATGTATAATACCGATCATTATCCCACACATTCAAATTGGCTGTCACATCAGAACCGAGGAGATCTCTGAGGAGAAAAACGAGGTAATAATGTGCAACAGAGACAAATAATGGGAAAGCAGGCGTACATAGTCAGCTCTGACAGTTAAACAAAGCACAAGAAACAAACAAATAAACTGCAAAGACTTCCATCAGAGAATTGTGTTTTTACCTTGTACCTCTAACTTTTAATTGATTAGTTTGTTGTGCAGCATGATTAAGTGTCTTTCTTAAGTTTTCTGATGGCAGCGCATTCAGTTACTGACAGTATTCATAGTTCTTAGATCCCACAACTCAAATAATAGACAAAAGCTGTGGGCAACAAAAATCTTAAAAAGAAACAGAGAATGAAAACTTAAATATTTTCGTTGAACTTCAAGGAGAAAGTGTCACTGTTGATTACACAGAAAAACACTCGGTCTCATGCTCACTTAATGATGCGTATGGAGTCGTACAAATTGGGAAAATCATTGGAGGTAAAAACGGTCGGAGGCATTTCAGCACTCAGGAGGTGGAGTGCACGCTACCAAACTCTCACCGCTTCATCAAAGCCGCCGATCTTTGACTGAGAGCTGCTCTTATCTCCGTCTCTGGTGACTGCATCTGTCAGGCACCATTCAGATTATTTATGATTAATGAGCTCTACCCACAGGCCGCATATAGCTCTGCACAGGGAGCTGACTCCATGAAACTGTGGAACTAAATGGGGACTCAACAGCCATTACTTACACCAGTTTTTTAGCAAATTCTACCTTTTCTACAACTCAGACCTGGAACAATGCAGAGACTCAGAAGGACTGAAAACTCTCTGGCACTATGGATTTTAACAGGAGTAGGAGTCCGTGGTAACTCGTTGGGGTGGGAATCTTTGCCATTATCAGGATGTGTTTTCAGTTCTTGGTGTTTTGACTCAAATAATAGTCACAATTTAAAACAACTTTTGATCAAAAAAAAAAAAAAAGAAAAGAAAGGGGGAACTATATTTTAGTTTATACTCTAAACCACTGACTCCTGTCCTTTTCTCACTGAGCTGCAAATTAACCACAACATAACATTTAAACTAATTGGTCCTGATGAAGATTGTTGTCTGATTAAAAGAAAACAAGCTGAGAAAGTGTGTCTGTGAGTAAGCAGCTTTTTGGTTTAACTGCATTAACTTGGAAGCATCTTACATCTTACATCTTTTTCCTGTATGAAGAAAATGAATGTAATTGAATGACCAACATCACTGGTTAAATGCTTTTTTGTTGTGGAGCTCTGGAGTAATGGGTGAAAAACAGTGCTGTGTTGTTGTTCTCCAGCAGCCTCTGGGCTACAATGCTGATTTCATTATACAAAAATGCTGTAGTGATGCAGTTATTTTCTTCACCCCACCAGAGGTGTTTGAAATGTTGTAATGTGCTGCGGTGTGTGTCGGTCGGTGTAGGTGAGGGGGTACAAAGTATTCACAAAATGCTTGTGAATTTCTGTTGCATCAACATGACATTAGCAACTAATGCTATCACAGAAATCGATTTTTAGCATTTGTGAATCGATTCAGAATTAAAGTAGATAAGAATCGTGACATTAATGTGAATCATTTTTCACCCACCCCCTGGTAACTCTAAACTTAAACCATCCTATTTATATTTAAAGGATTTACACATCCCCGCGGGTGTCTCGGGTGCTGTTGCGAAACTCTATGGACCAGAAAGAAAGGTATCTATCTTCACAGGTGCAACAAAACTAACAGAAGAGTGAAGATGTCAATCAAGACTAGTTTGCACACACAGTCTTAAGAAGAGGATTAATCAAGCAAAATAAGTGAATACATAACAGTTTCATAGAGAGAGGCAAACAGATTGTACATTTTCAGGAAAGACAGCATCTCTGATACCCAGAGACTGGGCTTCAGAATCAACATTGGGGGAGAAAAGTCAGATTTGTGCATCTCTAAAAAACAGATCCAAAAGAGCAGTGAGCACCAATGATCAGACGATCAGACAGGACGTAAACAAGCTGGTCTTTTAGCCAGAGGACCTACAACTTTATTTGGTGATGAAACTTGAATTGAGTATCTAATGGGCCCATATTTTACATTTTTATTTATTTGAAGTTTTGATATCTATAAAAAGATATATCTGTGGCGTTAAGCATCAAAAACCTTCTCAATCTGGTTTTACATCTCCTCTCTAACGCTTTTCTCTGTAGCTGTAGCAACAAAAGGTTGGTGAGCCAATCAGAAGAGAGACTCTAAGGCTGAATCTTTTCAGAGTGATCAAATAGAAATATGGCAGATTTCAGGTAAACACTCAGCGAAACCAAATCCTGCAAGACTGGATGGTGGGTCCAGATGGGCTGGGCTTGGGGCATGGCTGAGATTGGTGACTGCTTTGTTGTGACATCACAAAATTACAGACGTCCTGAAGGCTTGTTTTAAGGCTCAGTTTCTGAATATGGGCTGTGTTCATTTCCCTGTGGACTGAGGCTTTGATACTTTCACAGTATTAATATAAACCTAGACCTGCTTTATTATCAAAAAGACATAAAAATCTCACTTTATACAACATGGGACCTTTAATAATCCCTCATCGCACAGGAAAACCACTGTGAAGGATGTTTACAACACAGTCTGGGTTCTAATTTTACTCTTCAAAATAAGTTTGACTTACCTGGGAGATCGTGTATGCCCTGTTGGACCTATTCTTGGGGATAGTGCTGTGTTCCCACATCTCACTAATTCATTTCTTGATTACATTGTGATTATAGTCAGTAGAAACTACGGCCAAGTAATGCAGCGGCAGAATGTGCTTTATTTGCAACATAGCCAAGAGTAATTAGAACTGATGAGCAAGCAAAAGGAAGCTACAACGCTCATGACACTGACTACATTTTTACATTCCTTCCTTTCTAAGGAGACAGAATGGAGATGTAATTAGCAAATCTCTCATGTCTTTAATACACATTGATCCATAGGTAGGTCCAGACATGCTTTTCATAATTAAACCATTTTCAGTTAATGCTCATGAAGTCTAGACATTGACTACACGAGAGGTTCTCAATCACCCTACTCTTTTACAATATCCTCTCCTTTCTCGAAAGGCTGAGCTGATAAAGCATCACGAAAGCTCCCATCCAAAATTCATTTTAGCAAGTCCCTGTAGGTACCAACAGTGCGAGAGTTACAACAATAAGGAGCTAAACTTGAAGAATTGAGCCAATAAAACAGGTTTTCATGAAGATTACAACATTTTTCTAATTACAGAAAAAGTTGGTTTGATTCGTTTTTTCGAGCAGCTGCATGCTCTCATATGAGGCGGCAGCTGAATGTGCCTCAAATTGCATCTTATTGACATGTCCACATTTCTAACATGCCCATGAGCAAGGCTATGAATATCAAACCTATTCTGTTGTGCAGGTCACGAACACGCACACAGCCTGTGCAGAGGTGGCACTACGTGTCAGACTTATCAGGAACACAAGTCTCCACGTCCGGCGCTGGCATGCAATTACCATCTCTTAGTATGTTCACACTTGGACTGACTGTAAAACATGTTTCACACCAAAAATAGCAACACGAAGGCTGAGAGAAGATGACCTCGGGGCTGCAGCTTTTTGCTCTGTCTCCCTGAGATGAGCTTAGAGACCAAACAGCAAACAGAGACTCTACCTTGTTCAGTAACAGAGCCCAAGGCTGATATATGGGAATCTGGCACACCAGTGACAATACCAGAGGAAACAGAAACACATATTTACCATATGTCTAAACCAATACCGTGACTGCTGGGAAGCATACACATAAAAGTCATTTAGTCAAATTGGTGGCAAATTCCCATTTGGAATAACAGCATTATAGAAATGTGCATCAAAACAGGAACCACAGAGCAAATGTTAAGTTCAATCATGTTACTCTTAAACCGCATCACTGCCCCAGACCAGTCAATTTCCATAATACTCTTGTATGGATGAGATGGTCGTTATTGTAGAGTGCACTTGACCGTGTATTACTGTAGGTCAAAGGTCTGATGATGTCGTGTGTGAGATCCCATAAAGTACAACTCTGTGCATTCATACAAGCAATATGCAGCCAGGAAACTCTTGAACTCAGTGTCACTGTTACAGTAAGAGCAGCTGATAAATCCCTCTCTGTCCTACCGACAGTGCACTATACCACAGACAAAAGCTGAACATGAGAAGGTAAAGTGCGTTAGAGCTGCCATGGTTAGTTAGTTAATTGATTAGTAGCTAGAGAGAAAACTATTTTGATAATCAAATAATAATTTTAATTATTTTCAAGCAAAGATTCACAGCATTCGCTAGTTAAGCGCAGATTTGCTGCTTTTCTTTGTCATAACTGATTATCATATCATATCTGTCATATCCGATTCATCAGTTAATCGAGAAAATAATCATTAGTTGCAGCTTTGCAGTGTGAGAGTGATCCATGAAGGAATAATTATTGCGCTGACACAGTTCTGAGCTCATATAAAGGTATAAAAAAAGAGTAAGAATAATATCTGGGAGGTTATTGTATTTTTTTCAAACTCTTCAACCTGAAGTCAGAAAATATTCAATTAAAATGATATAAAACAGAAAGAAAGAAAAACAGCATATCTTCACATTAAAGTAGCTGTGTAACGTCTTTGCTTGAAAAATGACTTAATTGTCTCATCCGTTATGAAAGTAGTTGCAACTAACTGTTTCATTTCCCGGGCATATTACTGTGAGTAAACTCGTTAAAACTGTCGTACCTATACAAGTTCGGTATAGACCGGAAAAAAACTTGCTTTGCTCTCTCAAAAGCACTTTCCAGTTCAGCAGTGTGAAACATCTGTGCAGGGAGGCGTTGATTGTCACTGACGGTAGCTCAACACTGAACAAAAAAGATCAAAGTACAATGGACTGGGCATCAAAATCCTCCACTTGCGAGAGCAGACCTGACTGGAATTAATTAGTAAGCAAGGATCGCATTTCCGTTAAAGAGAAAAATTAAGAGCAGCAGGGTGGTGAATGAAGGAACGGTATGAAAACGGTGTCACACTGATGTCCATTATTCTGAGTTTACCAGGTGAATTTAATTAAATATGCTCAAATGCACTGATGACACAGGAAGTAAGGCACCCAAGGGTGTCTCTAATAAAGACCTGGTTCTCTGAGGTAAATTAAAACCCAAGCTGTTGTTAAAGAATTTAGACAAAACAATTAACCTGGAAAGCGACAAAACTGCTAAACACTTTATCTTCATGTCACAACAGATGATGAAAAATTTTGCCAAACGTGCACTCTGTTAAATCTTGGCAGTGGTAACTTGCCTCCAACAAAACTGAGTTCTGGAAGCTGGAAGAACACAGGGGGATTTGGTTTGTTGGCGTGAGGATGAATTCGACAAAACAACACATTTATTTTCTCACCTTCATCTTTGCAAAGGGCCTGTCATAGTTGCCAACGTAGAGCAAGCCGACAGTCTGTGGAATCAGCCTACAAAGACAAAGGAGAGCACGGTTAACACCCTCAGTGCAGGATTTCAACACGAGAGTATCTGAGTGGTATCAGCAGCGGGAAGACATCACTACGCCACTTCCATTTTCCAGCTAGTAACAGAACGGCAGACATGTGAGATTACACCTATATGAGCCCGTCTGTCTCTCTGTGCAGCTTCGTGTTTCTAAACTTAGAGGGACAACTACAGTATGGGCACGTTCAGTGTCCAAGGCAATAATAATTCTGCAGAGCATATACAGAGACTGAACACATTATACTGTACTGTACCTCTGTCTGAGAGCTGACTGTGAGCCCTCAGCACAGTTCATTCAGACGATATTGGGGTTTATATGTTATATTTTATCCCTTGTTTGTGCATCCATCTGTACAATGAACATGTGTCTGTGCAGTTTTTGTGTCTCGTCCAAGAGATCACGCCCAGCAGATGTCTTAATCACACACTGCTCCCTACCTCCCTCCACCAAAAACAGCCCCCATGTGCCCGCAGACGTGTAATGTGTGCCACAGGCTGAGTATACGGGCGCTGGTTTCATATTAGCTGGCCATTTTTAGAACGGAAATAAGGGGGGCTATTGAGCTAAATTGAAGGCTAAACTGCAGTGCATCTACGTAGTCTGATGCACCTCATTCAGAGATTTCAACCGGAGCTGAAATCAGAGCCCATCTTTCCATCCACCCCAACCCCCTCCTGTGTAATGATAGCTAACACAAGCAGGAAGGAAACAGCAGTAGACATTAAGAGAGCCAAATAGCCGTGCAGTGATGGACACTGTTCAGACCTTACAGCCTTTCCCGTCATTGGCTCCATTAATACTTTTGATTTACGCATTGTGGGATAAATACTTTCCAAAACCTGCAGGACTCCAAACAAGCAAGTTGTACTGATGATGTAGACAGTTTTCTTAAATACAACAGTGACATATCAGTGAGATTTTACCAGACTCAGCAGAGCAGATGAGGAAACAGCATCAGAGAGTATATATATCAGGGTGCTTCAGAAGAACAGGCTCTTTTGTTGTCGTTCACAAGCTGTTTCACGCTGCTAAGTTGACGCTGCACTCAAAGCCATAATGCTGAGGTTCATGTGTAACTGACAGAGTCCTGCTGTCTTAAATTACACTGCAGTTTTTCTCAGAGTTAGGGTCGGCTGGATTGTGTTAAAATGAGAGAACTTAACAGCACAAAACACAGATAAAAATAAACACTTGCCACAGTCTCAGAAACACATGCAATCAGACCTGTAGCAGCTGTAACGGTATGTCAAATGATTTATGAATCCATGGAAGGAAAAAAAATAAAAATACACCACTATAATGTCAAACACAAAGGAAGTGATGTACCGTGTGAAAAAAAACAAAACACACACTCCTTTCAGGCTCATGGAAGAAGTCAAAATGACTTTCTCGGGCAGTTAGCTAGTGGATAATCTTGGCCACACGACAGAAGATTCAGTCACCTCATCAGGAATTTATTTCCTCCATGGCTGTACAACACTACACGAGCCATTAGATGCCCCGTTAAACTGGTCTTTACTAGGGCTGACTAACTCTAAAAGACACGCTATAAATGGACCTGAGGACACTCACTAGTGAAGCAACAATATGGCTCTAACCCAACCACAATGCAACACTCTGTGGGAGACTTGTATCTCTCTGATTTTGTTAATAATGTGTAATTGTCTGGTCCTCAAATATAGAACAAGCTCCTCTTTAACGAAAGTAGTTTCCGGAAAATCAAATCCTGTCTTCTATTGTGTGTTTTTTTTTTCTTCAAAACAATCCTAACAATCCAAAAATGCTACAGGAAAACAGGGGAAACGATCACTCAGGTTTGTGTCTGATTAACAATTGATAAAACCATTACTTGTACCCACTCCAGTTTATTTTGACTCAACGGCCCCTCCCCATCCCCCTCCACACACACACACACACACACACACACACACACACACACACACACACACACACACACACACACACACACACACACACACACAGTGTCTTGATGACGTTAATGCTCAGTAGTGCACCATATGCGTATTAATCAGCCGGGTAAAACAGTCCCCAACATGTTCAATATTTTCTCCTGTTTGAGTAACGTTTGCTAACACCCACAAAGCCCAGCTGTTGTAGGACAGTAGTGTGTCTTTTATAAATAATGAAGTTCACTGTATATTTATCTTCAGTGGGAACAAACAGGCTTGGAAATGAGTGCCATAGAGCGGGCAGGGAAGTCAGGAAGTACGCTGGTACTTCTAAGGGTTTCTGGCTCTGTGAGTCTGGGTTTGTCTCTGGGGAACTATAGGGCGCCCCTTTCATTTATCCTGTGTCTGTTTGGAGGATCAAGATGTGGAACTCTTTAACCACAGAACAAAACATAAATCATACATAGGATCATTTTAAACTTCTTTTTAAAATGACTTTTAAAGAGGGATTAGTCACGTTTTCATGAACAATCTGGGGCTTGTTATTGAGTTTTATTGTATTGTTGTTGGTTGTTTTCTGCTGTTTTCTATGTATTTTCTTGCTGAGTTTGGACAATAAAACTAGTTTAGGCTGCAACTATGGTGTTGTGTGGTATTGGTCAATATTATATACTTGTAAAATTTAAATAAATATTAAGAGATGGACAAATACATTGATGGTTTTGGTATTTTAATGGATTTGTTGACAATAACAAAAACATATTATTGCCAACATTGTGCTTTATATATGCTGACTAAGAGCAGCCATTATGCTGCAAATGAATACAAATATTAATGAATTATAGTTATACAGGCCAAAAAATTGTAAAAAACAAGTTCAACTGTGGAAAATTAGACATTAAAATGCATAAAATGTTTGTGCTGGAGTTCAGCCAACAAACATCCTGTGAAATTATGCCAACTGGATACAGCGGGGTTATCGAGGTGCAAACTCCTGGAATCTTTGTGTCCATACAGAGAAATCCATTCCATGTTTGTTCAGCAGAATCCTTCATGTTTGTGCTGACAGCTGAACCTGCGAGGCCTCTCTAGACATCTCAGATCCCCTTATTGGGAATTACACTGCAATTGCAGTGAGTCTAAAAAAAAACTAGCAGACACAATGCAGACTTTTCATAATAGTTCAAAATGTGGAAAACACATCCACCAAACATCCATCCTGGAAAAATCCCATTTAAATCTTTGTTACACCAAAAGTAAGCAGTTACCTAAACATCACAAATGTTGGCAGGAGTGTGGATTTTATGATGATGACTCATGTATATTTTTTCTTTGGGTGGGAAATGTCGGAAAATAACTGTTATTTACCTCTGAAGAAAATATGATGGGGCAGTGGCAGCTATTTGATTAACATACTGTTAGCAGCAAGTAGACAAGCTATAGCAAGGACCTGGGGGAAGGTAGAGTCATTGACAAAAGATCAATGGCGAATAATCCTTAAACTGACATATCTTGAGACTACGAGAAGCAGTACTGGAAGGACATCATACAAGACTGTATGGATGATGGAAAACATATGTGAAAGAATTTCCCAAAACCTCAGAAGCATTTATCATATGCTGTTCTTAATGTCACTCTGACACTTTCACATCAGCGATCAAGAGGGTGGGTACCTGAGGTGGAACTCTGAATTGCGGATCCTTTACACAAAATATGGATTGGGATGCTGTAATGACACTTCAGTCAATGGAGTAGAAAGACCAGTAACAAGAAGCCTGGATGCTGGCCTCTAGAGAGCAAATCCAAGCCAGTCAGACGATATCATTCCCCCTTTCTGGGTCCTCAAAGTCACTACACACCTAATGAATGATGATGTAACCATTAGTCACTGCCTCTTCAGACAGAATGCTGGCTCAAATTATCCCTAGTTCAAACAATCTATACAATACTCAGAACTGTTCAACTCCATACTTGGGAAGGGTGCTATCATGCTTTCTGGAATTGCTTCAACTTTCCATTTTCTTCTTTTCCTCCTCGCCACTCTCCCTGTCTCACAATATTCACTGTCTGCCTCTGTGCTTGCGCTCCGAGAAGGTAATAAGACTTGCAAGGCTGTATGCCTCGGTGGTACACAAAGACGTGCTCAAGGATTGATTGTGTGGGCTGACGAATAAACAGTCGTTACCTCGTTGTCCATCTCTTTCTCTCTCTCAGACGGTAACTAAGGAGACATGTGAAAACCTACACCAAGTGAGGTCTGAAGAGTGCTCCTCTTCCTCAAATTCATCTTTCAGGGCAATGTTTGAACGTTCTCAAATGGCAACAATAATCGTCTGTGTTCTCCCACACGCAGGGAGGAGTCAAGAAGCTGACTGGCTGGCTGGCTGGCAGGCTTTGGAGTAGGATGAGTGAATGCGCCCCACTGTGCTCCTCTCAGTCTGTTGATGGTGAACGGTGGCAGGCTCATGGCTAAAAAGCGGGGACAGTCGCTGAGGTCACCTGGCTCTCAGGGGAAAAGGCAGCATGACCAGAGAGCTGACAGCTGTGGGTCTGTTTGCTCGCTCTCAGACACCTCTCACAAATTGAGTTGAAGAAAAGTACACAGAGCAAAGAGATGTGCATCGTGCTGACAGAGAAAAAACAAGAATGCTAGCAGCTCTGTGAGACTGTAGTTAGGTGCTTTGAGCCAGATCCTTGAATGTGACCACAGTAATTGGTAAATGGACTGCACTTACAGTACATAACTGTTCTCTACCTCAACAGACCAAGTGCTTTATAATTTGCCTGTCATTCCAATTTACACAATAGTTGTTGATACACTATGCAAAGCGGTGGCCTCCCCGTAGCTCAGTGTCTTGCCAATGGACATTTTGACATGTGGACAGGAGGAGCAAGTCATTACTGCACTCCTCAGTTATTACTCCTGCGCCCCAACAACATACAAATGTTTATTTTGTATTATTTTGACCATATTTGTCATTTTACTTGAGTATATTAGCACGCGAACTTTAGCTTATTAGTACTAATCACAAAGCGCACCGAAAAACTTTTCTATTTTGGCCTGAACATCGCATTGGATTAAAGTTAAGGAAACACCAAAATGATGACAATTCATCCTGAGGGGGGCATGAAAGGCTGTAACAAATTCACAGAAATCCATCCAAAACCATTTCACTCAAAACCACAAATATCTACCTCACAGCGGTGCTAAAAGACTAATAACACAACATCCTGTCATTAGGACTTACTGGGATTCATCATCTGGGCACTATGAATATATGCACCAAATTTCATGGCAATCCATTAAATAGTTGTTGAGACATTTCACTAAAATTTAAAAATAGCAAGCCGTTGGTGGTACAAGGAAAATCCAGGGGCTCACCAAGGAAAGTAGAAGACATCCTTTGTGGAACATGAATATCTGTGATAGTAATAAATAATAGATAGTAGTAAATGTTATAGTGTTATGGTTCCAAAGTTGTCAAATGACCAGATCAGCATTGCCAGTGGCACTGGATGCAATTTCACAACTAGTTTACTATTACATATCAGAAATACATGCACGTCCAAGGCCTCTAATTACCTGCAGGAAATCAATTTGTCTTTTCTAGTATAGAATTTTTTTTTCTGCAGAGTTGTGATGTCTACCAGGAGGAAGGCTAGGAGGAGCACTGGGGAATCTGAATAATTTATACTACAGAGAATAAAAAACATAAAGCGGGAGAAAAGGGGAAGGGCTGTGGTTTTCTTTGCACATATAGACGCATACAGCAAGTAAGAATCTTTTTTTTTTGGGATTGCAGACGTGCTTGTAGGCGATAGTGGTGAAAGGAATGAGCTTTCGCAGACTGTAGAAACTTTATTGTAAGAGAAACTGGAGCCTACAGCAAAAAGGAAACACAAGGAAAAGATTCAGGTATAAAACAGAAACGATGAATGTCAAAGAAATTCTGTGCGTTTCTTTGAGAAACATGCTTCACACATAGAAACTGTGCGAGTGTTTGCTTGTGTGTGTGTGTGTGTGTGTGTGTGTTTGTGTGTGACTATCCGTGTGTCACAAATTGATAGGTGCTATTAGATTCATGAAGCAGAGTGTTTCCCTGGCAACAGTGACTTACCCTTCTCCTCCGACTTTGGTGATCTTGAGGCGAAAGTCCACAGAGTTGAGATTGGGGGGCTTCCACTTGAGAATGTCATCACACCTCCCGGGCTTGTATCTCTGCAGGGACAACAAATCCACGCCCAAAAAAATTAATAGAAGATGTGTTGGGATAAATAAATATGAAAACTGCTTTCAAGGAACGAGGTTGACACTATGTTTCCACAAGTATTAATTTATTTTTGACAACCCTTAACACTGCGGACTTAATGGCTCAGTAATGTGTGAGCCAAGCAGAGTTTTAAGCAACAGTTTATGAGGTGCAAAGTCTTGTACAAATTAGGCTCCATAATGATTCCCTGTTGGTTTCTCACTGTCTAGAGCAGCAAGACGTGGAAGTGAACTGATCTTTGGTTAAAAATTAGTCTAGAGTATCAAGTGAGTCAGGAAATGCAAACAAGTTTCCAACAAAAACAAAGAGAGCCAATTAAAGAATTTGTTCAAGTACTCCACGTTCGAAATGAAATGATTAAAAGTAGAAAATCGCAACGGTAGGAGCATTAGAATAGACATGTAAATATAATTAGAGGCTGACAAATTATGATGCAATGTGATCGCATTTTTCCCCACACCATTACTACTGTGGTTCACTGTGCAGTAACACATGACACATGCCGAAGAAAATGCTTCCCTCCATCATTTTGATTATTTATGCACGCTTGACATTTAGGAGGACATGAAACAAGTGCACTGGAACATGAGAAATGTAAAGGCATGACGGGTGGAGGCGGGAACAGATGACCAGATTCTGTCACTGTCAGGTTGCCCGGTAACAGAAGTCTACTCCAAGGAAATGTGTGGAAATCAGAAAGGATTCCTCAGGAGGACCTGCGCTGTCACAACACATGACCAAATGAGGAGAGGAGTTTCTGGCTCCACCCACGTATAGCCCTATGGCAGGACTTAAATCGTCATGGGAGAAAAGACACATACAGTACCACGATTTAAAAAAAAAAAACAAAAAAAAAACTACCCTACTCCTCCACAAACACAAGGCCTGGTTGTTGAGTTTGGCAAGCTGCTGTGCTTGCTGAGTAGCACAAAAATCTTGCAGCCTGACACAAACTTCCCCTATGGTTTTCAATCAATTCAGGGTCCAGCCCAGTATTTCTAGTGATTACACTCATTTTGTCTGATTCTGCAGCCCACGCTTTACATCTGATTTTCAATTTTCAAATTTCTGTGCCACTGCTGGATGTAGGGAATGCTTCTTTTTTAAAATATTGGTGCTGCCGAACCCAATTAAACATGTATCTGACACACTGAAATAACAGCTGTAGCTGACATAATCTGAAATCTTATTTTTCATCCAAATCCTGAATATCCTGGTTTACAATCATCTTAAATTACCGATATGAATGAAAGTTTAACTAGGAGAATGCGACTCTTGAAACTGGTGTGAAACCATCACCTTGAGAAAAGACTTGAGATGTTGGAAAACGTTGGGAGTTGTTGGGAATACAGTACCAAAACATTCCACAGGGCTGCTACAGAGTGAAACTTCATACCTAATAAACAATCAATACAGACTAAGACACAAAAACAGACAAGTTTAATTTTGGCCTGACATCATTGCTGATGGAATTAATGTTAATTAGCAAGTAGCAGCAGTTGATGACTTGCCACCAGCTGCACAGTTTCTCAGGTAGCACTACCTGATTGTTTTGTACCCCCTCCCGTGCTAAGAAGAGGAGAGATAACAGATTTGCCACTGTTGGAGCTTATAGAGGATCCAGTCAGTGTGTTTTTTTTCCAGACACAATAATTTTCACTCATTTAGAGAAATGCTGCACCGTATAATTATCATTAAGGACAGCAGCGCTGCAGCACCGGATTGGAATCAATACTGATCCTTACCATCACTTCAGGACATCTCTACCAGGAAATAATGGGTTCTGTATACAGGTGGGACAAAAAGCCTGTCATTATAGCCTCCTCCTGGCTGCGTCACGCTACCTCTCTGATCTCTCTCCAATTTTCTTCAAACATTAACAATGAAGTAATTAAACTGTTCCTTTATTGTTAACTCAGAGTAATTAGGTACATTTGTTTAAATTGTTTAATTATCATTTATAACTTCTAATCATTCAATTGACTGAAAGTTCAATGGATCATTTGCTTTGCTCATCAAATTAAGTTATTCAGAAACATTAACAGCTTACTCACTTCTACTTTCAGACATAGAAAAATGACATGATGCATGCTGTTATGTGTCTTTTCATACATGTGTCTCTGGAGAGTCAGTCAATCCCTGATCAATATTACAACAATGCAAACTATGATGAGGATAGGTCTTCTTCACTTCAAACACTTTGTGCAGCCTTATTGTGCAACATAAAGAGTCTTGTGAGTCTTGTAAGCGATGCAGCCAAAGTTGCAAAGAGGAAAAATTATTATAGTTATTGTATTATAACTATAATAATTTGTCCTCTTTTAGATTAGAAAGAAAAAGTTATCTGAGTGAGCATGGCACACAGAGACTTTCACTTAGAGTGAATTATGAGAGGTAAAACTTTAGAGTTGTGAATTTCACAGAATCAAAAATTCTAATTTGGAGAAACTAAAAACCTCAACTTAAGAAATTAAGTTAAGTTACCGAACTCAAACTTTTTCTGTAGTTCGTTTAATTAAGATTTTGTGAAAAATGTTCTTAACTTTTTCTGTTCTGTAGCATATCTGCTCCCTCACTGTGCCCATAACTTAGTGTAACGTCCTGCGCGGGCTTCATTACGGGATTCCTATACTGATGGTTTTAACTTTAGAAACTGGTTGACTTTGGGCAGGTTGACTTTGTGGACTTAGGCGTAAAGTGAAGGGAACACGTGTGTGGAGTGTCCTTCTGCTTTGTCCGCAGAGAAGCTGTCCATGTGGGAGGCGGCCTTCATTTCCCTTTGAAACCAGTACACTCCACAAAGGCTATTCACTGCAGTTAGCTAGAGAGCAGGAAAAGAGGGCAGACCTCTTTTAAAGAACATCGACTGAGTACATCTTTTCTTCTGAAAACGTGGGTGTAGAAAGGAACATTCTTCAACGCTGTTAGTTATGCTATACTGCACAGGCATCAAAATAACCACTGTTAAAATGACTCCACTTATGTAGCTCTAATGTGAAATGAAATATAAAAAATTGAAATATACACGCATCTAGTGATGAAGTCCTCCTCAACTGTTGATCAGTCATCGGTCACAAATTATCTGAATAAAAGAGAGAGAAACACAGGACTAACGCAGTTTGTTTGCATGTTTTGTGTGTTTTTGCTGTGCTAAACCAACAATACATGTATGACTCAACTAGATAATCAACAGTCAGGCCCTGAAAATTCAATACCCTCAGGATCTGTTGGGGCTTGTTTATAACTCTGCATGCTAAAATGCGTATGCTACATTTTCAACCAAAGTGGAATTTGCCTTAAATAAATCCAAGCCAGCAAAACCATAGCAACAACCCAATGAAAAGCCAATCAGACGGCAGATTAAATAAATAGGCGACCTTCAAATTCTCTCCAAAATGTAAAAAGTGCTGCCAGTTGTACTCATGCTTTCATTACTATTGTTAGTCTTGTCAACAAGTGACTGCACATACAAAACAAGAGCTTCATTATTGAAGTGCAAAACAGACCTCCAAACCCGACCTTGCATTCAGGAACACCTCTCTCATCTATCAAATTCATTTTCATGTAATGATGTTCCATTGCATATAAATTGCCTGCTATTTCAGGTTAGAAATTCAGAGGCTGCTACTGTCAGATCGAGAGGAGGAAAAACTGAGAGCGACGCACACCATGAAAGCAAAAGTGTGGCTCTATAGGTTCTTGAAAAAAAAAATAGAGAGAGTAAATGCAAAAGCAAATGACTGTAAATATGCAGTACATTTTTTATTGGGAATGAATAACTAGATTTTGCCAGCTCTAATAAAAATCATAAGCACTAAGACCCAATAGAAGCTGACACTAATACTGTTATTTCAAATTTTATACCTTAGGACTTTTTACTTGTTAATTCAAAAGGATTATTCTTCCTTTCTTATAAATACACTTGTATGCAAACAAACTATACTGCATTTTAAGCTATTATAGTAGATTAACTAATTAAACACAATAAAATAAGGAAAACTTTAAAATTCAAACCTACAATATCTGTTCTTTTACAGAGGCTGGGTGATGTACTGCTGTGGATGGAGTCGGCAGTAATAAAGCCAGTATCAGTTGAAGTGTACGCTTTACTTTGAATATTTTCACCGCTTTATCATGTCGTCAAACAGACCTTTACTTTGGAACTAGATTACTGAACTAATGTATTTGTACACACAAGTGCTCGTCTGTTTCTCCATACTGTGAGTGCATCGATCAGATTATACTACATTTAATACACTAGCTATGTACAAGTACCTCACACGACCCCACGTCAAATAAACAGTTGCTTAGATACACATCCAGCAGTTACGGAGCAACATTATCACTCAACTGGAGACTTGTTTCTGTGAATAAGTTTAATATTCATTCTCCTTTAGCTGAAGTTTTGGTCTGTACTAATCCCTGAGGGAAATATCAGGCTCTTTAGCTGCTAAATGCTCCACTATGTTCAAATATACAGTTTCATGCAAAAGTTTGAGCAAATGACATATTTTGTGGCTTTTTTGAGGAGGAAAGAATTAAATAGAACCCCTGCAGCAAACATACATAGAAAAGGAGCCTCTCCTCAAAAGGCCACTCCTCACCCACTCTCCCACTCTTCTTCACAGATCACTTAAAGTTCTGAGATATTTTAGGCTGGCCTGCACACACAGCATGTTTAAGATCTACACTCAGATTTTCAAAGATGTTCAAGTCAGAGGCGCTCACAGGCCGTAACAAAAGCTTCAGCTCATGTTTCTTGAAGTAGTTCATGGTGGATTTGGAGGTCCGCTGTGGATCACTGTCCTGTGGTAGGAGCCAGCCTCTTTTCAGTTTCACTTTCTTGACTGCAGGACATCTGCATCCAGAGATTGCTGATATTTACTGAAATCAATTCTTGCCTGTATCTGTAATATTTCCTGCGCCACTGGCTGCCACACAACCCCAAAGCAGAGCATGTCCATGCCAATGCTTAACAGATGGAAATGTTTCTTCTGTAGAGAGTTGTTGAAGTGAAAACTGCTCAGTGGAAAACATACTGTTTGTGTTTTTGTAATTTGGGCAGACAGATCCTTCAACAATTATAAAAAACATATTCCAGATTATGTTACACGTTTAAAAAAATAAAACAACTGTTGCATGATGGAGTTATAGTTAACCAAGTGGTTATGCAACAACTGACTGTAAAGTGCCTCACTCGAATTTATTGGTTGAAATACCAATGGATATACGGCTGGTGGCTTAAAGACGCTCCTTAATTTGGGTTTCTTACCCAACCTGCCCATCCACTTCATAAAAAACTACATAGAACATATTTGTAATGTTTTATGTGAGCAAATAAATAAATCAAATCACATCTTATTTAATAGTTTTATCATACAGCACCATTATCACCATACAACATTTTTTTTCACCTTTCAAAAATGGAAGGCAGTAATGTTTACTCAGGGTACATTTTAACTGATTTACTTTGTGCTTCTTAGTACATTTACACAAGTTATTACTTCTGACGAAGGTCTAGAGAGACCAAAACGCTATGGTGACCAAAAAATTGTGGTGCTGAGCAACAGCAGTGTCCTGGATTTTCGCTTTTCAAGACGATATTCTCCAACGCACCTGCATCAGATATCTAGATTTGTGAATGTCCTCATTGAAAAAACCTCCACTTGAGCAAAATTTCTCTTAAGTAGGATTGCCTATATTTGAGTACAATTTCCTAGTACTCTCCATTTCTGCTGATGAATGGTCTCCATCCTGTTCTCCACTGACTTTTTTAAAAACATTTTCTCAGCCATGTATTTTATTTATTTTTGTATTACAGTATTTTCAGGTGCAGGCAGCACTGGCACTTCAGCTGTGTGAGTGTGCCTCAGCTGGCTTAGCAGTCTTCCATTCTTGTTTACTAAACTAAACGCTTTTTTTTGGGGGGGGGGGGGGGGGGGCACACATGAGAATCTGGGGAAAGAACAGCAAACACACAATGTGACACGTTATTGAACGACTGTAGGTCAGAGATTTGTTGCCCTTTTAAAGTCCAGAAATAGCCAGGTTGTATTTGATCTGATGTAATCCATATTTCCACAGGAAGAAATGGGTCCCTGTCATTTTCACTGTGCCTCAAAGTATGGGAAGAAAGGAAAATGCAGAAAACACAGAACCAGAATACTAATACGAGGAGCTCTTTGTACACCAGAGTAAATGCTCCAATAGAATAAAAGGTCAGTTGGTTATTTTAACACATAATCTTGAAGGATTATTATTGATTAAACAATCCTTTTTTGGGGCTTTAAATACATTATTTGCTTGCTCACCCTCAACCTCACTTCTTTCTTCCATAGAAAAGCAATTCAAATGGAATGCACATCAAGTTCAAGAAGAATAAGTCCACAATCATGCCAGTAACTCTGTGAGGCTAAAAATCAAACAGAGAATCAAATGGATGACTGTATCTATAATGGATGCAGTCTCTATTATGTTTAATCTTTTCTCCTCATTTTCAAAACCTGTGCAAAAATGTACAGCACTGCATCTAAAAACTGCTGCAGAGTGTCTAAGATCAGATTGCATTTACATGGTTATAAATATTGTACCTCCCTCTCACTACTGTGTGAAAACAAATCTTTTACACACAAACATAAGAGCAGTTTAAGCGTTGAGCTGATTATTTTGCAATGATACCAGATAAACATTATACTGCGGCACGATTATTCATAAATCCTTGTTGGTCTGCATAATATAAAATGGCCGATTGTCTTCAACTATACACGTGTCGTTGTAATCACACACAAAGAAGACCACAAATTATATCAGAAGCTGTCCATAATAAACAAAAGACTAATGAATGCAGAAGGTGTAATTCTCCTGAGGAAAAAGAAGTTTCCTTGAGGGTGTGCTCCAAGATAAGTCCTTTGATTACAGTGTTTTGTTTTGGGGTTTTTTTGTTTTTTTTTCCAAAATCTCATTTCAATAACAGCTTTTTGCTCCGAGGCAGACTTATTGTTTAAGTGTGCTGCGGATTACAGACAAAAGGCTGGACAAGTCCAATAAATCTGTTCCCTGGAGAAAAGCTCCCTGTGTTACAGCTCAGACACACTGGCCCATTTCTCTAAGAGTCACATTGACACTGTGTGTGTTTGTGTACGTGTGTTTTCTGAAGGGTTTTGGGATAAATGTGCTAAATGGTGCAGTGGCATAAAAGAATTAAGAGGGTTGAAGAATTCAGGGACAAGGGGAAAATTAAAAAGGAAATACTGAGATGTGCCGATACAATGCGAGAATAACAAACCCCACATAAAATGATTACACTGATTCATGAACCACATAAAATGCACAATAACCAGTGATGTGACCTAAAGTCACATATCTGTCTCTGATAATCTTTCACAATATGATTCAAGCGCTTGAACTTCACTGGGCCCAAACGGATATCAAAAACACCGTCTGTACTGACTTGGCTTTTTGAGTGGAAGTGAAAGAAATTATTTGAGATTGTGCAGAGAGAACAGAAATTCTTCTTTGTACTCTTTGTACAGAGATCACCATCTGGAGTGCTCTCCGATTAGCAATTCTGCCATCTGTGGCAATGGTTCTGTTATAAATTCAAAATCTTTCCAATGTTCCCTTCACAGAGGAAACATATTCCAAGGACACCATGTGTTGGGCGAGATAACACACGCAGTGACTCTGGGCTGCTGCAGTAGAAACCTTTGTGCCTATATTAACGGACCTTCACAGCAGCAAGACCCTGCTGAGATTAACCTCGGGAGCACCCTAATCCCATTCACACAAGAAGAGATTAACATTGCACTGGTTGGTGCAGAGGTCAACAAAATCAATGACTTTAGAAACCAATATCAATGTGAGACAGTGTCACTGACCCCCTACACTCTTTAATGTATCCAAGTAGTATTGTGATTACAGAATTTAAATTCGTCCTAATGCTGCGTTTGCTGTAAACTGCTGTGAATAGACCTTTGATATACGAGTAATGAGTTTGTAAAATGAATTTGAGTTTGAGGTTGAAACTGACCAAAGATCAGTCTTGTAAGGAGGTGAAAGCCTTTGCCTTCCTTTAATGGTTAGAGAAAATTTCACAGCAATAATGCCATTTTCTGTCTTTGACAGTGGTTCCACTATCTAAACTTGAAGTATCTGTAAATATGAATTTCAGATTAGACAACAGTGCTGTCTTTGTTGCAGAGTGTGTGGCTCCATCTTTATTTTTTACTTTTATCTCATCATCTGACAGTCCTTATTCAAAGAGATGTTTGCTTCACAAATAATGGCTTATTTACATTGGTTGGCATATAAGGGCCACAATCAATAATCCAATGACAACAGGCTAAAGGTCAACAAACTAAATACATTTTAAAAAGTGAATTAATTCAGTAAACTAACCAGTGACTTATTTCTTTATATTCAAGGTGACCAGAAGAACTTAAAAACGTGGACTGTGTGCAGACACACTGACTAGGGGTGGCTCATTATGGGTGACTGGCTTTGGGTGTGTGCTGCAGATAAAGCAGATGAGGGGGGCTGCAAATACACTGGGGAAAAAAAAAAATCAAACATTTTTATTCTTTTCCTCAACCATTTTATTAAATTTTGTCTCAAATAATAAGAAAGCTCAACTGAAAAAAATCCCTGATTACAGCAATGTCCCGTCCACATATCCGACTCAATCAGTACTTCTTCCTTGTAAATATTTAAAAACCTATTTATTTTTAGTGCTGTTTACTATTGTGCTGTATAAATTTTATTGGGTGTTGGCCAAAATAAAAATCTCCTCCTACATTAGGTTAGCTTTCCTATCACTGCCTGTGAAAAGCTTAAGACTTTTCTGCTATACATGGTCAGTTTTCCATCATGGCAGCATGTGGACAGAATCTAGATACTGCAACATGGGAAAGGTGCAAACACAGTGCAAACAAAGTATGCAAGGCTCTCATTGTGATGATACCCAGGCCACTGTCACACTGTTGTTCTCATTAGCAGAATGTGGTTAGATGCATGTGAATGAATGAAGTAATTACTGTTGCTCTTTTACAAAAATCCCCTTTTTTCTTGTCGTTTTGTTTCTGTTGAGAGTCTCTCTCTCCATCTATGGCAGATTCACAAAACCAAACTCTCATAAACAAGATGTTTAATTGTTTCGAATGTTTAGAATCTGTGAGAGAAGAAAAACCAGACAGTGTTGCATAATATTTTGCTTGGTAATTTCATATCAGATGGGTGACTATTTGCGCCATCATTCAGTCACATTAGACTTGCCAGCTTTTCCAACCCGGCCCATTTGTCTGAGCAGACAGGAACCAGCTGTGAACCTTTAGGAGTTCAGAGAAATTTCCTTCTGTCACATTTATGAAAAACTGGTTAAAAAAAAAAAACACATCTTCATGAACGGTGATTTGATAACAAATCAAACCGAGCACAGACAGCTTAAATGGGACACGCTGAAATGTGTGTATGTAGTGGTAATTTCCGAAATGAACTGTATATTGGACACAGCCTTGCAGTGCTATGAGAGGACTTTAATCTGGAAGTCGAGAATTACATAAAGGGAGGAAAAAGGCACCTGATAACATAATGGCCCTGTCTGAGTGGGTGACCTGTCCATGCAATCTGTTCTCTTATTGACAGGACATTTCCACATTCTCCCGGCTGATTCGGTTCTTCTATACTTGTTGAACAACAATAGTTTGAAAAGTGTAAAAAGCAACTGCCAAAACAAATCAAGCCCTGGCTGACAGAACGGTCCTAATCCATGACAGGGATGTGGATGTTGTTGCAATTTCCTCAGATAGCTCAATAAGTGCCACATATACCCTAACATCAAGAGGGCCAATGCTTTCAACACCTTTCTCCTGCCTGGTTTTTCATGATCCATAAAATTCACTGAGGCTACACGGGACAATATGACTCTAAATCAATGACAGACTGCATCAAAAGCAGCAAGCGCACTGCTCTAAATCCAAAAACTATTTCTGGTTTGGATTGTAGATCATTTGGAAATTCAATGAAGTCTCCTAAAATATTCTCAAAGGCATCTCTTGCATAACATAAAAAGAAACCAATGATCACACACTCTTTTTATATAAATTCTCTTGCCCCAAACACACAGCGAAGGATCATTTTCCTGCAGTTTTATAAATTAGAAACCAAATGTGGAAATAAGGAAATTAATCTAATTAGCATCGCTCCTTCTAAGGGAGAGAAATGCAGCAAACCAAACACCAAACACCAACAAATGAAAAACAGACGGGAAAGATTATAATTGCACAAGAAACAAGTCGAGAGTCGAAAGCACCTGCAATAATAAGACATTTATGCTTACATTTACGTATTGATCAAAGCAGTGACACATCAATTAACCAGCCTCGGAGCGGTGTCTGCTTGGAGATGCAGATCATCTCTGCTTGTGTCGCGGTGGAGATTAAGTGCAGCTGTGTAAACCTGCCGCCGCCAAATTTCATGGCCAGCTCTCCTGAGAGCTGTTGCTACCTGATGGCTGTATGATAATTACTTCACAAATCATAGAGTGGAGCTGATAATGCTCGACAAGAGGGAGAAACACAACAACCATGTTATCTGGTTGAATCAGGGGCCAACTTTGAAACCAGTTTTCTAAGAATTATCTCACATTAATGTGACACTTGGTAAATTTCCATCGATCCATTAAATGTGGAGTGCAGATCGGCTTTTCAAATATGCAGGCTCTTGGCCAGGTAGAGTAAGAACCACCCAGGTAAATCAAATCACTCAGTTTCAACTTAGGTGAAGACAAAAGACTTTCACACAGTGACTGTACAGCTTTGATAGTTTTTCCTCACACTGTCCACCTGGTTGGACACAGTGGTCTGAGACATGAATTTTCCTTTGTTTGCATCAATGTGGCTCAGGGACCCACTGCAAGGTATCACATGTGGCTATGCATGCAGACTGTGCGATCAACTTTTGGCTGTGTGCCCAACAATGCACATACAAAGTCAGTTCTCCTTGTGTGTCTTCCGGATATATTGGCAGCACCATCACGTCTGACCCCTTAAACCAGACGGGGGAATATATAGCCTCAAGGGGACATCCACAGCCACTCAAGCAATCTCCTCTCCACTCGTCCCTGAGACCTCATACAAACTGACAAATACCTCCTGTGGTACCAGGTAATTTTCCACATATCTAAAACATATACACTCTTGCTCTATTCCTGAGGCATCTTGAGAGCCATCTGCTATGACTGGTGGAGGCTGGATGGATAGTGCAATACTTCTGACAATACAATTTCCTAACAATTGCAAAATCTCATTTTTCACAGGAGGAGAGGAATAGTCATGACAACAGGATAGACATCCAGAGAGACGGGCATCATCTCCTATTTTGCTGAAATAGATTCCCTCACATCTCATGGCCTCACAATGCTTTACCCTGCCTAACAAGGTATTGGATTGAACCAACAATGTTTTGCAGGCACCTAGCATCGACTTTGTCCGGGCACTTGAGAGTTGAAAATCTATTGGGGTTGCTTCTTGAGCACTAACTGTGACTGCATGATGGTGGTATTTGCTATTCTGGTGGCGTTCAAAGCCTACAACAGCCTTCAGTTATTGTATCCTTATGAGGAGAATGAAATGTACTTTCCTCCATAGTGAATGTTTTCACTCAGTGAAAAAGAGACTTCCCTTTATGGTGGAGCTATAGTGAAGCCACAGATGGTGCTTGTATCAGCTGTCCTTAAAAGGTTGAACCCTATTTGACAGCTTTTCAACTGCAATGTGTTTGGGATGAGGTTGGTTTGAATTAACTTCACTGTCCAGAATATCTCTGGCAGAATATCACTGTCCAGTTCTACAATGTTCTTCATTGTCATCTCTTTCACTGCTACTCAGCTGGATCCATTTCTTTAGAAATACACAGTATGTCAACTACTGCGAGTGACAAGACATCTACGCACTGAGTCACCACTTACATTTCATTTATACATAACATAGTATTCAAACCAACCATATTGAAACCAAGTATGATTGAGTGCTAAATAGACCTCCTAGTATACCAGTGCAACTTCAATATAATATTGAATATAATATTTACTCTAAAGGCCTTACTCCCTACTCCTCTGTTTGAAGTACTGCCTGGCAGACCTGTCACCTGATGAGACAACATGCTGATGCATGTCGTACGAACAGCGAGGCGACGTGCCTACTGAAAGCTCTCATTTCAAACAAACAGTGATGAACCACTGTTATGCAGCACACCAACATTTGTCATAGCGTCGAATCTCTCTTCTAACACATCACCCATCACCAGGTCATTAGTCAACCTCACCTGTTGTGACACAGTTGGTTTGATTCTCAGATGTCATAATAACACATTGATGCATGCCGTGCGAACACCAAGGAAAAGCATTCACGGCTTAGTTGAGTGTTATTACCACCATTTCATGCAAACAGATGCGTAGTTGTTCTTATACTATTTTTTTTCCTATCTTATAATATTTACCAGCCCACTTCACGGTGTGGTATCAGTACTTTTATTAAAGGATCTGAATACTTCTCCCACTTTTGACTGAACATCAGATTTTTATTTGTCATTTACCAAGCCCCAGTATGAGTTTGGATTTCAGTAACTACACTGTTTGTGACCTTTGGATAGAGCAAGCTACAATCCCTATGTTTTTACTGCTGCAACACAAATGTAAGTCAACATAATCAATATCAATTCAGTAAATTCCATACAGCCATGCTAACAGGAACGTAGCCTCCATATGGTTTTCCTTCCACAGAAACCTTCACATTTTGAATTAAAGATGCTCATTTTCTCCCAGGAACTTGAATACATTCAGTATAAAGGTTTTTAGCAGTCTTTGTAAACATTAAAAGAGCAATGACCAGTAACTTATCACCACAAATACACAGGGCAGAAAATCTCTGCATCAACATCTGTGAATTAAAACTCATTTTGTGCTTAAAGACACACTCCAACCAGAAAAGTCAAATCACACAACTGATGTCAGCCGTGGATTGGACTGCAGCCAGAGCAGCAATATACTTGAACTACACCATGGCTGAGCTGTGAGGCAGCAGATGAGTACCCTCATGATTATTCTCCTTTGCCTATAGAGATGTTCAACAATTCCAGGGCCAAAGCCAAAGAGAAGCAGGTGTGCAAATATGCTGGATTCAATCCAGCCAAAAAAATGTTTTGCTGCTCTTTCTGCTATCGTGAAATGCCCCCCCCCCGCTTGAAGGTGTGCTAATAACTAAAGTTTGGTGTAAAAAGAATTTTTTACACCAGAAAGAAAAACTTTAAATAACATCCCCGGCACAGAACTTACATTAATTTACACTGCAGTAAGGTTCGACTTGGCATGTTTATATTTTAGAAATCAAGACTGTAATTGGGTGCTGCTGAATGCATTTTTTAAAAATACACTCTTCTCTTATTGTTTGTGTATTCTGTTGTTTTAGTTCTGCACTTTTATCTCTGATATATATATATATATATATATATATATATATATATATATATATATATATATATATATATATATATATATATATATATATATATATATATATATATATATATAAGTAAATATATAAAAAATCTCTGATTTTTTGCCAAAAAAAAAAAACTTCATCATTACTGTTATCATTACTGCTTTGGAAGTGTTTGCTGATTTAATTAACAACAGGACCTCCTAATGGTCTTAACTGTTATATGTAGTACATTAATCTTTAAGAGAGACGAGTGAACATATTTCCCTGAGATTTTAAAGAAACAAAGCAAGTAAACAAGTTCAATGAGACAGATGCTTCCAAAAATAGTGTAAACTATAGAGATTAGATGCTGACTGTGGTACAGCTGCTTCACATAAGCAGTTGAAACTAGAAGTCTAACATTTCAAAGCTTAGATCAATATGCACAAATCCTTTTAGGGATAATGTGATACTTTTCTTAAGCAGCTTTATCCCATATCTCAAATACCTTTAATATAACTTGGGCTCATATCTACTGCAGATACCAACCTGTCCTGCATTAATGTGCAATAGGAGATTTCATACACTGCAAAGTGGAATACGGGTCTTTGGGTCCATCACAGGAGAAGAAAAGAGGAGTAGTAGCGCTGTCACAGATAAAAATGATTTTCTGCTCTTCTAACCAAGTAAATTGGTATTTCAACCAAGGCTGTTTTTGTCGTAACACAAACTGCCATGTGTCAGGTTTTCTGTGCAGCATCTTACAGTGAAGTCCGTGTTCATGTGGATTCATGTAGGAGGGTGGTTTCCTTTAAAATAACAGAGGGAAGGACTGATAGATACAGAGTGACAAACGGCAGGTGGTAGTGACAAGCTGTCCAGTTCTTATGTCGGAGTTTGGTGGAGCAAAAGGCAGTGCCTGACAATCAACTTCTGGCAACAGGGATACAGCTTTGAAAAAAATGACAGAGATGGATGCTTACCCCGCATGGCTGGAAGATAAGCCCGTCGACTTCATGGCTGACCTGGGACGTGAAGCTGCCTTCCAGCAGCTGGAAAAAAAAGAAGAAAAAAAAAGGAGTTTTAGCAAAATTGATGAATGACAAGATGGGTATCTGAAAGCTTTAGCTGGGAACATGTGAAATGATATTGATTTATAAAGTTAGTTACAGCTATAGAGTCTGCCAACAATACCTTACCCCTTAAAAGTAAGGCAAGTATTGAATTTCAACGTCACCGCTAACACCTGACAAATCCTGCAGAGTTAGATACACAAGTCTGATACCTTGTTTTTATCCATCTAGCCCTGAAACTCAGCACTAATCTCTTTGATTGATAATGCATGACTGAGAGATCAATATCTGTAACTTGACAGAGGAGGTTGAGGACAGGAATAGAAACAAATCATTAAGTTCCTGATGACTAGAAAGAGTGGATTTCATCTCTTCCATTAACACCAACCATCAAGCACCACAGCTGCTGCAGAAAAAAGAGGAACCTACCTAGCACCATATTATATGAGGGATTCCTAGGGGAGGAGGCAGAGCTTAAATAAATAAATATATATATATATATATATATATATATATATATATATATATATATATATATATATATATATATATATATATATATATATATATATATATATATATATATATATATATAATATATAAATACAATAAAAATAGGTTTTCTACATCATGAAGCACATCAGCTATGGCAACAACAGTAAAGATATTAAAGGCACTAAAATAAGACTGGATATAATAACTGCATATGGAAACAGATGAAGAGATCCGTCTATTCCCTCCTTCTCTTCACCCTGTCTATGATAGGTTTTACCTTCTTATAAGAGACAATGAAGGGTCTTCATTCAGTAGGAGACTTGTGTGTGATAAGAATATTTGCCACTTTTCAGCAACTGTCTTCAAAACCTACCTAATTTTGTCACCTCAGAGCTGGATAAATTAGACGTCAATTTGAAGTCAATTTTTAATTCCAAAAAGTTCCAAACTTCTAGGTTTAAACTCACCCTCAAAGGAGGCCATTAAGTACAGTCCCAGACAAAATTATTGGCACCCATGAATTTCAATTACATCATTCAGAATATCTTGAGAATTAAATGCAAATGAACCAATTTTATACAACCAGAATATTTTAATAAAATGTCCAAGATTACTGAACAAAAGAAAAAAACCAAAAACAGGAAAACTGTTGTACAATAGTGAGCGGACTTATAACAGCAGAGATAATTCTGCTGTAACATCATTAGTTAGGTAAGCTACTCCTCTAAAGCAATCAGGTTCACTCACCACACCCCCCAGTCCTTTTCTGGAAGAACCAACTCTTAAAGAAGAGCTTTTCAAAGTCCTCAGACAAAACTGAGACAGCTGCACTGCTACCAACACCTCCCCAGGCCATCCCCAATTATTATTCTTTGTCTTTCTCCAAACTGGGGCATAATCATGCTCTAAGTTTTAGAACTAGGAGGACTTGTAATGTTCCCATTGAGTAAGTTAGTCCAGTTAGCTGTGAATGAAAAAAGCCGAATTACCTTTTAGCCATTCCAGTTTGCAGTAACTATAACTGGATTACTTTGATACTGAAGACAACCTTAAAACCTGATCATTCTCAGGGAAGTTCAGCAGTTACACAGATTGTTTTTTTTTTTCCTTTGCTTTCTAAGTATATTTACAGATGCTTATTCTCTAATGACAGTGGAACTGCTGGAAGTTTAAGTCCCATTGAATCTGATAATACATATATAATGTCTG
Source organism: Trachinotus anak (assembly GCF_046630095.1). Lineage (NCBI taxonomy): Eukaryota > Metazoa > Chordata > Actinopteri > Carangiformes > Carangidae > Trachinotus > Trachinotus anak. The sequence continues at coordinate 1,805,856 of NW_027273882.1, read as the reverse complement.
CGTGTTCAAATTGAACTGAGTTATGATTCTGGGAAGGAGTGAAAATGTTGAGACACCTTCAGCTCACATTGAACTCTCTTGTGGCTCATAATTTTAAAACCTCTATCTTAGAGGATCAGCATAGCGAAGCAGCTGGATAAGTACGTGGGCTGGATTTTGTAAGATTTTTTCCTTTGATTAGTTTTTTTTAGTTGTGTTGTTGTTTTGTGTTTTAATTACTTGTCATGTTGCACATTCTTCACTATGGTCACCATGTGTTCCTATAGGTTCATTATGTTCTATGTTCTCTTGTTCTAGCATTTTTCTGAAGGAAAAAGGAAGCAAACAGCTCTACTGACTGTGAGCATTAACAGACCTTCAATAAAATATATATATGAGAAAACACGGCTGAATATTAGAAACAAGGATGGGTTTAAAACGGAGAAGCTAAATTGTACAGTGTCAAGAACTCTATGCAGTCAAGTATGAATATGAAGTGTATTCAGAAAGAAGAGAGACAATGAGAGGATGTCAGCCAAGGTTAGCTGAGTGCTCCATCTGCAGTGATATTTCAAAACCAAGGGGCTGGACTGCAAGACCTTCAAATCAATGTTTTGAAAGTGTGAACATGAGATATGACACGAAACTGCAACTGCATGGTAATTCAAGCATATCACTTTTACCAAAATAAAACTGGGTGAAGTTTAATGTGATGTTGCGCTCTCTGTGATGGATTACCAAACTGGAGCGAGTTTATTTGCATACTGCACTAGCATGAAGAGAAAACCTGCTCCTGCTGCTCGGAAAGTAGGAAATCAATCTAAGAAACGTATCATGTGTCTTGGAAAATGTTCGGCTGTAATGTAAAACCAAATCTAATATATGATCGCACATAACTACACAGAGCAGAATCTGATGTAAGCCCTGATGTAAGGGTGGACAGTTACAGAGATTACAGATGATGTTGTGCAAGTTTCACACTTCACAACAGCTAGCTGAAAGTCCATTTCAAAGATTAGAATGAGCTAGTTCACATTAATAGTTCACAACTTTGAATTTGAAGTTAACCATCCTAGAAATGAATTAGTTTACTTCATTTCTTCCATTTTTGAAAATGATTTTTCAGTGGAACCTCCTCCTACCCATCCATCCTCAGCCCCCAGTTATTGCCACTTCACAAACTAATGATTTACCATATACTATCACAGACAGAGATTAAGTTTAAAAGTCAAGAAAAACCAACGTGAGTATATGGTTTATACTGTGAGTTTGACCCTTGGCTGTAAGCTCATGGTCTTATATTTACAGTCTCTACTCATTTGGCAGACGCTCTTATCCAAAGCGACCTACAAGTCAGGGACATCACTAAAGCTTCAGTGCAGTAGGAGACCTTGGCTTAAGTACTAAGTGCAACATCAATTCAATAAGTGCAGTGAGATCAGTTAAAGAAATGCACAGAAAGTGTGTAGTAAAAGCTAGTTAGGCATGTTAGGCTGTAAAAGGTGTTAGGAGAGGAGGTGCTCTCAGAGGAGCTGAGTTCCAAGAGATTTTTGAAGATAGAGAGGGTAGCCCTGGCTCTGATAGCATTTGGTAGCTTGTTCAACCATTGGGGAACCACAGACGAGAACAGTCTGGGCTGAGATTGCCTTGTGTGCAGGGATGGCAATGCCTGAGAGCATTCCTTGGAGGAACATAGTGGCCAAGAAGGAGCATAAGTCTGTGTGATTGAGTTCCAGTACATGGGTGCAGACCCAGAAGTCATTCAAAAGGCAAGAATTAGTCACTTGAATTTGATTTGGCGGTAGGTCGATGAGAGGCTGTCTTACCCTTTCTTAACGATTTCTTATGATCACCACTTACTAACAGATACTTCACGTTCATTAGTTTAAACATTTACATTCAGTTCACTGTTCACCAAAAAATGAGTGCATTCAATTAAAGGCATTTAGCACATTCATGCACAACACTGATAAGAGAAGCACTGTTGATAATCAACTGCAAAATAAGGACTAGGGCTCCAAAGCAAAAAAAATGTTCAAAAATATAGATTTTATCCATTTGTCGCTGCAATAACCTATATTTGACTATGTAATGGGAATGTGAAAGCCACATATATTATCACCCAGCTCTGCAGTTCCTCTCAGATCTGAAGCGTTTTAGCCTTTGACCTCATTGTTTTGGTTTTGTGGCTCGCAACTTTGTCTCAATGTTGTGTTTACCGATTGTTAGGCTGACCTCAAGCAGCAGACAAACGCAACTAGTGTAAGAATCTGTAGAAATATCTTTAAGAGGAACAGGTCAAAACTGTGACAGATAAATCCAAAAGTAGTATGTTTTTTGTCATACTCTAAGGTGATTTGCAAAAAAATGAGGATGAGTCACTGGCAGCCACAGGAGCTTCATCATTATTCTGTGTGGTTTTGTCAGGAGGTATTTTTTTGAAATCCTTCATGTGAAAACTTGACAGCCCATCTTTGCTATTCTTTATGTTCACGCAGCGTGTAAATATATTTAGGAAGGCAGGAAATGGTCAATAAAATAGAAAGCAAATGCATTAGTGCAGTACAGTGGATATCATGTGTCATATAGTACCCATCAAGATGAACTAAAGCAGAAAGCAATGCATTTTAGCCATGAAGGAAGGTACTGAAAGGCAGAGCAGCAGTACTGTACTCGGAGTGGGCTTTCTTCACTATAACATATTATATCTGGTCTCCTGTCTGAATGACAGAAACAATAAAATGAAATGATAAAATTTCAATTAACAGTGCCTGCATCTCTGCACTCATTGTCCAGCTGTGTCATTTCAATCAGCAGGCATGGTCACTGTAAGTGCCTGTTGACTAGGAGATAGCAAAGTGTGCTGCAGATATGAAGACCGTCAACAATCGTCAGAGCCACGACACATTCACTATGCAGGAGATGACAGATTGTCATTATCTGTCCCACTGCTGCCTGGAAACAAATCAAATTATAACCTCAATTATACATACAAGAAAGCGTTTAATATAACATAACTACATTTGTAGTTAGTGCTGGCAAAGGATGTCAGAGACAGCAGCAGAGTCCCTCCTGTGAAAGGTGCCTCTGACCCCGTATTTTGTCCAGAATTATACCAAATTGGTCTGTTTCAGCTCCTCTTGGCAATAATCATCTATGACACATTAAGTCTTTTGCAAAAATTCTCTTTGAAGTTAGGATAATACATCAGATAATATTTGCTGCAAAGTAGGCCATTTATTCTTATTGGGAAATGAATGAAGATACAATAGAAACTGATTTAAACACACAATTGTCTTAATATCATGTCCGCCTAGCCTTTTTTCAACTAGCTATGACTCAGTACAATTTGCTCTATTTCATTCAGCCTTTCTTTCATCCGTCTGTCTGGAAAAATAGAACTAACATCCACGACAGCAGTTATCATTAAAAGTTGAAACCTTCATAATTTGGAGTTCTCTTGTAAACAAACAAAAATTAGGTTGAATCCGCAACAACCCCTCGACTCAGCTGTGAAAACATCTCTCCTGGTGGCCTGGGGCTTATGGGAAATGACGTTCATTAAATGAAATAATGAATAAACTATATTGTATTGTTAAAAAATATATCTAGACACACAGGTCGATTCACACAACATAATGTGAAGAAAAGCTAGACTGTAAAGACATGTAGAACTGTGAATGATGTTTGTAATTTCTCGACAGAACCTGGAAGGTCTGGTTTCACTTTGTATAGCCTCAGTATAACAGAGGCTATACTGGGCTTAGTGAAACTTTGCAGAGCTCTCAAGTTGCAGAACAGGCTTTATACAGAAAAATAATCCGTATCTTGTATATTTATACCTCTGGATGATTTCACATTTCCACAAAAATACTTTCATGCTAAACATTATTTTTCAGAAGATGTGCTCAAGGGAAGCAAGTGAAATCATTGGCCCTTACAGAGGCGCCGGATACATTTATCTATAGCAACTCTATGTCGTCTTTGCAAAGAAAGCAGAGCAACATCAGTGCTCTCCAGAATGATGAATGAGTCACAGCGAATCACACAAAGCTTGACAATCATGCTGACATGGAGAAGGCAGATAGCCAGACTAAAAAGAACTGGTGCCTTTATGAGGGAATGGCATGTAGGCGGCAAGATCTGGGAGTTCCATTTCAGTTCTCTTGCCATCTTAGCACACCCACCCACCACCTTCGTCGAGCACAGTGAACCTTGGAGGGAGAGATGAGCAGAAAGAAGACTTCCACTCACACATCCTCCTACAGTAAGGAAGTTCCTTGGAGCGATAATGCAGAGAGGGGGCAGCGACCCTGCTTTCATGGTAAAACCCTTTTAGGAAGAAAACACAAAGCTGTGCCTGGTACAGTAGGACTGTGTAGGCGGAGGTGAACAGCAAAGCCCCATTAAGAGATCAAGCTTTCATTGGAGACTCCAGGGCAGAGACGGGACAACGGAAGCGCTTGGGGAGACAATTCAACCGCTGACATGAGAAGCAATGTTTTTCCCCTTGAGAGAGAGAATGTCAGGATGATGGAAGTGGAAGCATTTTCCTCTCCAGTGTTTCATGTTTGGGCTCACTTGACAGAAGGACGCAATAATGAATGATATCTGGCTTGATAATAGTCTGATAGCACTGACATGACATGAAGTATGTCATTCACCTTCACTCTCACGTATTGTAGTTTGTCTTCTACAGAGAAAAGGCAGATTTTTATTGGCCAATCTGCCGGAATCAAATCACCTGCCGTCAATTCCATTTGTCTCTTAAACTTCCCTCAATGAATCATAGATCAGACAAACCGTAAAATAAAAGATATTTAAGTAAAATGGAATAAAATAAACATTAAATAAAACCACACACACAGCCAAAGGAGCCGAACAACATTCATTGTGCCATGTATGGTTTATGAAAAAAAAACACATACACAAAAAACTCTTTTATTCAGAAGGTAACAAAAAAACTACAAAGAAAAAATAGAGAGAAAACAAACATCAAACTCTAGCAGCAGAGACAAATCTAAAGTGCAAAAGTGACCACTCCTTTAATTAAGATCTACAATACAACTCCAACTAGTCAGTACTTTCTTCGCCAGTTAATCATTTTCTTGATTAAATGATTATCCGTTTGGTCTAGAAAACATACAAAAATAAAATAAAATAAAAAATAAAATAAAATAGAAATAATAATAATAATAATGACAATAAAACTAGAAAGATTCCAGACAGTAAATGCATCATAACCAAATGCACAAACACTACTGGTCGGCTGTGACAAGGAAGCTAACCAATCAAGTACATAAGAAGTCTCTGCTGACCTTACTATTTTTTCAAATATTTTGTGGTGATGTTAATGAATTTAGGCGTCATGTTATATAGCTGTGAATACAGGCATCCATACACCAGGCTGGCTCAACTGTAAAGTCTAATTTAGAGGGAAACATTGACAAGAGTAGTTATGAATATTGGAAAATGTATTAAGGCCTGCAAGCAAATGCTTTGAGGGCCTTGGGTTGCTAATGATTTCTATAACTGTGGTAAGAGAAATGAAGTTATTCTTGTTTTAAAGACAGTGTATTTCCACCAAAAAACATCCCATGTACGGAAATTATAATTTTGGACTTGACCTTGACTTTGAATAACTATTCCCTGTTGTGGTTCAGAATAATGGGCTGCACAACAATGAGTGTAATGAAAAATAAGATTTCTGCCAACACCGTGGTGTTGAACATGTTGACCATGGGGCCAACACCATGGTGACAACAAACCAGGAGCCAACTACGGTGCACTTTAGATACTTACACTTCATCCAGCCATGCATAATTACCAAATACCAAATTGATGAATGTCACCACGACAACAACAGATAAGAGATGAAAATACAGCAATGTGCAACACCACAGGAGTGAAGAATCCATTTCTGTAAATACTGATAGACTGATTGGACTTCTCAGGCACATTTCCGATCTGTCATTAGCAAACTTAGCAAAATTTGCTCATAGAGCAAACTTGGCTTGTTTACTATACTACATGAACGTTGCTGTCACCCTGAATGTCTGGCAAAATTCGGAGTCAGGTAAAGCCCTACATGCTAAAGTAGTTCACGCTTGGAAAACAATCCTGATTTTGTTATGCCTGTTCAATTTGAGTGGTATAATTCAAATATTTCTTCACCTTTTATTCAATTACTATGCAGAATGTGTGTAAGCAGCACAATTAAACATGCTCTCATTAACAAAGCAATGTTGTGGCTCATTTTCTATGCAATATCACAAGCTTTTGCACAATACACCTGGATTAATATAATGCACTTTCCCTTCCTGAAGCCTTTGTATTTTCCTGCTGTCTGCTCATCTTCATTGTTCTGAGGAGGTTTAGGTGCGGGGGCTGAATCAAAGGCGGAGAGGATGGATTGATATTCCAGTCACACCATGGGGCTGTTGCTGGAGGCTCCTTTCAAGCCTAATGTGAATGGTCCTCTGAAGCCAGTTTGCAGTTCCCTATTAAACGAAAAACCCACATCAGAGTGTGCAGGCAGGGCTGCTAAACCACGGGCTGGCCCGGTGTCAAACAAGGTTACACAGTCTGGGGAAGTTAAACGTCTTAGAAAAATTGTCTTTTGATGGATCTGGTGGTTTCATAACATCCGTGATCAAGATTAAATTTTATACATTCATTTGTGATGACAGGGAAGAGATGAACAGAGACATTAACACTTGGAGGATTAAACCAATAAGGGATGGCATGAGACTAGCAGAGTTCAGGACGACGATAAATAGCAGGGCACAGCGTGAAATTGAACTGTGGTGTAATGAAAATCTGTGGTGAACAGGACAGGTGTGTTGATGAGTGACTGGGATTCGCTAACTTACCCCTCCAGGAATTGAATGAAACTTGAGCAATCAAGAAATCATTGTATTGAAATTCATAATTTGGGCTAATATGCATTAAATTAACATATTGAATTAATACCTCTCTGAGTGTCAATCAAATCATCAAAATTATCTTTGTAAAGGGAGAATTTATGGCTGAGCCGTCGTATTCAATTGGATTTCATTTTACAGATATACCTTAAAAACTATATCACTATATCACCATATTATAATAACGCATTTCCCAAAGGACTTCATTTTACTATTCAACTGTTTTTCTAATAAAATTCAATCACATTTTTTTCCTTGGTAAACCAACAAAATTTACGAAGCTGTGCCTCAGGGGCTGAGACAGTGACAATGAACTGCATCGTCACCAGTTCAAATCCAGCCTGGAACCTTTGTTGCATCTCTCCCGAATAGGAAAGAATAAACAAAGTAATGAAACCCAAAATAAGCAAGCACGAGAAGCAGAATTTCAAGTACAGACACATCATGTCTATTGCACCCAAGCTACAATAAAGGGTACCATCAATATTAGACCATAGTCAATGAATATCAATGTATAAATGAAAAAATACAATCTTTAGTTATCATCTTGGAGGGATGGGACTTTGGCCAGTTTAAGTCTGTGCTAAAGCCAGACCACTGCCAGTGAGCTACATCACCGGCCTATCTCCGGGAGAGAAAAGATAAACCAACAACCACAAACGCACAGGAGTGCCGAGCACAGCCCACACACGCAGACACATCCAGTCACTCTGATACAGACAGCAGAGAGACAGTCAGTGTGAAGAGGTAACAACCAGGAGGCAGTCCTTCACTGGGCTCCAGCAGCATGCTGCTGTATCTGTGCTGTCTGAGCTACAGTGGGGGAGAACTATGTGCTGAGCGAGATGATGCAGGGGCTAAAGAAGAAGGTTTAGATTTGAGTTTAAAGGGTTACAAAGAATTTTCTTTTCTGATTGTGGCAGGAAGTTGCTGATAACCAATCAAGACGTTCTGGGCTGATATCATGTCACAAAATTGTACCAGAGCTGTATAGACCAGAAAAGTCTACATTTAAGTCCAGAGTTGGAACTGATGATTGTTTTCATTATCAGATAATGTGGAGATTATTTTCTCAAAGAACAATTAATCCTTTAGTCTACAAAAAGGCGGATAATAATAATTGAAATAGCCCACTGCAATTAGCTGAAGCTCAAGACAGCATAATCAAATTACTTGTTCTGTCCAAAATTCAAACATATCTAGTTAAGTGACAAATAAGACAAAGAAAAGCAGCGAATCATTCCAACTGATAAGCTGGAACAAGGGAATGATTGACATTTTTGTTTGACAATGATTCACCATTTATCAAACAGTTGCAGATTAATTTTAGATTAATAACCAAATTTACACATGTCAAGCAAATTCCAAAATTTCACTGCCTGCTTCTAAACATCTGTATCTTTGATTATACGTCCGTCTAGAAAAGAACAGTTGCACTATGACTTTATATGTGCTTGGGCTGTTGAGTGGAGTGGGTCAGTTCTGTTTACATAAGTAAATACTGACTTTAGTAACTCCACTAACTGCCTACTATTGCTAATTTGTGCAGTAATGTTGCTGTATCTCAGAGACTCCCTAAAAAATGTTATTTCTTGCAGTTGGAAAAAAAAAAAACAAAAACACACAGCTGCTTCTTGGTATGTGAATGTACAGTTCTACACATCAAAGTAGAGGCTGGTCCCAACTGTGTTACATCAACTTTCCTGCCAAGTGTATGTGCATACACGCTTAACATCATGCAGGGCTCCAGGAGAGTATCTTTTATAAATGCAATGCTCAGTATTGTCTCAAAGTGATAAAATATTTACAGTTTGTCATTAAAAAAAGACTAAGAACATTTTTGTTACTATTGCTAAAAGTTGTAAACACCTTGAATCAAACAGTGATGGTCTGCTGGCTGCACCTTAGCTCCAGCTGATCATTCCTGATAAGAATGAGGTAGATTTTACACAATCTCTGTTCATTTTTAATTGTATGTGTAACTAATTAAAAACCAACCTGAAATCAAAATTCAAATTTATATGCATACATACAGCGGGACTTCACTGTATATCCTTGTGTTTGTCCACTTTAGGAGAGGAGGCTAGCTAGCATAGCTCGCCAACTTCACTTCCCAAGTGGAAAACAGATTTTTTACACACTTAGATTTTGTCAGGGGACAGAAGGCTTTACGGCTGATAGCCAGTGAGGCCCATAGAAAACGGGTGAAAAAAGCATATTCATTGGACATCCAGTCCATTGGGCACCACAGAGGAGTTCAGTTAAGAGGAGCACAGACATTATGAAAAATTCAATGCCTTGAAAAAAAGAAAGCATTGTAGAAAAACGGATGTTGATTTTTTTGATACTGCACCAGCTGTGCTGGTTATCTTCGAAGGATTTATTGTTTAGAGAGGAGGATGTCATGGCATTGCCACAGGTCACACAGAAAGGATGGACAGCAGACTGAAGGCAGAGAAGGTGGTGAAATGCAGAATAAACACAAAGAACATCAGAAGAAAAAAAATATCTGTTGACCTGACCCAGAGGACACATGTTCCTTTCCTCAAGTACATTAACTGTGAGCCTGCAAGGCACAAGGAGATCAGACAAGCAGAACAAATAAAATGAGCCACTACACTCCGCAGTGCCACACTTTCAGCCGCGCTCTCTCTCCGGTGAGTTCGGCCTTTACTGTATGGATGTGCCATGCATCATCAGATGTTGCATAATGTCTTGGAGGCTTTGGAGAAAACTAAAAAATCTCAGAGCAACCGAGGTAAACAAACATTAGTCATCGAGTCCATGTCGTGTGTTCTTCCAAGCAGCATAAGCCCTTACACAACAGTCAACATGTTTCCCTCTGTGAGTGGGTGAGAGAGAGAGAGAGAGAGAGAGAGAGAGAGAGAGAGAGAGAGAGAGAGAGAGAGAGAGAGAGAGAGAGAGAGAGAGAGAGAGAGAGAGAGAGAGAGAGAGAGAGAGAGAGAGAGAGAGAGAGAGAGAGAGTGTGCAGGTGATCAAGTGCAGCTTGTTCTTGAACTTAACCGTGGAGGATGGGTGTATTACGGAGGCCACAGGTGCAGGCTGATGAATGCTTTATTGCATTGTGTATTTCATAAAATTAAGTGGGACACGCAGTTATGCTGTGAGATATTAACTGTCTATGCCAAAAGATCCCACATTCTATCTGTTAATGGGAACAAATAAAATACAGTAGGTTTAGAGGCCAGTAAGGCAGATTTTACTTCACTAGTTCAGCCATTAGCTACAAAAAGCTTCTAACAACATTGTGAAGTGACTGAAACACAGATAGTTTAAACTCAAAGCGAAGAGTTGATACAGTAGGAGAGGAAACACCACAGACTGACTCAGACAGGAAGCTAGGCCCAATAACAAAGCTTGATTTTTACTTTGTGAAAACACCCACATAACACAGACAGAGCCGATGGAGACCAGGGGTCTTGGTTTTCCATCTTCAACAGCTGGAGGCTTGGCAGCTGACAAGAGGTGTGAGGTCAGTGAGCAACATGGAACCTGCAGACTGACAACACTCGGCTAATGAGTCACGCTGTTCGGGAGTTTTTTTTCTAGCCAGGCCACTGCAAACCTACTTCAGTGGGGAAAAGCATGACCCTGACTCATCATGGGTCTGGCTATAGCGTTAAGAGGAGGACATTTACATAGAACGCAGGACTGTTAGAGACGACCGAGCGCACTGAAGAGTCAGGAGAAAATAAAAAGTCTTGTCATTACACTTATGCCTTTGGCTGCAGATAGTCAAAACACTGTCTGGGATCAAGACCTCTACCCACTACACATGAACAATCGCTTTTGTTTTGAGAGTGTGATGCAGCAGCTGCTGTACAGCGCTCACTGCGCTCGAAAGTTTCATTATGTAGGATAAAACCTATTGAGAAAGTTGACTCATGATGATGTTTTTGCCTTTCAGCAATGTCTCTGCAAAAACTGATGCTTATCATGTGTAGGCAGCCTCAGGACCACACAACAGCCACAGGTGAGAATAAACACAGTACTAATATACTAACAATAAGTCTGAGACCTTGATGTAGAGAATGTCTCCTAACAAGTTTCAACCTAACCAGAAGCTTGGCATGGAATCGATTACCAGCCTGAAACACACAATGGGAAAGCTGAAATCAGAAAATGTCTGGATATAACACAAGAGCCAGATGCCTCCTGGGCTCCTTGCTTTGGAGGTTTTCCAGACACATCTAACTGGGAGGAGACGTAGGGGTAGACCCAGAACTCGCCGGTGGGTTTACATATCCTATCTGGCCTGGGAATGCCTCAGGATTCCCCAGGAGGAGCTGAAAAAGGGATGTCTGGAATACCCTGCTTAGCCTGCTGCCAGATCTCGAACAGGTGCAAGAAAATGGATGGATGGATGGAAATTAACCTGAAAACAGGCAAGTATCAAAAGTCACTCAAAGGCTTCACAGCTCTGAGCATAAAAATCATTCTATGGAGCAATTTGACTCCTTAACCAGTCACTTAAAACATTTTTTAGATTGTGAAAAACCCCAAACAGGGGTTGACCTTCAAACTCAAGTGTGGGCTGAACTCTCCTCCTGGTTCTTTCCTCCAAAACTCTTTCAAACGAGTCAGCACTCAAACCAATTATCAGCAGCAGCTTTTTAAATAAACTTGTTAATCCTGTCTCTATCCACGGTAGTAATGCTGTTACCGCAGCAAACAACAGCATGAAACAGCACACTGGGCACTTCACTGATGAAACCATACATTTTCATTTGATTGCATGACGTCCATAGACAGCAGTCAAAATAAAAAAGGCATTTGACTACTTGGGATCCAATTTTGAAGTTATATTCTTGTGAGGACACTGCAACAGCAAAGTCGCCCTCCTCAGTGCAAGATAAAAACAGCTCCCCAAACTAAAATACACGTTATGATGCACATCAATGACTGTGATTTCATAGCGCATTGACCCTGAAATCTATTCACTTCTCTATTTATATTCATAAAGGAAGTCAATTCTCTTGGCTGTTTAGTATTCTGTGCATATGCTATGTCTTTATCTCACCCACTGTGATTAGGTTTGAGCTCCATGAAAAGATGCAATCTCAAGAAAGTATCTAGATAACTACTTTTCACCTCTCTATCCAAATTCAATCTTGAAACATAAAATCTACCTCCAGGTAAGAAAACTCAATCTCTCACCTGAGGTCCCCCTCCCATCCCCCTAGTGCCACCACTATCTAGATGCCTGAGGTTAGCTTAGTGATGTCCTGGGGTCATCTAATGAGGGGAAACTTTATTCATCTTGGGCCCTTATCTCTTTACAGATATGATAAATGAGCGAGGGATATTAGATATTCTACGAAGGACAAAGACAAATTACCACCATCTAATTTCCTTCGGTTTCAACATTTTTCAACATTACCAAATCATGACTTTGTCAAATCTGGATATGCTATGAGTCACATTCAATAAATGTATACTCTGCAAATGTTAGGCTTATTCAAACAGGGTATACATATTATAGTTTCAAGAACTGAATAAAATAATTACTCCTATTCAAAATGTCTCCTGTTTAGGAGAACGATGATTTTAGTTGGACAAATGTAGCAAAATACTTTGTGGATGTAATCAGGGGACAAAACATTCAGTCTAGACAATATTGTGTAAATAACGAAGTTCATCTTATCCATCTGGTATTAAAATGAGGGTCAGTCTGTATTGTCTGAGCTCCTAAAAACATGCAATTAGAGCTGGAACAAGCAATTACTTTCATTAGCAAATAATCTCTCTGTCATTTCCTTGTTGAATCAATTAATCATTTGGTGTATAAAAGGTCTGAAAATAGTGAAAGAGGCTCGATGTGACGTCTTCAAATGTTTTGTGCGGCCAACGGTCTTCAACCCAAAGATATTTGGTTAACAAGCATCTGAGAAGAAAAAAACTAAAATATTCACATTTGATAAGCTGGGTCCAAAAGAAAAAAAGATGATCAAAGCTGTTGCTGATCGATTTTCTGTCGACTACCTGTCTGTTGTTGCAGATCGACATGTAATTGCATTGTGAGTGCAGTGCCCAGGTGAATGAAATACATTTTTATCAAACTTATCACATTCAATTAATCATTTTACTGAGTTTCAGTCCTGAGGATTTATCATCAAGATCAATGAGTAAATGTGCCAAAAAAGGCCAATTTCACCATTAGTTGCACTTTGCATATGCTGGAACAAAAACACATAAAAAAAAAGTTTGACTTTGAGTTTTTTTACTTGTTAAGTCAACTTTCAAACAATATCAAACTCTAACACTCATTCCTATAATCCCAGGAGGAATAAATGAAATTCTACCTCAAACATATTCACTATGGAAATTTCAAGTAGTGTTGCCTTCAGTGAGCAAGAAAATGACCAGAAATCCCAGTCTTGACTTGATTCCTAATTCCTTGAAAGGAATATAAGATCTCTGCCAAATACACTCTCTGGCTAACTTCCCAGTGTCCATCACCATCAGAAAGAAATTTCAACTCTATGTATCGAGAGTGCTAAGCCTTATAATGCTGTGTATATCTAATGTGCAGTATCCACAAGCCCCAAATCATATCAAAACTATTATACAAGTGGACTACATTGAGAAAACAAACTAATTCCATTGTTGGCACACGTTGGTGAGTTGATACAAGAGCTTATTCGACAGGCAGTAAAGGTTTGCTCATTACAAAAAGGGAAACGTGAGCAGCATTAGGATTGGGTGTGCAGAGCTGAAAGTGCAGGACTAGTCAGTACAGAAATCCTTCACACCCCTCAATTTTTCTATATCTTTTTAGTTTTAAAGCCTAGAACTAAAAATCACATCATTTTTGGCACACCGTGGACAAAGACACACAATAAAACTGGTAAATAGCATTTCATGAACAGTATTACTGTGATATATTGGAATGAGACTGGTTGTTGCCAAGGACGTCAGGCTATGATTGGATTTTGATACTATGGGTATCTTGGATATTACTATGGAAGGTTCAGAATGCCTAAATAAAAACATATCAAACAAGCAAGTAAAAATACAATACACATTGTTTTGTGTATGTCTTTCTTATGTATGCATTTACTGTGTCAAAATTAAATTCAAAAGCACAGATGAATGCAAAAGTTTAGGAACCCCTTAGTGGAAATATATATTGTTGACTTTGGAAATGATAAGATGTGAATACATCTCAGATATCATCATCATCATCAGGAACATCATTTAAATCCTGTGGGTAGCTCTTCAGCATGACATAGGACAGCCTTGAAGTATCTCAGAAGCGATCTGCAGGAAGAGTGGGTGAAAGCTCCTTAATGAAGGATTGAGAGATTGTTAGCTAGTTGCAAACATTTTTTTTTGCATATGCCATAATTGCTGCGTGTTTTTCTTCCCTATTTTTTAAGTTAATGAAATAAAAAGGTAACAGCGCATTAATATTTGATACATGATATTTTTTCATGTCTGTTCACTATAAGGGATGTATTTACTTTTTTAAAGTTTAAAAATCATCAAAATTATTTGTCCAAACTTTTGCAAACAACTATATTATTTGCTGTACCTGTCTACAGTACAACCAAACAAATACACATCATCTTAATACAGGAATAAATCAAAAATAATGGCATGAGTATTTTCCACACAGTAGCAGGATTCCAATCTGGGTGCTGATGCCCCAGTAGCTGTAACCATTAAGCTACTACCCAAGAAATTTCAATGTGAAAGGCAGTCTGTCATGGCTGCCATCAGCTCAATTCAGCCATGATAAGCTCCATAAGGTTTATGCCCCTAAGCTGAGACTTGACAGTTTTCATTTTGATATTAATGATGCATCTCAAAAAAAAAAAAAAAAAAAAGGTAAAGATCCCTTACATCTCTACACCTTCTTGTGAAAACTAATGATGCCTACTTTGCATTTCCTTAAAATGTGGCATGAAAAGTCCATGCCACAGTGGAACACAATTCAGTCACTTATGACAGACAAGAAGGTAAATAATTATCTTTTTGACTTACTGTATGTTTTTCATTTAATTATTATAGTGAATGCATGCATAAAAAGTAAATGCATATCATAATGGGTTTTGTATTTCACTTTGTTTCTTTGGTAGATTTGTTTCATATGTAGGCATTTTAAACCTTCCATAATTTTTCACTGGTACTGTAGCAATGGTACGCACTTTAAGTGAGGAGTCTGGTTCCCATCAGATGGATGCCAACAAATGCACCAGTGAGGTTTGAATGAGGTAGAATCTAGAAAGATAAAGCAAGTAATATTGGAACCTAAGTAAAAAACTAAACATGCTACATGCAATTAATTGCAGAACACGCACTATTAATTGAGCTCCACTTTATTAGATTGAGGGAAATTCCAAAAATAAATTACCTCATTGTTCCAATGTACAAATTGTATAAGACAAAAAGGGATCATTGTAAGATAATTGAACAAGTGGAGGAAGCAAAAAGAATGAATGATCCCAAATGGTGGGGAAATGGCGGCATGAATGTGTAAGTGTCAGAGATGAAAAACAGCAGCCTAGCAACAGACAAAAGCCATCATACAAGTCCAGTCTGTGAGTGAAACATACCCAAAAGGAATTTTCTGGTCAATATGCCATGCAGTGGAGGGTTGTGCTGCGATGAATTAATGAGCCAGATTCCAGTTTTCCTCTTTTAATGTCTCATACAACAGAGATACGACTGTATGAGGAGCAGATGGCCACCGCACAACACAATAGAGCAGTCAGAAACCAGACATAGTTCCAGTGACTTCATTTCTAGAGTATCATCAGCATGAAACCCAAAGGGGTGTAGGGGGGGGTGATCTTTCATAAAGGTTCTTAGAGGAGTGGGTAGCACAAGGTTAGATCAGAGATAACCCAACCATTCATACCAAGAATTTTACAGAAAACAAAAACACCAAGATATCAGTGTTGGCAGAAGACATCATGTGACAAAAACCCAAGAAAGCTTCACCCCCTCGATATGCTTTGATCATTTGTGAATGTGCAGCGCTGAGGTTTTTGACTGATCTTGTCCCAGCAGAACATCAAATTAATGTGACTCTGACCCCCCACAGACCTGACATTAGGGCACAAGTGCAGGCCTTACAGGAGGTCCTAACAGTTGTTCAGAGGATAAAAGCTCTGCTGTTCTCAGACTGTACTCGTCTCAAATAACAAGAAAAAGTGACTGAATTATCAAAAATGCACTTAACACTTGTTCTTGGTATTATCAAGCAAATTACAGCAATACTAGGAACAAGGAAAAGTCTAATAAAATCTATCAAATCACGTCCTTTCCTATACTTACCAGCTCATGTAATGAAGACTTACATCAGCAGCCTATTGTAATGTTTTACTCCACTGTCCTTTATTCACATGAACCTACTTGTACCTCACCGTGCATTCACACAGACAGACAAAGGCGTAGGAAGAGGCAATCAACTGAACCATTATGCACACAAAGGCGCTGGCAACAGAGATTCATGGTCACAGCTCAATGTATGTGTTTGACCAATCAATGTACCCAGCACTGCAAACTACACCAAGACAGTTCCTGAGCTACAAGGAGTGTTGACCAGAAAGCACAACCGTAATCAACGCGAAATAACAGTAAACGTACTGAGTTCCTACAATGGTTCCTTGAGTTTCTGGAAAAGTTCCTGCATTGAAAAATGAAACTCATTTTCATGAACTACATGAAAATCAGAATCAGGGACAAGGCTCAACCTTGCTAGAGTTCAAAGTCCAACACGAATATACTTAGTTTACGTTACCTTCCGTGATGCATGAATGTCAAAGAAGGGTTTATTCCGGACACTGAAGGGCTCCTTGGTTTTGTCAATTTGTCCAGTCTTCATCTTCTCCATCCGGGGAGAAATGATCTCCTTTTCTATGCATAACAGCCGGATATTGAAATCGCACTGGCCAACAGGCTGTCCCTGAAACACAAAAAAACAAACTCATTTCTTGACATAATGTACCATGGGAATGTTATTCTAGACATACATATATGAAAATTGAGTGCACACTTTGCTAGAAGAAAGGTCATTGTTATCAACATTAATGCAATAAAAAAAACAACAACAAAAAAATTTGTCTCTAGAAAGGTCTTTTCTCTCATATTACAAAGATAGGATACATCTAACATACATACTAAAATAAAACTGTCAATGCTCATTGTCAATGAGCTGCCAATTCACTGCCATGGCAACACTGTTAATCTAACTTGTTGTAAGGTAGAGGACTAACACTTCTGTGAGTTGGAACAAGACAGGCATCTTCAAAAGTAGACAAATAGACCTCTACACCACTGCCACGCCAACTCTGATGTATACTTTGTGCAGCTTTTCAGAGCCTGTCATGTAGGAAGGTGGTGATGAAAATAGAACAAGCGCCAGTGAAGAAATAATTAGTTGATGAAGAAGTTGGTTAATTAGAAAGCAAATTGGCAAATAAAGTTTTTGGTTGGATAAAATAAGAAACTACCTGAGGTCACCTTGGAATCTGATACATTATAATTTTACAATATTTTCTGACATTTTACAGACAACGACTGTATTGTTAAAGCTCTCATGTTTTTACTGAACCCGTAGGTAGAGGTAGTGCTTTTCTGAGCTAGAACTACAGTTTTGTTGTCCATATAATTGAATTGATACCTCTTTGAATGTTTCAACAAAAACTGAAAACTTAAGTTATGACAAAAGACTTTATGGCAGAACAGACTTTACAGTGGAATATCTGCCTTTTTTATTTTTCCTCTGTTATATACAGGTTTTAATATGATAAGGTTGGCCTTGAGCTTAAGGAAATTATGGACTTTTTAACTATTTTCTGACACTGTTTGGAACAAAAAATTAATTGGTAAGTCAGAAATAATCAACAGATGAAAGGAGAATGAAAACGATTTTTTGCTGCAGCTTTAACTAGCACTATAAAACCTTGGCATCCACAGTATCATCTAGTGTCTGCTTGTAGCTTTCATTTTTAGCTACACCGTAGGTGAGCAGTACAGTAGGCCATGGACAGCAAGACCTTGACATCAGTTGAGCTCATGAGAATATCAACACCAAAAGTACATGGTACAGTGGAATCAGGGTTTTTTTTTTTTTTTGTTACTATGACAACAGCTTCTTCCCATCATTGGCCAGGCACTCACAGTTGTTCTACACAGATGAGTGCACCAACCTCAGCCATCACTGCTTCTCAAACAGACAAGGCCACTGAGGCAGAGCAAAGGTGCCATCAAAACCATCTGGTAGACCACTGTGATTGTGGCAGGGAAAAAATACAACACTACTTGAGTTCCTGCCCCAGGCTATTAATAAAGACGCTTAGAAGAAAATTAGAGCAGCCAAGTAACACAGCCAAACATGACTGTATGACTACTTTAAAGTGTTAAATGGTGCAGAGGAGTTGTGATGAAACCACTCTGATACAGTGCGGTCAAACCACCGCGTATCTCTGTTGCTCAGTTGACAAAGTTATTAAACATAATGACTCACAGATTCCACTTTTGTCAGCACAAAAAAAGAAAATCACTGACAGAAGAAAATAAGTGAGTTCTGAAAATCTGCCAGATGGACTAAATGTATGACAACAATTTGACATTTAATATTTCTCACAAGTTATTAGAGAGAAAAAAAAAAAGTAGCACAAACTCAGCAAAGAAGCTGGCATTTCTTTACTGCCAAGAGAGAGAGAGAGAGAGAAAAAAAAAGAATCAGTGGTAAACATTTTATACGTCACCTGGACATGAGCAGAAAAAAAATATGCCTTCCTACAAGTACTTTTGTACAACTCGAAACTCTATGGGAAGCTTTCCTATGGAGGTCCTCTGGGTCCACCTTTAAGGCCCTTCAAATAATCTGCCAATTATTTTTAGTAATTAATCATTTTGTTTATAAACTGTCGGAAAATAGTGAAAAAGCCTGTTATATGTCCCTCAGACCTAGGTGATGTCTTCAAATGTCTTGTTTTGACCAACACAAAACAACAAAGATATTCAGTTTACTATAATAAAGGACCGAGAAAAGCATCAAATCCTCACATCTGAGAAGCTGGAACCAGTAAATGTTTTGGATTTTGGTTTAAAAAAAAAAAAAAAAAAAGACTAAAGCAATCAATCAATAACTAACTGTTGCAGCTTTCTGTGAACCTTTCTTCAAAGCTGTGTGGAACTGAAAGGGGGAAGCGGACAAAGTTTTGGCTTGTCTTGCAAATTCCATCAGTTTTTATTGAACATTTAGTGTTGTTTTTACTCTTTTAAACTGCAGAAATAAAATAAAAATCAAAAATATATGGTGGCACATTTCCACCTTTATTGCTCCTACACCAGCGGGTTATGAATCAATATGTCCTGATCCCTATCGACAGACATTGAGCAGGAAGGTGCGACCTCGGGGCATTTGTATTCTGCTTTGATACCGTTTGGTAAAGGACACTTCTCTAGAGCTTTCCGTGGCATTATTGGAGATGGGGGCAGGAAAAAGATTTCTGTTCAAAGTGAATGAGGAGGTGGATGACCAATAATTAGTTAAGCTTAGATGCAATTATAAGACTGTACTGTCTTGTGACTCACACAGATATTCAACAAAAAAAGAAAAGAAGATCAGAGTATACTTTTAAGCACATAGTCTTACGTGGGGAAGTACAATAAATAGCCTTATGAACACACCATCAAACAATTTCGTTTTATATGTAACGATACAACAAACAAAAAACACAATCATTACTGTTTAAACATGGTGTGAAGGATGACTAATTTGTTTCTCATAAGAGGATATGACTCTATTTAGAATAATAATTATTATTTTGTTGAAATGCAAAGTTTGAAAATGTAGCCCTCAGGAGTAACCAAATGGCAATAAAATCATCCAGACTGCAGAGGAAAAAGATACACGCTGATCACGAGTCTTCAAATCAAGGAAAATATAAAATGCACAGTTTGACCATTATACAATTTAGACATGAAACGGTTGATAAGAAGGAAATGAATCTGAAAGTATTTTGAACTTTTAGGTCATTTTAAAAGCAAAAATATAATAAAGTGTCTGGTTACAGATTCTCAAAAGCTGTTGTTCTTTTGCTTTTCTCTATTTATAAACATATAATATATTTGTAAACATTTAAGGGCAATCAAAAATAAAAATAATTGTTAATTGCAGACCTGCAAAAATTAATTGTTAAACATCTTAAGGAGTTGGTGGTCTAAAACAGGTAAAAAGCAAATATTCGGTGGTCTGTTGAGTCTACTGGGATGCCCATGTTGCACTGTGTCTGCTGGATGCAGGCAACAATTTGCTAATGACAACTTAATAATGGAGCAGAATGCCATGACCATGTCTCTGTGAGTCTGTCTGACTTGTGTAATGCAGCCTTAACAACTCTATAAAGGCAATTTATCAACAACAAATCAGGTCATGGGCAGTATAAAGTTTCAACTACTACGTAAGCATTACTTTGAGGAGTTGTTTTTCTTTTAGGGCGACTGCAGAAACAACGCTGCATTCTCCTGGAGCAACAGCTGGTATCATGTCCCACACACTCTCACCATCTGTCAACTGTGTCATCAGGACAGAACAAGATGTAAGCGTGGATGATTCAAGGCATGTGCTGTCCATGCTTGTTCCACAGGAAAACACAGCAGACATGAAGCCTGTTAATCCAACATTACTGGGAATAAAGACCAATTATATCGGTGCTTTCACCCTGTCTTTTTTTTCCCTCTTGCAGTGGTTCTAGGGGGTAACGTGTGTTGATATCTGACAAGAAATACTTTAATCAGCTCGGACTGATTGTTCCACATCAGTCTGTTTATAAAAATCAGTAGAACTGAAGCATATTTGTTTAATAATCAATTAAATGACCAACAAGAAATGTATAAACAATCTTGATGATTAACTAATTGCTTAACTAATTATTATTTCAAGCTGCCTAGTTTTAGCTTCTTACTTGTTATGAGACAATAAACTGAATATTTTTAGGTTTTGGACTGTTAGACCAAAAAATATATTTCCACTGTTTTTTGATGTCTTACAGACAAATCGATCGATCAGTTAATCAAGAATATTAACTGATGAAAATGAAAAAATGAAAATAATCAAGCAGCACTAATTTATAAGCTGGGTTTCAGGTAATGTAAATATTTGCTGTTTTTTTCTAGGTTTATATGATTGTAAAATAAACATCTCTGTTGGCAGAAAATAACAAGCAATTTCAATATTTATATACTTGGGCTTCAGTAATGGGCATTTCCTATTATTTTATGACATTTTAAAGCAAAACAAACACTTATCAAAACTATAATTTGCAAATTAATTGATAAAGCCGCACAATCGTTAATTACAGGGCTAAAAACCTAAGTTAATTTAAGAGAGAAAAATAGCAAATATCAATCCAGTGAACTGAAATATAAATCCAACATTAGTCACTTGTGGCTTTAGACCAACCTGCAGTCAGTAACAGTAAATGGATGGAGTTTATATACAGTAATCAAAGAATTCTTTAAATATTATCAAATAAAACATGACAAACTAGTCCAACAAGAATAGAGTACATAAAGAGTGCATAAAGAATCTATATATAAACACAGATTAAATGTTAAACACCACAGAGGTGCAGAATCTAACCCTAAGCCTGAGGCTGGAGAGGCTGACTTCAAGCTCAATCCAGCAACAACAGAGACAGCACTGGGAATACTGTTGAAAGCTTTGTGACTATCTCGGATAATTTTGGATAAATGGCATTATACTCTGGTGACAAAAATCAGCGTTGGGACCAGTCAACAGAAGCTTAATGTGCAGCTTCCCATGGGACATTTCTAACAAAAACATTTTAGGCTTTTAAGCTGTTTTGGCCTAAGACTGTTTCTAACCACACATTCTGCTTATTTGCCTGCATTACAGTACCCCAAACAATATTTTGAACCAATATCAAAAGGCGATTTTTGTTTTTGTTTTTTTAACCATGATGTTTTTTCGATCCATCAGTTATTGCTAGTATGCTCATTATATTGTGATGATGAGAAATGCCTTCAATTTAAGAATTCGTATATATTTTTCCAGTGCTGTTGAGCAGTTAGATCAATACATGAACACAGAGGCAGCCTCACCCACAGAGGAGCCTCCTATAATTTCATCTCACCATCTTCCATCAACATTGAGAGCTGGGATCTATCTCAAGCTTTGGGTGACTAAAAATGCAGACTGACAGATCGTGGGTCACAATTTATGAGGATAATCTCTGTAGTTACTCTAACAGCCCTGAGGCCTACTGTTCCTGCTCCTGTGTGAGTCACATTAAAGCGGAGACAGGCATACCTCTCAGATACAGCTCCAAAACAGCATTAAAAAAAAAAAAAAAAAAAAAAAAAAAAAGTATCTTACACAATGCAAAGGCCTGTCTGATTGAGAGAAATGACTAGTTTTATTTTAAAAACTGAATTTATTATCCTCATATCATTAATCCAATAAAACAACATGAGACAAGGACTAATGCGCTTTGGAACTGTGCTAAAAAAAATGGCAGTGGGGTTCCCAGTTGATAACTAAGTACATTAGTATTCAATAGAAAATCCACTGCACAACACTAACTGTGTCCTGCATTGAATTTTCAGGCTATTTTTTTCATCAAACAGAGAGCATTAGTGCCTCCACAGCTAAAGCTACAATATAATTATCCCCATAATAACCAATTAGTTTCTGAATGGATGTCCACATGTTCAACCACATGTTCAACATGGAAATGAAGTTGGAGACTTATGTCATAATCACAGGCAAAATGCAGAATATAGTCCCACCAGAGGAATTTGGATGCAGTGTGATTTATGAGTAAATTAAAGCATCACTATTAGCTGCTAGAGGACAGACCTCAAAACCTCAGCACCAGGACTCGTGTTAATCCACTCTATCCTTCTCATACATCTTTATATGCTTATGTTAAAGTCACAACCACCATAGCCCTAGAGTAGATGTTTATGTACTGTAGGGCCACAAACTTCAAAATTTAAGGTAAGGTATGACAACCAACTGCTGGTGAAATGTGGCTGCAGAGGGGCTCCAGCATCATCAGAGCGACGCTGCCATTTGGTTTGAGAGGAGTGATGCAGCACAGTGATTATTCTTAGGGTGGAAAGTCCTGCAGACTGTACCTGCTGACAAACTCAGGCAGAAGTAAATGGAGCCGATCTAAGTAAAACAGTCCATCCCTCATAAGATAAAGTTCCTGCGGTGAATGTTATAAGCACTCCTTTGTGCTCAGCTATTAATCTGATTGAGCCAATTATCCTGTCTAATTCTGCACCCGAAGTGCGATTATTTTGGCAAGATGAAAGATAATAAGGTCAATCAAAGTGTCAGGAGATAGACGGTGATGTCAAACTCAAACCTCCACAGTTTTATTATTTCAAGATAATAGCTTTCTACAGGAACTTGAAAATTAAGGACATATGTAATTGTTGTTGTGTTTTCATCACATCTTGTCAGTTCCCCCACAGTGGGGGAGCTGACAGTGACTGACAAGCGTGCACAACTTTCAAGGAAAACAAAAAATGCCATTTTTAACACTTTGAAGGGACAGCACAAATAGAAATTTCCCTCCATTTTTCAGAGTGACAGAGCCAGTCAGATTCATGGTTGGGGAGATGCTTTTCACGGCCGCACTCTCAATGTAAAAACTGTAGGATGACTAATAACAGTCTTGACATAACTCATTTATATTCATCAAAAGCCACAGATCAAAGTGAAGTCTGACCCGCCGCACACAGCTAAATTACCCATCACAGAGAGAGGACACACACTCCTCATTACACTCTAATCCAAAACATAACGGTATTGTGTTTCGCCCCAACTTTCCAAACAAGTCAGATGTCAGTTTAGGCCATGGGCCTGGCAGGTGGTGTCTTCTCCCTCCTGCTGCATTTCCATCCTCAGTCTCAGGATGGAACTTCGGTGCCAAGGAGCGGCCCGCCACGGATAATGGAGGAGGCTAATAATGGCCAGAAAGGATCAATACACCAGTGCTTTAGTGATGGTTCGGTGGGAGCCATGTGGAGCAGCTAACCTCTGCACCATCTCACAAAGGCGTTCCCCTCACCACTGGAGCCTTTATTGAGCCACTTTCTCGTGTGATACTCTGATAGGTGGAGGAAAGGACGGGACACACAGACATAAATGGCCAAAGTAACCCCTCCCCTCCCACCTCATCCTGAGGTATTCATCAAGTTTTTATAAGGAACAGAGCAGAGGTTTGCTAAGGGGCAAACTGAAAACTCGTTTGTCTCCGTGTCTGCCTGTTTGCCATTAGCAGCACGGGATGAATTCATTTACAGTTCCGAAGAGTGTTACCAGTTAACAGTCTTGTAATGTTGTCCTCAGGCTGTTTGAGGAAAAAGGCCAAGTCATAATAATGTAAGAGGAGAAATAAGCTATTACACATATATAAGAGAACATTTTATATGCACAGATGCACCAGGGAAATTACTGCTGCCAAACTATAATGCACAATAATGGACTGATTATAAGGCCCTCATCAACCCAATATACTGACTCTGACAAATGAATGTTAAAGGTTTGGATAAATATTTAATGAAATTTCTGTTCCAAGAGAATATCAAAGAAAAAAATTGGTCAGTACAAGCACAAAGCGTGTGACAAGGTGTGGGGTCAGGCAAAGTCATGCTCTTCCCTCCAGCACACAGACTGACAAAGCCCCGTATTCCTGTGCAAATACTGCAGAGCCTGGATGAACACTGTTCTGCTGCCAGTTTTAGTGCGGCCTTGAGGGAACCCAACCGGGAATTTGATTTTTCAGTTTTGAGGATGAGCAAATCCCGATCAACGTTCATGTTTTTTTCTCCTGACGCAGCCTCACCTCCCGGCCCAGCACTTTGCTCTGATTATATATGCTACCATCTGCTGACAGACTACAACCGCAAAATTATAATTTCCCCTGTTCAACTTTGACAGACAGTAAGTAAAAAGCAGAGGGGCAGAGGGACCTGCTGATAGACCACAGTGTTAATGGCATCCTCCCATTCTGCTGCTTGTTTATTCTGTCTGAGATCTTGATCTGGCGTTATAGAGTGACAGACTACACATTTTCAAATGGCCGGGGCTACTCACATTGAATTTGATGATGTCGTATATCAAATAGCGGGGGACTGGCTGACCATTCACCTTGTCGATGATCATCTCCTGCAGAGATAAAGACAAAAGTCACATCAGGAGAGGAAATGGCAAAAAAAGAAACACAGAGATGCATAGTAACTGAGATAAAGATTAATGATAAGGTGGAGAGGATGTGCCAATATATAGAAAGAAAAATCCTGAATGTGGGTAGTGTTAACGTCATAACATTCTTGTTTGAAAGTAGTTGTGCAGGATGGGACAGTAGGGGGTGGGAACACTCTCAAGGGGATGTATGTTCAGAGCGGGAGATGCCTGTGGCAATGGGAAGGATGGCGGGGAATTGGGGAGGTGTGTGCATGTCTGTGTGTGTGTGTGTGTGTGTGTGTGTAAGGACATGAAGCAGAAATAGCACTGCACATCCATTATGCAAGACTCTAAAGTTGAGAGTCAGGTGGAGCGCTGGTGCAGGACACCCAACGGACACATGATTGGTTTTCAAAGAACTGTTACACAACCACGCCATGACGTGACGGCAGGGATGAGAATGCAAACGTCATCACTGCTGAAGTATTGGTATTATCAGTGAAAGTATGATTTCAACGTGCTATAGAGAGCTATATTTGTTACCTTTCCCCTCATGAAATATTAGGTGACTGCACTCTACAGCAGTAACTGACAGGTAAAGGAGCAGCAGGAAGGATATCTAGATTCACGGCCTTGTGGTTGTGTGCCTCTGCCAACCAGCCAAGTTACAGGAACTATGGTCACAGTCTCTCCTCTTCCTGAGTTGCAGCACTGAATAATGGCCAAATTGTTCAATTGCAGAACATTATGATGTCACGGTGAAGTTGACCGATAATTATTTGGATATAAAATGTCATCATTTTATCCTGTTAGATGTTTGTGTTGAATTAACTGTCATTTGTGGGCACAGTGACCTTGGCCTTAGACCTTCGATCACCAAAGTCTAATTAGTTCATCAGTCCAAGTGAATGTTTGTGCCAAATATGAAGAAATTCCCTCAAGGCAGTCTTGAGATATCACATTCAAGAGGCCAAGGCTGTATTTTGTGCGGTCACAGTGATCTTGACCTTTGACCACGAAAATCAAACCAGTTCGTGCTTGAGTCCAAATGGACGTTTGTGCTAAATTCCCTTGAGGAGTTCCCCGAGATATCGAGGTCACTTAAAACTATATTTTGTGAGGTCACCATGATCTTTGAGACCAAGTGACAATTTGAAGAGATCCTCCACGGTGTTACAGGAGATATCGCTGCCACCATCACTGAATAAAAACTGCACTTTAGGGATTGAAATACTGACAAATCCATTCTGACTACATGAACATGGCAGGGTGACCAGAGTATACAAGACAAAAAAAATTCAAATGATTGATTTATTCAAGCTTGTGTTATTTAATAAAAACATGAAAAAAGAACAAAAACATTTTGGATCATTTGAGTCACGCATTGTTGCAGCCTTCTTTTGGGCAAGTTGACATTTCCAACAGTGCACTGGATCAGTCTGTTGTTATTGAGAGTGGGTTTATTCGGGCTCCAGGGAATCTGCTATAGAGCCCAAGCCAGATGAGCTTATCATAAATATTGCACCGTGTTTGACTACATTCCTGGCACAGCTGATTAATGCGCCATTTTTATTTCATTTCTTTCATAAAGTGGCCCCAGACAGCAATTTCTCTCTATTGGACCTGTTGTATTTAGGCTACTGCTGTTCCATCTGTGCTGAATGTTGAAGCTCCAGCCCTGTTGAGCCGATGTAATAACCAAGTTTTCTAACCAAATTTTCTACTACAATATTTGTTGGATTACATCTATGAAGTGTACTGCATATACACAGTATTTCTTTTAAAAGTGCACTAACCATAATCTGTTATATTTTAAAAATGTCCTGTCAAAACTGAATTGGCATCCATACAAACATTGTTCTGTGCTAAATCTGTTTGTTTTTAATGTGGACAAAAACCTGGTGATGAATCCTCAAGTCAAGACCATATCCTGTGGAAAAATATCACAACCAGTTATCACAGCCAGAATCGCATCTACAGTGCTGTTGATGCAATTCAAAGATGAACTGACTAGACTCCGGTGATCGAAAGTCAAAGGCCAAGGTCACTGTGCCCACAAATGATGTTTAATTCAACACAAACGTCTAACAGGATAAAATGATGACATTTTATATCCAAATGATCATTGGTCAACTTCACCGTGACATCGTAATGTTCTGCAATTGAACACTTTGGCCATTATTCAGTGCTGCAACTCAGGAAGAGGAGAGACTGTGACCATATTTCCTGTAACTTCCTGTAACATAAATCTAGTTCTAAAGTGAAGTTGAATCCTTGACTACAGTGCTGTAGATGTGATTCTTCTAGGACTGAGGAGGGCAATATAATAACCCTACAAACATCTTCTCACAGAGAAGCAGGCGGCAGGCACAGTAAACAATAACAACAACACGTGGAGTGGCAGCAGGTACGGGATGCGGCAACAGGTCCACTACGACTTGTGGAAATAAAATAAAAAAGCTAAGACGACTGTGGAATGATGATATTTTGTATTTGATGTGGATCAGCAGAGACAAGTTATAGACGACCAAAAGCAAGTTTGCAAACGGTGCCAAGGAGCATTTCCAATGACAGGTGGAAACTTATCTAAGCAGCTTAAAGACAGGAATCTGCCTTTGTACACGGAATACAGGGGGAGTGAGTTTCAGTTGTTAACTTTATGTTGATAAAACATGTTGTAAAAATGATCAGGTCCTGAAATGTTACTGTTTGTAAACTGCAACAGCTGGCATCTGTTGTAACAACGCCCCACGCAAAACCTTCACAAAGGCTAGCGTTAGCTTGTTTAGGCTAACATAGCAGCAGCTCGTGACGCTAGTCGGCGAGCGTCATTACCATTCAGTCTGTCAAAATATAACACTGACTTTTCAAATGAACATTTTCACACCATGGGTCTGTCAACATGTTAGACAATTGAACCTGCTGCCTACACACTGACTATATGGAGGTGAGTGTGTGTGCATGTGAGTTAGCAGCAGCCTCTCTTGTTTTTGGTTTTTTGCTGTGGTATTGAATTGAGAACCATGGAATGTCACTGGTATTGGTACAGACTACCAAATGTCTGGCATCGTTACATCCCTACATTTCACACGCCAAAAGAGACCAAACATCAACGCTAAACTGCCAAAGCCAGACTGGCGGCGAGAGGAAAGAGAGTGAACGGGCTGCAAGTACAGCACTGGGGGAAGTGCTGGAGAAGAAATGATGTCATTTCGGGAGGCTGCCATCACCATGCATCTGGTGCACTGAACCCTTACACAGACAGAGGCAATGAAAGAATACATTAATGTGGCCAAAGGAAACTGCCAGGAGTTCAATCCACACTGCACATTCATCCAATATTGGACCTTCAGTTGATATAAAGCTCATTAGAAACTGTACTACAACACAGCATGTAAAGACAAAGACCGGTGCATTCGGGCTATAGATGAAAAATATCAGACAACACAGCTGGGCTTCTACAAGGCTCACCGTACACTGCCAAACACAGCCTCTCTGAGCTCAGCCACAAGCATCAACAGATGAATAAACACGAGCCAAAACAAAGCTCGTAGCGATCTAAACACACATCCGCACTGATACGCTGCAATCAGATGTCCTGCCTAAGTGAGGAAACTAAATTCAGTGCATCAATCAGCAACTGTTGAGCCAAGAGGAAGCACAAACCTATTTTAGATGGGACTGCTTAAAGAGGGGCAGCATTACAAAAACAATGACAGGCAACGTATCTGTTATCTCCAGGACTGGAATACCAAACACAAACAGTGCCAGATGTTTCTGGTCAGATCTCAGTCAACTACACGGACATGCAGCCTGTGTTTTCAGTTAGGGACACTGGTGATGACTCATGCATGTGCACCTGCTGCTGGGGAGGGCTGGGACCTGTGTGACCTAAACTGCAGAAACATGCCAAGAAAAGTCCAAGCCTGGTATTACAGGGTGAGGATAAGTCGCAGACCCCTGCCGCCACCCGGGGAGCTCACTGCTGAGTGTTACAGCACAACACAGACTGTAAAACATTTCATAAGCTATTTCTCCAGGACGTAGATGATGATTTTCCTGTCAGCTGTCTTTGACAAGCTCCACCATCAGACTGAAACATGCTCTTCTTTTCACCTAAGGTTTGGCAACTGATGTCAATCATCTGCAAGACTGAGCAGCGGGGGCAGGATGGGAACGTTACAGGGCTGGAAATGGAGGCAACATGCAATTCCAGTAAAGTGAGGAACAGGTCAACTTTTAAGATGTTCAGCCAGATTCAAGAAAGGCCTGCATGGCACAATTTCAAAATAAAGTAACAGAAAAAACAGTAACTCACCCCATCCAGTAGAGTATTTGATAAGTGGACCCGTGGATCCTTCCGGAAAGGAAACTCTAGGTTTGCTATGTGGAAGATCGTGTTGTCTCTGTCGATCATGAACACTTCATTTTTTCCGTTGATCAACATCATGTACCTGCAGGAGGAGAGGATGAACCGTTATGTCGTCGTACTTACAAGGTAGCAAGTTGCATCTGTACCGGTCGCTGTTATTAAAATGCTATCTGTGGGACTGATGCTGTTTTATGAGTCATTCACATTTACATTTAAGTAGAAATTTATTAGTGAAAATGTGGCATTGAGCTGTGGCTCCTTTCTTTATCTTACATTTCTCCAGCCAGACAGTATGAACAGAGATGGAGACATCTTTTACTGAGTGACAGATTTAAAAAATAAAAATAAAAAAAGGATTTAAAAGAATATTCTGTGAACTGTAGCACAGCAGAACTGTAATACAGAATTTGGCAGAAAAGGGTCTGTTCATGTCAGATTCCATCACTCATACTAAGGAGCTTATTGAGAAAACATGTTTCCAGGGCCTTTTAATGTGGGTTTTTCAAACTCTGATCAACCAGAAGTTTGGATGAATATTCATTAAGGGTGTAATGTCATATTTTGGAGGGAAGTTAGTCTTCACTTTGTTTCTCTTTTGCTTGTTTTAAATTGGAAAATGTTGTCAGTGATCATATTGAAATTACAATTTGTCAAAGGTGAATGTGTTCTTCCCCTACACTGTAAATAAAAACCGACGTAGACCCTGGGTCTGAAATGTGAAGGCTGAAGTGTCTTAAACCTGCATTCAATCTAATGACCATCAGGGGGCAACTCCACTGGTTGCAGAAAGACGTCCGACTATATTGAGGTCTATGGGAAAATGGACCTACTTCTAGGTTTACCTCAGTAAACATTTTCCAAATGAGTTGGTCTCAATCACTAGTTTCAAGTCTTCTTCAACACAACATGATGGTCATTTTTTAAATTATGGTCCCAATCAAAGGAAAATAGATGATAAAGAAGGGTATGCATTAGGGCGGGGCTCCCGTGTGATTGACAGACTGTACCACACACGGCGACCTGCCTGACAATCAGGACAGAGTGCAGAGCAGGTCAGATCCACCCCTCACTTCTCCTCAGCTCCACCTTCTCGTCCAAATACAGTTTCAAAAAACCAGGATGGTGACGGCCAAATTACAAACTTCAGGCTTCAAAACGGAGTTCACAAACCAATGAGTGACGTCACGATGGGTTGCCACTTGGTTTTTCCCCATTTACTGAAAGGAATTTTACTTTTTAAAAAGGGAAATGATTATGGTAAATGGACGCTTTTCTGGTCTTATCAATCACTCAAAGCCCTTTACAACAGACTAGAGGAGCCAGGAATCGAACCACTAACCTTCCAGTTAATGGACACCCTGCTTTACCTCTTGTTATATGCACTTCTTATAGGCGCTTCTTCACTGATGATCTTCAACATTACAAGTGGAGGCAAGCTAGCAATGCAACTGGAAAGTAGCCTCATGCATTTTGCTGGTCTCCCCAGTACAGTATGTTAGCTGAACTGAAACGTACAAATGCTGCACATGTGGTCCATCTCTTTAAAATTTAAAACTGATTCAACATACAGATCCCCCCCCCCCCATTTCAGTCAGTTTGGTTGTTATGCTTTGTTGTTATTATCAACTGTTAGTACACTTAATACATTAAGCTTTGATCTGCTCAAAGTTCATTCCTCCACATTAACAATCCTGTCGATCATTTTCTTAATTCGTTTATTTGGAGGATTAAAAATGTTAATCATACTTTAAAGCTGAACTGCTGTAAGCGAAGAGAAACAACACTTGAGATTTGGGCTCCACTCAGCACAACAAAACAACAAAGCCTCTGTGTATATCTCTCATGTGCAAATTGGGTGCGCTCAATTCAAGTAAAACAAAAAGGTGAAGGCGCAAGACCTTTTATCGTGTCTTGGAAAAGAAGAAAGGTACCTGCTAATTACAACACATTACCAAAGCAACCGCTTTTCCTTTTATCTAGCAGTGTTTTACAGGACCTATCATTGCAAACAGAAAGCATTTTTGATCAGTGCCTTTTGGACAAAATACACAACATGCAATTTTTACCAGACACCTCTCATAACTCCAGGATTTTTGATACAAAAGAGTAGTTTGTGCTACCCAAAATATTTACAGGTATGTGAATAAAATGTTTCTCACACACGTTATCAAATTTTCTTTTCTACTCTACAAAAGTCTGAGGTTGCCTGCCACAAACACAAAAAACCCTTCCCTTGTAGGAGATTACTCTATCTTCAAATTGCATACATCACCAGTGGTTGGGCGAATTGTTTAAACAAGCATGAAGCTCAACTAATCCATGGCCAGACTTTGCAGGTGAGATTAAGTCTTTGCATAAAAAAAAACCCTCCAGTCTCCCACAAATTCAAACTCTGCAGGAATACAACAATGAAATAATGTACTGAAACTGGCCCTTCTGTAGCCAGCAGTTTGCAACTTTAAAACTAATGCAGTAGTTCTAAATTATACACTGAGTGGCCACTGTATTATACAGATACACGTATACAATCTAATACAATCCAACGCAACTGTTCCGCTACATTTTTCACTATGTATGTGACTTGGGAGGACAAAGAATTTTAAACACCTCTCAATATAATGTTGCCTAGTACAACACCACCTTTAACCATGAATTCAGTATAAAAATGTAATTAATATTTACATTTCTGACAATATCACTAAAAACTGAACACTACAAACTTTGTAAAAGTAGAATTTACGGTTGAAGAGTTATATTCAGTTCCATTATATAGTACAATAAAAGTGACCACAGAGTGTATACTACCATTGTTAGGACAGACATGTTTTCTGTACGGTCATTCTTGAGGTCAATCCTTGTCGCTACTATTGGATTACTGCATTGTGTGTCTTACCCTGTTATGGCTTCAGTAAATGTAGAATTAAGTAGAACCAAAAGAGAAACTCAGAAGACAGCTTAATGCTGGAAAATTACTTTTTCATCCCCGAGTCCACTCGACTGGGATATTCAAGAACTTGGCGGCAGTGATTGTTAGACTGTTAAAATATCTGTCAATAAAATAGCCCAGTTTACCAGCTCAGGTCATGATGTGAGCATCTGGTTGGTATTAATTTGACTCCACCCATCCTCTATATTATGCTCGCAGGTGTGTCAGGTTGCTGGAGCATGAAGCTCAAGCATCAAGAACCTCACACTTTACCTTTGAGCCTTTTATCAGCCTTATTCCTCCATCTCCGCTCTGAGAAACGCTACAGCGGAGGGGGAGTTATCTTTAAATAAGACGAGCACTCACTTCAGGTGTGAATTCAAATTTTCTACTTTTTGGTATAATCTTTTCTAATCTGTTAACGGTTCTCATTCTCACAGCCCATCTGGACAAGCGTCAAATCATTTGAAACCCAATTACAGTTTGAAGCAATCATCCCTCTCTGCATGAGCTGCTCAATTTAGAAAGATTAGTCTAATATGCAATGGGGTGTTTCGGTTTGATTGCTGCTAAATTAAACTACGTAAGATGAGTCATTTGAATTAGGTCACTTTGTTTATTAGTTTTTACATTAAGAAAAGTCATCATTGCATAAAGGGCCAAACAATTTCCATTTGTTCCATTTTAAAATGGAACCTCAAAATCACTGTCATCAAATTACAGCAAATTATACAGGCTTGGTGACAAAATGTAACAGCCCTGAATAATATCTGGAGAGGCACGAGTGTGAGCAAAGTGTTCACACCAAATGCTGATTGTTTGATCTACGGAGTCGGCTGATCACTGAGTTGGCAAACATTACAGGCAATTTCAAATGAGGGAACGTGAACAGACATTATCCTTGATCCTCCCTTCTGCTGGTTCAAACCGAAAAGATGGGCCACACCCAAAAACACAGGCACCATTGTTGCCTTTGTGTTATCCTCCAAAATAGGCTTTAAGTGTAGCAGCAGCAGCAGCAGCAGCAGCAGGCATTCACTGGTGAAATATTTTTATCCACTGCTTTATAACCCTTTCATTTACTGTGTTGCATGCATTTCTGTTACCTCTGAAAATTATATGAATTTTCAAAACACAATCATGATTTTCACATGAATGTATTTGGATAAAATGATCCATGCTGCATAACCCCAGAACTGTAATTAACCCATGATTCATCCATACGGATTCTTCAGGTGTGACGAGCTGCCATCCATTGTGAACTGAGCCTCCAAATGACACCCTGGCACAGCCCATTGCGATTCAAGACTCAGTAGTTGGCGAGCAGTGCACCATCATGTCCTCTGATGCATGACAGCTACAACCTGGAGCAACAACCCAGTGACCAATCACACTCGTTTCAATTCCCCTTCAGGAAATGGAAGCACAGCTGTTTTCTGCCACATAAAAGTATTTCAAACCAAATAGTGGGAAACCTGGAGAGAATCCTGCCCAAGATGTCAGCAAACAAATGTTTATCTATTAAACTGTTTTTGTTTTTTTTTTCAATTCATCAATTGTTTAGTTTACAAGATGTCACAAAAAAAGCAAAAATGTCCAGAAATATGTTCTTTTGCTTCACAAACAGTCCAAAACCTCAAGATGTTTGGTTAACAATCATAGAGCACTTAGAAAAGCAGCATATGTCTGCCAGTTTAGCTTGAGACATGGCTTGAATAATTAACTAACCTGATAACATGACTAATTGTTTCAGCACTAATTATATTGCATCATTTTGTTTTCTGGTTGAGTAGTTAGAGTCGGGGAGGCTTGTCTTTGTAAAGTCTCTCTGAGGGGTGCTGCTGCTGAGGAGGAGCTGGATTACAGTGTACCTGCCTTGGCTGGAAGATAAATAAATAAAGTCTGTTGACAAATGTTTGGCAATCTGGTGGCTTCATTACACACCTTTTATGAGCCCAATTACACTTTGCAGGCTACCTGCTGCTCTTTAACACAAAATACCAAGCGGTGAATAAAGCAGGATGAACTGATGTCCTAATGAGCAACTGCAGTCCTGTTATATTTTTAAAGGTTAAGTATCCCAATCAATGGAACTGACAACTGAGGCTAATTATCTTGTACCTTTAACATACAATGTATTCAGAGAGTATTTAGACCCCTTCACTTTTGTCACATTTTGTTGTGTTGTAACCTTTTGCTGAAATCCTTTCATTTCATTTTTCCCCCTCATCAATCTACACTCAATACCCCATACTGACGAAGCCAAAACAGAATTTTTGAATTAAAAGGTAAAACTGAAATGTCACATCGACATAAGGATCCAGACCCTTTACTCAGAACTTAGTTGAAGCACCTTTGGCAGTGATTACAGCCTTGATACTTCTTGTGTTGGAGGCGATAAGCTCCACACACCTGGATTTGGTGATTTTGTACCATTTTTCTCTGCAGATCCTCTCAAGCTCTGTCAGGATGAATGGGGATTGTCTGTGGACAGCCACTTTTAGTTCCCTCCAGAGATGTTCGATTGGGTTCAAGTCAGGTCTCTGGCTGGGCCAGTGAGGGACATTCACAGTGTTGTCCCCAAGTCACTGCATTGTCTTTGCTTAGTGCTTCAGGCAACTGTCCTGTTCAAGGTCAACCTTTGGTCCAGTCTGAGTTTCTGAGCACTTTGACCAGGTTTTCATGAAGTACACCTCTATACTTTGCTCTGTTCAGCTTCCCCTCAATCCTGACCAGTCTCCCTGTCCCTGCTGTTGACAAACACTTCCAAAGCACGATGCTGCCACCACCTTGCTTCATCGTTGACCAGATCTGGTTTCCTCCAGACATGAGGCTTAGAAGTGAGGCCAAACAGTTCAATCTTGGTTTCGGAGAATCTTGTTTATCACAGTCAGCGTCTCAAAGTTTTTTTTTGTTTTTTTGCAAACTCCAAGCATCTTTCATATGTGTTTCACAGACTTCCGTCTGGCCGCTCTTCCACAAGTACAGCCATCACTGCAGCGCTCCACTGACCTGGCTTTGGGAATGTGAAAAACGTGGGTTTGAATACTTCCTGAATGCAGTGTATTAGAGAATTTATGCTATTAAAACAGGCAGAAGGCTTTGATGGTGAACAAACCCAGAAATAACACGGGCTGAAAAGACGTTCATCTTTTGGGAAAACAAAGTCTGAAGACGGAGATGGATTTGAGATTAATGACTTCCTCGCTGACAAAGCTATGCAATTCTCATACCTGCTGTGTCTCTCCACCATTATCACAGAGGGATTAGACGCAATAAATATGCCATTAATACCAGCTGGTTCAAAGTGGGAAACTTGACAAGCTTCCAAGAATAAGTACGTGGGCATAATACACCACCAGCTGACAAAGTCTGTATTGATAGCAGAGATGTGCCTTTTACGAGCATTGTACTAAATAGTAAATAGTGTTTCCATTGTAAATACAAGGCTGCAACTCACGACTGTTTTCAATCTACAGAATATTTTCTGAATTAATCAATTAACCTTAACTTAATAATTAATTAACTTAATCAATATTTGGTCTATGAAATGCCAGAAGACTTTGAGAAATGCTGATCACAATATCCCAGAAACTCACGCAGGTGTCTTAAAAATTGATTATTTTGGCCAACTAGTGGTTCAAAACTCAATTTTATTCAATCTACAAAGATATAAAACTGATAAACATGGAAAATTCTCATATTGGGGAAATGGGGGCCAGAGACTCTCTAAGCCAAAAATGAGACATGCTGGAAGGATGAGCTACAGCAGGGAGAGCTGAAGGTGGTAATAACAAGTTGACAGAAATCATGGTTGGGAATCAATAAAAACATTTGGAGATAGTGTACTTTCAATATTAAGCTGCAAATTGAGTTCTTATATGGAACGATAATTCATATAACTTACAATACTGTGCACAACTACAATCTCATACGTGACAGGAAAACCCTCCCAAAAAAATAGATAAAGAATTAAATAAATAAGATTTTTTTATTTTTTTTATTCCACTTATAATTTTCCTTTCGCATTGCAACATTATGCAAAACACAAGACCGTCTGCATTTTTTTGAGAGGGCATTTCTTTTTTACTATGTCTATCATTTTTAAGGAACAATATGGTGTAAAATTACTATCCAGGTTGGAGGGAATTACTACCATCAGTGGCTAGCTTGGCAGCACAATTTTCCAAAATATCTGCGAATATGTAGTCGTCATTGTAGTACCAAGTGCAGCTGGGTGGGCAAACCATCAGTATCACAAAAACTCCCCTGTCTCCAATCAATGCTCGGCTTTTTGTACCCCTGGGAATAAATGCGTAGGTAGATGGCACTCCCTTTACTGTTAGTTGGCGCTCATTTCAAAGAAGGCTTTTATGAGAAGCTAGACAGATAACCTAATTGTTTCCATTAAGTCAAATGCTTCTCGAGCACACTGGCCAAGAAAAGAGGTAATCATAACCCTCATCACGCTCTTCAGTTAACAGAGATTGGTGGGAAGCTCAGAGTGTTCAGTTTGACCCCCCTCTCCCCCTCCCCCTCCCCCTCCAGTCGTGACAGGAGACAGCAGGAAAACACTAGCCCTAAGATATGAATCAGGGTCGTCCGAAAGTCTTGTGGAAACTGCAGGGAAAAACAAAAAATGTGGGAGGAGGAGAAGAATAATGATGAGTGGGCCAGATATAGCTGCACTTAGATTTTTGGGGTGGGAGTGGACACACAATGAAGGCATTAAAAAGACATACTGGCAGTAAGAACTGCACTGGATGAGAAAGGGAACAGGAAACGCCTGAAAATGTTGAAGCAAATGATGATTCCCACAGACAGGAAGGTCCTCTTGTGCAAAGGGATGATATCTTTTATCTCAGCAGAGGATGAGTGTGTGCACAGACCAAACAGATAAGGCTAAGTGTCACAACACAGCAGATCTGTCAACTAATAAAGACACAACAGGTCTGTGCAAAGCAGTAGTGGTTCCTCTTCTGTCTAATTGGCGGGTTAGCCGTGGCTAACTCTGTCAAGTATGTTCAGAAGAAAGCAGAAGGAGACCATTAATACAGTGCAATTCCCACTTGTCCTATTCTTCATTGCAGTTTCACCTTCATCTCTCCCTCTCTCTGAAGTTATGGTAACAGCAGACACTGAATTTCCTTCTCATGACCAAAAGGAAAATATTCAATCTGATGTGCTCCTTTATCCACACACGTGTCCGCCCCTCCCCTGCCTGCCCTCTCCTTTCCGCTTCTGTCCTCTGATGGGTGCTGTGAGAATCTGATTTTATCCTTATCCCCGAGCCCTGTCCCCCAAGCACTTTAGCCCTAATGAGGCACAGACGGCCATTGTGTCGGCTTTGCCAGTCTAGTCCCGCGGCATGACTGACAGCAGCTGAGCTCCAGGGGAGGCCTTAGATCAGATCTGCCAGCTTTACACATCATTAGTGGTGCATCAATGGACAGAGCTGCTCTCATACACTCAAGTCCATCTTCATTTTAGACCGCAGAGTCAAAACAAAAAGATCCATCCCACAGTGTTGTTGAGCACAAATAATATCTTATGTTTGATGTTTGATGATGATTCTTTTTTTTGAATAAGCAACAAGGGAGCACATGAGAGACACACTTGGGGGTAAATTGCCTTGCCTGAGAGTCCATTTCTATAAAGGGATTTAAACATTTGTACATTACATTATTTCATACTACATTTGACAGGTTTGTGAAAGCTGCTCTGGCAAGTTTTTTTTTTTTTTTTGTCAAACCATACAGGTCTTTACTAAATCAAATCACGACTCACTGCAGCAGAGAAAAATGTCCCATTCCTGCTAACAAAGACCCCCTACAGATTCAACCATAATTACAAGCAGGCTAGCGGCAAAAATCGTTCACATCAGCCTCCGACTTGGAATTCCATGCTGAGGATATTGGGACTTTCTCAAACTTGGCAAAAGAACTACAGAGAGACTTTTAGCAGAATTAATGTAAATGCACCACCGCTGGCAGTCACATCAAAATAAGAAATTAACACTAATGCAATCCAATCAGCTCATCATTTTATAGGTGCTATACAGTAGACTGTTTGTATCTTGTGTCACTTTCCAGCAAACTCCTACAAATACGTAACAAAACAAAAGACACTAATTGAAGCTGTTTAAATGGCGTGACTACGACGATAGCATTACGCCACTCACCTTGGAATAGTAAGTGAACTCTGCCACTTCCTGTTCTTGCCATTCTGCCGACATTACATGAATGCAGCATTAACCTGGTTTAGGTTGCATGCACTTCTGGACTTGTGTCCTGAATGCTTCATATAGAAAAGCTTAGGGAAATGCTGCTTTTTGTCCGATGTGAGGAGGTAACTCAGATGTGCACTTGGCAAAAGAACCAGTTAGACCTCCATTTTTGTAAAACCAAAACACACCATTGGAAAACACTTCTGTTAAAGGATACATCTCACATGTGTATGGCTTGTCTATGAGTGTGGTGTCTCTTCTGCTTATCCTGGTGCACCAAGACACAATGAGGTATTACTGGCTCCTGTGGCCACAGAGCAGAAAACATGGTGAGTCTGACAGGTCCTGTAAAATCATTAAGGAAGGAAAAAACTAGGAAAAAAGCAGAATGGTGAACCAGTCATAACCAAACCAAATTAATCTGACCTTAACCAAAATAATCTGTCCTAATTTTGACCAAATTTGAGAAGCAGAGACAACAGGAGAATGAGCACTGGATGTGATAAAGGACCGATCTCTCTGCCAGCGAAGAGTGGCAAATAAAAAGAGAGAAGTAGTTTGTATACAAGTGTAAACTGTCTCCTGAACAGCAGACACAAAGCTCAACTAAAAAAACATTTTTGTAACTTGTGTCCCTGTGGTTCCTTTGAGAGAACAGGTGTACTAGGAAACAAAAGTGTAGTAATGCTATTTAGAAATTCCCTGTTTACTAGTTCTACTTTTGTGAACTGAAAACTCTCCCATGCTTATTCATGGAGCCACAATGAGCAGCCCAGAGCTTTGGTAACAATATTAACCTGAATATGGTGGTGGTGGTGTCTGATGAACAACTCGGCCAGATTCACAAACATCATGAATCAACTAAATAACCAACAGAATGTGTAAAAGACTAGTAACAAACCAGCCAATAAACAGAAACCAGCTATAATAAACTCTGGCTCAAAAGATCTAATCTGGCTACATCAAAGAAAACAAGGGATTATTGATTTTTTTAGTGAGAGTGTGACTGAGAATGACTGAAGAGAGAGAGAAAATTAAGAAAGCCAAAGACGTTCTTGCGTCCAATATCTATAATAAAGTCCAAATTGAGCAGCATTGTTTTTTGAAGTCCCAAAGACTTAACTGGCTCCTCTTCTTCTTCTTCTTCCTCCTCCTCCTCCTCCTCCTCTCTGGTGCACAAACCAATCTAACCATGACAGAAGACTCTACAACAAGATGAGTAAAAACCCAACTCAGCCTGTGTTTCCCCTCTTGGCAAATCCACTGATGTTGTTGTCCTTTCCAAAGCCCATTAGAGGCCACCTTCTTGGCAGACAGCTGGCACTGACAGTTTTTTCTCTGTATGACTGGTCTGTGTGTCACGGATGGCTCCCTAATAGTTTTAGGTAAGTGAGGTTGCTTCAGTGCCTTGTCACCTACTGAGCGAGTTAGTTTAAACTGCCAGAGCTGTTGTTGCACAGGCCAGCGGCCATGAGAAGAGGCTGCAGGAATCATTCATATGGGACTGAGAGTAATGCATTAGATGTTCTTGAAAATTAACATTTTTGCTCAATTAACCTTATCCTGTTAAAGTGCGGCTTTTGTATTCAATACAAAAGGAAATTACTCATTCTGAAAGTGTAAATGAGTTGCATTAGGATGGGAAACTTTATTATCTTCACCAGAATGACAAAGGAAAGCTTGAGGGATTCAGAATATGTCATACTTAAGTGAGAACTTCTGGCAATACCCAAAGAAAAAATCTTTCCAGACCACCTTGAAGAGACAAATTTCCAATTAAAAATCCATTTCAGGTCTTCGGGTGCCCCTGGGGAGAAAGTTGGGCATTTAATAAGAAATTCTCTGCCATGTGTGGGGAGAATGACAAACTGAGCTCACACGGAACCAATGCAATCAGGAAATCTTACTGAAAATATACACACAAGCTCAAAACTCGGTAATCCTATCTGATGTATTGCAAGTCACAGATTGGAGGTAATTTTTGAGAATACATATTTCATCATTAGAGACATTTTAGGATGAAGAGACCCTAAGAAATGGTGGTTAAAAACAGAATCGGTCAGTACTAATCATGTTTTTTTAATTACGTTTATGGTGTTTAATTCATTCCATTGACAACTGACCCATGAACAGCCCTCTGTATCTTAACTCCAGTTTTCTAATCTAGATCAATTTAAAATATTTCCCAGATTTAATTAAGTTTCATATCTGAGGAATTTTTTTTAATCACAATTCTTTTGTTAGTTCATTTTTCACCAAAATGTCTCATCATCCAAAATTCATTTGTGCAATTTCAATTTCACACAAAAGCCAAACTTATATGACACGTGGTTATTTCCTGGGTAAATTAAAAAGGTGGTTCAGACACGGCACTAACAATCCTTTTCTCAACTCTAGTAATAGTAGATAGTAGAAGTAATAACAGGTAAGCAGCATCAGAACAAACTGTTTCTCACAGACCCTTCACTTCACTGTGCATATAAATGAAAGCTTTCCCCAAATGAGAGCATGGTCTTATTACCTGCATGTACCAAGGACACAGCAACAATACTGCTGTCGACTTGAAGCTGAAAAAAGCGACAGAAATGCCAACAGGAGACCGACAACGTGCTCACAAGAGACACACAAGGTAATCATCAAAGTTTACTGTCTACAGAATCAAACCTTTTGCTATGTAAATACGCTGAGGTTCAGGTTCTGAGGTTGTTTACACACAGAAGGAAATGAACAGCAGCTTCAACCCTCTGCAGTGGAGTATGGTCTCGCAGGTTCAGAAAACAATATAAAAATACATGGAGTCGCTGAGGTGAGAGCACTTTCTATACTGTTTTACCTCACAGTTGTTTATATGACTTAGTGAAGTTTTACTAACAGCATAACTCTAAGTTTCTTCTTTTACATGATGCCTGTTGTTGGGCAGAACTATCATCGTGTGTGATGACGACAAACACAGTGATGTTTAACTCAAATCTGTCTGCACCTGTAGAGCTTTTAGTTTAGATAAAAGGGTCCAAAAAGGAGGGAGTATGAAATCACCAAACATCAGGTAGTGAAAACCCTCGTTTCTCTAATGCAACACACACTCAACCACACACACTCAACCACACACACACACACACACACACACACACACACACACACACGGCACTGATTGAATTACGCTTAAATAAATTAGTCCATTCCACTTAGACTCAAGCACAATATGTTCTGGTGAGACTTCAGTCTAAATTGTTCTGGTGGGTGGAACTGGTTGTGTCACAGAGCTCATATTAGCTTTAGAGACACAGTGAGTTATTATCATTCACCTTAGCTCCAAGTAATAGGTCAAACCAGTATTAGTCCAACTAACTCAACAAACACCAACTCTGGCTGACACCTAGATTTAAATATGGATCAAAAAATAAACTGCAAATCAAATCAGCCGATTCTTCACAGACAATTATTCTGCAATAAAACTGGTGATTACCGAATTAAGGGATTACTGAATTACTGGAGCTCAGGTGTTTCTTAGATTACAACAACAGGATCTTTATATTTCGGTTTCTGACCTTTATTTAAAAATTGGTAGCTCACTTCCTTGTTGTTTTCTCTGGGAAGTGTGACGTCTTTCTT
Source organism: Trachinotus anak (assembly GCF_046630095.1). Lineage (NCBI taxonomy): Eukaryota > Metazoa > Chordata > Actinopteri > Carangiformes > Carangidae > Trachinotus > Trachinotus anak. The sequence continues at coordinate 1,763,613 of NW_027273882.1, read as the reverse complement.
TGATTTGTGTTCTTTACTACAACCTAGGACTGCGACTAAAGATTATTTTCATTATTATTTCATCAGTCAGTTATTATGATGATTTGATTAATCAATTAATGTTGTGTCTATAAATTGAGAGAAAATAGGAAAAAATGACTGACATTGTTGCTTAAAAAATGACTTAGATAATTATTCAAAATATTCAAAATGCCAATTCATTTTCTGTTGATTGACTAAATGATTAATTGGCTATTCACTGCAGCTCTATTATGCACACACACTTTCTTTTCCTGGATTTGCTGATCATGTTAAGATAAATAGGATTTCATACAGTGTGTGCTTCAGTCCACTGATTCTATGTTTTTTTTTTAAATCTTATTTTAAAAAAAAAAAAAAAAAATCAGGTTTGCTTTATACCAGAAAGAGAAAGTAGCAGATGATATTCTCAACATAGCGAATATCCTGCAGTTGAGGGATAACTCATACTGTGCCTCTCTTTGCTTTTCATGACTGAAAAAATTAGGTATGACTACTCTTCAAGGCTCAGCTACAGCTGCAGGGCAAACAGGGTGAAGGACAAGAGTTTGAGTTAGCAGAGGAAGAGCTCAGAATCACTCTCTATTCAAATTTAAGAGCTAAACTTTCTACCCGCACTTCCAAGCGTTTGCAGATGATGGCAGTCGATTACACACATCAGCAGCACCTTGGTCAGGGGCCAGATCTGTATTCTGCTCCGTCTCGCCCTCGGAGGAAATTAAAGCGCCGATATGTAAAATTCTGAAATTGTCTGCAGTCATTAAATATTCACCAGCACACAGCACATTTGCAGCAAGAGAAACGGCAGACTACTGGCAAACTAAAACTCCTTTCCCCCTCAACACTGGCTTTTGGCAACGGAGACATAAAACAAGGGAAAACAATAAATTCCCACCCCAAATGTTACAGAAAGGAAAAAGTAACCCATTGCAATTCCTATTCTACACTGGACACAGTCAATCTGTTTCAGTGAAGTCAATTTATAATTCCAGTCTCCATCTCCACAGCTACACGATGGCCTCTCAGGCTGACTAGCTATATGATTATTAAAGCCTAATATGAAACAGAAGTCACGTTAGAATTCCTCTCAATCTTCACTAACAAGCCAGGGAAAGTAAATTAACACCTCTGACGCATACAACCTTGATAGACAACTCCCATGAATGCTCTGTATTGACTCATAAAAGCAGCCTAATGAATGGGAAGAGAAACCCATCTGTCCAGTCAGAGACACAAGGAGCAATACCTGTACCGACACATGCGGACGAGGAGATATTTATTGTAAAAAAAAAAAACAAAACAAAATCCATGAACTAAGAGACCCACCGTGTGCCATCAGCTTTCCAGCTGACTTTGTATGGATTCTGTTCCAGGAAACGAAGATTTTGTCTATCCATGGACACAGGCTGAGCACCAGGAAAACCAGATCTGCAACAACAATGAAAACACATTTATCTATTTGATAACTAACCCCCACAAGAATTTGACAAATACTCTCAGGTCTGTTAGGAGTGAACATCAGAAGCAACAGGTACACACGTTTCATTTTCATATGTATGCAGCTGTTGCACATCACTTCTAGAGACCTGCTATTGGCTGATCCAGTGCCTAGGAGGAATATATAATTGTAGGCCTTATTTTACACCAAGGAGTTGTAAAATACTTTGGTCCAGACTGAAACATCCAAACAACTATTGGGTGGGTTAAGATTAAATATGTACAATCATTAAAATATACTAATAATTTCTAACTAGTTGAAATATGTTCTAAAACATCTCTCAAAGTAGAGAGGTGCTGTCAAAGGCTTCTGTGACCCATACTCATTAAACAGCCTGGCAGCAGTGCAGAGATACTCCCTGCTAAACTTTCTGAGTGAGTCTCACTCTTCTAACCAATCAGAGAAGGCCAAAGTCTGCTGTGGGAGCTCACAGCTGTCAATCAATATATATATACTTGCAATCAAACAGGTGCATGATGACTGGATGAGCTAATACAACACCTCTTAAGGAAAATGTATGTTTTATGATGGGAGGTAGACTAATGAATGTCTTGGGCGGTGATGTAGTGCAAAAGGTGCCACAAAGTAGAATAACAACAACAAACATTGGTTCTAGACACACAACAGATCCCCAGAAAATAGTCATTATGTGCAAACTACAATTAGATTGCATATTAGAAGATACAAGCACACAGAAGTATTGGCAACAGCAGGTAGTGGAAATAGCAGCATGGACTGTTCCTTCTGCTGTGATAAGACACAGCAGTTGAGCCCACTCTCTGCAATTTCATTACAAAAGCTGCAGCAGCATATTTATCCAGAAAGAAAAATATATTCCTGACGCTGCCGCCCATCTCAAACTGTCAAGATGCTCAAAAAAAAGAAAAAAAGTGATTTAAGACAAATGAGTCATTCACAACACAGTACAATAAACACATAGGTATGCACGGACCCTTTCCCTGAGGGGTATGAGGAGGGCTAAGAGAGGCTGTTACCTGTCCCACTCGGCCATCTCCTGACACATTCTTTGGATCTCGCCTAGTTTGGGTTGTGTGGTGACCTGTGTGACACCTTTCACTGTGATGCCTTCAAGGAATACTGCACCCTGAGAGGTAAAAATGAAAGAAAACAGACACTTGAACTTAGATGTATCGGGAGAAAAAACTAAACAAAAAGAAAAATGCGCATACCCCACCTACACATACAAAAAAAAAAAACATTCTGAGTACCGGTGATACTTTCCAAACAGCTGCTTCTTTGCTTTATGAATCCCTGTGTGCAGAGGCAACAGGTAGAAATATTATAAATACAACCTTCCTTTTCACTTCTCCACATTTAAAACCATTCTCACTTGAATTATTTTATGAATCCACCTTATAAAACCTGCTCATCTGCTTCAACTCCCAGGAAACTGGACTTCACCCCTAAGCTCCTGTTAATGGTTTATGCAGGAATCCACTCATATCTACTTTGACAGAAATGCTGGCTACATCTGCAGCACTCATTTCCTAATCTCACTTATTTCTCATTTGGCAAGACCTTTTCCGTCTCATTCAGATCACTCCCGCTAACTGGTATAATATGATAATTTATGCCAATTAAGTATAAATGGCTGCGGTGAGAAGAGAAAGACCATGATCATGATCATATAAATTAATTTGCCACCTTTCGATCTAGACGGAGTAATGTGCATTAGACAGAAGTGCTAATGCTTAACCTCATTCATCTGCCTTAAACTCAGGGACCATTCACAGTGGTTCACCTTGTTTGCACGGTCAGGTGAGAACAAGACTGTCTGAACATTAGTGCAGAGTTTCTCCAGGGTTCACCAAATCAAATTCAAGTATATTCAAAGCCACACAGAATGCAGTTCAACACTTTAAATCAGTTTAAATCAGTGAGGATGATATTCATCAGAATCATAATTTTCTCTATTAATCTTTATCAGGAATTCCCACAACTACCAAATAATAATTCTTAATGATATAATTAACGTAATTAATGTGTCCTGGGCCCAGATAAGCAGCATAAAAAGGATTCATCTAACTTCATTATCAGTCTTTGCTAAAATCCACACTTGCCCATGATGAGGTGATGAGCTTCCTTGCTACTGTAGCAGCAGTACTGACAATGTTTGCTACAGGTCGGATGTTGCTGAAACTCCACAAAAAAGGCAGAGGAGTATTCGGGTCCTTTACTTAAGTAAAAGTATCGATGCCAACGTGTCAAAATGCTCCATTACAAGTAAAGGTCCTTCATTCGGAGCCCTGCAAAAGTAAATAAGTATTACAAGCAAAATGTGCTTAAAGTATCAAAGTAAAAGTACTTGCTTGTCCTGCAGTGAAATAGCTCATGATACCTGGACTGCATACCTTGGCAATGGCTTCCACAAGTTCACCTGGAAACTACAGGTAAGTCTGTTTCTCTCTGCTGCCGCTTTTTCAAATAAGACCAGGCTGGATTAAAGTTAACTTTTAATGGATGTTCTGATGTTTTGTCAAGGGTCCCTGAGGAACAAGCGCTAACGTTAGCTAAAGTCATGTCAGGTTGCTAAGCTGTGGTTCCAAACCTGGCCATCTCCTCCTGCACCATTTAGCTCTGTTCAGACCCGCTATCAAGAAGCATCTCCACATACATACAATATAAAGTCGGAAGCCAATTAATGATTAATCCGAGAATGTACTATCCAAAATAGCAGAGCAAGGTTTCTACTTTTCACATCAAAACTCTGTCTCATCCAATCAGACTTTATGACATTTCTCCTCATAACAGCCAACTGGCTGCCAACCAGTCTGACTGTGAGGCAGTCCACTCAACCAAGAGACAGTATTGCTTAATGACAGTGAAGTAATGCAGTCTGCAAGAGCTGCTCTCTTTCCTCTGGCCTCTTCCTCCTAGACCTGTCTGCTATATCACACTCTCAGCTATTAGATTTGCCTTGATTCAGATTTTCAGAAGGTTCTGTGTGTAATAATGATGAACAAATATTTATACAAATCTATGTTTTGTTTTACTTTTTGTGCTTTTGTCTTAGCATTGCGTGCTGGAAATGTTGGTGCCATTTTAATTTAAGCTTCTTGTAACTACTCAAAAGTATTTGGAAGAGAGCATCAGCTGAATGCAAACACAAGAAAACCTAATTATATGCAACTGGAGATGATTCAACACTTCTAATTTCACTCAACTGCACTGAAAGCTTACATAAAGACAGATAGGGCTTTTATCTAATCAAAATTATACCTTTGCCAGCCGTTGAGAAGATGTAAAGCTTAATTTTATCTAAATCTGAAGATTCATTTCATTGGATTACTATATACGGTTGAACATAACAGTCTTATCACTCAGAAGGGAAGCCTCCCTGGAGACCCTGCATCACCCTGCATGTGCTCCATGTCACGCAGAGAGGGGTCGAGGGATTTTCTACTTAACAGTCCATTTCCTGGAGCTTCCCGGAAGTCTTACCAGTTTTAGCTTCTCTTTCTTTCGTTTGCCAGGCGCTGACCCAGAGGAGCTGGGGCCCGACTCTTGGCTGACCGCATTACCATCATCGTCCACTTCCCCATCGTCGTCCTCAAAGCACCACTCAGGCAGTGCGGGGGCGGGGGGCGTGTCCTCCTCGTCCCCATAGCGACGGAAAAGCTCTTTGAGGTAGTCTCCCTTGTAGATCCCTGGGGCCCGGGCCTGAGAGAAAGCAGCCACAGCTGCTTCGACACTGATAAGAGACAGAAAACACAGACAGAGCATCTTTTAAGGTTTAAGGTTAAAAGATTTATTCTTTTATCTGGGGGTATAGTTTCAAAATATTTTATCTTAAACAAAACTTCAATGAAGGGGTGAATTGTATTTAGAGCTGCAACTTTTATTTCATGATTCATATCGATAAAGAGCTTGATTAAAAAAAGACATCATCAAAGTTAACTGTAATATTTCATTACAAAAGGACAAAGTATTATTTAACACTGTTTGCTTATGGGATTTAAAAAAAACATTGAAAAATATTCCAGTCTATGAAAAGCTTTTCTTTGGAGGTCCACAGGGATCAACTCTAGGGTGCTTTCTTTTCCTTATTTATGTAAATGTATTCTCATATGCTTTTTGCCAGGTAATGACTGGCAACAATTTCATCAAATCAAAATAACTAATGTCTTCTCTAGCAAATTCTGCTAGTATTCCTATCCTCCTGTTACGTTATTCTATTATCTATTCTCTTATTTATTCTTATAAAACAATCCCCATCACAGTTTCCCACAGCCCAACACAAAGTGATCAAACTTTTCATTTCAATGATATAAAACAGGAAAGCCTCACACTGGAGAAGCTGAGTAGACAGGCATTTAACATTTTTGCCTGAAAAGGGATGAACTGATGAAAATGTCAAAACAGTGCCAAATTATCAGTCTGTCAATTGAATAATCCATTTATCAACTTAATGTTTCAGTTCTAAATTTCTGACAGACAAACAAGACATAAAGACATCTTATGCAACAGAGAACCATGATGGGTATTTGGGTATAAAAGATTAATTGAGAAAACTGAATTAATTTATAATTTTTTGTGGCAGTAAAAAAAAAATGAAGACAAAAAAAAAAAAAAAAAATCTACCAGTGTTGATCATTTGAGAGTTGAATTATCTCCCAACACAAGATACTGGACGAGGACTGTAAATGCTCTCAGAATATTCAATACACAGGAAATAGTGGGTGGTGGGAGGGTTTTATCAGCCTACCAGCCTCTAGTGATTCTGCTTTCTCAGACTGCTGCTCCACCTCTGAGTAAAGAGACATCCCCACCCACCGGCCAGCCCACCCACTCACCCACCCCCTCTGCTGTTGTAAATTATTTAAACATCTTTGTCGTGGGGAAATGAACTCGGTCACTGCTGACTGGCCAGCTTGGGTGGGGGCCTTTTTTTTTGGGGGGGGGGGGTTGAAGGGGGTCAGTCCCTACCTCCAGTCCATCTTCTCCACCAGGTACGCACATATCAGAAAGCCTGTCCGGTTGAAGCCATGCGTGCAGTGAACACCTTTGGGAGAAAGAAAAGCAGCAAAAACTAAGAATCCCAGAATCCCACTTTAAGTTTACATTTACACTAAATCAAAGGCATTTAGAAAACACTTTCATTGGTAGAATATGCTCAAAGTCACATCTGCAGTTTATCTCGTCATTATGGCTTCATGCAATCAGTTTAATGCAGAATAATGTCAGCAAGGCTTCACTATTTCAACAGCCTTGTGGTTTAGCACAATCTTATCCATGCTCTCCTCTCACATCAATAACATCAGTTCTCTTTGAGATGTGCTGAGGTTGTTTTGCGCGGGGGCATCATCAAGTCTCACAATCAAAAGACTCACAGGCAGATCCACCTCTCCTTAGAGGGCCGCCCTGCCTTTATACGCACATCAAAAAAAAAAAAAAAAAAAAAAAAATCAGTCTGACACCAGCCGCTGCACACACAGGAGAGACCCAGAAATTGATGAAACATTCAGGGAGGTAAAGAGTGGATGATAAGGGCACATGAGAAAAACAAAAACAGAGAGAAAGTGTGCTCTTTAAAGCAGCTTCTGTAAAGCAGAATTTGGATTCCCAAAAAAAGACCCCTGAAGATTGTAGTAATTCAGGATATTTCAACAAAGAAAAAAAATAACTTCCCAATTTTCTTTTAACAAAGTGACAATTTCAAACGAGCATCCCTCAGCAGGTACCCAGCAGGGTTCAAACTACACAAAATAAAACCATCTGACTCTCATACTTCCACTGCACAGGAAATTTGCCTGGCAACGCCAACGCTAATGAAGATAAAATGAACCAGTGTCAGCGGACGGGGATCGCATTTACCAGCCCAACCGCCTAATTTGGACGTGTGTACTGCAGAGACAACAAAGCCTAATCACCAGCTGGCCAAAGTCAGGCCATTACAGAGATGACATTCACACATTCTGCTCTGATGTTTGAGCAGTCTGATTCCAAACTCAGACAGCAGCTAGTAGGTAAGAGCAGATCTGAACAGATTAGAAGATGCTATAGAGCACCCTGCTGTCAGTGATGTGAAAGTGCACCTTGAATGTCCAGAGGAGCCCCCCCCCCACAGGCTGCCTTTAGGCACTGTGTACAGAAGCTTACCCTCACAGAAAAAAGTGAGAGTATGCTGCTTAAAAACAGGACAGATAAGAATAAAATATGTTGTTATTCCACTAGAACACCTCCAAGCCATTAACTGAGGTAGTACATGAATAATTAACAGTGAGATTCATAAACACCTTGTTTTTATACTTAACAGATTCAGTTAGTTGGCAGTTTATTAACCACACCTTACTAAAACGAGCGGGGTCTAATACAGCAGTGCTCTAATAAATCCTCTCTTCGTGTTCAGTTTTTATTGAGGTGTTGATTCAGTGATAAGATCGTTTTAGAGGCTGCAGTTTGTGGTGCTGTTGAATTTACATCAGTGAGGCTACATACCAGACACGCCACTCTGTGACGTCTCTAAAACTGAACATTATAACTTTCATGCAAGGAGGATTCACTGCAGGACTGCTGGATTAGACTGCATTAGTTTTACCTGTGTGTGCCTAATTAACTGCCAGCAGAGTGAATAATTTGACACTAGCACAATTATCTTAAAGGTCACATTTTACATTTTTCCAGTAGAAATTTTGATATCCATTATATGAAGATATATTAAATGTAGTTTTCCATTCCCTCTCTCAGGCTTCTCTCTGGAGCTATAGTATCAATTACTGTGTTTTATTGTGTAAAAATCAACGATTTATAGTGGATAAACTATGTATTGGGGAAAGTTTCTAATGAAACCTAAGTTGGTGTTTCTGTGCAGTAATTTCATGTTACTTGATACATTGATATTAACTTCATTATATGAAGTGCATACTAAATAAATACGACTGTGAAAACTAGAATTACAGTTTACTTGCAGTTGTATGCCTCTGCCACTTAGAATCATAAAATCATAAAATATTATCCAGGTACCGAGATATTGCGTTCACAAGGCCAAAACTGTATTTTGTAAAGTCCTCGTGACCTTGACCTTTGATCAGTTCATCCTTGAGCCCAAGTGGACATTTGTGCCACATGTGAAGAAAATCCCTCAAGGCATTACTGAGATATCACATTCACAAGGCCAAACCCGTGTTTTGTGAGGTCATCGCTAACTTGACCTTGATCTCAAAGATTTAATCAGTTCATCCTTGAGTCCTAAAGAATACTTGTGGCAATTTTTAATTAGTTCTACCAAGGTGTTAATGAGATATCACGATCACAAGAATGGGACGGATGGATGGACGGACAGCCTAAAAGCATAATGCCTCCTGCTTTGGCTGTTGCTGGCGCGGAGGCATAAAACTCTGCCCACATGTGGACATCTACACAATATTAATTTTTAAACCAAACTTATTGAGCCAGGTTTCACCTAGAAATCACCTACACAGCATTCGGTGGGAGAGAAGTGCTGTTTACTCCTACATACTTATAAAGCCAAAAGTATGGTGAATCACACAAGACTGTTTTCTTCAGGATGTTTGTTTGACAGACATGCACGTTTGCAAATGCTAAACAGTGACACGTGAGCAAGCCTTGGTACGGCCATTAACGCCCAGCTGCAACACACAGCTACTCTGTGACCATCAGCAGTCACACCGGTTGCACTGGGTTGTACTGGTTTTAATGGGAAGAGTATAAATGTAAGAATTACAAAATTGCTTATTGAATTAAAGTGAGAACAAAAAACTTAACGTCATTCCCATTAGAACCTGTCCATGTTGGAGCAAGGCTGCTCTTTGCTGGACAGACAGGGTATTGCTACTAATAAGCTGTTGTAAACCTGCACTCTATGGACAAACATTACAATATAAATGTTCTGTGCTTTCACAAAAGGACCTGAATTCAAGGCGCTTTCAGTCGTTTCCCCGGTTTTAAAAATGAGCTTCCACACTCAAAATAAATGTTGTCTGAAGTATAACAGCACAATAAGTAGGTTTATATATATATATATATATATATATATATATAAATAAACTGGTGTTATACATACAGTTTATTTGCATAGTAACTGAGTATTAATCTTGTACTATGTATCACAGAAGCAAAGTAATAATATAATTACTTCAAGCTTTTAAAATCAAACCAGAAAAAAAAAAGAGGAAAAATATTCTGTTAATCACAATTTGCAGAATGCTGTTACATTTTACAGCCCACGCCATTTATATTATCACAGGAATAATGCCAATAAAAATCTCAAAGCCTGTCTTAGTGAACCACAGCTACTTTATTTTACAAATTACCATACCAGAACACCTTTGGAATAAATAAATATGAGAACTGAATGGATTAAGTCCAACATCTATAATACTAACATGACATAAGCGTCTTTTGCTATTACTTGTATATGTTCTGTGTGAGTTTTAATTGATAAGGCATTCAGTAATTTACCTTCTGTGTAAAGAACAATCAGAACAAACTCTTGAAAATAAATATAGCTGTCAGGAATTGTAGGATACGACACAGCTACCAAAGCAAATGGATTATTGATTATACTGTAAAGTCAGTGTGAACCGAGTATGCGAACACACTTTAGGCTAGTTATAGGAATATTATTGTCACACCACAGTAAACAATGCATACTCAGAAAAGTACATAGAACAGCCCCTCACAGGGCCCAGTATAACATTAGTGTTCACTGCACAATAAAAGATCCATTGTATTGTTTTTAGAAATAAAGTAGAAGTGCTGCAGATGCTCCTGCTTAAGATTCAAGGTTTTTGAGATGTTGTTCATGTTGTGATAACTGGAGGCTTGAACATGGAGTGAAAACTGTGGGGTGGTAAAACATCCCAACAAATATAAATGGGTTATTTCTGAGGCAGATCTCCTCCGGCAGTCTGAAGAAAATGATGCACAGTGCAAAGTCATTTACAACACCAGCCAGTTTTATACCCTTTGAAAGTCTACTTTCATATACAGTATCTTCATATTCTTCTCTGAGAAGATGTGATACACATGACACATCTTTGGTCACACTGATATAATCTTTAGGACTTAAAGACAGAGACATGCAGAGAGGCTTCTCTTGTTCTGAATGTTTAACTTTGAACATTGAAGTACACTAAAGACTAATCCAGTTCTTTTCTCTCAATGAAGAACAATCAAAGGGAAAAATAAAGTACACTATTATCTACTACTAACCTACAAATTATTAAATCTTTTCCACAAAATCTTATGTTAATCAAAGATTAAACAAACTTAAAAAGATTTCAAGGTGATAAGAAAAGTTCTGGATTCATTTCTGACATCTTGCTCATATCCCTTAAGAAATCAGGTCTTATCAGGTCCAGTACACGTCTTCAGAGAAGAACTGATCATTTCATCACTTTTAAATATTCAAAAACTGACAGTTATATAAGCAAATTTAAAACATTAAAATAACTGCACTTAAACCAAAGAGGAGCAAACTTTTTTTTTTTTTTTTTTTAAATGCAGCAACAGGTAGTGTTTCCTCAACCTCAGATTTAAAAACATAACACACAGTAAATATAGTGATGAAAGTTTTGATTCTACTAATTCATATCTCTGTAAATTCCAGACATCCCAAGGCTTTCAAATCAAAACATGTTCACAGCTATATAAACATTTGGACTATCAAATCTGTGAAAGGAGATGTTCCCATGCAAGTGCAAACATGGGAACGGAAATGAAGCAAAAATAAATAAGGTCTGCAACAAGTGAAGCAGATAATCATTCACTGATTTGATCTCACCGTTAAGCTACGGGTTCCTTACCTATCAATTCTGTGGGATTCTTCTCCATGAAGTGTTCGCAGAGTGTGATGAACATTGCAGTCGTGTCTTTCGAAGGGCATTCCCCATGACTAAAACAAACAGAATGACATCAGATTTATTACATCAGCTCTGAATGAGCAACAGCTTACAATTCATTTAACTTGTGACAGTGGCTTCACTCATACCCTTTACACTGAAGCTTCACATATTTTACACCTTCTTTTTCAATGTCGTTGCGGTCATAAAAGCGAGTAGTGTTCGTCAAATCCACAAGCAAACCCATTTTCACCTAGAGAGAGACAAAAACGCACAAGGTGTGCCAAGGGTTTTTCAATTTCAAAATTTTGCTCAGAACTTCAGTCATCATGGAGTTACTTACTTTTAGACTTTTTAAGAAGTTGGACAGCATGCTCGGGTGAAACCTGTTCTCCTCTGCAACTTGGTCATCATATCTGGGACCCAACATTGTTTTCATTGGCAGGAATTTACCTATGAGGGAAAATACAAGCAATGAACCAGTGGTCTTGTGGTATAAATCCTCTGCACTCCTCGTAGGGACCCTGTAGCAAGGGACTGAATTTGTTAGCTGCCTTACCCAAAGCTTTTTTTTCAAAGGTAGGTTTTTATCCATTATTTAATTACTGAATTCTGCAAAGCCCAGTCTAATACACAGTCTAATACACAACATTCTGTCCATTTTTTTTAAACCACAGTTGCCATGATCAACACTTATTACAAGTTGATTGATTAGTGTATTGACATAATATAAACTGGCAACAAGTTTGATAAAAGATTAATCATTTATGTCTTTTGAAAAGGACAAATCACTTGTCTTAGTCTCTAAAATGTGAATACTTGCTATTTCCCTCTAATTTTCCATGATAGTAAACACAACATTTGTATTTTTGACAAATGGTCAGACTAAACAAGACATTTAAATATGTTACATATCTTACACTTCAGGGAATAATAATGATAATTTTTCACTACTTTCTGACATGTTATACACTGAACAAGTAATCAATAATTAAAGAAAACTTGACAATTAATTATTTCTTGATAATTAAAATAACTGTTGGTTGCAGCCTTACAGTTCTCCCATGATGGAATGATATAAACTAAAATAATTAAGTCCTTAAAACTACAATTTCATACAGGGTACCTCTACAAGACCAGGTGAAAGATGGAGGAACTGATATTACTGATATTGTACTTCAGCGGTAAAACTCTCAAGCAAATTTGTGATTGAAGAAAATATGTAGACCTAAATGATGTGGGGTAAGCCTGGTGGTCTTGGGCTCCCTAGCACTTGCTTGCTTTGCTCTGATAATATAATTTTTTAGGTGAAAGTAGGTGCTGTGGTCGTGCTAAATCAAGCATTAAACACTAAATAATTTGTAATCATTGGAATATCTAACCTCAGCTAATATCCAAGAAAACTCTGGACCCATCTGTGCTATGGATCTGCCTTGAGACTTAATACCTGTCCAGATTAATGCAACGGTGCAAAGCACAGGTGAAGTGCGGGTGGCTCAGGCAATGCGGGATCCAGGTAAACATGTACAGACACACAGAGTTTGATATCCAGTCTGTGGTTTTAATGGAGAACGACCCCCACACACCGCACACCACGCACACACCGCACCACCACGCCACAGCCTCCGGTTTGTTTTGACACGTGATGCTTTGACAACGAAGCTAGCCAACTCAGCAACACTTTCCACTGTTCAGCAGCACTTTTTTCTATTGGGAAATAAATGAAAAAAAATAATAAAACAATAATAAAAAACACAGCTGACAATATCCGCTTTGACTCGAAGTTAAATTAGATACGCTAGCTGGCAAATACAACGCCGGTCTGCGACGAGTTGAGCTTCGACGAACCGGTTAGCCACAGCTGCCAAGTCTGCTAAACGGACTCAGTGTCACATTACACTCCTCTTCAAAAACACGGCTAATTCAGTTTACCTCCCTGCAAATGGCAAACATACACAATGAATAGAAAAGGTCTGCGCTTCATAAATCACCTGGTGTCATTCAATTAAGTCTGATGTTATGTTTAACTACACCGCTCATTTACATTGCCATTTTGTGATGCTAACCTAACAATTTCAGTGCGACTAGTGATAAACCAAGACAGCTACACGCCGCTTGTGACATCGGGACAAATTAAACAAGTGATTAAACGGGTTATAATGTTTCAGACAAGTCATGTTGTATTAGCATAACCACGGCACGCAGCTAACGTTAGCATCAACAGCACTACGTACACAGAGCTGGTTAATCTAACGCTAGTTAGCTGGGTTATTAGTTTTTCGCTCACCTGCCACAGGTTGTCCTCTTCTGGGACAATTCCGCCATCGAGGAGGTGGTCCGTTGTGTGACATGGTCAGGAGATATTTCGGTGCAGTGAGTCGTTGGTAAATAGCAAGCCCGTGGCTTGATGCTCCCTGTCTGAGATGACGGAAATCCCCGGTTGTCGTTCACCCAAGCACCGCGGACTCAGGGCCTTTCAGATACTAATTCAGGTGAATCATCCAACAAATTTAAGCCCGGTCAACTTCCTGACGGGCCGGCACACAAATACACGACACATATGTTATTTCGACTCTCCGCAGATCCGCATCAAGAAAACGGTATTATCTTTCCAGTCTGTTTTCTTTTGGTCCACTACAGTCACCAATCGAGCTAGCTAGCTAGCTTGTGCTAAACTAGCTAGCCTTCTTCTTCTGGTTGTTAATGCCTGTAGTTCAGACGACTTCCTGCGTCTTACTGCCACCTGCGGGTAAACACGGGAAGAGAGAGGACACAGAACTACAGAACCCACGCTGTGTCCTGAAAGGCCTGGAGAGTGTAAGGGGTGGCAGAAATGTATATATGCTGATTTAACCCCAAACAATCACATATATCATTATTTCCTTGGAAAAGCGTCCAAATCAAGATTTTAACTCAAAAACATACATTATTATGGCACATGAGTGAAGTATTGAACAGAACTTTCTAAAGGTTTATCTATCTGTATGTATATATATATATATATATATATATATATATATATATATATATATATATATATATATGTGTGTGTGTGTGTGTGTGTACTGTGCTTTCAGAGCTTATTTATACCCCTTCAATTTTTTCATGTTATGTTGCAGTCTTATGCTAAAATAAAAATAAAAAAATTAAAACAAAACAAACAACAACAAAAACCATTGTAACATTGTTTCCCTCATCAGTCTGGACAGTCACATGAAATTTAGCTCAGGTTCCTTCAGGACGTTTCTCCATCTCCACACAGGATCTCTGGGTCTCACCTTTCAAACCAAGACCCTTCTTCCTGATGTCTCCGTTAGTCTGGGTCCAGTTGTAGGAGGAATCCTGGTTGACTTCTTCGCTTCAAGAGTGATGGAGACCACTGAGATCTGAGTCTCAACACATTCCTGCCTCTGAGCTCTGCAGGCAGGTCCTTCCTCCTCATGGTTCCTGCTCTGATCTGCAGCTGTGAGATGTTATATAGACAGGTGTGCGTCCAATCAGCTGAATTTACCATAGGTGGACTCTAATCAAGGTATAGAAACATCAGAGATGATCCAGAGAAACCAGAGACATAGAGTCTGAACACTTGTGTCAGTGTGGTATTGCAGTTTTTCCTTTCAGTTTTTCCTAAAACTCTGTTTTCACTTGTCATTATTATCATTGTGGTATTGAATTTAGACTGATGAGGGACTTTTTTATTTTAGCATGAGGCTGCAACATAATCACTTAGTTTGTCTTGATGGTTTTGGATGTTCCAAAACTAAAACCAATACAAAACGAGAGACCAAAAGTCTGAAATGAAAGACTAAACTTTAGGGCCACCTCAAACCCCTCTCTACAACCTGAAATCACCAACTGCGGCTTTGTGAAGCTACACATTCAATCCAAGACGTCCGGTGTTTATCCAGTCATGCTGATCACAGAGCAAAGTCATTTCCTTTTCGCTTCAAAATGTGGTTAAAGCGCAAACTCTCAGGAAGTGAACTATGTCACTGAATGATGTGGCTTTGACTGATTTCATCTGTCATAGCATCAAACACCAGTAACTATTACTAAATAAGACACACTTCAGCACAACAACCCCGCCAACATAATACATCCGCAGACTATATTTAGGTTGACAACCCTTCGCAAACATTTAGCAGGAAAAACATCTGCAGTGGTTGCGTGTGGCCGGGACCGAGAGAAGCTGCACAGGGACGCCAAACAGCCGCAGGGACGCCAAACAGCCGCAGGGTGAAATCAGCCTGTTACCAACCCTCTCCTCACACCTCATTCCGCCGCCGCACAGTTGATTGCACCCGAAGTCGAGTGGGGGTCGAGTAGAGAGGGAGCGTTACCTCTTGGTGCATTTACTTGCACTCGGACATCAGATTTCGTTCTTATAAAGCCATAACTTTTCATTTGAAATTGATCGGCCCAAAACGGGGGTGGCAGCTTGGGTGGCAGGGTAATTTCCCCGGTAGATCCTGCATGTGGTAAAAGTAATGCCTTGGGGGAATTTCTTCGCATTTTGTACAAACATTCACCTGGACTCAAGGATGAACTGATTAGATTTTGGTGCTCAAAGGTCAAGGGAATCCCTACCAATTTGGCATGCTCGTTCACATAAAGTTTGATCCATTTAAGAAATCTTATTGCAGTTGAAATAAAATGAGTGAGTTGCCATGTGGTAAAAGAAAAAGTGAGCAATGAGTAACAGCTTTATAGTTTCAAGCAAGTTTACTACTTTTTTAACAAGTGAAGATATGAAAATACCACAATTACATATAGCTAATATTATTATGTTTACAATGAAATACCAGTTTCCCTATTTACATTTGCATGCTGTCACAGCACAAACTGAAGGGGATTATCCTATGATACAATACTAACTGTACATGCACATACATAATATTTCAGTCTCGGCTGCAGTATCTTGGTGTGTGACAACTCAGGGATAAAAAGCATCTCACCATAAAACAAAAACATTTTTGTTTCTTGTGCTAAATCTTAATAACATCTGGTCCACATTGTGGTGTAGTGGTCAGTGCTGGAAAAAAAAATCAAATTCCTTATCCCTTTTCAAATGAAAAGTTGCAAGAGGCAAATATATTTATCTCAATATCCTTACATCAGGTATATACATCAGCTTGACTTAATAAAGATGCTACAACACATACATATTATTAATGTTTGTAACAATAAAACATAGACAGTGGCAAAATGTACTTTTATTTCCACAAAACATTTTAATACCAGGGTTATGAACTTTGATATAAGAATGTAATCATTGTTCTTTACTTTCATTCCACAGTGGACACCACCATGGAAGATTAACTCTGGAGAGCTTTTCAGAGCTGAAATTCTTACGTATTTTGACTGTTGTTATGGTTATGTTTTCATGGCTCTCACTGACCCTGATTTTGTTCTAACATGTTCAAAGTGACGTAGACAGTCACTGGTGCTGTCTTCTCTTGTTGCTTTACTGGAAGACGATTACACTGTTTATTTGTCCCCTGGGTAGCAGTTTCCACAGAACTCTGACTTCGATATGGGTTGAATGGGCTGTTTTCTGAGGACAGTAATGCTGTGGATTCCCTGGACGAACCTAGATGCTGTGTCTCTACAAATTCAGCTGATTTCTCATTCTGTACGTCTGGTGCAACACCTATAGTTGGGTCAGTGTATTCCTCAGTTTGGTCACTGGCTGGGTTACCAATGCAGCCTGTAGCAAGTGGAGGGGTGGGTGTTCTCCGAGGTTCCTCTGTGTAAACCTGGTCATAGAGACTTTCAGATGAACGAATGAATGCCTTGAAGGTGTTTACTCCCTGTGAAAAACATTCACACACAGAAAGGAAGAACAAAAAGACATAAGTGTTGCTGTTTAAAAACGGAAGATAATTCAGTTGTTTCTTCAAGAGATAAAACCTAAAATACAGAATCATGATGTCTATCATATGTTCAGATTTTAACTTCTATCAGAAACATCATCATGAGACGTCACTGTAGTAATAAAACTGTACATAGACATGACTACTGATGGAGCCATAGCAACCTGTGAAATTATTTCCTAATTATGTTTTCAGACAATTATTATCATTATCATTATTATTATTGTTTTTTCAAGATAAAATGCTCGAATTGCTAGCTGTGTTCAAACAATAGTCCAAAACCAAAGATATTTAGTTTCAAGTTCAGCTTATCCTTTTTGATATTTGGTCAAAATCTCCTGAGGGGACGATTTGAATTTTCTCTGTTTATACTATCTATTCATAGGCTACTTTTCCATTACCACCAACTGCATGAAAAAACATCCAGATCATATTTTCCTCCCCTGAACAAAAATGTCATAGAATTCAATTGTCTCGCTGCTCAGCCACTTTAACATGGATGCAATTCATTCCTCCCATTTCCTTCTCACTGTATTCAACTTTTGAGGATCTGACGGTGGCCACAACGCCAGAGAGCTGAGGCCCGGGTTAGGCACCGGCTTCTCCCTGAATTTCTTCCACCTACAAAGCAGATACAGAACAATCATTGAGAAACAAATTTTTAAGATTTCCTGGTCATAATTGAAGGGTTAATCACACTGTGTCCTTGGTTGAGTGTTTTCATTTGAAATCAATCCTTATCATATCATGACAGACACTGAAAGACTGAAACTTACTGAGTAGCACAGCATAATCCAAGAGATAACACAAGAATTATGAGGATGCTTCCACCGATGCTGAGTGCTGTGAGGAGCCTCGGATCTATCATAGAAAAAATAAATAATGTTGCAACAGTTTGTTGAGCACAATGTATGATTCACATCCTTCTTCTCACTTAGGTAGTAGTAGTTTCAATAAGTAGTATGAGTAATGATGTGAGTAAGTTAGTGGTTAAGATTGGATTAATCATAAAGCCAATAATATGACAGGGGAGCAAATCCTGTCACAGTTCATCCAGTGATGACACTTATTTCATTTCATTTTTTTATTTTTTTTAAATCCTTGGACAGTCATGTGATTTTAGAAATGAACAAATCTCAATAAAACTTACTTGTGATGTCATATTGGTTTACAACCCCAAACAAATATTTAAATAGAAAACAGTAGCTCTGTTTCACATAGGCTTAATTTTCAATTACTTGTTCAATGCTACCTCTTATTCTTCCCAGATCTCATAGCACTAAAACTCAGCTTGTGGATGCTTGCATCCAAGAATCTCTTATTCCTATTTCCTACAGTTTGCCAGGAATTAAAAAAACAGTGGCACCTCTTTAATGTTCTTCACAAGACCTTGTAAATGTGACCACAAACAATTTTCCCTCCTGAGTGGTTCGCCATGTCTGAGGTGTCAGACCAAGAATGCTGAAGGAGTGCAATGAACTGGGTGTTTTATTTGCTCATGAGTTCAACTCTTTGCTTGTAAGAGGGAAAGATTGGGGAGGGAGAGGGGAAGATTGTTACCCTGCTGGTCCTCAGTCAAGGAAATATGCAAAATTATGAGGACTGCAGCTGTACTCATAGATCTAGGAATAAGATGTGTATCATTCGCTCTGGAGATCAGTCTTCACAGTGTACTTACCAAATATTTTGGCATAAAAATATCCCTCACTGCTTTCTGTAGTTCCAGTAAGACCTATGGCCTTGATTCGCATGCTGTAGTAGGAGCCTGGATTCAGATCTTTTAAAACTATGTCCTGCTTTGTGCTATCCACAGTAACATCTAGAAGAAAACCATTACAGAAATGTCATAAATGCATTGTTAGCGGAAATAAATCTCTTCAACCCATGTGCAAACTTCATAGAAATCTGGTGGACTTACTGAGCATTGGTCCTTCCCGAGTACTGTAGAAGATTGTGTAGTTGATAACAGTATCACTGCATTCTTCCTGTGACTCTATATTCCAGGTTACATAGGCGCTTTTGTCTTTAACGTCAACAATGACCTTAGTGATATTTCCTGGACCTGTAAAGACCACATTTTTAAAATTAAACTGATAAAAAAGCCAAATTCATAGGAATAATAAAGTCTGGAGAATGATGTACCTCCAACAGTGGAGCAGACCTGAAGGGCTTCTGTGCCATGACCTGTCTTGTCATCAAAGAGGGGAGTTACTGTGATATTGTATGGCTTCTTTTTTAGGAGGCCTGCAAGGAAGGGGAAGAGTGTTTTGAAAATATACTATGAAGAGACAAGTGATTGTTTACACACATTAAAGCCATTGATGTATTTCTCCTTTAACTAATGGCCCTGCTCAGCTTTTGAGTCATGCTATTGGTGTCCCTCTATGGATAGCAATGCTGTCTGATGGTCAGTGTACCACCTTGGTCCAGGCTGAAACATTTCAAAAACAAATGAACAGATTTCCATGAAAATTTGCACAGACATTTATAATCCCCAGAGCACAACGCCTTTTGACATCAGTGATCCTGTCTTTCCAGTTAGCACCGTCATCAGATCCAGATTTTAATTTGTCTCATACTTTGTGTGACATTCCCATCAGGCTCAGTTGTATTTTGTGTTTAGTCGTAATTAGCTACTGTTAGCATGCTAACATGCTAAATTAAGAGGGTAAACATGGTAAACATTATACCTCTCCCGTCCCATTTTGAGAAAACTCAGGATCCACGAGCATGACCGAGTCAAAGACGGCAAGTAAAGAGTCTTTACTGGAATGTTCAAGCAAAGGAAAACAAACCAGGCAGGCAACCAAGCAAAGAGGTATCAGGCAGAGTTGATGTCAAGCACACAGGAAAATAAGCAGGAGGAATTAGGCAGATGCACAAACAAAGTTGTGGAAAGTTTTGCAAAGAAGACAATCTAACAACTAGTGCGTGGAAACAGGGAGGTATGGGCCTATATACAGTGGGGATGATTAGGTAAATGGAAAGAGGTGTGTGCAGCGGAGCAGCCAACAGGCAAGAAACCAGGCAGAGGGGCATGTTCAGGTCTGAAATGACATGACTGAAATGGCAAAGAAAATGAATGGAATGTGAGAACCACAACATCCAAATGTTAGCACCAACACTGTGAGCGTATGTATGCTGATGTTAGAATTTAGCTCTGCACTGCAAAGCACTGCTGTGTCAAAATGTAGCATGACACAGCTGCTAGTTAGTCAAATGAAACAATCTGACAAGTTTAGAGGAGACATCTGAAATGTAAACAGGTGTTTACACTTTTATATTGTAGTTTATGTAAGCATTAGAAACGTTTCAGTAAAATCTTCATCTGAAAAGTAACTGATAATTAAAGTTATAAAAAAATGTAGTGGAGTAAAAAGTACATTTCCCTCTGATAAGCAGTGGAGTAGAGGTACAAAGTAGCATAAAATGGAAATACCCAAGTAAAGTACAAGTCAACTGGATTGTAAAGAACTAAATTAAATGTACTTAGTTACTTTCTACCATTGTTTCTTTGTTTGATTAAAGATAATCAAGCAGAAAAAAAATTGTAATTGCAAATTGTAGCATATGACCTCTCTCTGAGAAGTGAGTCATAGTTCTCGAAAACTCATTTGTAAATGATAAGGTCTTTCCAGTGAGTGCATGACGGAGCAGCTTTTAAAAGTCTTTTCCGCCACTGTGTCCATTATTTGTTATGTATAATGAAAGACAAATTGATGTGGCGGTCAGCCAACTTAAGCCACAGCTCATGATTCCTCGATGGGTTTGATGACTCAGATTCAATCCACAGGGCTCACTCATTCCATGTTTTAATGCCCATAAAGGATTTATTCAACACCCATCTACTGTTTCATGTCTGTTGTCTAACCTACCAGTTAGTGTTGTGTTAGTGTATTTGCTCTCCTTCCAATAATACTGATTTCCATTGTGGGTCCAGTCGACCATGTAACCTCTGACAGGCTGGTCAGGAGGCTTCCAGCTGATGAGAAGAACACCGTCTGTGGTTGAAGTCTGGATTTCAGTAACTTGAGGGCGGTCTGCCAAGTGATATCAAGTGAAAAGAGGCAAACTAATTGATACCAGATCACCAATATGCATTAGGGCAAAGCAGTGTTCCATTAAAATGAAACCAAATGATCCATAATTTGTTACCCATTAAAAAATGAAAATCAATAGCATTAATACTTACTCTCTCCATGGGCTGGAACGTAAACAGAGTCCTCTGCAAGCAGGGTTTCATTATGGAAGACACTGAGATTTATTCTATGTGCAGCTTGGTTCACATCAACACCACAAGTTGAACTGTTGCACAAAGTATCTGTATAGTTCCCTCCAGTCATGTGTTCATCGTAGGCAATCTGTTTAATAGTGTAGGTATACGTGTCTTGGCATGTTGAAGGAATCTCCTGTGAAGACAGTTTGAAGCACCAAGTAAGTGATGCGGGGATCGTGTCTCTTATGAAATGTAAGGTTGGAAAACTAAATGGGAATGAAGGTGAGGTGAATTTCAAAAATATGCTATATTAAGGCAGCATAGAGAGCCTTCCTTACCGTCCACATGGCAAGGACTTTCCTAACTCCATTTTTCTGTGGTTTTATCTTTCTCCACAGGTGCAGCTTGACATCAGTCTCTGTTAAAATATGTTCCAAACAGTCAGACTGGAATACACTTGTAGGAACAGAATAACAATTAACTCAAGAGGTCTGGTCTAAATTAAAGCCAAAAGCAACAGAACATGGACACTGTTAATACATGGAACAGAAAGCAAAAACAGCCTTGAACTATGGTAATAGTTGTAAAATGAATATGGGATGATATTACCATTAGTCATTGCCTGTTATTGGTTTTTCTGTCATCCTACGAATTCAGGAGTACCTCAATGTCGTGCGAAACAAATCCCTACTAATTATTACTTCAGTGAGAACCTATGAGTATGTGTTACAGAGACCTCCCACTGATCTTTATGCCCTCTCAGAACCAGCAATAATGTTTCTGAATTTCAGTCTTTCACTTTTCTTATATTAAATATTACTAATAGATATTTCTGGTTTTGTATATCTGGTGCAAAACCAACGTTAATTTGTAAACAAAATAATGTGTAGCAGATGCAGATATTACACCAGCAGCATAAATGGTAACCCGAGCCCAGTTTTCTGTTGGGTAGGTACTTTAAACCAAAGTATATACCAACACATCCAGACAAGAGCAGAGACATCCAGATAATAGCAAGAGATATGTTGGCTTTGCCTTCAATTTATAACCCATTGTTGGTTTTAGTTAGTTGTATATTGTTACAGCCCTAGTGTGGTGTTGCTGCTCGCTCTCTCTCTCTCTCTCTCGCTCTCTCTCTCTCTGTCTCTCTCCTGCTCTCACCTAAGCACTACAAACTACATTTATTTGTTAGGATCCCAACTGGCTAGCACCATAGGGAGGGTTAGGTTGCCTTAAGGAAGCTGTGGTGCTGTTCTTGAAATTAACGCTTATGTTGGCTCAAGAAAACACAGATACAAATACAAAAGTTCTGATTTGGGTGTGACTACGACTGTTGTCGGCAACTCAAAGGGCCAACATGACGCATATTCAATTATTTCCCACATGAAACTTAAGTGACAAATTTTCATTCACGGTTAGAGGCCTGGCCTGTTGTGACTGGCTGGCATATATCATGGCTTCAAGCCTTTACAGTAGTAGTAAGTATTTCTAAATAAACTGTTAACATAGTATGAACATCTTTAAGTTGTATGAATGTATGACCCTTTATCTTCATGAGTGCCAGGACCATGAAAGCAGATGCAAAGAGGTGCCATATCATTGCTTAATTATTGTTACAACCAAGTTAAATTCCTCTGCTGGCATTAAAACTCAAACAATTGAGCTATTTACAAAAAAAAAAAAAACATGCACAATATATTTGTGGATAATGATCCACTTTAATCAGTTTCGATGTTTGTAATTTCTTTTCTTTTCTTTGTGAATCAAATGATCAGACGTTATCACGAACTTCACTTAATGGTTCTGAATGGTAGTGTAATTTAATCTTGGCGGCTGGATAAATACTGGTCTTTTTTTCATTGTGACAATGAACCGTTTTGAGCAAACATTGTTCTTACCATTTAGTTTGGTCAGAACCGTCTTCTCCTGGCTCCAGTCACTCCAGGGGGCCTTGTCTAAAGCACAGCGGGCTGAAACTCTGTAGTTAGTGCAGGATTCCATTTTTTCAATGACTTTCCCATTAACTGTATTGTCCAGAACCGTACTGACCACCTTCTAGAAAAAAGGAAATATTTCAGTTAGAAACCTCTCTCACATATACGAAAGACCCAGAAGGTACAAGTCAGAAGAATTTCTCTTTCACAGGCAGATTTTGAACAAACATTTGGTGCTTTAAAAGGTTTGTGTACTTGAAATCAAATGCTTTGCTGTAAAAAAATGTGTGTCTCCCTTCTGAGACAGCCTGTACAGCCTGTGAGAGTTATTTGTAAAGCCAATAGCAAAATCAAAAACAGCTGTGTTCTCACACCTCATTATTTCCATTAGAAGCAATACAAATAGTGGTATTTGTCTTTATAAACATCCTGTTGCTAAAGCAAACACTACTGTCACAGTTCCATAGCACCTTGGCTGTCCACCATTTTGACAAATCTATAATCAAGCAAATATTGACAGGCATCTTTTATCCTACAGCTATTCTGTGAATGTTGCACTGAACCATTCTGCAAGAAACTTAATTTGGGGCAGATTCAGGATTTTTTCTTTACCACTTTCATGAAGATAGTGAAAGAGAGCATTTTTCATCATTTTCTTCAATATTTCACCTTGGCAGAGGTATGCACTCTGCTGAGCCATTCTAGTTTATCTGTTTTTTTGGGACAGGGCAGAACCAAATAAACTTTGGCTTAGTTTTCTGTGATCAGTCTAGGGCAAAACAAGATGGCCTTTACACTACCTATTTGAGGCTAATGTGTTGATAATTAATTGTGTCACGTCAAAGTTATCATAATTGCCAATTCTGAACTTGTAAATAGCATTTTAGTCAACATCAACATATAAGACACTGAAAACGTGAATTCCCTTACAAGGGGAAAATTGCAGCTCTTACCTCTGGAGTTCCATCACTGTCAGCCTGGAAGAGAAAAAGCAAACAAAAATAGCATAAATTAGCCATGAGCGGTACTTTTGTCAGAATCAAAAATGCCTGCATTCATTTCATTATCAGCAATGTTCTGCCAGCAGATGTTGGTTTTTGGTTGAACATTCCGTTGCTAAGCAATCGAAGCAAACAACTTTAAAACAACAAAAAGAAAGCACAAACCAACACACCTGCTGCAGGTCGCTACAAGAGCTTGATCTGTTTAAAAACCTTTCTTTATATGACGCAAATCCTTCCTCATAATCAGGTCACTGGAGTCATCTTCACAGGCACAACAGAAGAAGCTAATTTATAATGTAATTAATAATCAAATTAATATTTTTCTGATATAATCAGGGGTAAGCATCATGGAATAATGCTAAATGGACTGCATTTGTATAGCACTTTTCTAGTGTTAACAACCACTCCAAAGCACTTTACACTGCAGGTCACATTCACCCATTCAGACACATTCATGCAGAGCTAGTTAAATAAATAGTGCTTTTCTTACACACACACTCACACATTCACAAATTGGAATAAAGATGTTTTCTTTTCTTGTCTTTACTTTTTAAATACTACATGCTTGTTTATTCATTTTCTTCTTTAAAAAACCCACACAGTGTGTTGCTAATTCACTACCTCTTTTTAGGTATTCTCTAATGAACTCTAGGTATAAGTTTGCGATACATATCACTGTGTCATTGTGCTATACTGTTTCTTTCTGTCCTGAGAGACACCGAAACGTATGGTCATGTTATTCTGATTTGTGATGTCATTGAAATTGTGTTTTATTCTGTTTCATAGTTGCTGTCTATAGGTCATCAAAGGAGGACATACCTTGCTGAATTTGACTTGACATTCACACGTCCTTCGGGCAAATGGCCGTTTCCACTCAACCCGTAGTTGATTAGACAAGACAGTTACATTTATCTTTGGAGGGATCATTTTCACTGTGGGAATATAATTATGGCAGCACATTAAAATGTCCAATGTTAAAACATGATGAGATCATTAAGAAATACATATTTTTCACAAAATTTACTTCTTGTTACTTACATATGGTATTGGGCTCAAATTCATAATGGTCAGAGGAAGCATTCCAAGCAGCAGTTGTTGCTCTCACAGTAACAGAGATATTCGTATTGAAATGTATTTTATTAGATATGTGCATATCTTTGGACGTGCATGTCGTTACATGTGACTTGCAGATTTCACTCTCAGAAACCTGTGACGAGTTGACACTGAAAGAAGTATATATTTTATATTGAGTGCATAAAACAACAAGAGAAAATAAATATTTCAACAATAATTCTTACACTAACTAAAGAAAATATGAAACCACTCACAGCACAGTGTAGTTTACTTTCAGTGAAGAATTCATCTGATGCTCCCAGTTGCACGTGAACAGTTGTGGTATACCTTCAATCTGATTTTGATAATGCCATATGCATGATATTTTGCTGGGTTTTGCTGTGAATAAAGTAAGTAACCAGTATCATATTTCATCTTATGTCTGGCATCAATGGTCAGAATGTCAGAATACAAGTACCAAAAATATTTCTTACTGTAGGTTCTGATGATGGTGCCTCCAAGGACTTGCTGAGTATCTGCACTGTGGCACTGTAACGTAGCACTGTGGTGAGTGAAGTTTCTCAGTGCCAGTACTGCGTGGGAGGAGTTGATAGTCTTTGACAGGCTTTTGTCAATGCGTCTGTTGTTCAGTGTCCAGAAGATTTTGCCACGGACACATGAAGTCTGGCACCATATCTCGATATTAGATCCCACTTCAATGTACTTATCTTTAGGGAAAACATCGCAGGTGTTCACATGCTGGCCTGCAGGAAATGATAGCGTTGTTCAACATTTCACAATGTAATTGAATTTCTTAATGATGTAACACACCATTACATTAAAGGGGTAGTTTGATATTTTAGGAAATATGCTTATTGTTTTTCTTGCCAATACTCAGATGCTTATATGCAGCTGGAGCCAGCAGAAGGTTAGCTTATAGCATAAAGTCTGGAAATGAGATGAAACAGCTAGTCTGGCTCTGTCTTAAACTAACTAACTAATTAACACATTGGTCATGTGTTAATACAAGTTAAGATTTCATACGGATTTAACATCTTTTACAGGTGGCTGTGTGCTGGTATTGTGTTAAAGTATGTTTCTTTGTCAATATGTTAGCCAGGCTTATAACCTGCTGCTGGTTCTAGCCTCGTATTTACCATACAGACATGGGAGCGGTATCAATTTTCTCATCTAATTCTTATAAACAATTACATAGAACATATATGATATTTTATAAGATTCTTTTTCATCATATTACACCCCCAAAGCTCAAACTGCAAGGCAAAACACAAATCTTTTAGCCAAACAAGTATCTTGCTCTGTGAACTGCCATCTTCAGGTCTCTCCACAGATGTTCTATGGGGCAGCGTTACCAGAGGTTCCTGTTTTCCAGCGAAAACAAACATACCCAAAGCCCCCCAGTCAGACCTTGACAAAACTGTTTTCATGTTGGAAGAAGTGCAATACTTTTCTGAAAATCTCTTTTGATTCTTTCATAGATTAAAACATAAGTTATTTTAATGATACATTGACATGCCGAACTGGAAATGTCCCGCCTCCTCTGGACCTCAGTATCTTGCTCTGCCACCAGACGGGACCCACCTTCGCCGTTGCCTTCCTACTCAGCCTCCAGAGAGAGCCTCTCTCCAGCCATCCTTTCCCTATTTCCTGTTTTAGTTTGTCCTTTTTGCTCACCTAACGTGTTCATGGTTGTCATACTTCCTGCCTTTGTATTTTGATGGATTTGTTTACTGTTTTGGACTGCCTTTGCTTTTCTCATTTTCTCATAAGCCTTTTGTTTGTCTGAATTTTGCTCAAATTCTCTATGTTTCTGTAACCCTGCTTACATCAGTAACAAAAACAATCATAAAAACTAGATTTTTATCTGTCGCCAATGCCTTCTTCCGACTATCAACACAGTGATTTTGTTTTTTCTTTGTACAAGTGGTCCAGTGGACAATATTTACAGTAATCCTGTCATGACAAAGTGGATTCAAACTACTACGATTCTACTACAACTGCAGTCTCACAGTTGCTTTTTAACTTTCATTTACCAGCTGGAGTGGGCTTCTTAGAAACACGGCAGAGCAGATGCTCAGTAAAGCTTTTGGTGCAATAAACTGGTCCTCGGATGGTGAAATCCCTTATGGGCTGAGGATATTCTCTTTGAATCAATTACTTGTGAAAACATCTGCAACTGATGTTGTAGCCCAGCATTTAGTGGGATTGTTATGCTGCTTTTCAGTAAGGAGGGGAGCAATCTGACTCTCGGATGTTTCTTTTGGCAATTCTGCCAAGTATGTTTTAGTACTGCAGTATTTGTTCCAAAAATATTTTTTAACGAGAGTGCTTTGTGAGGGTTACAACCCGAAGAAAGAATATCAAGGAAGACATCGTGTTATGGTCATATCTGGTAAAAGTTTTTTAGATACTTAAAACTACAAATATTGCCCGACAGAACCAGACCTGTACTTACATGAAAACAAGAAATATTATATCTAAAATTCTTTCGAAGGCTATATTCCTCAAAAAACTACAAACTAATTTGTGTTGATTATAAATAACATATTGTTGAATAATAATCACCTGGGGTGTAAAGTAGTATACATTTTAGGATAGTTTTAAATACTGGCCACTGTTTATCACCGTACCACAATGACACAACACCACAATGACAAACATTATGTTATGAAACCAAAACAAAACGAGCATTTCCCAGAACTCCACCAACTGAACTGTGTCAGTCCAGACCTCTGCATTTTTAACACCATGCTCTCAGACACGAAATGCCAAATATAAAAGCGTTTCTTACCTTTACAAATGGAGAAGAATGCAACCAGAACAAATGCGGCCACAGTCGGATACATTTCTTTTATCCAGTTACCAGGACTGAAGGAAAGCGCCTTTTAAGACACATTTAGAGCCGCTGGATCAGCAGACGTTCCAGACCAACATGAGAATCGCCGTTACGCTGCTGGGTGGCAGACTGTGCCCCACACCGCATCGCAGTTCCCCACCAAGTCTGTACCTTCTGCACCAAGTAACGGGAACTGAAGAAAACCCTGAAATAAACGGGAGGTATTACTCAACAACACGCACAGCGAGCAAAGAGGAAGTGAAGTAACTTGACGACTGCAAAGAATCCATGAGGACTTGACTTTGATAAATGGTGCCGCTCTGTCCCGCAGCAGCGCATGAGTATCAAACTGAAACTATAAATTGTGAGTCAGGCCTAATTATGAATCACAGACAAAACATCCTAACTGTCTGGAGCACATTTCACAAAAGAGAACCTGTTCATTCAAAGTAGCCTACCTTTAATATAACGTGGCAAATGCTTCAAGCAGTTCTGCCAAACAAGTGAGTTAAAAGTACACAAGTTAAAGTAGATGAATAAATAGCAGTTCGGGTAGTGTCTGTGGATTGGTCGCTTTTTTAAGTTAAGAGTGCTGATGGCATTTGAAATGAAGGACTGTATGAATACACTTTTAGCCAGAGGGGCTCTATAATGCATCCCAGACTTAAGAAGCTCAGCAGTGATTCTCCTAGCTTTTCCTCCACATCCTGTGGGATTAGAGGTGGGTCAGATGTTTTGGGGGGTTTTCCCACTATTTTGCTGTCATTTATTCTTGCAATTACAGTATAAGTGACCAAACCAAGCAGAAAGGGGAAGTGTTAAGACACTCTCAATGTGCGTAATGTACACAAGCTCAATAATCTGTGAGCTGACACCCAGACAGCTCAATCTTCCAAAGAGACTGAGTCACTGTGAACATTTCTTAAAAACATAGTCTGTATTGGTTATGTTTTTAGAATTATGAAATCCTACAACAAAAGAAAAACAATGTCACACCGGGATCAAAGGCACAAATCCTTTAGTTTGCCCCACAAATATACTAGAAATTTATACAAATACTACTAACAGTCCATACAACCAAAGAGCTTATCCACCAATTAGATATTCTAATAAAGTACAGTAGTTCAGGCTATGTTGTGCTGACACAAATAGAAATGCAACAGTCATTTGATTTCTCTATTAGTCAGCTGAGAAAATTAACCAGTAAGTATTTATAATCTAATTAATTTTTGTATTTTTTATTTTTAAGCAACATTCTCTGGTTACAGATTCTTAAATGTAAGAATTGGATCCTTTTCTATGTCATATACATTATTAAACAAAATATCTTTGGATTCTGATCTATTAGTTGAACAAAACAAGCCTCCTGAAGATGTAAACTTGGACTGTGGAGAAACTGTGACAGACATTTTTCATTGTTTTAAAACATCATATTAACCAAATGATGAGGCTAATCGAGAATAATTGCCAGATTGAGTGATAATGGAAAATAATCATTAGTTTCCCCTCTATGCACATCCAAAAGTGGATTAACTAACTCAGAACTGTCACTGATGAAATGCATGCACGGTTTAAGTGTGAGCAAACTCATGCCACAGCCAAGTCAAGAGCCCCCAACCACATAAAAACATGTCTACTGGGCAGTCATGCTCAGCTCTGGGCTCATCTATGCAACAACATAACAGGAGAAATCTAATGCTACACATTTGTCAGTAACTAGTATCAGCATCATCATGGCTTCAGCTAAGAGGGCTTTAGAGAAACTCTGTATTAACCGAGTGAATCACTGCACTAATATGCCTAGCAATGCATTTGGTATTAAAATACAAATACAAAAAAAAAAACCCGTCTCATTTGCTCATGCTTTGCACCCTGCCTTACCGGAAACACTCAAACCAAGTGGAACGATGCTATCTGAATGTTTCAGGTTTCATGTGGATGGAAGCATGTTTCATCAACCAAGATTCAAGACCTATAACTCAGAGGGTAGTTATACTCTATACGCACTTTCAATGACTTTCTTTGTGTGTAACCAAAGGACACACAACAGTGGGAAGGCTCAGGCTGTTTTATTGTCCATATTTACAATTCTTTATTCACAAGTGGGTCAAGACAAAAGTAGGAATAAGGATAGATAGACAGATAGATACTTGAAACGGAAGTTTGCCATTAACTTCAAGAATCTAACTTGAAATTGACTTACACATCAGACTTATCTCGTTGCCGTACCTTTGTGTTTATATAGCTCCACCTAGTGGCTGGTGCGTATAATTTAAGACAATATTAGGAAAAAATAAATCATTCTAATCTATCAAATTCATTAGTTGTGGTTATGTGTACTAAGCCGAACATCCCCGAAGCCCACCCCTTTAAAAACAAAACCATGTATAATGTCTTCTATGTGCAGAAACATTTTTAAACGGGTGTAATGCTACAATTAATACATTGCGCAATATGGTTCGGTGACGAAAATACACCGGAAGTAGAAGTAGCTAACATGGCTAGCTTAGTTAGCTTGCTAGTATTAGCTACAGTGCTGTTGTGCGACCGTTGAACCGTTTGACAACTGAACTTTTTGCTTTCAGTCATTTAATTTAAGCTTTATTTTCTTTTTAGAAAAATAAAAGTATCGTAAAATAATACCTATTATATATTGGGTAACGCTGGTCGTTACGCTAACACGTTTGTGTAGTAATTACTTCCGGGGTAATTTTGTAACTTGGACACATAACACCCTGCCACCCATCCAGTGGTCCTGTCCCCACTGACCTGCCACCGGTCCCCGCTTTCATGTCGACTGCGGTGCTGATTGCCGCTGTTGTCGGCGGAGGAGTCCTATTCCTTATGCGCCGTTTGTTTCCCGCTAAGAAGCCCGGAAAGCTGCTCCGATATCCAGCCGACACCATGCGGGGAAAGACAGTCATCGTGACCGGGGCTAACTGCGGGATAGGTAAGGCCTTGGCCGGGGAGCTGCTGAAGCTCCGAGCCCGGGTCATCTTGGCTTGTCGGGACCGGCGCAGCGCTGAGGAGGCAGCCCGGGACATCAGGACACAAGCGGGACCAGAGCAGGGGCAGGTGGTCATCAAACACCTGGATCTCGCTTCTCTCGGATCAGTCCGAAGATTTTGTGAGGAAATTTGTGAGGTAAGTTGTGACGGTGAGGGAAGTTAGGACACATTTTCTCCAGGTGAATGGACAGTTTAGCTTTGGAAATGACCGGAGCTGTTGTCATGTGCAATACAAAGGAAAGAGCCACAGGTACTTTAGCTGCAAGGGAACTGTCCATGGTGCTGAACTTAAGGGTTAAAACCTTTTTATATACAGTCTGTGGTTAAAACCCACAGAATATTCTATTTACTGAAAGCTGCTGTGTCTCACATGTAAGGATGTCATCAAATATTTGGCCTTTTTGATTGAACAGTTGCTTAAAGTATTGATAAGTTATCAAAATAGTTGCGGATTTATCAACTAATCAATTCAACAACTAAACATTGCAGCTCTACACTCAATAAATGTAGTGTCCACCTTTTTAAATGAGAAGATTTGCCACTGTTGGCATATTATTTGTAACATACATGTTTTTGAGCAGCCTCTATTATGATACTTTAAAAAAAAAAAAACTCTTCATAAATCCTGTAAATACCAGGCACCTACACAATAACAGGGAATGGGTATCACTTAACTGACTCTTTACTTATCGTGGCTCTTCATTTTAATAGGACTTTTTAATTGTAACATGCTGCACAGCAGACCTGCAGGACTTAATTCAGAGTTCCTCCAGATTTCCACATCCCCTTTTCTAGTGTAACTCACACTGTTCAGAGTTTACTAATGTTCTTTTTTTCTAGGAATATATCGGTAAAATATTGCTTTCTTTATAATAACATCATCTTGCCATTTCCTTGCCATGCGCTAACATGTACCCCCCATAACCACTAGGTGTCTCAGGGTGTCTCCTAAAAGACTTCTATTGGTCCCACAATAATTAATTAGGGCATGTAAAGTGAAGTAAAGGCCTGTCAGTCAAGGCTGTATAGGTTGAAAACACACAGACAGTGCTAGCATCACATGTAAACAAATGTACAAAATTGTTTCGGCTAATTACACAAATCAAGATTTTGGCTGTTTCTGATATAAAGCCACCAGTAATTTGGAATTCACTAAAACCTTCCTAACTG
This sequence comes from Trachinotus anak, assembly GCF_046630095.1. Taxonomy (NCBI): domain Eukaryota; kingdom Metazoa; phylum Chordata; class Actinopteri; order Carangiformes; family Carangidae; genus Trachinotus; species Trachinotus anak. Next base: position 1,731,158 of record NW_027273882.1, on the reverse strand, counting down.
GAGTATCTTAGTTTTAAACGGTTCACATGTCTCTGACCCATTAGGAGGAGTCCAAGATTGACGTGCTCATCAACAATGCAGGCGTCTACCAGTGTCCCTACACGAAGACTGAGGATGGTTTTGAGATGCAGCTCGGTGTGAACCACCTGGGTCACTTCCTCCTCACTCACCTCCTGCTGGACCTCTTGAAGACTTCTGCTCCTAGCCGCATCGTTGTGGTTTCCTCTAAGCTTTACAAGCATGGCCACATCAATTTCGACGACCTGAACAGTGAAAATAACTACAACAAGGCCTTCTGCTACAGTCAGAGCAAGTTGGCCAATCTCCTGTTTACACTTGAACTGGCTCGTCAGCTGGAGGGCACGGGGGTCACAGTCAATGCTCTCACCCCTGGCATCGTGAGGACCAGACTAGGCAGGCATGTTCAAATCCCTCTCCTGGCAAAGCCGCTGTTCTACCTCGCCTCACTGGTCTTTTTCAAGAGTCCACTTGAGGGGGCCCAGACTCCTCTGTATCTGGCCTGCTCCCCAGAGGTGGAGGGAGTGTCGGGGAAGTGTTTCGCTAACTGCGAGGAGGAAGAGCTAATGGCCAAAGCTACAGATGAGCAGGCAGCCAAGAAACTGTGGGACATAAGCAGCAGGATGGTTGGACTCACTAACTAAGCAGAGTCCTGCTCTGTGGACAGTGTTTCAGAGGACTTACGTGTTATTGGACAAGATAATTAATCCCCAGCAGCCCCACAGACTCTGTACAGGGAGAGATGGCTTGTGAAAAGACCAATTGCCACCTTTGGGACAAAATCATTAACTGACTGACATATTGTGCCGATGAAGTGTGTTAAGTGTCCGTGATTAAGTGTGCTGAGAGTACATTGCATAGAGATTGTATAAACTTTGAAAAATTTAAAAATGTGCCTGTAAAATTGATGTTCCACTAAAAGAATCCATGTGAATTTGTGACTTACATTTTGATTTCCTAGAAAGACACTCAGGAATGTGGGGCTAAATAGGAGAAACATCCTAAAAGAGCACACATACACTACATAAAGGGATCCTCCAGGGATTTAAAATTGTATTTCCATTAAGCTGCAGATGATACCATCAGAGTTATACTTTGGAAAGCTCTCTCCAGAGACACAGAAGACATTTTACAGCTGTTTCTACAGGCTAAGTTGTACTCCTCACGATAAATGAGCAGACTTAAATGTAACACTGGTGGAGTGTCTCTTTAATCATAGATTTCCCATTTATCCGTAATACTTTCAAATCATAATATAGCAAATATGGAAGTATTTCAGTGCCAAAAGAGACTAAAATAATTCCTAAAACTTGCGAGTGTCTGCTTGGTCTCAAGTTATGAATACAAAACCTAGATAGCACTTTGCTCATAAGCCAGTGACCAAGATTCACACAGACATGATCAAAGGGAGTGAACTCATCTCGTAGCATTCATCAAAGCCAAGCTGAGCTGTCACATTTTCCTCCACTGTGAGGTCACATTATTGCTTGTGCTGTGCAAATCCTCAGAGCAGAATGAAGAGCATATCCGTTTCTGGTTCAGCCATAGTGTTTGAATGCTAAATTTGTGCATACTTTAGCATGTATTTTTGCCGTGTGAAAAGGAGAGGCGGGAGGGGGCAGCTGTTAATCTAGTTTCCCTCTCTTGATGCGTTTGAAGTGTAAATGCTCTCTGCTGTGTCTGGAGGAGCTGGAACAATAATAAGGTCGACAATGCAGATCAGTGAGCTGCTGCGGCACTGAGGCTCCCTCCCGTGGATGGATCCAGCCTCACATGTAAATGTCCTCTTACCTCAGCAGGTAGGAAAGGAGTTAAAAGGAGATGTAGCAATAGTTATTATAATGTGAAATTCAGATGCACGACAATAAAATCATGAAAACTCCAGAAATGATTGAATGTGTTATGTGTGCTAATAAAACCACTGTTTGCGAAGAAGGCTGAATACAGAGGGTGGACTAAATACATGGCTGCAACTTGCAGTTTTCATTCTTGATCAAACCACTGATTATTTTCACAACTGATCATACATCATTATATGTCAGAAAACACTGAAAAACAAATCACCTTTTCATGCCCAGTGAGAAATCTTAAAACGTCCTGTTCTGAGCTGCACCATTCATCCATTGATTGACAGAAAAATAATAATCTGCAACTAGTTTTGATATTCAATAAATTCAAGTCATTCTTCAAGACAAAAATATATAAATTGTTTGAATAATTTCAGATTTCGTTTGTCTTCTATAAAAAAACAAAAACTTAATATCTTTGGGTTTTGGTTATTGGACAAAACAAGATATCTGAAAGACAAGACAATACATCATTTTGTCATACAAACAACTAGAAAAAAATAGATGTTATAATACATGCCTTAGTCTTGTTTTTGTCTGTCCAACAGTCCAAAATCAACATATACTATATTGATTTTGTTATTACAGAAAATGTAAAAAAAAATTGTAATAATTTACTAAAAATTATTAACAACCTTTCACAATTGATAAGCTGGAACTAAGGAATTTTTGGCATTTTTGCCGGAAAAAGTTGCATATGAATTCTCAGCCATTTCTAATTGTTTAGTTGCTTAATCATTTCAGATGTAACTAAATACAAGAAACAAGTAGGTATTTTTGAATAATTAACTAAATGCTTAGCCAACAAATTGTCAGAAAAGACTGGAAAGTCATGAAAAGGTCCTCAAGTAACTTATTTTGTACAAAAGCTGTTGAATTTAAGACATAAAAAAGCAGGAACTTCTCAGATTTAGGAGACTGGAGGTACATGTTTAAATGTCTTAGAGGATTAAATGATTATCAGAATATCTGGTGATACATTTTTTGACTAATCAGTAAGTGTTAATTCACATCTTAGTGCAGTATATTGGCTGAAAAGGGTAGAATTAGCAGATCTAAAATAACATAAGCTTCACAAATGTGCCATTAACTTGAGGGATCTTTTGATCTTTTGCTTTACATTGCACAGTATTCTTATAATTTTGTCCACCCTCTGTATTAAGTGGCAGCATTTCACTTTAAGCATATCAAAGACAAATGTACGCTGAATATTAGCTGTTATTTAGAGTGTCAGATATCACAAATAGTCACAGCAGAGCATTCATTTCCTCATACTGTAGTATTTTTTTCTTGATGATGACTCTCTATGAAGCACAAATGAACTTCCGCTCAGTTTTGCGTTTGCTTATCTTGGCAAAAATCCCTCTCTACTAACCTATTTTTAAATCCACAACAGTGATAAAGCAGGGCTTCACGGTGACTCAGCAGGCACGCACCACATGGCTACAGAGATGCGAGTTTAAATGATGAAAGGTTCGGTCACTTGACTTAACACTGCGGCTCAGCAGACATGTAATCATCTTAAAAACAACAACTGGTCATATGCAACTTTACTTTGAAGCAGAGCGACGTTAAAACGTCTTGTCTGGTTCATGCGCTCACATCTCAGATCCCCACACAGCTGCACGTGAACGTGAAAGGAAGTGCTGGGAGCTTATATGTGTAATTTGTGCTTTATTAGGCGAACAAAACAACCAAAATATATAAACATGCATCGTAGTTAAAGAAACAAGGTTACAGTGGCTTAATGGGGTGTGGGCATCCAAATCTGAGGTAGAATGGGTGCAGGAAAACCTCTCCATGGGATATAGAAGAGCAAAAACAAAGTAATACTGACTGCTAAGACAGATCTCAAAACGCTCCATCAATAATAATATAACACACCCATCAATACTGTCAAATTCAATCAACAAAAGAAAAACTAAATGTATGTTTCCTGTTGCTCGTTTCAGTGATACATTTTTTTTGACGTCCCCTCATGTTTAACATTCACATTTAAATCCTCACACTGTTTTAGCTGTTTAAAAAAAATGACTGAAACAAATCTATATGCAGTTTACTTCTCACTTAATATACCTTTCTGAGTTCTCAAATATAGGATTGGCAGTTTTTTAATTTATGTACAAGTTCCAGGTTTATCAAGAAGGATTTCATTTTGTGTGATTGTTTTGGATGTACAGTACTTCTTGCTAACAGCCACATACAAAATATATCACTCAATTTGTAGTTACAAGTATATATTTATACATTTGTAATTTAAATACGTACACATTCTTACAAATTTAAGGGCCGCTTGAGCTCCACTTCTCCTGTAGGCCCACACCCAACTCTCAACATGACTGACTTGCTCTGGACAATTATGTAAGTGTAAACTGCCATCCACTGCCATACAATCGAAGCTTTTAGATAATCAGTAATAGTTACACGTTCATGGTACTGAATCATTTGGCTCCTGGCTTCTACTCAAACCATTTTCTATCAAAATGGTCGTGCTAACAGAAGGTGCAGCAGGACACACCAGGGCTTTGCCTCTAACATCCTATCGAAGAATAAACCTGATTGGAAAGTCCTTCAATTCAGAAGTGTTCCATAAAGCTGGGCCTTGGTCAGACTGTCCTTCCTGGAAAGTCCCAGGGAGCCAAATTTTTGGTTATACGGAGGAGGAGGGGGTGGGGCCGGTGGTGGCGACTGGCTCACCTGTGCAGGCAAGCTGTGCATCTCCACTTGATAGTGCTGCAGCTCTGCTGCCATCTCCAAGGACCTCTGGTTGAGAGACTCGGTGGAGCTGTTGGGGCTGGGGTCTACATAATCTGTGCTCTGGCCACCAGCTGCCACGTTGCCCTCCCTGTCTTTGGAGCTCCCTGAGTGGTAGAGGCTGTGCTCCGACCCCTGACTGTCCTCGGCTCGGTAGATGTGGGCTTGGCTATGTGCCTGTCGCAGCCCTGGGCTGCATTCGGGGCTAGGGCTGGCAGCCACCCACACTGGGTCCATGACACCCACCTCATGATGATAATAGTCAGCCCCCTCCTGGAAGCTGCTGTAGAGCGGCCCGAGTCGAATCTTAGCAGGCCGCACAGAGAAGTGCTGCTCTGAGAAGCTGTAAGGTGAAGCCCGGCCAGGGCTGCGGTAGGTGTGGGCACTTAAGTCCTCCACACTAAGTTGTCTCCATCGACCAATCAGCTCCTCCTCCTCAGGGGCTAAGGTGCTACCTCGACGACTGTCCCCGTAGGCCACACTTGGGGATGAAGAGGGAGGGAGCGGCTCATAGGGTTCACTGAAACAGGAGGACATGGTGCGGCTGTAGACAGGCGAGCTGCCGTTCTGGTGGTGGCTCAGCTCTGTCTGCTGGAAGGGATGAGCGTTGGCAAAGCCTCTTGGACTGTCCCTCTCCCAGGACGAGTCACTCTTTCTCTCATAGTCACCTGCATCTCTCCAGTCCATGTAGAGGGAATGATGGCGAGGGGAGGAAGCTACACTGCTGGGTGGGCCGTTGCCTTTGTCCTCAGATCCCCCTCCACTGAAGCTGGAGTAGGAGCTGGAGCCTGCCCCCAGAGTGGTGGGGAACTTAGCAAAGTGCTCCTGGGAGAAGCCGGCCCTCAACCCGACTGATCCCTCCTCTGGATTGCTGTCAGTGGAGTTTTGGGGCCCATACAGCAGCTTCCTCTGACCGTGGAGGTCCATGCTGGGTCTCCGCTCACGGTGCCGGTCGTCAGGGCAGTACAGAGCCGTGTCACTGCTGTACAGGTCAGATTTGTAGGCTCCGCGGAGCCCCAGGCGCTCTCCTGGGCCCAAGCTCTCCAAAATAAAAGCATGGTCCTGGGTTTGTGGGCTTGGGGAGCGGGAGGCCTGGCTGCTGCTGCAGGCCTCGTCTGGCTTCTCGAGCACTTTGGCAATGAGAGAGGCCGGGACAGAGTCGGGGTAGGTGTGACAGAGAGGAGACTCCTCCATGTGCATGGTCAGTCGCTCCTGAAAATCAGCAGGCAGCTGGACGCAGCAGAGAAAAGAGAAGGGCAGGAAAAATTTAAGTGTTGCTGTAGAAATTATGTAAAACTCTCATAGAATATTCTAAGCACTTTATTCAGAGCAAATACTTAGTAATACAAAATATCACACTGGCCAATGTATTCTGCCCCATTTTATATGGTATTCTGATGGATTGGTTTGTAGAGCCAGGTCATAGCAGCGGTGACACTGTAAGAAATTGGCCCTTATTTTCTGACAGTGTCAGTATAATGTCATTGTCTTTGGTCACCAAAGCTACAAATCTGCCACTAGTGGTGGTGTAATGTACCACATTTCTCTCATGATTATCAACATTGTTGGTGTCAAGCGGCCCAAAATCACACCGTGTAAACAGGCCTTAACATAAGAACTCTGCACTGCATACATATTCCATAAATGCATATTTATAGAAAGATAAGTAGCTTGTATGACATTATACTTTCTTAATTTACTGTATCGATACGTGGCTTTTTATCCACTTGGAGTTCCTGTACCCTGTGCACTGCAGTATGTGTGTCAGTATGTCACCTAGTACAGCAGGTGATTTCCAAGTATGTCACCACAACACACACCTGTGCGTGTTTAGTTAAAAAAAAAAAACAGTGTCATTTTCAGTGACAAGAGCATCAACAGAAAATAAATGTGAAAATGGAAGCGAACTGAGTCGCCTTCCATGAAAAAGAAGGACATTGTTCTATTCTGAGCATTTCTCAATAAAAAAGCTTATATCCACTATCTGTGCCTCTCCATAGCAACAAGCATTAAGCCAACTGCAGCACATCATCAACAGGAATCTAGGCAGTTGTTCCTAATTGGCAATGAGAGGCAAGCTAATTATAACTTTGTAGATAGAGAAAAAGACAGACACCACCGAGAACATGAAAATACATTTTATCATAACAGTTTTATTACAACTTGGACCAAACTAAATGCCACTTAATTACTGTCCACACATTTTTCATTTGGGCTTGTTCTGAACAAGATCACAGTTAGCTTTTATGTGGCATTCAGAAATGTGAGCCCAATCATTTTATGCCCTCTCTGTGCTTGTTTTGCAGCAAAACAAACGACTAAAGCACTTCAGTAAGCGCTGAAGAGCCACTGCGCTCCTCAAAATGCTGCAGCGCCATTCATCAATATGCTTTCGATTAGCTTCCACCCACAGGACCAGCAGACATACAGTGAGCGCATGTATAGCCTCCGACCCCCATTATGTTTGGCAATCAGCCCACAGAACAGTTTTTCACTCCATAACAGATCCTATACTGCGCCTAGCCAGGGTGTGTGTGTGTGTGTGTGTGTGTGTGTGTGTGCGCGGAGGGGTATATTATGTGCCTTACATAACCAAATGCAGTTTGCATTGATATTTCCATTCTGCTATATGGGTAAAATGTGGAGAGGCATTCTTTAACCTCATGGACACTTGCCAGCTTTAAAATCTACTCATGTCACACGGGTGAAGCGCAAGCTCCCAGGGCTGATGCAGGGGATAGTGGTGCCAAGCGGGCCTGGTGTTAAAACATTTATCAATACTCACATGCGTTTCTAGCATGATGACGCTGCAGTGCACTCTGTATTTACATTTTGTCTCGTACTGTAGTTTTAGCCCCTTGAACAGTTCGCTGCCTCTCACTTTTGTGCACAATTTGCCATGAAGTGGTTTCTGTGCTGCTCCGCACTTAATCATTGTCAAACAGTTACATGATCACCGAACTCCATGCAGTATAATTACACTCTGACTTATGCGCCGCATAATGAGTGACAGGAGGAGAAAGACTTAAGAGCCCTGGTTTACTTTAGACTCCGGTCTCGTAGATGGGTGCAAACGCAAGAGATGGGCTGTTGTTACTTTTCATATCGAAGCTCAAATATGATTCTAGTTCAATGCCATAAGCATGAGGCAGTTTTTCTGGCAGTATTTAATGTCTTTTAATTTTTTAAGTATAATATTTCTGTTGTTTGACACACAATAACATAATTTATACTTTGGTTGAATAAAATGTTGATTTAAAAAAAAAAAAAAAAACTTTATTTAACGGCAGTAATGACCTCAGTAGTGGGTAAATACTATATGCAGTCTGTGGGTAAACAGTCTGTGCAGAAACAATTTCACTAAAGTATCTATACATGGATAAGAATCACAAAGTATAAATTAAAGATTAAAGATTTTTTGACTTTTTGAAACCTTGCCTTCCTCTTCTCTCAGGTGAGAGTTATTAAGCCGAAAAAAGAAAAAAAAAAAACACAGCTTTGATTCTTCAGTTTCTGCCCTTCCTGCAGTGACCTACAGTAGTCATTGCTCCACCAAGTCTCGTCTCTTATCTCTTCTGCTTCACAAAGGGCAAGATGACCTTCAGTTATAGTCAAGATGGCAAATTTTTTCTCATGTCACAGGTTGAAAATTCAGCTTACTGCTGCTGAAGAAACTCCTCACTCACATCTCCTCTTCCCCACAAATCACAGCTATTTTACCAAATATTTCCCTCTTACCTGGCTTCCAGTGCATTGAAAAATTATTGTTTTGTCTGGGTTAACATCAAATGTCAGTGCAGAAAGCCTGAAGCTCTTACGGGTCGCAGCCTTGGTTGAATGTGAGCTTTGTGAAGTAAGAATTGAAATGCATTCTACTTAAGCTGCTATGGATTGGACTGAAGCCTGTATAGAATGAAAGAAACTAGTAAAACATTTGAGCTAGAAAAGGTGAGATTCAGTGGATTCAACAAAAAAAATAAGATTTGAGTCTGAAACAAGACTAAATGACATGTAAAAGTCAGTTTAAAGCTCACCTCAGAGAGCTGGGCTCTGTAAATAGACTTGTTGCACTGGAGGAGCTGAGCAGCCAGGTTACAGTCCTTTCTGTACAGATCCTATGGAGGCACAGCATGACCACAATTAGAAGAGATAACAGGGATAAATGTTGGAAAATGCTGTTGCTGACTAGTTCTCTGGTCTCTGCTGGGTAGATATCACTTAACTTCTATGCACCAAAACTTACTTTGCCTCTTCAGAAATGTGGAACTGAATCTGACTGTTAAACGTCACCCTGCATAGCTTATTGTGAAAGTCTTTTTTGTTGCTTTTATGCAGCATTTCAAAAAGCAAAAGTGTGAAAAGTGAAAAATTATCCTAAGCCAAGAGGATAGTATCCAGTTTTCTCTCTGTAACCTTAGTTACTGTCCTCATTACATTTTTGGGGTATTTTAATTACTTGAGTTTACCATATACGCTGTTTATCAAGCTGTATAATACACTGTTGTATTGTTACTATTGTGTGTATGTCTCAGTAGGAGTAATGTCATGTTATTTTGGACTTTTGCTGAATTTACATGTATTATTATTAGTCTAATAATTATTTCATTATCGTTTACAACACTATCACTGTTATTTGTACATTTAAATGCGTTGTTTATTTATGTCCTCTTGCCTAAGACCTGCCATTTTTTTTTGCGAGAGACAGTTTTGAGTGGGACAGTAAAAGAGCAGCAGTAAATTCAAGACTACACTGCTGTGAACTGTAAGAAAGTGAAGCTGGGTGAATACTGTCTTGTTATTTTGAGTATTCAAACTATGGCCAGCTTCTTACCCACAGCCAAGAGTGAAATCAATATACATCTTTACTGTCTCGTACTAGAATAGTATTATTAACAAACGTGGCTTGTTATAACAGAGAAAATATCCTACCATGAAAGTATCTTGTTATAATGAGAAAGAAATCTAATTATAATGAGAATTTCAGTAGATTGTACAGTATTTGTGCCTTGGATAGTACAGAGGCAGAACTAATAGGTATTGTTTGGTTTCCTAGACATTAAAGTTTGTTAAAGTTGAGAGGAAGCATCAGTGTGAGCGGTGTGATTTTTACTGGGCTCTTACTCACATTGTCCTCGCGCAGCTTCTCGATAGTGAGCTTGGCCTCCATCAGGTGGTTGTTGAGAACGATGATCTCTCTGCTCAAAGCCCGCTTCTCGTCGTCATGGTGCTGGGACTGATGAATAACATGCATGGAAAGGCGACAACATTTACTTCCACAATAATTTGTAAAGCTTTCAGTTCAAACATTAATCATCAGAACATGCATACAGTTTTTATACATTTAATACAATACACAGATTTACAGTAATTCTCACACCGAGCACATTTGCACGGCCTACAGTGCTATGCCATAAAAAAGTCAGACAAAAAGATATAAGACAAAAAGTCTTATATCTTAAGTGATGAGGCATTTGTCAGATAAGAACACCACTAAAATCTTCTATAATCTTCTATAATGGACAGTAAAACATGAAATGGACTTCATCTTCAGTCTCACAGAGACCATTAAGGCTGCCTGTTTTTCCGGCTAATGACAAAGCATCTGAATGTAACAGTGAAAGCGCTGATTTTTTTACTTTTAGTTAAAGGCTCCATTTGTAAGTTTTGCTATTGCTACTTAGCCAGTGTTAGCATTGACAGCTGTTTACTCACCAGTCCAGAAGAAACTTGACTTGATCAAACTAATCCTTTACCTGCCAAGAGCTGTCTCCAAAAAAAGCAACCCACTTGTTTTGATTAAACTTTTATCACTTCGACTACTGAATTTAATTTAGCATGCTGACCGGCTAACCCCAGCCCAGCTGGACTATCTGGTATCAAACCACTGTAGCTCCCAGGCTGCCCTGAAGGCATATTATAACTTCTTGTCTTTGAAACGCAACAATGGCTGAAGCTCTTGGTGAGACTGGTGAGTACACAGCTCTTAATGCTAATGCTGGTTATGTAGCGTGAGCAAAACTTGCAAATCGCTGCCTTAAATTCTGCTTCACACAAGGCTCCACTCTGGACTCTTTTTTTCTACAGACAAGATGTTCGTAATTTAGGTTTGTACCAAACATCAGCAGACCATCTTTCTTTATACTGTACACAAGAAACCATTTGTGCTGAGAATCCTGAATATCACACTGTAACCTATTTGGAAAAATAAAAACTAAGTTCAATCATAGAAAATAAAGGTCTCTTTATGTCCAAACCTCACCAATATCAGCGCTTGAAAGAGCTATCCACTATTTTGAAGGTTCTACTATGAAACTGTGTCTCGTGTCTGAGGCCGGGTGCACAAGATCCTGGCTCTAAATATAAACACAGCATTAATACTCTAAAGATACACGATACAACCTCACCCACTGTTAGTGTTTAAGTGGTGGCAAAAGATGCTGTAGCTGGATTTTTTTGGTTACTATGGGTAACACAGAGAGCATGACGTCAGTAAACTCAGCACTCCACAGAAGCAAATTTTCTCTTTCCTGTTGGCTGAACTCAGAAACGACTGGTGAGTATTTACTGAGTGCAAGCTTTGCATTCTGTGTGACGCTTCAATTAAGGAAATACAGTCCAGACCGCAACTGTTTGAATGTGCTGAAACACGGAGCCTGGAGAAAAAGAAAAAAGGAAAAAAAAAAAGTGTAACAGCCTGCACTGTATCTGGCAGCTGACATTTTATTCTTGTGGTTTAGGTGTGCAGACGTTTTGTTTTTTCTCTTCAGACTTTCATTCCTTGGAAAACTGTGGCCGTGTGAATAGAAGCACTCAAAGTATATCACTGTTTATCTGTCTTGTAATTACATTCTCTATAGCTGAGCAGGGCCAAGGGGTCAGATGGGTTTGTGGCACCTCTGGAGTAAACAAGCTTTACGATTACAGAGAGACTTAGTCAGCACCTCTCTCACCCTCGAGGAGGGAATACTACGTGAGATGAATCAATAACGGCTGATGAGGACACTTCAAAGGAAAATAAATAAATAACTAAAAAGCTGTTGGCTTATTTTAAAAATGACCATTTTTATTCAAGCAAAAAGCCGAGTGACCTTCAGCACCTTATTACCCGTACCTGGTATCTCACATTGTAATCATGACGACAGTCATTGTGATGATTATCTTGCGCTGTAACAAACCCTTTGCTCAAGCGTTTTCAGCTGTGTATTCAACAGCGAAGACACCTGATGGTCATACAGTGTTCTCAGGCAGGCTCGTTAATTGTATCTTTCCACCGGGGGAAAGCAATGTCTGACAAATGAAGTGAGGTGCGGCACACTGAGGAACAATGGGTTTGCTATCACTCTGCCACTGGAAGGAGGACAGCCAATTGTAATAAGCCATAATTAATGTCAGTGGTACCAACAGCAGGGCATTCATATTCAAATTGGCTCTCCAAGTGTTCTGCACCATCTCTAAACCCAATGACTTGCTTACATGTTTCTCTTTCTTCTGTCTTCAGGTACTTAATAGCAAGCATAGGAATTCATCTGACTGGACACACACACACACACACACACACACACACACACACACACACACACACACACACACACACACACACACACACACACACACACACACACACACAGGCTTAAACACTTACATTTCTATGGATCTTCTCCTCCAGATCTTGGTTGATCCTCTGCAGTGCTGAGTAGCTGCTTTGTATTCTAAACAACACAATAAACTCACTTGAGGATAACAGTTTGTAAATACACATACTATACATATACTGTAGCAGTCAGAGACCTCTCCAAACTATTTATTTTCAGTTTGCACTTTAAAGCACTTGTGAGTTGTTCTTCACACCTCACTGACCTCACTCCACTGATATGATGATTTCGTGAATGTTTTATTCTATTACTTGTGATCCAGAAGGCAGAGACAAAGCAATGTTTTCAGCAAACTCTCAAAATAATGTGAAGCACTCACTCTCTATGACATGGACCTTCATGAAATTTTGTACAGGTATCCATGGTCCCCAGTGGGTGTGTCCTAACGACTTTGATGATCTGCTAACCTTTCTTCATGAGGTTTGCCTTTGTGGTTTTCAGAGAAACACCTCAAGAACTGTTTCATTGTTGAACTGTGTACACATACCCTTTGTCTGTGATGGATTAAAAGGATTGTAGAACTGTTTTTTCATTTTTCCTCTAGCACCATCATCAGGACAAAACTTTGTCAATTTGTCCAATACCTGGAAAACTAATCACATTCCCATCAGCCTTAGCTGTACTTCTTGTTAGCAAGCTGAGCCTGAACTCTTGGTCTTGTGTCTGATTTTTCTCTGCATCTTGTCTTTTATTGTGAAAGTTTGGAAACTTATTTAGAATCTATTTTTGTTTCGCCAACACAGACTTACAACAATATTTTTTTTGCAGACAACTTGGTCTTAAATGTATTTGGCTTTATACCAACTATAGGACTATAAACTGCTGTTTCAGAAATCTCTTAAACTTATACCAAATGCTGACAAGACAAAATGTGTTTCATTCCCAATCTTCTACTTGCCATTCATACACTTACAGTAATGATAATGTTTTATGTTTTATCTTCTTATAATTTACAAGGACGTGTCCTGGAATGAATTTCATAATTTAGTTCTACTTATAAGTTAAGCAGAGACAAAATGTGTCTCTTGGTTTGTTTGTATTTCCTGTTGCTCTTTGAATGGCAGGAAAACCACTACGTGATATCCTGTAATGACACATTACTCAATACACTTTAAAACTACTTGATGCAGTTTATCACTACGCCTTGTACTTTATTAGAGGTGATAAATCTCATGCCATGTAAAAAAAAGTCAGCTGGTCCTCATAAGTAAAAAGATTTGAATTACACACTGTCTCCTCTTTAAATCTCCACAGTATATTTCATCTCTCCTCAGTTGTAAAGCTGCTGTTCATTGGTCCAGGTCTCAAGACATCCAACTCTATATACCCATAGTTAAATAATGAATTTGGAAAGTTCAGAGCAGCACTTTGCGCCATATAAATGGAGTGAAAAACAAAGGGTTTAAAACTTGAATGTCTCATCCCACTGGATAATTTTTATTAAAACATATGTGCCTTTAAAAAAGGGAAAAAAGACCATGTTTAGGGTATTCATATGTGTGTCATCTCTCTGTCCATGTTTGCCTGCTGTAATCAGGTTTTTCTTACAATAAGGATGTCAGTCTCAATTTCCTAAATTATCTGCAAGGAATTGTAGCCAAAAAATCTCCAAAAAGCTCAATTCCTTAAAGCTCTCACCTTTGAGTATATAACCTGAGTGGGGGTGGAAATACTTGTACTCCACTACATTTATTTGTCATCTAGAGTTAGCAGTTACATGTCAGATTAAGAGTTTACATAAAATGATATGATACATTTTTTAAAATACAATGTATTGTTAAAAATTAAACCTGGTTCTCAACCTGTTTGCCTTTGAGGCCCCTGCAAAAAAAAAAAGAAGCAGATTCCAGTTTCTGTCTATTGGTTGTTAGCAGCTTCTCTCAAAGTCTAAAACATGAATACAGATTTTTGTAGCAGAAACTTGTTTTGTCTTCTTTATACTCTATTATTACACGACCCCTCTCATTTATCTTGTGACCCTTTGAAAGGGGCCTGACCCCGAGGTTGGGCACCGCTGAATTAGACTACCAGTGGTTCAGTGTATGTAGTAGTTAAAACTGATGTATCAATATTAACAATCTAATAATGCCACTGTTATATGATGTCTTCTACAGAGTGAGTGCTTTTACTTTGTGGTTTTGGAACATTTATGTAAATGAAGGATCTGAGTGCTTCTTCCACCGCTGATCATCGGTCTTGTACAGTATGTGGACCAACCTGCGCAGCTTATCAGTGAACTTGTCCAGCTCCTCCTGTGCTCGGCGCAGCTCCGTCTCCAGGTACTGCCGCGTGGAGTCGAACTCGCTCTGCAGCAGCTCCAGCTTGTGAGTTGTGTAGGAAAGCCTCTTCCGTAAGTCCTCCTTCTGCTCCAGCAATGAGCTGCACACACACAAGCGAACACAGACATACACACACAGGACATGATTTTGTTCAGAGGACATGATGGGGGAAACAATCTTGCAACCTGGGCATATCCTTATCTAAATGAACTTATCAGGGTCTACATATCTTTTTAATGCACCCCTGAATGGCCATGCAGCAGTAATGAGAATATCATGAGAGGGTGATAGAACTGTGTGCAGAAGTGCTTTGTATGTCGAAAACATGAGCCCAAAACACAGATCTCTAATTAAGAATCCAGAGATACAGAGCTTTTTGAGTCATTAGATCTTTTTTTTTTTTTTCTCCAGTGTTAAAGCTCTGCAACACATCACAGAAACCCAATCATCAGTGAGATTGGACCCGCAGAAAAGAAATGGATGGTGAAATGTGTGATGAAATATGAGCCAATGAACTCTAATACATCATATGAATAGACTGTGAAGGCTCGGATTTACTGAACAGCGATACCCCCCCCCCCCCCACATGTAATTCAGTGAGACAGCACAATGATGACTATTTTTAGAGTGCGTGCATTACCTGGGTTTCAATCTAATAAAAGGGCAAGTGTGAGTGGGAAAAGAGGAAATGTCTGTTGCCGTGATGGATCCGAGTGTGTGCGGCCGGGCTTAATGGACCCTGTATTGACGGACAGATGGAGGAAGGAGGGTAATGACTCTATCTGCAGCCAGATAACAGATAGCAGGGAGTGAATGGAGATGTGGTCACGTTGTGCTCTTTCCACTTCCTCTTTTTGTTTCTTTTTCTCTCTTTTAACATGATAATAGATGCAGAGGGTGGGGGCTGAGAAAAACAGAAAAAAAATATCAGGGGCAGGTTGTTTTTAGTGTGTATTTCAGGCCACTAAATGGAGATATCATCCAGTTTCCATCTCATTAATATGGGGTCAGTCCACACTCGATACAGAGCTATGGTTGGTTGGATCACATATTATGAGTCTAGCCAGTTCTCCAGAGTCTCCTCATTTTAGTCAAACTTTTTGCCTTAAGCTGTGTTATTAATTTCAGACGGTGACACAAATAATACAAATAAAGTATTACTGATAGGAGTCATTCACACACGTCAAACACACACAATACCCAAAGGTATATAATGGGTTTGACACATATACAGTACCATGCTTTGGCTTGCCTCAGCTTCGTCTGAAGGTAATGTAATTACTGTCTGGTAATGCTTTCAGTATGATGAATAGAAAATATTGATATTAATTGAGTTATATGGCAGTAAATATGCACTGCAGAAAGAGAGACAACGCTGCTCCAGAGGCACAAAATCTCACTGGTTGATTTGAATTTTGATGGGCAGAGACTAAAACAACAGTTCTGGAAAAAGAGAAATTAGATTTGTTTTCTGAAAATGGCTCAGAACACAACGTATGATTAAGTGTGGACGACTTATTTTAGTTGGTTAAAGTTTGTACAAGATGGCCTTCATGGTTTACAGAAACTAAAGTTGGTTTTCTTGGTTGGACTGGCCCTGAACGACAAGACCTGGCTTCAATGTCAGAGGCTTTACAGGTACCAACCTCCCTCTCTTGTGGCAGTATGACATTTATAGGTGGAAATTAAGACTCACTTTTCTGATTCAAATAGCTTTTTTCAGGGCAATTCAAAGATTCATAGTCTCTGGTTGTGGGGCAGTGCACTTTCTTCCTAAGCAAAGCCACTGCATCCATGTTCAAATGCACTTTAATATGTACATCAGTGTGTGGTAAGACAGTATCACCATTCACATGGCTGTGATGTTCGGCGCTGATTCAGTTCAGTAATGAGCTCATACTGTTATGGGTTAAAGCTGGATAAGTTCAGTATTAAATTAGGTAAATAGGATGAGTGCTTATACGGTTAAGAGCTCAGCAGCCACCCATCTGCAACAGAGTTATCGTGTCGTGATTGTTTCTGTAGCTTTTAACGATCTTTAACCAAAAAATATCTCATGGAGAGCTTCACTGCTAAAAGCTACTGATGGGACTTTCACACAGGAGACATTCGGACACGTCTCAGTAGGAAAAGCACTTGTAAATGATAAAATGAGCAAAGGCTGGATTTGGTTTAGATGCTTGAGTTTCAGGTTTCACTTTCATGGTTATTCAGTGTAGTCAGTTCAGTTTGAAGATTAGGTGTAGGGTTCTTCCACCTTTGCTAATGAGAGAAGACAGTCATCGTTTGTGCACCTGCAAGAGGTTGATTTCTGAAGTGAGGTAATTATAAGTTACATTGAACATGTTTGAAAAGCTCTTTTCCTGGTACAAGTGAAATCAGAAATTATAATTTCACACTGGACCTGGACTGTTGTTTACCACCATTTACAGAGAGAACTGAAACATCTGCAAGCAAGTCAGTGAGTAAGAAAATACCTGCCTACAGAGTGATTCAATGAATGCCTCAACTAACTGGATGGCATTTCAGTGCTGCATTACCCAGAAGCCCCCACCTCCTCACCTCCTGCTTCTCTTTGATTGGCAGGCATTAGCAGGGGAATACAGGTGTTTGTTGTTTGATAGGGGATGAGTTTACGTGAAGTAGCTCCAGGGATGAAAAATCCCCCATTAGTGACCTCCTCTGTGAGCAGGAGCTGAGTCAGACGTAATGAGTGCTTTCATTCCGGTGAGATGAGATGACGAGGCAGCATGACTTCTGGGCTCAGAGAGAGGCGGGATGAGGCTGCTTTAGCACCACTGGACGCCGAGAGGAGACACCTCGTGGGCGGGTGAACGGACAAACAGATAAAAACGAGGACGGATGGAAAGATGGCGTCTTAGAGATTTACTCTTACCTCTTTTTTGGATGTTTGCCGCCATTTCGGGGGACTTTTAAGGCAGTTTTGCCAATGTATATCTTTTTCATGGTTTGTCTGTGTTCCTTCCCTCTCATGTGTTTATAGGGGTTGACCACAAGGAGCCGGCATGTGTGTTAGTTCCCCAAAGGAGACCAGCTAAGTCTGGCCTGCAGAGTTACTGAGTGCTCTACCTGTGTTGACCCTGCCAAACAAAGCAAACAGACAAGTTGGCAATTAGTAACTACGGTTCAACCAGGGATCCTGTGGGAAGGACAAAGTCGATATTAAAAATTCTGGATTGATGCTGCCAATATTTTTGCAATGATAGTCCTTTTAATGGCGAAATTCCCCACAGTTTTGTCCTTGACAGTAAAAGACAAGCTGAAACAGCATTAAACTCCACTCCATTTTGAAGGTTAGCAGCTCTGACAAGGTGAAAATGCACAATTAAACATTTAAAACAGTTGCTGATGCAGCTTTTTGGCTAATTCTACTGTTCTTTTAAGCACTTTCTTCCTTATGGTGTCACACTGTACTATTTCCTGCAAAGATACAATGGAAGTGAAAATCAAAGTATCTAAGACATCAGTGGTAAATGTCAAGCCTTGGTCCCAGTCCTTCAGACTTAAAGAGCAAGAGCTTCTATCTGTTATGCAGCAAAGTTCAACACTCATATCAGGACAAATCCTTTGGGGGAAAGACACTATATATTCTATATCTTACATCCTTTCAACCTATTTGCACTTATTTCTTAAATTGCAGTTCTGCACCTCGGGTATTCAACATTTGGGGAAACTAGTAGATATTAAAGCCCCTGAAAATCAGAAGTATTTTTCTATAACATTAAATATTCATGACTAAATAAGGAACAATCAAACAATCTACGCGACTATGTGGATGTGGTTCGATCAGATTTTGACAGTAGTCTGGCAACAACAGCAAACAACCCAACAACTGTCATTGCATACTGATTTAAATATTGCTGCATTTCTAACTGGTGCCACTTCAAACCAGTGAGAGAAAACAAAAAATACAGAGAAACA
This sequence comes from Trachinotus anak, assembly GCF_046630095.1. NCBI lineage: Eukaryota > Metazoa > Chordata > Actinopteri > Carangiformes > Carangidae > Trachinotus > Trachinotus anak. Next base: position 1,712,666 of record NW_027273882.1, on the reverse strand, counting down.
CAAGATATGACCCAAACTGTTCCAAATTTAGCAGAGGAATTTCCTTTAATGTACAATTGTACATCTAAGAGGCTGTTTGGGAATATATGCTTTTAGGGCCTTTAAAAGGCCTTATTGCAGTCCAAACCTCTTCATCACGCCCCCCTACCCAGTACCCTGCATCTCCAATGGCATCTGCAGCACAGATGCAGCCGTCAACCCACAGACAAATGGTGCAGGTTATTAGATGAGACTGGGCGTCAAAGCCTGATCAAAGCTCCTCTGATCCAAGCATTGGACCGTCCACTCAGAAAGGAAACAATGACAGGCTGAGGGTGTGACTGCAGCAGCCGAGGAAAGCATCATGTTCAGGATGTTCCAGGCATAGATACAGTGCATAAACAAACACATACATGTGTAAAAAGTGAAAGAGCAGATGACAGAGAGACACATGTTAAACCACTGACACCCAGTTGTTGGGAGGTGATTTATTCTGCTGGCTGAGGAGGCAGGGAGACGTGCACTCCTCCAGATGGTGACAGCTCACCACCGCCACTGGAGCCTTCACTCCAGCTGCTTCCCTCTGAGTCATAGCACACCGGCTTTGGATATGTGTGTATGTATGTGTGTGTGCAAGATTTGATGGGTGTGAGCATGGGTTTTGTGTATGTATGTGACTTTTTGGTGTGTGGATGTGTTTAAAAAAAAAAAAAAAAAAAAAAAAAAAGGATGTTTACACATGTAGGTGCATACTTCTGTGTCTTTATGTTCATGTGTTTTCACAAGCGTACCTGCACGTCTTCTCTTTTTGTATTTACAGCACGTGTGTGTTTTTTTGCTGCAGCATCAGCTCTGCCCATTCAATTCCCTTCTCCCTTGAATGAAACAAATCAACACTATCTACCATAAAAGTCAAAATAAGGACAGCTGTTAGCGACCCATCTCAGAACACATCAGGTGTCCGCTGTCAAATCGCCAACCACACTCACTCCCTCGCTCATTCACTCGCTCCTTCTTCATCTTACTTTAGCCAATCCTCACACTGCAGCAAAACCATAGACGGGGCTCGTTCAGATGGCGCTGCCTGCCACCCACTCGTGCCACACTGACATTTGAGAGGAACTCAGAGCATTGAAAAGGAGAGGAAGGGGAGGTGGTAGAGGAGGAGGAGGAGGAGGACATTAAAGTTGGGAAATGGAGAAGAGGGAAAGGCAGAGATTGCTAGCCAGAGTGGTTGCAATTTAGCCAAAGACAGGAAAGAGGGAGAAGCCAATCGCCAAATTAGAGAGGAAAAGCAAAGAGAGTGGGTGTGAAGTCTCTACTGACAATCGTCATTTCTCTATCTCATTCCTCTCCTTTCCCCTGCTTCTCCCTTTCTGCCTCCCTGATCGCATCTACCTTGCAGATAGATTGGCTCTCAGGAAAAGCCCTTATCACAGGCCCAGACCGCGTTAGAGCGGGGGAACCCGAGTGGCTGACTCATCCAGCAGCAGCAGAGAGAGAAAGCCAAGAAGATGCTCTTTCTACCCCGTATGCCTTCAGATTAACAAGGCAGCTAACCTGCAGCAGTCACTCAGCCCGATGACATGTATAGTATGACTCAACCACCCCCTAGAGGAAAAAAAAAAAAATCAACTCTCAAATTAGGGTACTATTCTGTAAGGGTGTGTGGGTTTATGCCTGTTTCTCTGTCCAGCATTGATTAACTCAGGAGCAGACACCTAAGTAGTTACACACCAACTACCAACATCATTAGCAGCAGCAGGGGATAATGACCCGCTGAACGGATTTCATGTGCTGCTGATGGCACTCTGCACAGGGGAGTGTGTAATCATGACAACCATCCCGAGAGGATTTTAGGATGAGCAGAAAAGGTGATGGAGGCTAGCTCAGCTCCAACTGCAAACACAAAAATATACACAGTTCTATCTTGTTCCACTGAAAACCAAAAATTACAAAACACAAATAACAGAAAGAGTCCAACACTTACATCAGATTAAGTCATTAGCAAACATTCAGACATAGGGAATGGCCCCATGTTTTGCTACAGGTACCAGTGAGAAGATGAAATGCAATCCCAGAGGGGCAGTTTGAAAATATGTACATGGGATTCGTACCTGGAATAGTTAAATATTTTGGGAAATACACTTAAGATATCATGTCTTTCTGTTAAAATGAAGCTACATATGCAGCCGGTTATCTTTGCATCAAGTCTGGAAACAGATGGCTGTAGGTAGCCTGCCTCTGCCCAAGTGACAAAATCCATCTACCAGTGCTTCTAAAGCTCATTAACATATAAATAAGGGTACATAAAACAAGTTATGATTTTATGAGGGGTGATATGATGGACTACTTCTTGGCCAGGCACATTAACTTCTTAATATTGAAGACATTTTACCTTTGGACAGCACAAGACTAGCTATTTCCAGCCTTTATGCAAAACTAAGCTAACAAGCTGATGGGTGTAGCTTTACATTTAGCTTACGGACATGACAGTGGTATCAGTCTTCTCACCTATCTCACGGAAAGAAAGCACAGATGCACATTTCCCACAGTTCAAAACTCTCCCTTTAAGGTTATCAGACGATAAAACACTGCTCAGTACTTTTTGACGATTTTACAACTCTAGAAAGCTTTCACTGCACAAGCTAAACAGTAGACTTAACAACGTTAATGTTATACGTTAGCAAGAATGTGTATTGCGCCTGCATGTATTTGACTGGCCAGTGCTGCGCCTTGCCGAATGACACTGGATTGTGTAGAGGAAAAAATAGAGCCTGGTACAACATTTCAGCTTTTATGCCAGGACCCTCTGCATCAGCACTTGGCAACCTCACCGTGGCAACACAGTGGCCTCTCTGAAATGAATGAGGGAGCAACATTTATTAGTGGCTTGTGGAGGTCTGCTGCTTTTCAGAGAAAAACAACTTTTTTTTTTTTTTTTTTTTTTTACACACAGTAAGCCTTGTGTTTGTATTTCATTTCACAACATAAATAAGATAAACACAAAATAATTAAAAATATTGTCACTAAAACTTTCTTCAAGTGTTCTGACAAATTATTCAGGTTGAAATAAATACTAGTTTGGAGTACGGGAGAGGCAAGAAAAGCCTTTAAGCCATAAGAGCACTGACACACACACACACACACACACACAGACACACGAATCACATACTGTTCTACAAAAAACAGCATCACCCTCCAGACAAGAAAACCATGTTACGGTGCCAGTGGATCCTACTGAGAGCTGTCCTAGGAAAGCTACTGAGACCTCAGACCCAGAATCCAAACACTTTTGCTGAAACCTTTCACTCAGTTTGAAACTCAAAAGTTTGAAGTTTCTGGTAATTACTGTGTGTTATGAATGAGTGGTCCTGGATTACTTTTGCGTGTCATTTTTTTCATAAACTTCAGAGTAAAAAAAAAATCACAAATCTGTCTACTCTTGTCCGTTCAGTCTCAGACTAATTTTTGGTTTGCGACTCGTTGGCCGAACAGTTATTTTCAAAATAAAATTGTTTGCTAAATGTTGCGGCACTTGGCTGATTTTAACACAAAAGCCAGGGTTTTGCTCCTTTTCAGCCATGACCAAAACGAGATGAGACAGAGAAGCACATACAGCTTTCAAAAAGGTTTAGTTCATTAAAAATAAAACAGACACAAACACACACACATAAACACATGCACACACAAACACACACATTCACAGCACATCTTCCACCATCACAACAAGTGGAGCTCGAATGGACAGGTAGTGATTAGACAAAACAAAGGAACCACCTCTGCAAATCTGCTAGCCTGCAGTGTACTGCTCCGTGTTTCCATGTATTTGTGAGTGTGTGCGTGTGTGTGCTCGTCTACCTATCCAACAGTGGACCACCCAGTTGTCTACACTCACTGACAGTGACTGGGTGAGCCAACAGGGGACATTTTGGAAGTCCAGTGTTGGTCATGCTGTAACTCATGCTATAATTAATCCTAAAACTCTTTTTTGAATGTATTTTAATTTTGGCCAAGAGGGGACCTGCGAGTGTCTGCCTCTGCAGGCTGCAGCAAGGATTTTAACCACTCATTCACACGTTATTTCATGCTTGTGTATATGTATACTCTCCCCTCCAAACTCTCCTCCATGTTGCAGCAAAATAATAGCCAGTTGTGGTTTTCCACCTCATAACCCGTTTCTGTCTCTCTGGAAGTCGGCCAAAGCCCCCTGCCTCACCCTCTGCAGCAGGACTGGTTCTGCTGGTCCAAATACCAACAATGAGTGGGATTCAAACCAGACATTGCACAACTGCCGCCTAAAAGTCACAAACAAACCTACCACGCCACAAAATCCCATTCATGCTAGGAGATTCTCTCTATGTGCTTTTCACTTCTCACTTTGGGTGTTAGACCCTCTTTCCTTTAGCCTTTGAGTCTTTCTTCTGAATGTGGGTCTTTAAAATACAAGTTGCCTGATGATTAAATCCACAACCTCAAAACTTCTGAATGGTCCCGTTACTCTAATGCTTTTCCATTCAATTAATTTTGAAGTCCAACAGTCAAGGTGGAGATGCAAAGACTGATGTTTGATTTAAAAAAGAAGGACACAAAGGTTTTAAAAGGAACCCCGGCTATGAAGACTTGTAGGCCCTGATAAGCCACAATTGTTCTCTTGTACTAAAACATGTTTTTTTCCGCGCGCAATGCACTCTGGGGGCAATGACGTATAGTGGTTGCACTTGGTAGAATAGCTATTGACGCCTGTGTTTGTTTACGTGCGCACAGTCAAAGTAATTGTGAAGTAAAATGCCACATTGTGCTGCTTTTGGATGCAACTTCCAGTCAAAACGCAACAAGGGGAGTGATGTGAGTTTACACTGCTTTCCTACTGACAAGAAGAGGAGAAAGGAGTGGGAATATGCCTGTGGACGGACACAACTTCCCAAAGATCCGCGGCTGTGTTCCCGACATTTTTCTCCTGATGCATTTGAGGCTTTTAGTCGACCGCGACTGCTGAAAGAGCTCACCGGAGCGGCTGGGTATAAACGAAGACTAAAACCAAATGCTTTTCCGACAATTTTCCCACATAAGGAGTCTAAATGCTCTCGGGAAGCGAGTGAAATGCGCGTTAAAAAGCGCCATAGACAAGAGACACTGGATGCTCTCCTGAGCAGACAACCTGCTCCTGTAAGGTCATCGGACACGCCACTGGTCACAGAGGAAGCTGACCTCACCTCACCTCTTCAGTCTTCAGTAAGTGTAATGTGTTCTCCAAATATGACCGATGTGGCCACTCAGACAGATTCACATACATCAGATGCAGCGGTACAGTGGACAGCCGATGTGCAACAAGTTGTGCAAGATGTGCGACAGCTCCGTAGCTGCAAACTGCCTCAAAGTTTTTGTGTGCTGTGATGCATGGGATATCTGCAAAAATGATCAAAGTCTTGCGTTTCACTGTATATCCTAATTATCTATAAAGCACACGACAGCTCTGGATGCTAATAATCTCCAAAATTATTGATATTGGAATAAGTTTGATCAGCCTCATCCCACCTTTCTTGCTCTTCATTTTGTGAAACATTGTCAGTGTTGTCCTCCTCATTAATGTTTCGCTCAGGTTCAAATTGGAAAGGGTGAACAGATGCCATGTTTATGTCGCTGAACAGTCACAACAGGGTCCCGAAGCCGGCCAGTGCAACCATATGACATCACTACCCAGAGTGCATTGCGACATTAACAACAATGGCGACCTACAAGTTAAACTATTTTTACAAATTTTATAAAAACGAAGACACCAAGATGGTTTTTTTATATCACTTTAATAACTGATACTAACATTTATCTTTTAAGAACTACAAGTCTTCATAGCCGGGGTTCCTTTTAAGAAACACTGCTGAGACGGTTTAAGGTCAGGGGTTCGAATGTTATGATGCTCCCTAAATTCTCCAGTATCTTAAGACAAATTCTTCAAGAAATAAGCTCAAGCGTGTCTAGTCAAATAGTTCAGGGTGTTAAAGGACCACCAGGTTTTGATGTCTTGGGTTCAATCTCCAGGCACTGAACTGAATTTTGAAGTCTAACTCTTAAAGATATCTGCCAAATGCTCTTACAAATGTTGGTCAAGTGTTTTTTTATAACTAGCTCAGGGTGTTAGAGGAATGCTTGGAAGCTAGGTTCACTGAATTTTAAAGGAATTTTAAACACCTAAAGACTCAAATGATCTAAGAAATACAGCTAAGAAATCTCTGACTAAATGGCCAGGGTTTCAAAAGAAAATTACAAAAGCAGTTTTGCAGCTTTATTTTTAAAGTCAACCTTAGATTAAAAAAAAAAAAAAAAAAAAAAAATTGTATTTCTTTTTTCTTTTTCAAAATGACTAGAAGTTATGGTCCACACTTGGTTGGCATAGTCCGACAGTCCCCTGTTGGCAAGGTAGGAGAGTGTGTGTGTGTGTGTGTGTGTGTGTGTGTGTGTGTGTGTACTCCATAAGCATTTCCCTTATGCTCTTATACACATATAGCAGGCGGCTCAGATGTACTTACTGGTTCATCCATGACTCTCAAGAGGCAACCTAAAAAGCCTCAACTCTGGGATGCATGAATGGGGCTCTTACAAATAAAGAGAATACACTGAGAGAATATAGAGAGCAATATAGTGCTAACAGCTTTCCAGCATACTACCATTAATGTAGTGGCATATAAAAAAAAGAGTAATGTAATCTGTGACCTCCAGCTTGGGATCATCCAAGGCAAACATGCCACAGAAATCTGTTAGAAAGCATTAATTTACATGTTTGATTTCCGCTAAAACTCTGTCAGTTTGATGCTGCTCATTAGGAAGGTCACTGTGATAACATTTAAAAGGTTTATGTTTGGTTTAAATCGAGGTTTAAAGCAATAGTTCAACATTTTGGGAAATTCATTTAAACTGTTCACCTTCCTGCAAAGAGCTAGACCATGGAATCGTTAACACTCTCAAGCTGCTAGCCTGTCTGACCGCAGGTAACAAAATCCACCTACCAGCACCTCTAAAGCTCACCAATGAAAACATTAAATCTTATTTGTTTGAGAAAATGACAAGCTGCTATGCTATGTGTATGCATACTCATGCACACAGAAATGAGAGTGGTATTTATCTTTTAATTTAACTCTTAACAAGAAAGCATATAGCAATGGTTGTTTTACTACTTTCATGTTATATTTTATTGTTTTATGATGCATCAAAAGTTGTGAAGTGTGAAGTTGCAGTTTTAAAACACATAACCCATGTAAAACTGCAACCTTTTGAAAACTGTTTTGTACCAATTTAACAAACCAGACATAACATATTGAGCTTTAGAGGTGCAGGTAGGTTTGGTAGGTAGGTTTTTATGTTTGGACAGAACAGCTGTAGTGTAAGAAGCTTATATGCTAGAATGTCGAACAAGTCTTTGAAGCAAACCCAAAAAAGATAGGTAATCCCTGCTGTTGTTTGATACAAACTATAATGTGTAGGGTCCTTATATTCTGCTTTACACTTTAAAGCAAGACTATGTAACTTTTGAAAGACTTTTGAAAAGTTGAATTCAAAAACAATAAAACACACCATTATCCAATTCAATTTTGCTGATACAACCTTATTAGGTCTGGAATGACCATTAGCATTTGGTGGTCAATGTTTATTAATGTCAACAAAGCTGAAGTTATAGTTATATAGCATTACACAGTCACTTTGCTGACGTTAAGACTTCTCCAGTTGTGCTACTGTTGAACATGTTTCGCATTTTGTCTATGTGCAAAAACAGTAGTTAAGCATTTAGCATTATCCCATTACTGTCACTTGTAGTCACAGTGGCTACTGTTCAGCTAATTTAAGTCTCACTTTAAATTTCATTAAAGCAGTGTCATGTGCCCTTATAAGAGGAAGGTAATTGACTCAACACATACTGTAGATTAATATGTAAATGTTCAATTCGAGTCAAACTGCCAAAAAAATGAGTTATGCAATGAAGCCTTTCAGGCATTTACATGGCCGACTGCTTCATCATCATGAGGAATAAAGCTGACCTGTACGATCTGACCGCTGGTGCTGAAGAGGGCAAAGGGGAGGAGGAATAATAGGGTTGAGATGATAAAATACAGTTAATGACCCCCAGAGGAGCTGTCAGTGCTTCAGGAGACCTACAGACAGAGAGAGAGGCTGACTGTTCAAAACCACAGAGGATAGAGGAGAGCATTAGTCTGTTAGACCAACACTGTCCACTTAGGCAGATCAAAACTAACCTCTAGCCTCTTCAGACCAGCCTCTCTCCCACACCACTTTCACTCAAATATGTCTGCTATTGCTCTTCTCTATCACCACTTCAGCTAAAATAAAAGCAATTCAGTGGACACCTAAATCATCAGGGACGACACAATGGCTGAAGTGTTTAATATTTCAGATTCATATCAACAAGCAAAATAGCAGTGGGTTTAGTTTGCAAGAGCAGGGGCCACAGACGGGTAAAGAAAAGACTTGTTTGTTTGATCTGTACATAAAACTGTAGTATAAAAGTTGCTGTTTCACAGGATCTAATGCTGCGTTCACATCATATGTAACGGGTCAAAGAGACGGCAAAGATTCCCATATTATTGACTTTTAGCCGTTTACGTGATCTGACAACTTAAGATGGCTGCCGTCAGTCTTCCTGTGCTGTTGCTTCTCACTCATTTCTAGAGGTTCTGGCTCTCTTCATCAGTAACACTAACAAAACTAAATGGAACAACACCAATGTCATGATAACTGGAAAACTGTTTACTAAAAACACTGTCAATAGCTAGAGTAAATTGGACAACATGTAATAACACTGTGTGACTGTTGTTTTACTGCAGAGTTGGACATGTGTGGTAAAAATACTGTACTTTTTCAATGTAGCACTGTATCTATAAAATAAGCGTTTAATTACCTCTAACAATGGACTTGAGTACATTTAGGGTTAGCAGAACTTTCATTAAAAATTGTCTTTCACGGTTGTAATTATGGCTTGGATGTTGATGTGAAGGCTAAATTTACAAGTGGGAAACTTGTAAATAGAGTTGGTGTGGTAACTCAGATATGATGTGAACATAACCTCCAGACACAGCCAGTCTGCACTTTTTATTGCTAAACTAACCAACTCCTGGCTATAGCTTCATAATTAACAGACACGAGACTAGTCCTGACCATCTCATCTACACTGAAACAGCAAGAAAGCATAAACCTGAATAAATGAATGGAGAAACATAACGAACTTGGACGCCTTCGCAAAGGGGTGAAAGGGTCACTGAATGCTTTAATGAGAATGAAAATGATGTGAATCATATGCTACCGCCTTCACAGTCACCAGATCTAAACCGAACTGAACACCTGGGAGATTTTGAAATTACGTGTTAGGCTCCACTATCATTTAAACATCAAATGCTGTTCATCCCTCCAGTAGAGTTTCAATAGTTTATATCAGTGAGCACTGAAGCTGTGCATGGTGGCCGAGCACCTTTCAAAGACATTTATTTATTATAATATTTATTTTCCTTTAATTTGTCACCCCAATCACTTTTAGAGGATGGACTGAGGCCTACTCGTTAATTTGTCTAAACTCAGATAAATCAACAATACTGTTGTTAAATTTAATTTCTACCATTTTTGTTTTAAATTCCTTATTATTGATTAAAATTACTTTCAGTAAATTGCACCTTTTGTAAAATATTTACTGCCTTCTAAAGCTACTATCACATTAAACATAGCCTGATATTCAAAATTAATACTCTTCATCTTAAGCACAGTTTTTTCTGTCATTAAATTTCTCATTAATAAAATTTTGTATAATAGAAAAAGAAAAAAATATACAGTTTGGCCTGAAATGTATAATTGCTGATAATTTACAAATCATTTATTCTGAAGTTACATCCAGTGGCAACATGTTTGACGATTCCCAAAATCCAATTCGGATGAATAACAAAACAGCCTCACCTGAACCTCTTCAGTCAACATTATAAAACCTAAATCTGTCACCAAAGGACAGCATTTCATCATCCCTGTTTCAGAGAGCAGCATAATAATAGTTCAACTTTGGGCTGTCAATCATCTCAGAGGAGTAGCTCTCACTTTTTTTTTGTGTGTTCATACGGTGTCAATCTCATTTTTAATATAAAACACCTTGTTTTAAGCAGAATATCAACATTTGACGTTTGCTTGAATATTGTGATTTTAAAAACTCTTTAAAACTTTAAATGTGTTTGTCTAACTGAAGTCGCTTCTGCTCTGCTGTAAAGCTCTAATGCTCCAATGTGTCTAATTGTAAAATTTACAGATCTATCTCAGCCACCACAGGGCCCCTGATGCAGGAGCCCGGCCAAGGGAGGGACAGAAATTGCAAAAGAGAAGCGAGAGAGAGAGAGAGAGAGAGAGAGAGAGAGAGAGAGAGAGAGAGAGAGAGAGATTTCAGGACATTTCATCATTTAGACTGGAAGGCATCTTGGAGATGAGGTGTTGGGGTAGAGGTGGGGGTGGGTGGGGTGTAGAGGTAAGGTCAGACTCTCAGGTAGATCCAGGTTCCTGTTTAACCTCATCACAGCTTCTTCAGAGGCCACAGGTGACCTTGTTTCCTATTTAGCAAAGAGCGAGGGGAGAAGGCGCGGGACTACCCCCTTTTATCTCGGCGGAGCTGCTATAATTCAATTAAAGCTGTGACACAGAGGTGAGGACAATTGATGCCTCATATTGGAGAAACACCCCATCAGATTAATTACCCCTCATCGGCTGGTTAAATGGCTTTTAAACTGTAATCTGCCTGAAATCGTAATAATACCATCAGTAATCGAACACAAAGGGGAAAGCTTGGGATCTATTTCCATCTGTGCCAGATTAATAATGGTTCATTAGTAATAGTATTAATTAAAATGAGTCTACTGTAGGACAATGAGGTAAAGAAAAAAAAAGAAGAGCAAGAGGAGGGAGAAACTGCAAAAAGCCCTCTCCTGCATCTCGTCATGTTTGCCTTGCTGCTTTAATTCCCATGTAATGCAACTTTAATCAGAAAAGTGGGTGAGCACTTGCAATTTTGTAATGAGCTCATTAAAATCTGTTTATGCAGGCATGTGAAAGCATGAAAGCATCCGTTCAGTTATCACCTAGGTTTTATGTGAAGATTTTAGACTGTCAGGCTCATTTACATACAAAGAAAGGAAAAAAAATCACTAATCAAAGCTGCTATTGCTTAGTTATTCATATTGGTAAAACATCACTATGATGCAGAGCAATTCATTATTGTTGTAGGTGCATTCCGACAGGTGACGGTCCAAAATCATGCAAAAGCATAAGTATAACAGTCATACATGGACATTATTTACAACCTTAATCCATTTGAGACTAATTAAAAAGCTTTTTTGATTGACCCCTCAGAGGAAAAAGCTTTTACAGTAACGCCACATGCACTGCAGTGAATTTCGAGCCAAGAGATTTCCTGCATACAACCAAAAAAATACCCTTTAATCTTTGACAAACTATCAGAAAAGCAGATCATTCCTAACAGCACTGCATCAGTACACAGAGAGCACGCACTGACATTGTGAGTGCAGCCACATCAAATACAGATGAGCACATACACACACATTCAGGCACAGAGGCACAGCTACAATCAAGCCAGCTTTTGTAATCCAAATCAAAGACGCAAACAGTGAAGCAGTACCTTCCGCTCACGCAGAGCTTCATCCTGGAGACCGAGAGATAAAATCCTGCTGCCTGAGCCTCGCCGGGGGAATGGAGAAAACCCCTCTTCTATATGCTATCTGGATTGGCTTACCCAGCTCTCCCTTAAAGCTCAGAGAAACCCCAACACATGCACACCGCCCGGCACCGCCGCCGCCGCCACCACCACTTCCAACACCACCACGCCACTCCAACAGCAACAGCAGCAGCAGCAGCAGCAGCAGCAGCAGCAGCAGCAGCAGCTGAGCCAGGAGGGAAGACAGAGGGAGTGAGGGAGTGAGACTGTGCAAGAGTAGAAAGACGGAGAGGAAGAGTGGGAGGGAAGGAGCTTAAAGGAAGAAGACAGGGAGAACGCGGGGGCGTGATGATGGAGCGCTGAAAGATATGAGCAAAAAGAGAGAGAGGGAGACAAGAGAGAAGGGGAGAGAGAAGAAGCTTACCTGATGGTGTCTATGTTGTTCATCTCTTCATCAGGCACCTAAAGGACAATAATAACAGCGTGTTAGTGCAGGGGACCCATCAAACTGGCCCGCGAGCTGCCAAGTAGAGCATCGCTGCAGCACACACACTCATTCGAATGAGAAATGAAACATACATATTCAGCAGGCACGCTCTCTGTTTCCCTCTGTTTTTGTTTATGTTTCTTCTCCCCTCTCTCTCTTCCCTGCTCTCTCATTCGGCCCCCCCCTCCCCCCTCCCCTCCCTCCCTCCCTCCCTCCTCCACCCTTCCACTCCTGCTCGTGAGCAAGCTCATGCAACGCTCATCAGACTGCGCCCGGCTGTCCACAGCTAAGCTCAGTTGAGGTGAGAAGAGAACAATCGTATCATACCAAGAGTGTGAGAGGAGAGGGTGAGAAGGGCGGGGGGGGGGGAGTGTGGAGGGAGAGCGGAAACCTCCATTGCAGCCAGACTGCTGATACATGGCAAGCCCCCCCATGAGGGATACTGGCAGCAACTCAATATCCCTGTCGAGATGCTGAATCGGAGACAGGGAGCAAAGACTGAGAAATACAGAGAAAGACAGATGACAGACGACAGAGAGTAAGAAAGAGAGAGAAAGAGGGGAGATGGGGGGGGAGGTGAGGGGGAACAGGTGGTCCAATCTGTTGAATCTTACATCTCAAGTCTGAGGCTGTTAGGGAGAATACGTTCTATACAAGTCTGTTGCTGGCCCTTTTTCTGAAGGCGATGAATTATGCATCATCTTGAGAATATTTTCCCAGAATTCTCATCCTCATTCAGATTTAGGGTGCAGGCCTGATGAAGTGTGGCGTCCGTGCTGCTCTGTTATCATGGCTCGTGATTCGGTGAAGTAGGTTTAAACATCTGGAGTTCTAAAAGAGGTGGGAAATGGTGCGTGTTCACTGGTGTAATTAAGGAAGGGAGCCACGGCTGAAAGCAGATGATTTGATATCCAGGGTCAGTGGGAAACTAACTCTGGTGATCAACCAAAACACGTTTTTAAGTCGGGGAGATGGTCAACGAATCGTAGTTTGCGTCCTCAGCGAGTGCACAGCATGAAGGTCATGTGCCTGTGAAGAATGTTTTGTTACTGCAAGGACTGCAAGTGTGAGGAGATGAAACTTTGCAGCCACACACACACACACACACACACACACACACACACACACACACACACGCGCACGCTCACACACTACACTGCGATGAACACCAACAGGCTCACATGCCTGCCTCTCAGCCCCCACACCACCCACCTTTTTTTTCAAGCAGTTGCTAAGGTGACGGCAAAGGCTGAATTTTAATCAGACAATAAATTAAGGCAATGTGATCTTCTCCTTTATTATTTAATGGCAGCAGTGCTGATTTCGGAGATCTGTCAGGTGTGTTTTGGGTTTGTGGAGAAACGCTGACAGACTGCAAATCGAACTCTCACGGAACAGTGGAATCAGTAGTTCAGAGATGCTTTACATTGTCCAGGGAATGCAAAAGAATGTGAATTTATGATTTCTGGTACTTGAAATAATGTAATTTTAAAATAAGACAGCTGCAGCCAAATGGATTATATCTACCACTGAGATAAATGTCATGCTGAGGCTGCAAATACACTCATTTTTGATGCAGTAACTGTTAACCGAGCCCTCAAGCCTCCTGTTACATGCACACTGCTGCTTTGAGTCTGGGGAAACCACCAGTTGCTATTCCTGCAGAAAACAGTTGTTTTAACAGGTTCTCTGCATCCACAGCCATTTTAGCAAGGTTACGTCTCAAGCTGAGTAAATAATGGATGTCAGACAATAAATGCTGGTGAGTGGGCCGACTCAGTAAATGACTGCATTGTTAAGTTGAGATTGTTTGTGTGGAGGAGCTGCTGATGGGCAGAATGCAAATGAGCACCCCCCCCCCCCAAAAAAACGAAAAAAAAAAACTCCCTGCTCACTGGTCAGCTCATCATGGACTCACATCATCCATCTGACCCTGTGGATCAGCTGAGTGGTAGCACATCTGTGTGGATCAGCTCCAAGTTCTTTCACCTTTTGTAATTACTGAAATTTGAGACTTTTTGTGATCGAAGCAAAAACTAATGGCATTAAAAACAGCTATAATCTATATTTTTACCAATAGATCAAATGACTATGTATATCCGAAAGCAGACAAACCAAAAGTGAATTATAACAGGACTCTCCACTTCAAATTTGAATGCAGCAAGCAGTTGTTTTTTACCAAAAAAAAAAAAAAAAAAAAAAAAAAAAAATGTCTGACAAAAAAACCCACTATTCAGCAGAACAGACAGACATAATTAGCCTCTAGCTGATGACCATAGTGGAGCATTAAGCACCTAAACAGCCATATATTTGCTTCAGGAGTGAGCAGAGAACAAAATCAGAGCTCAAAGAGAGAGTGAATATTGGACTTACAAGGGCCAGGTGTCCAGAGACACCACTCCACAGGAATGATAATGATTGCTCTGTGTCTCCTGAATATGTAAATAAGTAACTGTTTGCTGAAAAGTTTGCTATAACTTCTTACAGTGTTTACATTTTATTTCTGCTCCCCTGGTGGGCAAAAATGTGTTAATGCAAGACTAAAAATGCTAAAATGTAGGAATATCATTAAGCCAATACGGACAATGAATATTGCATAGTGGCCTGTTTTGGTGTCTTTGTTCCCCTATTGTCTTCCATAGTGTTTTCTATACATTTTTTTAATTCTTTTTTTTTTTTTGTTAGTGTGGTATTGATCATTTCCTTTATATCATTATTAAAATCTTGAGTAAGACAAAGCCTCATAGGCTGCATTAGACAAAAAAAAATTTCCTGCACTTCTTTATGCTGTTACAACAGAAATACCCTAGAAAAATCAAGAACAGCTCACTCAAATCACCCAAAGACTTGATTTACTCAGACATCGCTTCAAACTTTGTGAGAAAAAAAAAAAAAAAAAATCTGATCCAATCATAACATATGTTCAGAGGCCTGGCTTTGATAAAAGACTGGGACAGCTTTCATCACTCACCATGTTGATGCCCCTGGGCAGAGAGGCAGATCTGTAGGGGTATCTGGGGAAGTCGCGATAAAACTCCGGAAAGGGACTCTTCATCTTGTACCCTTGACAGAACTGCGGAGGAGGTGGAATCACGTTTTTCTTGTCGCCTCGATCCAGCTGTGGTGTTGTATCTGCTTTTATCTCCTGATCCTGCTGCTCGTCATCGGCCCTCACAGCGTCAATGTCCGTCTCTAGGTACGTTTTCTGTGTCAGGTGAGGGCGAGTCAGCTCTTCTTGGGGCTTTTTCTGGTCGAGTACAGAGCCCCGCTGATGGGCCATTGAGCGGGGCAGCCTGGGGCTCCACTGAGTCACCACGTGGATCTCTTCTTCAGTCTGATCTGGGTTTGTTGTGGTGGAGCTGGAGGGCGAAACTGGTCTCCCAAATGCCTGCAGGCTGCTTTGGTCAAACACGTTGGATGTCACCTCATCCAGGAACTCTGAAAACTTCAGCTTGGCTTCAATCTTTTCCTCCAGCAACCACTGTAGTTTTACACTTTTAGTGCTGGTGTGGCTCCGTGCTGAGCCCCTCCCCTGACACAGCCCACTGCTCTCTGGCCATGCGTGTGGTTTGTTATGCTTGCAGCCTCCTCTCTGCTTTGCTTCTGGATGAACTCTGCCATGAGGTCTTCTGGTGGGACATGCTGCAAGCGCCCCCCATCTTCTCTCCTCTCTGAGTCGAGTCCGAAAAGCTTCCTGACTCTGTTTCTTGATTGAGCTGTGCAGGAGGCAGGTCACTCCTGAGCTCCAGCTGTAAAGGCTACTGGTACCTTCGCTGCTGCTCCTGCTGCCTCCTGGGCTGCTGCTAGGAGACGACTGGTCAGAAGAACGGTCTATCAGCTCCTCCAGCCAGACCTGATCACCGTTAAACATAGGGTGGATGGCTGTAGAGGAGGCCCAGAATCTCTGTGAAGGCTGGTCCTGCTTGGCTGTGGCACTCTGGGAGAGGAAGCAGGCTTTGCTGCTTGTCTGGTCCATTGGTTTGAGTCCTGTCTGCATGGATGTGTTCTCTAATTGTTGCAACTGGCAGATGATCCATGGTCCAGTGGATGGCTCTGATTTTAAAGAGTTTTACCCCAATCCTGTCTCATTATTGTGCAAGCCTGACCTAGAAGAGATCCAATACTTTTCACTCCAGGCTGAACAGATGGCCTCCTTCAGGGCCAGGATAACCCCCCTGCTATGACAAGCAAGGACATCCATGTCTTAAAATTTCATGCAGAGAATTATGGAGACGTCTCATTACTGTAGGTTGGTGTAAAAAGAAAAAAAAAAAAAATCTCTGATTCTTTAATATTTGCCCACAAACATCATATCTTCTCATGATAATATATTCTGAGGCCAAAGTCAAAGAGAGTGAAAATCACGGCGGCTCTGCTGTTAATCTGCAAAAGCTTCAGGTTTGGGTTTAATGAGAGGGAGTTTTCATACAATCCTAGCAAGTGTCTTTGCGAGCTGAGCAGAGCTTACTCTGAGGGTGCTGCTCTTAATTAGACTGTCTATTGATAGCAGAGCAGGCAAAGCTTTTTCAGCTTTTTCCAGGTCAGTGGTCGTAGAAGAGCATTGATCCAACAGAGCACATGGCAGCTGACACACAGACACACGGACTAATGGACGAGCTTGTTGAGTAATGGATTACAGTAATCTCATCAATATCTCTCATTAACACAAGAGTGAGGTTTATGAAAAGACTCTAAGATGTACTGTATGTTTGAAATAGTGAGAGAATTTCTATTATAGAATAATAACTATGAAGGTACACATTTAAATGACTACAACTCATATTAACCAAAACCTGTTTTACAACATACTGTATTTTTTACAAAGTTTTAACTTTATCATATTAGAAATTTCCTTAAATAGACTTACTTGCACTCTCACTGAGTCTTATGAGAAAATTAATACCACTCATGTCTGTGTGTTGAGTTCAGAGCTAAACCCAGGAGACAGTTTGCATAAAGCCTGGAAACAGAGGAAAACAGCTAGCCTGGCTTTCTTGAAAGTTCAGATCTGCCATTTTTTGGTTTCACAGGGATTTTCCAAACAAAAGCCAGGTGTGATGACTTCCTGGAAAGCCAGGGCACATTGAGGAACTGTTTTTTTTTTTTTTTTTTTTAAACAAAGTTAAAGCACAACTGTCCATAAAACAAAAAAAAGTGATTTTTCCATTTCTGTTTGTGTGCAGATTAAAGAAACAAGATGCAACATGTTATTTAGCTTTAGAGATGCTGGTAGGCATCCCTTTGCTCTTATTCTTTATGCTAAGCTAAGATAACTGCCTCCTGGCTGCAACTACAAACTTACTGCAAAAAGCAGAAGATTTAAGAAATCTATCGTCAGTATCAAGATTATGGAGACTAAAACAGGTCCATATTTGGCATCGATTCTCTCGCTGTAACTCTCAATGAGAAAGTGTATTTTCCAAAATTTTTATTTGTTTTGTAGTGATTTTTTTTCTCCTTTTTTCTAGTCTATGCAACCACACTCATACTAATACAGTACATTCATTCACTCACATTCTCAGCCTCTTTTCAGACACTACAAAATTGGTAGCTCTCTAACTTAATCTAACTGGTTCGGGAGTGCTGTCGAATGCATAGTTTCACATTTCGTGCTGCTACTATGTCATCTCCTAATTCTTACTTTAACCATCTACCAATATGCATGCAATTTGTATAATGAAGACAGCTTTCACATTCTGAACACTGAATTCATATGGGCATACTGTAGCTCTCATGTTCATCAATATTCAGGTGATTACATAAGTGTGTCGGTAACACCTCTGTTAGTCGGTGGATGGGAGGGGTGTGAGAGATCAGGATTGGCAAGTGAGTGGCAGCAATTTGACAGAAATTAAAATGCCAAATACCAAGCCAGGCTGGTGGCCTCTCCTCAAAGTGAAACCATAATTCAAAGCACAAGTTTAAGATGTATGCTTGTATGGAATCTGAACTGAAAGTGTAGCATCAGCTGTAAGGGGGGAATCCACACAGTGCAACATCTCACATTTCAACTAATGGTCTCTTTGGGCGTGTGCTATGTTAGTGTCTTTCCTGCAAAAAACTGAAATCATATTCTTGGCTGCAAAGACTAAATCAGAGGATGTTCAATATTGCAAGCCATTATGAACCAATTTGATGTCTAAGCATAAGGCCACAGAGCAGACCTTAAACTTGTCCTATCTGTACAGGCTTTCCCCAAGAAATCACCCTGGATCAGACACAGATAACACACTGCACAGTGCATCTTGTCATGCAGGAACCAGACTGTTTCTGTCTCCAGGGATATCATTAGCGCTGCATCCGATATGTGGGGTTTTAGCCATGACTGGGTGGCATGCATTCCTCCAGACTTGGGCCCCACATCCTGCCTGCCTGCTGCTATAGCCCAGCCGCTCACAAGACACCCAAGGGACCACTCTGTCTGGTACCAGGGAGGAGCACCAAGCCTTCAGCTCACAAACATATCTCTATATCGTTTTCTCTCTACTCCATCCCCCTTTTTCCTCTTTCTTCAGGCTCTCTCCATTGTGACGCCATTTCTCACCATTTCAGACTTTCCAGACAGGCTCAGGCCTCTTCTATGATGAATGTCTTTAATAATCTCTTTTCAATCTCAGGAAGTGTAGAGGGGTGGGAGCCAATTTAGAACTATCGCCCTGATGGGAGAGACTGTCAGCCCATGGCTGCCCAGAGGTAATGGTGCCGAAATGGATTCCTGCTACAAGCGCAGAGGTGGAGATAATTGGTGATGCTTGCTTACTCAGTGGTTGCACCCTGCTTTCTCTCGGTGGCTGGCTGGGCTCAGCCTCTGCAGGGGCCACGCTCTGCGTCCTTTACTAAGCCTGCACAGCAGACGAAATGCCACGGCCGGTCAGCTCCGGCCATGAAGAAGTATGGCCTTGTGCCACTCAGTTGTTACTATGGCAGTGTTTTTTTTTTGGGGTTTTTTTTGTGTTCCTCTTCGGCCTGCCTTTCTCATCGATCAGAGGCTGCTCTGCCATCTGTCCTCACTGCCTCATACTAAACACTGGCTGGACAGCAGGTCAGTGTGATACTTCTCAAAGTGACGAAAGCCAGTTTAACTTGTGGCTGAATTACAACAACAAACAGCATGGAACATATATGGCAGTGACAAAGAGCAGCTGATCCCTTTTCACATACACCAGATAAATCCAAAATGCAGGAAGAAAAAGCAATCGTCTACATCCACTCTTCGCCATTTAATGTTTTTCCCCCACAAACTGATAAAATGTGTCAGTGAATTAATAGCTTGTATGAACACAACGGGAAACCTGACCTAAAACTTAAAGCAAGATGATAACAGTAAGATCACTGGCTCCCTCTCATGCTTGTCTTTTAAAGCAACAGGAAAAGCAGCGATTGATTTCAGACTGTGGGAAGCATTTCCAGAGAATCACTTAACCTGTTCCCATCTTTAAGTCTGCATATTGGATGTTCGGGTATGGAGCTCACTTACTGTGTCTTGTGTCTTAGCTGAGCTTGTCAATAATGGCAAACAGGTGCTCTTGTGAAAAGCCAAGATGAGGAAACAGCGTGTCGATGAGGCATCAGTAATCCTTCTCATGCAGAGACACTTGTCAATGCCTCGGGACCTGTGGGGTCGCTTTCAGAGAATCACACTGTGCAATCAAATGAGAATGGGCTAAATTGAATAAGGGCCAGCTCGTTCTGGAGGTGTGGAGATAGGTTTCCTGGGATCCCTGCAGAACACACAGTTAGGTCTGCAACAACATCAGTCAGACAGCAATTACAGAAGCACATAATGCATATCACAAGGGCAATGAGCATCTATTTCAAACAGGAACCGTGGTAGATGAAAAAAAGTCTCAAGTTTAATCTTTACAAAGCATCCACCGACAGCTTTGTGCTGGATCAAACACTTCAGGAATGTAGACATGCTCCCCTCATATGAACACTGTAGATTTACAGTCTATAGCTTTAATTACTGTAGGTGTAGAGTGGATATACCCTGATTTCTATAAGGATGTGCTACTGGGGAGGGAGACCAGCTGACCTCAATACATGTCATTATCATACCACAGTTTTCTGTCAACAGAGCCTGACACGTCATAGTGTGTGTGTGTGTGTGTGTGTCACCAACTCAGTCACACAGCAAATGGTGACTGTAGCATGTTGCGGCAGAGCCACTGAGTTGTTTTCACGAGCATTGACAGACTTCACGGCCGAACAGTGGAAGAAATGGACGCCACCTGCAGAACACAGAAAGGAACAGAGGGAGTAAATTATCTGTAGTTTCTGGAAAGTTTAGTCCAAAAACTGCAGACAACATAAGAAAAAAACATGTGTCGACATGCAGCTTTAATTTTAATCAGTAATGTACAGTATATTCTTGCTGCTTTTGTTTACTTTCGGACTTCTTTCTGTTCAAATGCCATTAATTATTGGGCCAAACTATTTGTTCTATTATTATTTTCACCTCCCACAATTCATAACCATTATTCTAGGATATGTAAAATAGTGTTAGATGCCCCTTTCTCTTTGAGCATCATACCAGTCCAGTAACATTATTTATTGATAAATGTAATCATAATCTGTAATAGATAAGATCAACGCTAATGTGAGGATGCTAATCCACTCAATGACAATACTAACATGTTGATATTTGGCTGGTGTATTAAACTTGATAACCATATTAGCTTAGCATTTAAGCATGCTAATATTCACTTATTAGAGCGAAACATAAAGTACAGTTGAGGCTAATGGGAATGACATTAGTTTTGCAGGTATTCGGTGACAAACCAAAATATTGGACAAATGAAACCTTTGACCTGATGATGACAAAGAAACATTAACATCTGCGCTAGATCTGATGGCAGTGCATCCAAAAATGATCAAGCATGGCTAAAAATAACTGGATTCTGGTCCATACTCCAAGTAAACATTAGACAAAGCTTTTGTGTGTTCATACCATTTATCAATACATTTTAATGCATATCAATTATCTTATTATGCTTAATAAATGTTCCCCAGATATCCAGTATGTAGGCATAAAGGCACCCAACAAGGTGATGCTGCTCCAAATAAATTACTTTCAGAAAACATCTACCTACAAGATTCTGGCCACCAACCAAGAAAACATATTTAGAGCAAATTGCTTGTCAAGAAGATAAATGCAGCAGCAGTCTGAGAGTACTGTTTCCACTGTTATTTTTCGGTAACTTTTCTTGTGGCCTTCTCACACACACGCACACACACACACACACACACACACACAGAAAGAAAGGATGCCAATTATAGTAACTGTGTGATGAGGTTTCTCATACTGAGCCCCATGCTACCTTTGCCTCTAATCCTTTGTTATTAATTATATCTTCAACAAGCCTACACAGTTCTTGTGGTGTCAGCACCAAGTATCCATGGCAACAGTCGGTTGGGTCCCAGCTCTCAGGGATGCACACAAACACACACACTCACACACTCTGCTGCCTGACAAAACTGTGCCTCGCTGCGACGACGAACCACTGATGAGATGAATACCTCAACTGTAGAAAAATATTATGAAATTAAAATAAATCTGGACCCCCTTGAGCGCTGACTTTTAAACCTCACAATCTTCTCGTCCTCATAGTTTACAGGCAGGGAACAATATTCACAGTCATTACCATGGTGACCAAACTGGTACAGATGCCTGTTGCTGAAATAGGATCAAGAACGCGAGATGATAACTGAAAATCTGTCTCTAAATAGATGAACAGTGCGCTGTGGTTTGCTCAAATACAGTATCTCAGCACAAAATGAAGGTGCCTTACTTAAGTATATCCATTTTATGCCACTTTAATTCTTCTGATACATTATTGTACATTTCACTCTAGTGCTGCAACTAACAATTGTTACTGATTAATCTGCAGATTTTTCATGTGTAAAAAACAGTCATGAAAAATGCCCATGATGATAAACCACACTGTGTAGTGATGCATTAAATGTCTTATTTTGTCCAACTAACAGTGTAAAACCCAAATATATTCAGTTTACTATCATGTGTGACAAAGACAGGCATCAAATCCTCACATGTGAGAAGCAGGAACAAGCAAAAATTGTGCATTTAGTCAATTACCAAAATAGCTGCAGATTATTTTTCTGCCAATGAACGAATCAAATAATCAATTAATCATAGCAGCTGTATTTGACTCAACACAACTTGTTACTATCTGCAGAATATGTTATCAAAATATGATCATTTTATAAAAGTTAGTGTATCAAATTGTAATAGCAACAGTCTTAATAACGCCATAATATGATATTTAATACAACACAGTTTTCTACATTGAGCACTTTCACTTTTGATGATTCAAATGTTTGCTAATTATACTTTTTTATTTTTACTTTGTCAGTTGTGGTTGACGTCTACATGTTTGAAAATGTCAACTAAATATATTTACTCCAGTGCAGTTTTGAGGTACTTGTACTTGAGTATTTACATTTAATGCCACTTTATACTTCTAGTCAGCTACATTTCAAAAGGAAATATACTTTTCTTTACTATAACATTTACAGCATTTGACAGCTATAGTTACTAAATAAAAATATGATAGCTTAAAACATGATGCATTGTCATAAATTCAACAACATAACAGTATGTAAATCAGAATTTTAATATGATTAGATGATAGTGAAGATTTAATTCTACTAATAATGGTGACTATTATATTCATCATGTTGCTGTGGTTATTAGGTTTGTAGGACCGTAATTTGATGTCTCTTTTGTCTTTTCTTATTTTTTGTGACTTGAATGGTGCTCTTTTTGCTTTTGGGGAAGAACAATTTGCCCAAAAAAAACACTAATTCAAATTAGCTCTACCTCAACCAATTACAGCAGCAAAATTATACACATATTACACTCACAGGGGTAATTTTTCTGCAGAACAAATACTTGCCTGCCAATACTATCAATACTTGTGTACTTTTACTTTAAGGACTTTAGAACCAGAACTATTACTTGTAGTGGAATATTTTTACAGCATGGTTTTCTTACTCGGTATACATACTACTCTTACTTCTTCCTCTACCACTGTCATCGTGTAGAAGACATAATACTTGGACATTTCTGAACCTCATGTTAGGTTATTTTAGTCCAGAAGGATAAACCTTAGATATTTTTAATATATCTGGAACCGCAGGATATCTCATTAACTTCCAATTAGGCCTGATGTTAGTTCACCGAGGAGAGTGATTTGCATTTTGTTTTTCTTGCTGTGCTTTGCAGTGATATTTTGGTACCTGGAAAATGGGCCGAGTGGGGACTCAGTTAAAACAAACAGAGGAAATATATCTCAAAGCATTGTACACCACATGAGATAAAAATGCTTGTGTTTTTGAGCTTCCTTATTTTAATTTTTTTATGCTTTACTTAATGATGGTTTCTAGTGATGTTTCCCTCTTTTTATTGTCTTTATATACTTTAGGAAATATAAGGTGAAATAATGATTCTTTGTTCCTCTGTTTAACCCCACTCTAGTTGAGCAAGAGCTCCCCCTTGTGGCTTCTTCCATCCTGTACATATACTGTAAGATGAGAGGCGTGCTCCATCACCTGAGGCTGGAGAGACACTGAGGAACATTGAGGCTTAAACACAGGACAGATCAGCCCAAAAATACACTGCTGATTTTATGACTTCAACTGGTTTGAGCTCACAAGGAAATGACTCATCTTTAAAGTGTAGGACAACTGAGGTGTAGTGAAAGCATCAAGGTGGAAAATTACAGCTGAACAGCATCATCTACTGTTTAGATGTACAAAGACCAGTGGTGGGGAAAAGTACCCAGATCGTTTACTTTAGTAAAAGTACCAATAAATCAATCAGATAATATTTAAGTAGGCCTAGAAGTCAAAGTCCTGCAGTCAAAATCCTAAGTACACAAGTACTATTAGCAAAATGTATAAAAAGTACTCAAGTACAAAAAATGTCCCCTGTGACTGAAAAATTATATATGACGATTAATTTTTCTCATGCATAATGTAGTTGTAGCATTTTACTGCTGTAGATGGTTTGAGTGCAAATTATACAACAATCATAATTAGGAGGGTCAAGGAAAGGAAACCCAGTACAATGCAGGCCTGTTGCTTGTGTAACTAAAGCTGTCGAATAAATCTCTAAATCTCTAAAGTAGAGTAGAAAGTACAATATTTGCATTCATATTTAATAATAATAATAATAATAATAATAATAATAATAATAATAATAATAAGTAGTGCAGTGGAAGTATAAAGTAACAAAATTGAACTACTCAAGCAAAGAACAAGATCCTCAAAATTGTATGTAAGTGTTATACTTAAAATAAATGTACATAATTACTTTCCACCACTGCTAAAAATCACTTAGCTTTCAGTATGCTTGCATTTTAATATTGTTCAATTACCCAATCAGGTCCTGAATTCCTCAGTGAAAACAAAGGGGTGCCTCTTATATCAAAAAGGTAAAAGACTAAACCACCACAGCCACACAAAAGACCATTGATGCAAAAGGGGTTAGCTAGAATAGCATAGCAAAGCTAGCATAGTATAGTTTCAGGAAAAAAAAACAAAAAAACAAAAAACACACAAAAAGCGCTAACTAGCATACCATAGCATAGCTAGCTTAGCATGCTATGTGCTCAGCCAAGACAGGCACCTCAGGAGGCAACTTACTCCCCCCCCCCAAATGCACAAATCTGTTACTTTGAGCTACTGGTGGAAATAAATTACCTTGCTAATCCCATAATCTACATTACCTGTGTCATCTACCCCCCCCCAACAGGTCAGAGGAGAGTGCTGCGTGTTCACAAATATTGACCAAACTGTTCTCGGGCACAGGAATAAGAAGTGTGAATTCTTGAAGAGGGTTGGGTTCTCCTTTAGAAAGCACAATCCATGATTACATTATGGTGTTTTCCCCCTCAAAGCATCTGGTGCAGAAAAATAAACTAAATGTATTAATGTTACAGTCATTATAGAAGCAGAGAGAGGACTTCAATGATCATGTAAAATGAAAATAATAATAATAAACTACTCACTCAACACACTCAGGAACAAAGGTGAAATGATGGAGGGAACCAGCTCAACTGAAGCACAAACAAAGAATGGGCCCATGATAGAGATCAAAAAACACTCAAGGCACCTGCGTGAGCTGTGCAGTCAGCACACCTGCTGCCCTTCAGCCCAGCAGTCATGTGACCCCACGTCCCACAGTATGTGTTATTTAAGTAAAAATGAAAAAGAAAATGCAGTAATCCAATTAGCATTTTCATTACTGCATCATATACTCATGTTGGCGTTCTATGACCAATTTAAAATTAAAACTGAAAAGCTGTTTTATATTTCATCTTCAAAGGCTTCAACTACTCTAAAGTGACAGTATTCAAATACAATAAGATAACAGCGCCCTCACTCCATTCATTTACATACACTTTTGGGGTCAAAGTGAAAATGCCCTCAGTCAGTCCTCTCATTCAGGCAGGTCTTCACTTCCTTGTCACTTGTCATTTTGTCTGTCTGGGGCAGTGGCAGTGGCTTGTTTTACTGCTCCATGTACAAAACTGTACAAATCTGTTTCTATCTATACAACTCA
This sequence comes from Trachinotus anak, assembly GCF_046630095.1. NCBI lineage: Eukaryota > Metazoa > Chordata > Actinopteri > Carangiformes > Carangidae > Trachinotus > Trachinotus anak. The sequence goes on along the minus strand of NW_027273882.1, from coordinate 1,686,911 downwards.
GTGGAAATTACCATTGCAATAAGTGATAAGCTGCTAAGAGACAGGGTAGTTAGTCTGATCCCAGTTCACAGCAGAGATGCAACCAGCTGTGGGTATCAGTGCAGACCAGTAAGGTTGACACTAACAAAGCATAAAGATCCACTGTGATATGCAGTATTCAGTGTTATTGGAAACTACGTGATCTCCCACTATTGTGAGTTTAAACAATGTTTGATCACACAACAGGGAATTGTAGAAGAAAGAGCAATGGCTGCAACACCTGAAGCAAGCTGTATGATTGATAATACACTGATAGACTGAGATCTGCATCTACAACTCTCTGCAAAGTAAACACAGGTCTGGTAAAACCCAGATGAGGGTCAGCAGGTCTACATTAGAGCTGTTTGCCTTGTTTCCCTCACAGTGAATATTAAAATATATTCAATAACAAAACATAGTCATCGCTCTTGAATGAGCGTTGAATTAGAGCTTGGCATATTGACACTGCCGGTGTCATGGTCCCGGTCAAGGTTCCAGGTTGTTTTCTTTTTCCTCTGTCTCCATTGTTTTATCCCCTTTCCTTGTGTTTCCTGTGCCGTCTTTTTCTCTCTCTGTTTGTGTTTGCTTGTGTGTCTTGAGGTGTGGCATCCTCCCCGATGGCTATGAATCGGGTTTGTGTGCCCGGCTGCAGGTAATGGTTTCCATAGTGATTGCAACTGCTTAGATACACCTGGTTAAAATAAGGATTTTCATGACACCATAAACACCTCTAAATCCTGGCTTGTCAATCAAAGAACATTAACTCCTATCTCCTAAAACCTGACTCTGACCCTGCTGAACACACTGATAGAAAATATTTGTCTGTGATGTGAAAAATGTGGCACGTGCAGCGTAAAACTTTCACGCCTCCTGTCCAGAAACTTGAACTGTCACTGTGTAAAAACTATGAATGAGATTTACAAGTTTAATACAACCAAAAATTAAGGAAAGTTTCTGCACATGTTGACTTTTGAATGGAGTTCCTAGATGAAAGCATAAATGGGTAGAAGTGGTTGAAAAATGCATGAAAAGTTGTGGAAAACTGGAGATTTTGAACATTTCCGTCCCTTAATTTTAATGGAAAACAATGTCAGAAAAACACTGAGTATTTTGGAAAGTATGAAATACATCAAAAAACTGAATACATCCGATAATGCCCTATCTGAACGGAACATTTTAAGGTTCGAATGGAGTTTCTATGTTGAAGTGTCTAAAATAACATACAAATCAAAAAACTGTGCAATAATAAGGAATTTTTCAACCTGAGAAGGATATAAAATACAGCATTTATGGTATAACAGTGCAAAGAAATGTACATTAACTCCAATGTAAATGAGAGAAATTGTTATTCCTTTAACAGTAAACCTTTCAAAAGGTAAACAGGTGTACAGATACAGTATGGTTAAAGGGCATTACAAGCTAATGCCTCTGGTGTTTGTCATGTTTTTCATTTAGTGAAAGTGTATGTCACCTACTGTAACTTAAAATATATTCCTCCACTCATCAGTAATACCCATTACAAATAAAACACTTTATAACCCCCCGCCCCTTGTAGACTGCATTACCAATTTATTACCTCAATCCTCTAAAAAAATTCTGTTATTTTTGTAACAGATAATTTTCCTGAATACAATATTTAAGCCTAGAATAAAGGGTGTGAAGACGTAGTGCATGTTTAATATTGTAACCGTTATGTGAGATTATTCCTTTTTAGCGGGCTGCTCGATGAGTTTCCCCTTGTGGTACTTCTGTCCAATCCCATAGGGGACGTGTGCAGATATGGTTCCCAGCTCCTTGGCACCCTCAATGTGGAACATCTGGTCATCAAAGTAGATGTGTGGCCTGATTTTCTGCAGAAGGGGCCCTTTTGGAGCCCCCGCCAGGAACAGAGCCTCATCGATCTCCAGGCCCCAGCTGCGGAGGGTCTTCAAGACACGAGCCCCTGAGCTGGCAGCGCTGCGGGCTGTGACCAGGTAGGTTCGGATGGGACAGTTCATACGCTCGTTCTTGGCGTAGAATTTTCTCTGGAGCTTCCCCAGAGCCTCCAGGAAACACTTTAAAGGACCCTGAAAAGAGTCCAAAAATCAAGTCAGAATCTTTTCAACACAGGGCATGAGGAACGTGAACACAGGTAAATGGAAGGAAGAGGAACTAAATGCACAAAGTATCACATGGCAAAAATATAATCATGAACACAGTCTGTTGAGTATCTGTATATTTTAGTTTAGGGCAACTGGCTGATCACAATTGAACCACTGAAAGACAGAATCCATCACCAGCAGAAAATACCTTGCAATCTGTCAATAAAACATAAAAGAATACCAATTATTATTAAAGCCATAATGGCACAATATAATGATCTACTGAAACCCAGAATGAGGAATGAGCCGAGTAAAACACAGCTTCAGTATTAAGAAAAACTTAAACTCTCATCATAAGTTATTGGCTCATTCATAAAATCATACGTTTTTGGCTCATTTTCATTAAATGTTTCCATGTAGCTGCAATTAGAGATGAAAATCAGCACTGAATAACACAAATGCCTTATAAACACCATGATCAATATCAGGCTGATGTATCAGTTTACTCCTTTTGCATTTTTGTGAAGATATACAGTATATTCTGCATCCAGTGTCTCCCTCCACAAGGTCTCAGTGATGTTTAAGTACATAGAAAACAAGTATAGGTTACCTGAGCAAGGGGTTTGTTCTCAAACTCCTTCTCATGCTCAAAGAAAGTGTCCAGGCCATGTTGTTTCACGATGATCTCTGACTCGTCCGAGAAGAGGACGGCGTCGCCATCAAATGCCACTCTCAGCTGAGTGTCGCTCAACTGAGTCTCTGTGCTCGGCATAAACATCGTGGCGGCAGCAATTCCTGAGGGAGGGGAGATGAGTATGTAATTCACAGCTTGGTCAATTTTATATTGCCTAAACAATTTTTGAACCGTCACTTCACTAGTTAGGATTATGCAACCAGGACAACAGATTTTTTTTCTCCGATACTTCTGACTTTTTATCTACACAGATCAGCCAATAGTCTCAGAGCTACCATGTTATTAAAAACAAAAATTCTGAACATTTTCCCACCCAAAACACGACACAGCTTTTTTCTTACACACTAGTGACACTTGGTAAGAATGTAAAGCTCAACAGAAACTGGAAACTTGCTGTGGTCTGAATAGAAATATGAGTGTGAGAGAGAGAGAGTGTTGCTGTCAGGTCAAGCTCATTCTGTCGCATTATAAATAAATCTCTATCTTTCTATACGGTCGCTTAACAAGAAGTGACTGGCGTGAAACGACTTTTTATAGATTTGTCGGTCAGAATGCCGCACATCTCCCGTGATGACTGGCTGTCACGAAAATGTGCTGTAAACAAATATGCAGGTGATTTATAGCCTGGTGTGAAGTCAGTCCATGTGCAGGTTAGATGCAGTCTCACCTGAAAACCTGGCACGCTTCAGGCAGCGTTAGCATGCATCACATGTACTGCATATGGGCAGCTGTGGGCCCGGAGGTGTACATCGCTCATTCTGAGATGTGCAAGTGAATTTTATCAATAAGCATATGAGTATGGTTGCAAGTAATAATATTTAACTTTTCAACTCAAATACATTCAGTTTGGAATATCTAAAACAGAAAAAGCAGAAAATATTTACCATTTTTGCTGAATAAGTGACTTTTTTTCTCAAAACTGTTGTTAACTGGCTTTCTATTAATTAATGCGTGAATTCAGTTTTGTCATAATTTGGGTGTTTATTCTTCTGATCTGTTTGTTTTGTGTGTATTTAGACAACAGCGAGCCATAAATCACAACCTGGCTTCAACCAGTTCCTTCTAGCTGCACAGTTTGGGGTCCAGATTTCTCTCGACCGTGAGAATGAGTCACACACAAAGTCAACATGCAAGTGTGTAAATATCAGTGAAGTACAGAGACGTCTTAAGGCTGCTGGGAGTGCCTGATGTTGTGCTGTGTTTATGACACAAAACAGTTTCAAAGAAGGTCGTGTTTGATTGTAATCTAACAGCAGCTTCGCTTACCTTCCTCGATGGCCTCTGTGACCTTCTCTGAGTCTTTGGAGAGGTAGAGGTTTGTCATGTAGGCCTTCAGGTAACCAATGGGACTTTCCCCTCCCGTCATACAGAATCTCTCTATGGTCAACCCTGAAAGAGCAAAAGCAAGTTGGAGATGCGTGAAGAAAGAATTATCCGACAACAGCTCTTCTTCATTCCTAGTGTGTAATTAGTAGACTGAGTACTGTTCTTGATTAAGCTTGTTGCTGCAGCGGGCGAGCCGCCACTGGTAATCAACAATGTTTGGTTTAGGGTGCAGAGTACCATAGTGATTAATGCTGTTTATGAGGCGCACGCCGACTTGGGCATGGTTGTTAGTCATTAAGACGATGTCAAACAGCTCCTCGCTGTCCGGGTAGAGCTCCCTCAATCGAGCGTTGACATTCATCAGCGCCTGTGTGGGAGGACAGAGAGAGATTCACACCAAAATCCAGCGAATAGTGTCAACATGAGGTTACAACACAAACATTGCAACACTTGAACTGCAACGTGCATTTGCTTAATAATGGACAGTCAATACACAGTACATTTCCTATAGCTGCTGCAGTATGAGATATTGGTAAGTAACATATTTAGCAAAATACTATATGTGGTACATAATGTGAGATGATAAATATCTTCACTTTCATGCCAGACATTATAATAACTCACTGCTTAAGACTTGTATTCTGGCTTAAACAAGCTTTCACAATCTGTATTTCATCATGTTGTGACACTAAAGCACAAAATGTGTGACAGATTTTAATTCTTTCTTTTAACTTTTTAACTGAAAAAAGGAACCAAGTTCTTGGCCCACATGCAGTGGGTTAAATAACTGACACATGAAAAAACTTACAGAGAGCTGACAGGGTTTAGTCATGGATCAAAGTACATAATTGTTCCTTAATGACATAATCACATCAAGGTACAAACAGACGATTTGCTCGATTATAAAATTCTTCCCATTTAAAATATTGCATTTAAATATATAAAAATATATCACAATTTTAAGAAAATTTTATTTCTATACTGTTGATTTTGCGAATCCATCATTTTGCAAATGTATATAATTATACAAGAAGTGATTTGATATTTTCAAAATCTCTAAAGACAGAAGTACGCACATTTTGAATACAGCAAAAAATGTAGTCATTCATAGAAATTAAATGACCACCTCTGCGACTCAGTTCCCACAAAAACGGTTCACAGTGGGCTTGAAAATTAAAAGAAGATAAAAAAACACAGCTATGGTGCAATAATTAACACGCTTCAGGGAGTCAGTTGTCAGTTCAGGCACCCACTCCGGCAGGTTCGGAGAAATCAGGCCTGTGCTAGCAGGTCTGCAACAGATCTCTTGCCACTGAGTAGTTGCATAACAGCCAATGAATAGAACAAAAAAGATTCTCCAGAAACGGGCTGCGATCACTCTTCCTGCGATGGTTCTTTATTCCAGAGTGACAATAAGATGTTAAACACATTGAAGAGCGGTCTGATGAGCACTGGGCCACTCTGAACACCCAGCGGCCTTTATGGTGAGTCCTTATGTAGTTTCCAACCTGCTCCCTCCTTCAAAAAAATCTCGCTGCCCAAGAATGGTGCGATTTGAAGACTTGTTTTGCAGCATTTCAAGGTGAAGTAAAGCAGGTTTAAAGGCGGAGATGGTTTTCAACATGAGGCTTTTTTAAAAAGGGATTGATTGTTCCTGCACAGTACGGCAGGGGAACGTCTGGCACAGTCTGTCTTTAAATGAGGATTTTATTACTGAGTGAGGATCCTATAATGTCAGTGGTATGAGTTTGTGATATCTGACATAAGCACGGATGACCAGTCAGCCAATTAGATGATAAAGTGTGTCTTTGATAAGCAGACACCCACATGTATTTAAACATTTATTGATTGTAGTGGATGTGTCAGTGCCAGAGACAAATACCTGCCCTTGTATGACTGACATGGGTGTGTCTCTATACGTGTAACTTGGCCTTATGTAGCCAGACAGAAGACATTTTCTTCCTGGTATGGACTATGTGAACAACGCGTTTTAAGCTGAATAGGTGCACTTCAGGGACCGCGCCCTGCAGACGCCCTGCAGAGGTCCACACTGTGGGGCTCACAGCTACTGCACCTTGACGAAGGGGAAAGCAGCTCCTGGCTTCAGAGGCTCGCTTTCGTGCTCCAGCTGATGAGCCACGTACTTCTCCAGTCCCTCTTCCTCATAGATCTTCCTCTCCGCCACCAAGTTGAAGAGGGTGCGAGAGGACACGGCGATGGTGACCGCGTACTGGGGTTTGGGCTGAGGAGCGACAGGAAAGGTGCAGAATAGAAACAAAATCAGAGCTGTTTACCACCTGTTTATGGAGCCGCAAAAAGCTTTGCACCAAAACTTGCACAGGAGCTTGTTCCAGTAACCTGTTGAGCCACAAATATACTCACAGGTCTGGGCGTTTTGGTTTTGAGGTTGTCAAAAAAAGCTTTGGCTGCAGCCCAGTCCTTCTCCCCGCTGTCGTCAGCTGCAGCTGCGTCGCTCGGCTTCATTTCACTCATGTTCAGAAACTCCCGTGTCTCCTGACCCCGAACGCACCGCGGGCACGATAAGGCGGCGGCAGATGGAAACTTTGCGGAAATGTAGTGAGGGGAAGCCCGGTGGGCGTGTCTTCCAGCACTGACGTAAGCATGTCTCGGCATCACTTTATCCGGTTGCTTGGGTGATCGTTAATGTGGCCAGAAGTATGTGGACACCCCATGTTTGTGCATCTTGCACAGCATGCAGTGGTATGTTTGATAGACTGCTGGGGGATTCCCATGATGCACTGGGCTCTGTCCTGCTCTGTCCTCATTCTGCAGGTCTCTCTGCCTCTGGAGCAGCAGGATCCAGATCCACAACTACTCATCATTACTATTAACCACTGTAATCTGTCATTATTATTGGTAACACCATTACCGACTCAGCTGTTCTGGTCTCTCTCTCTCTCTTTTCTCCTCTCTCCTCCCCCCACCCCCCCTTTTCCTCCTCCTAAACCCAACCGGTCGAGGCAGACGGCCGCCCACCCTGAGCCCGGTTCTGTTGGAGGTTTCTTCCCGTTAAAAGGGAGTTTTTCCTCCCCCCTGTCGCCGAGCGCTTGCTCTTTGTGGGAACTGTTGGGGTTTTCTCTGTAACAAAGTAAGGTCTTGACCTTTCCCTGTAAAGTGCCTCGAGATAATGTATATTTTGATTTGGTGCTATACAAATAAAATTGAATTGAATTGAATTGAATTGATAAATACTGTGTTTCCAACTTTGGGACATTTATTGTTTTTACTCAACAGTGCACCCTGCATAAAGAAGTGGTTTTCCCAGTTTGATATAGAAGATCCTGACCGGCCTGCACAGAGCCCTGACCTCATTCCCATCTTCAGCCTCCACCACTGGGATGAACTGGAACTGCAAGTCAGACCTTATCAACATTACTGAATGTGCCCATGAGGGCACATGCCCAGGGACACCCTGACCCTTGACCCCTGAGCCTGTGTCTGCTAGTAAACAGTAGAGAAGTAGAAAATAAACAACTTGAAATAAAGCTATATACATTATTGTACTTTTTTTTTATTGTGCTTAGTGTGCCCTAGGGTTCACCAGCGAAATCTCATAGGAACAAGCACATTCCAACTATAAAGAAACACAAAATGATCTCAAAGACACACACACACAAAATAAAACTAAAAATAAATAGATAAATAAATAAATGTCCACAAGGATTTGAGAAGCAAAATGACAAACAAAAGGGGCAAAACTACCACAGAGACACAAAACGACAACAGAAATCTTAGCAGTTCTGTGTCCTTAGCTCCTCAATAGGGAATGTGGAGGGGGCCTGTTGTCTTAAAATCCATTCATACCAGCATGGTGTAGTTCCTCTTATTACTGAAAAAGGTAACAACGTGTGAGCGATATAATATAATATAATATAATATAATATAATATAATATAATATAATATAATATAATATAATATAATATAATATAATATAATGTAATATAATATAATGTAATGTAATGTATGTAATGTAATATAATGTAATATAATGTAATGTAATATAATTTAATGTAATGTAATGTATGTAATGTAATATAATGTAATATAATGTAATGTAATATAATTTAATGTAATGTAATGTAATATAATATAATATAATGTAATGTAATGTATTATAATGTAATATAATTTAATATAATGTAATGTAATATAATATAATGTAATGTAATGTATGTAATGTAATATAATGTAATATAATGTAATGTAATATAATTTAATGTAATGTAATGTAATATAATATAATGTAATGTAATATATTATAATATAATATAATGTAATGTAATGTAATGTAATGTAATGTAATGTAATGTAATATAATATAATATAATATAATATAATATAATGTAATATATCACTCGAATCTTCCCAATACCTATTGCCATAGGTCTTACAAATGCTTACACAACCCCCCTCTCCCTCTCACACACATACAACCCGTCCGCTGGTTCATGAATGACCTCCCGTCTCCATCACACCCCCGCCCCCACCCCCACACTTGGTAGAGTCCGAGACGGAGCATCATGGCGATTGACGGTAAGTCTGTCTCAGGTGTCCTGCGGGAGTCGTGTGAAACTTTATACTCGGGACGGACTGAGAACGGCGTGTAGAAATCTCATTATGTGTATATATACAAAGATATTATGATGTATGCAGTTTCTTAATGAATCACGGCGCCAGTACCGCAGTGCTCCGGAGCTGGGACAGCAGCTAACTAGCTTCACGGGGTTGATGATGCTGAAGAGCGGACACCCGCACTGATGCGGGGATGTTGTTGTCTCTCAGCCGGGTGAAGTGATGCTGGAAGTGGACGGAGACACAGATAGTCGCGGTGCTTTGGTTGCCTCCATCACGTTTGTGAAATCATGTTACATTGTAGTGATTGGTTTAAAAAAAAAAAAAAAAAAAAAAGAAAAAAAGGCTTTGACTGAAAAATCACAGCAGGCAACTACTTTTTGTCACTGACTGAACTACATTATTTGGCGGATCAATATAGTTTAATATTATCGATTTGACTTCATTACAAAGCCGTTTCTGATGGTGCGCTCCCTAATCACCAGAGTGATCTGTCCAGTCAGTACCACAGCTCATCACGGGTAATGTGAGCAACAAACACAATAGCCTGCATGCCCATGGATAAGTGTCTCTTCAAGGGTTCAGTGAAAGTGACCGGGACACTTTCATATTTCATATATACTTGCAACTGAACTGTACATATCTGTAATTACACTCTCAGTATCACTCACAGGCCTGCTCTTACCGGTTAGAATATATTTGGAAAATATTTGCAAACCTGCTATTTTGCAAAGTTTTCATTTCCCCCAGTCAAAATGTAGTGGGGGATATGTTGAATTAAAGTTGATTGATTGTAGTTGCTTTGCAGAAAAATGTGTATTTCTTATTGTTACTTGATGTTTGATCTTCACTGGTTCAGAATAATGTGCTTGCTGAGTTTGACACTCAGGCTCACAAAAAGGAGCCCAACCCAAGCCTAAAATACATCAGAAAAATAGCCCAGATGATATACACACTGTTGGTTGAAAGTTTTAGAGCACCTCAGTACTAACCTCCTGCATTGTCCCAAAAAGCTTCAGAAGGTGTAGGAACACAGTTTGTTCCAACACTGCCTTTATACAAACAAAGGGCTTGTAAGTAATAAACCTGTTTGCGTCAACGTTCAAGGCTTAATTTGCTTCTGTTCTTCTTCTTCTGCGGGGAAGTTGTAAGATGTTAACCCATTACTTGATCCCTGAAAAAGGTAGTTATTAAAACTCTGTCATTTACATTATTACTCAGTTTGTGTTCTGAAGCCTTTGACTGGTATATGCATTGTGCATTTTCCTTTCTGCAAGAATGGCCAGCTGAGAGTTTCTGCACCATTAAGTGAATTGGTTTGCAGGGTGTCTGTCTGCCGTGTGACTCAAGACAAGTCTGCCCCAGAGCTTTCTCTGTGCCCTGGCAGCGAGTCAGTGCCTCAGACCACTTTCAGCCTCCAGTCCTTGACGTGGGGAGAGTGATACCGTAATCCATAGGTGATTTGTGTAAAAATTTCTAGTGGTTTTTTTTTTTACAGTTGTGTAAAATCTTTTGTCTGTCTTCTAAGACAAGTGTGCTGCAGATGAGAAAAATCTGTCAACAAAGACATTTCCACCATCTTTAATCTCTTTCCAAATTAGAATGACACAGATCTGCTCCCTCCATCCTCTCACTGTAGACGCCTGAATCATTAAACACTGAAGTGTTAAGCCAAGAGGGATAATGTGCAAATGTAAGTGTGTCCGTGCGTAAGCTTGTGGGTGTGTGAATGTGTGTGAGAGTGATATGAGTGTCAGTGTTCTTCATTAACTTAAGCCTCGGGGGATGGAAGAAACTGTTAGGTAATAACCATTAGGTTTTGTAATAACATGTAATAAAAATGTCCATCTGAGTGGGTAAAACCCTCAAACCTATTTCCACATAATGTAAAAGCTCATATTATTTGTGATACTTCAGTAAAACATACCTCTATGAATTATTGAGAAGTGATAGTAATAGTGAAGCTGTTACCAGAGCTCGAGCCACAGCGCCGCTGAGGACACGGGGGTTGTGAACTTGATTACTTTTTCTAGGAATTCAGGGGGTTGAGCAACCTGGGAGAGTTTACAGTTAAAACTTACACATGGTGGGTACGAGTTCACAGTTTTAGATTCTTTATAATGTGATTTGACACCCTGCAAGCCAATAAACACGAAAGTTTTACTTTTACAGAGAGTTTTAAAACAACACTTGTACATTTACGGTGGAACATTAAGAAACTTCATTTAAACTGTTAAATTGAACGTGAAAAAAGAAAAAGACTTAATTCTTGGTGTCTGGTCGAGATTTACTGTCGGGGTGCTTCGGAGGGACTCATGAGCTCGGTCTTTCAAAACTCTGCCTGCAAATTTAAATCTTATGAAAGATGCATTACAGTAATAATCACTGCATTAATAGTTTATGTATAATTTATTACATCTATGGGCTTAAGCACATTTTTGCCCCACATACAGAGAGATGATTCAAGATGACCTAGATTGGACTTGTTTATTTATTTCCTGTTGTTTAAAGTGCATTTAAGGAAATACATATTCAAATACACTTTCTTGCTGAGAGTTAGATTAGTAGATTGGTACTGCCCTGTGTTAAATATGGAGCTGAAACCAGGACATAGTTATCTTAGCTTAGCATAAAGAATGGAAACAGGGGGGAACAGCTAGCCTAGCTCTGTCTAAAGGTAACAGCCCCCTGATTCCAGCCTTCATACGTCAGCTGCTTCATATTTACAGTAAGAATATGACAGTGGTATCAATCTTCTCATCTAACTGCAAGAAAGCACGCATTTCCCAAAATGTCAAGCTGTTCCTTTAAGCCAGATGTTCTGAAAGTCCACGCATAGATACTGTACACTTTCTTTTTCAGAAAACAACCTTAATAGGTGAATTTATGTTGACGTCCAGAATGACCCCATTTGATTGTGCGTTTTTTTTTTTTTCTTTTCCAGTTTTTTTTTTTTAGTTGGTTCCAGCTAATCAGTTTTATGTTTGCTGACATGATGACCATCTGCCAGCTCTTCTAACCTGAGGCCTGAGCATATGTTCCTGCGGTACATGGAATCATACTTTAACCTCTGACTCCTTTTCATCTGTCTCTTTCTCCCAGGTGGGGGCAGAAACTGCGGTGTTCATGAGCTCATCTGTGCCAGACGAGGTAAGGCCATGTTACAGCCGAGCTCGTCCCTGTACTTGAGCGTCTCAATAAGCGTATCAGTGCTTTTTGTGTGTGTGTGTGTGTTTGTTTGTTTGACCCTGATGGCCTGTTTGGCAGGATGACCGATTGCTCCAAATATTTCCTCCGAGCTGTCAACGTCGCTCTTTCCTGTGAATTCTCACTAAAGTTTGGTGTATGGGAAATTTCTCCATATAGATTCCAGAAAGCATAATGTCTGCGTGTGAATTATGCATGGCATATCAAGTTTGAGTTCACTTCAGCAAAAGACGGCAGCTGTGTGTTCATGATTTATTCAGCGTGGAGGTTTTGTTTCGTATCAGAGGTCCATGTGTAAGCAACATTTCCAGATTGCCTACCTACTTTTTAAACAAGCATGTCGTATAAACAACAGCAGAGTTAAGTATGCAGTGGTCTGAAACCTGGGATAAGTTATTACATGAATAATTTAATGGAGGCTAACAGCCATGATGAGGAACTTCTACATAATTTGTTTCCATCTGTGTCCCATTTTTTGTAGAAACATGACATAATAGTTTGTTTCCCATGTATTTATTTGACCCAAACATTTTGTTGAAATTAGCTCACGTTTCTCTGAGGTTATTATTCATTTGCACAGTTGAGTGGCTGGGCTTTCATGTTTGTTAGTCGGCTTGCTGGAATCGTTACCTGTTAAAAAAAAAAAAAAAAAAAAAAAAAAAAGGGCAGATTGAATCCTGAGGCTTGTTTCAGAGACCTGAGTTCAGCCTCAGTTCACACGCTGTAAAAAACAGATTTATTCAGTTTTATTGTTGTTTTATTTTCTTGTTTATCCTTTCCAGACGCACAAATCGTACATGCACACACTCAGTGAGGATGGGATAGGGTGAAAGAGGGGATTTAAAAGGCAGAGACAGAGAGAAAGGGAAAGAAAAAAAGTCAACTTCTTCTCTGCTGGTAACAGAAATATCAAACAAATATTATCCAAAAAAATAACTGAGAGCAAGGTGAGCTCTCCAAAGGGCCGGCTTGCTGCCACTCCGCTGTCCAGTGTACGTTGACGGAGGGATCAGGTTTCTTCAGGTGTCTAAATTATTCAGCTGTCGTTGACATTTACAGAGCAGGGCCATGTATGAAGTGCCATCACGGGCTGTTCATTTTGGACAGACGGCCGCTGCGCCCGTGGCTGCAGAGGTCATCCTGGCTCAGTCAGCACACCTGTCAGCAGTGAGAGTTGATAGGTAAGCCAGGCGAGTGCTGGACACCACTAAGTGTAAGGGATTTATTACATGTCGGATTACTTCAGAGCAGGACAGCCTTGTTTTTCCCTCTTCTGAGACCATTTGATATCTATAGTTGCGGAAGCAGTGGTCGTGCTTTTCTGGGAGCAGCTGCCTTTAAGTAGGATGCTCATTTAGAGAAGGTAAGCCTCTGCCGTCACATCACTCTCTTATCTCTCTCGACTACTTCTCTTGCCATTCTTGGGAATTTAGCATCCATCGTTTTGGCAGTCTGCAGCAAGCAGCACTAGTTGTCAGGCTGCAGTGGTCTCTGCCTGTTGCCATGGTGAAGCGAGTCTGTCCACAGTAAATTCAGTCTGCAGCTTTGACAAAGTACGCCTCTGTTTTTTTGTCTCTTCCTCTCTCATTTGTGCTCTCAGGGAGACACCAGTTCTCACACGGTTGACCCACTTCATCAGTAATTAGTGATGAGTGCTTTGGATACCAGCACCTGGTACAAACCACATGCTGCAACGTTTGGGCTGTGTCTGCTTCGCCAGACGCATTGGTCTGAAATGCACCACCATTCTATTTCCTTGTTTTTTTTTTTTTAAATAATGCTGCAACTAATTATTATTTTCAATTCTTTCAATCTGTAAAATGTTTTCTTAATTGATTCTTAATTAAACTGTTTGGACATTTCTATAAAATGCCAGAAAATAGTGAAAAATATGCCCCTTACAGTTTCCTAAACCCAAAGTTGATGTCTGTCGTAGCTTGGTTCCAATTAACAGCCACAAGAAAACCCGTAATTATCAATTTACCGCCCCATAAGAAAAACAGGAAACTCTTACATTTGAATGTTTGGTATTTTTGCTCGAAACAGGACTGGCTTCCACGCCGTGAGAGGTAGTCATTTAATGGTATGTTAACTCTTGGCCTCTGAAACAATGCCAGGTTGCTGCTGTCAGCAGTGAGACGGATGTAAAGAGAAGCGTGGCAGACTTGCTGTGCCGTGCTCCGGTTGTTAAGCTGTGATCGGACAATTGCTGTTCAGGCGAGGGGGTTTGAAGAACAGTTCATTGAAAACACCCGTGTGGACATGTAAAGCCTTTAAAATAGGTGTCTCTAATAAAATACTAGTGGATTTATTGTTATATATATATGAGGATCAAAAACTTTACTATAGCTGTGTTATGTGCCTCAAAATTCAGACCCTTCTTACCAGTGAACCTTGCCTGCAGCATGCTGTGCTCTATAAGCTGCCCTTTCCACCGAGCCATGTGGCCTTTAGAAATGCCGTTCATGCTTTATTGTCCACTGACTTACCTTCTTCTTCGGCTATTACACTGCGGCGTGTCTCCGTTGTTGCCTATTAAGTGCAGGCCCAGTGCAGCTTTGCCGGGTTGACTGAGTCTATGTTTCAGTCAGATACAGCCCCTTTGAGGCTGTCATAAAAATAGCACATCAGCAGCAACTGGGCTGCGTGGTTATGTGAAGTATGGTTGGCCTACATACAGCGCTGTAGATTGTATCTGCTACGCCTTTGAAGGGGAGAAACCACTGACTGCTTAAAAGTACAATAGCTCCCCTGACAAGGCAACATTTGAGGAGTTTGGTTCCAGAATAAGATGTAAATCATCAAACGAAATGATCTGTGGTATCAAAGTAGAGTTGTTTACAGCCTTTATAATGAAATAGCATTTTCTAGCTTGCTTCTTTTTATTTATAGCCACTGGGACATTTTTGGGGACAGTATTGCTTATGTTTGTCTGTGTCTAATTTGTTTTCTATGTCTCTTTTTCTGTCTGTCTCTTCTTTCCCCCCCTCTTCCCTCCTTCTTTATGTCTGTTCTTCTTCTCCTCAGTCTCTCCTGAGCTTCTGGGTGTCCTGTCTTCCATTGCAGCCTTCATGGCGTTGATGGCTCTGTTTTTTCTTTACCTCAGCAACAAGCTGTCAGTGGGGAGTCCTGACGAGCTGTCACATCTCAGTGGCTATAAGAACAACCAGCCAGGTACTCAACGCACTTACCACAGTGGCTACACTTACACACATTAGGATGATTGTTGGCCTTGTTGTGGTTTTACAATAACACTTAGGAATTATGAAATTTACCCTCCTGACCTTAATCCTCAGATACCTGTCCTTTATGCAGCCAAAACAAACGGTTTAAACAGATCATCAGATTATTGGACATATATGTATATAAACAAAGCTGTGGCAATAGCATTTGCACCTATGACCATAGTGCATGTCATGGCTGGCGACATGCACGTTGATATTATTTGATATGATGCTGTCATAAACAACGTATACACAACACGCTTGTCCAATAATTGACACAACAACAAAAAAAGATGAAAAACAAAAAAAACCCCCCCAAAAACCCCAGTATATTTAATTTAACATAAAATAAAAAAAATCAAACTTTATTTTGATACTTTTATACATTGATAAAATAATGAAATATATTTATGTCCACGATAAATAAACAAAGGCTGCTGTGCCTCTGGTACATTAGAGATTTATATTTTCTTGTAATGAGGTATTTGGAGAGGCAGCTTTATTTATATGCCACATTTTAAACATAGAGGCAAAGTGCTTTACATAGGCAAAGAATCTAAATAAAATACAAATATACAAACATAATAATAGACCAGAAATACAGTAATAAGTTGCAGGCCTCAGATTCAACAAAGGATACTCTACTAGTACTAGTGATATTCTTTTATAATCTATGTTATGATTTTAACATCTTCAATATTGCTATGGTAATTCTGGTTTATTACATCAACGTCTGTTTTTTTTTTTTTTTGTGGTTATTTTGGGCGCCGTTCTTATCGGTACAAATAACACTGTACATGCCGAGTAATTGAGATCAGTGACTGTGGCAAAATCATGGGAACATGAGCAGTCAGGCGATCAGGTTTTAAAATAAACAGCTTATCCAAACTTACTCGGCAGAGAAGGCAAATGATAATGGCTGCTTATTCCCCAGAGTGTACATTTCATTGCTCTGTCATCTTGTGCGATGAGGACTTATCACATAAAGATCTAAGCAATTAACCAGGTAAATACAGTGCAATCATTGCCAACAGATCTGAAACTACAAAAATGTCCAACATTCATTTAATGGAACTGAAATAGCTAAATGAAAAACACTGTGAGAGGTTTGTTGTTATGTCACCATAGCCATATTGTTGTGTATGTATATGCTGGTCTCAGCACACACTGTGATGCTGGCACCGCACCCTGCTAACAACCACATGTCCGTGTCAGTGCCTCTGATGAGCTAATCTAGTGGTCAGCGTGGTGACGAGCTCCCCGGCTGTGAGATGGCCTTCTTCAAGAGCTTCCAGCAGAACCTCCCATCTGTCAACATTACCTCCATCCTGGACTCAGTCACCAGTCGCGTGGACGACTTGGCCAACGCTGTCAGCGATGTCACGTACGCTGTCAGCGACCAGCTGACTGAGCAGGTCACCACTATCATCAGCAAGGTGCAAGAGGAGGAGGATGGGGAGAACAACGGCGGCGGGCAGGGGTCTGGTCAGGCTGCCACAGCACAGGAAGGAAAGGCCAGCAGCATGTGGCAGATGTCGAGAGACTCTGAAACGGGTAACACGGTTTCAAAAAACAGCCAAACCAGTGATTCGGCAGAGGCAGAGAACACTCAGAGCCAGCTGGAGTGGGAATGGAGGGACGGGTGCTGGCGAGTTAAAAAGACAGAAGCCGAGTTAGCAGAGGAAGAGAAGAGGAAGAAAGAGGAGAAGGAGCTGCAGGAAAAGAGAGAGCAGAGGAGAAAAGAGAGGAGGGAGAAGCAGCTGGAGAAAGAAGCCAAGTCTCAGAGAAAGAAAGAGGAATCCCACGAGGGAGAGCGAGAGGAGGAAGCTGATGAGAAGAGGGACGACAGCAGTGGACAAGACAGAAAGGAGAGTGACGGTGGAGACCAATCAGCTGCTCAGCAGAGAAGCGATGACTGTGATGGAGCTCCTCATTCACCGCGTCCCGGAACTGAAAGCGGGCGAACAAAACAGAAGGAGCAAAAAGAAGAAGGAGAGGAGGGGGAAGAGATGGAGAACAGCGTGGAGAGAGAGGGGGACGACGAGGAAGAGGCTGAGCTTTCCAGAAAGTCTTCAAAAGTTAAAAAGAAAAAGTCAGACAAGAAGAAGGGAAAAGGTGCGAAAGAGGGTTCAAAGAAATCAGAGAAAGCCTCAGATGTTGCCAAACAGAAGGAGAAAGGCAAGAAGAGCAAGAAGAAAAAGAAAGGCAGCCAAGGTCAGAGGGTGTGCCGATTCTCTCTCACCACCACTCTTCTTCTTCTGCTTCTTCTCTTGTTTTGAAACTCTTCACATCGCTGAAATCTGAGGCATCTGCATCTCAGCGCCTCTCAGTGCTCCTTGCTCCCTCAGGGCATTACACACATATTGTGCTTTGCGAGATAAACGTGACGTTTGAGCTAAAGTGTGCGTGTGCTCTGTGCAGAGGGAGTTTTGTCAGACAGCGAGGAGGACAGAGGCCCCGAGGCCGTGGCCCAGCAGGACACAACCTCTGTGTGGAGCAGCAAACGCAAAGAGTCCACTGAGCAGGGAGGATACAGCAGCGAGGCCTCCAGTGAGCAGGGTGGGAACATGCACGTGAACTGTACTCTTCCTCGGCAGTTAGAAGAAGTAACTCAAAACTCATCTTGAAATGTATTATTATCACTGATTTATTATAAAACAACAGTTCGACCTTATGGTTCCTCTGCTTTTTCAATTTCGTGTCAAGACCTAGATAGAAAGATCAACACCACTATCACGCATTAAAATATGAAGCTGCCACCAGTGGACAATTAGCTTAGCTTGGATAAAAGCATAAAGACTGGAACTAAATCCACCTACTAGTACCTCTAAAGAACACTAATTACCATGCTAATCTCATTTGTTTAAGACATACAAAACCCCAGTGTAAAAACAACAGGGGGTTATGTGCCGGAACATTTTTTGGCCCAGAGGTGCTGGTAGGTGGATTTCGTTAGCTGTTTCCTGTTTTCATGCTAGGTTAAGCTAACCGGCTGCTGGCTGTAGCTTCATGCCTTACATACAGTATTTAAATTCATTTAACAGACAGATATCATTTAACTCTCAGGAAGAAATCAAGCATTCTTTCCTAAAATGTGGAACTATTCCTTTAACTGTCTTTAGCAGTAAGATGCCACATTTCTAATGGAGGCATCGATGCATGGCATGATGTACTAAACTAGGCTTTGTAAAGATGGACTCACCTGTGGGTCCGGCACAGTTTAAGAGGTTAACATGACTCTGTGGTAGACTGTATGTCGCATAGATAATGAGCATCTCTGCATAGAACAGTATGTCTCCAGTAACACTCCTTCTGTATCACGTTACTCCTTCTGTATCCCCGTGTCCCCGTCATGAAAGCAGCCAACAGCATCCAGAGGATAAAGAAAGATTCCTCCCTCACTGAGCTCCAGCCTCCTCCGTACCAGGACAAGGGCCCGGCGGCCTGCGTGTCCTCTCGTTCCCGCTCAGAGCGAGCGGTTCGGAGGGGGTCGTCCCCGCAGCGCTGCGACAGCCCCCGCTGCTCCAGTGAGGCCAGTGTGGACCAGGACACTGACAGCTACCTCAACAAAGGCTGTGAGGAGGACATACCCAGTGACAGCACGGCTGTTCTGGGACCAGAGGTGAGATCAAAGTTACTGAGTGTTCCTCTTTCTCTGTCTGTGAGCAGAACATGACAGTTCACCATACACAGAGTATAAAAAATGAAAGTGATGGACAACACAAGCAATAATAATACACTTTGTTATGGGAGTGTTTTTGTATTATTATCACCAATTGATTTGCCTTTTATGTTAAACCACGACTGTAATTATATAACTTACTTGTTTACTGTAAAAGCGTCACCTTAAAACAAATCCACCAACACTGCTGCATTTCTCCACCTGTCCTATAGAATTTCTCAATGCTGAAGCCATGTGAGCCCTGTTATATAATATGGACAATCTTTAGTGTTTATTTTGAAGATAAATTTTTTTTTTGAAAACATTTAAAACAACTATTCATTGTTTTAACAATTAATTTGAGAGATACTCAGCAGCTCATTTACATTTTTTGCTTTACTTTCAGTTCCCACAGATATTTTCGGAACCCTCCGTAGGGCTTCGTTGTACTATAAACTGCAGTGAACATTGTTTTCTCAGTATAAACCAATCTGCTCCTTAAAAAAATCTTTATTTTACTGTGAGACTCAGTAAAAACTGATAATCTGAGGCAGACACAGTCAAGTATTTAAAATGTGCAGTCAGTGTAAATGAAGTATATTTTAACTCGATGCGCAGCTGACACCATTACTTATCTGACATTATGTTAATTGTCTTTATATAGACACCACACCTTTGATCCACGTCCACTTTTTCAGTTCCTCTAACTCTTCAGTTCTCTCTTTTAAATCTCTCTCTCTCTCCCTTCTCTCTGCCTCTGATTGTCTCTTCATGCCAGGATGGCTCTGGTCCTCAGCTCCCCACAGCTTACGAGCCAGAGCCCCTTGCCAAATACGGCACGCTGGACGTCGCCTTCGAGTATGACTCCAGTGAGCAGTGGCTGGCCGTCACGGTCACCGCGGCAACAGACATCCCTGCCCTCAAACAGACGGGCAACATCTCGTGGCAGGTCCACCTCGTCCTCCTGCCAACCAAGAAGCAGCGGGCCAAGACTGGCGTACAGAGGGGCCCATGTCCTGTCTTCACGGAAACATTCAAGTTTTCCAGAGTGGAACAGGAGGCTCTGGGGGACTACGCCGTTCGCTTCCGCCTGTACAGCATCAGGCGGATGAAAAAAGAGAAGGTCCTGGGAGAGAAAGTGTTCTACCTGACTAAGCTCAACCTCCAGGGCAAGATCGCTCTACCTGTCACCCTGGAGCCCGGCTCTGAGCTAACAGTGAGAACACTTTGTGAATTTATATTTAGCACTGCGCACAGTTCTGTCTGAAGAAATGTGATACTGGATTGGCTGTGAACATATCAACTGGAGACCTGTTCCTTCTATCACTTTTCACTACCACAAATTAGTCCTGGGCTGCAGCTAATGACTGTTTTCATTACTGGTTAATCTTCTAATTATTTTCTAAGTTAATGATTTTTATTTTTTTTTTTGGTCTTTGCAACTTAAAACAACACTTGATTCAATTATTGAAATAATTAATAACATATCCATTGTTAATGTAAAGCCTGCACATGTATTGTTTGGTCATGTACTAGCTGTTCAAAACCCAGCAATATTCAATTTACTGCAATGTAAGATGCTGAAGTCATCATGCTAACATGCTCACCGTGTTTAGCAGATCCAATATTCACCATGTTTACAGTCTTTTTTTTAACATCCTAGCATTTGCTAATTAGAACTTAAACGCGGAGCAGAGCTGAGGCTGATGGGAATGTAATTATTCTGACCTGACGATGGTTCCAGATGAAACGTCAACAATCTTGTAGACGTGGAGACATTTCACTAAAACTCCAGAGTGCCTCGCGGTGGCGCTGGAGGAGAAATTTAAGTCAGAAGGTTCATCCTCTGGAGACCATGAAAGTCTGTCAAAAATGTCATGATAATCCATCTCAACTAACAGTAGCTGAGATAATTCTGTCGATCGGACTGGGCGACCTCTATCCCAAGAGCCGTGATGCTAACATGGCTGAAAAGGTCTTTATGTAACCAGTGCCTTCTTCTTCAGTGATGACTCCAAACCATGGAAGTCCTGGTACATCCTGTAACAGTGCCACCATCTAACTCTCTCTGCGTTGCGTCTCCCAGGGTTGCGGCTCTGTGGTGAGCGTGTCTCGCAGTGCAGGAGCTCTGTCCTACCGCTCCACTGAAGACTCGTCCCTGCCGGAGATCCTCCTGGGTCTCATCTACAACTCTGCCACGGGACAGTTATCTGCTGAGGTCATCCAGGGAAGCCACTTCAAAACCACAGCGTCCGATAAGCCCGTCAGTGAGTATGAAAGCTGTTTAATAAGCGTTTGATTCCGGGGTTTTGTGCCAGCTTGGAACAATAACATTCTCCCTTTGTAATGTCCCTAATTCTCAAGGATGCTGATACACCAGGCAATTGTTTTGGCAAAGCAGATGGGCAAGACTCTCAGCAGCATGTAGCAAAAACTAACTGTGAACTATTACATTTAAATGTTTCCTGGCAACGGTACTAACTTTTTTTTTGAAGTGATTGAAGCCATAATGCTGAAGCAATTGCTGCTTATCAGAGTTTCCCATGAAAGCTGACCTTCTGGTGTGTAATCTGTTCATTCTGACTGCTACCTCTCTTTCTTCTTTCTAACCTTGTGTGCTGTGTGTGTGCTGTGTGTGTGTGTGTGCTGTGTGTGTGTCACAGATGGTCTGTTTTGTTGTATAAAACACTTCGTAGGGGGACAGCTTTATATCATGAGAGGTAAGTCACGAGTTAATTACCTGTAACCTGTAATCAGTGCCGATATAAGCAACTCTAAATACTTGTGTCTTACCTACAGAACATTACATTAAAAGGCTGGTTTTACTATATTTCTGAAGAACATATTTACTTCTTGAGGAATCTGGCCAAGCAGAGAGTTTTGGTTTTGTTGTCCAATTTGAATATTGAACAGTTAAATTATTTAAAGGAACAGTTCAACATTTTGGGAAGTAGGCTTATTTGGCTTTTTTTGCCAAGATGAGAAGATTGGCACAACTTTCATACCCATGGTCAATTTGAGGCTAGCTCTCTAAAGCTCAGTCATGAACATGTTCAATCTCTTTGTTTAATGTCCAGCCACCTGGAGACACTATATTCTCCCCATCTACCCGTCTAAGAATGACTGTATGCCTGTACTGTTTTTTATGATGGAGCGTTCTGTTGATGACCAGATTGACTAAAAAGACCTAATCTACCTAGTCTAATCCATCGATACACATATAACATGTTCATATTCATGTAGTTTCTTGTCTTCAGTCCCGGTTTCCACTGACACACAGGAGCTCTGGTTTCCTGCCATACACTGACTTGTAATGGAGCCTCCCAAGATAAGATTATTTGATCTTTCAGGACATTTAAGACTTTGGCTCCGAAACTTTCTCAAGTTTTAATCAGCCTTTGATTAGAGGAGGAAGGAAAATGTCCAGGGTAGTGTGCCGTGAGGAAGCCTACTTCAAACCACCGCCGCACAGTGTCTAACATTTTCTCAGTACTCATGTCTCGCCACTTGATGGCACTCTCTTACCGTCCTCCCACACCTCCTTTCAGACACCTATGTGAAGCTCACCATGCTGGACTCCAAGGGGAAGGAGATGTCCAAGTGTAAGACGGCCGTGTGCCGCGGCCAGCCCAACCCCACCTACAAAGAGACGTTTGTGTTCCAGGTGGCGCTCTTCCAGCTGTCCGAGGTGTCTCTGGTGGTGTCGGTGTTCTGCCGCCGGAGCAGCATGAGGCCCAGGGAGAGGCTGGGCTGGGTCTCCCTGGGCCTCAACAGCACCAGCGAGGAGCAGCAGGCCCACTGGACAGAGATGAAGGAGGCGGAGGGACAGCAGGTCTGCCACTGGCACACACTCACCGACACATAGAAGGAAGACTTATAAAGACTGAATTTATATTAACAGCATTCCCTGGATGTTCAGAGTTTTTGGCGCAGCAGGAAGCACCTTATGAGAGAGACGTGTGTGTGTTTGTGTGTGTGCTGCATACAGGTGTGAGGACAGGCATGGGTTCCCAGTCTTCACTGCCAGAGACTGCATGAATACCCTTTAATCTGCCACTTTTTCTCTGGGGCAGACACACTGATTTTATTTGTGGAGGTGTAAACTCCAGCTCCAGCCTTTTTATTGACAAAACAAGGCGCTGGCAGACTAAAAAAAAAAAAAAAAAAGACATTATAATGAGCGAAATAACCAAGAACAGAAGGAAACAGCAAAATGGCTACAGCAAAATCTGCATGTACTTTAACTGTTTACAGGACAATGTGAAGACACTTCCGAACATTTTCTGTCTCTGAAACTTGGACCAAAGAGCTCGGTCCAGGACTAGCAGACTCCTCCCTGTTTCTTCTGGGCTTCTCTGGACTTCAGCTGCCACCAGCATACCAGACATTTCTCTATCAGTCATAGCCATTGACAAAAGAGAATGCAATGAAAAGACTGTTACTAAAGGCCTACAACATGCTGCAACTATGCTTACAAGCTATGCTTTGTACAGTTTGTTTACATCCACATGACATGATGCAAGATCCATTCATTGGTTTCCTCTTTTATTTCTCTGGATTATCAGTCAAAGGGTTTACCAGTTTTTTGAGTTATGTGTTACACAAAGACCTTTTTTTTTTTTTTTTTTTTTTCTCCTTATCGTGGTCTTGCATAACTCAGTACACTATGCATCTGACGCCACTTTAAACGAGACGACTGAAACTCTGTATCGTGTGCTCGCTGAGTCTCTTACAGAATTGGACACAGCTCTGCATGCCACTGGTATCAAAGAGCAGCTTCCTTTCCTGTGCAATACAGATTGAGCCTGTTTCACCATTCAGCCTTCTGACAACTCAGCCATGTTCATTCATGTAGAAACACAGTGCTTCCCGCTGAGGAGGAATATGCAAAAGCCTGTGCAGTCCAATAAATCTGGCTGTTTCTCGGAGGCAGTGCCGATGACAGCCTCAGCTGTGTTCACTGGGAAGTGAGTTGGAGAGGCAAAAAAAATAAAAAATAAAAAATAAAAATACAGGAAAAAGCAAATCATATTTTCTCATTACAAGCGAATGGACGGCATATTAATAAATAAAGGCTAAAATAAATGAAAATCATTGTGCAGAGCTGTGGGAAATGTGGTTCTACCTGCACTCTTCGTCTGGCACAAAGCCAATGTTGAACTTCCATCCGAAAAGAAAAAACTATGAGTCAGAAAATCCCCAGAAAGACTACTGAAGACTGCACCACCACACCCATGATTCAGTAAAAAGCAAACCCTCTCCCCTCTCTCTCTGCTGAGTGAAGTTTAGGGGTGTGGGATGCATTTTTCTTTCCCCTCATCCCGGTGATGTCAGATTTGAATCCTTCGTCTGGTTTCGGGGTGCTGCAACCACACCTCATCCCCTTCCTTCTCCTGCTGGGCCAAACTTCCACAGTTTCGTTCCTTATAAGATTATTTCACAGGATTGAATGAAAACCAGATGTCTCCGGGTTCGTGCCAGATAAACAATTGGCTTTTGATTGCAGAAAAGGGAATAACAGCCACTGGAGTGCTTTTATCACAAGAGGGGCTTGCATTTTGTTCTCAGCACAGTTTGTGCAGAACGAGCATTTACAACCATTAAAAGAATTTTGGGAGATAAGCTTATTCTCTGTTCTGCTGATAATTCGATGAGGACGTGGGTACAGGGGGGAAACAACTAGCCCCACTACAGTCTTGTCACTTTGAGACTCCAGGGATTTACTGCTACCGGCCAAGAAATAGTTCTGCACACAACTCACCCTTAAAACCAAAAGAAGTCATTTGTACACTTGGTTTTTTTTTCATTCAACAAATGAGATGAAATGTGTTCAGAGTTGAGCTTTAGAGGTGCTGGAAGTTGGATTTTATCAACTTCGGGCAGAACAAAGCTGCAACCATCTCATCTTATTTTCAGCTACATATTTAATGGATAGATGTGAGAGTGGTGCCAGTCTGTCCTTTAAAATATTGTCTATATTCAAGGGTATATTATCTTTAACTACATAAAAGCTACAGTGTAGGTCACTCAGCTTAATAGGTGCCATTAAAAATGATATTTATTTTACATTGCTCTCTGTATGTGGGTCAAAACTGTACGAATAAATTATACATATACTATGTGATAAATGATGCGTATTAAATTCAGTAGCTCTGCCCAGAGACGACAAAATCCGCACACCGGCAGAGTTGCTCTCTAAATCTCACAAATGAACACATTATATCTTGTGTTTACACTTGGTTGTTATACGGGGATTATTATGTGCCTGATTATTTCTTAGCCAGGTGTCTGTGTTGGTTTGAAAGCAATGTTTCCATCCTTGTCGGGTCCATAACCCCATGTAAAATGGCAAATTTGCATTTTTACACAGTTCAGTTTTTTTACCCATGAGAAAAAATAAATGATCAAGATACAAGGTGTGAAACTGGTGAGCGTTACGTATATTTTGAGAGAATTTCTCAAAAACTTAAAAACTGCTCCTAATAAAGTTCTGGGCATTTTCAGACTATTATACGTACAATATTGGAAGCAAAATATAAAAGTTAAGATAGTTCACTTTTATTCCTATTCACAAAAGTAAGACCGAAAACTATTTCTTAAACTTATTTTGATTTAAAACTCTAAAATGAAACAGCTCCAGAGGTCCTTGGACAGATCTGTAGCAGCACAGAAACAGCTTGTTTTCTGTCTGATAATGAGAAGAATAATAATCATGAATTATCTTTAGCAGCATGATTAAGAACATTTCATCATGTTACACCACTTCTTTCTTTTTCTTGTTTTTTGCCATTTATGCAAACAAACAACAATAAGTCTGGCATTGATTTTATTTGTAATCACTAAGTATTTTCATTGGCAGCACGGTGTGGTGCTTAATTCTCCTTTTATGTGATTTCTCTTACGTACCTCTTCTACTAACAGCAAACTTTTAATTCCAATTACAGCTAATTTCTTATTATTTCATACATTCCTATTTTATATGTTTTATTGTTGTTAATTTTCAATGTTTACTACTCCTGGAGATTCAAAGATTTCACACAAATAAAATGGGCTTTTTAAAGTGTAATTATTATGTGTCCTTGCAGAATAACACCACTGAATAAACTAATAAAAGAATGTACATCATGGCGGATGTAGGGTCAGTCTATGTCTCTGATTGGCTATTCCTTCTCTTAGTGAACATGTGATCGATCACGTTTGTTGCTCTTAAAAGTTGCTTTGACACTGCACAGACAGATAAAGGCCCTGATTCACTATTCTAATTTTAAGACGTTACCAAATATTCAAAAAAGTGCAAGAATGTGTTTCGGAGAAAAGAATGAGGACATGAGTCAGGTAATGTTTTTAACAATGTTGAGTTTTTATTTCCATTCATCTGGCCTTCAACGGTATGTTTGACGCTGTCATCAGTCCTCAGTCTGGTACAGCGCAGGCAGCACTGCAGGTGGCTGGAGCCGCACCCACAGAGGTGGATCAGACCCAGGAGCACATAGTTTCACAGCTCCTTACACCTTGCAGAGTGACTGCAGCCTTCCAGGGAAATGTCTCCTGCTTTTGGCCTCGGAAAACCAGCTGTGCCACAGACCCTTGAGGGGGGAGGGGGGTGGGGGTAAGCACAGAGCAGAGGAATGGGAGAGAGTTAACATCCAAAACACCAGCTGACCCCAATTGTGCCCTGAGGACAGATTTAGAGTCAGCCAGGTAATTATGAGGCCACTGAGCTCCAATTTAAGTGTTGAGATGTGATGAGGGTTTGAGAAGCCAGGCTGGTTTTACAAGTCTGGTGAAGCATGAAGTGTAAATTTGGATTTGTTTTAGCTGTATTGCCATCTTAGACCACAGTAATTAAGAAACTGGCTCTTCATTTATCCCTCTCAGGTAATAAATGTTCCCATCCAAACATGTTTATACACGTTTATATTTCACTGGAGGAGTCAGATTGCAGGAGCAGGTAGGGATTTGGCTTCAAAGACTATTCAACCAGTGCCCACTGGCTCTTTCAGAAGCTCAGTTTATGATGTTTTACTTACAGGCTGACCTCTCTGTCCACAGTATAACACACACTTGGCACACTAAGTGCTGCTCTCACGTCAGTAAAGTTCCCCTCAAGTACTCAGTGGCACATGCTAGTTGTCCTTGGAAACAAGATGACAGCTCAATCAGATTGGGTCCTCTTTGTCATCAGGAATAATAAACTACAATGTCTTGTCATTTTATTGCATGTGTCATTATCAGTTTAAAAAAAAATCTTTTTTTCATAATATATTCAATAAATATACAGGAACCATGGACTTTTTGTAGAACAGTTAGAACATAATTTGGGAAATAAACACTAATCTAAATATATTTTTCAACAGGGATCTTTAGGTTGATCTTTTGTTCAGATTACAGGAATTTAAGTCTGACAAGGTCAAATAAAAGACTTTGGATTTATAATACATGATGGGTTGGGCTCCAATGGGTTGTCTCCTGGTAAAGTACCATGCAGAGTGGATATAGGTGTACCAGACTGCATCCCTTTAGCAAGCATTGTGCACCCTGAAAATTATGCTGGAAAGCAGCAGACATCGTACCTATTTGGCAAAGGAAACATTCATCAATCAATGATAGAAAACAAAAACAAAGTGAAACCAATATGGCAACACTATAAAGTGGCGTTTCTGTCTGAGCTTGGAAAGTTCTATACAGCAGGGTAACATGAACATGGCGGGACATATCTAATAATCTTGATGCAAAGCCAGTTCTAAAATTTGGGAAACGCTTTTATTTGCTTTCCGGAGGGTAAAATATAAAGCTACTGCCAGAAGCCAATTAGCTTATCTTAGCATAAAGACTGGAGACAGAGGAAAACAGCCCCACTTTAACACACTTGTAAAGTAAGTACACTGGTCAGCGTTACCCTTGCTTTTCTGTGTGGATTTAACAAACAAAATACAACCAGTTACTCAGTGAGCTTTAGAGATGCTGCTCGGTGGATTTTGTGACTATTTGACAAACCCGAGCAAACTGATTCCCTGCGTTTCCAGTCTTTGTGCCTGCTGGCTGTAGCTTCATATCTAATGGACAATTTTACCAATAATCCTAATAGTACATGTAACTCCACTGGAGACTGTCTGCATAATTACAACCTTAATCAGAAATCAAAATCTTTTTTTTTTTGTTCAGTTGGGCATCTGTGAGTCTTGACTCTGTTGCACCTCAGTAAGGGAAACTGTAACCTTTGATTGGTGGACATTATTACATTTGGATGTGACTACTTCAACCTCAGACCAAATTTAGAAACATTAGTAAACACCCTATAGCATAAAAAACAGGCCATTGTTAAGCACTCATCAAAGAGGAGCGGAGTGCCTGTAAGCATAACAAAATGACAAAATGGTGGCTGGTTTTCATGACAGGTTTGAGGCATTATGGTGACTGCTGAAGTGAATTCCTTCTTGAGCATGTGACACTACTAAACATGATCGGGCCGACTTGTTTTACTCTTCAGTCAAAGTCCTGTCTTGTGTCTGATCTCCCACAGGCAGAGGTTCTGGAAAATGCTCATTCCACATAGAGATTTACACATTTAAACGACATTATTTAAAAAAAAAAAAAAAAAGTTTTTCAATAAAATACTTCTGACCATCAGTGCTTCTCTCACGTACATGTACAAGAAGTACAGTCTGTAACTGTAAAATGGAAAACAAAGAGAAAAGTGCAGTGGCAGCCATGTGCCATTGTCACTTCTGCTCTCCGAGCTGAAACCATCAACAGGCTGCTGAGCCGAATGCAGGCCGACATCAGCCTGTCAGTGATTCACTAACTGATCGCTCCGTTGTCAGGTAGAGTTTATCCTGGAAGAGTTTCTGTACACTGTGTACAACTGCCCTCTTTCCTCAGCAGGCTGTCAGGAGGTGCAAATGACATCTGTAGTGGTTAATGATTGAGCATGATTGAAGAACATGTAACAGGAGGAGTGACATCCACTGAAAAGGCTTATTTTGTTGGCAGTGGTCCCTTTCAGCTTCCATTTTTCAAATTTTCAGTAGAGTTGTGGATAAGACCACCAGCCAACAGCGTTTAAGGTTAACTTGTCTATCCCCCTGGGCAAAAGCCTAACCCAGAACTTTCCTCCTGTGCACTTCTCCGGCAGTCCATCCATCCATCTTCATCACTGCTCGCAGTGGGAGCTGCTGCTCTCTTTAAATACTTCCTGTCCTTCAATCCTCTCTGCTTTTGGCTCTTTGCTGGGTGGCTCAGCCCAGTGCTAGATGAACTTGAAGCACTTGGTCTTATCATGGGGTAAACGAGTCTTAAACAGCACAGAGTCCACACGAAACTGTGTGTACAGCAGTGGCATGTAGCCGTACACTTTGACGAAGAAGTTGATGCACTTGTGGCGCTCGTGGAAATGTGAGTCATCGTGTGAAAGGGCCTGAGGGCAGCCGGGACAGCGGAAAGTCCAACGAGACGTTACCTATGATAGATAAAGACCGTTAGTCTGTAAATTAATATTTTAATTAATTAATTAAGAAAAGGACATAAAACTACAGAAATGCTGACAAAAAGGAAAAAACATCCACAAAAAAAGAGTCTCAATGTTGTCAATTCAGCCCTGGTGATGCATAAAAATTCACAGCAAAAGCAATTTATTTTCTGCTTTATTTGTCTTATTTGGACTAAAAGAAAAATGCAGTCTGTCACCATTTAGGACTCCGCATTCAAACTTGCCCCAAATTCATTATTCACAAGGCTTATTCCTAGCAGCGAAATGCTGTCATGCAACACACTCCATCAAAGCCAGCCTTAATTCCCCCCTGAAACACCCCTGAATATTAACACCCCTCTAAATCAAAACGAAGTTAAATTGAGGGCTGCAATGACATTTCTGTTCCAACAGCTTCCCTGGCTTGATTGCTATAATTATTTGTCTAGCCATAAATATGCTCTCTGGTAATAAATGCCCTTCCAATAAAAATCCAGGAGGAAAACCAGGCATAACGCACCAATTCGATCTTGTGTTTTTGATTTACTATTTGTGTGGAGTATTGGATGTGTCAGTTTGAGTAATGGCAAGGCTAAGTGGGCAAAAATATAAATACACGGGGCCTGAGGGAGACACAATGCTCGTCGATGCTGAGCTGAGCTGAGCTGAGCACCGCTGGACTACGTGCTCTGTCACTGACCTTGATGGGTGGTTTGCGGGTGATGTGAGAGACCAGGAAGTTCATGGCAATGTCCTCGCAGTTTATGTACTCATCCACCATGTCCCTGATGGCCTGGGGCATCACGTAGGAGTACAGATAGGCGTAGTACTACAAGAATTAAAAGGAGATGTGTGTGATATAGCTACGATACAGTTAAAAGATGAATCTGTGGAATGAGGTAGTTTTTTTACGTTGGGAGAATGTGAGGTGCAAGATCTGACCTTATGGAAGAAAGCAGCTCCTGTCAGGACCATGGAGAGCTCACAGGAGTAGTTGGAGTTGTAGAGCCACGACTGATGGTTGACGTCCCACGCGTGATATCTCCCAGGGAAACCCACAATGCGATCTCTGGCCTCACGCCACACTCTGTGAGACACCGCCGAACAAACAGAAAATCAGCAGAGCCCTCATTTCTCAAGCAATTAATTAACACCAACTCGGATGAATGTTTGGGTTTTTTTTGTTTTTTTTTTAATAATAATTGTAGATATTTGTTACTTTATATGGTCATTAATTTGGATTCCCAGTGTCCATCAGCCAATCTTTTTCATCCATCTGTTTCAACTTGTCATCTACGTAAGGAACGCAGCAACAATTTTCCTGGTGGCAGCAATTAAATAACCATTCTGTTGTCTTCTATTAGTATATGACAGTTTTATCATCTATCATTACTTAAAACCAAAATATCACACTTGGCTCATATTTACACACACTGCAGCCCAGTCACTGCAAGAAAGTCTTGGAGAACAACAAAAAAAAAACCTCAACAGACAGAAGATGCAAAGAAGAAAGAGCTCACGTGAGACCACTTTAGAGCAGTCAGATGCTGCGTAATTTTTCCTTTTCTGGGAGGGTGGAGGTGAGGAAACATTCCTGGGTAATTCTGGGGGGAGTCTGAGATAATTCATGACGAATGACCCTATACACAGACAGTGGCAGAGCCAATTTTTGCCTGTCTGGACAAGCTGCTACAGCACAAAGTTGTCGACAAGTCTGAGTGAGGGGAGGAGTGGGTGCACCAAAATAACTTAACAGCACGCTTGATCTTTTAATTGGTTTAAACACGGCCTTCAAATACAGCTTATCTAAGTAAAACATTAGCAAATGAATCATAAATACAAGACGCTGACAACATGTTTCCCTTTATTTCCTCTGCTTCAGTCTCCAGTGGTTGGTTCAGTTTCTCTGTCGGATTCAGTTTTTTCAGGAATGTGATGCTTCTGCATTATTTTTGGGACATTTTTTGGACAAAGCTTTCTCTCCTATTTTACTGCATTTTTTGTGTTCACCTTCCTTCACAGATCTTCTCCTGAGAAAACCTTCCCCGTCATTCAATCTGTGGATTTCTTTTTTCTTTTCAATTAGTTATTAGATATTAACTGTCTCGCTAATACAGTGCCCAAAGTGATTACAAATTTTAATTTATTCATTTGAATCTGTAGAGGTTCATGCGTCCTGTCACCATCACTTACCTGAACCCGAACATGATCTCATCGTGGCGGAGATGAGCATCATCGTCAATCGACAGAATGGCCTCGGTTTCCACGACATCCCAGGGAAGGAAACGGTTGTTAAGGCTGTTCTTCTCTGTGCGGACAACCTACAGGTGTGAGACAAGACAAAACTTGGCAAGAGTATGTACAGATGGCTCTTTTTAAAAGCAGGGTTACTTCTGTAGGGCTACTTGTTGTTAGTACAGTTGTGAAGATTTTAAGTAATGCTGCACAGTGAGCAGTTTGTCCTAAAACTCTACGACTTGAAATGACGGATATGATTAAGCTCAATACAGAAAACTATCATACACAAGCTCAAAGTCTAAGGTGGCGTCTTTATATGTTTTGTTTGTCCAACCAACAGTCACAAAACTCAAAGATATTCAGTTTACAAAGACACAAACTAAAGAAAAGCAGCAAATCCTCAAGTTTGAATTTGAGAGGCTAGAACCTGAGAATAGTTAGATGATTTTATTACAATCAATGTATCAATGATCGAGTTAATCTATTAACAGTAACATACAAGCTCGACCAGTCTCAGTGCCAGGTTGCACCAGCACTGACAAACACAGAGCTCAGTTCTTCTGTTGCTCCCTCACAGAGCCACTTGTCCACAGAGCCTCCATCACAAACTCATGGTGTGAATATGAACTGGATGAATATTTTATTTTTCAGGCTTAATTCAGAAGCACAAATTTTATTATTCACAGATGTCAGAGTTCTTCACATCCTTCTAGTAAAGCTGCTGGTAATTTGTATGGACTCCTGAAGAGTTTCAAAGAGGCACTGATCCAACAGTTCATTGTAAAGTGCTTAAGCAAACTGCACCACCTCTGACACATATATTACAGATTACCTTCCTTTTTTGCATTTCAGAAGGTCAGGATGAGACAGAGATTTATTCCTTACTAAAGAAACCAACATCATCCAGATGAATATGTGCACATTTGTTGAATGAAAGGATTTTTCTGCAGGGGCACTCACCACAATGGGCAGGCCGATGTCGGGCCACAGCAGATCATCTGAAGGAGGCTTGGGTGAATTCCACACCACCACTACCTTGTTGAGGTACGGCAGTCCATTCAGCCTCTCCAGAGAGTTCATCAGCACCTCCTCCCTCTCATATGTCAGCATGACTACAGTGAACTGTTCTCGCGGCACGTTCCCTCCTAA
Organism: Trachinotus anak; assembly: GCF_046630095.1. Lineage (NCBI taxonomy): Eukaryota > Metazoa > Chordata > Actinopteri > Carangiformes > Carangidae > Trachinotus > Trachinotus anak. The sequence continues at coordinate 1,654,251 of NW_027273882.1, read as the reverse complement.
AGCTGCCTGAAACTCCTTCCCCGAGCCTCCTGTACCTCCACCTATAGGTCTGAAACCAGTACCGGAGCCAAGGAATTTAGCTTCAGAGGGCAGCACAGGGTCTAGAGGAGTGTGAGGAAACAGATGGAAAGGCCCTGGGGCCCGGTTCCATGCTCTATAGGTGTCGGCAGCTGTGTATGTGAAGTTGCGGAGAAAGCGTGGAGAAGAGTAGGGGGGCTCTGTCTCGACGGGACCCAAATCCAGATCACCATTGTCAGCCAGGTTGGCATCAGTTCCTGCCAGCTTCCCAGCTTTGTGAGGAATCTCGTGGGCTGGCTCTTCTTTGATGGGTGCAGCAGGAACCTGGATGCTGGTTCTGATGCTGGCAAGGATAGTACTGAGAACATTCTCCGAGGTGGAGAAGTAGGTCTCCCACAGGAAGCGGCCCTGCCGCCTCATAGCTAGCATATCATTGTCTGACAGGCTGCGCAACAGGAAGTGTAGCTCTGTGACACGAGGCTTGGGGACTATAATGACAGCTTCACTCCAGCGGATAAACTGGTGGTAAGGTAGTCTGGAGTGGTCCCCCAGCACGACTGGGATAGCTCCTACCTCAAGGGCCTCAAAGAGTCTTATTCCACAGCCTGCTGAAGCCACCAGCTGTCCATCTCCTGGAGCAATCACCAAGGCAAAAGTAGAAGCCTTGAGCACCTCCAGCCTGTCCTCCCTCTCTCCACAAAGAGCCCACTCAGTCGGCAAACTTGGCTGTGGGTTCTTGCAGGTGAACTCCACCAGCACCTGATCCAAATGGCTGTCCTGCACTGCCTTTAAGGTGCCAATTATGCGATCGTCATAGTCGGCTGGTGGGTCTCCTTCCATCTCCTCTTCGAAAGACTGAGGGGGCGCCTCCTGTAAGCTGCTCCTCAGTGACTCTACCCTCTCCCCCTGGAAGGTGAAGAGGTATTTCCTCTTTACAGGAACTTGAGGGGGCACTTCCAAAAAGTTTGGTTCAGAGAGCGCATGAACCAGTGGGGACACAACCAAGTCAAAGCCCTCACGATACTGCTGCTCGAAAAAGGTGGACTGAGCGATTGCTGCTCGTCCTGTGCTCACATTATACAGGAAATTCTGCGTCATGGACTTTCTAGAGAGATGCACCAGTACATGGTTGTGTCCATCAGATCTCCAGTAAGGAAGAGCTTTTAGTTGCTTCTCCAGCTCTGAAGGAGATGGCAGTGGGGAGGAGGACTCCTGTAGCTCCCCTACCAGCACCAAATACAGACAGGCAATGCTGGGGTTATCAGTTACATAAATGCTGCTCTTAACTGATACTGCAAAAGCCTGCTTCACCAGTGGGTCAAGATAGTCCCCCCATGTATAAGAGCCTGTGTCGTAGACAAACACGGGAAACCCAGACGTAAGAGGGCAGCGCCCATAGTCGAAGCAGGACCGCAGGCGGCAGGAGCGCGGAGACTTGGGTGGTGGCAGTCCTGGGTCTTCCTTGTCTGGCAGTAACCTTACAGGCAACGACAGCTTGGGCTGGTTCTGCGCCATAAGTTCTTTATAGGAATGCTCTGTCTGGCTGATAACATTCTTCAGCTGCAGCAGATCCTGCTTGGCACTGTCAATGCTGCGCTTGCAGGCTTCAATGCGCAAGTTGAGCCGGGCGATCTCCCCGTTGAGCTCCTGCCTCTTGGCCTCCAGTTGCAGCAGCTCTTCACTGACCGACTCTCGAATGCGGCAAAGGTCCTGCACATGTTTGGCTTCGCACAGTTCACCGCCGGGCCGCGGCCCGAAGATGCGCTTATCGGGACCTCCAGCTTCATCAATGGTGGTGAGGTAGTAGTGGGCAATGAGTGGGAAGAAGACCAGGATAAAGAAGAGCATGAAACTGAGCCACGTGAGACGCACACGCCGCAACACCCATGGCTGGCCTCCAGCACCTACGCCACCACCGTTACGCTGCATTGTTGACTCCCTCAGTCTGCTCCCCGCCCCACCAAGGAACCGTTGCTATGGGGATCAGCAGCAGCCATGATCGACCTTGTCAGCAAGGCAGCGGGATACTAAATCATCAAAGCTGGGATGTAGCACTGTCCTTCTGTAAAGGTCATCTGAGGCTGTTTACCTCCTCTTTAGCGTCCTGTGGGTATTGGCTCGGGATTCAGCCTCACCTGTACTCTAATATGTGCTCTGAAGTGTTATAGCCCACACAAACTAATGCCATTTCTATTGTGAAGTTTAGCTATTCTTCCAAATCTATGTCAGAAAACAGTCCCACAGCTGGGGAGGGCGTGCCCCTCGATGGGCGATGCAGGGAGGGCATGGCTGCTCACAGGTGAGTGAGACAGCTGGGTGGGTCAGTTGTTTCTATCAAGGATGTGCTCATTTTCTGACTCCTTATCAGAAAATCCTCTAGAGATGGAGCTTCAGAAATCTTCTCCTCCTCCTTCTTAATACAGGAACCTTAGAAAGAAGAACAGAAAAAAGAGCCAATGAGTGACAGGGATTATCTGTAGCAAGATCAAATAGATGACTGTTTAACTATAAGACAGCATGAGCTGACTATTTGAAATGGAGCCCATAAAAATAATCTTAGTTTTTTTTTGTTGTAAAATATTTTATCTTTTTCATGTATCTCCTAAAACAGTAAAGAACACATTAAAGTAGAGCTGCAGTGTTTATACTCAGACTTGCTACAACCAGCCACTTTAAGAGTGGCTCTGCAGCGCATCCTGTTTTTCACTGCATTCTGCGCATGATTGGTTAGTCCAGGAAAAAAGAAATCATCAGTGTGCTGCTGAATGCCAGGGGATATCTTTTTCTTTCAATTCCCTTTCTTTCAAAATTGCAGCACAAAACAGCGGAGAGCCATCACTGGTAAAACTACACACAGTAGGCAAACCGACATCAACAGCACCACCAGCAAATCTCATTAAAGGCCTCCTCCTGCATCCCGACCTCATCACTGACTGAAATTACTGAGCATCCCTGATAACACTCCATCTCAGAGAGTGATGCAGAATTATCTTCACTAGTCCAGAGGAGAAAAAAGACTTAAAGGAAACACAAAGGAAATCAGCTGCACCTTCTGATGCAGACACTTTACTCTTTGCCAGTTTTATTTCCAAGTTTGCAGGATGTTTCTGAGGCCACTGGAGGTTGAGCTTTCAGACTACAGCGGCTTATGTCTCATCTTCAGATCGATGCAAGAATAACTCAAATTCCTCCTCTTCAGCTCACTTTCACCTTATGTTAGGTACTGTTTTGAGAATACAAAGAACGTAAGAAAAAATTCAAGACCTCAGGAGCTGCTTTTCCAGTTTACAGATGTTTTGAAAAGATAGCTCTGGGCTAAAATCCATAGGAACACTGGAAGTCACAGGAACTCCCCTTAAATGGGCGTAGATGTCTCAGAAATATTCCTACATCATGATCAAAATCTAAACTTCAGCACAGATCGTTTCTTTCCACGAGCAGCAGGCAGTCTGCATTCTGAGCTCATGTTATATCACAGCACAGCACAGGCCCTGAGGATCTTAACCGATAGGCCAAGTGCCAAACAGCCCTTATCAAATGCATTACTAAACCCACAACACTGAGAGCCAGCCTTGATAGAGGAGTGCAATTCAGAGAGGCACAATCACAGAAAACGGAGGTGAAAAGGAATGCAGGTGGTGTTTACCATGTGCCGACATAACAGCGCCTCTTGATAAGGATTATTATACCCTGGGCTACTACTGAATTCAAACCTCTGTGGATGTAACGTTTTCATTACAGCTCCGTCAGATCACAGGGGTGACAGATACCGTCTTAAAACCAAACACAGCAAAAGAAGAAAAAACATCTTTTATTCCGTCTGCGTCAAGCAACCATTTCTCCTCCATGCTGCCTCCATGTGCCTGGCATTTCTTATACTTAGAGATTCCTGACTCTCCTGAAATGCAGCATATTGCAGTACAGCTGGCGTTTGCGTGTACGCCTGTCAAGGAGAGGAATGAGGAAAGGTAAGTTGCCAATCACAGGACATGCATGTGAGTTCACCTTACTGAAATGGCCAATATCCAGTCTCCTTATAGCTGCATGTCTAAATGCACCTTAACCCTTTCATACCATCAGGCCAAATTTGTTTGTCGAAATAAACTGTTTTTTGATTTGCCACACATCTATTTTCTTGATTAATCCATTAATTACTTTGTCTATGAAAGTAAAATATAAAAATATAATTGTAACTCAAAACAGCAAATCATCATATTTGAGAATGTGTAATTTTTTCCCTTTGATAACTCAGATCAGTTTTTTCCAGCCCTAATTTCAGCTCCAGTGTTCAACATAAGGACAGAAAATGTGATTTGAAGGTCAGGTCACAGATTCTGCACCATATTTTCAGCACTTGAAACATGCTGCCTTCTGATTCCCATCTTCAGTCACATTTACGCCTTGTCAGACAGAGCTGTATAATTGAACAGCACTTAGCATGAGGCCACCTGGATACTTCTCTGTTTGTAACACGACCACAGCATTGTCAAGCTGCTGACCAGTGGCTGATTTTAATTTTCCAAATGCCAGCTTTAGTATCAATTACAGACTGGAGCGTCAGTATGAACCAGACAACTGAATGTACAGTATATTGCTGGTTTCAAAAGGTGCAGCCACAGACAAGTGAAAAAATAGAGCACCTCAGTTTATTATTAAATGAGACGCTCTGATGCTACAAAGTAACTACAGGTCAGTGGTTTCTGGTGTAGTTAGGAAGGAACACATATATTAAAAACTCCCATGGCTTACGACCCTTTGAACACTGACCTCCATCCTGCTGCTCAGTGATGCGCCCGAGGTGCAGAGTGAACGAGAGGCAACTATCACAACAGTCTGATTAATTGCTGCATGACTGCCAGTGTCACAGGGGTAATGGCAGACAGATGTTGGCAAACGCTGTTGCTAGGCCTAATCTGGGGCCAAAAACATGCTGGTTTAAAGCTCTGCCTGTGGCTGCTTTTGGCACACACACACACACACACACACACACACACACACACACACAAGATAGAAACTAAATCTCAATCTCTTCAGTTGTAGCTTTCTAATCTGCAGAATGTCTTCTCTCTGCTACAGTCAGCTTAATCTGTCCGCATGGAAAACACACAGGGAAGCATTGATCGCTCTGGACTTACTTCGCGGGGGATCAATGATAATACCATCATTACCTACCGTTGAGCTGCGAGGCGGTTTGGTGTTAAGCACATAAAGGGCTGCCGATGTAGCCATTTTCACTTGTAAGCTTTAGCCATACAAGGCAGGAAGCACAGATGAAACAGTTACTTGCACTCACACAGAGATACTGACACGCCCGTCCTTGAGTTCACCTTATACAGCACAGCCTGAAGCCACCGGGCAACAGTCACTGTGTAGCTGCAGGGACCAAGTATCATATTCTCAATATTTTGCAGTAATATAATTTGTCTGTTGAAATACTTCTGCACAGATGCTGACAGATGACTAATCTCTGTATATTAAACCATAAATATTCCATTAGTCATACTGAAAATCAATACAAATCTAATATACAACCCAGCGCCTTTGCAGAGGGTAAAATCTTACAACACTCTCAAATGAAATGGTGTGCGGTCTTCTCATGGGGAAAGGAGAAACTGAAGCACAGCCGCCGCGCTGATGACCCAGATAAAAAAACCTTTCGCTCCACATGGTGAGAACTGAGCGAGCTACGACTTAGTCAGCAAATTACTGGTCAGGCCTATGAATAACGCAGACTGCAACAGTCTAGCTGCGTGTTAATTTGATTTAGAGGAATACAAACTGATGAGGTGCACCGGACAGAGATTTGGAACGCTCACTGTAATGTCAATCAAAACCAAATTCTTAGCTTAAGCCAAGTCGACGAGTGTGAAAGGATTTACAGTAATGTTTACAGGCACTCAGACATGCATCATGCTGTGATTAATACTGAGCAGGTCTGGGCAAAATAGTTTCATCTGAAGTCAAAAGAATAACCGCAGCAGGTGCTGAGCAAAGAGCCTGAATGGAGAAGTGAGGACGCTGCTGCTTCCAAGTTCCCAGACATTTGAGGGCAAGTGCTTATATAAATGTTTGAACAGTCGCTCTGCACACTGGCCTTGCTTTCAGAGACAGTCCTGACATTCCTCTGTGAGGGAACAGGAAGCAAAGACAGAATCGACATCCAGTGGACCAACTGGATTTTGCTTGAATGCAATCAGGTTAACTCAAAGGTACCACCACATGTGTGGACGTGGAGGAAGACAGCACTGGAGGCTTGTGGGTGAGTGAAAGCTGAATTCTGAGAAATAGCACATCCTGCAGCAGCATTGAGAATGAGGATTGTTTGGCGTTTTTCTGCCTGTCTACTAGAAATCTGACAGAGCTTTTGACACGTAGCGAGACGAAGTGAGGAATTTCAGGCCGACAGAAAGATCACACAGCTTGTATTTTTAATAAGGCCCCATGTAGCAAGTTTCCAAGAGGTAGCGACTGCAAGGACTGAAATATTAAGAAGATAGATCTTTGATTTTTCTTTTAATGTCTAAGGGAAAAAAAAAACTTCTTAAGAAGAGAACGACAGTGATTTTCCGCAGTATTGCAAATGCTCTCTTCCACTGCTTTATGTATGACTCACTGCTAAATCAATCTGGACATAAATAATGAACAAATAAATACTAAAATAAATAATCTGTAATTTTGTCAGACAGCTGTCCTCATAGTCAGTTAGTCTGGTTGGGGTTCTGGCCCCAAATGCAACCAGTCTTTAAATGGCAGCAGCACTGATCAGAGATGCTACCAGCTTTGTGAGGCTGTATTTAGGCAAAGCAGAGCTTGAATGCTAACGTCAGCATGCTAACATATCCAAACCACAATAGTCTTAGAGGAAACTATCCAAGGACAAAGGAAGGACTCCATCTTTCACTGTTGCAGTGTCTCTCACATTAATACCTGACTGTTTGTACACTGTCACTTCACTGCAGCACTAAGAGGGTAATATATTCTGTAGGACTGGGACCACTTATCATAAAAACTGTGAGATCAATAAGAAAAATAACTTACTGTTTTTTCTCTCTCCATAAATGAACACCCTGGACATGTATTACATTACTGTAGGTGCTGACTGCACTGAGAGTGTTTATCATTTGCTTGGTTTTTTTTTTAACCTTTTCTTATGGATTTTCTTAACTGGTGTGGCGATATACACTATATGGCTACAACTAATGATTATTTTAATTATCATTTGAAAATTGATTGACAGTTAATCAATTTTCAAAATAGTTGCACATATTTTTTCTGATATCTTATGGACTAAACCATTAATAAAAAATTATCGTAGTTGCAGCCCTAAGATGCAACTTCAAGAATAAAATACTAGTGTAAACTGAAGCATGAGTGCTATAAATCTAAATGTTCACAGCTGTAGTTTACTGCAGCACAGGCCTGTGGAGGTGATACTGCTGCACTTCAGAAAATCATCAAGCCTGCTGGGGCTCCAGGTTTCCCTGATGAATTTCTCCCCTTAAAGTGGTTTGGCTCATTGTACGCATTACTCATCATTGTACTTGGAGACTACTCTTCCCATAATTAATTGTGATTTCATGGAGGAGATCGAGGTAAGGCATTCCCTGTGGAGGTGATGGGCGAAAAAAAAAATGGAGGCAGCTGCAGGGGAAGGCACAGACACAGGGCTGTGTGAGGGGAGCAGCTGTTGCAGCCATGGATCACAGCTCATCTCCAGACGGCTGACTGAACCTTCTCAAGGACCTTTTTCACTGGTAAATTACAGAGATGCCAGCGGGGATGTGGAGTGACACTCAATAAGGTCATGCAAAGTCAGAAAATGGAAGACTTTTCAAATTAAAGAATTCAAATTTTCAATTCAATTCAATAAATGTGAATTTCAACCTTTTTATCTTTTGAATAATTTCTATTTTTTTCTTTTTGATTTTATTTTTTTATTAGTTTAATAGTACTAATATTGGTGACATGGTATTAATTCATTCATTGAAGACAGACATAAGAGGGACCCAAATGTGGCAGTGAAAATCTTGCTTGTATGTGTGTGGGACAGATTGACCCTGACAAAGATCAGATTCTGAGGTTCTAGAAGATACTGTAGCTTTTAAACAACCTCAACCAAGTTTCTGATCACTGTCTACAATGTGTGCAGGTGTGTCATTAAATAAAGTTATGCACTAGTTAGATTTAGGATGGTAAACAGTGTAATGATGAACAATAAGCTCAAATGAAAGTGAATATCTGACACCAGTGATGCAGGAAATAAACTGAATTGCAGCTCTCGCCTTCCATTACTGATCAGATAGAGGAGCTGAATCCAGCAGAGCGTTTAATCCAACAGAGTCCAGAAGACAGAGAACTACACTGGGCTCATCTTCCACTGCTGAGTGACTCAGTCAGTGCAGAAAACACAGATAAATCAGAAATCTATAAGAATCTGATATAAAGGATTTTACCAACTGGGTTTCCCAAGTTCCACATAAACCTCAAATAACATCAAAACCAGGATACTAGTGTGCATGTGGACATTCTCAGTGTTTAATAAAATGAGTCAAAAATGAAAAGAACTCTTGGTTGCTGCTCTAATCTGAGTCCAATGATGTGGTTTACTAATGGACAACCTGAATAAACTTCTCTATCATGGTACATGTAATTGCAATTCAAATATCACTATACATTGTGTAAACATTTTCTGGAAGTTCAATTCAAAAGCTATTTTTGGAATTTCCACCTCATGGTTGTATGCCTCCGAGACTCAGACTAGTTTCAGATTACATCCCTGTTTATCCAGAGTCATATAAAATATGAACCGTTTGTGTGAAATTTTGTCATAATTGCTGTGTGAAGTCTTGGGTAATGGCTAAAAATGATTTTGTGAAATCACACCGATCTTGACCTTTGACCACTAAAATCTAATCAGTTTGTCCTTGAGTCTTAGTGAATGTTTGTGCCGAATGTGAAGAAGTTCTGTCAAGGCATCACTGAGATATCGTGTCCACGAGAATGGGATGGACGGATGACTGTACAGACGGACGGACAAGCCAAAAACAATATCCATGAAAAAAATAACTTAATCTAATCCAATTATGTAAATATCTGAGGAATCAAGACACTTAGTCACATTGGAACAAAAACCCAACAGAGCCGCTCAATTACTAATTACCTAATTAGCAACAATGTTCACTATGGCCCATTAGCTATCAACAACAGAGAAACGTCTCAAATGGCAGACACATTTATTTAGCTTTAATAATGTAAATAATAACAATATCACAGTGTAAGAACCACACCCTGTCTCAGCACTGAAAACTTTCCAGTGGGTGCTGCTTTCTACTGTCTGACTTTTATTATGTTAATAACGCTGACAATGAAGCTATTATGACCATCAGGAGTATCTGTGTGGTGATGACCCGGCACAGGAGCAATTAAGATCTCCCTCTGTGTGGACCACCTCCTACTCAGAACAAAATCTACGAGCGTGTTGCTGACCTTTATCTCTCAGTGCATGCATTAAATAGTGAGAGAGACAAATGGAGGGAGGCAGAAAACCCACCCCTCACTGCCCTGTTGTCTGGAAACAAACATCACACATACGAGTTTTCTGATGATGTGTGTTTATAACTTTGCTGAATACCATTTAGCACCGACAGAGAGACATGTAGATAAACAGAAAGAGACAGAGAGAGATAACCAGGGAAAAAGAGGGAGAGAAGGAATGAGTGCATAATGACAGATGGGCCTGGGCGCCTTCCAACCTCCAAAGCTCCTACAATATGGCAAAGATTACACAGGAGGGCAATGCAAAAAAAAAAAAAAAAAAGGAAAAAAGAGGTGCTCATGCCCTTGTGGGATTGCACACATTTGTCCTTTAGGAGACGTTGCAAGGTAAAAACAATATAAAATGTATGCAAAGATTTCTCAAGACTATCTATAAAACGCTCCGGCAACTTGACTGTATCCGCCGACCAATCTGTGAACGTCTTCAGCGATGAGGCTCTGTGTTTGTTAGGGCTGTGAGAGTGATAAACAAAATGCATCGCACTGGCTTTGCAGTGAGTGCTAATCTGTCACTGAAGCCTCCGCTGTAAAACTGCTGTGGCACGGGTACAGTGCCCTGCAGGGGTGAGGCGAGGAGAGACTCTCGCTGTGATGGTGAGAACTGAGAGTGTGACAGCCAATTAGAGACAGTGCAGACGTACAGACACACAGGACTCCCCTGTTTTTCAACACACACAACAGCTCACACATTTTTCTAATGAGTTTCAACTTCCGCAAACCTCTAAAGGGATTCTTTGACATTTCTAATTTTTTACTTGGTTTTTCTTGGCGAGAAACCCCCACAGTAGGCAGAAATTTAATTGTGTACCCTTCTGTTTCCCAAAAATGGTTAGTTAGCATTGTTACTTTGTTCCTCATGCAAACAAAGGACAGACTTGGTTGAAAATCTGGGGCTGTTTTCCCCTCTTTTCCTTTAATTGTGGTTCCACTGGTATCGTAGATACATTTAACATTTACATTTAACTTTTTAAACTTTATTTATCTATGAGATGAACAGCTAATGAGCTCATCTACAACCTCTATGGGTTCACATAGTGCATGAAGAGTTAAATCTCTTCCCAAAGTTTCTGTGTGAAAAGTATTTCCTAAACTGTCTATCATCTCCCTGGGGACTGCTGATGTGGCCCTAGAGCTTGAACTGACTGTGAAGAGTGGTGGTACACACTGTTTTCATTTCATTCATCAGTGCAGAAATTGTCTGACAGGATGAGGAGGGAGGAACTGAAAAGAGAAGTCACATCTGCACAGATGGAATATAAGCTGTCATTTGGTTTCAGTAATCTAATGTGTGGTCGCTAACTGCCAGCTTCTGTGATTTCTGCAAAGGCACATATTGCTCGTGTGTGTGTCGCAGTTTGCAAATAAATTAGTTGGCCTAGCTTTTCTTGATTAGTCTGCAAAGTCGGCGCTGATGAGCTTCCTGGATTAATCAGCACTGTTGGGGTTGATACTGTTTAATGATCAGAGAAGAAACTATATGACTACGTGGTCACAGATGATTTTAAAGTTGTAAAATATTCAGCAATCTAACTTTAAAAAGGCGCTGTTACCTGAAACTTAATAAAAAAAGAATATCATCTGCAAACACATAATGCAAGGTCCAAACTATGGCTTGGCTGAACTACACTTGTCTAGTCTTGTTTCTTTGCAGAGGCTACAAACATGGAAATGATGCTGGGGTTTACATTTGGGTTGCAGCTGGGGGAGGGTTTCCACCAGTGTCTTCCAAGCCTGTCGACTTGCTGGGCCTAAGCAACGGGGAATTTGCGGCGGTTTGGTTGGAAACCTAGATATAATGATTCTGATCGCAGTCAGAATAGCCATCAGGCATAATGGAACAAATCCCAGTGGCCCAACGCATTGGTCAAAAAATCCATAAAGGTTTTAGTGGGCCTGTCAGTCTCTTTACCAGCCCTCTCTGTGTACAGACTTGTTCGGGGACTTGACTCATAACATGAGTGAATGAACATTTTCACATTAATGTCTGTCAGCTGGTTAGTCAATTTAAACTACTGCTGGCACACTCACTATATAACTGTGTGTGTGTGTGTGTGTGTGTGTGTGTGTGTGTGTGTGTGTGTGTGTGTGTGTGTGTGTGTGTGCAGCAGCAGCCTCTGTTGTTTTCTGTTTGTTTTTCCTGTGGTATTGAATTTGGCATCAAATATTGTGGAATTTCATTGGTATGGGTACTGACTACCAAAATTTCTGGTACACAACATCCCTAGTTGCAGTCAATGTTATTTTTTATCATAGATGAATGTGCTCATTGTTTCCATTAGTCTGTTAATGGTTTTGTCTCTTAAATATCAGAAAATTAATGTGAAAAATGCTTGTTATAATTCTCCCAAGGTGATGTGTTCAAATGTCTCATTTTCACGGTCCAAAACCCAAAGATATTCACCTTACTAGTACGTATGACAATAAGAGTGTTAAACATCTCAATTTTTAAAAATATTTGGCATTTTTGCTTACATGTTTTGTCAATTAACTGATCAATTAATCAAGTCAAGCTAACAGTGTGAAGAAAGCTTCATCTACAGGTTTTTCAGACTGACATCCAACATTGTGTAAAATCAGATCCACTATGATATATTTATCAACAGCCCCAGTGCTCTGGTAATCTCATATGCAGGTCTCTTAAATGTTGAACACCAACAACATTTTTGGAAAACAAAGTTCAAACAAGCTCCACATCCATGTCCTGTAATAGAGTAGGTCCCCGTCTCACGTGACGCACGCGATTTTATCGTCTAGCCCCGTCTTCAGAGGGAATTTTTGTGCCTGAATGCCTGCAACTGGTATTTGACCCATTCATTACCAAAAATCTAATTATAGGCTGCCACATGGTACTCATTTCACCATTTGCGTCTGCATAATTACTTTAGGCTGAGATGAAAAGGGACAGAACAGTCTGAGGCTACAAGCAAGCCTGTCATACACAGCTCACCCTGGCAGGATCCAGTAAATCATCACCTAGAGCTGAAACTAAAAACAAGGCTGCTCTGTGGCTCACATCACAGTAGTATTGTCTATATATATTTTTATACTTTATACTTATACTGATCTCTCCACGTAAATCACTTGTAATTCCTTGTAAATAACTTCTAAATACTGTATGACTGTAACATCTGTCACATCTGTGTTTGTGTGTGGAGAAATTAGGCAATGATGTCCCGATTTCCCTCACAGATCAATAGTCTTTCCCTCCTTCAGTGGGGTATCTTAGCATAGACATTGATTTCAGTTTAGCCTTTAATGCTTGATATTTAAATTCTGATCTCAGGCCAAATAAGAAAGGTTGTCTGACGTTTTCCAGCCAGGTGCATATCAAATAGGCATTGCCACTGCTACAGAGCTGAATTAAAATAGTTCTCATTAATCAAGAGCTCAGGACATTTCACGAGCCGAAATGTCATATTTTTGAAGTTCAGGGCCAACCTTAATTAGTCGCCTGGGATATAATCAAGATGTATCAGGAGCAAAGCGAAGCCAGTCGTCACAACTGCAAAAACTTCAACAGCTACAGTGTTACGAGTTTTTCCAAGTCAGGAAGAAGAATGAGGACAGAAAAAAGAAGTCTTTTTGTATTCCAAAGTGGAAGCTGCTTCAGTGATTGAATGCATGTCGAGTTCACTGCAGCAGAGGCTCGAGTGTGTCAAAAGAAACCTCTGTCTTCCTCTCAAAAGAGCAACTTCTACAGTATAGTTGAGTGGCTTGCAGCATGGCACATTGTCCGACAAATCCTGACTTTCTATACAAGTACACATTAAGAAGACTGTATGAAGGCGGAAAAACATGGATTTAACAACTGAACCTTCATATCTTCTGATTCTGAGTTGATTCTTTATTCCTTGAAGGTGACCCAATAAGCATTAAGCATTATGTTAAAGATCCTTTTCAACACTTGCAATAATTCTTTTGGTTAGAGATTAAGGGGAGAGCATTTATTGTCACTAATTAAATATCTTTATGCACATTTATTTACTGCATAGGTGAAGGTAAATCGGTAAATCGTAATCAGGAAAAATCAACTGAGTCACTGCTGTCGGATAAAATAACCAGCTATGTCTTAAAAGTCAAAGTATTTCACCACATTGATCCAAATACCATATAAACATCATAAAGAGCCATAAAGCTGTTCCACTGTGGTCAAGCAGAGATATTAAAGACGTGGCAACCACAGTATAAACTGAAGCATGATACATTTATAGTCTTCCTGTACACATCAGAGATGAGCCCAGTGTTTCCATAACTGATAAAATATATCTTTGTTGCCATTTTCCTCTAATTTGTTGAATATTGTAACTTCTTAGACTAAAAACACACAGTGGGATTTTTGCCAAAAATAAACTAGTTAATTGCATCATATGTTGCTGCATTCTTCCCTAGAAAAAATCTTACTGAATGAGGTTTGTGCAGGGAGGAAGGAAGAGCAACATGAGGAATAGGACCAACTTAAATCTATTTTCACTTCTGAGCTGTCTCAGTACACGCAGAGCTCCACGAATTGTCATGGGCCCTCAACTATGAATTTTAGCATTTGGCCTCTGGCCTCAGCAACTTTATCCTGGGGATCCCCATTTGGTGACACATTACTATCTGCATGTGAGAGATCAATTGTGAAATGTTTGATGACAACAGCTATTACTATTTTGGATTCCTCATGAATGAAATGACGTCATATTGAACAAATGTGACAGTTATTCTCACTTGTCAAACACAGATTTGTTGCACTTATGTGTCAAGGCCCTGGTATTTTGCATACTGGCTTACTGATACACCTATATGAAAAGAGCATTCATTAATGTTTTGCTTTTCCTGCTGTGACTACTCAAAGTGCCTCACCTAGTTTTGATGTTCCTAATGTCGCTTAAATGGAAATTTGAATTTAGACTAGTCTAAAAAAAAATGCTCAGCGATGAGCTCTGTGACATTTCAGTCCAAGTTGGATCACAGTGTCTGCAGTTTAACAATGACAAGTATGGCTAATGTTAGCAGGGCTAGCACAGCAGCCTTCTTTCCTTGTGGCGTAACGTCCACATGCCTCTGCTGAATGTGGCTACACATTGCTCCATTCAAGTGGTTATAGGCCAGTTTATTCTGACACAGCCCACAAGCTTATTTTCCCACTTTCCTCCTTACTTGTTTACAAAATCCAGGCGTTAGTGTGGAGAGAGGGGGACTGGAGCCCCGGCTAGAGGCGGGAGGCTTAGTCATATCTTAGATGCAACAATTAACTGGCATTGTACGGCTGGCATTTCTGTTGGTAGCAAAGCACATTTCTAATTTTGTCCATTTTCTAAGTGTGGTATTTCATCTGCAAATGTCACAGGAAGTGACAAAAAGTAAAGTTACTACGACTTTGCCCTCTATTCACCCTCAAAAAGTTGTGAACAGACGTGAACTCTGAACAGTCTGCAAATGGAAGTATGACTGCAAATATTTGCTTTTGACGACTGAGTCTAATTGTGAGGTCTCTGCCAATTCCCTCTCTCAGCATCAACACCACTCTGTGCCAGCCCTGCAATATCAACATTTTTGGCTAAATCCATAAATAGGACTAGTTTGTAAGCCATGATGATCACAGAAAATAGAAAAATGTCTGGCTAACACTCTAAAGTCCACTGAGTGCTGTCCTGGTTCCCTAAATAAGACCAATTTAAACATATATCACTTTGATGCTGTTAGCAGCGATATCTTAAAAACCACTGGCATTTCCTGTGTAGATATGAAGCCGTTTTGTTTGAACAGTTTTGAGTATGGCTTTGTGTTAAAATAATAAAACATGCATCTCACACTTTTTACACTAATTTACTCAGAAGGGATCGGATATTATGATCTAGGGACATAAGGCTTTGCATTTTCATCCACATTAGTTTCAATTTTTGACATTTTGAACTAAACAGTATTGTTTCTATCATTATTGGCAACAATTAATGATTATCTTAATTACCTTATTAATCTATGGATTACTGTCTCAATCAGTGCCTTTAATGTCTTCAAATGTTTTGCTTTGTCTGAACAACAGCTAAAAACAAATATTCAATTTATAAAAACTAATCCTCATTCTGAAGAAGCTGCAAACACAATGTTTCGCATTTTCAGTTGATAAATGACTTTAGCAATTGTTGAAACAATTATTAAGGCAATTAATTTTATGTCTGTCAACTAATCATTTCACCCTTGCTCCTTTAGTCATACATGGTAAAACCTGGCTTGCCCCAGCAAATATTTCACACAAGAAACAGTTAGTGGGTAACACAGAAAAATTAACACACAAGCCCTGAAATCCTGCCCCCCCCTCACACATAAATCCTCTTGTTATCTTGCCACAGCAGTGGCAGCAGCCCCACTTGCTGTGGCCTCCTGAGAGCTCTTCCTCTCCCCCTCCTGCACAGGCTGGTGTAGACCATAACAGATTGACTCAGCCCGACAACAGCTGCCAGAACCCTGCAAGCCTAGTCCTCCAGACACTGATGGATTGTGGGAGGGGAGCCAGGGTGATTAGCCCCTGACATGGGAGAATTATTGCACTGTACCACCCCAAAAGAGATTGCACCTGAGTGTCAACATAAGGCATTCACACTACATTAGGTCATGCTGTTAATGCCCATTCAGTCCTACAAAAGCACAGGGCCTGAACTCGGCATGTCAATAACAACAAGTGGCAGAATTGTGTGGGGGCATCGATCAAACTCATTACTAACTAGAGGAAAACTAGGAGGATAACAAAAGTGATGGCCTCATTGTGACAGTGATTGCATTCTTTACACAAGACATGTTCTGTGAGATTTGAAAAAAGAAAAAGGACTGACAATCACATATTCACCCTTGCCTCGCAACAAAGGGTTTATTTTTAACTGCTTCAGTCACATACAGTACTTACCTTGAGTTTGACAGTGAAACACACTAACTAAGGTCCACTGGAGGAGGGGAAATGGTACTTCTATTTAAGGATATATTGCTGCTCGGAAAATGAATTAGCTGAGAAATCCTACTGCTTGACTAGCAGGCATGGCACGGGGAGCTGCTGTTTGCTTACTCTGCCAAAAGTAAAACTAGTCCTGCCATCTCACTCTTTCCCCAGCATTTTTCTCCTCTCACACAGCTACGAGCCATTACATCTGTTCTTGTCAGAAATTTTATTCATGCCATTTATTTCTATCTTGCCCAGTGCAAAAAAACCATCCTGTTGTTTTTCAATAAACACACAGAACAAGCTGTCCTAGGTTAATGTAGCTTAACTTTTCCTGCCTCTTAAAGCAGATGTCCATTAGAGGAGAGGAGCTCACTTCTCCATACCGAGAACACTCAGCTGTTCAAGTAGGGCTAAACCTCTGTGCTTTCTCAGAGGAGAGCAGGACAGAACGCAAGTGATTCATCCACACCCTCATCACAAGGACATGCCAATTAATGCCCAATCCTCAATGTTCAACAACACAGCCTAATTCTCTCACCAGATTTTTACCAGACTGAAATCACAAATCAGGGCTGCCATACATACTCCACTTCTGATACTGGTACAGCAGCATATACACCTGCATATATGGGTCAATAAATCAACCAGCCAACTCACAGCAACAGATTCAGCAACGATTTTAAGTCGTTTTTTAAGCATGAATGCCAAAAAAAAAAGTACTAGCCCTGGCTTGTAATTTGTGAATACACAATGACTGTCTTTGTCTTCTATGAGAGTAAATCGAATCTCTTTGGGTTTTAACTGTTTGTAGCAGCTGGGTGGCACGCTGCAAAGTCAAACCACATCCCAACCACATCACATGTCAGCCAGGAGGTTCAAAATAGAGGTCTTTGAACCGTCTTTCATTCTGCCAGGAAGGAGCAGGTACCTCCCTGACAAAGGAAGTGATCGGTAGACGTATTTTGTAAACACACCAGCTGGAGAACTACAGTGTCGTGACTGTCTCTGACCAGCTCATTCACATCCTGGCTGCCAAGTGACCCCAAAGTACAATAGTTACGTAATAAAAAAGCCCTGTAATACAGTTAAGACATCTAAGCTTGTTTAGACAATAAAATGTTAGGAAACAGTTAAAAAAACAAAATGTCCACCCTTGTTTCTAAGAGTCCAAGGTCACATTTGCAAACATTTCACTTTGTTCAATCAAGATTCTAAAACCCAAAAATGTTAAATTTATAACAATAATAAAATCTTCATATTTGGCCAAAAGCTTTTTTTTCTTGACTAATGAGTTCAGTGATTAAAAGACTTACATTTCTTTGTCTATCATTCACTTGCTGCAGCTCTAATATAATTCACACGACATGATTTAGGAACTGGTGCATCTAAATGGAAAGCAGCCATTTTTCGTGTTATTAGTTACACGTGTGATTTTTCCATGAAGACATGTGTTCTGTGAGACTGCACTCTTGGTCACTCTTAGACCAAGCAGTCTTTTAGTGACACTGCGTCACACGGTGCATCACATCCTGTGAAGATTACAGGACTTTGTCACAGGAAACATTGTGACTGTTATGGCAGGAAAGGCACAGGTGTAACTAATAACATTAATAAAGGCTCGACTGCACTGAAGTGTCTCAGTAAACAGAGCCAATGACTCAGCATGCACAATATCAAGGGGCTGAAGTTAGGAAAGCTAAATGAAATTCAGAAATGATTAATGTTATTACTTTCACCTGTACTGCTCCTGCTATGACATGTCAGGATGTCCGCTGGGTTAAAGGTCTGTTGTTGTTTTGAGCCAGACCAGCACACAAAAACTGAAGACAATTAACAACACAGTAGCACATTACTAGATGTGGTCATTTTGAAGAATCACGAGCTGCATCAAAAATCTTGTTATGTTCATGTTCAGCTGTGAACCTGACATTTCTCTTACTCCCAGCCCTTTTTTCTCATGATTTTTGGCAAACTAGACAAGACGTGATTAATCTACTGTAAAAAATGCTGAAATTTAATTGGTCAAAACCAAATAATCAAAGTTTGCTCCAATCGTGGTTTATTAGCAATGTCAAATCAGGTGTAGAAATGCTAATACCTTATAGCTTCATTATATAGAAATTGTCTCTAAGAGAGACACAACTTGGGAAATGAATTAAAACCTTTTTTTCTCATGCAGTGGACAGAAAAAGTCTTTGGGGATTCTGGAAATACCTTCTGAAAACAGTAAGTTTCTAATGGTCTTCTGGGTTTTTGAAACGTAACTTGGCAATAGTTACCCCTGTGACCCAAATGTAAGCTAATACATACGAGGCACAAACTGAGGTTACTAAATTGTTAGACGCGTGTTTACCATAGTGACTTATAAAATTACACATAACCAAATATACAGCCATGTTATAATTTTGGTTTGCTGTGCAAGACGACATGATTAGGGAAAAGTTAAATAGTGTGGTAAAGTAAAATCTGAACAGCACTTGTTTGTATGTAATGTCCAAGCAAAAACATTTCAAAAAGCCACATGTGCCATCTGGCAGCTCCATGGGATTTCTTTGGTTTTTTTTTTTCATTCCCACTTATAACATCTGTATCCGGTCAAAAAATATTCTACGCTGATCGAACATTACTAATTATGCCGCTAAAATGACCTCTGCACAATGGAAATTCAGATAACTGCAGCATAGGGCAATATATTGAAAGGCTGATTTTGCAATTATTCTGTATTGTGGCAGTTGTGGATTACTGTGTGACCACGAGAAGAAAAAAAATCATTCAAAGTGTGGCAGTCTCACCCCTGTGAGAAAAAAGATCAATATCCTCGTCCACAGTGGAATACATGCTGCCCCGTACAGCTCATATCAATGCATGCTGTGGATCAGTCTGACCGTAACAGAGCAAACAACTGCTTCCAGACAGACTTACACTGACATTTATTCTGAAAGAGTCTGTGTTTGATCATCATTTTAAAAACAGCCTCTTTTGTTTAGTCCTCAGTTTACAAATACTGAAATAACACACTGCTGTTGTTTATATCTCAGTGCAGAAAATAAACATCAGAGATAGATGAATGCCTCTGAACAAAAACACCAATCTGTAAACAGGGCTTGCATCTGCTGTGATATATTCACTGACCCTAGCAATGGCTGGATGAGAGACAACTGACCTACAAAAACTACAATCCACACCTTTGTAATGGGTAACTGCTGCCCAGTCCTCAACATCTCACACAAAGACTCTGAAATCTAATCATTCATGAAAATATACCAGAGAGTTTAACTTAAGAGAACATTTGAACAGTGGTTTGGAAGTGAGGAAAGAGCATACCATCCAGACACCAATGTGAAATCTGAACGCTTTAACTTTTGCTGCCTCTGTACATCAGGTAAATTGCACACAACCAATACCCTTTTTTTTTTTTAAAGTTTTCTCTGCATCATCAGATTCAGGACGCTGCATATGTACGTGCTCAGCAACTTTGTTTTCCCACTAAGTTTCAGACTTTGAAAGGCATAAAATACAATGTGTAATCAAATTGTGAAATCATATCTTCATCTCATTAACTATGATTTGTTGACTGCTTTGACAAAACTTTCCTCCTGTCAAGTAAAAATGCACTAAGGCATGCTGTGATAATGCACACAATCCCTTACAGCCATGAATAAATTGACCACACACCTCTGGGCCAACAACTCTGGTAAGGTTGCTATTTAGTGATCGACTCTGGGCTCAGCAAGAAGAAGAAAGAAAACTGATTTACTTGTTACTGAAACATGTTTTCAAAGCAATGATCCTGGCAGAAACCTCGGTGTTCCCACAAACATGCTGAGCATCGTCGTAATAGTGGCTACTTGGGTATGTTCCCCAAATTGCAAGGGGCTTGCATACCGCACTCATACGCAGTGTGGAGGAGACTGCCTTAAGAGGACTGCACTCAACTCCTCTGTTCCATCAGTAATTGTTTGATTACCACAATGCAAATTACACAACACCTGTACTGAGCTGCCATATTATTAGGTACAATTAGAATAAACTAATGTAGTCTAATACAACAGTCCTGCAATAAAAGTAGATTACAATAGTCAGATGTTGGTTAAACAGTTTTAGAGAGGTGTTCAATCAATTTTTCTGTTCATTTTCAAGGCTCTAGTTTGTGTGCATTGTGTTTGAAGGGCATTGTATTATTCTAAAATTTGTGCTTTGAAAATTATGTCTAGCCTGATTTAAATAAATAGAATAGGAACTGAACAATGGTGAGTTAAGTTACAAAAAAGAGACACATCACATTTTAAACTACATTACAGAGAATTCAGACCAAAAGAGAAATACTGTCTCAGGTATAAGGTCATACCAGCAGTGGTAAAGATACAGTACATGGGTAACAAAACAAGATTTCAAATGTTTTATTAATTTTGAGAGAACCCTGGAGATGCCCCAACACTTTTTCAACACACCTAACAGAATCTCTATTTCCAAATCTCAAGTTTTACAATTCGACAATAACAATAGCAACACTGCATTTTTTTAGTGCTTTGGGGATGACATGATAGCCAGTGCGTTGCAGAAACAATCGTCGGTGAATTGAAGCATGTTCACTGAATCGGGACGCTTAATATCACCATAGATTATCACGCCAGTAAGCGTGTGTGCCCATAAGCACATCGACATTAAATTACCACTTTTTTAAATGGAATTTGGCATGACATTCTACTTGCACAATAAGAGCGGCGTGTTCTGAGGTTGTGGGTTTGACAATCGAATATGGGACCCAAATATGCAAAGGTGCACAGAACCTAAACATGTTTTGGGCCGGTCTTGGCAGTCGTATACAGCCTACATCACGGCAAAGCACCGGGTACACCGGCTGGGTTGACGTGTGCCTCAGCCGAGATCAAAGCAAAACAGACTCACGACTGGCAGCGGCTGCAAAAACCGACTCAACTGCCTCAAAGTCTTCATGTTAAAAAAAAAAAAAAAAAAAAACTACCAGCCGTTCACATTTACACCGGTTACAAATTCCACATCTAAGACACAATGAGAGCGAAGGGACATGAGAATACAGTATTAAAGATGGACACAGGGGTTGCAAAGGAAAGACACAAGGGGCCATATGTCTCATCTGGCCAATTAGCTAGCCTGCTAGCCAGCAGTGGTCACAACAAAATGCATTTGCTCTCACTCCACTGGCGGTCCAACGTTAGCTTCAGTAGCTACTCACCCCAAAAGAAGAGTCCAGGTGTCCCAAAAAAAACGGAGTCACGGTCGCTCGGCAGGTTTGTCAGACCGTTAAAGCCTCGTCGGCGGTTGAGTTGAATTTGTGCCGCTACAGTCTCCGGATAAGCCTGCGGTGGTGCTGCGTTTCCAGCCCGCACCGCTCACAGCTCCATTAAAAGCTGCATTGTTGGAGCGACGACCGGACAAACAGCACCGACAGCCCGCGGCGCGGCATTGTGGGAAATGGTGTTCATTCGGTGCGCCACTGGGAAAATTTAAAAAAAAAAGGAGAAAAGGCTCCACCTGGTGGTTAGGATCGATACATTGGTCTGGCTTTTGTTTCACGATTGGTTTTCAGTGGTGGAAGAAGTTGATCCTCTATGGTTAAAATTAGCAATACAATACTACACCGTAAGTAACGTAAACCCAGCATACAGGTAACCTTACGGGAACGTTTCCTGATGGTTTTCTAAAGGTTACACCTTAAGAAAACGTTTTTGGGACGTTCGTTAAAGGTTAAATTTTATTTGCGTCCTTTTTGGTTTGGAATGAAAATATTTCATTTAGCTTCATTCTCATGTGTCAGTATAATTTTCATTACTCAAGGATAAAGAGGGTGATCAGTCATATGCTTTATTGAGAAAATTCATTTAGATGTAAAACTAAGTCTCTTAGGGAAGCTCCAAACTTCATAATCTTTCAAAAAAAAAGGTAATTATTTTTTAGTAATTGCACTGAGAAGGTAATGTTGACAAAGGACCACAAACTTAAAGATGACAATATATTTTATATGTTTCATTTTTGTCCAGTTATCAATTGTGTGTACGTACTGATTTATTCAATTTTTAAAAAGCAAAACAGTACAACAAAGACCATAAACAATGACTCCAAAAATGTGCAAACATACACAGCCAATAATGTAGCCGTAATTTTTTAATGAAGAAAATGAAAAATAAACATGTGTCCTACGAATGGTGTAGCTAGTTATGTGGTCTACTTAACCCGTTCATTAAACATGCAGGATGAAACTATTGGGCATTTTATTTTGAAAGGTAAAATGGGCTCATATCGAAATGTTAAACTGTTTTTTTTGGGGGTTTTTTTAAGTTACAGAAAATCCTTCCAGTCTTGACTGGGCTGTGACTTGTAGTCTAACTCTATAGGTGGCGGTAGTGAGTTCATCAGGGAGCAAATATACACAGATAGCGAGAAGAAAAAGCTGCAGCCATAGACGCAGGGTGATGACGTAGATGCTGGAAAATGGAGAGAACACACATGTCAGCTTTTGCCTTGTATCAAACGTTGTCAGTAGACGCGTCTCCCCCTGCTAAGAAGCCTTCGCTGCAGGTAGACATAATAAAAAATAATATGGTTGATAACCTGGCTTAGTGCCTGGTTGTGGTGTTGTGTACCACAGCTGCAGAGGGAGCAGCACTGAAACTGCATTACCTGTGTGTCTCAATCTTGTGTGTCTTTCTAGGTGGCCGCTAAGAAGAAAAAGAAAAAGGAGAATGGAGTTGCAGTCAACAAGGTCAACACACTTAAAGCGCAAACAAAGTCTGAAAAGAAGAAAATGCGAAAGAAGCCCCTGAAGTCTGTACCAAGAGAGGAAAGCCTGAAGGGAACTACTGAAGTAAGTGTGTACCTGCTGCAGAAATGCCAAGACAGATGCCATGAGGTGCTATGTTCATGAACACATGCATGAAAAGTTGTGATTTGTTCATCTGAATGTCAACGCTGTATCCCTCCAAAAGTATATCCTAACTTATAGTATCAGTGGTTTTTATTATTTCTTCTGAACCTGAAAAACTTTAACTGTGTAGTAAAGTCTTATGGAGCCTTTGTGTTTCAGGAGGAAGAGTGCGTAAATGGAGATGGTGAGGCTCTAGATGCTTTGCTGACTGACCTGGCAAGAGTCAACAACAGTAGGGAGAGAGCGAGTAAACTGTTCCAGTGGCTCATCAACCCCATTCCTGTCAAAGCCTTCTTCAGGTACCGATCAGTGTGTTAGCAGTGTCACAAGAAAATCACATTTTCCACCTGAATAGCTCAAATCTTCATGAAACAGTGCCTCTTTTTAAACACAAATATGTACATATCATAACAATTAACCTGATGTAGGCTGCAGTACAACAAACCCTGGAGTCATATGATGGCTCAACATAACATAGCTGCTCTGTGAAATGTCAACCTGAAAATAAACAGCCCTGCTGACAATGCATTTTACACCTTATCCAACATCTTTTTCAAAGATTTATGAGCTTAGGAAGTAGGAGAAGTTTCTCAACTACATCCTTTTGGTTGAGAAATTTATCTGACCAATTAAAAAATAACCCAAATTTGTAGATTCATAGTTTTCTTTGGATAGATTTGAAATTCAAAATTACAACAACACCATGCACAAGGTTTTGTATTTTTGTCGGAACACTCACCGAATTATATACGTACATTTATTTTCCTCCATAAGGGAAACATGGGAAAAAAAGCCTATTCTTGTTCAACGCAAGAATCCAGATTACTACAAGGGACTGTTCTCAACAGCAGAGTTTGATCGCATATTAAGAGAGGTAAGGATCTGAAATATAATATAAATTTAATGCTCATCACTTATCCATGCTACATTAATCTATAGTTCTCCTAACTGTGTCGTAATTTGTTGGTTTACACACACACACACACACACACACACACACACACACACATATATATATATATATATATATATATATATATATATATATATATATATATACTAGTTAGATTTCAAAAAATACTGAAGGACTCATGGATGATCTTTTCTTTATTTGATGTGGGAATATTTCTCCTTTTTGATTATCACAAAGTATTAGAGACTGGTTGTGTTTATCAGGAGCTAGCTCTCACTTAGCACAGGGTATATGTAAACCAGAATCTAGACACGAGCTGCGTCATATTTTTTCCTACTACTGGAGAGGTTCATAGAAAACCTGTATGGAGACAAAAGTCTTTCACACTGAACTACCTGTTTGTGGTGTTTGATTTCAGGAGGATGTTCAGTATGGCGTGAACCTGGATGTCACGAGCTACACTAACGGCAAGAGGGAGACGCACAATCCTCCAGGGAGAGCTCTGCCGTTCACCGTGTGGGACTTCTATGAGGTAAAGAGGATACAATGATGCAGGCAGCCGATTTGTATTCATACAGTATGTGACTACTTCTAATGCAAATAACAGTAATTATGCATTTTTATGTCCCTGATTACATTCCTAATAACTGGGTCCTCTTCTGCAAATTAGATGCATCAGCGTTCTCTGTTGGGGGGGATGGGGGGGGTTATTAAAGTTTCTTCTCACTTTCAAATTTTCCAGGTCCACCTTCATTAAAAAGCAGTTAGATGCATAATTATCTACTGAGGAATATATTAATTTTGATATTTTCAGTGCTGCAAGTTTGAAGTCATTTTGTGCTCGGTGCATTAACCATATCAGCGCACCATCTGCACAGCACTCCCACTGCAGATTAATAATCATCATTATACGTGCTGTTTTTTTCTCCATTCTCCAGAGGGGCTGCTCCCTCCGAATGCTCAACCCCCAGGCCTTCTCCTCCACCGTGTGGAGCGTGCTGTCCATCCTTCAAGAGCAGTTTGGCAGCATGGCAGGAGCCAACATGTGAGTGTTGGAGACAAAAACCGCGGCAAACTTTTAGGCACGCTATTTCACTTTCGGGTTTCGGTGTCAAACGTGTTTTTTCCCTTCACCAGATACCTGACACCACCTGGGACACAAGGCTTTGCTCCACATTATGACGACATTGAGGCGTTTGTGGTTCAGCTGGAGGGGAAGAAACACTGGAGAGTGTACAACCCAAGGTCAGATGCAGTTAATTCACTCTGTCAAGTTGAATCTAGTTATGCATTTTAAAACCTGGATTTCTTTTTTATTTATTTTTTTTTTTTTGAGCAAGGCTGTGAGAATTGATTGGGAAACATACCGAACAGATTCAGGATAAAACATATCTCAGATTTCTATGCGATATATTTATAATTTCACATAGTAGTTTTATTTTTTTTAAAAAGTCTATATTTTGGGTCTTCACTTTCTATCTCTAATAAACAACCATTTCATCCAGTGTTGATTTAATATGTGAGAGACTGAAGACACACGAAGTTGTTTTTCAAACTTTTTCTTGCAGGACAGACGACGAGGTCTTGCCTGTAGTTTCAAGTCGTGAGTAAAAAAAAAAATATTTATTTTGATTTTATTCACATGTACAGAGAGAATCTTTGCTCATTACACAAATGTGATGCAATTTTTTTTATAACTTTGGGATGTGCTTCATTTGTGTTTCCCCTCCAGCGAACTTCAATCAGGCCGACATCGGGAAGCCGATCCTGGAAGTGGTGCTAGAAGCCGGAGATCTCCTCTACTTTCCCAGAGGGTTCATCCACCAGGGCGACTGCCTGCCAGACGCTCACTCCCTGCACATCACCATCTCCTCCTACCAGAAGAACAGCTGGGGGGACCTGCTGCAGCGGGTAATGCGCTCTGATCCCCAGTGTGATGAACCTTTTGATGCTAGTTTTGATTCATCCAAATTAACAGTCATTTAATTGACAGCCACCTCATGAAAGTTTTTGCTTTTGCTGATTGAAGCACATTCAGCTCTTGGGGAAAAATACTGTTGCTATTTGCAACAGCAACAGTTATTTAGGAATACAGAAGAAGTCCTCCTAGTTGATCTTTGATAACACAAATGGTTTAAATAATCACTGAAAATAAAACCATACTTTTAGATCATCTAAGGAAAAATGTTTTAGTATAACTCCCACTGTGCTACTTTTTAGTAATCTGCAGACTGTACAGTGCAAGAACACTGCAGCTATGAGTACTCTAACAGCCAAGACAAAATATAAGAGCCCTGTGGTTTAAAAATAATAAAAAACGTCTGTATAGCATCTTTAGGTTATCACAGGGTAGCATTAGGGTAAAAGAACATGAAGCATTACACAGTTAAGTGTAATAATCAATGACATTTACAGTCTTTCTCTTTCCTCAGAGCCTTCGCAGAGAAGGTACAAACTATCTTTAAACTTTATATTTACCAAAGGTATTTCACATTTTAATTGCCTTGTTTAGGTGGTTCCGGCAGCAGTGGAAATAGCAATGGAGGAGGATGTGGAGTTCAGACAGGGCTTACCTCTGGACTACCTGACATACATGGGAGTACAGAATTCTGACAAGGTACAGAATCAGATATTCTTTTAACAACTTGTTGATTCTGGCCACAGTCACAGTCCTTCGTCTTTCCACGGTTTACCAACTCAAGAGACAAGTTCTCCTTTTGCAGGAGGACCCACGCAGGACAAAGTTCTTCTCACGAATTCAGAGCCTGATGAAGAAGCTTACGAATTACGCCCCGGTCGATGCTGCTGTGGATCAGAAAGCCAGAGACTTCCTCTATGACTGTCTGCCTCCTGTGCTGACTCCAGGTGTGCGAAGGATACGTTAGTCTGGAATCACCTCACTTTTGATTCACTTCATTTACAAGTCCAACTGGAGAGTAGAAAAATTGTACCACAGCATTTCAAGGTCCTGTGAATGAATAATGAATACGTTGTGCTTCTGACTAACATACTGTATTCACTGCATCCCCTGCAGAGGAACTGGCCTGCAGCGTTCAAGGAGCCCCTGCTAGGTGGGAACGTGGGCGACCTATGGATGTAGGTGCATGTATCACTAACCAGACCCAAGTCAGAGTCCTCCGTGCTGGATGTGCCAGGTAATCTTTTAAAACAGATTTCACAGCACATTCATGGCAGGCAGGTCCAGAGTGAACTATTATATGCCTGTCAAAGCACCGTGTAAACCCTGTTTCTAAAGGTGCTATTGAAAAAAAATAAAGTTATTATTAATCAAAATGCAGAGTATAGTGTCTTTGACTATATGTTATCAAGATCACCTGCTTCAATGATCCATGAAAGCAGAAATGTAGTGTAAAAATGTACTGATCAAGCATTTCTCCTGCCAGGTTATGCAGCGATGGAGACGCTGTGCATCTTTACTACACCACAGACAACTCCAGAGTTTACCACAAAGAGGAGCTCAAGAGTTTCGAAATAAAAGCAGAGGTAGAGATCTGAAGATCAGTGCAAATCTCATGTTTTGTACATCGTGTCCTAATGATGTTACCCCCGCCTAATAATTGTTTTTCTTTCAGCACACAGACACCATCGAGTTTCTGATCCATTCTTATCCCAAATTTGTGACAGTAGGAAGCTTCCCATGTGATTCTGCAAAGGACAGGGTATGCTGTTCTATGTACATAAGATCTTTGCTGAGATATGATGCAACTGTACATTCGGGCATTATTTCTTTTCTGTTTTCGGCTGTGTTTGGGGGTGGGGAGTGCATTATGCAGTTTATGCAGATGTTTTGGAAAAAGGCATGTCATTCTCCTCCATTTCTCTAATGTCCAAGGAGCTATTCAACACATCCCATTGTACATAGATATTGATTCTAAATATTTGTTTTGTATTTAATTTAAAATTTTAAGCCTGTGTTTTTGTGAAATCAGTGGCTGACCTGCTCTTTGTATGTTTTCTTTTTGGCCAGATTGCTTTGGCTGAGCTGCTATTTGAGAGGGGGATTATCCACACTGCAGAGCCTCTGTAAATGGCCTCAGATTCTTCAGTCATGCTGACTGCATGAGTACATTCAAATTGCCTTTGTACAAAATACAATCTTTGATTCAAAATCCTTCTTGTTCCAAGTAGTCCTCATTAGCTGTACTGTAGTGTTCATGCTGAACATTTGTTTTGTGTTCTGCATCAAATAAACCAGTTTTTACAAAAAAAAAAAAAAAAAAAAAAGACAAATGGATGGTATGTGTTATTCAACCCAAGTACAAAAGAGTTTGATGAGAAAGGGCATGTTTATTATTGGTTGATACAACTCAAAAGATTAAAGATTACTGGTTGGTACAACTCAAGAGCAGAGGTATAGGATTCTTCTTAAATAATTTGATTTGAGGACCACCCATCTGACATTCACACCACAGATGACAGGACACATTCCAGGTAGGAGTCGTCTACTTCCAGGTCACCTCCTCTCCAGGCTTCAGCTCCCTACAGAGAAATGATAAGGTTGCATAACGTTGGACCACAGTTGGCATTAAATGACCTTTTTGGGGCAGTTTGTTCAAGAATAATCTGCTGCTTTAAATTCAAACACTTCAAGGATTGATGTGAAAATGTAGGAGTCAACACACTACACACAGAATGCACAGTATTAAGTACAAACTGGATAAGTAGGAATCCAGTAGAAAAAAAATCATCACATTGCACCAGATCTTTAATTGACTGGCTTGTTAATGTTCTTACATATAGGTAGAAAATAGCTTTTTCTCACCTGCCGTACAACATGCTTTTGTTCCTGTAAAGTGTCAACTTCTGGTCCTGTTGTTTCTCGAAGTACCATCCAATCACAAAGCCCATGGGTACCAATATGTTCACCCAGTGTTCACGTGCAAGTGCTACGAAGTTGACCATGGTTCCTACAGAAATAAACAGAAGAGATTACAACATTAATCCAGAGGCACTGATTTTATTCTCTGATCCAATACACTTATGCTTATATTAGCACTTGTGCAGGGTGACTAAAGCTGTTATCCATTTCCCACACACTTAAAACTATTGGATTCTTTACAGTTTTATGTGAGAACATGAAATCGATAGATACAACATTGGCATTGCTTTAAACTCTGAATTTGATTATCACAGCCCCCTGTCAACAGACCGACATCTTCATGGTAATGAAAACAGTACATTCAAGTGTCCTCGTGACATGAGGCCAAGATACCATATTTTACACCTACATTTACTGACAACCCTAAGGCATACTGGGTGGGCTGGTCTGCCAGCCACTAAATAAAAATCTATCCATTTCAACAAGCACTTGATCTAGAGACACTGAAATCTGTGGGAAGTAGTCCTTAGCAAAAGTTATCCTGCTAGAGGACAACCTTTAAACCTTTGCTCTTATCCTTTGGACAAGCTTATTTGTGTGGACACCAATTGGACTATACGGCAACAGAAAAATAATGCAGGTTAAGGAGTACCCTCCTTATACACTTCATTGTTGCTCCAGGCAGAGCTCTGGGGTAATTAGTGTTGGAGTTGAAGGTCATGTCTAAATCTCATTAATTGCATATCTTGCTCTATCAAACAGCAGTGAGTGTAACACAACAATCGCTTCAAACCAGTGGTGGAAAGTAACAAAGCACATTTGCTCACATGCTGTGATTAGGTAACTAACTTAACAAAAGTGAGGATTTGATGCTTTTCTTTGTCACACAGGACAGTAAACTGAATATCTTTGGATTTTGGGCTGTTGGTCAGACAAGACACGGCAGCTGAAGATGTCACCTCAGCCTGTAGAATATTATAAAAGCTTTTTTTTTTTTTTTTAACCATTGTCTGGCATTTTATAGATAAAACAAATGATTGGAAAAAACACCAGAGCAGATTAATAAATAATAAAAAAGTTGTTAGCTGCATTCCTATTTTAGATACAATTCAACGGCACCACAAACTGCAGCCTTCAAAATGAACGTACAGTTGAATCGGCACTTGTTGGTTTCAATAAAAACTGAACATTATAACCTTCATGAAGGTTGCATATACCTCAGGATTGTAGTATTAGACTGCATTAGTCTTAGCCGGGTGTACCTAATGAACTCACAACTGAGTGTATGACCCTTTATAAAATATAAAGCATTAGCATCGATTAAACTACCCAACAGAAAATGTAGTGAAAAGCTGTACCTCGGCCAACTACAACATTAAGACACAGCTTCCATTTTAATACATAAATTATTACGATCCAATAATATAAATGTAATAGGACAGGGTTCCCCGGCATTGTGAGTATTTTGAATGCAGGAAGTTTTCTTGTAGCAGTGTTTTTGCATGGTGGTATCACAGCTTTGACTTAAGTAAAACTCCTGCTTCAGACCACATATGCGGTAGCTGTTATTTCAACATTCAAACTGAGCGAAGTAAAGCGTAAAATCCTGAAAATATGACGAGCTTGCACACTTTTAAAACGCAAGCTGATCGCTACTACAGCCACCAGCGTCCGGCTAGCTAAACAGATAGCTATGTAGCATTAGCAATACATGTCAGGTTTTCATTGAGAATGAGTTCTCATTTAAAATAGGTGCTCTGCGTTTCGCACAGTAAAGATAATATACAAAGGCTAAAACAATAAAGACAAACGACTTTAACATCCAAAATAGTACCTTCTCTTTACACCAAGCCGCGGCCTTCAGTACTTCACTCACAAGGCAGAGGACATTGGACTCTACTAACTATGCACCTAAGTCGTGGTCACTTAAACAAGAAAACCACTATAAACATTATTATTACCGTAATAATTCTTATTATGCTACTAAAAAAATATTACTTTATTTTAAAAACTGAAATATAATTAAATACATTATGACACAATAATGAGTATTCGGTGTTTTGGCATAAAATGATTTTTGCGAACACCCCTACACTTGGTACGCTCCTTTGCCCTTTCACTCATGATGCAGCGGCAATTATGTCTGTCTGCTAGTCAAGTGTGTGTTCAAAAACGCTAGCCAAAATGTCTTAAAATTGGGATTATAGAGATTCCACCTAATTGTGTTTATATTCCAACGGGAGAAAATTATATTATCTCACATTTAATGGTGTGTAGCACGTTCCTTTGTCGACTGAATTTACTTATATCCCTGAGCTAAAGTTTAGCTAGCATGCATTGATTGTGTGAGCTAACTGTGGCTAGCAACTAAACCGTGTTTACTTTTAATTCACTTAATGTTTCACAGTCTAAGCGCATTCCACAGACAAGAGTTTATGCATCATTATGCTAATATATCATTCAGTATTATTTTAAAACGGGACCACAGCTTCCGTCGTTTTCTCTGTAGATGTAGTTGATTGAACAGGGGAAGTTTTTGCTCATTCGCAAAGAGCTCAGCACTTTACGCACACGTTTTGTTTATTGGGGTGATTTTGTCTTACAGTCAACCGAAGCTGACGGTAACTTAACTGTACTTTCAGCGTGACAACTGAGGAAGAATGACGTCCATTATCAAGCTGACAGCCGTGTCAGGGGTTCAGGAGGAGTCGGCCCTCTGCTACCTGCTGCAGGTGGATGAATTCCGCTTCCTCCTGGACTGTGGCTGGGATGAGAACTTCTCCATGGACATCATTGATGCTATGAAACGGTAATGATGACATCCACCCTGTCATCCTGTGAATTGAAACAAGTGTGTGATATTCATGTGACCGTGGCTGATGATCATATGTAACATCGTAAGTCCTATCTGACTGAGTGTGGCTGTTCAACAAGCACTGGCCATCTCTTGCCTTGACTTCTGTAAAGCCCCTTCTGTCTGCATGCACAGTAAAACCTCTGCAAAGGGTCCAAAATGTGGCAGCATGTCAGGTCTTCAGCCAGCCAAAGACAGCCCATGTCACGTCACTTTTCCCTGCTCTGCTCTTGCTCCATGTTGTCACTTGCGTTAAAGGATAGGCTCACAATTTTTCCAAGTCTGTCCTGAAACGATAGCCAGGTGCCTATTTGTAAGCTCTAACATGTTTTGATTCACTCCTCATGTTTATAACGGTTATTAAGAGTTCCCATTCTAAAGCACAAAGTGTTGGACAACAAAACCCACAGTCCTGTGAAAATAGTTAGTGTCAGGTACACATTGTAATAGATATTTGCAGGGAAGAGGACTGTGGATTTTTTCTCAGTTATACTGAAAATACTTTAGGAGGGAATTATGCAATGACCAATATGAACAGGAAGAACAATTACAGCCTAACCTGCCAATTGTTATAGGACTGACTTGAAAACCTGTGACCCAATCACTTACAGAGTGACCACTGGTACAGCACCCACCTTCCTGGCTCATTCAGATTTCTGAGCTTTCTTATTCACATTGCAAATGAAGGATGCCCAGTCCTTCTATTGCTATATGGGAGAAAATCTCTTCTGCTGGGCAGTGAATGAGTCACCAAACTGGATTCAGTCAACAGTACTTTTCTGTCCTACCTCTCCAACAGTACTTACTAACCTTATGTGCCCTGTCTCTCTCAATCGCTGCAGCTGTTTTCATCTACTATAGGCACTTATATGTAACACATGTGATGACTTCTCTTTAATCCACTGTGGTTTGGGTTGTACCTCATTTGTACATCACATCATCAAGTGTGTGCCAAATGAATAAACATAAATGTCATTTGTCCTCCTCAGATATGTTCATCAGGTTGATGCTGTGCTCCTCTCTCACCCTGACCCCATACACCTGGGAGCCCTGCCATACGCTGTGGGAAAATTGGGTCTAAACTGTACAATTTATGCTACAATTCCAGTCTATAAAATGGGCCAGATGTTTATGTATGATCTATATCAGGTAAGAAGGAGGAGTGGAAGACGCTGTTCATTTATTTATATATATATATATATATATATATATATATATATATTATTGTTGCTCAATTGCATGACTGCAACTGCTTTCTTAATAGTTTCCTTCTTTCCATTTAGTCTCGAAACAACAGTGAAGATTTCACACTCTTCACTCTTGATGATGTGGACTGTGCTTTTGATAAAATCCAGCAGCTGAAATACTCTCAGATCGTCAACCTGAAAGGTGAGTTAGTCGCAGATCCTTATAGGCCAGGAGTCACCCGGGGTTGCGTATCACAGCTACCAAAGTATCTTTATTTTTACTTGACAGGCAAAGGACACGGTCTCTCCATCACACCGCTTCCAGCTGGTCACATGATAGGAGGCACCATATGGAAAATTGTGAAGGACGGGGAGGAGGAGATTGTTTATGCCGTGGACTTCAACCACAAGAGAGAAATGTAAGCACAGACGAAACATTAAAATATGATCTGGAATTTTTTTTTTTTTTCATTTTGGCTGTTAACTAATGTCCTCTGTTTCTAGCCACCTGAATGGCTGTACACTGGAGAGCATCAGTCGTCCTTCCTTACTCATTACAGACTCCTTCAATGCTGCATATGTGCAGCCACGTCGTAAACAACGAGATGAGCAGCTCCTTAGTAAGTGATCTTCATAAGACTACAGCAGCAGTGTATAGCAGCATATTTATTTATTTATTAATCACTTTAAAAATATTGTATTCGTTTTATAACGCATCCCAGTGGTCAAAGAAATGAACCATGTAATCCTGATTTCCATTTCAACTTTAAAATTGAGACTCAAAGAAACATAATGTCATTTAAAGTCCTCTCTTTCTGTCCTTTAAGACAGAATGAGTTTGTTTTGCTTAATGCTGTGCAGAAAATAAAAGGAGAATGTGTGGTGTTTTGCAGCTCTGTCAGCCAAGGATTAAACTGCATGCCATGCTAAATGTAGAAATGAATAAAATGGGTGAATAAGGCAGTTTGTCACTTTTAAACATATTCCTCTTGTGTTTTTTTTTCTCTTGAAGCTAATGTAATGGAGACCCTGCGTGGTGACGGTAATGTCCTTATTGCCGTGGATACAGCTGGGCGTGTGTTGGAGCTGGCTCAGCTCCTGGATCAGATCTGGAGGACAAAGGATGCTGGTCTGGGAGTTTATCCACTAGCTCTGCTTAACAACGTCAGCTACAATGTAGTGGAGTTTTCCAAGTCCCAGGTATTATTCACTGATCACACTTGAGAAGATATTGTACAATTCCTTACTTTTTAAAATTGAATGATTTTAGAGTTATTTGCCAAACACAATAAACAGTAATATTAACTTGTCTTGGTTTCACTGCTGCAGAGACAAGCAGCAAATCATGATATACTATAAATGCTTCTCAGCAGCCATAACTGATAATCTACTGTTTGCCTGTAGGTGGAGTGGATGAGTGATAAGCTTATGAGGTGTTTTGAGGACAAGAGAAACAACCCGTTCCAGTTCCGTCACTTGACCCTGTGCCACAGTCTGGCGGACCTGGCCCGGGTGCCCAGCCCCAAAGTGGTGCTTTGCAGCCAGCCAGACCTCGAGTCGGGCTTTTCTCGAGAACTCTTCATCCAATGGTGCCAAGACACCAAAAACTCCATCATCCTGACCTACCGCACTACACCTGGAACCCTGGCCCGCTACCTCATCGACAACCCCGGAGAGAAGATGCTGGATCTGGAGGTGAGACCAGCAGTCGCGACGCTGATTTACTATGACAGAGGGGTTGAGTTTTATCTCGTCATGCAAGCATTTGCCCCTTGGGAAGCTCCTGTCTCTCACATTCAGACCCAGCTGAAGAAACGGCAAAATGTGTCACTCTATTGTTTGCACCATATCCATCTTTCACTCTTTTTATTATGACAGGTGCGGAAAAGAGTGAAGCTGGAAGGCAAGGAGCTGGAGGAATACCTTGAAAAGGAGAAAATAAAGAAAGAAGCAGCTAAGAAACTCGAACAAGCAAAAGAGTAAGTCCCAGTAGAGATGCTACTTTCACTGGGTGGTTTAAGGATTATGTGTCTTTACTTGATGATGCTTGTTGGTGTTGCAAAACACCCAGTTCATCTAATTTTACAGTCTGATGATAATTAAAACAGCAAATTATGTTAAAAAAAACAACACAAATGCTAATGATGGTCTCAATTCCAAATCTGAAACATGCTGTTTAAAGGGAAATCTGTGAATGGGAGATGAGTCATGGCACCGTTACAACATTTATACTCTGCAACTGAGCAAAAATCTGCTGTCTGCGACTCATATGTACTCTGTTTAATGTTTATTTGATGCTGCTGCTGCAGGGTGGATGTGGACTCCAGTGATGAGAGTGATATGGATGATGATCTGGATCAGCCAGCTGTGGTAAAAAACAAGCACCACGACTTGATGATGAAGGGCGAGGGGAACCGCAAAGGTAGCTTCTTCAAACAGGCCAAAAAGTCTTATCCGATGTTTCCCACGCATGAGGAAAGGATCAAATGGGACGAGTACGGGGAAATCATCAGGTACTGCAGTATCACATATGAGATTAGCTACACCCACCTCCATTTTTCTGTCGTTGTCAATAAACTACTGTTGTGTTTTCAAAGGCTGGAAGAGTTTCTGGTTCCTGAACTGCAGGCCACAGAGGAGGAGAAAAGCAAACTGGAATCTGGGCTGACCAACGGTGATGAACCCATGGACCAGGATCTCTCTGTTGTTCCCACCAAATGCATCTCCAGTGTAGAAAACCTTGAAATTAGGTCAGTGATCATCTCAAGCTAGAGGCTTCTGCGGATCATATTAATGAGAACTAGAACTCTGCAGGTTTAAATTCACATAATATTGTGTAATTTTTTTTCTTCTCCCTCATAAACTGCCCTTACAGCTGGTCAGTGGCCAACAGTGCAGTGCAGTGCAGGACAGTATAGTGTTATGGTTGTTGGATGACCTCCAGGTGTGTGTAAACGTTTGAATGTGAAGCTAAGTGATGCTGAAAAAGGTTAGGTGTTGTCAGCAAACCTCTCCTGGCTAAATTACAAGTCTGTCAAAAAAAAAATCTCATCTGTGCTGGTGTGAAACATTGTTTGTACAATCAGCAGCTTTAAAAGGCTTCATTGTGTCTTAATTCCTGTACAGAGCGAGGGTGACGTATATAGACTATGAAGGTCGCTCTGATGGAGACTCCATCAAGAAGATTATTAATCAGATGAAGCCCAGACAGCTTGTGATCGTTCACGGGCCGCCAGAGGCCAGCCTGGACCTGGCTGAGTCCTGCAAGGCTTTCAGCAAGGACATCAAAGTCTACACACCCAAACTGCAGGAGACTGTAGACGCCACCAGCGAGACGCACATCTACCAGGTCAGCCTCAGTCGAGCCCTGCTGCTCCGTTCGAGTGAATTTGGTCTTTTTGATTACTGCGCCAGAAGCAACCTTCCATGACAGGCCAGTGTCTCCACTCTCTCTCTTCTCCTCACAATAAAGGTGCGGTTGAAAGACTCCCTGGTGAGCTCCCTGCAGTTCTGCAAAGCCAAAGACACGGAGCTGGCGTGGATCGATGGCGTGCTGGACATGCGCGTGGTGAAGGTGGACACGGGCGTGATGCTGGAGGAGGGTGTGAAAGAGGAGATCGAGGATGGGGATCTGGCCATGGACATCGCCCCCGATCTTGGCATCGATCACAACGCCACAGCGGTGGCAGCGCAGCGTGCCATGAAGAACCTGTTTGGAGAAGACGAGAAGGAGTTTTCTGAAGAAAGCGATGTGATTCCCACGCTGGAGCCACTGCCTCCACACGAGGTGGGGAAATTCAGACAGACTTTTCTCAGCAAAGTTGTTGAAATGATAGCTCATTATTGCTGAATAGGAGTTCAGGGTTTTGGGAAATGTGGGAAACTTTGTGGCTGGTAAGCTTAAAGATTCCATCTACTCTGCGTAGAATAATTATTTGTGTTTGAAAAGGTTTTTCCACCAAAAAAAAACAAAACTGCTAGAATTTCTTAAAATTGCATCTTCTCCTCATATAAAAATCCAGAATCTGTGAATACGTAAATGATCTATGAATACATGAAAAATTAACTACTAGACACCAGATGCTGTCTACTTCACTGATAGTCACCAAGACTGGCTTCAACTTGGGTCAGTAGTGTCGCATCAGTGAGGGGATCATGGGTTCATAAAAGAAGTGGGAAGACAGAAAGTGCTTTTTTTATTCAGCTTAGCTTAGAGAGGTGCTGTCTTCAGGTGAAAGACCTGTCAACTCATATTGGCAGATAACCTTGTTTCAAGAGACTTTGCAACAATGTAAATTACTAATAGTACAAGCAGCAGATGACATTAAGAACCAAGCAGTTGCTGCAGCCAGTGAATGAAAACCCTTATTTTCCTGTACTGAGAGATTTCTCAAACCTCTTAAGAATGACGTTTGAGCTCTAACAGTGCAATTAACAGTGCTCAAGAACTAAAAATGTTCTATTCGTTGGAAATAAAGATTCGAGAATAAAGAACATTTTTCAAGGAACTTTGCACCAACCAAACTGGAGCAGGCAGTAAAGTCTGCTGCAGTTACATAAGAAAGAGATAAAATAAGGGGAACTTAATCCCAAAAGGAACAGTCAATGAAGATGTATGGAAAACCAAATCATTTCCAGCTCACTGAGGACTGAAAAAAAATTGTGTAACATCCTATCAAATGTGTTTTTGGAAAACAATAACAACAGCTTATAATGGAGCATCAGGCTAAAACTAGAATGTTCTGAATTATACATGTTGCTTCAGATAATGCATTAAACAGGAAGACCAGTGCTATGATATCGCACAGTCATTCCAAAACATGCATCAGGAGGTGTGTGTGCTCACTCCTGTCTCTGTACAGTTTTCATTTTAAGTTTGCAATTAGGAATAAAAGAGAAATGTTTGATTTAAATCCAAAATTTTACCATTCAGGCCCAGTTTTCCCAAGGTTTATCCCAGAGCAGGTAATCACAGGACTTGCATCTGCATGTGGTTAAAAACTTGGAGAAAGGCCTTGAGAGGGACTGTAATGTGATCCTGTTAGCATGTGTCCACAAAGTGTAAAAGCTGTTCAGACAGGCCCTTGAGAAACACTCACTCACTGACCGGCGCTCTCCTCTGTTCTCCCTCCAGATTCCAGGGCATCAGTCGGTGTTCATCAACGAGCCTCGCCTCTCTGACTTCAAGCAGGTCCTGCTGAGAGAGGGCATCCAGGCCGAGTTTGTGGGAGGAGTGCTGGTATGCAACAACATGGTGGCAGTCCGCAGGGTGAGTGTCCTTCCCCCCGGCTCACTGAGCACGCTATCCATCAGCCCCCCTTGCTATGCCCGTCACCCCAACCCGTCAACAGGGAAAGCAGCCAGCACAGAACAGACATACGGCGCAGGCTTGTTTTCGCCAGAACCACCCAATGAAAATGTCGAGCTTCTGGTTTTATTCCATACTGATTCATATCTAGGTCTGTGAGCAAAGGAGTTGCATCACTTTACTGAAACTCAGAACATGAGAATGAAATGTCCAGACAACTTTAAATGTCTTTTGTTCATTATAAAAAAAAAAATACATCTTTTCACATCTTCTCTCTGTAGCCTACAGCTCAGACACTAATTTACTTGAGAAGAAATAATTCATCACTGCAACAAAGCGACACAGGATGAGTACATTTCCAATGACATGAGAATTTACTGCCTTAGACTGTGTTGACTGTGAGCCATATTGCTGTGAAGCAGTGTGACACATTCAGCATCTCCCTTTGTTTTATGATGATTGTGCATCCAGAGCAGGCTGCACTTTTCAAAGCACTGGGCAAGTTGTTTTAGATCGCAGGAGAAATCCAGCAGCTTAGACTGGAGACAGAAGCAGTAGGCTGTATATAATCTATGTGAATCTCTTTTTGTGTGTGTTAACAGATGTTGGCAACCAAACCAAAATCAAGATTCATATTTTGTATAGGATAGAAACAGCACTCACAAAATATATCAAGCAAAAAAGAAATTTCTAACTATAATTAGCTGAAAATGACCGAAAGCAAGTGTAATTTCTGGTGGTTTCTGTGTTAAAGGTTCATTTACTGACACACTATAAAATAAAATGTCAGTACTCAACACAAAATGGAACCTTAAAGACAAAGAGAAACAAACCCAGACAGCCTAAGTAGGATAAAAAAAAAAAAACCCAAAGGCAAATGAAAACATCTCACCTCAGGAGAAACAGACAAAAAAGAATCACAGGCAGAACTTAACAACTAAAGTAAAAGGAAAAGTAGGAGTGAGCCAGGATACCAACAACAAAATGCATAATTGACGAGAACTTAAAATAGATGCAACCCAGAAAATGAAATCAAAGAGAACGGAGGCTGCTAAAGGAGCATGTGCGTCTGTGTGTACTTGTGCTATTTAAATTGGAAATCATGATGGATTTGGATTCATTAGACACTGCAATCTCAAATCTGGAGGAAGGAATGGCGAACATGTTTATTTTAGAGGTCAGCTGTGCGCTGCACAGAGCTTGTATGAACTTTCAACATGTTGCACAAAGTGTTAGTGAATGTTCTGCGAGGATCCTGATGACCTGTTCGTCTTTGTGCTCTTTGTCCAGACGGAGGCCGGTCGTATTGGCCTGGAGGGTTGCCTGTGTGACGACTACTATAAGATCCGGGAGCTGCTGTATCAGCAGTACGCCGTGGTATAGCAGCAGCAGCAGCAGCAGCAGCAGCAGCAGAGCACACCATGGAAACACAGAGACAATCCTTTACAAGAACTTTACCCAGAGGACAACAGTGTACTGCACTTGGGCTACCTCTGCCCCATGGGCGGCTCCAGCTGTTTTACTGCAAACCTTGTTGTACATTTTCCGTTTTATATTTTTTTCCAGATAACAATGTTTTTGTTTTGTTTTTTATTGTTAGTTTACCTCAGCAGAATGAGAAGCAGATGCTTTCTCTGGATGGACCTCTCTGTGAACAGACTCTGTCTCATATACCTACAACTCCCACTGTACAGTAACAACCTAACGCACTGGATGGACTGCAGGATGCTCTCATATTACCCCTCGTATTATGTAATTAAAAACAGTTTTCTTTTTTTCTTCAATTTTCTTTCATAAATGCAGTGCTGTGAAAGGTTTGTCTCAGATGTCCATAGTTTGGCTTGGGTATTGAACTTTAAAAAAAAAAAAACAGTAATTTTCACATCCATCCAAAAAGTAGCTTCCATGCTGTGGAGTTAGGATAAGACATAATTGAAATGACGCATTTCCAACAGTGTCATCAAAAACGAACATTATAACACTTTGTAAAGGTAGAATTATAATAATTATTTATTATTATAATAATAAAGACAAAAAGGAAAACAAAAAAAAAGCTTTTAATTGTGTAAATAGCGTTCCTCATCACTAGTAAACTGATCTTCTTGTGTAAAATTGGCAGAAGTCCCCTTTAAATGCAGATGCATTGAGTATAAAATGTTATGCTGAATGTGAAAAAGGTTTTGAAAAGTATAATTTTGATACCAAACATTTTCAAACACTGCCCAGCCCTGTCCATATTAGGCATGATGTTCTGTTTGTACTTTCTGTTCCATCACCGCACAAGCTTTCCTGCCTACTAGGTCAACTAGTTACTGCATTAACAGCAGATGGAGACATTTTGCAGCTGTATCTTACCAGCCTCTGAATACCCATATCAAATCTGCCCATGCAGCAGCACCATCTGTAATACAGGCGTGAGATGACATTGTCCCTGAAGTGATAACTGGGATTGAACATAATTCAGTCTGATATGTAGTGAGCTAGGATTACCATACCTCTTTATATTTTAGGCAACTGTCTTTGGCAGCAAAAAAAAACAAAAAAAAACTATTTACCTTCCTGGCTGTTTGTGACGGGGGGGGGGGGAATTAGACGGTTCAGCAGTTTGTTTTCTTATCTTTTTCAGGCACACATGGATATACAGCCTCACCTCTGCTGTGCCCCAGTGAGGTGTAACCAGAGTATTAGAAAGTCGGGTGATAAGAGGGGGTGTTGAGGATGGAAGGGGAGGCAGGGTGTCATTGCAGGAGTGATGTGTCCGCTGCAGCCGTGGTGGCACATTGACTCGGTTGATTACATTTGCAGTGTTGTGTGAATCCCCGGGGTAGATCCTTAACACAGGCAGCTGTGGAATGCCACTTTTATGGATATACCAAAACAAACCGCCTTCCCCACAACCCCTCTCCATCACCCCCAACACTCCAACCGCACACATGCCCACAGTGTGATGACACACTCCGCGGTGGAGACTCCTCCTACACTGACAGCCTGTTTAACAATCACAGGGAGGGTATGCATACACACAAGTAGGACAGTAAAAGTGAGCAGTGTTAGAGAGCGTGTGTGTGTGTGAGGGGGTGATCATGCACATGGTTGGAGGAGTTAGACTTGAGCATGGATGGCTGGCTGACGTGCAGGCCTGTTTTTATACAGTTGCATAACATACAGTCTTGCACTTTAGAAACATTAAAATTTAAATGCTCTTTTTTAATCCATGGCTCACACAGACACTCAAAAAAAAAAACAACTTTCATGTTCAGAAACGCACAAATGATTCCTTTATTTATTTCTTTCCCCCCCCCCTGAACCTCAGTAACCTATGACAGACTGAGAGATAGAGAGGTAGAGTGGAGAGGAGGAGGAGGAGGAGGAGTAGGAGAGAGGAGCTCTTCTGTGCCACAGAACATGCCAGCCCTGCCCAGTCACTGCTTTTCATTTTGATAATTGACCGGCAACGCCAGAAATGTCCATCAGCTAATCCTCTTAGCTTTCATAATGCTGACTCTGTCACAGAAGCCCCTGTTTTAATGTAACGAGCAGCTAAGCCCAGAGCGCAGGGCAGAGTCGCCCTGGGGCACAGAGGCTGCTCTGCCCCCTGGAGGCCAGCGAGAGATCTGCTCTCCACTCAACAAGTGCCCCAGCCAATCTGTCGGATTCAAATCATAAATCCATAACCTGGCTGCAGGGTGAGCACCCCTCTGCCTTTCACACTGTACTCGTTGGCATGCAGCTCTGCTCAATAGGGAGCATCTTGGTGGTGTGTATCCATTCATCTGTGCGGATTGGAGGATGAATGAATTTAATCCCTTTTGAATTCCCGGTCTCCTCACTAAGCAGACCACTTAATGCCAATGACATCAATGTAATAATGTGAAAAGGGGACGAATTTCTATGAAACCTCACAATATTCAAACATAGCATAAGGCACAAAAATCCCATGACATCCAGATCTAAAAATGGAACTAGAGCTTGTCACTCTGCCCAAATGGACATCACATTGAAATTTCGTGGAGATTTATTACAGTCGTTGTACATTAAGCTCAGACATGGGTTGTAAAAGAATAGAGAGGTTCTTTGACACAGTGATAGTTGCTGGAAAATGGACTCATGCCTCCATAGTTTTACTAAACATTGTTATGGTTTTATCTCAACCTATGAGAAATTGCAAAAATAATAAAAATATGAGACGAACTTTGCCAAGATCTTGCAATATTTTTACAAAAATCACAGGGAGAAATGTTGAAATGAAATGAAATTTGTTTCAGCTGTTATCAAACTATTTAATACAGGTAACACTGCTAAAGTAGCTCATTTAGGCTACTTTGTTGGTATCGCTACAAAGCTTCCACTGGACGTGACCACCTTGGAGTAATGCACCGACACTCCCAGTCGGTATAACGCTGGTGCAGAATAAACCAGCTAGAACAAGTGAAGAGCTGTATTCCCCAAAATGTCAAACTCTTTCTGTAAAGATCTGGTTGTGTGGAGTTGCCTTGAGCTGACACAGATCAGGACCTGGACCTTGCTTTTGGACGTTCTACTTCAGAAAGCGTTTGAAACCCATGACCAAAATAGTCACATATTCTGTAATTGTGTTACTCATGGATTGAATTATAGTGATAATAAATTATTCCCCTTTTCCATGGGAACCATCGGGAACATCATCAAGGACCACTCAGTATCTCTGGATCCCATTTTGAAAGCCACCGTTTTAAACAATATTTAATATAATCTTTAGAAGGTTTGTTGACACTAGGAGGTAAATTGAAACTTCCCTTCCCATTTTCACTCTTTTTTTCATTTTCTCTCTCCTCTTTTCCACTCTACACTTAGGCCTTGCTTTTTCCCTCCATCTCTTCCTTAATTCCTCTATGGATAATCCCAATGTGTCAGCATCTTTCTGTGGCTATGGTCTTCCAGTAAAAGAACCACTTATGCCCACCCACTCTCTACGATACACATAGAAAGGCTGCGTTGAGCAGGAATCCTGAATTACACCATTACGGAGGTGATCCTCTTATGCAACCTGCTCTTCACACCCCATCCACAAAGCAGGAATGCTCACGAGCACAAATCCACGAAGGCACTCGCTGCCAGATTATCCACAGTCCACAATACTGCAGCTGCCATGTTGTCTTTCTGTTAAAACAATGCGTTTTGTTGGGTGTATTCATGGCTGGGACTGATCCTTGCCGGCTCTCTGGCAGAGCCATGTGGATGACTTAGCGATCATGTGTATGTGACTGGATATTTAGGACAGATCGCATGAGATTGTTTAGCTTGGCTTGAGTACAAACACCACATTCTTCTCCTCCCGGAGTAAAACAAACCTGACCAGTTGGTTGTCCGTAACTTGAGGCCATGTGGGCAATAGGCTCATGAAACACGCTCCTGGATGAGGGCAGCATTCGCCTCTTTGCAAACTGCATTCAGGCTGACATGTGCTTCCAGCCAGTCAGCAGAATGCAACCTGGCTGGCCTGCTCTTTCCGCTCAGCACATCGGAGGGAGGCAGCCCTATCTGATGTGACATGGCTGACACCACCTTGAGAGCTGAGAGAAGACCCTGCCGATGATTAATTCAGGCTCAGAAAACAAGATGAGGATAAGCTCTCTGTGTTTACCCCTGCAGATGTCTCTCCTAAACTCAGGGCGACTACCTGGCATGACACGGGGCCGTGTAACAAGGCCAAATCACTGGCAGCAAATGAGGTAGATGTGAAAACGAGCATAGGCCAGGCCGAAGAGTTTGAATCCAGAGAAGTGACTCAGCATTACAACTGTTTATGTTCATGCAGTCCAGTCCTGTGAGTGGTGCCCTGCAGACCTCAGTCAAACAGAATGTCCAAATTATTCCGCTCGCTTTAACATGGAGCACAAAATAAGGGAGGTTTTGCTGCATCAGACAAATTCAGATATTTTGCAATATCACTTAATAATACCATAGCTTCTTCTTTTAAATGTTCTGTCTCCCACATTATCTGTTTTTTAAAAAAATATTTTTTGGGCATTTATGCCTTTATTGGAAAGGATGGTAGAGAGTGACAGGAAAGGGTCGGGCCAGTTGGGAGTCAAACTGGCAACTCGCCTGCTAAGAGCATCTGCGCTCACATGGTACGCACCCTGACCACTCGGCTGTGGGGTCGCCCCACCACACGTTATCTTTCGAGGTCAATTCTAGCGATCACATCAAATGCTGAAT
This sequence comes from Trachinotus anak, assembly GCF_046630095.1. NCBI lineage: Eukaryota > Metazoa > Chordata > Actinopteri > Carangiformes > Carangidae > Trachinotus > Trachinotus anak. Next base: position 1,609,552 of record NW_027273882.1, on the reverse strand, counting down.
TTGTCCGTTTCAGAGCTGTAGATTTGAGCTTCGAGTCAGATCTAAAGTCACAGAAATAAGGATCTGAGACTTGATTCGGACCGGACTGCTATTATTTACACCAGGAAAGTGTCAAATATGGGACCTTTAAAGGCCCACTCACTAGCTTCATTTGGAGCTTTGACTCTCATCTCACAGTCTTTATCAACAAAAGGAGAACCAGGACTGCTTGTTGTCATGTGACCACGATTTTACCCAGGGGGTATTAACCCTTGATGGTGCCCCCCAGACAGAAATTAGCCGTGGGCCCATAATGACCCCCCAGTTTTCCCATTCTGTGCATTATATTAGTTTCTACTTACTTGTTTGTTGTAACTTGATTAAAGTAAAGTTAAACTCAGGGCCTGTCTAGACGTTTGAGTTGAGGTTACCTTGCCAAACATACGAATAACAACTCTGAACGGAAAATATTGAAATGCTCCATCATTTTAATTATTCAGAGATCTGAAAGACTTGCAATTGAAGTGCACTTAGCTTATAAAGACTTGTGATCTTACTTGGACTTGCCCTCAGGGATTGAGACTTCACTTAAGATTACCTACTTAAGATGTGACTTGGGCTTTTCCCGACTGACTTAAGTCTTTAAGTGGAAACTCCAGTGATTTAGCATTTTACTTTCATTAAGTTGGAGACTCACAGAGACAGATTTAGATAAGAATGTTTGTAGCAAGATGTTTTGACTTGTAGTCTCCAAAAACATTGGATTCTACAATTCCCACTATCAGCTTTGGTTAGTCCCTCCCTGCCTAGAAAAAGCTCGCACCCTTCGAAATCCAGTTTTTCTGTTAAAAACAAACCATGTCACAATATAAACAATTTCTCAAGCCCAATGCAAAATCACATAAATCACATAAATCACATTATCAGTGTTAGTTGCTCAGATTTTAAATCTTCTAATCCATAAATCAGTGGAGTGCTCTTTAAAGATATGATGATAAGTTTTCCATGAAGAAAATCATGTTTCAGTCCCTGTTCTTGCTTATGAATAACAAGCTTATGACATTAACAACTCCTACTCATCCTCCAACGACACAGTGCCTATAACTTCTGTGTCCAGTGTGGAGGTGTGCAGGGTGATGAAACCACACAGCAGGGAAATCTACTGGCTCACTTACTGTACTGCAAACCCCTCCACCCCCAGCTCCAAGTGAATGGAGAATTCACCCTCACTTGTCCTCTGTTTCAGAGAGCTGCTGGCTGTATTAATATAGACTTTGTAGCCTGTCTCTGCAACTCTGATGCTATCTGCCCAGAATGAATTGGCTGCGTGTTTCTGCTGCCATTACCTCTGTGGTCAGTCTGAATGGGACTCTCCACTCTGTTCTTCGCAAGGGGAAAAGGTTGCTCTTTGCCTGCCTTCCCTTTCTTTTCTGCGCTGTAGACAAAAGAATAATGAAGTTATATGTGTGCAGCTCATTACAAAAGGCCAAGTCTCTCAGATAAAGCCAACCTTTTCCCTCTAGCCACTGTTTGGCAGAGGAGCTACGCCTTCTGCTCAGGCCTCAAACGCTACCACTGAGATTCATGAAGAATTTCAACTAAACCAAACAGTATAAGGTTAACAAATGTTGTATCTATTGCAGAGCTACAGTGTTAGACTGCATCGAGCGCAGTACATTGTACTGTACAGTACACACAGTACATAAAAGAGCAAGTTTTACCTCCTGAGGTGTCAGTTCTAGAGGTAAGAAGCCACCTTTTGTATGTAGAGGTGCAACACACTGATTAATAGCTCTGAAAATTAGCCGTCAACTTTTTGAATTTATTGTCTCATAGTTCAAACAAAAATGAAAAATATTTGCTGACACCAGCTTGTCAAACATAAGACTTGCATGCTTTTCTTTGTCATGTACAGTACACTTGATGAAACAAGCAATTTAAAGATGTTACCTTGAGGGTTTGGAAGTAAGTGGGCGTTTTTCTTCAGTATTTTCTGACAGTTTACAGAGAAAATGATGAGGTGACTTGTGAAGAAAATAATCTGCAGATGAATTGATAATGAAAAGCAGTTGTATCTCTAACTGTATGCCACTCTGGTACTTATCATGTGTTATGTAACCCGGTTTATAGAGAGATAAAGAAATAAATCAGCAGGCATGAAACACACATAATTGATCAACTTGCTGTTTTCTGGAGCACATAAACCTGTATTTCATACAGTAAAAAGCACTGTGTGATTCATAATGTTTTGTGACTCTCCGAGGCTGACTGAGTCGCCTCTTGTTGTCGACAGCTGTATGGGTGAGTTTCCATGTCGCGGGAGATGAAGACAACAGTACAGGAGATGAATTGCTGCCTTCAGAATACACAGATTAGACTTTCTGTTGCTCTTCTCTGCCCTGTTTACTCTTCACACCTGAGCAGGCATACAAATAAACCTGCGGTGCTGCCACAGAATGCTCAACACTCATGATGAATATTTTATTTTCCCTGCAGCTGACTGAGGAGCTTTCTCAAGGAGTAAAATCAGCAGGTCTCCAGAGACACCTCCTGTGTGTGTGTGTGTGTGTGTGTGTGTGTGTGTGTGCACACGCTGAGCTTGTATTGTGCTGTTAGTAACAGCCATTGGCTAGAATGGGCTCAGCAATAGTTGGCAGGTTGAAGGGAAAAAAAGGGGGTTCAGAGCAGGAGGTATTCATCCCTCCATCTGTTTACTTGCTTCAGATAATTAGTAGAATATTGGTTACAATGCTGGCAGTGCAGTAATGGAAGGTGTCACACTTCTGACTTTGGCTCAGTGTCACCTGGTCATCTCTCCACACCACGCTCACACACACGCACTCACACACACACACACACACACCTCAGCAGAATCATTCCCATTTATACGCCAGATACACCAACACAGTGGAGCCATTGTGTAGCATACGGTATTCTGCTCTTTTCTCCGAAAACAAAAAACCAGAGAATTTGAAGGTTATTTACTGGAAGTTATCAGTTTTGAAAATTGATTTTAATGTTTGATTTTCTTGGGTGAAACCACAAGGTCCGTTTTATAGCTGTTCTGGAGCTTTTTGATCATTATTACGTGATCCGTGAAGATGGAGTTTACCAAGTTGTCATGGAATTGCGAATGATCAGATTTCCATTTTGAGAACTTAAAGCAAGACTATATGACCTCCACTGAACAGCAGTGGCACCATATAGGCACCAGTGGCAATGTAGGCACCAGGTTTTGACACAGTTTTCTCAACTGCTGCTTCCTTGGTCACCTCTGAACCTCAAAACCACAACTGTGTTATTTCAGTTCTTAAGTAGATACATCTGCTTGCAGAAAAAAAAAATCTCGAGGGACTTTTTGGGTAATTTGAATGTATCAGTCCACGTTTCAGACTTCATACATCACCATGCCGTAGTCATGTGTTATCGTAGCAAATCTAAGCAGTTGATTGTCGTTCATCATCTGCAAACAACAAACAACATTAAAAATGCATTTACACTGCGTTGTGTGGCACATTCTGTCAATGCCTGATTCAAAAGCCCACATAGTAAATTTCACATTGAAAAAATAACCACACACTCGCAAAAACATTATGTAAGCTGTGCCACGGTTCTGTTGTGCTGCCCTTAAAGACGGCATCTTAATTACTGCATTAAACCAGTGAATAAATCACATGAATCATCACTGCAATAATTGGAGTTGGAAGCTGAAATGAGCAGTGCTGAGTCAAATGGCAATCGTTGTGTAACACTCACGCAGTTCATTGTTAACACCCTTGACATCAAGTCATTATTGATCTGCAGTGGAAGGACATGACACATACTTGGCATTTATATCAAACAACACATTTTTGTTTCAATGACTGCTCCTTTTGACATCTGCCCACAGTAAAACACTCCCACAAAGCCAACCTCTTGCCGTCTCCCTACAGCTAAAACCACATTTCACACACACGATTATCTCTGCTGCAGATCAGCAGCCATTCACTGGGTCCTGCAGAAGGCAAAGGAGGCCATGTGTGTATGTTTGACGAAGCCAGGGAGTGTAAAGCAGTGGATAAATCTCTGTAAGCAGGCCCTGGCACTGCTCCCCGATTGCCTGCCTGCTGTGTGGGCAGGGGCCCGGAGGGGACTAATCCCTTGGCATGGGCACGGGTCGGGACATGTTGATGTGTATGTGTGTGTGTGTGAGTGCATGCAGAAGACCCAAACTACAGGATAAACACAAAACCTGGCGACAGATTCAGAAAGTCCTGACTAAATAACCTGTGACGCCTTCCATACTTGACCAGCAGCCTCCACACAACATCTTCGACGCTTCATGGAGATGATGGAGCAAATGTTTTTGGAGGTCTGCCTCACGCTGTACCGACAGAGACAGTCCTGATCTTACATAACCTTGGTGTGCAGGAGATTGCGCTGGAGTGTGAGGCCTTTGACCCTTACAGGCTGCTCGGTTTTTGCTTAAGTGAGCAGCAGCGGCGGCCGTAACAAGTTGACATGCTGTTTCAGCCTTGTCAACCTGTTCATGTAGATGGCTACGAGGTTGTGGCAGAGTTCCTGTTCTGTTATCTTGGCAGCTAAGGTGACCCTCAACAGGCCTGGAGGCAGCAAGAGCAGACAGTCTCCACTCTGTGGCCTCACAAGCCCCCAAAACACACGTGTGTGCTGTTTTTAGTTTCAAGACGAGATTGCGCTCATGTGTTGAGGGAGTGGTTTGACATTCTGGGCTATACGTTCATTTGCTTTCTTGTCAAGAGTTAGATGAAAAGACTGACAACACTGTTGTGTTTGCAAGGGATATATGAAGCTACAGCTAATAGCTTAGCTCAGCTTAGCACAAAGACCAGAAACGGGGAAACAGCTAACCTGGCTCTGACCAACAAAACTGACCTACTAGCGTCTCTTAAGCTCACTAATTCATTCTTGTTTGGTGGAGAGATGTGACTGCGCTCGGCCAAAAAATAAGCAGCGTACATGTGAATAAGCCTGCCCCCCCCCCGTTTCCCTTCAAGTTTTTTTCTTAGTGGAAACATTACCAGCTTTGAATTGAATGGGGCAAGCTATTAAAAGTTCAACAATGGGAAGCGACTTAATTATTCCAGGACCAGTCTATAAATACAGCTGGTTAATAACAGAGGAGCGCTGCATGGGAACAAACAGCGGGGTGGCAGGGCTTTTTCTCAACAACGCTGCAGCAAAATGGAATCACTTAGTGGAAGTTTCAAACAAACAACTTTGAATCTCACTGTTTTGCGGCACACTTTTCTAACCACAACGCTAAATTACATTTTGATTCAGACGTCATAATAACAGGCTGCTTGTCAAATCAAATTGTATTCCGCATGATTTACATAATTGCCAAAGATTAAAACTGTCCAATTATTTCCTATATGCCACAGTGACAGCTCCAGGTGGCAACGGCTAACGCCGAATAGTGGGTGAGCAATGACACCTGACCCTCGCCACTCACATGCCATGGAGCCTGCAGACTCCACAGAGACCTCAGTTGGCCTGCATGGGGTGACACACTTGTGAGGCTGCCAGCTATCAAACACTAATTAGCAGTGTAGTAGTGGAGAGTAAGTCCAGTTCAAGTGAGCATTTCAAGCTGACATATATGTTTGTGGGCAAAGAGAGAGAGAGCGTGGAGTGAGTTATAAGAGCAGCCAGGGTCTTTCATGTTCCCGAATATACAATTGATTTTTCTTCATGATGGTAATTGTTTGCTTTCTAATGATCCCTGACTGCGGGACATATTTTACCCACATTTAATTTACAACTGCCACACCGACACAAAGGTCCCCATCACATTATTCATCTCTAGTGTGCACAGGTCCAGCAGCTCTGTTTGTGTGAGGCAATTTTCTGAAGAGCACAATGCGGAAGCCATTATAATCTTGGCACCAATAAACCTTTAGGCAATTCTTTCATGGTTGTAGATTTGGTGTTGAAGTGGGAGGAGGAGGAGGAGTAAAAAAAAAAAAAAAAAAAAAAAAAAAGCAGGCATTGATACTTGTGAGCTGGAAGATCTATAACCTCAATTATTCAGCGTGATATCAACATGAGGATAGCAGGTGACTTGTAGGCCAGTTATTAAAGGGGCTGCGCTCGGGCCCCAGAAAGATATTGGATTTGGTTTCATAACACAGCAATGGTGGGACACAGGAAGTCTTGTTGTGAGTAGCATGATAGGGTTTTTTTTTTTTTGGTTTTTTTTTTTCTCAACCTGCACGTTTGATCTCACGGCGACGCGCAAATAACGTGAGAAAAAAAAACAAACAAAAAAAAAAACAAACTGGCCAGACTCCAGGACCCAGAGTGGTCGAGGAGCAGCTGTCCGGAGGTTTCCAGCTTTGACAGTGGAAAGACAGAGGAAAGCAAAGCCTGATCTTCCGTTCCACGCTGGTTTAGCGAAGTTAAAGGGTCTGATTGAAGGGGAGGGAGGGGGGGAAGCGGAGAGACGCCGACTCTCTCTCTCTCTCTCTCTCTCTCTCTCTCTCTCTCCTGTGCACTGAGGAGGGGGAGGCGCCGGAGCGAGGCGAGCGGCGCGACTGCTGGCCGAGTGGAACAATTAACCTTGATGAACACGGATTGGTTTCACTTAGCGGGCGCACAGGTGCGTGGAGCCCGCGACACGGCGCAGCTGAGCGACTCCGCGGTTTGTGACCGCACACTGACGCATTTCATGCCGAACACAGAAACTACACGGACAGAGGATATTGCAGCTGATATCAAAATATTTCTCTTCTTCTTCTTCTTCTTCACGGGACAGGAAGGATGCGCGCTGCGACGGGAGCTCATCCGGCTCGGGTCTCCGTGCAGAATCCGAATTCAGGAGCATCGCTGAATTGATTTTTGTGCCCTACATCGGAATTTGACCGCCGTGTCATTGCCCAGTCTCACAGAGAGGCATCTTTCTCAGCGGCGGAGATAAGAAAGGAGGAGGAGGAAGGAGGAGGAAGAGGGGGGGGACACTGTCCGCTTCACTACACTCTCCATCTGCGCCCTGGACGGCTTGAAATGAGGACCACATCCCGGCTCTGTTCCGTGTGAAGAGGCAAGCGGGGCGGCAGTTTCTTCGGCTCTCAAGGACGCACACACACACACAAAAAAAAAAAAAAAAAAAAAAAAAAAAAAAAAAAAAAAAATAGTGAAAGTGGCCGCCGGCCGAGCTGTGAAGCATGGAGCGGGACGACACCGACACCGACGCCGTGAGCGCGTCTAAAAAGACAATAATTGCCAAGATATTCAAAGTTCGCAAGAGGAGGGAGATGCTTTTCGTTCAGGTGTGCTTCATCTGCAGTGTCCTCTTCGTGGCGTGGAGCATGTCGGCGCTGTTGACCAAGACAGGTGAGTGGGGAGAGACTGCTGAGCTGCACCGGGGGGGCGCACAGAGAGCCGAGGAAGGAGCGGAAATCTGCAGTGTAATCACGCATCCACATGCACATCAGTGAACCGGAATCACGCAGCTCCCTCCGATCGATCACAGAAACAAACCAATGGGCTTTAATTGTCAAGGGCACGCGATCGGAGCGCGACATCCGTGTGCGACATGTTATTGTCGGGTCACATTCATCTTGTAGCTCGGTGTCGGTGATTACATGCGTCTGTCAGTCCGTGTATGCCGCAGTGTGCGCGCTTGTGGCAGCGGCACGTTTTTTAATTTGAGAGGCAGGCTCATCATCACGGCACACGCACACCTCCCACTCCACATGCACCCATCAAGTATCCGACCCGAGAACGAACCCCCGATCGGGTTCGGGTTTGTTTTCTCTTTCTCTCCAAAATGTTTTATTTAAATTATTATTAGGATTATATTTTATAATTGTCTTTCTGGCGCCAGGCGCATATCGTCGGTCACACAACACTGGAGCTCAGGTTCGTGGTTAATGCTGGCATCATCTTGTCTAGCCCGGGGCTTCACACACACACACACACACACATACACACACACGCTGGACCACCTCGATCACACTCGAGCATCACCACGCCGCCGCCAGGTTTAGGCAGGCCGATCGAGGGATGCCGATTTTTACGCAGAGGCCACCGCCGACGGTTCTCCAGGAGGGAGGGCGGATAAACGCTGATGCGCACCGCTGATGTCCGGGGTGTGCGCTGAGCGAACGGCTCAGATGGCTGATCATGCGTGATGCGTGTGATGTCCCCATGCATCGAGGCACACACACGTGCACACGCACACGCACGGACGCTGGCAGACAACATGCCCCCCCCCCCCCCCACCCCCCCTCAAAAATCTTACCTCAGGCCCGTGCAAACACTGACACGCAGAGCATCCCACACAGCCTCACACGCAGTTATGTAATCTAACGACCAACCTTGACATTTTGCTGGTGAAGAATGATAACTGACACACCACTGGGATCAGAGGTTAACTACACACACACACACACACACACACACACACACACACACACACACACACACACACACACACACACACACACACACACACACAGAGCTGTGTTTGGTGCCTACATTAATTTTTGATAACATGTTTTAGTTGAGCCACTATGCAGGAGAGACCTATTACTGCATTTAAGTCAGGAATTTTTGCACGAAAGGGAAGAAGGCCTGATTTTTTATTTATTTATTTTTTTTTTTTCCCCTTTCAAAGTGCTTCTAACCCTAAGCCTCAGCCCCAGACCATGTAGTGGGATCTGTCCATCTGCAACCACTTAGGCCTCAGGGCTGAAAGCGGCTGTAAATTCACCACAGCTACTGCTTGACTGTAGATCTCTAACGGATGTATCGGGAGTTTTATTAATTACATTAAAAACAACAAGAGGCTTAAAAGATTATTCTGGAATGATATCATACAGACGAGTGCAAATCTCCTATCTCCAAAGGCAGGCTGTGGGAGCCAAAGTAAGCCCCCCCCCCCCCCCCCCCAACCCAGTCACTAATGGCTTGCCTTTTTTTTTTCCATTTAATCAAGTTTGCCTGACCCACACTGTGGTTGTCATGTGGAGGTATTTGACAGAATGCGTTTTCTCGTGAATTTCAGGCGACTGTTTGACCAGCAGCTGCAGCAGCAGCAGCGGTGGTGGTGGTGGTGGGATGTCAAGGTGACATGCATGAGAGAGTGTTTGATGGGAGGGAAACAGAAATCCCCTCTGAACCCACGAGACCCAAAGCTCACCATAATCAGATCCGTCCAACTGAATTGCTGTGGCCTTCTCATCTTTCAGCCATCACAACGGGAACAAGCATTTGTCATGTTACAGTAACAAACCTGTGCCCCATGTTTGCCACCCATTTGATTGATAGTAGTGTGAGGAGGGGGGGGTCGTTGACGAGCTGAATGGTCCAGATGGATGGGATTTGATGTACTACTCCCGGGTTACATCTCTATAAAGAGGGGTGGGGCGCAACATGCTGCCGTGCATGCTGATCGGGCTGCGTGTGTGCATGTGTGATGGAGCTCGGCATGGGAGAGCAGAACAGGTGTTTTTTTTTTTTTTTTTTTTTTCTTTCTCGAGAAGAAGCAGGGCAGGGCAGAGCTCTGACAGGTAGCTGCAGCAGGCTGATGCTGCTGGGGGAGGGAGGTGTGGGGGCAGACTGATGGTGATGTTGAATACCCACGTAAGAGAGTGTGTTCATAGCAGAGGAAGGTTGATGGATGGCTGTCCTTGGTCCATCTACTTCCTGAGCTGATTGAAAAAAGCTGGAGGATGACATCAGTGCTGTGCTACTCTCTGTCCCTCTGCCGCTCAGTACAGTCTGCAAGAAGCCCATTTTAGCTCATTTGTTTCTGCTCCAAAGCAGCCAAGTAGATTTAGTGCCGCTTTTTAATGTAACCCTTTTTGCGCTGCAGTATTTAGGATTTCAGCTTGGCCTCTCTCTCCTGTGTATATACTAAGCAGTCAATAATGGAAGAACCTCCACCAACTCTAACGCTAAATCTTACTGTTGTACTCCATCGGCCACAAAAGATGAGTCGGCCTCTTGATTCTGTGCAAACATAAAAGAAATTGGAATCAACTGTGGAGCTGAAACAACTGATCAACAGAAAATCAATTTGCAGCAGTTTTGACCACCAGTTAATCTAGTCAGGTTTTTTTTTTTTTCATGCTGAACCAATGTGGCAATGCTTTTATCATATATCAAAGCTATGTGAATACATCACCATGGGCTTTTACAACCTATGATGGACACATTTTCAATTAGTTTCTGACATTGTATAGAGAAAACAATGAAAGGAAAACATAAGACAGATGAACAAATAATGAAAATAATCACCCTGATCATTTTTTCATATTTTGTAGGGTCTTTTACTTTTCATAATGTGTCAGAAGGACTAAAAAATGTCTAACGAAAGTCCCGAGACCCCAAAGTGTTATACTGAAATTACTTCGTCTGACCAGAAGCCGAACTCATAAGTATTGAGTTAGTGTACGAAATCAGAGAAAAAGGCACATCTTGGCATTTTTTTAAGCAGTTATGAGCATTTTTATGTGTTGAATGACTAAAATGATACATTTAGTGCTGCAGTTAGTGATTTAAAAAAAATGTTGTTCATCTGTGTTTTTTGTGATTAATCATTTATTCAAATATTATTCAATTTGTGAAAAATGTTCCAAAAGATATTCAGTTCACAAAGACACAAAACGTGGACAATGTGGAACCAATGAATGCCTGGTCCGTTTTGCCTCTGTAAATAAATTATAAATGTTTAGATGAATTGATTATCAAAATTGTTGACAGTTGTTGATTAATTTTCTTTCAACTGATTATTTAAGAACTAGATGAATTATCTGAGATCTCAGACCCAGCTCGCCACAAAATCGAATCAAGTGATTCTTGGCTCCCTGTCCATCAAATTCCACTAAAAATGAAAAGTTTTTTTTGAGATTTCCTAATCTCAGACGAACAGGGATTAATCAGGTGTAATCAAAACCATCAATTTCTTTACAAGACCAGAACACTGGTCATTGCACATGAGGAATAAGACGATTAATCAGCAAGAGTCAGCTCAGGGGGGAAAGTCGGTGTAGCATGAGCCAGCAATGCTGAGGCCACAACAGACTGCAGTCCTTATTTTACCTCTAGCCTGCCTAGAAGTACTGACAGAATCACATCGTCTTTGTTTTCCCTTTCAGATTCTTGGCAGCGAGAGCTCAGTACACTGAACAGCCCCTGTGTACACACACACACAGTTGTCCTGCCTTGTTTAGTCTTCCAGGAAATGGTCATAGATTCTTTGTTTTAAAACCACAGGATTTCATAGTTGCATTGAAACAATTCTACACATAACTGCCCAGAGAAATTACATTCAGATGGACTGCCATGCACAATTAGCCAAAAAATTGAAATAATCCACTATGTCCACACCACTTTGTTGTTTAAGTGTGAAAGATCACACCTAGTTCCATGCACATAATTCTTTTACGTATGACAAACGTCTCTTTGTGCGATGTGTCCATATGTTTCACTGTCTTTCCCCTGGACAATGTTTTATTATGAGCTTTGCTAGGATAGAACGAAACAGGAGACCAGAGGCGAGAGAGCAGTGAAAGTGAGCTGGTTAGTGAGGAGGAACAGGTTGGAGCCATGACTGGAGGGTTTGGCCTTTTGGAGAACTGTGGGAAGCAGCTGCAGTCGCCTTGTGTACAATCTGTTTGTCCAGTGCCTGCTGATCTTCAGGTTGTCTAGCTGTAATAGATAGAAAGCCATTTAACGAAGACATTCTTGTTTCAGTATCCTGAAAATATCCTCAGGTCCAGGTAGAGGACTTTAGAAAAACACTGACTGAAAGCTGTTGGATTAAAACACAAAATGATGCATAAAAATCAAGAATTAAATCCTTGATGTGGGAAAGCATGTGGGTTCGTTTTATTTTCTTTTTTGCACTCGGCCCGCTACAGCCCAAACTCTACTGATTCATGCAGATTCATTTTTTGAAAAGGATCCCATAAAGCGGGGGTCGCAAGTAAGTTTGGCTTCGGGCCAATTTTTTTCCTAACCCATTACATGTTGGGCCAGAACATAATCAAAGGCTAATTTTAAGAAACTGATTGATAAAAATGCAACTTAAATGTACTTTATAGTGTGGCCACAGTCACATATATATATGTTTGACTGAGTCATTGAACTGGTGTTATTTTTTTCATATCACTTCATATAACCGCTATTTCAGAGGTCTATCTAGTAAACGACAGAACCTTTGGAACTTCCTGTCTGAACTTTTCATAATAAAAGCTAAAAGCTTGTTTGAACCATAGAATTACAGTTTGCGCTTTTTTTTTTTGTTGACAAAATCACTGTGATACTGTGATACTGTGGGTAACTGTTACGGCTATGACGGAGATCTATTGTAGAACCAGACGCTGACAACTCTCAAATTGGATAAAAGTATAATAAGCATCTTCAGGTGGGAGGAGATTCTGTTTCGACATTAGCTACATCTTAATGTGAGAATGTCAGTTCGATATTGTAAGATTAAAAAAAACAAAAAAACAAAACAAAACTGGCAGCCCAGTTTTGGCCTGTGGGCCGCCAGTTGCTGACCACTGCCATAAAGCTTCACTAATGTATATTTTCACATTAACAATGAAACAACTACGTGTAATGTGGCTCACTGTGTTGCTCGTTGACTCTACAGTTCAGTAAAAGAGCATTTTAGCATCTTGTAGCTCATTGTTTTGGTTTTCTGACCTGCAACCATTGTGTTTTTATTGAAAAATTTACTGTTCTATACACTTATGCTCATCACCAAATGGCAACAATGGCATCAATTATTTTAGTTGTTCAAGTCAATTATGAAACAAATGTCACACATCGCCGTGTTTAACCTTCCCAAATATTATTTTCCTGGTTTGTCTTCTGTGATATTAAACTGAATATCTTTGGGTGTTGGACTGTTAGTCGGACAAAACAAGTAATTTAATGGCCTTATCTTGAGCCGTGGGTAACTGTCTTGGGCATTTGAAACTATTTTGTTACAGCAGTGTATTGCTACTATCATGACCAAAAAAATGTCTTAGTTTCTTGTCATAGCGAGGAACTTTTCTTGTTCTGACAAGATCTTTTTCATGAAACTCAATATTTTTCATGTTATGACATCTTCTCCAGTTATTGCTGGATACTAAATCATTCCGTTTTCACAAATGTTTCTGGTAATGACAGCATATCACTTCATCTTGTTACACCACAAAACCTTCTGCGATATAAAATCAGCATATCGCGTTAAAACATTTCTCATTTCAACACGAGTTGGACCAAAAGAGGAACAATCAACAGATTAACTGGAAAATAGTCTTTCAAACATTTGTGCTGCATCGACTTGTTACTTTTCAGCTGGCATATTTAATGACACTGTTACATCTGCAAGAAAAGGTCATTTGGTTGGTTCACTTCTACAATATTACATCATATTCAAACACATTTGGACAACTTGTTGCCCTTTTTAAAGTTGTACTTGTCTCCTTTGTCTGGAACCGTTAGTTCCTCGTAGACACTGCCAGAGGGGAAATGAGCCTGCTGAGACTGGGTGATCATATGCAGACATTCACATGGTCAGGGAGACCTTTACAAACACTGAGATCATGTGAGTCTGCTGCTACATAGAAAGTCTTTCATAGCTATTGTATAACCTACAACTAAAAGCCAGACAGAGGTGGTCTCTTGAAGGAAACACAGACCTTCAGTCCTCGGGGTATTCCCCAATGATCTGCTCATTACTGTGTATCCAACAATACTGTTTAATCATCCTGCAGTAAGTTCCTGCTTTGTCAGGTCAACGTTGCGTTTGTATGGCGACGTTTTATGGAAATTACAAGTTAAAAACGCCGCTCAGCTCGTCGGCATGATTTTTACATAATAGATTTGGGACTGCTGTTTTTTATGTCCTCATTACAGAGGCTTAAGAGCAGTTTAATGAAAAATGAAACTTGTACGCTCCTCCTCCCACTCTGCCTTCCCAAAACATAATGGCACAGCAGCTGCATTTTGATGTGTTATTGCCGCCGCTGGATGAAAATGTCATATCTACATAAATGAAAACTTTTAAGGGATTAAAGGAAAGCAACCTTGTTTGGATAAATGACTATAATCATGATCATGGATCTTTTGGGTCATGAAAGATCCTCTGCGTAAGAGTGGCCATGTTAGGTTTTGATTGCTGGGTTTTCAGATGTGCAAAATGGAGTCTCAAGGTTTCCCTGCAGCAAAAAAAAAAAAAAAGGGATTTTAAATTCATACCAGGAGCTTGAACCTCCAACATGATGTGTGCTGCAGACTGGGCTACAAGCATAGATGTAGTATTTATGTGGATGTCTGATAATCAAAGCTGTTTGTATTCTGTTGCAGGCCATGGGATGATAGTGGAGGGGCATCCGAACCTGGAACACTGGGGAAGACGGCTAATGGCCTCGGCACCAGACAACGAAACAGAGAAGAACTGTTCAGAGCCAGGTATACTGTTGTGAGATTAAAGCTGCACTGATGAACTTTTTTTTAAAATTATTTTTACAATGGTATAAAAGTTGTTGCTTGTATTGTTGCAAGAATTATCACCCAATGCTGCAGCTTTCCTCAGCTCTATGTGATGTTTTCGTGTCTTTCGACTTTGGTCTTCTGGCCCGCAACTTTTTTTAATAATGTATGTGCTACCTTGCAATAATAGCATTATCTGCTGTTGCTCCCATGCCGCTAAAAATCAATGCATACTGCTTTAAATTAGTCATTTTCATTTTCAGCCAGCGATCAGGAGATTTAATGGTCTTGCTCTTTAATGATCAGCAGCTGAGAATCCACTAATTAATACGCAGGGCCTGACTAATGCAGTCTGAAGATCATTATATGCACATATCTTTTGTTAAACTCTCTTAAAGGGGATGCACTGTTCTCAGAGGAAAAATAAACAAAACAAATAAAACTGTTAGGAAAACTCAAAGTAACACCAAGTGGTTGTGTAGTCCGAGGTGGGTCTATATTGTTCTGACTCGTTTAGATCACTTGTGCTGTAATAAGCTCTGGAGGGGCTATTAAAAAGGTTAAGTATTGATTATTTCACAGCGTCTCTGTTACTCCTAGGAAGCAGCATTCTCTATAATTAGTTATACTGGACTGTATGCTGACAGCTCCACTGACACTGCTGACATCTGCATCAGGCTGCGAAAAAACATTAAAGCTACGTTTTTCATGAAAGTATTGATTGGAAGTAATGGCAAGAGATGGCACTTGTTTGTCTCGTTATTTGTTTTATTTCCTTGTCATTTCAATTGCCTCAATCTTATTAGTTTTCTTTTCACAAACACAATGAATCACTTTCTCTGGTCCTGTATGACTCGGTGGGAAAAGCATGGCATCAAAGCTGCCAGGGGTAGAGATTTAGTCCCATTTGGCAATTTCATTTAAAAAATAGTATGTACCTCTGGTGCTGTGATGTCAGCTGGTTGTACAGAATTTAGGGACGTTTCATTACGAAAGCCACTAAATCTAAGGTGGGAATATAGATGAAAGGAGACCTGTTGAAGGAGGATTTTTAAGACTCGAGGATGATTATTTTGCTAAATGAGCTGCTAAATGGAGTATTGGGATTTGTGTTATTATTTGTATTTGACTAACATGCAGAAGATGACACCAGAGCAAGACAATTTGGGAGTAATTTCAAGTATAAAATTTTTTTTTTTTTTTTAGTTATTCCATTACTGGTCGCAGCAGGCCGACTCCCTCAGGGAACAGTGAACCTGCTGTTTCATATATAAACAAGCAAAACAAACACATTTTCACTGACAATTCAGCATCGTGACCATTTGAAATGTGAACTTTACTTTTAGAGTCACAGTGGGTTTCTATTGACATGTGCGCCAAATGACAAGATTATGTGCTGGAAGTTTTCCTCCTAATCCTCCAGGATTACCTTTTTTTTTTTTTTTTTTTTTTTTCCCCTTCCCCATTCAGATGTCTACAGCACTGGAGGCACCACACTGTACTTCACATTCCACACATTTCTCGCCGGCTCTAGTCCTCCTTCCTCTTATCCCACCACTGCTGCTCTGCCTCATCAGTGTGTGCTGATCATATGACTCTTTGTTCTTGGGGCTTGGTCTTGTGAATAATCCTGCCATAGTTACAGACGTCAGGCACGTCAGCTGACAAGTTGCCTGGTTTTGGTCAATTTGGGCAGCATGCGTGGTTCTAATTCTAGCTGTGTAAGACTATTACATAGTTGGAGTATGTCTTCAATATGTTTTTTGGTGTATAAAACTGTCATTTTGACTTTAAAGGAGCTGTTTGTAAGTTAGCATTAAAAGTTTGCAAGTTCAGCATCAAACTTCATTCCTTTACTCACCATAAGCTGTCTCCAGCAGTGGAAAGCAATGGCAATGTTAACGCTTGTCTTTGTCATGTTTTTTTTTTTTTTCTTCTACTGAAGTTAGCATGCTAACTAGCTAGCTCCAGCCCGTCTGGTCACTTTCCAGTAGCAGCTCACTGTAGCTTCCAGTCTGCCCTGAGGACGCAGCGCTGCTCAGGAGGCGTGTTATAACCTCTTGTCTTGTAAACGCAACAATGGCTGAACCTCTTTTCAAGCCACAATAACCACCACCTGCCTCCAGCAAGAAACCATGTTTGGAGAACACTTACAAATAGCCCCTTTAAGGCCAAATTCTGTTGGCAGATTTTTTTTGTCCCCATTTGAAGACAATAGTACTTGTTCTCAGTGGAGGTTGATATGTTTGAAAGCATTTTGTGTAGAAATGACGAACAAGTTAAATAACTCCCTGAGTAGCAAGGAAGAGTTTCTCAACCAGCTGATTTGTTTTTGGCTAGATAAAGATAAGATGAAATCATACAGTTAGTTATTTTTTTCATGCAATGAAATTGTGTTTTTCAGATTTTGGGGTCACATTCTCGTAAATTTTGGCTCTTGTGACTGTGGGTCATATCGGCATAATCTTTCTAGGATGACAAACTTGTTTACCATCTACACATTTTCCAAGAAGTGAATAGATTGTTCTCACAATAAGTGAGAGACGTGTGTGTCGTGATTCCCTGTGCAGTTGTTTGCTCAGAGCTGATGATCCAGCAGCGGACCAGTGATGACTCCGGTCTGCAGCCCGGGGGGGGGGGCAGTTCTCGTGGATGAACTCAGGCTAGACTGGATGAGAATTATTATTGGAGGCTTTTTGTTTTATGCTGAGTGTGTGCAACATCTGACATTCCGTTTAATTAGGCCACTGCCGAATAGATTACACTCGGCCAGCTTTGGTCTCTCTACCTTTTCCTCATCATTATTTCTCCGATCAGCGAGGGAACCTTTCTCTGGGTTCATGGGGTGCTAATGTTGTTTTGCTTGTCCCAAGACTTGTGCTGCTAAGGCAGCCATTCATCATAAGTGCCTCTTTTATTGGCCGTTCAGTAATAACTCCACAAGGTGCTGTCCAAACAGTTTTTTGTGTTCCTGCTTGATTACAACACACGCTTGTAATC
Source organism: Trachinotus anak (assembly GCF_046630095.1). Taxonomy (NCBI): domain Eukaryota; kingdom Metazoa; phylum Chordata; class Actinopteri; order Carangiformes; family Carangidae; genus Trachinotus; species Trachinotus anak. The sequence goes on along the minus strand of NW_027273882.1, from coordinate 1,592,116 downwards.
TACAAAGGACTAAATCACACTGCCAGGGGCTGATACAACCTCTGAATATGCTTTGTTAACTGTCACATGCAGACCTTGAGTCATACCACCCCTTGAGATTCATTTCCCTTGTAGCAATCCTATGACGAATGGAACAAATGCACTTTGACTTTTTCACCAAAATTTGACAAGTAGCAATAATGTAATGGCTGTTTTGTTTTTGTTTTTTTGGGTTTTTTTTAATTTGGGCTATGTGAGGAACATGATCAGTGATGTGTGTTTGCTGAGAAAAGACTAGAGGTTTATATGGGGACACAGAATATTAGATTATACTCTCTCATATGTATCCCCTCCCATGTGGGACCGAGTGATGCCAACCATGCAGCACAGAAAATTGGCGAGGGGGCAGAGCACTGTGGCTAATGTTCTGTAGGAGGAATAATTTGCCTTTAATAAAGATGCTTCTAATACCATATATTGAAAACTCCCTCTTGAGTGGCATAATTGGCCTGGTAGAAGTAGATGGCAGTGCAAAAAGTAGAAGTGAACAACAAAGCAAAGGTTTTAGTATGGCTTGGTTTGTACTATGAATTAATCCGACAGGATTTGATTATAGTGGTTTTGAGATATGGCACTAATCTGCTCATGGGCGGGGGGGTGCACATGTTGCATGTGAGGCGGTCGTGGGAGAGGAGGAAGTGTGGATAACTCTGGCCTGCAGGTACTGTAGTTTGTTGATTTTTATTTTTTTCCTTTTGATGTTAATTTTTGTGCGTGAGTTCTGACGTTGGCTCACAGGAAAAAGGCAGGATTTGAGGCAAAAGGGAGGTGGGGGGAGGTGGGGGGGGGGGGGGGGGGGGGACTATACTGAGTTATTTTTGGGGGGCAGGCAAGAAATTTGGCAGCAGCATGAGGAGTAAAGCTGCCAGCGGGTAACGGGCTGCAGCTTCGTCAACTCCAGGGAAACACCAGAAGGAGGCTTTTTAAAAGGAAATTACACAAGCGGGGATTATGCTGCGGTGCATAATGGAAACTGACCTCGCTTTGCTTCTCTCTTGCATGCCAACAGTGGAACAATGCAGCAGAGAGAGAGCGAGAGAGAGAGAGAGAGAGAGAGAGAGAGAGAGAGAGGGGCGAACGCGGGCACGAGCACCTGCACAGAGCACTTTCCGCTCAAACACGCCTGACCTCTTATGTATTTATTCATTCACATTCTGCTCTGCTTGTGATTTGCTGCCTTTTTGTTACTCATAAAGTCTCATCCCATTGAGCTTTTGGCTAGCGTGGAGTAGCTTTTATTAAAAGTGAGGCTAGAAAACACAGTGGGACAGGTTTTAAAGTGTGTAGTCAAAGCAGTGAGGTAGCTCTGTTCGCTTTGTTGTTACAGATCCATACCTTCACCCCAAGGGAGTTGTTTACCTGTTTCTGTTTTTCACAGTTGAAAGCATATGTCTCACAGCAGTGTCCCCTTTAGGTTATTGAACCAGGTCCACCAACACACTGACTACTTACACACAGTCATGTAAAGGCTGATGGGAGTTTATGCTAAATGTGGTAATAGTGTAATAGGTATGTGAGTGTGTTCATGTGGGGGAAAAGGCATGTGTTAAAGTGCTTACATGGCCCATGTGAGAGCAGTTGTACATGTGATGTTTGAGCATGTGAAAACAACAAGAGGATAATCGTGTATGTTTCGAGTCAACCAAGCCCCTGCTCTTTTCATCATTTATTGTTTTAGTGTGACCAAAAGATTTTCCCCACCAGGCGACTCGTGATGTTGTCGTCACGTTTTCAAGAATGGCAGACGTCAGTCGCAGCAGAGGTCAAAACCAATTATCTAATTGGCTAATAATGACCCAAAGGAAGCATTGTTCTCCGAAGAGTCCCTTGATTCCTGTACTGAAGTGCCAGTTGTATTCTGTTAATGACCTGACCGGTCTGTGGGTCGGAGCGCAGGCTGTGACAGAAGGTAGCACCAGGCGCTCTGCCAAAACATCTCGCTCACATCATATTTTTATTTGGCTGTTTAATATATGATGTCATTCAGATTTTTTTTTCCTTTTCTCATCAGAATGATAGATTTAGATGTAGTAGACCACACAGTTTTAGAAATCTTTAGAAAGTTTAGAAATCTTTGCTTGACGTCGTCTCAGTGTGAGTGTTTGGTGAAGACTGGCCTGTTCTGTGCACTGTCCTGCCGGTCCTCCTCTGGGACAACAGACGGCACCCGACACTGAGCTCCATTATGTAACTGCACAATAATATCTGGAATATTACCAGATTATGGAATAATAATTGCACAAATGTAAAGAGTGGCCTGCATGCTCTTTGGCATTAGCTTTAATATGTTAGTATATTAAGGTTATCTTAGGGGATTTTTTACATTTTTTTTACATTCAAGACTTGTGGACTGTGGAAAGTGGCCAGAGTAGAGACAAAATAGAGATTTATTTTGTGTGTATGTGTTTTTTTTTTTTTTTTTTTTTCCGTAATCGCTGAAAGAATGAATTCGCAGCACTAGTGCAAGCAGTGCTACAAATCCAAGGTTGTACTTACTGTACATGTAATAAGAGCAGGAATCTGAAACTGCAAGTGTAAAATAAGGAGGACTGAACATTAGGTTTCACTTTTTAAAAAAGAAAGGTGTTCGCCATAGTTATTTTCTCTGAACCGTCCCCTTGACTACGATTAAAAACCCTGCAATGCTCCCCCCAAATGTCTCAAAATAATAAAACTGTATTAAATTGGTTCATATTATTTGATCATTTATAACTAAATTGGGAAAAGACAAAGAATAAATTGCAGTGTTTTGATGGAACAATGGTTTTCACAGAACCATTAAACATTGGCTGTAATTATGGCAAACATCACAAAATATTTAATATTCTAGTGTGTTTTTTTTCTAAATTGAAAGCTGCTAAGCAAGCACCCATGGTTTAATTTAGATAATAACTAACTTTATATGACAGGTTTAACTGGAACTGGACATGAACTGGAGATCATGTTTAATCCACCGTGTTCTCGCTTTCTCAAAAAAGATGATAGATTTTACCGTATGAAGCATAGCTGAGTAGGATAGGCCAACACACAGGATTGCTGTCCTGCGCATGTGTTGATGATGACCCTCAAAGTTTTACAGTGGCGGTTGGCAACACTGCATGTCGTAAAATCCTCCGAACCCTTCTTGTGAGGACTCCATGTGGACGTAATTACTTCTGGGGTTGAGGAGGAGGAGGAGGGGGTTGGGGAGACAGATGAACAAAAGTGTTGCCAGTAATTTCTTGCATAAGCAGCACAGTCAGGTGTCCAAACAGAGAATCCAGGGTTTATTTATAGTGTTGTAGCTTAGCTTCTAAAAAGGACTTTTTTTTTCCCCTTTTGCATGCCCTGCCAGTCCAGACATCTCTCGTTCACACTCCCTCCCCTGCCTCCAAAAACAGACAGCAGTCCCATACCAACACAGAACAGCAGGAAAGATAAAAATTTTAGATTTCTTTTTTTTTTTTTTTTTTTTTTCCCCCCCAATGTGTGCAATCACAAAACCTTTGCTCGGCAGAGTAGATTTTATTCTGAAAGCAGCTTGCTTGGCACAACTCATGTTAAAGATATTTACCAGAAGATTCAGAATTTCTGGCAAATGTCATTTGGTTCAAGATGCCAAATATTTAGGTTTCTGTAAGCCTGAATGTCAGTGCTGTATTGCATAGTAAATTACAGCTAAAACTCATACATTTTTAAAATAATGAACTATCTACTCTGATGTCAGAGACGAGAGACAAAAAATTTAAATATTCATGGCATGATTTATATAAAATGAGGAGTAAGCAAATTCTTTTAGAGGTGAAACAGCTTATTAACTGAATTGCGGACTGACAGAAAATCAATCCATCAAATGCAGCACTTGTGGTGATTTGCTGTTTTCCTGTCTGATGTCATAATAAACTGAATATCTCTCGGGTTTGGATTGCAATTGTAAAATTCTCACAAGCAATTTTGTATTTTGACATTGTACAGGCCAAATGATTAATCAAGATTAACCAGTAATGAAAAAAACTGCTAGTCCCAGTCATCCTTGCATTCATGAAGCTATAACCTGCACACGTTTGGCCATTTTTGCTTGATTTAATGATAAATTATTTAAATTAATTTGCTGTCAACTCATGATTTCTGCAGTGTACATCATAACGGTATGCCTTCTCCACTTTATTTCTTCACTTTCTGCCAAAATGACACGATTCAACTGAGCTCCATATTATTTATGATTCTATTTATGGACCTCATTTGAGATGCATCACTTAAGCAGCATGTCTGTTGTCCCGCTCCTGTGTGTACAGCCTGTCCTGTCCTTGTGTGGGGAACGGCTGTAGAAGCATGTTCATGTCCGGTTTGACCTCTACAGTGAGGAGACGCGGACGAACCCTGCCGATGCTGTCTGGTTGAGTGTTTACAGGGACTGGGAGGTGACCCCAGCCTGCCCGTCATCTCTCAGCTGTCCCAGTGCCGGTGACCTTTAAGCACCTTTGTGATCACCTATTTTTAACACACACTCAGCTTGAGCTGATTGTACAGAGTAGAAAGGGGCCGAACGAGTAACTAAAGAACATGGATGGCCATGGCATTTAATTATTGATTAATGGAGGACCTACAAGGCTGTTAACTGAACATGGCAGCAGGAGGTGAAAAGACTTAGCAGGGAACTTGTACTTTTCCCATGTTTTGAAGAAGTTTAACAGGCAGGACGTTTAACAGGCAGCCTTGTGGAGCCAGAATAGTATATGGTTGTGGAGTTGTTTGTCCATGAGGTATCAGTAGGAGTTTAGCCTTCTGTATTGGCATCAGTGTGTTTTCAGTCACCTCTGAGGGCACAGCTGACAAATCCTGTAATTGATTGCGCCTTTGCTTAAGGCCATCGGCTTTCCGACACGTTTCATTCAGCACATAAACCCGTCAGAAATGAAATGAGCTAAAGCTGCCGGCCGCAGTCGGTGTTTTCAGTGTCATCCAGGTGTTTTCTTCAGTTTCTCATTATAGTCTACATTAAGATCGTAATCCACATTACTCATATATTCAACTTGTTATCCTGGCCCCTAATCTAATCAGGTGCATTTACTGTGTTGTGAAGGCAGGCAGAGCGCTGCAGTGTTGCGAGATACCAAATCTCCTGCAAATCAAGGTCAGATTAATGTGTCCCACTGCCAGAAATAGCATTGTACTTTCTTTGTGTTGTGCCTCTTTGTTCTGTGGCAAAGCTAATGTGCTAGATGACATATGGAGATGCAAAGTGTACCACAATTTCTATATACGTGATGTAATTGAGTGAAATCCAGGATGCATGCAGTTGATTAATTGGGCTTGGACTACATCCTGCGGAGTATTTGATTTGCCCGTGCAGTGTTCCAAATGCTGCACTGACTCAGTCATGTGTGCACACCATCGAATATCATAAAAACAGACATCGGTGAGGTGGGGACAGATGCAGTGAGGAGTCTCAGGTGAGCACTGTTCCACTTCACGAGTCCATATGTGACAAGGGCCTAAATCTTGCCTTTATGTATCTGTTGTAAACAGCATTGTTCTGCTGTTTCTTGCATCATGTGTGTACGAGTGTTTCGAAGTACTCTGTATAAATAGTACAACAGCAAAGCATTCTAGGGATGGCCAGGTTGGTCAGCCACTTCCTGTTTATTCTGAAACATGTTAACAATAAATATCATGTAATTTTCTACAGATTCATGGTCTCTAAAGGACAAATCTCGCTGACCTTGATGATCCTCTGACATGTCATCTGATTTTCACCTATCCACCTCATCATGTACAGAAGAGACTGGCACAAAATTTTGTACAGACATTCATGTTTGTGGTTTTGAGTGAAATGTCTTGACAGCTATTGGATGGCTTGCCATGACATCGGGATGATTTGTTATCAGCGTGGTGATCTTTGTCATCTAGCACCTCCATCAGGTTAAAATTAGTTTTTGGTTTATGACCAGAAGCGTGCAAAACTAATGACATTCTCATCAGCCTCAGCTTTACACTGTGTTTAATGCTAATTACCAAATGTTAGCATGCTAATGCGCCACACTAAGATGGGGAACATAGAAACATATTGCCTCCTAAACATGTTTGTCATGTCACTCTGGGCATGTTAGCATGCTTTTGGCATTTAGCTGAAAGCACGAAGCACAGCCCCAAACAGTCACGGCTCTAGACTCTTAGTCTTGTTTATCCTCGCTGCAGTGGAAGACTAACTGTAGCTTAGAGATAGCTGTAGCTTATGTAAGCAACATGCCGGTAATGTCGCAGGCTTGTTACAAGGCAAGACAAGATGTGAGCCTGCAGCTCGGGCCCTACAGGGACAGGTCGGACAGAGGCCGCTCCCCACAGATGCTGGATCCTGTCAGGGAGACGGCCAGCTTCTGTCTCCAGCCAGGTGCACCGTAGAGTGGCTGTGCTCCCAGAGATCTGAGCCGTATGGTGGCACCAAGATCACACCGTGTTCCAGCTGGAGCTCTGGCTGATGAATGATGAGTCCTCGGCATGGGAGGTTTTTCTGCCTGCTCGCTTTAATTCTGTATGACTTTAGGCTCTTAATATAGCTCAAGCTTTTTACAACAGTTCTTGAGGAGACGTGATGGTTGATTCTTGTTCATTGTATTTTTTCCCTTGAATTAGGTAAGAAGCCATTGGTTGTCAGGCAGTGAGGCTGGAGATGATTTTCAGAAAATGTTTTGAACCATTTCAGTCCTTTGAAAAATTCAAAGCGCTTGATGTTGATGATGTTGACTGTTTCCAGCTTTTTTTTGGATGATTATCACAGGCTGCTATTTAATTTGCATCTGGCCCTTTCTGGCTGTTGTGCCCTCTTTTTAAGGTATACAAGACATTTTTGCTATATCAGATAATCCAGTGGAAAGAAACAGAAGAGAAGGACTAACTCAACCAAATGAGTTGAGTGTAAGCCTGCTGAACCAACAGAGCATCCTGGGCCTGTTCCTCAGATACCGACATCCATCATGAAGTCACAGAGCCCTCTCAGGATGGGGCGGGGACATGTACCTCACTGTCATGCTGCTGATGTGTGGTGACCGTGACATTTCCTCTCTCCACAGCGATACATGAGTTCCCTGATGACCTTTTCACCAACAATGAACGAAAGAGTGGGGCCATTATGCTGCACATTGTGGCGGTAAGAGGACTTTTTTTTAAGAAGCTGTACCTGCATCACCCTTCCCCTTGGTCTTGTATATGCTGTAGATGAGCCTCGTGGTGTTTTCGAATGTACTGAATGCACATAGCAACAACAAGGGAACTATAAGAAGTCATTAATTTCATTTAATGGCTCAGAGTCATAAAATGATGATGCCTCTCTAAGGAGAGCTTCAGCTCTTTGAGTGAATGCAGAAAGCTTCATAAATGTGGTGGTGGAGTATTTTCAGTCCAAGTTGAGCTTTGTCTCAGTCATGTTAAGCTCCTCTGACTTTGACATAAAGACACAAGCCACCTGTGGATTCCAGTGGAGCTATGGATCATTGTTCATTTTAAAGCACCTGTGAATAAACGCTTCATGCTGGGTTTAATTGGCTTTAAAAAGTTTTGTTTTTGTTTTTTTTATTGAACCCATCTCAGTATCTTAGAAAGAAAGAGTCCCCCCCCCAAAAAAAAAAAAAAAAAAAAAAACTCACTACACTGCTCAGAAAATTTTGACCAGGAAATAAAAATGTAATTAAAATGTTATTTCCCAAAATGAAATACCATTTCAAAGCTTTGATTCTGGGAGCAAAAAGGCTAAAACATTTTCTCACACACTTTTTTGTCATCATCCCTCCACTGCACAGGGAAAGATAAAGAGGCATATTTCATAGATTTTGAATATTTTTTGCTGGACCAGCAAGGCCAGCCCTATAATCTGGAATGTCCCTGACTGAGTGACTGAGTGATCGTATTTCCACTGTCGGTCAGCCGACTACCACATCACTGAGTTGGAGTTTCTGGTGCAAATCTAAAGCTTGGTATAAACCTAGCACTTGGCTAGACCATGCATGGACGCCAGCTGGGGGCTCTTAACAGGCAGACCACAGAGCCGCTCTGGTTTCCCGGCTGCTTGGGAACTGCAGGGAAGCGGACAAGCACTTCCAGTTCACTGAGCCTCCATTACGGCAAACGAACTACTTTCATTACATGTCTCATTATCACTAAAGGAGGCAGAGGAATAACTAAATATAAAACACACCAAGCAGAGAAGAGCGCAGGAGAGATGGAGGGAGAGAAGTCATTGGTAACTGCGAGAGAAACTAGCGGATCTGAATAGCATGTAAGCCACAGAAACACCAGCAACCGCTCATGAGACAATAAGCTTCCTGCAGCACAGCAATAAAAGCCCTGTTTTAAATAAAGGAGTTCTCCCCAACGGAAGACTAGAGGGCTTTTAATTTGAAATGGTTACAGGAAGTGTTGAGTTTTTATGAACATGTAAAGCAGTAAATTTAACATGCAATGACCAATGATTACATACCAACAGAGCAAATTAATTGTATTAGACCTGTCTCTAATACAAGCCTTCCTCAAATAAAAGTCTGTTACATTCTGGAGGTGAGGTAAATAAAGGCTAAACTATTGTGGACCCCAGACAGAGGCCATGTGCTGTGTGAGAGACAAAATAAGATTTTCTGTGGCATCTAACTTTCTCCCCAAGGGATAATTTTACAAATAAATATAACTGAACTCACAGAGCAGTCTTTGTCTTTAATTTATGTGTTTGATTATTTTTGTCAGATGTTAAGAAAACCAGGATTTGACCATAGGCGTTCCAGCTATATACTGACCTAGTCTTGTCTCACAGAACAAGGACTGTTGATTTCGCCCCTTGCATTGGAAGTGCATTTAAAGATCAGGAGGATGGATTACAGCAAATAAAGCCATTTTCAACCTTGTATCAGAATCTGACTGTTGCTTTTAGACTGATTTGAAAAATTGGGAATCTTTCCTTTAAAGGTAGTCCCATTTAAATCTGATGACAACCATTGATCACTACTGTTTTCTGGTCTGTTATCCCATCTAAGATTATAAAAATCCTCCTTAGTGCCACACAGAGAATTTTTCAGGACCAGGATATGAAGAGACTTATTACAAAGATACAATCCAGTTAATACTCAGCTCCACCTTGTCCCCATCTTAATGTTCCACACTGAAATATGACTTAATATTATTCTGGCTTCAGTGCTGAAAGGAGGGGGATAAAATGCAGGGGGTTGGGGGGAGTTGGATCATACTGCGGTCCTGCACTGCCCCCTGTGGATAGCATAGAGCAGAGCACACCTGCCAGAGCTGCCTGGCCATGATGATGTCACAGCTGATCTATAATTAATAGATCTCAGCTCAGCTACCGAAATAACCCCCCCCCCCCATACCCCACAGGGGTATACAGATCCCGAAGATCTTTCACATAGTAAGGGAAAACAACTTGTCATTGATCAGACATTTGAATTTAACACAACTGGGTGCTGTGCTTTGGGATTCCCCTTCACTCGTCCTTTAGCAGAATATCTGTGCTCTGCTAATTCTCTATTAACTCAGCCGTGTATCTACACACACACACACACACACACACACACACTCTCTTATTCTGACTTCTGTTTTTGCCTTTGTCACACTCACACACTTAACTCTGCTGATTCTGTCTGTAGGCGCTCTACATGTTTCTGGCCCTCGCGATAACGTGTGACGAGTACTTTGTGACAGCGCTGGAGAAGATCTGTGAGGTACTTGGATCTTGTACTGTTTCATCTGTCAGTGCTGGAACGACACATCGCTGGTTTGTCCGTGTGTACCACCCCTCTTTGCTGTATTTCCGCAGAAACTAGATCTGAGTGAAGATGTTGCCGGAGCCACCTTCATGGCAGCTGGCAGTTCTGCACCAGAGCTTTTTGCATCTGTCATTGGTAAACAAACACACACGTACACAGGGTGTGCATACTTACACTTAGACATTCCCAGATGGTCGGTGTCACCGCTGATTCTGATTGGCCTCCCTGTTTGCAGGTGTCTTCATCACCCATGGTGATGTGGGGGTGGGGACCATCGTTGGCTCAGCAGTCTTCAACATCCTTTGCATCATTGGTGTCTGCGGGATCTTCGCTGGACAGGTGTGTGTGTGTGTGTGTGAGTGAGAGAGAGAGAGAGAGAGAGAGAGAGAGAGAGAGAGAGAGAGAGGAGTGACTTGCTGCTGCAGCTGCATCATTCTGTTTATTTATAGACTGCAGAGTAGCACATGTGTGGCAGAAGTTTTTTGCTGAGGGGAAACAAAGCCATCTGCTGCAGTTAGCTTTCTCAGAACTGGTTTTAGTAGAAATGGAGAGCTAAACTCTGGAGGCGTAAACAGATTATAAATGTGTGATTCTTTTCTCCTCTCGCTGTTACTAATTCACATAGATCTCAAATATGACGGCACATTTTTTTTCCCTCTGTGAAATCTTAGGTGGTGATGCTGACCTGGTGGGCTGTTTTCAGGGATTCCTTCTACTACATCCTGTCTGTTGTGGCTTTGATCGCAGTAAGTTAATTAGGTCACAAGTTCACTGTGTGCATTTATTAATGGACACCAGCTGAGACTTTCTAATCTAAGAGAAATGTTTCTCTTCATTTTTCAGTTCATCTACGATGAAAAGATAGTTTGGTAAGTTTGTTTTTTTTTTTTTGTTTTTTTTCCCCAGTTTAGCTATAACACACTGTTATACAATTCTAAGCACGCAAGGATTTTGCTGCTACAGCCTTACATGACCTATGGTTAGCAGGACACTCTCTGTAGCCTTAACTATTTTCTCATAGTAATACTACCAAATAGCAATCATAGCAGGCAACTAAAAGACCTGAGTGAGTGAAGCTTCTATAAGCTAAAAGATCTTGGATATTCTTTTTATCTCTGTAAGTGTGTCCGGACCTGAACTTGTTGTCCTGGATATTTCTTTTTAACAGGTGGGAGAGTTTGGTGCTGGTGGTCATGTATGCAGGATACATCCTCGTCATGAAGTGAGTTCTGCATATTCACGTGCTTAAAATGGTTCATGTTAAAACCAGGCAAGTGGAGTACCACATCACCATAAAAAGTTGAGTGTGTGCACGGGAGGTGGTGGTGCTTGCACACCGACACCTGTGAGCTGCTGAGTATACCCAACTGTGCACTCTGTAGTTTTACAAGAGAGGAGTGAGTTTCCAGCTGGAGGGGAGTGTCTCATTCGCGTCCCCTGCACAGATGTTAGCTGCAGATTCAACTGTGGAGCACTTGTGGTGAAAAATGTTGCCCCTCTTCAGAAGTAAGATGCTGCAAACTACAATATTTATGATGCATTTTGTTCAGTTAGGACAGTTTATCATTACTTCATGTTACCTTGTCTTTTGACATTTATACTAGATATCAAAATTAGATGATGTATACTTAATAAAAAAAAAAAAAAAAAAAAAAAAAATGCACCACAGCATCTTCTAGTTGACAATATTCAGTTTTCAGTAGTTTTGCTTCATCTGATAATTAAATATTATAAAGGATTAGACCTGGAGTGTTAGCTTTATGCTTAACTGGATGATCACAATTCAGAGTTACAGTCTGCCCTGAGAACTGCTTGTCCCTGTCTCCATAACTGTCAACATTCAGCAAATAACAGACTCCTCTATTACACCATATTTGTGTCTTTACAGTCCAAACTGCCTAATGCCAACCACATCGTCCTGTGCCTCTGTGTCTGTCCAGCTGGTAATCTGTGTTACACTCAGCAGCAGTCTGCTCTCTCCCTGCCATAAGAGTTTAATCTTTCTCCCTCTGCAGTGGCTAAGAGCACAGGCTTAACCGGATCACTCCTCTCCTTTCTCATTTGGAGGAAAGAAGTGCTTACTGTAGGATATGCTGTCATATGTCTCCCCTCTCCCAAAATATCTGCTAACCATTTTGGCCTGTTCCAGTCAAAATGGAGCAGAATAGGTTTTAAATAGCGCAGTCACTGCTCTGAGGTGACCTTCCAGGGCTCGACTGTGATGTGTGCGTGCGCGCGTGTGTATAAAATCTAACAGCAAAAAAATATCAATTTAATCACAAAAACCTCTTTTTTTGAATTTCATTTTTGTTTAAGATAAGTCAAGTGTACTTGGGCCCAAAACGGACAAAATGTACTGTCTATAACAGAGCATGTTTCTGTCTTTATAACATTATCTCCATTTTCAGGTTTCTTTTCTTCATCAAGGACACCCTTGACATTTTGTGGATGTATTTGATTTAATGTGTCCTTTCCCCCCAAACTAAACTAATGCACCTTGCTAACAAAATGCTTAAGGTTCTGTTACACAAGGTACAGTGATGCTGCACTGCAGGAGTGCACAGTATGGTTGTGGGTTAAACTAGAGCTTTTTCTCTTATCAACCAATAGGAGGAAAAGCATAAAATTTAATTAGTTTTTACATTTGTTTTATTTGTTTTAATTCTTTATCTAACAGTTTTATTTATTGTTATAAACTGCTAATTGTTTTGGTCTCCATACTTTACGATATGCACAAATATAAATATATATAAATATAACAACCTAGCCTTAAACCTATAATTCACATCTAGAAAAACTTAATGTAATATTGAATATGGAGTTAAAATATCACTGATTCACTTCTTGCAAAATGTACCCTGAAACTACAACACATTGTCAGTTCTGATGATGGACGTCTGAGTACAGCTCTACTAATGTTGCCAGTGTTACCCCTGCGCACATGATGTTCAAAGTAAGCAGCAGCACTCAGTTCAGTATTTTTGATCCATTTTTATGTAATGCATTCAAATGGTCTTACTGAAGGCCCATGTGGCTGATGAAAGCCTTGTGATTGGCTTTTGTGAATATTTCTGGCCTTCTCTTCCTTTTCCTGTTCCAGTGCAGAAAAAGCATATTTCAGCCATTTGTTTTTTTTTTTGTTTTTTTTGTTTTTTTTGTTTTTTTTGTTTAGTGTAATGCTGATGCTGTTGTTTAGAAAGTAGGCCACCTTAACTGTAAATTCATTCTATAGAAGTATGGAGTGTAAACACTTTATTTTGCCTAATTTATACATACTATATTTCAAAAGAGCTGGAGCCTTTCATCTGAAGTTCATACTGTAAACCCTATTTGCAAATGTGAATCTTGACACTGGATGTCCTATTTTGTTTTTTTTTCCTTCCCTTTTTGGGCTTTCAGCTGAACTATTTCAGCATCTCTAATTTAGGGATTATGTTCCATCTGTTTACTAGATTCAACTCCAGCATGCAGAAATTTTTCATGGGGAAGTCGAAAAAGAATGTGGCCAATGGTAACGCTGCGGCCAGCAGTGAGATGGAGGACGGTAATACTAGTTATGACTATGTTTGGGATGACGACCCGTCATCGCCTTTACTCTCAGCAGGTAAGGTTAATCAGACAGGCTGGGTACCCAAAAACTATTCTGTGCCAGCAAATGAACTAGATGTATGTTGGTTGGGGTTCCTGAGCTATGATTAGATGATTTGACTTTGTTTCTCTGGAAGACAGTGGGTGTTTCCTTCTACTAAAAGGTCTGTGGCTATAAACTTTGCTCCTTTCAGCTGAACTAACGTGGAATTGCTTCAGCTTTTACTTTATTCTGCTGAAATTTACTTAAAGAAATAGTTCCTCATCTTTGGGAAACGTGCTAATTTGCGTCATTGCTGACAGTTGGATGAGAAGATAGATGCCACATATCTGTTGGTTAAAAATGAAACTATAGCCAGCAGACTGGAAACAGGCCTGACTTAAAAGGTAACAGAGCCAGGCCAAGAAATAGACTGGTACACAATAGCTACAAAACCACAGGTGTTCACTCAAAAAGAGAGAATTTGTTTTTGTGAACTTTATGCTAAGCTAACCAGCTGCAGACTTTAGCATCATAGTAAGCATATAGACATGAGAGAAGTATTAGTTTTTGTATAGATTTAACAAACAAAGACAAAACATGTTAACTGGTGAACATTACAAGCACTTTGAGACCATTCGTTCTTATGGCACAGTATGCTAAGCTAACAGGCTGCTAGCTGTAGCTTTGTGATTAGTGTACAGACATGAGAGTGGTCTTCACCTGATTAACTCTCAGCAAAAAACAAACACATTTCCCAAAAATGTCTAACTATTCTCTTTTCAAATTTTCAGTCCTCTGGCCTCTAAACTGCACTACCTGAAGATACAATTTGTTAAATTTCTCCTTTTTCCCCTTAAGAGTTAGATATGTCCTTCCATTAAATGTCTCTGCCTGCTAAGTCCTTTTCTGGGTGATGAGCAACTGACGCTTATCTGAGCGCATAGGGGCCACAAAATGAAATGTTCGCGTTCAAAATGGGAACAACATAATGAAGATATTCTTTAATCTTCCTTCAGTAATGCAGTTTAACGTCAGGGGACTTTGTTGTCTATGGGTCTCTTCAACCTTTTCTGAAACGCGTCTTCACTGTCATGTTTGGGTGGGATTTCCTTGTAGCCACAGTTCTCCACTTCTTCCTTTCCTTCCTTTTGACCTTTCAAAAAACTTCTCAGTGACATTTAACCCTTTGCGAAGTTTAACCCTTCCCACTTTGGCTGCACTAGTGTTAACATGCCTGTCTGTTTAGCCTTACTAAACTTATTCTTGCTTATTGTCAACAGTGTTGTGCTGCTGTGTGCCAATTCTTTCTGCTTGCATACTACTTTTCCTCTTCCGGTCTCTGGAGTGTAGACCCACTCACTCCTGAAGTGGTAATGAATTTCACAAGAGGAACTGTTTATGCCATCTCTGTTTACACAGTTAATTTATGTGCATTCTTGTATGTATAATAATTCAAATTAAGGATGAGTTAAACTAATAAGTGACATGTAGAACTTTCTCATTCCCCATTGCATCTTATATCTGATTGTGAGCAAAGTGCAAATGAGGAGTCTTAATAAAACTTAGGATATATATTATTGTCTGAACGGGAGTGACCACCTGCATATAGCGGTTTGAGATTGTCAGATCAAAGACTCCAGAGGTTACAGCTCCACCGTCACAGATTTTAAAATTTCAGGAGGCCTATAGATATTCACAACTGGTAGGCAAACTTCAAAGCTGCACCAGGCAAATTGGGAAAAGCTATTTGAAGTCCAGTACCCAGACATCAGGTGAACTGCGCATGGCAGCCTCCTGTTAACCCTCCCAAATATTGTGTGGTGATTTTTACCAAAGGGTTTGGAGGGGAGCAAAAGGTCAAACAGTCCTGTGTTGAATCCTCCTCCGTTCCTCCGTGACATGCACACAGAGTGAAGTGGAAGAAAGATTTGGGACCGTTAATCTGCTATTCAATAAAAACTAGATGAATTTCTCATCAAGTGGTCGTATCATGACTGAATTTACTTTAGCCTAACAGAGGCCTTTTAGCCAAGCAAGGTTTGTCACCCTTATATTTGCAACATTGAACTCACTCATGAAATGTTTGGCATTTATTTAGATGCTTTTTTTTTTTTTTTTTTTACAGGACAGTGATGACATTACATGTTCTTAGTTGTATCTAAATTTATGAGATACTAGATTTAAAATGCTCCAAACCTGCATATGATGATCCTTTACGTTGTTTCCTTGTGCGTCCTCAATCAAATAGTGCCATCAAGAACCACTTCCCTCATGTCAGTTGAGGCAACACGAAAGCACCAACATAAATTTTCTAGGTTGCTGAGGGAGAGATGAAGGGGTGGAGTGAAAGGAGGAGTGATTTCCGGAGCTCTGGAAAACACCCCAGCTTGTCTAGATAAGACATTCACGCAGCTGTTTAGGGGACGTTTTTGCGCTTAAGTTTTGATTTGTGTGGGTATTGAACTGTCCACTTCCAGCCCATGTTGTGATTTAGGGTAATAGGAATATATTTTATCATAATAATTAAAAAAAAAACTTGCCTATTGCAGCTTTAACTCTGGCATAGAGACAAAATGGCTCTGGTTCAGCATCATTGAATATTCCTTGGCCCAGGAAGCTGTAGTGCTACAGAGTAGAAAATGGCACTGCAAATGTTCATAGCATAGCATGTTTCTCTTGATAGCTACGCTCCTCTTAAAAATGAGCTCTGTTTAGTCTTGTAATTTGCACTTTTGCCAATGGGGTATAATCAAGTTCATTTGTATGTCACTTTTAAAAACCAGTGTGACAAAGCACTTCAGTCATGAAGGTAACAACTACACAAACTTGAATGACACAAATAAAATGGATTGCGCAGTTCATGTATTCATTTTTTAAAAATACTTATCATATCCCTCCACCCCTTAGTCAAGCCCAGCAAGGCCTACAGCCGTGGCTCGGTGGTGATGGTGGACGAGATCATGAACGCCAGCCCTACAAAGTTCAGGTTTCCAGAGGCTGGCCTCCGTGTCATGGTCACCAGTCATTTTGGACCCAAGACCCGTCTGCGCATGGCCAGCCGCCTCATCATTACAGAGGTACAGCTGGGCGTTGTTGCTCCAACAAGTAGATTTAGCTGCTACTGCTATACAGTATGTTAAGAGTCTTTTCTGTTTTCAGCTTCAGATTTATAAGTTTAAGTTTTTATAAACCTTAAAGAGTTTCCTTATCTCGCTTGCACAGTGTACGTATATATTTGTGTCTTTCATCAATGCAAACGGCAACAGAAGTAAATTGCAGTAAAAGTTTTGGCAGTAGCCCAGCAATCAAACGAGCAGCACGTCTGCTCATGTGCCCTTTGACTTAGTTTCTTTTTTCTGAAAGCGCCAGAAGTTGGTCCAAGCTGCCAATGGCGTGGAGACACAAGTGATTGACGGGAAGGTTGAAATCGAGAATGGAAACGTGCCAGAGGACAAACCCACCGAGGCGGAGGAAAATGAAACCATCTCACCGTTTCACATTCCAAGTATGTGATTCATGTATTGACTTGATGAATGTGCGTAATTTGGCATACATGGATGGATACTTTATTGGGTAAAAAGATACAGGAACAACATAATTATGAAGCATCCTCACATCTTTGACATTTCAGACATATTTATGAATATATTATACATCGTCCTGTGATGGTTATGTTAACAACTTGAAGCATTATTCATTTTGAAAGGGGTTTTTAGTTGGACAGCTCTGCTCAGTCTGCCTAAGACTCTCTCTGCTTCAATAGTTATTGATGTCCTCCCTCAAATTAGTCGGTGGCTTCATATGTACTGACTAATGATCACCCTCTTTGACAGCTCTGAGCGGTGCTGCCCTTTTATCAGTCAGTGGCTGCTGATGTGAAAAGAATCTGAATCTGATTAATCTGATTCAGCACGAAACAGACCAATTCATCAAAGTGGGTGGAAGTGTTGTTGCAATATATTAGGCGAAAAGGCATTAAAAAAAGTGGAAGGGAGGAGGATAAGGTTTTGGTGTTCGAGGTGACACAGTGTGTCTGCTGAAATCTTGTACCACAAAACAGGAAAAGGGCAATAAAAGGGTGATTTTAAAAAAAGAAGAAAAAAAAAGAAAAAAGCTTTCAGTGTTGGTGGTAAATGACGGATAGAGGGACATGTTTATCCTTTTCACTAAAGCCAAAGAGGGAATAAAAGCAAATGGGACCATAGCTTGGCCACAAGCAAAGATATCTCCAGTTTTTCTCCATTTTTTTTTTTAACACTATTTATTCATTTGTCCCATTTCAACAAAATGTATCAACAGTACAAACAACAATGACAGAAAAGTTTTTCCACATA
This sequence comes from Trachinotus anak, assembly GCF_046630095.1. NCBI lineage: Eukaryota > Metazoa > Chordata > Actinopteri > Carangiformes > Carangidae > Trachinotus > Trachinotus anak. The sequence goes on along the minus strand of NW_027273882.1, from coordinate 1,574,429 downwards.
TTCAATTAGGGGAAACAATATTTAACATTTCACCCACAACAAAAAGCCGAGGAGCTAATCTCTGGTGCTCATGTGTATTTCTGCTGCAGGGGGTATTGGCAGCAAGTTCAAGTGGCTGATCTCGTGGCCTCTGCTCCTGTTACTGTACTTAACCGTCCCAAACTGTGCCAAGCCGCGCTGGGAGAAATACTTCATGCTTTCCTTCATCCTGTCCACTGTCTGGATTGCAGTCTTCTCCTACTTTATGGTCTGGATGGTGAGTATTACAGCTGTTTCAGACAATCTGTGTTTCCAGGTTTCCAAATGTGAAATTTTGCTGCTTTTCTGTTTAGTATAATTGTATATGCAATATCTTTCTATTGGATTGTTTAGTTGATTTTTAATTTTAAAAAAAGTCCACAAGTTTCAGATTGTTATCTGTAAGGATTTGTGCATTTTTTTTTAGTCTTATGTGATAGTAAAGTCATTATTTCTTGACATTTTGGACTGTTGGTTGAACAAAACAGGTAATTTGATGACATTTGTCACAGTTTTCTGGCATTTTAGAGACTAAATGATAAAAGATTAATTGAAAAAAATTTGAGTTGATAAGCAGCCCTAAATTCAAAGATACAAATCAAAAAAAGCCTGACATACCACAACCAAAAAATAAATGAATTAGTACAGTTTAAGAAAACTCAATTCACAAATGTATTACTTTTCGAATTGGTTACCTTGTGCTTCCTGCCAGGAGGGTAACATTAAATATCCATCGGAAATAACTGAATAATTAATCTATACAGTACAGACAGTCTACAAGAGTAAGTACAAAGAGTAAAATGCATAAAACATTAAACATGGATATTTGTTAGTGTTTGAATGTGACATGCTTTTTCTCGTACAAACAGATGAGGTTATTTTTGAGCCCTAACACTCCCTGTGTGTTTCTCTCAGGTGACTATAATTGGCTACACTCTGGGAATCCCTGATGTCATCATGGGCATCACTTTCCTGGCAGCAGGCACCAGTGTCCCAGACTGCATAGCCAGTCTCATCGTGGCTCGGCAAGGTATACCTTTCCCCCTGAACCATTTTTGGATTGTTATTGTATTGTGGTTTTATCCTGCAGTGGAGAGCCAGATGTGGATGTCATGGTTACGTGGTGTCCATTTAATAGCATTGGTCCACGAGGGTGTTCAAATTGTTTTAAAAATGTGTACACTTTTATGATCCCTGGTTGGATGAAGCATTAAAATAACCAAACATTAAGGTATAAATATAGATACAGTGTCTTTGTGGACAGCATGAGGTTGTTTGAGGTGAGACTGGAGAAATGGAAGAAGTAGAGAATTGTATCACATCTGTCTGGCTGTTTACATGCAGACAAAATACTACAAAGCGCAGGGGCAAGAAAAAATAGTGCAGAGCTGTTTATAGAAATTACTTTGTAGCCCTGCGTCACTGCCTTCCCAGCCGAAAGTACAGAACAGAGAAATGTTAATCTTCATTTGGAAATTAAGTGCTTTGTTTGACCTGCAAGTCGAGGAAAAAAAAACTGCTATTTCATTTACTCTTTGTGTTGTTGCAGGTCTGGGAGACATGGCGGTGTCCAACACAATCGGCAGTAATGTGTTTGATATTCTGGTGGGACTGGGGGTTCCCTGGGCATTACAGACCATGTGTGTAAACTATGGATCAGAGGTAAGGAGCTAGTTTGCTTTACCACAGATCAGAGTAATTAGTAACAACACAAAATCTGCTGTGTCCTTATGTCTCGCACTGAATAATTAGATTAAATGGCTGCCGATGAATCGCTGATCTTTTGTCATGTGTGTTGCAGGTGATGATTAACAGTCGGGGGCTGGTGTACTCAGTGGTGCTTCTGCTGGGCTCTGTGGCCCTCACGGTGAGCAATAGTGACTAATGTTTACTCTACACTGGTGCCACATGTCATCCACTTCCAGGAAAACAACCTGGTTTACTACTGTAGTTTACCTTACGCATTTTAAAGAAAAAAATTTGTGTGTGTTCATATGAATAAATAAACATACGTCTTTGCCTACGGTCATCACTGACTGATGCCCTGTTACGTAATGGTGACTGAAGCAGGTTATGTAATTGGTTCAAAAAATGTAAAAAATTCAGCATCATAAACACTTTGTGTCTTTCTGTCTTGCCTGTGAAAAATCCTCTGGTGCACTGGAAATGATGCATTTTTTCTGTTAGGTAGTTATGATGCATTCAATGATATTGGCATGTAAGACCTTCTACTAGAGAAAATAAAAGCAGAATGACTCTTTATTGCAAATTTAGTCAGACACATTTTCTTAAACTAACCCTTCACAATGTGACGTCAAATAAACCCCACTTAGTTTGGGGCTGTCACAGTTACTGTAAGTCGTGTTGTATTGTGGTATTTGATGTTCTTTGGTCAGATGACGTAAGATTTTGTTTGGATAATCCGAGCTCCTACACCAGTCGCTCTGATGTGTTTGTATGTGTGCAGGTTCTGGGGATACACCTGAATAAGTGGAGGCTGGACACGAAGCTGGGCATCTATGTCCTGGTCCTATATGCTGTTTTCCTCTGCTTCTCCATCATGATCGAGTACAACGTCTTCACCTTCGTCAACCTGCCCATGTGCATGGAGGAGTAAAGCGCAGCAGCATGTCTCAGATACCAAAACCTCAGTGCTCCCATTCGCAACCCCAAAACTCTCTCTCTCTCTTTTTTTTCCCCCCAATAATACTGGACCTAACACCAGACCTTTTTTTCCTACTGAGCACTCTCCCTGTAAGCTTTTCAGTCCCAAATATGAATCTATTTTCCTCAAGATGCAGTACACTCTAATGGTGGACTCCATTCTATGTCTCTAATTTGTCCTCTTGTCACACAGTGCCAGTCCTTAATGCCCATTATCTCAGGCTTTGCCTGTTACTGCAGAAAAGTCTTTAGTTCCCCTGTGCATCTGTTAACTTTCTACCCATCTAGCATGCCTTTAGATGTCGGGGACCTCCAGAATCATAAGTGCCCCTGTGGATTGTTGGTGTGTGTTTTCATTGTTCACATTGTAGATTTCCACACACCATTTTCAAAGTCTCTTTACAAACCAAACCAGAGTCTGTGAGGAGCAAAAAAAAAAAAAACAATCCTACTACAAATGCTGATTCCAAACAAACAACCTGTGTAGAGACGAGTCTCCTTGAAGTAATTCCTAAAAGATTTACCAAGTTACCCCAGCACTTCAAGAAAAAAGTGCACTCCTTTTTCCCTCTTGACCCCCTGGAGGAGGGCCTTGTCCTTGGCAGCTCCCCTCCTCCAGCCTGGACCTGACTCCCCTGGCATGGCCTCTGGCATCAGGGAGCAGATACTGTTAGCGCTTCACTTCACTCACCCTGCGCAACTCTTCCCAACCCTCATCTGCTTGATCAAATCTGCTTTCTTTTCTTAACAAAAAAAGACTTTGTCAAGACACTTTGTGTCAGAATAATTCACAGTCCAGATCAGTTGACTGTGAGGGTGTTATGCATATGCAGCACTGCACAATGTAAACTTGTAAACACTTTTTTTGTTGTTATTTTTTTGTATTTATTTTTTCAAAACAAGGTTTTATCTAGTATGAATTATGGAGGAGAGCTTGTTGCAAATATAGGACATTGCCTGTTTTTCACTGAAACAAATTGCACATGGAAACGCTTTTCTTGCTTTGTGCTGTAAGGAGATTTGACCACTCAGAGGGGTATTCAGGCTGGTGGTGGCGACTCCACTCCAGCGTTATTTCCATTCAGTGATGGGTCGTTTCACTTTTCCCTCTGCACAACTTCAGAAGAAAAAGAAAAAAAAACTGGCTCCAGATATGTGGGATGCAGCTGATTTTTGTCATCATCTGGTGACTCGTTCTCATCTTGAGACAGCAGCAGCATGGAGGTAGTTGTTTCGAAAAAAATTAAAAAAAAAAAAAAATGCAAAGAAACCAGGCAGTTCTCAAGACTGACTGTCTGCTATGACACCCTTTGGCCAGTAGGGGGTACTGCAGTCCCTCTACCCAGGGCAGGGGTGCCAACCACAGCTGTCGGTTATCAGGGAAACTCAGAAATGGACAACTCCAAGAGGTGGCGATGGTGATGGTCTCTTGATTTTGAGTTACATGTAGATATTGCACTTTAACAGCCATCCTCTCATTCTGAATCAACTAGTGCTTCCTTCTGTGCGTGGGTATTTTCAGTGTATATGTGGCTGTGTGTGTGTGTGTGTGTGTGTGTGTGTGTGTGTGTGTGTGTGTGAGAGAGTGAGTGAAAGAGAACATTGTGTATGTGTGAGAGTGTGTGTGTGTGTGTGCGCGCTCAGTACGGGCCCACGCTACGTTTTCTCACACCAGGCTCTTGATTCTCAGACTGGAACCTCGTTAACACCATGAGCACACCCGCCTCTGTCTGCAGTGCATGCTGGGACATTAAACGCAGCTCCTCCACAGCACAGCAAAAGGCTGAGGGCTTCTGGGCGTCTCCATGGAAACCGCCCCGACCCATTTTACAAAAATCGGCAGCTACGAGCTACACTGCAATCCAGACATTTTGACATCATGCAAAAATGCCTGTGAGGAGTCCACAAGTGAGGCGCAGAGACTAAAAACTAAAAAAGCGTGTGGGGAGCGTTTTAAATGTTGAAAATATTCCTCTGCCACACTGTCGGCAGCAGGCACTTGTATATGCAATCTCAATGTAAAGAATTTATGTGACAGAAGGCCCCCTGCCAGGTTGCCATATAAAGACGGGGGGATCCCCTGCGGAGATGTGATGTCGGTTTGTCTAGTAGTACTTGATGTGTGAGCTCACAGGTGTGTATTTGACAGCCGAGGAACTGAGCCAACAGCACGGACGCTTCTGGAACAGTGGCATTGTGGGAAAAAATTTATTTTATTTTTTTCCTCCCCCTCCTACCTACAGCTTTTTTTTTCCCCCCACTCTTTCTCCACTTTTGTCCCCTCTTGCACAAAGGGCATTAACTTTCCACCAACCCTAGCTGAAGGAGCAGAGGGGCAGTAAGGGAACACATGGATGGATGGAGATGGATGGATGACTTTCCTCCACTGCCCTCGGGACTTTGTCACTTTTCAGCGGACCTTGGTGAGAGCTGTCCTTAAGGAATTTTAAAAAGTCGGACCCCCTTAAGCTGCTACTCTATCAGGGTTCAAAAGGCTGTGTTTACTGGATGGAGGTGACCACACAGGGCCCACAGACTCCTCCACACTCCCACTGACACCCTTGGACACCACCCTTCCTCCCTGTCAACCTTCTCAGTGGGTCTTCTGTACATACAGGACCTATTTTTTTGACGCTTTTTGTGGGGGAAGGCACCTTTGTACTGTACTTTAGTTGATTCAGAATGTGCAGTGTTACGGTTTTTGTTTGTGTGTATTTTTGTTGTTTGCTCTGTGTGGTCATGTCCCGGTTGCCAGGTTTGAGCGGTAACACCATAGCAGGGGTTAAAAAAAAAACAACACACTGCTCCTCTTTTTGTCCTCATCTTGACGCACAGCGTATACGTCCTCACCGGTTGTCTGACTCACATCTTTGTTACCAAGTCACTTTTTTGGAAGAGGAAAAAAAAAAAAAAATTCAAATGCCATACTTGTCGTAGCTCTGCATTAATCCAGATTGTACGGAAATCCTGTGTACAAAATAAGCGCACACTTTAGAAGACACATTAAAAATGGCAATTGAACACAAGAGGACCGGTATGTATTTGTTGATTGAATGCGACCTGATGCACTGTGAGCTCAATGTGACGTGGGAGTTGTTTGTCAAGAATAATAAATGATTAAAAAATATATTTAATGTAAAGTTAGTTACTATAAAACATTACTGAGGACATCTGTATAACTTATATGAATGTATTGTCTTGCTATACTGGACATATCCAACCAATGCATTTTACTGTAAAGCAATAATGTGAAGAAAAAAAAATAAAATGGCAAAATAATTCCTGTACATTTGTCTCATAAGTTCTTGGATTGTTTGTGAAATACAAATTAAATGAAGCCATTTGTACATGTATCTGTTGCTTGTGCTGTTTTTGTTTTTTGCAGCATGTACTGATGATTTTTGACTTTTTTTTTTTTTTTTTTGGCCTTGCAGAAAAGCAGAATGTAGTTGTTTATACATGTTAGAGGGCCAAGGAGGTAAAATTATCCAATAGTCCCCAAAAGCCCCTAAAACTAAGATAAATATGTGTAGCTGAACTTGTTTTCACTTCTGTCGTACCCTGTTACTCATCTTACAACTCCTCAGGTTCATTGTGACTATCTGAGGCTGGTGCTGGAACCACTGCACTGAAATATCTTTAGTAAAAACTAGCTTCATCTCAACCAGCTGCTATAGTAAAATGCTACTTGATGCATTAATAATAACTATTTAAAGATGTCATACTAATACATGTAGTTGATAATACTTGTGTACTTTTACTTAATGGTGATCCAGTGATTTGGTATTGCATTAACATAAAGCTAGAGGGCAGAGCTAGAAAATTAATGAAGCCGTTTAATTAAAGGAGCCATGATGTCCTGACTTACAGTTCCTGGTATAAATCAAGCCAAAAAAAACATCAGGTACTATGTTTCCCATAATGCAATTTTCCAACTTTAGAAATGTCCTACTAAAGCTATAGAGAAAACACAACTGTTTCCACAGGCTGTAAAGTAAACTGACCTCCATGTGTAAAGTCACTGTAGTGGCCCTTTAAGTAGGATTTTGGATGCGGGACTTGTAATGGAGTATTTTTAGTTTGTTGTCTTGGTATTTGCTCTGCAGTAAAGGATCTGAGTGCCTTTTCTCTCACTGTATTAAACTGATCCGTCTTCTTGCTAATTTCTAGATATGTGTTTAAATGAGCTCATTTCTGAAAGTATAAAGAACAACTTAATTGAATTGCTGAATGGCTCCAGCTGTATCTTGTTTCTGTAATTCATTCTAATTTGTTAATGTCAGATTGAATTATCAGAAAGCGACAACACTGAGGGGGACACCTTCAGATTTGCTGACTCGAGGTTTATTTTACACCTAAAGCCAAATGAATCGGTGCAGCTAACATAGTTTTGATGTGAGCAGTTTAAGATATGTAATAAATCTTTCTTGGTGAAATGACCCTTAAGGTAAAGTTAATGAGTTTGATGTACTCCTTATGGCTACTCTGATGCACCAGCAGTGATTAAAACACTTTTGAAGAAAAGTAGTTTGTGTCCCTGCAAAAACTCCATAATATATTCTAGCCATATCACCCTGGCTTGATTGCATTCAGTCTTTTTTTTTTCATTCTGCCCGGCCGTGCTTTTTCTCCACTCCAAAATTCACTGATTTTTTAAATTAAAGTTCCAGCATCTTCTGATCACATCATCAGTGGATAAATTCACACTCAGTCAACGCTCAAAGTAATACCATGCAACAATTCTTTTAATTTTGGGGTATGTGTGAGATTAGATAGCAAATAAATCATCTGCTATTTGGTTGAAGCGCTCCGGAAAAGAATATCTGAATTAACGAGTCCCACTTATGATTTAGACGTTGCTGTAACAGAGTGTATTTCTCCCTGAGTGAATGATGAATAATGATTTATTGGCCCTTACTGGAAACTTGTCTTGAGCAATAATCAAGCTCCAGAGCGATGCACTTATCCAGACAGGGTGATTGCAAACAATCTGTTATTTATAGTGACAGCTGGCAACATGTGAAGAGTCCATTGAGGGGCAAGTGATTGGGAAATTCATGTTTTGATTGCATCTTGCCTCCATCAATCTGGATTTCTTGTCCGTGGCACCAGTAGGGGGCAATGTTGCAGCAGGATTTATCCTCTCAGTGTCACAGACAAACTTTGTTACAGCAGGATGAGATGAAAATGGAGCTTCTTCACCTAAGTGACTACAGCTCTGGCACTCCATAAAGTTTCAAATATGAAACTGTGACAAACTCAAAGCATGACTGGAATGAATGCTTTCCTTATGATTTCACGCACAGAGAACATACTGCACACAATTTGTTAATGATGGATGTCCATGTCCTTCATCAGCCAGCAGACAGCTAGCCATCTGGTGAGACCAGCATTGCTCGTGCACGCTACTGGTGCTTCTCCCTAATGAGCCACCCTCTTGGCTACTGTGCTGCGGTTAACAAGCTTCTCTGTCAGCCGTGATCTTGTGCACTGATGAGTTCCCTCTCTGCCCCCTAACAAGCCCGTTTGGGCAGCCGCCGCGTGTCTCCCCGTGAACGCTGGCTTAACTCCCCTCCACCATTTGTTGTGGCACATCTAGAGACAAGGCCCACGCATCCTGGCCTCCACATATACAGTGTCGTAATTCTGCTTTGAAAAGTTGTTTATGTGTTCACCCGCCGCCCCCACAGTTACAGTTTGGGGACATGTTCTATCCTTGTTTGTGCCTTGCCAGTATTTTTGACACTGCTCTGCTGTTTGGGTAAATTGCTGTGCTGGGGTGATGGATGGTGAACAAACTGGGTTGCCACTGCTTGCTGCAGTTCCCCGTAAGGGCATCCTGTGCTGCTGAGTACAAGGTGTTTGTTGTGAGTCGCCCCTGTTCCTTTAACTGCCAGTTTGGTTTGACTTCCTCTGTTGCATCCTGATGTTGGCTGGCAAACTTGGACTCTTGGACTTTTATTTAAAAGTTTCGCTCCTCCAAATTACAAAACAAAGGCTTTCTCATCTATAATGGTATTTAACAGCCATGAGAATAGTTTCGTTTTTTATGTACCGTCTCTTAGATTTCTGCCTCCGATCTCATTTAGTGAAAGTGGATGTAATTTTGTTGTGGTCCTCGCAGAAATAAAAAATATATTTAAAAAATTCAACACCAACATCTCTTTCGAGACACAATGCCCTAGTTATTCTGGATAATTCCCAGACCTCGCTGTGAACAGTTTTCACTGGAACTACTTTCAACGGAGAAAAGCGTCTCAATAAAAACTTTTCACAAAAGATTCTGTGGATTATTCTGAACAACTGCAATCTCTGTTTTCTAAATAATGTCTACAATGTTTGGCCCTCTCAGTCCTCTTTTCCTTTGTCAGCATCACGTCGCAGTCAGCCATGACCGGTGACATTTAACCTTTAACAACAGTCTTGGCCTTGTGGGAAATTGTGTTTTGTTAAGGCAGTGGTTCCCAAATTTTTAATACTTAAACAGCATCTTCTTGCCGCAGGTTGCAAATGTGAGTGGAGGGTGGTCATTTCAACCAAGGAGTGTTTTTGCTCACTTGTTTTATTTTTGCACAGGCCTTAATATACAAAATTAATGCCTTTTATATATTATGTAAAACACTGGCAAAATCAATTTGTCTGGCCTATGATGTAAAACTACTCACTTTTGTGTGGCAAAAAAAATTTTTTTTTTCAGCTTTCTAAAACTTGTGAGTGGGTGTTTACCCACACCCACTTAGAATAATCTTGTGACCCCAAGGTCCGGAGCCAAAGCCTGCTAAGCATAATGTTTTTAAGAATTTATAATCTCAGTCTAGACAGATGGAGTGATTCACACAACAAACCGAAAAGAGTGACTTCAGAACCACACTGAAAAACAGTGATTCACCGCCCTCTGTTGAAAGTTCCTGTGACGCACACACCCGACCCGTCAGTGCTGCTGGGTGTGGTCAGAGGTGTGCTTACTTGCACCTGTAACCAAACCCAACAGTGACATCACAAAGTCCTGGGGTACACCTGTACATCACTGCAGCAAGGTGAGGACGTAAACCAGTGGGGGGGGGGTCATAGTCTCAACAGTAAAAATCCACTGGCTGAGTCCATTTAATGTCCCTAAGATAACAGTCCCCAATATTTAAGTGGTGCATTGTTTCGTACTCCATTACCACCACGTGACCTTTCCCTGGTATTTAAACCGTCTGCAAACTTTGTAACTAGATAAAATTAAAATAAACGGAATAATGATGAGGACAGTGACATTATCACAGCTGTAACCTGCGGTCGCTGGTGGTTTTGGTTCTTTTTTAGCAACCCAGATGGTAATGAAGACACTTTAAAGATGGCATAGAAATGAAGTCATAAACTCAAAGGACAGTCAGCTGTTTTTATAACTAATAGCAGGAATTTCTGCCACGCTGCACGCTCAGCTTTCATTTATGCTTATCTGTTTATGACAGCCTCCACAGTCTGCTCCCCAGTGCATTGTGGCTCAGTGATTAATCCATTCTGCACATGCAGTACAGTTCATGAAGGTAACACAATACCTTCTTATCTATGTATGCATGAATATTAAGTAGTCGGCCCAGGTGAAACTAGAAGTGTGCAGTGGAGACTGATAGTCCTGATAAGTAAATCTGAAAAAAAAATCAACTAATGGTGAGTCATGCACTGAGCCCTTTAATCAAGGTTAGAGTTAAGATGTGAAGTGCATCATAGATCAGATCACTGAGTGCTGCTGTGGACTTTAGTTAGGCTATTCCACAGACATCCATCATTACAAGAACACATTAGTGCTGGAGAGAGTCCAAGGTTTGCATTTGTTGTAGCCTGAAATATAGATTCACACTCAGAATCAAATTTAATTTTAAATTAAAACAGTAAGGCCAACTCAGATGCTTTGCTTGGTTTTCAGCGGAAACCACAGTCATAACTCAGTGTATAACTCATAATTAAAATGGGGTTTTTCCTTCGTTATTAGTGAATTATAGTTTGTTAACACTTGGGAAATGCTTAAAACATTAAATCTTTGCTATTTCCAGTTTTTGTGCGTGTAATTAATCTATTTCAGCACCAAGAGGGAGCTATACAGAACTGTGCAAAAAAGCATTCGGCACTTTAGATGTTTAGATTCCCTCCTGCAGTACCTTCTGGGAGGCGTCTGATCCAAATTCATTCTGCAGCATGACAGACGACCCTGAAAAACCCAGCCAGGGTCATAAAGAACTTTTTTAACATCAAGAAGACACTGAGACAAACTAAATCCACAGAAGAACAAGTGGCAAGTGGTGGCAAATGTACCAAGGAAAAGTGGTGCTGTTTTAAAGACAAAGGGTGGCCACGCCAAATATTGATTTGATTTAGATTATTTCTGTTTACTGCACTTTCTATGGGGTTAACTGATAAATAAGAACTATTCATGGCATTATATTTGAAAGCGTCCTCATTTTACTTTTAGTGTCTACATTTTTGCACAGTAGCCCACTTTATGTCAAAGTTATTGAATGTTTCTGTGTTAGCTGTTGGAGTATTTTCTGTGTGGCAAACATTTCTATTTTCTATTATTTTTCATGATTTTCCTTTTCTTCTTTTTGCCAAGTTTTTCTCTTCTCTTTTACATACCTTTCTGCATGATTGTTTTTATTGTTTTTTCTTTTCACATTAGATGCATCGTCTATATTTCCATGTGCTCTGTTTCTCTGGCAGTGGTTTGATTTGCTCTAACCGAGTCTACCTACTATGGGAGTGCGATGCATTCACAAAGGGAAAAAAAAGGCTAACCTTATAATTAAGAGAAAAGAATTCAAAATCATGAGATGAGAAGGCTGAGATTGTTATCTGGCACCGATAAGAGGGAAGCATTATTGTGTTACCTGATTTCATCTGCTTTCATTTCCCCCTTGTCTTGAGACTGTGGGAGATCTTCACTGAGTAATGTATTATTCTTATAGAGGTTTTCTTTTTTTTTTGCCTATTTTGTCTCTCCTATATATTTGAACATGAGCATAAACATCAGTATAAAACAGGGTACTTTGGAAAATTATACATTAAAAGTCTGAAGGCTTGTATGAAAAGATTGTAAGAACTGACTGTTCAAGCTACTTGTAGTTATTATTTCGGATTTTTTTTTTTTTTTCTTTGCGCTTCTGTAACGTTTTAAAATGCATTTATAACTTTTTTTTGGCCACAAGGGGCCACCGTAACAAGCAATTCGCGTTCAAATAGTTATGAATGTACACATAAAATAACACTGGAGCAACATTAGCATTCTTTTGGAGTAGCGTGTCTGGCCACCTGTCAAATGTAAGTCCAAGATTCACTCCTCTTTCGCTAACCCTGAGGGAAATATCTGGCTCTTAAGCTGAGAAATGCTCCACTATGTTCACCAGCCAAGGAGCTCTGCTGTTTGCACCTGAGAAGGTGCTGTACAGGGTTTTCTGAAGCTTAGCACTTAGCACCTCGTTTGTTCAGTCTATACAGAAACTGAAACCGGCACTGGTGGGTTTTATGGGAAGTTATCGGCTTTCAAAGGCACACAGTTCTGATTGAATGATTAGCATCACATCACCAGACTTATTGTACTTAACACTGGGGGACCCATTATCCGCTTTGTTGTGTTTTTTTTCTTCTGCAGTGTAGTCCAGTTACAAGAATTACCACACAAGAATAGGTAATTCTGTGAGGTTTGAAAGCTCTTAATTTTGTTTGCCTCTACCTTAGCTTTAGAGTAAGAGGGATGCGTAAATAATGTGCGACTAATGCTGTTGCACGCAGAAAACGCTCCTTGTGACTCCAGAACTTGCTTGAGAATCATCAGGTTTTTAGGTTCTCTTCAGTTTTAAGGTAAACTAGTGACAGTTATATGCCCACCCGTGGCAACATTGCAAACAGGAATCGCTAATAGCTAATTCGGCTTACTTTTAATGTCAATAATAGAAATATAGGCTAGCATGAACAGGTCTCACTCCATGGCAACATTATACTTTGTACTTCCTGTTTAATGGGGATATCTTCTCGATCCGCAGTAAAACTCCACTAATTGTCTCACTAACTTTTAGCATCATTGGGTGATTGACCAAGCCTCCATATCCGGTGGACAATAAATATACTTCTATTCTATTATAATAGAAGCACAGCCAGAAAGCGATTTCCATATAGATTACTGTGTGCAGTGGCTAGTGTAGTTGAAGGGTTATGTAGTCAGCAAAGTGATTACTGCGTGAGAACGAAGACATTTATTAACAAGTAGGAAGCAACTACTGAAGCATCTGAGAGGACAAACTCCTACAAGTCAGCAAATGCAAAGGTGGTCAAGAAAGAGACTGTAATAATGGAAAACACCACCTTCATCCAGCTGGTTCTGATTTAATTTTGCTGAGACTAAGTGCCTCAGGAAGTCATGGATACCCAGTAAATCACAGGCAGAGAAAGAAAAAGTGCTTTTACTGACTTATTATAAATGAAGAGAGCACAATTACATTCCTGATGCGCAGGCTTGGTGATTTATGGATGAATCCCTTGCTCAGTGGGTCTCGAAAAGGTGATCTGGTTCAGAGACAGCTGCAGGTAATTTATTCTATTCCCAAGTTTGCCATTTACTTTTTCCCCTTCAACCACTTGCGCTGACAAGATTTATTCAAACAATAGTGACATTATGCTGCTGTAAGCCTAACAATGAGCTGTGATCCAGACCACAGCAAAGATTTGGTCAGTCACAGACATAAAAAGTTTCTCAGTGGCACCAATGACTTATACATGAGGATATTTTTAATTAAATGTTGAACCTGGTTCTCAATTCCCATGCTTTGAAAAAAACATTTTGCTGAGCTTAGAGTCCAGTTTAGACAGCATAAGAGATTTAATATAAAGTGAGTTGCAGCAGAAAGCCAACCAGGGCTTCATCTCAGACAGATTGTCACTTCACATTGCAGCATCGTTGGGCCTGTTAGTGTTAAAAGATAAAAACATTGTCATTTCAACATTTAGAGTTATTGCCTATTTATATTCAACAAATCATATTGCAGTGCATGAAGTGTGTAATTAGATATTTTTTTAATCTACTTGTTTATGTTGCGCGGAGTCAAACCTAGATTAACTGCTGTCCCCGCTAACAAGGGTACTCTAAATATAGAGACCTGCGTGTGACAACAAAAAATGTGAGGTACAAGGGTTTGAGGGATTATTTATTGCGGGAGAGTTATGTCTTCTTGTGGATGGATGGATGGATGGATGATTGACAGTAAACTGTGTCATGCAATTTTTACATTAATCTAAAAACTGTGAGCTCAGGCACAGTGAAAAAACAGATTCACAGAAACTGATTACACACTGGTGCCCAACAGCATGTTATGTAATGATGCAGCAGTGATGTCCTGGGTTTGAGTCTTACCAAGATTGTTTGTCACATTTAAAGGATAACTCAGGTTGATTACAGTTTGGGTCTTTACTCTTAACCAAAGTGCTAAAATCTGGAAAATACAGCAAAATTGCTTCTCCAAATGTTCATTGTAACAAGGCAGCAGTCAAGCCAAATGATCGAAACCATCTGGAAGTAAAGCCAAAAGTGAGTGTAATCACAATGTTGGTAATGACCTAATTCCTCACAGCACAGGAAAACTGTGTGAGTGCACTCTGGTTAGTGTAGTATGTCAAAGTTGAACCAGTGAAATCCACTATGATGGATGTTTACTACAATGGACAGTTAGGATCACACTGGTTCAGCACCGAATGTGTAACAGGGCATAATTTGCATGAGGCAGTGCATAGCATGAAGTGCAGCTCACAACCCTACAAAGCAGCTAGAGTGGAGGCCGTAACTACAACACAATGTAAACAATCACAGCGACAGCTTTCTAATGTGGGTGTCCCATCCTCTTTGATAATATTTGCCAGCTTGAGAATTTTCTCAGTGCAGATGCACAACATTAACTTTAACCATTCTACTTTACAGTGGAGTTGGCGCTGTCATATCCTCAGCCTCCTGTCAGTTCCAGCATCCCACTGGACGTGTTGTGGAGGTGAGCATATGTGTGATTCAAATTCAGTTAAGTTAAACTGTTGTTGCAAAGCTCGGCAGGAAATCTGGGCAGAGTGTGCCACTGTGGGCCATACCTCTTCCTCTTCCAAACAAGTCTGACTATCTTGGCAGCAGGGGTGGGTAATAAAATGATCTTGATGACTATCACGGAAAAAAATTCCACAATAATGATGACAAACTGATGAGTAATTTACGATAAATGTATCAGTACTGCATTTATGTCAGACCTCATCTGCGCAATCACTCTATTATGCTACAGCAATAAACCTACACAGCTGACACATGTAAGTGCAAAAACACATTTGTATCACATTTTCCGTCTTTGAAAGGAACCAGACCAGTAGCTGTTTGTCACTTTTTATAAGTGACATTCATCTAATGTAATATATAACGTATATTTTTATTTTTTATCGTTATGTGACACATAACACTGAACACTGCTGCCAGTATCAGTGTTTAATAGCTGATATGTGTTGCATAACATGTTGATATTTAGTGTGATTCTTACCTAAAAGCATTGCTGCTGTTGCCATGTTGGTTGCAAAGAGTATGAATTTATTGATTGGAATTTTAGAATTTGCTTTCTTTCTTTCTTTCTTTCTTTCTTTCTTTCTTTCTTTCTTTATTCTTGAATTACTGGAATCCAGGAATATCTGGGGTTAGTGCTCTCTCTCTCTCTTCTGTCAGTCTTAGCTGTTGAGCGTTTAATAATGACAATGTATAAATAAAGATGGGGAAGTAAAACAAAATATGTACAACACACCATATAAACCACTGCGGGACGCTTTAGTCATGAAGCTGTTTATAATTATGAGCAGGGTGAAGAATTCAATTGTGGGAAATCCCCGCAAAAATTAGGAAAACTGCTCTAGGTCACAGTTACTCAATTTCTTTTTTATTGCTTGTCAGTTATTAGGCCCTACACTGGAGAGTTACTGTAAGACAGGAGCTGAACTGAAAACAGACAACCAGAATGAACTGGATGTGCCCGTAGAGCTACGCCTCAGAAATATTTAATACTCCACCAGCAAGAACAATCAATATGTTTCTACAGAGGAGATTCCAAGAGAAGAGACTGGCAGTTTGTACAGATACTGTAAGCCCCAAACTGATCCTGCTCACTCAGTTAAACCGTTGGCTGTTTGATGAGCTTGAAGCAACAATGTCATGGGCATGGAGAAGGAAATTAGCACCTCTTTGTGTATATTTACTTTCTTGCTGTTGTGAAAATGTTGTATATATTGCAAAAAAACTCCTTAGTAAGCAAACAAATATACTGCAACTTGGATCTTGCAGCAATTTGCCAAGCAAGCATAACTTTATCTGAGTATAAAATATATAAAATATGGCTGCCTTTGCTTTGCTGAGGACAGTTGGTAGTGCAGTAGGCGAACCGACTAACATCTTTCCCCTTAGTGTAATTTTACCCCTGCAACTGATGACAGCTTTAATTAATAATAGCTTAAATCCCAACGAAGACTGAATATTTGTTCTGGTCTTTGAAGGTAGGTCAGTCTGATTTAGCTCTAGTGGTTCAAATAATAACATTATTTTGAGAACCATGAATCAAATAAGTATGAAAAAAAGAAAAATGTCACCACTTTTGGTAATCATCCAGTCTCTTTGTCACTCTGCCGCTGACAGCTATTGTTAATGGAGTGGGGCCATTCAGGGTCTGAGAGTGTGTCTTTGTGAGCTGAGATCAGGAGTTAACCTTAGTTAACCTCACGACAGTGAAGTGACTTTCCTCCTGTGGCTGACCTCTCCACTCGGGTCAGTTAATCATTTTCTCTGTGGAAACATGAAGGCGATTCATCAGCTGTAAAAGTTGTATTTAATAACTGATACTGGGCCGGTGCAGAGAAGATTAGTGTTAACAGAACAAAAAAGCAAGTGGGGAGCTGATAATGAGAACTGGGAGGAAAAGAGACACAATTTGAGAAAAGGTTCATACATTTTTATCGCATTTTAAAGATAAATCCATTGCTTGCTTTCCCCAAATGTGGTAGCCTGAGGGGTAGAAAATTAATGCTGGAGTCCAGGAGGCGACTCAGCCTTACGTGCTGTGTGGATTCTTCCATGCAAAACATAACAGAAATGACTTTGCTGTTATGTTCCTGTCATTTAGTTGTTGCTGTCTAGCGTAACTGGAGCACTAAATACTTCTGAATTTAGCTAGAAAAAATATTTTGATCAATCATAATCAACAATATGGAAAGAAGAAACCATGCTGTCATCATTATTCTTTTATTTATACTTTTATTAAAACATCATTGGCCTCCAACAAGTAAAGAATGTACATAATAATAGTATTAATAATAACGATAATAATAATGATGATGATAATAATAATAATAATTAACTGAATAACATCAGAAAAAGTATTTTCTGTTTGTATGTTATTGTATTTATCTTTTTTTGTCAATTCTTCAGTGAGGCGTTTGCTGGATCTCTGCATTCTTTGACTTCAAGGCTTGAGCTAGTTTCAGAGGAATGTACAGTACAGGAAACAAAAAGTATCTTTCCCCCATCATCTTGTTTTTGTTTTTTTTTTTCTTCTGACATCACTACATATTTTGTCTCATCTGCAATTCATCACACACATCGACCACACACATTTCTTCCAAATCAGTTTGAAATAACCTAAACCTCCTGTGCCGAACACACACACACACACACACACACACACACACACACACACACGCTTTCAGGCATACGTACTCTATAGTGTGCACATAAACGCACGCACACACACACAGTAAAACACACGCTTGAATGCCTGCAGTGGATGTTATAGTGCTGAGCTCTGGTGCTTTAATCAGACCTTTGGTCGTAAAGCGTCACACTGACCAAGGCAGCAGCTTCTACCGAGCTTCTTTCTCAGCAGAACCAAACAAGGAAAAGCACTCGTCTGCCACCAGCACAGCACAGATAGCCCCTCTTGACTGACTCTTGTCACTCTCCACTCCTCCTCTCCATCAGTGCTTCACGTTGAGTGGTATGTCCTTTGGTGC
The DNA here is from genome assembly GCF_046630095.1 of Trachinotus anak. NCBI lineage: Eukaryota > Metazoa > Chordata > Actinopteri > Carangiformes > Carangidae > Trachinotus > Trachinotus anak. The sequence goes on along the minus strand of NW_027273882.1, from coordinate 1,556,699 downwards.
TGGAATTCAAAGGAAATGCCACAGATGCACTGTTGAAAAAGTGACCTTTAAAAAAATACAAGATACTCACCAAGGGGGGGACCAACTGTCCATTTTACACAACATAATGTCACAGGGCTGCACACTGTGGAGATTGTCTCTTAATAAAGTCTGAACTTTTAAAACATTTGAAACAATTAAAAACACAATAGCACGATAAAAACGCTTGACTTCATTTGAAAGTCTGCTCGCTGCACTCAGTCAAGTGTAGGTTTACAGTATGTTCTGACAGGCAGGTGATGCTGAAAATCTCTTTTATGGTTTCACAGTTGTTCATGTGGGCTTGACAAGAGCAGAATATCATCCTGTCATGCAGCTGATTTCTCTATCTACCTTCACTCCTGGAGAATTTCATAAAAAGGGGTCCGTTTCTAATGGTGCTGAGTCCAGCGCTGGCAGTCATGTGTCGATGACGTCCTGCGCTGGCGAAGGTTCATGTGGCAAACTGGTGGCATTGGGCAGCGGCTGCGTGTGGCTGACAGAGTTCTGCTGCAGCTCTAGTGCCATGGCGTTCTGTGGGTGGGGGAACTCCTTCACCTGTCTGCGGTACTCCAGGAAGGTGGACGCCTTGGTGGCGATGGCCACCACGTTCTTGCCGACAAAGATGGTGGAAACGCGGCTGTCCTGAAACAACACCATGTTTACACCACGTATAAGAATGGTGACCACGTTGATGGTGACCAGGCTCAGGACCGGGTACAGCATCATCTTCTGGGGCGACATGTGCTCCCCCTGCATGCTGATTTCACTGAGCGACACGCAGGGCAGGATGAGCAGCAGGATGTAGCAGTAGAAGAACATCAGGCCCTCGGCCCAGATGGGCAGGCCTGTCCGCTGGGGCTCCCATAGGTTAGCTTGGATATCTAGCAGGTCCAGCAGGTCCAGAGCCACCCAGAACAGACGGCTCCTCATGTCCTCCTTCTTTCGGAAAGTTCTTACATATTCCATACTATCCAGAGCCACTAGAACCAAGTACAAACCTGGTACACACACAGATAATAATAACGTCAAAGCTTTCCGTGCCACTGTCTCCAGACTCTTCCTGTCAGCTTTGCAATTCTGGAAGACAAAATAGAGTTTGATCTCCAGGACAAAGATGTAGAGAAACCACAGGATCATGGCGTATCCTCGTCGGGCAGTGCGCACCTCTGCACCGACCCACACCGCCACATATCGCAGCACTATGAGGAAGCATACATCCCCTACCAGCACTATAATACACACACCGATCTTTCTGGGACCCTGGTTCTGCTCCACCAGGTAGGCGTCCATGAAGGCCATGCTGGTCATGATGACGATGGTGGTCAGGCACACATGGCGTTTGTCTGGGGGCGGCAACACCATGGCGAGGGCACCTGCTGGCTCTCTCTCTCTGTCCACAGCTTTTAAAATAAAAAATAGTCCAGAAGGTAAACACGGCACTGTGTCCACTCCAGACCTTTACAGTTGGAGAAAAAAGGGGTACTTAAGGTGGTCTGATAGCTCTGATGTGCACAGGAGCAAAAGTCCAGCAACAGTGTGTCTTATATTAAAATGATACTATAAGTCACTGCACTAATAGTCCATTGAGGAGGACGGTTATTGCAGCGTAGAAGCAGAGCTGTGTGTGGAGTCAGCGGAGAGATGCTGGCTGCTGATTGCTCTCAGACCATGTGAAAACAGGAACATCACCTCGTTACTCAGCGCACTTCCATTGATCCACCTCTGCCCCTGAGTAGCAGCTACACTGAGGGCTCTACAGCTGACACACCATGACTGATAGTAATCCACACACAGTCAAATGGAGGATGCTCTCAGAGTGGGCTTGGTCTAATGGACATGTGATGGGACTGCGGGACACAGTGCTGCAGTGTGGGAATGTTTATGGAGGTGTTTAGTTTTGAACGAGACAGTGTGGGAAGCAACAGTGTGGCTTGCAGATCTATCCGTGCGTATGCCTGTGCTGCTGCTCTGCATGTGCCAGGAATTCCTCTTTGGATACTCCTGTAGATGGTGGTGCAGTGTGTGTGGCTCCTTGCAATCCTGCAGTGTGTGTGAGGGGAAGCGAAGGAGAGAGAGGAGAGGAGTCTGCAGTGGCCAGAGGCCTCCAGTCGCCATAAATCACACAGACAGCAGGTCAACGGCCCATGAGGCTTTGCGTCCGACGACGGCTTCCCCGGGGGGAGGCTCTTACACAGGTCTGAAGATCCATCCTTTCTCCCTCCTTTTGCCACGTGCTGGCCTCTCCACAGCCTAGAGGAAGGAGAAATAAAGAGAAGAGGGGGAGGGCAGAGGAGAAGGAGAAAGAAACCTGTCAGCACTACTGGGCCATATAACACAGTTTTCATTGCCAACAGTCCTCCACATATGAGGAGCCAAGTAATGTGTCAGCTTGGCTCAAACATAGCCCATTTCACCAAGGATAGGACAGAACATATTGCACATGTTACAATAAAACTGCTTCAGGATGTCATTACCTCTCCATTGTATGAGAAGTGCCCCAGGACATCTGGATGCATGGCTTAATATTCTCAGATGATAATGTTCTTGTATTCGACATATTTGGGGCCATAATAACCACTAGTTTAATTTTGGGAGTTAAATTAATAAAGGCTTTATTACAGGAAATTATAGAAACCAATTTTAAAGTCTCATATAGGAACTTAGTGCTCGGCACCTCTGGCCGGGGTAAATGGGAAAAATGATGGCAATAGGTTCATTTCCTGCAGATATTTTGAGTGGGTTTGGTGTAGTTTCCAAACTGAAACAAGGAAATCATAATTGCAGTATGCACTGTATGCAATGGAAGTTTTGTTGTGGTGCATCTGTAGCACAGAAAACAAAGCTACCTTATTGTCTCATTCTTGCATGCTCAGTGCCTAAAATTTGTCGAACTGTATATTGATAATGATAAGCTTGTCCATGTTTTATTTTCCCCAGTTCTAGCTCCATTTACAGTCTGCAACTACAGTCTGTTTTCGCTGAATAATGTTTCAGTTTTGATCTCTTTCATATTCCACCTGATGTGTGCGTTGAGGCGTGTGACAGATTGGGTCAGAGAAGGGCTGTCATCAACAACATCATTTTCTTAAAGATAAAAAAAAAACACTGTACAGATGCCGACTGCTGAGACTGCTGAACTCATCAGTAGGAGCCCACCTCGTGCCCTGACCTCACCCATGAATAACACAGCATGTCTACACATTAGCATGGATAGAAAACAAATCTGGGTAAAAGAAAATGAAATGTGTTAATTGAGCAGAAACATTGCCCTCGGTTCAACTTTGGCGAGCTTCAGCACAAACTAGAATTTATCTGTCGCTCTTTTCGTTTCTGTCTGTGCTGCCTGTCACCAGATCCTTCAGGCAGAACATGAATAAATCACATTAGTGTTTCTGTCAGCTGAGGTACATTTCAAGTCAAGATATGACTGTATCATTCAGAGAGCCCTGTCAGTGCTTGTATAAATGAGGCTGTTTGGTTAAATCAAATGACCATAATACTAGTGTCAAATGTAGACATCCCAAAATAGTCCCCTAGTTCTAGACAAAGCATGTACACCAAACACCAAAGTGCCGCACAAAATTAAAGTTTTGACCTGATGATGGCGCTGAAGGAACAATGAAGATGACGTGTAAAGATATTACAGTTCATCCTGAGGGGAACATGAATGTGCCTATCACATGTTATGTAACCCATCCAATAACTGTTGAGACATTTCACTCAAAAACACAAACGTCATCTTCATCCTCCGCAGAACGTAAATCTTTGTACAAAATTTCCGGGCAATCCATCAAATATTTTTTGTGACATTATTAAGTGGTTGACTGACCAACATAACATTACTACTTTAATACATCTATCAATCTGTTAACAAAAATTAGGCTACTAATGGCTTTATCAGTGGTTAATACATGTCTTACTAATCCTTCAGATCAGTTATATGCCAGTAATAAGAACAAATTTCTGCTTGCAAGATTGAGAAAAATCCCACTACCAGGTATTTATCAGTTAATGATGCAGTTATAAATGGTGGTAATCCATTAATACATTCTCACGGCTTTGTCACTTTCTAATAACCCTGCAGCCATAAACATTAGTATGTTGATAAATGGATTTACTTTTTTTTTAGATTTTTTTTTTTGCCTTTATTGGATAGGACAGTAGGGAGTGACAGGACAGGGGCAGAGAGAGGGGGAATGACATGCAGGAAAGAGTCGGGCCAGTCGGGAGTCAAACTGGCAGCTCGTCTGCTAAGAGCACCTGCGCTCATGTGGTACGCGCCCTAACCTCTCGTCTATCAGGTCGCCCCTATAAATGAATCATTGTTCAGATTGTCTGCAGCTCTTTTCACAAGAGACAGATGTTCCGGATGTGACAGATGCTCTTCTTAATGACTTTTAACTGATTCATAAAGCATTAGCAAATGATTTACTTACCACTGATAGAGCCAAAAACTAATTTTATAACAGGTGCCTGATTAGAAAGTGGTAGAGGTCGGAAAAAACATTAACAAAACAAGGAATGTCACAACCTTAATTTGTAATCAACAGTTTTTTTAACCACAACTAAGCTTAAATGTGTGCTCTTGCCATTTACTGAACATTTTAGCAAAACAATTGCAAACCTTTTAGTGATATTGATTTGCTTAATTTCAAACCAATCCAGACATGCATTCGAAATTATTCCACCATTATGCTTACTTTTCTAAGTCCAACACTTCTTTTTCACCCCCATTTTGACTAAGTGAGCTCTTGATATGACGAATTTGAGTATGTGATAAATAAACATGAGTTTGTTTTCAGCCGCGCTGTGTGAAATCACCAAAGCAAAATGGGCTTTTGAACTTTTTCAATGAGATCCAAAGATTGTGGAGAGGTTATTTTCCATCAGAAAATACCATCCTTGAAGAACACGGACTGTATGTACACCCACAGAGCATGCGTGTTGGTCCAAATTAAAATAAAAACACCAACCAATGCATGCACAGCAGAATTAGTCTGTTACCCATTGATTATTAACATTAAAAAAACAACACTTGAATTTTGGTTTCATCTCACATTGAGCCCCCACGACACACTGAGATGTCAGGCATTGCAGACCCAAGAAGCAAAAAGTTTCCCGTCCTGAGACTTACTGATCAAACAACACCCAGTACTGTTCAACCCCAGACCAGCACGAATCATAGTAAACCAAATTATTTAATTAACTAAAGATGGCTATCCGGAACATTCAAAGAATCAAACCAAACTCCAAACAAACATGATTTGATATTTGGCTCTAAACTATGAATATAAATTGGCAAAATATCTCTTCACTGTCAGAGATACAAAGCAGAGACAGATCCTGACTAAATACACACTCAGTGACCACAGTCTGACCTTAGGGAAGTCCTGGCCACCACCAGAAGAAAGTGTCTGTGGTCACTGCATGACGGTGAGGTAGAGACGGAGATGCACTTAATCTTAATATATGACAAATATAGTAATATTGGAGTAGAATAGTTTAAGTAGTTTGATTTGTTAATCCCAAACTTTACAGAGGGAAGTGACAGTGAAAAGCAACAGACTCCATTAGCACAGGGATGTGCAGCGTACTTAGCTGCACAATATGTTACTGCATGTCACAAACTGAGGGACACATCATTAAAACTGCATCACTGGCTGTGACAAATCTTGACAGTCTATTGTAAATAGGCAACACACACACAAATGCACACAAATGTGCAGTTTTTTTGTTTTATTTGCCATTTTCTTATTCTTTCTATTTGTTTTACTTAAAGAATAGTATTTTTTCCTCATTTCATTATTATCCTAACACTTGGTGCAATATTGTGCACCTGACATTCCAGCCAATAGAGCAAACTAATTTGAAATTGCATTGCATTTATATACAGAAAAAACAGCTTTAATAGCTCAATGCAAGAATTTCAGTGGCTGCATTGTGCATTGCCTGCAACACAGACTTTAGATGAAGAAGCAAAATAAGATGTTACATTTAATAACATCTCAAATCAAAGGTTGTCAGCAGAAGCCCAGTTTAAGAGGAGCATGACACCACAATGAATCTCATTTGTAATCCAAGCATGGATTTCAATGTTTAAAACCCATTATGTAGAACAGGGCCTAAGTAAGAGATTAAATTCATAAGATGGTGATTAATTGACTGATTAGCAGAATGCTGTGGATCATTAACATGCTATAGGGAAGAGTTCTCCCACATATACAGTACATCGCATCATCATTTAAATGTCATTAATTATCAAAAAAGACTTTGAGATTGTTTCCCTAATGAACGGATTACAGCCGACGTGATTATATGAGAGCGCTAAATTGGGTGGTTTGAACCTCCCAGGAATTATGATTTCTGCAGCGAAACATGGATCCCAAGATGTCATCGTCATGATTCAATGCTACATGGGCCACTTTATGAAACAGGAAGCTGATGAAATTTGACAGTAATAGATGATTATTAATCTTTTCTGTCATATACTGTAGAAAAGAGCCTTTGTCTGTGTGAAACGATGACAGAAATGCGCTGGTCTGTTTTGCATATTCTGTTCAGCATTTATAATGCATCACTTGAGGCTGGAGATTAGCACACGATGTCACTGCAGCATTGGGAAAAAAGGCAGAAAGAAATGTCCACTGATATGTGATTTGACAGCTGTGACGAGTATCATTTCACATCTTTGCTTAACTGTTCTCCTCTAAGAACACTGGGACTCTGTACTGCACCCTGTACGTTTCAGCTCTGCTTATATGCTTCAATTACAGCGTATTAATTATGGTGTACTATAAATAGGCAACATGGAGGGCTGTGAGCTGGCAGTACAACATTTCTTCACAGAGGGAGGCTATTATTGTGTCTGTGGTCCAGGCCATTATCTCTCTAAACAGCCAGAGCTTCCTTGTCAGGCAGTTATATTAACAGTTAGCCTCCCTGACTGGCTGCAGGCCTCCACATGGATCACAGCAAGGACAGAGGAAGTGGTATCAGTGCTACTTTTTTGTTTGTTTTGCCAGTTGTTCCAAAAAAAATAAACCCCAAAAAAAACAAAACAATGGAGAAGGTCTGTTTGGGCCAAAGAACCAAACAGTCAGTACAACTAGAAGAACAGTTTGGCACAATGTCCTTCCACTCTCTGCTTTGTTGAGAAATAATCAAATCAAAAGCTTAGAGCCACTTCCAGGTGCTGCTTTTGAACATGCACAAAAATAGTTTTCTTTCAAAAACTGATTTAACTTAATCACCTGTGTTCTTAGATTGATGTTTGTCTTTTTTTAAAAACAAGCTCAGAGCTTAATGATAATGAAGCTGCAAAAATCTTTTCTTTTAACACTGAGGTGTTCTGACACATGGCACACCTTGCGAGGGATGAGAAAGCACTTGTTTACAGCAGCAGAAATCATCCTGCAACTGTGGATGGCGTGCTCTGTTACCTGTCGCCTTCAAAGAAGACTGAGATGTTTATGCTTTTGGGAAGCCAAATTATTATGCATTAAATGTATTGTATTACATCTCCAACTCTGCTTTCTCTCCACGCTTCCGCTCTCCTCTCTCCCGCCTCATCCCTCCGAGGATGATCAAATGTTTACGTCAATGTCAGGAGCACTGCGGTGGGACAGCACAGGTCTCCAGAGTGGTCCGTTTTGTCCGATATTTATGTCAGGTTGTCTTCATTAGGGCCAGAATGAGACCCATATGTCGTCTTGGCTGCCAGCCATCTCCATCATCTCAGCAGGTGTTCTGTGCCGTCCTTTGTGTTACAGTCAGCGCTTGGCTAGTTTTGGAAGAGGTGGCAGATTGCTTTGAATTTGCCCAATACACAGAGTACAGCTCAGCACAGCTCAGCTGAACAAAGGCTTGTGCGCACGCACACACACACACACACACACACACACACACACACACACACACACACACACACACACACACACACTGGTATGCACACATACACTCGTGCACTCACGTGTGCATGTATGAAAACTCTTACACTTTCCCTGCTTGAAAGGTTGCTGACAGGATTGCAATCTTCCGTCTTTCACAGCCTAACATTCTGTAACCACACACTAATCGCATGCATCCTGCAAGGTATTATACCCCCGAATCCCTGGATGCATGTTAAGATGTGTCTCGTGTTCCCTGCTGGGACCAATAACCAATCTGGTTGCAATTGAGGACGTCTGCTTGATTCCTGCGCACACACTGACGAATGTGTGTGACATCTCTTAGGCGCTCTGTACATTTCTTAACCGTAGTAAAACCGCCAGACTCAGCTGCCCTCGTTGGGCTTAGCTTTGTCTGTGATGCATTATTCGCAGTGTATATCCACTGTATCTAATGGATCACTGTGGTTGTGTATTGAAATTCTAAACACGTCTGTTTTACATTTTAGTGTCATTATTTTTGGCAGGTTTAGTCCTTTCCACCTATATTGTGCCATTCAAAGGCACCCACTACAATTAGTCAAAACACAATACACAGGGTTTGTATGTTACTTGCTGCTCTTAGATTCCCATTCTCTTGTTTTCTTGTTATCCCTGTATAATATGCCTGTAATTGCTTATGAGGGGGCTGTGGGTTAGAATACAGGGGAGGATTGGAAACTAAGAAGGGGGTCGTGTTTTTTTTTTTTTGTTGTTGTTGTTTTTTTTTTACTGTGGCTAAGCTCATTTTATCACCCATTATGGTTGATTAAGGCTGATCCTCACTCTACTTTGCCAGGTCACATTGTGTATGTGATAAGCACTGGAGGTTCATTTTAGCACATAACTGTAACTAACCCACTGTGAATTCGGGCTGTCTGTGCTTTTAAATAGCCGTGGGTGTTGATCAAATGCAGCTGAAATCAAACATGCTGCACGTGACAAAGGATGGATAGCTGCTGTGCAGGGTAGGCTCCCATAATAAGCATTGTATAGGGTTAGATGTTGAAAGCAGCTCAAAAGTGCTTTCCTCCAACTTGGCCGTCAGTAGCAGAGATAGGGAGGGGAGGGGGGGCGAGGGGGGCTTTTCAACATGACAGACGTGTCTTTTTCTCCCTGCCAACTCTCAAACGGCCATAATGTGCGCAGCGTCAATCAAAGTGTATTCTTTATTCACAAAGCTGGGGAAAGGATCAAAGGCACCATGCCACAGTGAGTCATCATCAAAGTGAAGAGCAGCCCTGTGACATCCCACCCGGCAGTTAGTCACTGACTCAGGGGGCGAAGATGACTAGTTGCCCACCGTGTACGTGAGACAAGACATTCTTGAACTGCTCTCCAGAAATGATGCTGTTAATAACATGTTAGCCACTTAACTTTAAGTGACCGAAGTGACCTTTTGTTTAAGTGCCTCGTAATTTGTCTTTCCATGTAACATGCAGTCTGGACAAGGCTGATATCAAAGATATGGAGTCAATACAGTGAGTTATGCCGCTGCACAGACAGTCCTGTCCTGAGAGCCCCTGCTACTGTTCCATTATCTCCTACTGAGAGTTTCTTTCATCTGCCTGACTGGAAACGTGAATCCTGGGGTTTAACATTCATATTCTTCCATCAGTGAGCAGCTGCTACAGCATTTGCTATTAGATTTTGAACTTTTTATATTTTCATCAACCTGAACAATGATTAATTTTTGTAGCATTCACACTATATTCCCCATTATGTTTTGAGTGAGGTCATTCCACATTCTCTTTTCTCTTCTTTCTAACTTTTTAGCTGTAACCTCACCTGCTTACAAAACTGTTCAGCCCTGCCTGTCTGTGCCCCATTTGTCTGCATCATATCCTTATAACCTGCCACTTAACCGGCCTCAGTCTGTCAAACTGGTGACATTTAACCCGTGAAGGTCTATGGCTTTTGGGAAATGGGGGGGGGGGGGATGCAAAAGACATAGCTGGATAGTTTCTTCAAGATCTATCTCTTTCTAGATGATTGGAAAGCACTGCATGGCAGACTGTTGAGCAAGGCTATGCAGAGTTGGGTTTTTAGTAATTTGCATTCAGTATCAATGTGATATTGAACCAAGTTTTCATACTTCTGGAACAAAATTTGAAGGATTTGGTTTCATTTTTATCTTTCTATACTGCACACTAAACACTTCCCTGTCCTTCGTCTGTAAATGTGAATAATCAAAATTGTTTAAATCAAACATAATTTTTATGACAAATTTAGACAGATGCCAAAAAATAAGGGATGAAGTTAAAAAAGAACAAAATCTCATTTTTTAATATTTTTACCCACTTGGGGGCAGTGGAAGAAGATGTAAGTACGACACAGATGCATCATCTTATAAAGTTTTTATGGTGAACATGTTAACAATCAGTTTTGTATATCAACAAGCCACAGAGCAACATTAACTTTCATTTGTAGTTGTGTTGTGTGTGAATGTAAGTCCAATATTCACTCATTTAGCTCTGTTTTGGTTGCCACTGAGTCTTAAGAGAAATATTTGGCTCTTTAAATTGCTAAATGCTCCACAATATTCATCAGCTAGTCACCATCTTTGTCTGTCTGCTTTTTTCAGAGGGCTTTTTTTTGCTACAGACAGCTGCATGGAAATGGTGTTGAGGTGAGTGATGAGAGTAAATAAAATAAAGTTGCAGGCTGTGAAACCAAAATGAGTTAGAAGACGCTAAAACACTTGAGGCGAGGGGAACTCAGAGTTACTCATCGTGCTATGTGAATTCATAAGAGTGACTCTTTTCACATTACACATAGTCATTTGATCCTTTATTCACAAACAGTATTGATTTGTGCAGCCTTAAAGATAAAAAAACATGATGTTCTGCCAATATCTTATGACATCTTTGAGCTGACTGAGGTTTTTGCCATGGCAATGAAGACTGCTTTTGCGTTTTTAAGAAAAACAAAATGTAATGCTTCTGCCATTGTGCAAACTGGATCCCTTAAAGGAAAACACCACTCAATTTAAGAATTATTGCAGGTCACACTTGCAACTTCAGACATTTCAGATGACCTGCAAGATACACTTAATACCCAAATGTGCTTTAATCTTCAATTATGCTGTCAGCTCTTATCAAGGAAACATAACCTCATCCCCAAGAAATAACCCCTCATTTTCTCTCACGTTTACCAAAATTTGCAGTCAGTGAAGCGGGACCCCGTGTAAATCCCAGCTGCTTTGTCCCTGGCTTTCAGTCCTGCGACTTCAACCGAGTAATAACAATGAGGAATTCCTGAATAATTAAGTTTTGCTTCCTTTTAATCTCTTATGTTGAGAAAACACACCTTCAAGCACATATTGTAACTATCCCTCACTCTGATAATTGGATTGTCCCTTCAGGTGATTGCTGGACGCCCCTTTAATGTTTTAAATTGAGGGCCACAAAAGAGCCTAAAGTGCTGCAGTGATTACCATTACCCCTCATCTTAATACACACACACACACTCACTCACACAGGCAAACACATACTCAGACAAACATCTCTGGCATGGCATTGAAGCCGTACCATAGTAACACGCTATTACACACTCCTCCGGCTTTTAATTCTCCCATGCAACGATGCAAGGGTTTAACAAGCATATTGATTTGCCCGTGTGATACCAGCTCTCATATTCATTCTCTAATGGTAGTTTGGGTGTGTGATCACCCAGTGACAGAAGTGATTTTTATCCAGTGGTTTTACAGGGAGATCCATTTAATCTTTGTGTCAATAACCCACCCTCCCCCAGCCCCTCTCCTTCCCTTTTAAGCTTGCTCTTTTGCCACGCTTTGCAATTCTTCCTCCTGTGTTCACTGTCGCCATTTCTAATCTGGCCACCCTAAGGGAGCTGGCATCCATACCTCATTCCAGTCACGCTGCCTTTCTGTTTGCTTTCCATCCCACTTGAGGGTAAAATGACTTCCCAAAGACATCAAAACCTCACAGGTCCTATTCAGTATTTATCATTTCTGTGTTGTGGTAATGCAGCAAATAGTGGCTGAAAATGTCAGAAAGTAGAATCCTTCTTCCAGGTAGTGTTTAATCACTAGAACTCAACTTTGTTTCCTATCTCAATTTAACACCCTCTCACCCTGGTGTTCCCACTAGTTTGCATGAAACAGATGTGCACTGGCAGGTAAAAGGGCAAGACCAGTCACCTTCATGCAGCGTCCTCAAGAGGAAAAAGTAACAGGAGAGGGAGAAATGAGATGGAGATGAGGGAGAGGGTGAGAGGGATTGACGCCAAAGAGCAAAGGTTTCTGTTCCACGTGATTGAATAAAAGGCAAAAGAGATGCGATACAGGGAGGATTTGAAGTGCTGCTAATGAGCCGGGAGTTAAAATGGATAGCTTTGCAGAGGAAACAGATTAAATATTACGAGCCAGGGATTTATGATGAGGGTGTGAAAAACAGGCAGAAAGAAGCAAAAAAGCTCCCCTTTTCAACAAGTCATTTCTTCTTATGTTCAGCCTTTAAAACCTCATTTTCCATAAAGCAAGAGAAGAAAATCTATTGATGGTGTTTCGAAATGTTCCCTATTTTAAGGATGATGGCTTTTTAAAACAGAATGCAAGGTCATTTAATTTAAGTGGGGATGTTTGGCAGCGAACAAGAATCTTTGTCAGATTTTGTTCATGTGCCTTCTATTACATCTGTGAAACCGGGTATTTGACAAAACATTGCAAAACTTTGAATGTGTCTCATGGGCACAGTGTTTGCTGAAGGCGACACCTGCTCTGTATGATAATGAAATGGAAAACAATATTTCACTCAGGATTAGACAGTTGTTTGCTGTGCAGAGGAGTGTCGAATTTCTTGGCAATTGCTTTTGCTGAGGTGTGGTTGGGTCCAAAGTTGAGAGGTGCTGTGCGTGTCTGAATGGAGGATTCACGCAACGTATACTTACTCACTGGAACTTTATCAAAACAGTTGTACAACTGTGATAATTTTCACTGCTGGTTATTGTTGTTACCTGGATGTGGCTCATAGTATACTATCATAGTATTTCCTTCAGGCCTGATTATGAGTGTTGACTATGAAGGTTTTACAAGCAATTATTGGCTGTTTCATTGTGAGCAGACTGTTGTAGCTTTTGGCATGATGTTGTGGATCTGCTCAGCAGTGTGCAGAGCATGGTTAATAGATGCTGATGGAATGATTTGGCTGCGTGTTGCAATTGTGAGTCAGTAGCTGTTCAGCTCTCACATGTTTATACAGTATCCAATTACAGCAGTTTGTTCTCAACAAATGTTATCAAATACTGATTACTCATTACTCTCTAGTGAGACCAAAGAGAACCCCAAAAGTCCTGTCCCCACAGTGAGTCAGTCAGCTCACGGTGGCCAGTGAGCCAGCTATGAGGACACAGCATGTAAATAAGACGAAGTTACTTTAGAGTCTGACTATTTTAATTACACTGTACATGTGAAGCCCAACTAGAGACATGAAAGCTATAAACTCTGTGCAACACATCAGTTTCATGCACTGGAACTATGTTAAATTGCATCACTCGTATTAAAGAAATAAACTTAACCCCCCCCCCCCCCCCCCCCCCCCCCTCCAATAAAACCAGGAGGCATACTCGTCTTCTTTTTGAGGAGACTAGCACCCTTCCTGTCTCTCCACCACTTTAAGAAATTATTAGTTACTTTCTATTACTCAGCCTCTAAAGAACTTCAAAGCAACCACACCCACATCTTCTTTGACACTGGCAGTACATTCTGGTTAACAAGCTGCAGGCCTGCAGTTTGAAGGTAGTTGCTGACCACCAACAGCTACTGTATGTTAGCCCCCGTGACTGTGAGCAGCATTCCTGAGGTTCATTCTTCACAGTGAAGCGATGGGTGTTTCACACACCTTCCAACTCTAACCCTAACCCTAACCCAGGTGTTTCCTGAAGCCACAACATAAAATAAATAATACAACCATGGAGTTAATGGAAGATATGTTCAGTCTGTTTTGGTGGATTAGATGCTGGCTGCCTCCCACACCAAGGTAACATGTCCCAGATCTGTGTCTCCACTGAACCCACAGAGAGGAAACTTATACTGATATGACAACATAGTGATTCAAAAGCCACAATGCAATAAAGCGACTGAAGATTTTTGGCAAACATGTAATCTGTGATACCAGGCTTCTCAGCACCGGTGCTGCAAGCTCGTGATCCACAATGTTAACTGAGGAGTCCGTGTTACAAGATAGTGATCTGTGATGGGCAGCTTCAGAGCCAGTATGTCAAGATATTCATTCATAACAGACATTCAGTAACAGTTCCCAGTATCTCATTATGTCCATTTAAAAACAATACACTGATGATAATCATGTCACATATAAAATTAATTATTGTGGTAGATGCCACTTTATGGAATCATTCAAATTGTTTACTTAATATCAATTGCACAAGTAATGAATTTAACAATTAGTTCTGTTGTGTGCGAGAACTAGTACGCCACCAAGACCTTTTTACACAATGAGCTCTGTCGAGTACATGAAGCATCTCTGACATCCACTTAAAGAAAATAGCTTGTTCTGTTCTTCTTAATGCAGCCGTCTTCTCATCAATTAGGAAGCTCTGAAGCCTTGCATCAAAGCATGACATGAACATTAGGTTGTCTGATGGTTACAGCCCTACAGGGGCCCTCAAACAGATGGGCCACACTAATAAACTTCTGTTATGTCATACTATTCAAACAATGCTACACTGTAATACAATCAACAATGCGGAAGAGCCATTAAAACAATTAAAGTCTGAGATATTAATTATGTGACTGCAGACAGTTAAACTGTGAAATACAGATGGGAAATTTTTAAAAACTATTTTCATTGAAGCCTGACTGTAAAATATATGTTGCATGTCAGTTTAGATGTAACATTTAGAGGAGTATGTAGGTGTATGGCCCACCTGGCAAAAGCTCACTCACCTTTTTGTTTTGAGATTTGAGGATGTTCATAAGTGCCAAAGGGTCTGTGGCTGTTCTCTGGCTCAAAAGTATTGATCCACCAATCTGTCACAATACACTGTGATGTGAAAATGTGATAATGTGCACCAAACACACCTCCGTGCCTAATGTGTAGCTCACTGCAGCTTAAAGTGTTTAGTGTAATAATCATAAAGAACCTGTGGATTAGCTCTACCTCTTGTCACCTGCAGTACCATTTCTACAGCATATGGTGCAGTCACCATCATGAACTTATCCTCCTCTCTGTTAATGTTACTGTCGGACCTTTTTACCTTCAAGCTCTAGTTTCAAAGATACTACAACTATCCAGACTGTCAGCCCTCCACTTGTCTGCCAGACAGATCCTCTCTGCTGTGCCAAGATCAAAAACGGACTATTGATGTGCCGCTGAGTGAGGGTAAGGTATGCACATTTACCTCACCCTGTTGGTATGCACAGCTTGTGTGCAGCCCTTTTAGTACTCAAAACTGGTAGCACAGTAGGCAGATACTTAGCCACGAAGTTGTGCAGGCACAGAGGTCAAAGCTGATGTGGGCTAGTCATTCTGGAGGTCAGTGCATCTATCTCCTTTGCTCATTACGCACATTCTGGTGACTTAAGTACCAAAAAGCTAAGACTTGACCTTGTGTAAAAGTGGATTTATTAATATATTAAAACTGTAATATTTCTTATTTTTTCAAAATAAAACATTACGCCCGGGAACACTGACGTTTGAACTGGATTGTTACAAGGTCAGATTCTTACTTAGTAAATGCCAAATTAAAGTTCCTGAGATAGAAAGAAGGTCTGGTAAAGTTTTACTCCAGCTACTTTAAGTTTCCCATGAGAGTTTAATGAATGAGATATTTTATGTTGTTATTTTATGTGGTTTATTAAATGTGAATATATTGAATTTGGAAGCTTTAAGATAAACTGTGATGACATTTGTGTCAAATGTTTAGTCCAAATTGCATTATTGTGATTCACCAGGTTTCTTGAGCCAGCGATATAAAGAACATGTTTTTTCTTTTTTCCTGTTCAAGACAGAAAACTAATTTTACATAACATACCCTTCAGGATAAATTTGTTTGTTACAAACTTTGTAAAAAGACCAACATAGACAACGTCTAGGCCTGCTCATTCCTTTAAAAACAAACGCTGAGATTCAGGTAAAGTTATGTTGCACAATTATTCTTTGTTGTCAAAGTTTTTTTTCTTTAAAATATATCTAATGGTGCTTAAGTTGTACTGCGAACGCTGCATTGTGACAAAAAAAAATATTGTCCCATCTTTTAGTCAAGGTCTCAGATGAAGTGCGGGGGGGTTGTTTGAGCTAAAAAAAAAAAAAAAAAAAAGTCAATCTGATCAATCAGCCAACCGCTGTCAGCCTTTCCAAATGAGAACAGCCCCCTTCTGTGGACGCATTATACTGATGTATACCACACACACATACACACACGCACCTCGGGCTAGCCTGCACCTTCATAGGCAACAGAGTGTATAGAGGAAGAATAAAAAAAAACCCAATTTGCTGTCTTTTCTTCAGAATGTGCTCTGTGTTTCCAAATGTGATTCTGCCTCTGGGCTGTGCTGTTGCCTTTATTACCAGATTAAAAGCCAAAAAGTAATTGAGAATTAGCAATTCATCAAAAAGTTATTGGCGGTTTGGTCTCGCCAAACTGGGTCTAAAATCATTCAGGCCATGGGCTTTTATTTTAGCAATCCTATTTCTCAGCTCAGAGAGGGACTCCATGGAAATGCACTGTTGCCTTCTACTGTAGGTCTTTTTGAGGTTTGTAATGTCCTTTGACAGAAGCAGAGCCCTATTTAACTGCCTCCTACATTGACACGCAATTTAGTTTTTGCTAATTATAGGGTACAGCGGTCATAAATTATTCCCTGCTCCTTAGCTCTCCCTCACCCCACTCTCTTTCTTCACACACAGACAGAAACACACACCCACACATCCACGCTAACCATACAAACAAAATTACCCATCTGCTGATTTTCACACTGAGGCTGAATGTCACGTACAATGGGATGCTGCACAGTGACTTCGGGGTGGGGGCTTAGAGGCAGAGAGAAAAAGAAGGGGAGAGCAGACGAAGAAACAAGGGCAGGGAAAATCCAGCAGTTCATCTCTCCCCTGCTGTTTAAAGCCATTCATAAATACTCAGCCTTCACTATGCCTCACAGTCACAGATTCTACGAGACTCCAGTGCCTCGGCATATCACAAGCAATGCTTTAAATTATCACAACAACAAAAGACGGAAACATAAAATGCGTCTTGACAAGAGAAGAAGAGTAGGAGCCAGAAAAAGGCAGCACAAAAGTAGCCCGCGAACAGCAGAACATCCTAGAGCTCCCCATTTATAATAATGAGAGCTTCACCGAGCTGCTATATTCAGTCTGCGTGCAGGAGGAAGGTATTTTCAGACTGTAACACCACAAGTGCTGAAGCCTTATTAAAGTGGCTTTTTGCCGCGCTGTGGATGTGAAACTTTATATATGTGTCACTATGTCGTGGAGTTAATTAGGTCATCAAAGACAAAGGCTAAATGAATAAAAAAGTACATCCACAATGTATATTTTCATGCTAATTTACAAAGTTATTAAATTATTATTTGTTAAATGATTCAAATCTAAACACCAAACCATGTGTGCACTTGACTATACGTCGGTTATATTATCTCAGCTCAGAAAATTTAATCTGGTAACGTCCTGTACACAACCCTGGTTGAGCTGCACATGATTTAAAATTTGTAGTCTAAAAATATTTGGAAAATGGAAGAGGTATCCATAATACATGATGTGTGTCAGGTGAGACAACCACAATAATTAATTTCAAATATTTTGTTAGCATTCAGCAGCCACAGCTCCCATGAGGATTCAACATTATTTCTGTGGTTAATACTCCGTGTGGTTAATACTTTTTTTTTAACAACATAATGTTTTGGGGTTTTTTTTGTTTGTTTTTGTTTTTTGTAAAAAAAACAAAAACCAAAAAAAAAAAAAACCAAGCTGCTCAGATTTTACAGACCAGCACAGTAGGAGATATACCAGCGAGGAGGAAAGTAAAGTTGTGGAGTAAAGTAAAGTTGTGGAGTTCAGGGTGGTGCATAGTTGTGTTGCACACCAAACTTTCATGCAGGATTCTGGAGTTTGCTGTTTGCTCTTTTATTAACTGTAACCACCATTTTCCATCTAACTTGAACCAAGAGTTTTAGCTATGTAACTGTAACCATATCTTAACTATAGTTTTTTTTGCCATAAGCACAATCTTTCCCTAACATTAACTCACTGTAGAAATCACGTACAGATATTGCAGAGTGACAGTTTTGAAAATGTTGGTACTGGATGATAATTCAGTATTGCATTCAGGGTTAGAAACACATTAATAACCCCAGTAAGATGTTTCACCTTGTGATTTTGTCTTTCTATGATAATTCAAGCTACCACTGATTGCAGGCTAACTGTATGCTCCCAGATCTGGATTTATTGTGGTGTTATAATTTCCTGTACCTCAGGTCTGCTTGGCCTGTATGAAGATGACTCGTCTCAAGACAGATTTGGAGAGCTGGCAGTTGAAGAGGGACTTTGGGTAACATGCTAAAGAGTGTGCATAACTCTGAAGCACTGGCTAAGGGACATCAATGTGAGTGACAATCACAAACACAGGCATAAAGAATACACATGCTCCTTACTTTGTTTTCTCTCTCTTTTCAGTCTCTCAATCTGGTCGTAAATGTTGAGTATCCACGAGGGGAAAATGCTCCAATTCTCCCATTTCTCTCCTTGAGCGAGCTCACAGATTTCCAGCCTCTTTCCCACTCTACCCCTGTCTCTCTCTCTGCCTCTTCATCTTTGCTGTCCTGATTTCTTCTTATTTCACACAGCCTGTTTGACCTGCGCTAAGGGGATACGACTCTGCCCTCCTCACCACAAAGAGCTAACAATCTTCTCTCGCTCCCTATTATGCTGAGCATTTGCAGCACACACTTCGCTCAAGGTCACTTATTCAAGGCTAAGCTTACGCTGTTCATGTTTACATAGCAAGAGAGGAAGATGAACAAGTGCTTGGACTCAGAACTGAACCTACGCAACGTGTATTTTATTTTATATAACAACTTAAAACAGTAATGCACAGAGGAGCCAACCAGCATGGCATGTTTAACAGAGCATGTTAAAGCCAAATTTATTTGTTGCTGAGGCAGTTGGTCTCCTGGCAGAGACCTGAGGCATGATATCGAAGAACAAGGCTATAATGAAGACCTGGCTCCCCAGAGAGAAAACATTCGTGGCTAGTTTCACAGACATGGATTACGCCTGGTCCTAGACTAATTTGCCTTTTCAGCAGATGTCTCTGTTGAGAAATCTCCTTAGTTGGAGACTCTGCGTAACTGGCCCCCTGTGTCTCAGTCCTGAAGTTTTTTCAATTCAGCTGTCTGGCCTTTTCTCTCCTCTCTCTTTCTAAAAGCCTCAGACTGACATGGACTTACTCCATCCACAGTCTCACCCCTCTCCCCGTGGCTAGGACTCTAGATTTAAGACTTTAGCAGATAGCACAAGTTGTACAGCTCGGGCTTATTCATCATGTTAAATATCCCTTAGCCTTCTGCTCTCTCGGTGTAGATTATTCAAATGACGGCTCCCTCATATTTGGAATTAGGCTGTAGACATATCGGCTCGTAAATTTGCTCCATCCGACAACACACTCCAGCTGCAAAGAACTCCTGTGATGTATGCTCTTGTGTGTCATAATGTACTATTATTCCATTTTGAACATGCTAGTGGGTGCTGCGTCCGTGTCAGCCACCCAGATTAGACTCATAAAACTTGGCGCAGAGATGATGTGACATTTCGCCTGGGCTGTAAAATCTCTGCAGGCTGGTCGTACTTTCACACAGTAATTTCCAAGCTTGCAGTAAGAGTACTGAGTCAGGTTTGTGCATGCTAATGGTGTGTTAAATGGGTGCAAAAACAGGAGGAGTAGGTGTGCCTATTGTTGTATGTGTATTTATCCCATGCATGTACATGAACACATCCTCATGTGATGTCGACATGCACCATTTATAAGACCAAGTACAAGATGCATTTGGGATCTTTACACTGCATGAGTGTGCTCAGCCATGGCTGATCATGTGTGTGCACTATACACAGCATATGCATGAATGTTTATTTGCATTTCTGCCTCCCTCTGTCCGCCTGCATGCACGCTGAAAACTGTGTATGAATATTCATCGTCGTCTCTCCCACTGTGTGTGTGTGTGTTTGTGTCTGCGCGGCAATATGAGTATCTCTCCAATCTATCGGGTGGGGTGGCGGCGGGTTGAACGAGGGAAGGAAAAGGGACAATGAATGACATTGACAGGCAACGTGCCGCAGAGCGTCTCTACGTTCGAAGGGACACCAAGCTGATCGCTGATAGCAGATGTGTGTCTAATTGCGGAGGGGTTGGGTGCCCTGAATACGTCTCTGTCTCCTCTGTCTCTCCCTGCCAGGAAGCTAAGCCCCCTCCAGAGCCCCCAATCACTGCTTATAATTAGAGGCCTTATCTCTGTCAATCAGCGTGCCTTTCGCTCTCCTCTGCGGCCCGCTGCTCGGATAACAGGGTAACAGACCTGGCCAGGATGGCGTGGTGGTCACAGAGAACGAGAGAGATGATAGACTGGGAGGAGAGGGAGAAACGCTAAAGGGAGCTGACAGACGGAAAGGGGTATTTGTAGGGGGAGGATCAAAGAGGTGTGTGTTTCTGTGTTTCTGCTTGTGTGCTGGAGTGTGAATGCACTATACAGGTGTTGTAGAACTGTCAAAGTGAACTGAAAGAGAAAGGATGTAAAAATGTCTTTTTAATTCAAGTAAACTCAGCCTTCACTGATCCATCCATACAGATTCTGTGAGCTCCTCCACTGGAGCAGCTTGAGGTTAAGTGCTTGTTGCAAAGGCAACTCTACAGTAGCTATTGAGTTCTTCTAGCTGCGTCTATTGATGGATTTCACTCATAATAACATTTATCTCCCTTGAGGCCGCTGCCATGCTCATAAACAAAATGATAAAATGGTCGTATATGAAGTGTATCGTAAACTGATAAAAGCTGGTGTTTCATGCAGCCACATGGACCAGCTAACATCCTGATGATGTCACTGTCCTTGGTTATCACATCTAACTCATCTCGCAGATAAATGTTGAAACCCATTCCGAAGTGATTCCAAATTAAATGAATGGCTGTTAGATTCTGACTCCAACTGTATGGATATTTAAGAGGCAAGCTGCTCAACAAATTTCACAGCTTTAAATGCAGAAAAGACTGTTTGATTATACATATATTTCCACATGTTGTCTCTGGAACTGTGATGGATCATCTAGTTTATCGCTTGTGAAGTCATTTGACCTCGTTATTGTATCCTGCTTGAGTGCAATGTCAGGGACTGACCAGATGCGCGGAACATAGATTTATTCAAATGTTGTTTAATCCAACATACAGATCCATAATTACCAGTTGAGTCAAGTTACCCTTGGTTTTAATCCACAGGCCATCAGATGTTAACTTTTGTTTCCTTATCACTAAAACAACTTTATGGTCATTTTCTGTAGCTGGGTCAGATTACATTCTCAGTCTAAATAAACCACGCTGCAGTTCACCTCAAAGAGGTTGAGACCACACATTTTAGGTCCTGTACATACATGATTTAGGGGGGAAATAAGATAATGGTTAATAAGATGATCACATAGTAAAGATTGCTGAAGTGAAAACGTGTGTAGAAGGGTGGTGAGAAGTTGAGGTTAAGTAGAAGAGATTGAAACAAAAGGACAGACGTGTGGCGATGAAGCTTAAGTGTGGGATAAAAAGGAAGATTAGGCCAGAGGTGAAGAGGGCTGGAACATGTCCAGAGAGAGAGAGTGAAAGAGAAAGAGTAGAGCAAGTGAGGAACCCTCTCCCCATCTCAATGTCTATCCATGGCGGTTCTGTCTGGGCACCTCTTCAAAATCAATTTAAGAAATTACCATTCAGCCAGAGTTCCGTCATTAGGATTTTATAATTTCATCTTCCTCCTCCAGTGCCTTTATCCCTGAGCCCCTCAGTTCATCTCTGCAGCACAACCCCAGTGAATAATTAACCACTGCCGTGAGCAGAAAGACGATGAGCGACACAAGCGTTCTATCATTCACACACAGCCGCACACCTTCAGCGGCGGCTGCACCATGCTTTTAAGTCTCTGCCTCTGCGTCTATCTCTCTACGGTTTTACTTAAATCTGACATACCATGTCTCCTGCGCGCCACCGCTCTTAGACACAAACACAAGTTCTCACACACGGGCTCAGACGGTGCATATGTGTCAAACACACACACAAACACGCATCCACCTTATCATCTGCACACACACATGCTTACTGTCTGTCTCCTCTGCCTGTCCTCTATTCCCTGAAGGCATTTTAGCTGTGGAAGCAGAGGTAAGTGGGGCAGCAGAGGCTTGGGTTGGGGTTGAGGTGTGGGCAGGGTGAGTGGGTAAGAGCGGCATCTCGCCCTCTAAGATACCTTTGTGGCACAGCAAGCTGGTAAGCCTGTTCATCAATACAGGTGGACGGAGGGGCAGGCCAAGCCCTCGTCTGCTCTCTGTTGTTTGCAGCATAGGGATCTATGAGCCAGGGTGGTATGAGAGAGAGAAGGATGAGGGACCTATTAGAGGTGTATGCCAGTGAGATGTGCACAAGGTGTGGCTCTCAGCTGAGGCTTAGCCTTAAGACCAGATGTGGGCAAACATATTTCTTGACAATCATGAGGCAGGCTCAGTCGCATCCTCTGCAGTGCCGCCATTTCCAGACCTCCAAGGCCAGCTGACTCTTTGTGGAGCCAAGGCATTTATTGTGGTGCCATTTGGCTAATGGGTCTGTGGTGTGTAGTATCCACAGCAAAAAGCGGCTGTTATTCCTTATGTTCTGCTAACACAGGCCCAGTATGTCTCAGGAATGTGTGCCAATGTTTTGCCATAGGTTACAGTATGTGCAGACTCATGCAATGACAACCAGTCAGGTCCTGAGAGATATTTTTAATATATTTAGTTGCAAGCGAATAAATGCAAAGTGAATTAATGTATTCTAGTCATTTTACTCCCATTTACTGTATGTATTGACTGTAAGCTTGTTGTCATTTAACTCTGGCTGCTCATTTAGTTTGTTATCATTTTAATTTGTTTCTGTCTGTCTTCTGTCTTGTTTTATAATTGGTTCTTGTAAGAGAATGATATCTGTGTTTTGAACTCATTGTTGCAAACATTTTTTTTTTCTCTTTTATTATTACAGTGTACTACTTGGATATTCTTAGCCATGCTAGTGGCGCTAGAGATGCCAGTGTTGGTTGTTGGGTCAGTTCGCCACTCTGTATTCATGCTCCCATGATGAATCCCATTTACTTTGGTGAGCCTTGTTCATCTAGCTCCACCATGAGAGTGCTGTTTGTGGATTTGTGGATCAGTAACTATCAGATGGACTGCCATGAAATTTTGAACTAACATTCACAGTCTCCAGAAGATGAACACCACTGACTTCACCAGCAAGGTAACATTTATCCAGTGAAATATCTCTACATCTAGATGAGATGAGTTGGCACAAACTTTGGTGTAGTAATTGTGTTCCCCAGAGGATCAATACAAATGACTTTGGTGCTCCCCTTACTTTTCCTTTAGTGCCACCATGCAGATTGACAATATCTTGAAAACTTATATGGATTACCATTCAGCTTGGTGCAGATATTCATAGTTTTTGTTTACTTAAGTGATCCCACAGATTTATCATCTAGTACATTGATAAGGTCACCATTTCAGTTTTTTCATTAACAGCCTCATAGAGGTGCAACTATGGCTGTAGACTCTTTTCTATAGCAAGTATAGCGAGAAACAGTCTTTAATCTGTACAATGATAGAAAAATAGAAGCGGTTCTGGCTGGCTCCACAACCTCTGGAAAGCCCACTATGGGTAACTGATTGGTTACTGTCTCTGTCTGGAATCACACCATTGCAGAGAAGGGAGATGGTGCCAAAAGAATAACGTTCCAAAGGATGTAATCTTGGAACAAATCAGTCGGGAGCTGCTGGCAGATGTGGATACAAATCAAAACTCCCAGTTCTGATAGCAAGTTAGAAGAAACCAAAAGTTAGTGTGGGATATTTGCTATCCAATTGGCTTGGCTCCTTTTAGTTGGCTTAGTAATGGGCAACACTTAAAAGGAAATGCATGAGTTGCAGACAGAGCAGAGAAAATATGCCTTGCCTAAAATTATATGTATGTCTGGATATTCAGCTGCCATCCTTTTCAGCATGCAAACACGATAAGCCTTGGTGATGGTGGCGTCTGGAGGTGTGTGTTTGTGTGTGTGTGTATGTGTCTGTGTGTGTGTGGGCGGTGGTGTCAGTCTGACTAAATACCCAGCTCTCCCATCATGTACAGTGCACTTAATCAACACTATTTACAGTAATGTTAGCCCTGTAGGACAAGCGTAAAAGCTGTCAGACACATTTGTTTTGACTGTTGCAAACTAGGTGGAATTTACAGACTGGAGGTCGCACGCTATCGTTCTTAATAATGCGCATTCCCCAAAGTGTTGACTAATTGGAACTATTAAAATCTTGACACCGGTGTTTAATTTGTTTCCTTGTGTTTTAAAGCAATCATTTGTCCCATCGGAAAGCTGCGATGAAACATGAGGTGATTATACTAGCAAGTGAGTCTGGTGGCGTTAGAGCCGGCTCAGTGAGGCACGAGCGAACATCGCACACTTCCCAAAACCCCCAATGTCATCAGTCGGTGACATTTTTGTCACGTGGAAATACTGGGCCTGGATCGTTGTTGTCATGACGAACAAGACCTTAGTGAATGCTCTGAGGCCTAAATGGGAGAATAGTCAGCTTGACCTTTCTGTGAAATCCTTGAGGTGAACACTGTGAAATATCTTAATTAGAAAGAGATGGACTGGCTAAGAAAACACATTGATCAGGCACAGACCACAGCTGAGGAGACAGGGTTGGATGAAGGGAGGGGAACATATTACAGCGCTGTTGTCAGACAATAATCGTGAATCATGTAGGTCTGCTCTGGAATGAAGAATAGGGAAAGTATCTGTGCAAATTAGTTTTTAATACAGACATGCAGAGAACTCCAAGGCCACAGCATGAGAAAACTCACATTCTACATAACTAAATTTAATTTGACTTTTCAAATATTACTTATTTAGTTCAGTGTAAAATTTTTTTTAATTGAATTTCTTCATGGAATTTGATGATTTAACTATACAGCACATAGTCAAAGACAAATCTGCTTTAACACAATGGGTGCATTAGAGCTGCAACTACTTTGATGATTATTTTCTTGATTTATTGATTCATTAATTGAAATGTGGAAAAATGTGAAAAATTGTGCCTGTTACAATTTTTTCAAGCCTGCTTGTTTTGTCTAACAAACAGGCCATGACTAAAAAATATTCAGTGTATATTCATATAGGACAATGGAAAGAATTCTAACAACTGAGGAGCTCAAGCTAAGGAACAATTGGCTTTTGACGAAAATGACTAAATGACGATCAACATACTGTGGACTAAGCAAATTGTTTTAGCGTAGCTTCAATATGCATATTGATTTTTTTTTTTCTTTCTTCTATCATCCATCTTGACATACAAAGCGCAAATAATCTCTGCAAATGTTCATTGTGTTGTGTGTGCTTTGGTGAAAATTCCATTTGTTGCATGTTTTTATCTTTTTTTGTTTGCTTTTCGGTTTCTGGTTTGCTTATTTTAATGTTTCACAAAATCCTTGATTTTTTTCTTACTCTTATCTATCCCAGTGCATTTTCTCTTTCACCTGCTCTCTGTTCTACTCTGTTTTTCTTTTTTCTACCTCTGCATTTTTATCACTGTGCAAATACATACAGTAAAATACTTGTGTAGGCCCAGTGGGAATTGTTAGTGTAAAACTCTACCCATTGAGCGTCAGTGCACAGATCCACAGATTCCCCAGTGCAGTCAAGACCGCAGAAATGTCGCTTGTAGCTTGTCACAGTTATTGACAGAGACCTTGTAAAACTCACTGAGTCCAGTGAAGCAAGGCACCAGTCAACCTCTGATTCACCTCCTTGACTCCCGTTGACTGGCTCTGATGTAAACAGAGTGCCAGCAGAGCACTTGTTTGACCAATACAAGATTCTGCTTGTCTGCTGCCATGATGCAACTTGGCCCCTCGTCCAATATTCAGCCTGTACTCTGGATTTCCATCAACTTGCATCACTATGAGTCACTCCTGTGATTGTGAATGTGAGTATTTCACCATCACACTTCAATTACTGGTGACAGATACAAGAGATATTATTTGGCCTGACAGCATTCAGGAGAAAAGCTTATTGGAAGACCCAGATGCTGCAGGTTTCATCAGACAACTCCTGAGAATTTCTGAGGTTAAAAAAAAAAATTACTACAAAGTTTTAGTGATCGCAAACAGACAGACAGGGAACGTAGTTGATATTGATCTACTGAGGCTAAGAATAATGTTCAAAGGCAACAGGCTTCAGGGAGTAGGCTGGTCGGGTTTCATTCAGTGTAAACATTTTCGAGAAAGAAATAGCCTGAAAGGACAGAAATCAAGGGAATGGGAGATGAAGGAGAGTAAGAATGCCAACAAGAAAAGGAAGAGAGAAAAGGAGAACAATTCATGTGCTTCTTTTTTTCCTAATTCCTCGAGCCACCTCTTTCACTCTGCAGCCAACTCAGGATAGATGAGCGTGTTTGCTGGGTGATGGAGCTTTTCAGCCCTGGTTGTGGCTACTGTCCCTGTCTCTGGCTCTGACATGAAACTGTGGGCAGCAGCCCGGGGCCCACACTGCCAGAGCACAGTGTGGACAAGGATGAAGCACCCACCACCGCTTTAGCTCCGGTTCCAGTAACAACACCCACATAAATGGCCTATATGGGCTTTTAATAAGTGTTTGAACAAACAGGCACTTGCATCTGCTTTAGTTTTATGTATTTCAAGGGCATAGTAGTGTCTGTTTGGCAGAGCAGGCCTCCACCTGCCGAAATGCATTCCCGGAATGATAATAGCATTTGACTCCGATTGATGGCTTTGTGACGGGCAAGGCGTGAATTGTTTCATCTTTGTTTATCAATGTTTTTCCCATGGTTTTTGGCTAATTGCAGAGCAGAGTGGCTTGCAGAATGCCTATTAGTGCCGTGCTGAGTTGAGAGACAGGCCAATGAAAAAAAACTCGCCACCGAAAACAAGAAAAACCCACAAGCACTTGTGCACGAAGACAAATTCTCTTCTACTTTCTTCTAAGAGTGCACAGGCATATACATGCTTGTGTGAATCCATGTACACACACACACACACACACACACTCATAAAGACAGCAGGCAAAGATAAGAGGGACCAGCCTTTTGTATTCGAGCCCACACACAGAAAACGAAGCAGTACACGTGAGAGTACATCACTGCTTGGTGTGTGTGTGTGTGTGTGTGTGTCCTTGCATTATCTGCTGCCTGTTGGTGCTGGTGTTTAAGTGTTGCTGAGAAAGACAGAAAGAAAGAAAGAAAGAAAGAAGGGAAAGATGGAGGTGAAGGCAAGGTGAGGAGAGATGGAGGAAAGGAGTAATGGCAGAGGCGAGGACAGGGGGCAGTGGGAGATGGAGGGGAGTGGAGCCCAGTGTCTCCAGAGTCCCCCTCCACAGCCCAGAGGCAGTGACACAGCAGCAGCTGCTTCTGCCTTTCGGAGCCAGAGTCACAGTCATATGAAGCAACATTTATCCCCCCAGCAACAACTACCAGCAGCCGCTGTGGACTAATCAGCCCACCAGTCCTGGCTTCACAGCCTGGCAGAGGGAGTCTGACTTTTCCTCTCATCAGGCTTGATCTATATCGATGCTGATACACAATAGTTACTGCGCTCGCTGGCCTGAAACGTACAACACACAGGCAATAATGTCTTACAGACGGGTCAGATGGCCCAATGCAGCAGGGTTAATTCCCTGCCACGGTGGCCACCCTCCACCTCACAAGTCCAGTGAATTTGTGGAGGTGCTGGCAAAGGCCGGCAAGTGACAAACGAGAGGGGAATACAGAGGGCTGCACAACAGCGTATGAGACATGGTCTGTTGCCTCAGTGTTCCCTGTGTGCGCGCACGTGTGTGTATGTTTGTGCGGTAATTAAATCATGAGAGCCTCTGTTTTGGAGCACTGCACACAGAGCCGAGACTAGCTAGGGTGCTGACTCCGTGGGCCTGACTGAAATTACAAACACACACGCTGTAATTACACACGGCCACACCTGCACAGCACCGGCAGCTCCGACAAAGGTAGTCCAAACAATATTTTCTACAGGAACAGTTTCAACTTGCTCTAATAAGCATGCTTAGAGGACGACCCAATGACATTCCCTTATTATCTACTGTATGCATTCAGCTCGGACAGTGCTTTAGCCGGTATAACCTTCACACTGGCTGTTTCTGTCTATAAGCAAATTGATAAACATAATACTGTCAGCAGAATATGGTATGGCTATTATGATAATATTTTTATGTCCTCCAGCCAGGTGAAATTTGTCACATGAACCTTTTTTCAACTTATTGGACTACACCGTAATCAGTTTGATCAGACAGACATACTGTATGGTCACACATAATTGCATGTACACGCACAACATTTCGAGTCACACTATACACAATACACAAATAGAGAAACATATCCAGGCCCTTGATGTACATGTAGCGATAAGCTGCGTCTGGCTGATTTTCAGATCAGCTTGTTTTCCAGATGATCTCCATTCGTCTTGCTTCTTAACCAGCATGGCGGCCGACAGACGGGGTCACCAGAAGGCCAAGCCTCCTCATCACCCCTGGGACCCTGGTCTGGACCTTGCTGTCACTGGTCGGCTAACAGAAGGAACAGGAAATATCATAACTTGATATGAAATTTTTCATGTCCATCTTTTGTGATGTGATGAGATGTAAAAATTTATCACTGCAGTTGTGACCTGTGATTCCCGAAATCGGCAAGATTTGAATCCCTACAGCTGTGTGACGAATTAAAGCAAAAACCAACAGAAAGTGCCTTAATAAGGTTTTAGTCTGTGAGCCTCCATCTTTAATGGTCTTCTGGAGGGATGAACACCAATCTTCAAAGTACTGTGTGTTTTAATGATTGCAGGGAGCACTGTCTGACACGTCGCTTCAAAATCTTTTGTAGATGCTGAATTAAGTGATACCTGGTGACTGAAAAGCATAGCATACTGCATTGTCATTGTCCACTGAAAACCATTTCAGTTAGCCAACTCATGTGGAAGAGATGATTTATGAATGGAGAAAATTTGCAGCATTAATGTTTGGTCTCAGTTCTGACCTTGTCACTCGCTTCCCACCAAGTTCAGCACAGGAGGGAGTGTGGAGAGTGATACTAAGTTCAGCCTTACAGGGAAGGCAGACTCAGACCGTACAGGCAGATGCTCAGCGGTGAAGGGGCTTTTGAAATGCTACATGAACAGAAGTAGTGGCAGCAGCAAGTGGCAGCAGCAAGTGACAGCATAGCATTCAGGTGATTGGTGTAGCAGTAGAGGATGAGCAGAGTGCTGACGGTTTACGTACACTGGCACGATTGAAAGGGTGCACAGGATACATGCTGAGAACCCCATGTGAGTGTCGGGGCGGATTCAAGTTCGCTGCTTGCTTGCACATATCACTTTGTGTGCCTCTAATTCTGGTGATTTTTAAATTTTCAGATTAAGTGAAGGATTAAGCATTCCTTTGTGGGTTGAGGAAATTCTCCTTCTCTTTAATCCAAATAAATCACTTCAAAACCCAATGGGTTATCTGAAAAATACATTGTCACAAGGCTCCTTAGCTAATGAAAATGTGCTGTTTTGGATATACACATGCATTTACATAATTTTCACACTCATCAAACCATTCAGTGACCCATCATGCCCTGGATGAAAGCATCTGCATTCAATATTTTTCTCCACTCATTCCTGTATTTCCTTTCTTACCTATGTCTAGCTTTCACTAGTGGACTAGCAGAGCTCCAGAGCCATAAAAGTAGGAAGTTAAACATCATTAAACATTTCAGTCTGAAATGCTAAGTTGCTTTCCCTCGCCTTTATTGGTGTTAAATTAGAAGCTATTTACTGCACAAAGTAATTCATAGGTTTCATTAAATGCCCAGTTTGTGTGTTCATGAGTGGGTAGGAAGCACCTTACCAGCGACAGCTAGGTGCAAACAGCTACTGTCACGCACGAGCACACATATCCAAGCACATGACAACACAAGCTATCACAGATTTCAACACACATGCATGCATTGGCAAACAGGAACAGGAGGAACACACTCACATGTACACAAAGCACACACTTAGCATCTGGACAAGTGCACACACTTGCAGTTATGATACAAGAGGATGGAAATGAGAACCGAACACACGTAAACAAGAGAGAAACATATGATATGGCTTATTTCCTGTTTAATAGCATTAGATACCAGAAATGGCAGCCCTGCTGTGACACCCTTGTTGTGCATGGAAGCGTGTACGTGCACAACCAAACACATGCATTCACAGCCAAACACACATGCTGATAGATTAATGTGTGGGCTTGTTATGCTGACAGTCCAGCCATTTAAGCCAGCAAGGCGACACTTGTTGTAAGCCGTTTCCTGAGCTTCGACAAAATGAGAAAACGTAAATGGAGCATACATACAGACACACACTTCCTGTCCTTGCCTCCTGCCAAGATGAGCCCATTGAGAACTCTGCATGAAAATGGCTTTACATTGCTACTTAAAATCATTATAAAGGAAACAGTCTCAGTGGGATAATGTGGCATATTAATGTTTATAGATACTCAAATCCTCTAGAGCCTCCAGCTACAGTACATTACCTTGCTCTGTTCATTTTTGTATCTGATTTGGATTTGGCCAAAGCTGCTACCAGTGCACCTCGTAGCACATACACGCAGCTGCAGAGCAACAATAAAGTGCATGAATTAGATATGAGGTTGATATAGAGATGTTACGGATCTGTATGCTGTTTGCCTTCACCCTGCATCGCCCACCTCACACAACTGAGAAAACATGAAGGCAGATAAGTAGGTAGATAGATCAACTACTCCTCATAGCTGTGACAAAAACAGGTGATTTCTCAGTACCTTCCTAGTAAGAACATTATAAAAAGAAATACTGTGTTTTCTGATCTGCGACTATGGGTAAGGCTTGGTTAAGATTCAGCAGATAAAAACCTAAAGAAAGATCATGATCATCATGGCAGTTGTTACCAGTGAGGGCGCTGAGGTCACGCCCTGTCGATTTTTTTTTGAAGAAACTCAAGGCTTTTAGTAACCATGGTTGAATGCTGGCGGCTGTAGTAGAAACCACACACTCAACCTGTAAAAATATCATCAAAGATCTTTTATGAAACGCAACAGCAACGCATTTCGCTCAATACTCCATTGGACTCCTGGAAAAAGTAACACCACCTGGATATTTTATAGCCTTAACCACAGAGATTCTGCATTTATTCATCTTTTTTTACAGCAGGTGTGGAGAAAACTTGAATCTTAATGTCGCCAAAATCAAAATTACAGACACTAAAACTGAACAATTTACAGACTAAATGAAATATACAAAACTCAAATAATTAAACATTTTACAGACTTTATTTATTGATCCCTGGGGGCAGGAGCCTGGCCCAGTGACATCAGTTTTTTTGCAAAGTCCAATCTCTAGCCCTGTTGCTATAGTTTCAAAAATACTCAGTTAAGCTTGGAGAAAAATTGTGGTCATAGATAATATAAACAGATGTCAACTTGCAATACGAACTGGGATGCGAGCTGCAGTTTCTGCTCTCAGATTCACACTTTGTAAACCCCAACATCCACTCTGACCTCTTCAGTAGGGGGGTTTTTGCGGTGGTCAACAGCATTATTCTTCCACATTTGCTCCGGAGAGAGAATCCAAAAACACAGTCTCTCCCTATGTGTATATGGTGTATGGTAAGTGTATGGTAAAACACATTTTGCACAATAGTTCAATATCTATGTCTTTGTCTAGCAAGATAGATAGATAGATAGATAGATAGATATTGTGATTGCACACACACAGACATACAGTAAATGCATGTATGTTTTGGTTCAATGATTAGAACAGTGAACTGTAGACATCAAGCATCTGGAAAAGACAAGACTCCTCTCTTCACCACAGGCCAGGCCACTCCACTTGAGCTGATTGATTTCCCATCAGTTCTGTATCCCTGATAACTGCATGCCTGGAGGGCTGCAATGGGTCCAATATTTCACTGCTATATACCCGCACAGCCATGCTCTGTTTAAAGCCTGGTTTTAAATTTGTGGACGTTTGTGTGTGTGTGTGTGTGTGTGTGTGTGTGTGTGTGTGTGTGTGTGTGTGTGTGTGTGTGTGTGTGTGTGTGTGTGTGTGTGTGTGTGTGTGTGTGTGTGAAGGGTGTGGGTGTGTATATACGAGTGGCTGTAACTATGCTGGTGTATGTGGGGATGCCAAACATTACTGCATGTATATTTTGCATTCATCTGCTGCTACACGTCTCCTTTTTCTTGTCAACAATCCTCCACTGAAGTAAATTAGCTGAGCTACTGGCGAGAAAATACCCACAGTCAAAACAGAGATAAGGAAAAACTCTTTAACCACCACACAGATGGTGCAGAATTTTATGACACCACAACACCAACCCATCTTTCTCAAACCTGGCTCTGATTGGTCAAAATCCACAACGGCATGTTTATTTTCTCACTCTCAGATTTGAAGTATTTGATTTATAAATGTCCAGTGTAGCTATTACAACTCTGTTTTATGAGATGCTGAGCAGATTTGCTAATTACCCACCAACACAGGAAATGCCATTCAGGGT
The DNA here is from genome assembly GCF_046630095.1 of Trachinotus anak. NCBI lineage: Eukaryota > Metazoa > Chordata > Actinopteri > Carangiformes > Carangidae > Trachinotus > Trachinotus anak. Next base: position 1,523,904 of record NW_027273882.1, on the reverse strand, counting down.
GGCAATGATTTTTTTTTTAAGCTGGATCTAATCATACACTGGTTCTTAGTGTGTTAAAGTGTGGCGCCGAGAAGAAAAATAAACTTCTTATCTTCCATTCACGGCAGTTTGCTTCTCTGTTGGAATAACAGCAGCTACTGAGCTCTAGCTGTGACCCTTACCTAGTTACCTTTCCAATTTGTATTCTTGCCAAAACCATTATGGCTTTTTGCTGTGCATGATATTATCTCGGAGGATGCTGCAAACAAAAAAATTCACACAGATAGATAATTTAAAGGCCTTAACTCTAGAATCCGAAGTTGTTTTCTCTAAGAAAAAAAACTGCCTTGTTACATATAAAATGACCATTTTATCTTAACTTCTTTCAGGTATGCTTGGAGAAAAGCTTGATTAACGCTTAAAAAAACCAATGAATTTTCTGGCTCCTCAGGCGGAAACCAGCAAACCATGAAGTGAACGGGCTAAATTCATGAACATTACGTTCTTTCCCGATTTTGAAAACTTCTGGTGTGTGCAGAAGGAGAAGTCAAGGAGAAGACAATGAGGGTTATTCTAACAAAAATCTTTAACAGTTTTTTTTTTTTTTAATATAAATTTAATGCTGTTCTCAGTCAGAAAGAGTCAAACTGTTCTGTGACCAATCATGGGTATTTATCTCAGGACTGTCTTTACTTTTGTGCTTCTGGAGCACATACTCTGTGTGTGAATGTGTGTGTGTGTGTGTGTGTGTGTGTGTGTGTGTGTGTGTGTGTGTGTGCATGTACGTGTGCGTGCATTTGCATGTGCAGTGATTAGAGAGAGAGGCAAGCAAGCAAAGTGGTGCCAGTTTTTTTTCTGACTGCTGTGCTTACATTAGCATAGATCATGCAGCAATCCATAATACATGGCTCGTTAACAAGGTTGGTATTTTTGATCCATAATTAAGGAGCATATTTTCAAAGAGTTTCCAGGGTTAAACATGTGATGGCTGAAGGCTGCTCTCCCCTCTGCCACTCCCAGGCCACGTTATTGTACAGTATGGTAGCTATTGATTCACCATGCCATTTGGCTATTGATTGGAGTGGACGCCATTATGTCAGTGAGATTATAGCCCTCCGAAGCACAGTGATTCTGAAGTGGAAAACCAGCGGCTGAGAACCGATGAGATGAGCTGAGTGCTTACTGCATCAGATGCAACAGCAGCTGTGTTTCAGCTAATGGCAAAGAGCAAAGCACAGCACAGAACAACACAGCTTAGTTTAGAATGGCACAACCTTGCCCAGAGTAGAGCCTAGCACAGCAAAGACAGAGCACTCTCATTTCTCTGCTTTCTATCTGTGCCAAAGGCAGCTATAGAAACACAGGGGAATGAATAATCACATTGACTATTCCGAACGCACAGATTTTTTATTGGTGCGGCTCATTGTGGCCTAATACTCTTTGTGACAGCCATTGCCTCCCAGATTGTCTTCTGTTGATCATTCAAATTGACCACAATTCACTATGCAGTGGGGTGAGGGGGAGGGGTTTTTGGCGGCCCAGGATGATTAGGAAGGGGGTTGTGGAGTGGGGGGGGGGGTGAGTGGGTGTTCACTGCCTCCGCCTGCTCTCTTGCTTTCAGACCGGCCCGTCATGTATTTACAGCAATATTGAATTTAATTGCGTTTCTAGCAGTGGCCTGAATTTTAAGAGACCCATAAATGGAATTCCAGGCATGCACGAACATGATCCACTGTGCACTGAGCATGTGAAGTGCACACTCATGAAAAGCAACTCGGTCTGCAATCTGTGAAATGCAAAAATCTAAAGCAGAGTCCATCAACGTGCTGTGTCCTGGATGCCAATGAAGGCTTGTAACTGCTGACCTTAAGGTTGCGTGCCGTGTCGTGTTTTTCAATGAGGCACAGTTTGAGACTGAACCAGTTAAAAGGTAACCCTCTGGGTGGCAAACTGGCCTTGGTTTTATGGTACATGAAAAATGCTTTGAGATAAATACCTTGAACTGAGTCTTGCTTGCCCTCCAATCCCGGGAGTTTAATTTCTAACTAGGCAAAGACAATTTAGAGAGGTAACAGGAATTGTGTGGCCTGCCCTCTGTAGGGCCACTATTCAAATTCAAATTCATGGTCTGTTTATTGGATAATAAATTGAGCATGAAAGATTAATTTGTATTTAGTTCATCATCCCCATGATGTAGAGCAGCAATTTCTATACAGTAGTGCCCAGAGCTTAATAACCCAGAGGCAAAACTGGCATATCAATATGTGCTTTCTTTCTTTCAAGGACACTGGAGAAGGACCCTATGGCAACATCTCTGCTCTGATTCACACTTCTTGCTTCCTCCCACTAAATTCTTGTCACTCACAGTCAGAGCCGACATATCAGACACGCTTAACGCCGAGCCGAGAGTTATCACACATTCAGTGTAATCAAAATCCTAATGAACATCATTAAAATCAAGGCTTTAAAAAGTGGGGCTTACATCACAGTGGCTTTACACAGTCAGGCTGTATGTGTATGTGTATATGTGTGTGAGTGTGTTAAGGGCTATCAGAGCCTGTTAGAGTGCCGCAGGCGAAAAGCATGGGGGTCACCTCTTATTCAAAGCAGGCCTGACATGGGCATTTTTCTTCCTTTACATTTTGAGAATTAATTTCTCCGTGCAAAAAGAGCTGCAGCAGACAGTTCAAACAATACATGGAGCAAGCGGGAAAAACGGAGGCTGGGTGGCCACATCGATTTCAAGCACTCGTCTGTTAACCTAAAGGTCACATGTTTAATCCCAGCGACAGCTCATGTACAACTGGGATTACAAGGGTGTGAAATAAAAAAAAATAAGATAAAACTATGGATCCAACCAATGACTGTTTTCATTATTCATTAATATGCTAATGATTTTCTTGATTGGTCCATAAAGCATCAGAAAATGATAGAAAATGGCCATTATAATTTCAAATTTCCTAAAGCCCAAGTTCTGAAAAGAGTCCAGAGTCCAAAGCCATTCATTTTACTTTGCCATGAGATAAAGACTAGCAACAAATATCTCCAGTTATTGAGGTAGAACCTTTGCGTTTTTGCTTGAAAAATGACATCAACGGTTAATCAATGATAAATCCATTCAGTGTCTCAACTCCACTTATGACTGATGATTAAATCAAACATCTTGTGAAATATTGATACACAAACACAAACTGAAGGCCTTCAAAGCATTTTGAGCATCATAATTGTTATAGCTGTTAAAAACCTACAAGATCAACTTTGGCTCTCACTTGGTTAAAGACCCCGCAGGTGCCACAAACACGCCAATGAACGGGGGCCACGCAGCGGCCATGTTTCCTAAAGTCACTGAGCGGAGAGCTGAAGCCACAGGCTGTCCACTCAGGGAAGCTCTCCACATGTTCAACGATGTGAATGTATTGTTTTGTCCGATAGTCGGTGTCGGTGGGCTGGGAAAGCGCGGGGGTCGTGAGGGTTATATATGGTCTTAGTGACTCCAAGCTGCTGGCTATGCGCCGTGGGGGTGGTGCGTGTGTGTGTGTGTGTGTGTGTGTGTGTGTTTGGGGGGTGGGGGGAGGGGGGGTTGGGCTGATTTTCTGCGCAGACTGGAGGCACGAGCCGCTGCTGCTGCCTGGGCACGCGCTGACTCTTCAAAATAAACAGCTGCCTTAAAATAAAACACGGATGCACAGCAAGGATAATCATGATAATAGCGATTATTAAAAAAAATGTTTAAAATACTTCAGCCTGCTTTAACAAAGCACACAACAAGAATTCACTATTTGTAGACTGCAAGCGCCAAATTATAATAATGGGTCTAACACCGAGGAAAGCGGCGGGAAGAGCGGCGAACTAGACCGGTAGAAAGTAGCAGAACTGATTTTAAAAAAAAAATAATCGAGTAACCTTTAAACTTAGGCTACTGACCACGAAACTGTGCTTACTAGGAATTCACCGCAACCCAGACTGTTCCCATTTGTAATGTCTGGCTTGTATCTTTCATGTCTCTTTCCCAGGCTGCGTTGAGACAAGTCACGCTGAACATATGGTGAAAGAGTGATTCCCCCCCCCCCCCCGTAGCCTGATGTCTTATCGCGAACATGAAGTGAGAGGCGAAAAGCCGCTGTTCAACTCCTGCTGCCTTACCTCCGGTGGTCGCTCAGTCGCTGTCCAGGGTGCTGAAACGCTCAGTCTCTGTCCAGGGTGCTGAAACGCTCAGTCTCTGTCCAGGGTGCTGAAACGCTCAGTCGCCGTTCAGGGTGCTGAATATCATTGCAGGCTCCGGAGAGGCTTTGTAAATCCGCTGCGAGGAGGCGCCGAAAACGCCGGTCCAACAACTGCTGCCGCCGTGAAGTTACATTAAAGAAAATCCCATTCCCAGCCACTAGGCATAGATCGACTGTGTCTCTACGAGAGAGAGAGCGACTATGTGTCCAAAATTGTGAATTCAAATATGAATGGTGAATGTTAGAAATGTCGCCTGCTGGCTAAATGGAGCAGCTTTGGCAAGTGTAACTGCTGAGGCTTCTTCGCTAGTTGCTTCTTCCTCTGGATAGGCTTAACCACCCCTCTCTCTCTCTCTCTCTCTCTCTCTCTCTCTCTCTCTCTCTCTCTCTCTCTTTCTCTCTCACCCTCCCCTTCTCCCTATTCTCCTCGCTCTATCAATCACTATTCAATTCAAATATGTTGGAGTGACAAGAGGGAAACCAATAGCCTCCAGTATCCTATAGGCTACAGCAAACACAGGCAAATGACTGCCAGTAGTTAAACAGAAATCATTTGGCATTAGCTTTATTGGCAGTGATGTGATAAAGAAACATTCAATTTGAATTAATTCAGTCTGTGCCAAAACATTACATCCCAGCTGCAAATAAGCTATAAGATGAACACAGACAGAGACACATTTTGTCTCTCTCTGTCTCGTTCTCTCTCTGTCTCACACACACACGCACAAACATACACACACACACACACACACACTAAGGGGAATTGAATTGAATTTATGGTCAATTTACTTATGTAGAGGGAACAGCCATCTGTTTCATGCACCTCCTGCCCCTTCATTTACTATGAGTTTGTCTTTTGTTTTTAACACAGCAACAGTTTTCTGCAGAGCATTCTTTATAAAAATGACAGTCAGCAACACTGGTAGAGGGATTAATCTCTAAAGAAAAGACCTAATGTGATAATTATTTTGGGAAGGGTGTGACTGAAGTATCACAGCACTATGTGAATAGCAGTATAAGAAGAATTTGTGATGTCAAAGGGGATTGAAAATACCATAATGTAGGGTCATGTCAGTATTAACTCACACAGTAAGTCTATTTGGTTCTGCTGGAGATATGGAACGTATAGTCAATATATCAGAATCAGAAATACTTTATTAATCCTTCACGGGAAATTATGTCAATATACATGAGTCCAAGCATAAGGTGTTAAGAAAAAATCTAAATTACATGATGCTATAACATTAAAATACCACCATGCAAGATAAAGCATTAGACCACAAATGAGTACCATGTTAGTGGCTAACAAGCCTTAGAATCTACAGCCACACTAGCAGCTCTGTGAGGCTTGAGCTAAAAGCTAACGTCAGCATGCAACCAGTGTCAAAGGCTGATGAGAATGCCATTACATCACATTGCAAAAATTTGATCATATCCCAAAGTACTGGTCCAATTAAAATTTTGACGGAGTGGAAATTGTCAAAGATTTGTCACAATCATTAAAAAACATCCTCTGGGAATTCTAGATATCTGTTCAAAATTTCATGACAATCCATACAAACGTTGAAAAGACATTGCACTCAAAACTACACGTCATGTCAACCTTATGCTGGCGCAACAAAAAATGTCAGGGGATCACCAAAATCATTAGGATCCATTCTCTGGGGACCATGAATGTGTGTACCACCTTTCATGGCAATCTATTCAGAAGTTGTTGAGATATTTCAGTCTGGACCAAACTGGTGGGCAGACCAACTGACCAACCCGCTAACATTGCCATCCATACAACTATGCCGCCAGTGTGGCTAAAAATATAAAGCTATATTTCCACCACATCCACTATTGAATACTTGAAACAGAATATGGGACAGGAGAAATATTAACTACATTACATGATACCCTAATATATTAAAATGCCATCATGGAAAATGAGGTCATAAGTTGAGTGTCTTCGTTGCATTATAAGTGGCAATTTTATTGTAATGTTATAGAAATGGGAGTTGAACCTGTGAGAAAGGGTAAGGTCGCCGACTCCATATCAACTAACACAGACACAGTGTCAGTCAGTATAGGAATAGTACATATTGCATGATGCTGGAGAGGATGAAAAATGTATTCAAGCAGACAGTAAAGTCACAGTTGAAGTACCATGCACAGTCTGTAGGCTAGTTTTAGTATGTCCCTGTAGGGTTACAACAGGAATATTGTTGTTTTTTTTGCCAGGGAATTGGCTGCCCCCTTCTCCGTAGAGGAGAGGAGTGTGCTCTGTCTCATTAGCTTTCAAAACCACATCCATATAGAGTGACTGTGCACAGCTACTTCAAATCAAGTAGGCACAGAAAAACCCTCCTGCGCTCACTCGTCATTTTAAACTTATTCAGAATCCACACATAACGGCGTCACATTAAAAGTAATTTTCAATGATTAGGGTTTTCATAAGGCAATCAGTGCCGATTAGACTCGGGGTTAGAGTTAGATGTGAGGTGACTGTCTGAGTGAGCTTTGATGGGGGAGATAAGAAGGTTATTCCTCGGTCTGAGTCAAAGTGAATGCAGGATGAGAGGTGTTAAATATTGAGGATTCCCTCCCTTCCTCCCCCCTAGATCTCTATCTCCAGCTTCAGCGTTATGTAATGATTTTTCTCTTGTTTTTGGGTGTGGGGAAGATTGTCCTCTGGCTGCCAAGGAGGAGAAGTTGACAGTGTAGTGCCTGCTTTCATCATACAGGGGTGAGGCACTACAATCTACTGTAGCTACCTGTGTGACTCCAGCAGAATTTAAAGTGCCTGAGAAAACCGCTTGGTACAAATGATGGTTTTTCTTTACTGAGCCTCACATAAAAGAAAGTTTTATCTCAGTCAAATTTTTTCTTTAAATATCCATTTTTATATTCACGCTCCTTCTTGTATGCAAATCAGTTCACAATAATTCTTGGTGGCAGATCCTATTAGGAGAACTTATCTCTGTGCCCCTCATTAGTCTTAATTAGTCAGCATGGACTGATACAGTGCTATTATGGTCATATACAGTACGCCCAAATACATGCATTTTATGATTATAAAACTTTACCCAGAATGTTTTACAAAAAGGTTTGTAAGTAAAGATACAATAAAAACAGCTAGGCTTTGTAACACATCAGTTTCACAATCACTGCAACAGCAGGATTACAACATCTGTTGTTGCCTAATCAAGGGGCCTGACTTTTCTTAACAGAAAGTGGACCAGGAGGCATAAATGCAAAGCCCAAAGCTGTAGGTAATTTCAGAGCATATTGCCTTATGCTAATAGTATTAAAGCAGCTAATTTGACAGATCTGTGAACAAAGCAATGTGCTTCCGTCTCAGACTATATAAATCTTGTGTTTGTTGACCAGTGATTAGCTGTGGGAACATCACAAAAGAACTGAGGTGCTGAGATGAATGCAGTAAGACAACAGATGGTCTCTAAACTAACCAGTGGGGGAAGAAATATTTCATAAAAACACTCCAAAAGTTTAGTTAAAGTCTTGCATTCCACAGTTTTTACTTATAGCAGCTATAATCAATATTTTTATTACAATGTATCATATTGCAAGATGAAAGCGGTCGATCGTAGTCTGCAGCTTAATAGTGAGTGTCAGGTTGTTGTTTAGCTGTCCAACCTGCAGCTTTACTGTTTTGGTTCACTCTCACTGCTCCTATAATGTCATTTTCTTCCACAGCAGACAGCTGCTTCACTGAAAAACTTCTAAAAGCCTGCTAAACCCTGCCTTCTCAGCATCAAACAGCAGACAGACACAGTAAGCGACTGGCTGGTGAACATAGTGGAGCATTTAGCAGCTTAAGAGCCAGATATTTCCCCCGGGAGTCGGTAGAGACCAAAAACAGAGCTAAAATAACGAGGAGTTACAGTGGCCAGGTTGAAACACCACTCACCCAAATTAATGTTAATGCTGCTTTGTAACTGCAGGATGTGTAAATGAGCAACACTTTGATAACAAGCTTGCCATAGTAACTTAAAAGGTGATGATATGTAAATGATGTGTTCACAGCTTGTTTCTGCTGCTCCCAAGATGCCAAAAAGATGCATTTGTAGCAAAATATACTTGAAGTATCAAAAGTAAAAAAAAAAAAGACTTTTTATGTATTAAACATTTATTGGCCTAATATTACAGATGCCTTAATGTATGTGTAGCATTTCTCTGTTAGAGGTGGTTAAGGTGGTGCCAGTTTATTACTATTACTAAACAGTGCTGCATGGTTTATCTATAATAATGCATAATATAGAGGCTTGTCATATATTCTGTATGTTAAAGTTTAAATTGCAAACTAACTCCTAACTTATTTTAAGTAGCCCGTTTTTCATTAACCATAATCATTGTACTTAAGTACAGTGCTTGGGTTAATGTACTATGTTACTTTCCACCAGTCAAGTGGCCAAAAACATTCACACAATGGTGTAAATGTAATTGTGAAATGTCTTCTTAAAAAAAAGATTGCAGTGTTGGACAAAGTTAAAATAAAGAGAATGTGATTGTGTCTCGGTTTGGAACTTTGGCCTTGCCGCTGCTCAGTTAAGTAAATTGGGTCGGTCCAGTTTCAGTTTCCTCTCCCAAACAACAGAAAACAACATGTACTGTGTCTCACCAGCTGAGTAGTTTATTTTGATGTTTCTTTGCTCAGTTGCCTTGTAGTTTGTAACATTAAGTAACTATGGAGCAGCTCAGTTTTGTTTTACTCTTTATAGAAAAGATGGATCGACCTGCTGAAATTTTAAGTTTTTCAAAATGTAAATGTCCTAATTTTGCCAATGGAGACTCAACTCTACAAAAGTTATTAAACTGAAAAACTATATTACACTTCAAAATCAATTGTTTTTACCATATTTCTGTCTTTCTTTCTTTCTGTCTATCTCTCTCTCGCTCTCTCTCTCTCTCTCTCTCTCTTTCAGAGTGAAAATTGAAGCCAGTCATGCAGACCCAAATTTGAACACATATTGATGTCAGATATCCATTTATTTCACTGCTAAATTGGTCCTTTTATTAATTCTAACTAGCAAACAAAGGTATTTAACGTTAGCTAAATGAAACAGAACTGAAATAAATTGGTATTCTTACTGTGAAGTAATGACCACAGTGTTGTAGAGTTATTTGGGAGTAAATGTGCAGTTTTCATCGAGCAAAAGTCATTTTAGTCAAAGTTCATCAGTTAAGTTTACAGAACTTGAGAAGCTTCTCCCAATAACATCTCTTTTTACGCAGCAGTTGTTTTGTTGTGGGAAATTTAACTTTTTTTACAGCTTGACTGCAAATGTTTTTTCTTTTCTTGTCACAGTAATCGTCACTTACTCAGAAACTGCTTGACTGCTTGAAGAATTGTTAAGTCTACTGGCGAAATACCTTGAGGTTGTTTTCTTCGCCTCCATTTCTGTTTCTGCACCAAAAAATGTACACAAGCTGTAGGCCCTGCTGTTTCTGCACTCGCATTCTTTTGATATTCTTGAGTTCTGCAGCAAATGTGCATTTTTAACACTTGATGCATACACTGCGACAGCTGCCAGCGACCCTCGTGTGACCCGAGGCGTTGAAGCCACGGTCTTCCCTGGCCTGGCCTAAATTTACCTGGTTTTAGAACTTGGGTTGTGCCTTCGGGTGCCAAACAGAAACTGGTATAAATTAGGTTAGTATTTCAGTTTCTGTGTTTGTGTGGCCAGCAGCTCCAGTTCCAGTTCCAGCCTCTACCCATCTGCTACTGACCCTTGTTTTGCCAAAAGACCAATTGCGGTTTGTGGCTGCTAGATTAGTCTGTGGTGACATAATGATTTTGTCCCACATAGGGGTGATTTGACATGCTCTGCTTGCCTGTCTGAAGCTTGCAGGCTCTGCTCCTCCAATCCAGTACTCTGCCTCTGCCTCATTACTGTCAAACACATCAGGAGATGGTTCCTCCGTTTGATGCACATTAAAGCGCGTGTACGTTCTCGTGCCACCACGTCCACAAAAAGCTCCTTCAGCAATGTGTGCCATATTGTCTGTTTTAATGCAGCTCTTATTGGGAATCTGCTATTTGTTCTCATCTGCATTGTTTCTACTTGCTATCCATTATTCATGTTATCTCCACACACAAGTTGCTTTTTCTCCCTTTCAGGCTTTTTTCTCATGTTAAGTTTTTATTTTCCCCCAGTTTCCCTTCTGTATTTGCTTTGAGCTGTGCTTTGATGTTGCGGTGCCGGCCCAACCCAGCTGTCTGGACCAGGTGAGTTGGGATTTATTTTGAGTTTCCTAACAGTTTAAAGTACTTTAAATTCATTTGAACTTCAATGCTTTTTTCATGTGAAATACACTAAATACATACACAATTCTCTGTTGAGCATAGGAACAGCAAATCAGAGAAGAGTCTAATAAAATATTTAATAAAAAAAACCCCAAAAGCAATGGAGAGCAACTTCTAAATCTCCCAGTAAATGTTGTTGAGTTGTGCTGACACTTTACCTTTTTAGCTCATTAAAATCAATATGTGCATCATACATCATTATGGACTGATTCTTCCACAGAGTCCTTGTGACTTGGGATACCTAATAAGGTACAGTAAGATGAAACTTTAATGATCCCCATGGGGAGATTGAGCAGCACAGTGTAACAAAATGTAGCAATGCAGTGTAAGTAAAGAGGAGGAGGCTACAGTGCTCTGTTTTTTTTGCTTCTCACAGATACATAATGTACATTAAGTACACACTCTCATGCATAATGATGTATGTATATAGATTTGTGCTGAACATAGCCATTCACAGACCGCTGTTTGGCTGCCCATGCATTTTGTACCTCTCATTTTCACCTCTGCATGAACCTGCTGCATATCTTTTATCCACAATCAAAGGAAAGATCGAGAGAGAGAGAGATAAGGAGGAGGCAAACAGAGAAAGAATAAATCCTTCCAGGTAACAGTGGATGCACTGTAGGTGAGGTGGTGAAGTGTAAGTTGCGAGAACAAGCCACATATACACCTCCTCCTGCCACCACCATCCCCCACCCCCCCACCTCCACCTCGGCCTTGTGCATCTCCTCACGGCTCACTTTCATCTGCGCTGCACTATAAACAGAGCTTCTTACCATTTCAAAGCTCATACCTGTAAAGTATCCTCTCTCCTGCCTCCCATCTGCAGTAGGCATTAGGCCAGGCAGCGCTGGGAGGGACAAGGGCATCAACACTGCGCATACAGCGGGACCGGACGCGAGTGCACAGGTGGTGGGGTATGGCTGGAGGGTAAAGAGTGTATGAGGGATGATAAAGAGCCAAAGTAAAGCACAGGCACAGTCAAGATGAAAGAGAAGTATAAGTGGAGTATTAAAGATTATACCACAACAATGAGGTGGATTTGAGCAATCACAGTCTGACACATGTATCTTTGACTTGTTTATAGTCAATGAATGTGTAAATGTGGGAGGATTTCAGCGAAACACGCGGGTAAGTGGCTGCATGTCATTATGTGTCTGTTAATGCATTTGTGTTTGTATTTATTAGGCAGGCGTTTGGCATTTGGAAGCCAGCTGGGGGCTTTGAAGCATATTGTGTGCATGCCTCTGTGTGTATGTCTGTGCCTGCGTGTGTGTTCACTGATATGTGAGTGGAGGAGGTGAAGTGCATTAAAAGCCTGTCTGGCACTCTCTGTGTAGAGACAGGAGGCCTGTTCCAAGATAAAACCAGACTTAGATCAGCATGTTGAGGTTTTGGCAGAATGAGCTCCCTAAAAAAATAATTTGCATATTGATTGTGTATCTGATGAAGCTGAATGTAAAAAGTAACATTGTTTATTACAGCCAAGGGACTCCAGCTCTTGTGGTACATATGGCTTCATGAATATGAATTCTTTGTTGCAAAACTTTGTTTGGCTGTGAGTAAATTTGACGGCTTACCAACTTTAATCCTTATTCATATTTATGGCCTGTTGTTTTATGTTTTCTATTTATTTCTTACATTTTTTGGAACGATAAGCATTTTTTTCCCCCCTCCTGTGCTAATATAGCAAATGAAATTGAATAGCAGGGATGAATTGAATGGATGTGTAGGATGAGAGTGAAAAAGAGGGGGCTGGGAGTGAGCTTAGAGCAAGTGAATGTAGGGGGAAAGAGAGAGAGGGATTAGTAGAGGAGGCAGTGAAAGAGAAAGAGTATTGCTCTGCCAGGTGAGCCGTGAGGTGAGCCAAAGCTTTCAGAGATTATAACACACTGGTCACAGGTCAATCAGAGGGACACGCTGTTAGAAACCTCCAGCAGCTCGATCACCATAGTGGCCCGTCGTCCGTTTGTGCCTCATTTCCCATCCTTGGATCAGCATGTTCTGAAACAAGTTGCTGAGGAGAGAGGGCAGTGGCTGATTGAAAGGCTGTTGATAGATGTTGACGGAAGAGTGAGAGACAGGATTGGGGAGGGGGGTGTGACTGAGAGGATGGAGGTTAAAAAGAGAGGGGGTAGGGCTCAGTCTAATCTTTTGTAGCCACAAAAGATGGAGGTCTGGAGAAATTGAAGTTAGAAAGTGTAAGGTTCCAAGACCTTGTCAAGACGAAAGCAGCACTGATGAGCTCTGAGTTTAAAACTGAATTAGCCTGCTTTGTATTTCTGTCTGTCTCAAAGCTTGTGATATGCAACAAGTAAATTTAAACGATTGTATTATTTTAGTAGTAGGAATTATATATAGGAGGTGGTCATAAAATAAAAAAGGACTTAAAGGTTCAAATTGGCAATATTCTATTTTTTCTTTTCTTTCTTTCTTTTTTTCTTCAAGACTGAGCTCAACGATGTCAGTCCCGCTCTTAATGTTTCTGACTTCCCTGCCTTGTCTGTGGCACTTAGCCCCAAAACCACTGGTTCCTACTGACCAAGTATCTCAGAACTTCTTTAAAGAAGTTCTGAGATATATCAAAATACATGCTTAGTGTCTGATATGTTCTGCCACAAAAAAAGTTCAATTCACTTTTTAAAAGATTGTAAAAAATGCAGATATTGCTCGTTTCAAAAGTTTTAACAACTAGATACAAGATGTCTCCTACTTCACTAAAGTCTATGTAGTGTTATGTGCACTGAAAGCGTAAAGTTTCCTAAGATGCATACTGCACCATAATTAGCTACCAAATTAGATCTGTTTATGCTCATGTGTACGTGTCCTAAACTCAGATTTAAGGTGAAGAAACTTAGAGAAACTTTGCCCCTTTCGTTGATGAATGTGAAAACAGTCTTCTTGTGTCAAACTCTGAACATACATTATTCTGCAGGGGAAGTAAACTTCCAAGTGAGGTAACAGTAAGCAAATCACATTGTTGACACACCCTAAAAGGATAAGTGGTATGGCTAATAAATGAATGAATGAATGAAAGAATGGAACTGTCTACTTTCACTTTTAAAAAAGGTGAAATAAAATGCTTGGTACTGTAGTTTTTATCAAATGTTCAGTAAATGGTGCGTTTGAGTATTTATGGCAACAAGGTGGTGTACGTGCTACTGACTAGAAACAAAGCACAGTATGGATGTTCATTATAATGAAGGAACTTGTCACTCAGTGTCACAACTAATGTCGTTTTAATAGGTTTTTGAACATAAACTGAACCTTGTGGCACAGAGGACAAGTTATCATCGTCAACTGTACAGTATGTACTGTTAGTTTTCATCTTACCCCTGCAGGTTACTTTGAACTTGTCACCACTGTTTCTGTTTCTAAATGCAGTGTATCTATCGTTGGCATTTGTTGTCATGGTAGCTGAGACTATTTCCTTTGGATGAATAATTGATCAGCTGTATTTTTGAACAATGCACCTGCAATTAGGATACAGATCATTTACCCCCTTGTAGCTATGTTTGCTTTCTCGTGTTGCTTTGGAAAGCCATCAAATTGCTATTAGCAAAATTGCTATTTCCTGGGCATTTTTTATAGCTGAAAGCTGCAACTGAGTGGCACTCTAACTATTATGAGCCACCTTTTGATTTTGATTCCTGCTTTTGGTTTATATCAGTCTGTCATTTTGTACATCCACACACTAAGCAAGTAAGAAATCTTTTTTTTTTCCTGTAAAAACAGAAACAGATGGACATGTTCGTTTTAGTGGTGAAGCCTGCATTAACACACATTGCAGTATATTGCAAGCTAGATTTAAGTCTCTTCACTAGACTCTTTCACCAATTGGCCTTGACTGCTGTGAGTGCTGCTTTCATTCTTTATGTGACTTCAGATACAGACAAGGACACGTGATGAGAACATCTTAAAGACACATATTGTACATTATTTATATCAGTAAAAGTCAATGTGCTTTAATGTTTTCTTTGGTTTGAAAGTGAATGGCATTGCAGCAGAACCAGCATATTAATGCACGCTGCATCCTGAGGGCTGTTGTCTGGGGGTTCTGGGCTCTCTCTCTCTCTCTTTTGAATTGGATTCCTTTACTTTATATTCTCTGGAGCTTCACACACAGTCCCAGAACACCTGCACGATCAGCCTTCAGTGGCATGAAGGTGCAGCCAGTTCAGGCCAGACCAAGCAGCAGTTGGGCAGAGGTCTGATATGGTTCTCCATTTATGAACAGACCATGATATTTGTGCAGTGATGAGATTTTGTGTAACGGGACTCAAACACTCAGTTCCCTCTCCATTAGCAATACTAATTAGCACCACTATCTCATTTGGATTGATGCTGATGCTCTTTAGATTGACACGCTCAAATTGCAGGTTTGCCTGGAGGTAGGAAGGCTGTCTAATAACTTGGATATGGATGTAATTAATATGATCTCCGCTATGACTGCTGAGGGGCTCCCGAGCACAGTGCTGAACCCCCCAAGTTGTTACAGTGGCACAACAGGTGTTTTCCAGACTCATGAAATTTCTGCTTAGATGGCTCTGTGTATTGAAGTGTGATATGTGGGCAGACAGTTTCTTCAGGCACCATTTCTTCATCTTGAACTTTTGTACTTTTTATCATGCAAAACACTTTGTGATATTTTTTTGTCTGTGAAAGGTACTGTTGAAATAAACTTTACTTATTTACCACTACAAATTTCAGCTGGTTTGCTTGAATGGATATTTAAGTAAAATCGGTCATTATCTCTATGCTTTGTGGTTAGGTGAATTTTGTACCAAAACTAAGAGTCTCCAGCTGGACAAAACTCAAAGTACATGGACATCTATCCAATAGGTGTTGAGACATTTATTACACAAGAAAAACAACAACAGAAAAACCAGTTAACCTCCTGGTGCTGCTACAGGAAAAGTCAGATGTCAGTAAGCTTCATCCTCTGGGGGCCATGAAAATCTATACCAAATTTCACGACAGTCCATTCAGCAGCAGTAGAGATATTTCTGCCAAAGTGATTCAAACCAATTGACCATCAATACTCCCTAGGTGATGCTGCAGGCGCAAGTAAAAAGCAAACACACGCTATCTTAGTTTCACCTCAGTTCAGCAGTTGGTATAAATGTGAGCATCATTTTCAAAATGGGATAAAAGAGTCATCAAATTTACACAAACAGCTTCAGCAGTACTTTGAAGAAAACTGCTGCTTGCTCCTGCAGAGAACCACTGACTGGGAGAGAGTGAGGTAAATACTGGACCTTTGCTGCAAACCACTCATATTATTCTCCGGGGTATTGGAACTGATAGTGGACGTTAGCAGATAAGGCCAGAAAATGATTTTGGGGTGAACTATTCCTTTAAAGGTATTGATTCACAGGTGACAGGTCAGCACCCGTTTGTGTCAATGTGTTGCTTACTGGAGCTCATCTGGGGTAACAAGACATTTATTTTATTCCAGTTTATTATTAATTATGCTTGTCTGAAGCTTTATAAATGTATTACTCTGACAAGCATTAGAGTGTACAGTATTCGTCAATAATAAATACTTTCTGTGGGGAATTCCATTTAAAATTGCAACCAGTCATGATGCTTCCGGGTATTAAAATTTTTATGATTTTGTGCACTCATAAATTAGGAAGGCAAATCAACAGAGACTAATTGCATCTACAGGAAAAATGACAACATACAGAATGTATATTTTATTGGATCCTCTTTTTTTTTTTATAAATATTCTAAACTCACAGCCTCTCATGTTTGACAGGCAGTTTTCAGTTTAGACACAAAGTCAATTTATGTCCAGAAGTCATGAGTTATTGACCTTTTTTTTCAATATTCAACTCACATTTGCTTGGCTGAAAATATATCATACAGTTTGACAGCAGAAAAGAACCTAAACATCTAAAAGTTGACATAATGTAAACACCTAGTTTAAGTAAGCTTGTTCTTGCAGTCAATCCTTGTTTTCACAACATCTCAGTAATAAATAAAGTATGAAACTTGCATGCTTTATGAATTGTTATGCTCAGTCTAATTTGTTGTTTAAAAATGCCTTTAATTGCGTGTGTAAACCACAACGGCTAATCAGAGCAATATGTTTTGCTTCTCAACATTTTTACTCATTATGTAAATTCATTTACTGGATCAGATTAAAAGACACAGGAGCTCAGACAAATTAATATATGAATAACAAAGTTCTGCTGCATATACTGTGTTTCTTTTGAATGAATGTGCATAAATTCTACCTGTAAAAGCAGTGATACAGTTAAAAAATGTGAAAGGTTGGAGGTGGGCTCGTTGAACAGATGGTAAATAGTGGTATAAGAGCATGCAGATAAGGGGCAGATGAAAAAGGACAGAAGAACAAGATAAGATACAAAATTAAGCTAGAGAGTTTTAGAATAGAAGTAAAAAGAGTTATGCGTTTCTTGTGTCATGTTTGTTCAGTTGTATTGTATCATAGTTTATGACCTTTATGTCATTTTTGACCTGTATGTCATGTGACAACTGAGTCGCTCTGGGCAACGATGCAATAATACCTTAAATTCAACAAGGCGAGGTCAAAACCTAGTACAGGGCTGGACGGCGAATGTGAGAAATCGAGGACATAGTTGACAACTGTTGTGGAACCACTGCAAACAACTGTCGCATCTGCATTCTGCTGGTTTCAGCCCTTTATCTGTTTGCCTCTCTCCTACTCTGTGCTCGCATATACAGTGTTTTAATACAGCTGAATTCCCAGTGAAGCTTTGCTCATTTACATATTATTTTTCTGTCTTTATTGTCAGAAAATGGAACAACAGTGTTCAACAACCGTATTTCCTCAAAAAGTTACTGGGACCTCTTTTGATATGTATATGATATGTATAATTGGTCATAGTGTGATTTTAGTATGAAGCCTCATTTTCATTTGTACTTGTTTGCCATGTTAAAGTTACTGCATTACATGTTAATACAAACTCACTTCCTTTAATCGCTTCAAAATAAAAACCTTCTAGAGTTTCAGTGTACAGAAACCCTCGATTTCTAATCAGGGCTTTTATTGCTGTGCTGCAGTAGGCGTATTGTCTCATTTCCGGTTGTTGGTGTTTCTGTTGTTTATATGCTACTCAGATCTGCTAGTTTCTTTATCTTAGCAGTTACTGGCATCTCTCCCAGTCTTGTTTGGAAAAAAGTCTCAACAAATGCGCTAAGTTGACGACACTGCAGGCTCTAACACCCCCCAAATAGAAACCGTTTCAGTCATGTTCTGGTCCAGCCAAAAATCAAAATGAAGTTTTGTGTTCCAAAGTTACATATCCACCATTTGTGACTTGTTGCAGTGGTGATGCAGAAAGTGGATTATTTTTCTCCTCTTCTCAGAAATGACTTGTCGCTGTTCACTGTTGCGGTCTCTTTTGTTGTTCTCTTTCTTTTCCAGTGATGAAGTTTAAGTTTCTGTAGGCAGCACTGTTTTGTTTGTTGTATCTGCTCTGTGTGGCAGAGAAGAACCAGACACATTTTTTTAAACGAACCACTTTTGTTATAATTATCAACTTTTTAAATTACAAACTAATTGTTAGTCAATTAACAAAAGAAAAAATGCCGGACATTTGCTTCTTTTCTTGGTTTAATATAATATTAAAATAAATATCTTGAGGGTTTTTTAAGTACTGGTCCAACAAAACAAGTATTTTGATGAAATGATATTTAGAAAATTGTGATGGCCATTTTTCACACTTTTATTTTACAGACCCACTGTAAATCAATTAATTAAGGAATCTGCAAATTAATAATAGTTATGCAAATAATCACCAGTTGCTTCCCTACATAGATGACAATCTCTGAGTTCAATGATACACACAATTTTTCTTTAACTTGAATTTTGGATAAATATAGCAAATTTAATTTTATTACTAATTTAATTACACCACTTGGATCACTCATTGATTTTCATTGTGGTAAAATGGACCTTGGGCTTGATGTTTCTTATTGTAGCTAGGCAGCAGATATTAGCTTACTGCAAGTACATCAGTGTGGGTGTATATGTAAATTGTGCATAAATTGACCAATGTATTTCTAAGCTCTCTTAAATCGATATTGATTTCAGCATTGGCCCTAAAAAATCCTGTATTGCTCAAGCAATATTTCTTACATAGCATATATTCCACCAAACATCAAATCTAGTCATTGAATTTATAGATTCTTATTCTGGATCATAGTGGAGAGAAGGCTTTCCCAGCCTGCAATGGGCTTCAGATTCAACCAAACACCTTTGTACCTTTTGGCAATTTCAGTTTGAGTTTCATTTCAAGTTTGCAGTTCACCTAACCTGCATGTTTTTAGACTGTGGGAGGAGGCTGAAGCAGCTGGAGAAAAAAAACATGCAACTTCAACATAATGGCAGATTTACATATAAAAACTTAATCTTCATAAACTTAAAAAAAAGAGACAGTTGACCTGGTCAGGCCAGAGAAGGAGACAAGCCCAGGAACAGCAGGGTGGCAGCCAGCTCTAGCATATTAGCCTTCCAGCGTTGTAGTGATAAATCTCCACAATACTCAATCCCTGACCTTTCAGTCTTGCCAAAACTGCACAGGACGCCCACATTCCTTTCTCTGTCTCCATCTCTTCCTCTCGCTTCATCTTCATTCTCTTGAGTCTCCCTTTCAGAACCCAGAAGCAGACTGAAGATTCTCCTCTTTCTTCCAGACCGGTCCATGGCACCTCTTTGTGTTCATTAAAGGACAGTTTGATCTGGTTTAACTGCAGAGCTCCACTGGTAGAGGAACAGCAGAGGAGGACTTAATAGTTAGCGCAGCAATTAAAAAAAAAAATATATATATATATCTTTTTATATTGTATACTTGCTGATAGGAAGCTAGGAAGGCTGAAAACTACCCACACTAAAAACTGAAAAACCTTGAATACATGGCTTCCTGTAATCACTGCAGCTTTTCTAGGAGGTATCAAAAAACAAAATAGCAGCTTATTTCTGGCCAACTGTGCTTCTGCTCCCTGTTTTTTATTGCCCCCATTTTTTTCAGCTTCTATTTTCCTGCTCTCCTTTACTTCTGCCCGTCTCTTTCACATAGACCACATCTCATTATTTATCACTCTTCAAACCTCGCTGCTTATCCTCACTCTCTTCTGCTTTCTCCTTACCTTCTGTGCCGCTCTCTCACTTAAAAGCATGGCTCGGTGGAAACTCTCCTCCCAGTACCAGTGACCCAATTACTCTAAGTTGTCCCTCCCTTGTAGGATGCAGCAGTGTCCCTCCCTGGAGAGTCAGCCTGCAGCACACAAACGATCCATCACTCTCCGCTGCCACCTCCCTCTCAGCACATTTATTACTGTCACATGCACACACACACACACACACACACACACACACACACACAGGTTGACAGGGATACACACATTCCCTCACACACACGGATTCCCACTAATGCTTTAAAAACAGACATACACATCAATAAAACACAATTGCATGCATAAGTAGACATATGCATGAAGTAAATTTGCATGAATGTATATGCACACACATACACACACACATACATAGAGACTGTTGCATAATTACTGGTGGGCGACACATGTTGACAATTATTTCTTTTTGCTCTGACACCTCATCACACCTCCACTCTTTGTTTGTATAATCCTTTCTGAATTTTTCACAATCCTGTCATTAGAGTTTGATGAAGGGGGCAGGCGTCATGAAGGCAGCATGGAACCATTAATTTGTAGAAATCACCCTCTCCTGCTGCTGCGGGAAAAAAACATACACGGTGCTGGCAGGTGGGGTTGCACATAAAATGTTTTCATTAATCTGTGCACAGGAAAGTTGGTAACTGCAATCCATTACAGGTACTGAAAAAACACATTTTAGCACTCTGTTAACAACCACATTTAATATTAATAATATAAATTCAATCACTTTGAAGAATGAGTGAACCAAAAACCCTGCTCTTCATTGTTTTTGGTTTTTTTATTTTAAATGAAAATGTAAACTGGTTTTAAATGGATGCAAATAATATTAACAGGTGTTTTCATATTAGTGTCTCATCACACACTTGCAAGTTATGAAGTGACTACTAATACTATAGTTCTGTGTTTGGCAAGCTGGGTACAGAGAATAAAGCTCTACTGGCATTGACATTTTTCAACATTGAAGACTTTTCTAAAATAGGTTGGTGCTACACAATTGTGATTGTGTTCATTTTAGACTTTCTAGTTCCCCCTGTTCCCTTTAAAAGTCAGCACAGACGAGACAGTTTGCAAACGGTTGATCAATGGCACAAATTTGTGTCAAAGTTCACCAAAACTGAATTTCAAGAAAGAAGAATTTGCTGAGGGAAACTGTAGTTGTGGAGTTTGGGGGGATATTTTTCTGTGAATTCATCACCATGAGCAATGGCCTTCACATCACAAGTGGTAATTTCATCCATCATTTCAGTTTCTGTCTAAAATGTTACGACTGCTGGTGGGACTTTGGTGAGTTTTACTTTATATTCGCTTCATCTCAAAAATCTATTTGTTCAAATACTATGAATTAAAGTAAACAAATTAGCTCATGATTCTTGTCAAATCTATATTATTTATTCATGTAATTAATCACGAAACATGTTAATTAGGCCCACTATTTAGAGCACATAAGTCTGGTATAATATAAATTTAGAATTAAGCATTTGACAAGAAAGTAAATCAGTGATGAAAAGCTGCCAGGGTGGTAGGAAGTAGAGCAGGTGCTCGTCCACCAATCAGAAGGTTGATGGTTTGATCCCTGGCCACTACAGCCCGTGTGTTTAAAGATGCCTTGGGAAAGATACTGGACCCCAAATAGCCTGTGTTGGCTGTTCCATCAGTGTAAGGGTGTGATGTATGATTGTGCATGAAGCGGTGAATGTGGTATGTATTGCACTGAGCTTTGAGTGGTCTCTAAGAGGAGAAAAGAGCCATTTAAGTTCAGTCCATTTATCATTATTTTTTAGAAAATGAAGCACAAGAAAAGGAAATTACATTTTTCTGCTTTGTTGAATTAATTCTTAATAACTTATTGATCTGTCTCCATTATAAACCATTGTATTGGTTAAATCATCTTTGCTAAGCAGCTCAGACAGGGCTCAGTACACACTCTCATCAACAGTATTTGGAGTACAATGTGTAGAGGACACAGACCAAGCCCCAGCAGACCATGAACACACAGTGTATGACAGTTTGGGGATGTTAGCCTTTCTCAGCACCTAGCAACTCTGTCAAATCAGCAGAGGAGGGAAGAGTAAATAGGGCACATTGGGGAAACATGATTATCTCTAAGCAATAAAGTAGACCAGTCAATAAACACTAATAAATTAATGGAGACAACAGGGGGCAGAGCTCCATCCCTAATTCTGGGCATTAGTTTAATGATCAGAAATGCTGAAACAGGCCTCAGTTGAGTTAAGCCAATGCATTGCCTGCTAGACCTTTAATGGGTCCAGAGTAGGTGTCGACTCCTGTCTCACTCTCTGTATATGTGTGTGTGTTTTCCTGCCTCTAATTATTTCTTTGTGTGTCACTCTCTTCGCTTCTGGCTTAGAAGCGTCTTCTACTCCTTGTGGCTCACAGACTCCATGGTGATTGACAGATGCTGGGAAAGGAGGCAGAAGGGTTATCAGCCCATCTGACAATCAAAGCCTGTTTAAAGTAGCAGCACCAAGCCTTGCACAGGGAATAGACCTAGAAGTTGGGAGGAAAGAGGGAGTGAAGTTTAATAGATGATTTTCAACCCCTTTTTTTTTACTCATGAAGGCTTACAAGTAATGCACTTTTCCTGCCTGCACACTCTATGGATAACATGAGAAACTTGATAGACCCAGCATGGGGTGATTCATGGACAAATGGCTCAGAGATTAAACCTATGGTGGTTTCCTTATGCTACCTTGACTGAGTAGATGCTCCCAAGAGAGACAAACTTTCTGCTTCATGTTCTCCCAGCAGTGCATCTTTCCAAGCAGGTGGGCTGGATGAACCTAATGTCCCACTGAGTATAAAGGGGTCTGAGCTTCTTGTTGTGGCCAAGAAATCTGGTCACCTGCTTGGAAAACACCTCTGTAGATTCCTAATAAAAGAGTCTTTTGATACTGGACCTGCTGCATCTCCCCTTTTTTCCTTTTGTCTGCCCCATTGTCCTCTTTACCTGTCATGGCTGCCCAAGGCTGGGCAGGGAATTTGGCAAGCTGCCTCTGTTGTGTTGATGCTTTTCCCTGGACAAGCATGCTGTGCTGGAGATGTTCCAGATGGTGGAGGGAAGGCAGGAAGTTGTGCTCTGTCCACAGGCTAGGAGTTTCAGCCAAGCCCCCAGGTACACCACTGTTGGACACACCAGCTGAAATTGCATGACACATGAGGTGCTTGGAAACCAAAAGACATTCTGCATCAGTACAGTGTGTGATTCCGCTTGTCATATATTTAATAGTAATAGTAGGTTTATAAGCTCCACTGTATCAACATGCGAGTGTTGTGACTTATTGAAATGCTGCTACAAACTGTTGTGAATAGATGTGAAGTTTGGGGTCTGCAGACAAGCTACCCAGCACTTGTGTTAAAATAACGTATTGATCTTTTATAGAGTGCTGTTTTTGACTGGGGCAAGCCAAGTTTAATACATTTAATCCAACTATGTATATAGGTTGCAGACAACAAAATGCATACTCAAGGGGTTTCTTTACCAGCAAGGTTGAAGTTACACAATGACTATAACAGCTGCAAAACAATGCTGAAAATGTAATGAGTATAACACAATCTCAGTCGTTACTTTAGCTGTATCAAACTTTAAGCCATTAAGTCCAAGAAAAAAACAGAAAAGCACTGTCAGAATATTGATTTCATGCCATTCGTGTGTGGGAAGGCGGTCAGCTCAGCCAGAGAAGGATACTAGTTTGCAAAGTGCTGTGGGACCAAAATCACAGAAGCCTGACAACTTTCTTGGCATACACTATGTGGCTAGTTATAAAGAATGGGGAAATATTTAATAGAAGAAACATAAAACGCACAAACAGATTGACAACCCCAAATGCTCTTGTCAAACAAAAACAAACAAAAAAAAAAACACTCTATCCCAGTCACAAATTAGCAGGAAAAACAAGCTAGCACCTGATTTAGCATAGCAACAGCTATTACACCACACAACTTTTTTAATGATTAAAAAATGACTTGCAGTGTGAATGTTTCCAGTAAAATGTATCAATCATCACCAGCAGTGACCAGCAGCAAATTTTAGCATTAATGAGAAGTCAATATCAAATGAAACAGTGAAGCATCATTTTCCAAGCTTTTTTCCTGAAGTGTCTATATGTCCTTATTATTGTTGATCTCTACTTAAATTCTCTAACAGGATAATGAAATCATCCTTGAAACCTTGACATCAGTCGTAGGTGTATACACTAACGTACTGATAGAAAATAATCTTTTCACAAATGTGAGCATATGCACATATTGTTGAATTTGTAGACAACCAAACACTAATCCCTGGCAGTGCTATTCAGCACAGGTTTGTTTTTCCACATATCAGCAGGCCTGTCAATCAGTCTGAAGGTGAGAAAATGGTTTCAGTCCCAGAAAATGAAAACATTTAAAAGCAATGATGTGGAAAAACTTGTGCCAAGTATTACATATCACTAATGTAGTTTGGATTGAGGGGAGGTCTGACTCTCACCGCGGCCACCAATGCTAAAAATACTGCAGGGTTGATAAAGTTACCCACCATAAGGCCACAGGCTGACGGTAGATCTGACGTTAATCCTCTGGGCAGCTTTTCAGAGCGCTGATTTTGTTAGAGCTCTGAAACATCATATCACATTTCCAAACATTTTTTGTAGCTGATCCTCAAGGCGCAAATTACGTCTCTGAGGCACAGAGGACTGTTTCGGCACACACTGTGCTGTCTGTAAACACTAGCAACATGGGAGTGACAGTGAATGCTGGCTGGCTCTACAAAAAACTCTGCTCCAAAAGATGCTCTGTGGCAGTTCTCTGTACCTTTCTGTTCTTCCCCACTGGCCTCTGTACACCACAGGCTCATTTGTAAAAGAAGAAAGACCTCTCTTAGAACGCTGCTCTCTTTTTATGAAAGGAAAGAAATTGGAGATTATGTGAGCTGGGTTAATTTTAAGTTGTGAGGAAGCAGTGCATAATATGGTTCATGTTCCCCTCAAAGTGTGTGTATTGTGTCATGCATTTGTGTGTGTGTGTGTGTGTGTGTGTGTGTGTGTGTGTGTGTGTGTGCGTGCTCACTAAATGAATGTGTATCATTTTCTTTTTGTGTGTGACCTTTTGTGTCGCTGTGTGTGCACCCCGGCACTCATTTTAAGAGTGGGAATGAAAGCTTTGTATGTAACTGTGTGTATGTGTGTATTTATGTGTGTGTGTGTGTGTGTGTGTGTGTGTGTGTGTGTGTGTGTGTGTGTGTGTGTGTGTGTGTGTTTGTGTAAACATCAGTTTACCAGTGTGAGTATGTGTGCATGTGTGTCACCGTGCTCCTGTATGGGGAGCTCAGCAAGACAAAGAACCCATTGAGTCATTGCGTGAGACTCCCATTACAAGCAATAGCTCCTATTTCCAGAGCTCCCTCGCTCTCATTATGGGCTCACACTGCAGACAGAATATGGCTGACATTTAGCCATTATGCTTTGCCACCATCCTATCCTGTCCTGGCTTCTCTGCACTAATCGACTGTGTTAACAAGCAGGTTAAAGACCATGGTAAACAGCATTAATGACAGGCATGTGAAAACAGTGAAGAAAAGGAAGCCTTTGCATAAATGGAGCGGGTTAAGGCCTGCTCAGAATCAGGGAATGGATTTAGCCAGGAAACCAGGGGCTTCTTTAAGTTTCTGAGGATATATAGAGCTGCGCTGCCCATGATCTTAGGAGGTTTGGAAGGGGCGTCGCCTCCTCTGAGAGTCACAAAGTCCACGGCAAAGCAATTAACACTGAGGCCCTTGATGACCTCAGCATGTAAGGCAGGGGAGCAGAAAGCAGTGTGACATTTGTCTCTAGGACACGCAACTGCCCTGCTCTGCTATTGAACATGATAATTTCTCTTGTCAGGATGTGATTATCTGCCCTGGGCTTGCTCGGTCTTTTTTTCCCCCCCAATTATGGTGCTCTGAGGGAAAAAGCCATCAGGACATGGAGGCAGGATGCGAGCATCGCTTTCTTCCAGACATGTCCTCTCACTGGGAATGGGACAGAGCTCTTCTGATGTTGCACATTAATGATGAGCGTCATGATGCGCTGTAGAGGTCTAAAAATGTTCTGCTGCAAAGTGTTTTCCAGCTATGTCCACAAGGCCACCACAGTAATATGAAGCTATCCACTGGTATGAGACGAAATAACTAGGAGCGAAAAAAAAAAAAAAGTGAGTGAAAGAGATAAAGTGAGAGGGAGACACAGAGAGGGAGGGAGGGAGGGAATGGCTGAGCTGACTGTGCCCAGTCACCATGGCAACCTCTTTGACATGCAGCTGCCATACCTGCTGCCAATATCAGAGCTTTACTTAACCATTTACTTTGTATCTTTGTATAAAAGATACACAGAGCATTGCATATAAATAGGGAATATCATAGTTGTTGAATGCATATACACAGCATGTGCAATCTTTTCAGCCTGTCAGTATTAATGTACCTTGAGTGCTTGCAGTAATTATGTCTGAAAGCTGGTGTTTGCTGGAAAAAGCTGCTTTAAAGGGAGTTTTCAGACACCTCTCACTAGTAATTACTTTGAATTATTGCTGTACTTTAAGCAGAGGTGCCCTGGTGAATGCGTGTGTGTGTGTGTGTGTGTGTGTGTGTGTGTGAGTGAGTTTTTCGAGGTGTGCATTTTCCAATGAAAAGGTAAGGCTACAGGGCAGATTTCTGAACTTAATTCATGCCTCATCTTACCAGAAGTTCCCCCTGTGTTGTGGTGTTCCGTGTCAAAGTGTTTGTACCTGCTATCAAAGATCTGTCAGCTCTAAGTTGTGCAGAGTGACCAGTGGGTCCTGCCTGAGGGCGGGTGACATCTGTCCAGCCTCACAAACTGTGACAAAACACCTGCGGCTTCCAAACATCTACACGCACAGCGCTGCATGAACAAATGTGATCCTTGCTAACTTTAGCGTGATATAGACGTGTTATGCACATGTGTACACACACTTGACAGCTTTCACATGCACATGCCTGCATGAGTGTATACACACATATATGCATCCCATAAGACAGAAGCACTCCCACCGGGCCTTCAACACCTTGAAAAACGCCTGCGGCGATGTCATTTTCCTCTGGGTTCTGCAGAGCTGCTGTGTTTGGCCCCAAGAGATGCCAGCACTCCAGTACAAACACATGGACTTTCATAAATATACCCACACATGCACAAACATGCGTGCACCTCCTCGAACACATGCCAACCACGAAGGATGCATCTGAGATTTGAAAAAAAAGCTGCAAGTTTCATAAACACACCAATGAATTAATAATGTTGCTGTCAAAAGCAACTCTCCAGCCATGCTGCTGTATCCGGGCAAAACTCTACTCATATGACACCTTCTTGTCACTCACTCTCTTCACTCAGGGATTGGAACCAAGGTCGTCATATAGCAAGCAACAAGTAAAGTTGCATTTGCTTTTATCTTTCACTACCCTTAGGCAAACCAGGCAACTTCAATTTAAATGTCAATATGTCCTTTCAATGTCATTCCTAGACAATAGTCTTACTTAAGTTAGTTGCTGCAGTGAATAATCTGAGTCATGCGAAGCCACTGACAGCTTAAATTAGAATTGGGTTGGAGGTGAAATGAAAAACAAATTCTTTTACTTGCCACGAAAAGACCTTGTTCTCCATAGAGGTTAGCGAGCAAGGTAGCTAAGAAGAAAACGGGAGTGAAATGTAAAGTAGTACTGGAGAGCGGCTATGTGTTTGCTATGATATGACTCTGTAATATTGATTTATATGTATGTGTGGGTATAGAAGCTAATTAGAGCTTCTGTATAAGAATTTCTGAACTTGCAGATTGACATCTTTTCATTTAAATAATCTTTGATGGGACATGCAAGTGGGAAAGGCAGATGGAAGAGCGGATAATAAAAGTCATTTTTATGATCTCAAAGAAATTATTCTGAACATCAATGATTTTACAAGTGGAAACTGAGTGTGCGACAGACAACTGCCCTTATCGCACATAGGCAGTTTTTACATGCTAATGAGAAAGAGAGTCTACAGATGCTTTAGTGGCTCTGGGAGGCTGTATTGCTCAATGTAAAGAAATGTAAAGGGATGGATAAAATTAGAGGTCCAACACAGAGGGGGTTGTCTGAATAATTCTTTAGAAAGAACAGAAGGGTTTATCAAAATGTGAGCATGTAAGTGTTAAAAGATATCCGTGGCAGCATAGTAGCCCGTAGTTTATTTGTGCAAGGGTAGAGAAAATAGAAAGTTCAAATTCTTAGCTTACTAGCAAGATTTAATATTGTGTGTAATTAAGGGATAAATTACTTACTCTCGTTCAGAGCAAGACACAGAGAGAGAGAGAGAGAGAGAGAGAGAGTGCACACCAATATAATACTAACCTTCACCTGTCAAATTATTAACATAATATAATTATAGCTTACATTAAGTTTCTGCTATGACCTTACAGTACATGTGGCCTCCAATATCCAGCTCCAGTGTGTTCACCAAATAGTTGCTAACTAACTTTTTCACTGAAACCAGCTGCCTGCTGCGACCACAAAACGACACTGTGAGAGCAGTGAGAGCGAACCAGACTATTTATGGACCAGACAGCTAAACAATGAGTTTAACCTCCCTGTAAAGCCCGGTAAAACTGAGTGGAGCTGCAAACCCACTTAATAATTCTCTGTAGGTTCAATACTACACGTGATCACATTGGCACTTGACAAGTTGCTGTTGCAAATTATGGTTTATAGCCACAATATGTAGCCTATGTAATTACTGGTGTGATCATAGCATGCTAACATTTTCTAATTAGCATAAAACACAAAATACAGCCTAAAGCTTGAAGGTATTTCCACGTCTGTTGGCCTGGGATAAAAACTTGGGGTGGGTTGAAAACAACAATAAAAATGACAACACTAAAAGCAGAACAACTTTGAATAGCTGTATTCAGGAGTTTTCAGCAGTTTGCTTTTCAGGTCTGTTACATCCAACTGTTTCACTCAGACTCCACCAAACTTTGTCCCACAAGACAGAGGGAATGTGCGTTGGTACCAAAGCGCAGCTTGTCTGACAGAAAGTACTGTGTGAAAAATACTGGTTTATGAGCTAATGTTAGCATCTGTCAGCTAACAGTCGACTCAGCACATTATGCCCTGAATCTGCTCCTCTGTGGCGCTCCCTGAATTTGATTCAGAGCCTCCTTGTGCTATTCTGATAAAAACAACTCAGGAAGTATTTTCAGAGAAAGCGACTGCTTTGACCACAACAACAACAACAAGAGCAATATGAACACACACATTCCCACAGTGGCTTGTATCAGTGCTAATCACCGGCTAGTTAGCATGTTGGGAGTTGATGTGCTTAAGTATTTCGGTACCATTTCATCATCATCAGAAGCTTTTCGCCCGCAGTAAGTGTTAGGTTTTCTCATTGCAGAACATGTTTTCTTTTTTCTTCCTGCAGTTAAGGCGCACTCAAGCCAGAAAGAAACATGTGTAATATCCACATGTCTACAGGCAACGTATAAGATCAGTTTAACAGAAGCAAATGTCTTGATTTCAGACTAGGATTTTAACAAATAATGGAAAATACTTGATGGTTGTAGTTTATTGTTCTGCTGGTATGACCTTGAGGATGTATTCCCCTAACAAGCCTGCACTTTTTAACCCTATAGGCTGGCACCAAATTAAACTAGCTGCGAAGGGACTGTTGTTGCTTTCATAAACACACTAACACCTTCAGTTGCCACATCAATCTACTTTGATGCACTTTGATTGCAAAAGAGGGCAAAAATGATTATTTTTAGTGAATTTTACCTAAGAAAAGCTGACCATTCACTGTGCTGGTGCTGATGCTTCAAATGTTCCACCTGCAAAGCAGAGGGACTGGATTAAAAGCAGAAAATAACATGCATCAGTTACTGCTGTCAGTGTGCTAATTCTTATTATATCCAAAGCCTTGAGACTAAATGTAAGCATACACACACAGGTGCTGAATATATACTTGGTCCCAAAGCTAGAAAAGCAGTATCTGCAGATACTTAGATCTAAATAACATACTGTCTGACTCTACAGAAAATGTGAGTTTCTGATGATCCTGGAAATGCTCGTGGGATCTGTTGAGCAATTGCTACAGAAACTGAATTATTGTTTGTTATTGTTAATCGTTTTTGCTTTTATCTTGTGGCAATTCGTTTTTGTTCATAAACCTCGTATTGTTATTTGTATTGCTTAGACATGAATATGTTAGTCCAGTAAAGCTCATTTAATTTGAATTTGATAAAGGAACAAAGAAAGAAACAGAGACAGAGCCAGAGAGAGCCAGAATACAGAGCCAGGGACAATATTTCTGCCTAACTCTGACAGACTTGAGACTTTCACATCTCTGCCTACTTTGAAAAGTCATGATTGGAATACTGAATATGAATATTCGTATTCTCGTTCCATTGTGTGCTTATGTTGGCAAAAGCACTTCAAACCCCAAAGACTGACAATTTCAGCAGTCCATATTTTGTGCTGTTGAGGCGATACGGTAAGTGAGATAGAGGGTTTTGTTGCAGCTCATTGCATAATGTCAATAGACAATTAGGCATTTACCGAATTCTACCCGCAAGCTAATTAGAGCTACGTAATTAGCGGAGGGAGAGTCTTAAGTGTTCCCAAATGGAGCAGCAGATAGCCACTTAGACAGTGCTGTGCTGTGTAAGTGGCCTGACACTCCATTCACAGCCCCAGAGACACTTAGACGAGCACTAGAGGTGCTTGACAAGGCTCAACATTGCGTTAAGTCAGGATAAGTGGTGTTCAGTGGTGACAAGAACGTGGTGCTGCTTTTTTTTTTTTTTTTTTGGGGGGGGGGGGGGTAGTCAGTGCTTTTTCAGTATGGCCTGAACTCACATGGAGGTGAAGGACTGAAACTGTAAGGCTTCACACTTTACTTCACTTCAGAGAGGAATGCCGTTGGTCTTTGGAGAGTTTTCTCTGGGCGTACTTTTTCTTTTGAATGACAGTTTCCATATGAACATCATAGTAAAGGCTGACTAAACAACTTTTGAACATGCCAAACACAACTTTTCTTACTTACACATTCCAGTCGTGCTCATCCCCTTAACCTCGCCTCATCTTAGAACTCATCTTACTCCTTTGACTCTATCCCCCTGTCTGTCTCCCTTGGGTTCGTTTCAAAAATGCCTCATCTCTTTTGCTCTGATGGACTTCCAACTGTGATGTAAGAGTTTCTAAGACTCGCATGTCTCCTCGCATCGCCCCTCTCTCTCCATCTCTCTATCTATCCACACTCCTTCTTGTGATGTGCTTGAATCAACAATTCAGTCACATCTACCCTTTGCTCTCTAGCTCCTATCCATCGGTTTATTCACGATTCTTTGTCTTGTTTCTGTGAATGAAAGGAGCACATATGTGAAATGGCATATCCATGATGGTGATTGGACATTTTCAGGAAGTGTGACATACATGCTTTCTCAGTACTAATAAAATTAAATTTATGCAATACATCTGATAGGTAATACTTTGTATTAATTCCACACTATGCAAATGATGATACATTTATAGAATAGTACATTTTTTTATGGGGGCGTCATTTTTAGTATTCAGATCAGGAAGTGGATTTTTCCATAAAATCCTTGAAGAAAAATATTAAATAAGTTTCTTTGTGCACACAAAGTACTGTACCAGCCTTTTCCTATTACTTTTCATGTCCACATATCAGCCTAGATCTACCATTTTATCAAAGAGAAACTAACACATGGCATGAAATTGAAGTATCACACCTGTTCCAAAGCCTTAAAGACACCATTTGACCATCAGGTCAGTAATAATGTACTGTCTTACTGTGAGCAGCCACAGTCTTTTTTTGTGATTTTTCTGTGCTCACTGTGACTGTTACTGTCCTCGCTCTAATATTTAAAACTAACCAGCTGTGCTGAAGAAAGCACTTGATGTGTGCACAAAATTGTAGCAAATAATATGTGAGCCCAGCACTGTTGAATAAGAGAGTTGCGACTCTGCCATATACTTCTGTTGTATTTGGAAATTGCAGAAATGATGATGTCACAGTTCCAAACACTACATGTCTCCAGCACTGAACACCCAAGCACACCAGCTGGTAAGTTAATGAAATTACTGCATTTTTTAACATTTAAAGACAGTAGCTGACCTCTCATGAATCTAGACAATAGGAGTATTTTATGTAACCAGCTTTAGTTGGTGTTTATAGTAAGATAATAGCTTATTCCAGCTGCAGTTAGCTAACGTGAGCAACACTATGCTTGCTGCCATAATCAGATGTCACTTGGCCTACATTTACCTCAAATTAATTGCAGTAATTGGCATGCATTGTTATACAAAGTTTATCTTCGGTTTATAGATTTGTTCTTAAAGTTAGCAACACATAGTTGTGACAACATTAGTGCACCTGATTTCAGTGAATGGTTGCCGGATAACATGGTTAGGTTGTATCTAGAAAAGTTGTCCCTCGGTTAATTCAGTCATTACACACACCGTTTGTTTGACAGTGCATCAGTGATGGGTGATAAAATCAGCAACATGAAAGTGGATAATCATAGTAAAAAAGAAAGTATAAATGCAGATGGCTAATTACTCCTTTGAAGGGCTGACATGTAAAACCAGGGGAGACTGATTTTGATGACCTAACAAGCCATTGTGGAGCTGGAACTGTAGCCCGGCTTTGATTAGATCAATGAAACAGTTATATGGGCACATAAAGATTTTATTGATTGCAAGCTAAAGAGAACATTACAATGTGCTTATTGGACCAACACCACTTCAGTACTTTTGGATTTAATTTATTAAAATAACATTTTTTTCTGTCTCTTTTAGGAGGTGATAGAGAAGTCTAAAGCAAGGGATATCCCTGTAGTCACTGATGCAGTGAGTCTCAGGTTCCAGGTGTTGAACAGATGGAATTTTATTTATTTATTTTCTTTTCTTCATTTAATGTAGGCAAATAATACACATAGCACACACAGCAACATGATAACATGACAATATTAGCAATTGTAGCACTTCTATGTGAACAGAAGGACATATAGAGACGTTATAACCTTATGCCCTCTATATGCATCTGTCTTATGTATTAAAATTGTGGCAAAACAAGAAACACGCTTCATATGTGGCTGCAAAGTGCTGACAGTGTTTGTTTTTGTAATTTATTCAATGATGGCACTTGTTGTGATGTTGTGACAGCAATTGTTTTCTACATCACTTCCACATTTCATGCAGCAGCCTGGTCAGTTTTAGACTTTGGATTTGGTCTTGATTTTCAGACACTGTTAGACTTTGATACAGACTGTCTTTGGTCAGCAAGGCTCTGTGTCCCATGATGTGACGTAGGCCTGCTGATTAGGACTGATCCACTGTGTATTCTGGGTAAATGAAGACCTCGTAGGCCCCATATTCATGGCAGCACAACAGCCAACTCAGGCGATGCTCTGACAGTTTCGTATTTTCCTGACTTTAAAGCGATCTTTGCCTGTGTGTGTGGTATTTTGGTGCCCAGCACAGAGAGCACAGTGTACAGATAGAAGGATCATTCAAATGAGGCAGCGCAAAGAGAGCTGTTGGTATTTTGGTGGAAAATGGCTCTTAGACTTTGCACTGAGACATCTCAGAATCAACATCAAAAATTAATGTTTGAGGCAGGTACACTGATAAACCAGCCTGCACTGATCTATAAATGAATATGAGTGAGTCTGACAG
Organism: Trachinotus anak; assembly: GCF_046630095.1. Lineage (NCBI taxonomy): Eukaryota > Metazoa > Chordata > Actinopteri > Carangiformes > Carangidae > Trachinotus > Trachinotus anak. The sequence continues at coordinate 1,490,489 of NW_027273882.1, read as the reverse complement.
CATCTGTTATCCACAGCTGATTTATACAGTCAAATTGGACTGATTGTTGTGAAATTAATCTGATTGTCAAAACGTTCCATGAGTTTGCCCACACTGAACATCTGAACACAATTCACATCACAATTCCTGCTTGCACAGGCTTTCAGCCAATCAGTTTGTCCAATCTTTAGCCCACAGAAGAGTTGGCTCATGTCCTGGAGGAACTTGATGACCATTTTTGGTACTCTTCCATCTTGTCCCTGCTTAGTGCCATTACTGGGGGCTCAGAGGACATTATGTCAAACCAGTTCTCCACCTGCTTCAGAGTAATGCTCTTGTCCAGTTAGGGGGGGAATCATTGCTCCAGCTCCACTATGTATTTCAGACCTGCACTTGCTGCCCTGCTGAAGGCGTTCATCGCAGGGCCCCCATTCATCTTGTCGAAATGACCGGGCTGAGGGGATTTACATTATACATTTGGAGCAATTTCCAATGACATCCCCTCTTGAAAATCCATCAAATCTTTCAGTGGACCAGTATGTGGCCTTCCAGTGGACACGTGTTGCCGCTCCTGTGTGGCTGGGTAACATCACGTGCCCATAGAGCTTCCCTGTTCCCAGGTGTAGCTCCATGCTCAGTGTGAGCTCATCCAGAGTCAGCACACACTTCCTCCCCATCTCTGTCAGGCCATATACCTTCAGCTCCAGCATGTCAAACACCTCCCCTAATACTACTGGTTCCATCTTTATATACTGCAATCTTCTTTGCAGGGAGAGAAATCTCTGTGTCCCAAAGCCACCTGGCCTTTTTAACTATGTTGTTTCTCCGTCTCATGCCCCTCTTACTCTTCATTCCAATAGCTTTTATTAGAAAACATTGCAGCAATTTCTTTCCATCACTAAAATTTCTTTTTTAGGATGGCATTCATTTTTTGTTCTCATTTTAGGGCTCCCTCTACTCTTTCTGTCTGACCTTTTTGTATTTCTAACTGGCTCCTGGCTCAGTCGGCCCCCTCTTAGTCTTCTCAAAGTTTTCACCTTCCTTCTCCTCTCTTCCCCACTTTCCCATCTCTCACTTTCCTCACTTCCTCCCTCAATCTCTGAGTTGATGACATGGCGTTGTTACGTTTACAGAGAAGGTGTGTAGGCCAGTCACTGAAATTAGAAATATTGAATAAAATATTACTTCACATTATTCATACTGAAGTTCATTTCAGGACAATCTGTGTGGTCACTGGCCACTTCACAGCACTGGAGGTTCTGTGGCACTTCTCACTGCAGGACCCTTTCTCCTCATGGGCTCAGAGCGATGCACAAATATGGTTGGAACAGCATCAGCCCTCAGTTTCACTTGGCCTTGTTTTGTTCTTGTGAATTGCTTTCCCTCAAATGTCCCTGCAGAGTGGCTGATGAGTTATTACCCCATAACTGTCAATGACAATTTCATTGCAGTCATGTACATATGCCAGTAAAATATGTTGGGCCTTGATCCATAAATGAAATGTCCAAACGTGCAGTATAAACGTAACTTACTGCTGTAATGTAATCTCTCACAATGGTCAGGTTGGTTCTGCTGACCTCGGCCAACCATCAGTATCTTTTGGGAAGCCATACATCCAGATCCCTGTCTTGGATGGATTGTTGCATCCTAATGCCACTCAACCAACCATGGTAAGACATCGGTCTATAAAAGTTAGATGTTGTGATTATACTTTCATTTGCAGATGAAAACCCTGCCTTCCAACTCTTCCTATCCAACTGCAGGCCCATAAATATAGTGTTTTTGTTTGGTTGATGCAATGCACTTTAATACATTTTTTTGACCCTGCACCCTCTTGAAGTATCAAAAACTGTTGTCAGCCTCACATCACTTTGTAGCTATAGCAGATTACATGAATCCTAGGGTGAGTTTTCCCCTTCATCCTCATGCTAAAATCAACTTCCTGGGGGATAAACACTGGAACATCCTTAGGGGGGTTGCATCTTTGTCACCTTTTTCACCTCTGGTGAGTTTGCACTCCTGATAATGAATTGTTTCTGTGTTGTTACTTTTGTTATTAGGGAAATCGCTTGTCACCGGATATGTCCACATGGCATTGTCTAGTGGTGGCTGTCATGCGTAGAGGGAACTGTTGAAATATTGCCAGGGATTAACCCCTGATTCCTGATGGTCAGGAACACACCCCACGCCCACAATGTCTGAACCTTTGTAATCGGAGGAAGGAGAAGTTTAGGAGTTGGGCTAGCTTGCAGATGTAAGGTTGGTTTGGGATTTATACAGATAGGGCCATTTGAACAATGACACAATTTTTGGTTATTTTGGTTATGTCTCTTAACACATTAGATTTGAAATGAAACACTGATTAGGAGTTTAAAGTGCAGACATTCATCTTTAGAGTAAAGCTGTTCAGTAGTACTAAATGTAACCAATTTTTTTAGGTTTATAGGAACTTGTCCAGTAACCTCTGGTCCTCTGAAATTGGCAGTTTGTCAAATGGCTATAATTATTACATGGTTCAGTTGATACATCTGAAACTACCCACAAATTCAGAATGAAAGTTTGTATTTGAAGTCCATAGCCACGATACAATTTCAGGTTCAATGTACTGTAATATGCGGCCAAAATACACTGACAGGGACCTTTTTACTGCACAATGAGTACTTTTAACACTTCAAGTAAATTTAGCTGATATACTGATACAGCTAATTTACTTGAGTAAGGTTCTGAATGCATGACTTTTACTTGTAGTGGAGTATTTTCACAGTGTGGTATGAGATAGGTACTTTTACTTAAGTAAAGGATCTGAATACATACATCTGCTTCTGTCAGTGGTATGTCCTCACCCAAAAATTCAAGTAGCATTGCATGTGGCATGGAGTTTGGATGTTTTTGCTATCACTGCATGGATAAGCATTTGACTTTGTGAGTCTCATGTTTGTGTCTGGAGATGTTTTGAGCAGGGAAATGAAGTTGATTGAGCACTCACAGCCAGGTGTCCAGATCTCCTTTTCTTCCTACTGTTGTGGTGAAGAATGCAGTGGCTATTTTGAACACTTGTGTGTCTTCCCTGTCCTGCTTTTTGCCATCCCTCTCTCCCTGGAGCAAGTTGAATGAGTTTCTTTGAGGCTGTCCATTCAAGAAAAAACTTATCTACCCTCTCCCTGGATATTTTATATAATAAAATGTTTTGTTGAATGCAATTGGTTTTGCCTTGTTTATTTTGCACTATTGACAAAACTTCTTTCTTGGCTTAAATTGAGCAGTTGCTTGCATTGATTGATATTCACTTGTTGTGCATGTTTATGTCAATGTCATTATGGGAGAAATCCCCTTTCTCTTCAAAATTAAATACAGAAAAACTGTTTAATGCTGTCTCTCCATCACTCCCTAGAAAAAATACTATAGGTGTAGTCAGCGTAGTAATCAATGCACATTATGTGTTAGTATTTACAGAGAATTGCTGCAAATATAGTTGCTGCTGCTTTCCATCCTGCTTGAAACCACTCAAGCAAGTTGACAGTGCAGATTTGTGTGAAACCATTGAGAGCTACATGACCCACATGACCGTGCATTAAAGTGTGTCACTACTCTCTTATTCAACAGCACTTGGCCCAAATCTTGGTTACAACACAATGTGGTTACTTCATAATAAAAGTCCCCATGGGACTTGCTTATACAAAGCTTTTAACCTTGTAATGCCCGACCCCAGAAATAATGGACAGAAAATTCTGATTTCTTGAATCTGGAACCTTTATTTTGCCCTTTCACAAAATTTGAAAAAAAATGACAAAAAATTATTTGCATATAGGTTTTTCCAAATTTTATACACGATTTTACTAAATACTAAAATGCAAAAAATTATGTAATTATAACTTGCTTCAACAGATTAAGTGTTCATGTTAGAATATTACTAAAAATTTCAAAGAAAATGTCACTGGAAAATCGTAAAAATCGCAATTTTCTTTACCTTGATCCAGTGAGTTGGGAACTATCTGAAGGTGGCCAACTTGGATTGTCCCATGTACTGTGTTTGAATTGTTGTAGTGATAAAGGTATCCACCAGGGGTTGGAAGACAAGTATCAGATTGGATACAAGAGGGTTTTGAGTGAAGATTTTACCATAAGGTGATGCAATAGGTCTCAGAAATGCTTGTATCAAATTTGATGCATTTGGCATTATAGGGTTAATGTGAAACAAGCACAGCAGCCATGTAACACGGCAGATGCAGCCCTGAAACGGCTCTTTGAAGAAATTTGATCGGTGAAAATGAACATTTTCAGCTGAAATGCTTCTTGATCGACTCAGAAATCCATAAAGATTGACAGACTGGTGACAACCTGCTGCAGCTTCAGTCACACAAAAGGAAAAAATATCGCATAACACTTATGGAACCCTGCATTAAAAACATCCCTTTAAAATAGTTAAGCACCTTGAAAACAGTAGCTTCTCAAAACAACTTGTCTCTTCACTATCACTATCAAAATACATGAAACACTGGTATATAATAATATTCAATTCAATTCAATTCAATTTTTCAATTCAATTTTATTTGTATAGCGCCAAATCATAATATACATTATCTCGAGGCACTTTACAGGGTAAGGTCGAGACTTTACTTTGTTATAGAGAAAACCCAACAGTTCCTACAAAGAGCAAGCGCTTGGCGACAGGGGGGTTTCTTTTTCTATTTATCATTATTTGCATTCTCTCTCCCGTCTTGATTGCTTTCTTCTAATTTTCCCTTTCTATTTCATGCCATAAACAAATGTATAAAAACCTCAAGCCAATGATCTGTACTGCCAGTGGCTTGGATGCAGTCTTCCCTCTGAGCAGAAAAGGGTTTGCATTTGGACTTTGGCTTCAAGCGTGAATCTGTCTGCTCCTGATAGAAGCCTCAGCCTCACTTGTTATCACCAGACACTTCATAAGTGATTCCCAATTGGATGCTTTCCTGAACCGGGACCCAGAAATCAGATTGAGAGTGACTGTGACACTGCAGTGTCCCTCCAGCTGTGTGTCTAAACCGCTCCCCCTCCTGCTGAACGACAGCAACCTGCCAATGAACCCATTTAGTGTTTGAAGAGAGGACATTGTCTACAATGCCTGCCTGGACCCCAGGTCCTTATTAGTCTCTTACAGAGCTGTCAGTGAACCTCTGTTCTCCCTTGTTGGTCAATCAGAGCCTCTTCATGCTGTTACTGCTGGCAGTGAAACTACTTCACTTCTGATTCACAGAGGCTGGTCTTCCATCCAAGGAGTTCTGCGGAAATTACAGTGTTATATAGCACAGCATGCTTTTAAGTGCCTGTAAAGGTTAATTTTACAAACATTACTGAAAAGCATTTGTCACAGTGTTTGTAAAGTGGTCCTCTTTTTTTCATATATAGTATGCTCTGTATATGTAAGTATAGACCATTTCATTTGAGTGACGTGGCTCAGACACAGTGGGTCTAAGTGAACATCCTGTCAACAGCAAATTTGCAACAGGAAATCAGCGTATACCCATTCAATTCATATTGAAATAATGACTTCTCTTAATTTGTTGTGGGAGAAAATATAAACTTTAATGATACTAAACTTATTGTGCGTCATCTTTTCATCTTTAAAAGAGGATAAATAGGTGCAACTATATGTTGATAAGCATTTTCGTGATAACTGTTTACCTTATGATGTGTTTTAAAATTGCTCGTTTGGACTGACTACCAGTTTAAAACTTTGAGATATTTCATTTTCACTGTCCCAGTCTACCACTTAGAATGGAAATACTTTTTTTTTCATTTGCACTCACTGAGTCTAAAAAAATGGAAAGATCAGGATCCAACAGTTTAATATGCAACTATAGACTAATGATGTATAATTGTCACAGAAAGTGTAGTCTTTTTACTGCTGTATGAATATGTTGCTCTGGGGTCTTCATTACTTATCTCTAATCAGCAGCCAGGTTGTTCACAAGGCCTGATCCTGTGAAGTGAACCTTCTTCATAGCCGGGGCCTTCAGTAAATTCACAAAATTCAAGGTGTTATCTGCAACATGAGATCATTTCCTCTGTCTCATTGTGACATGTTTCACGTTTCATGTTATGTTGACACCAACACCATGCCCGTGACACCATACGCAAGAATTCAAGAACCCTGTAACACTTCCACATCATTTGTAAAATGTGATGTTGCAGTGCATGAAAATCACTTTTGTGAAACCGGCCTCAGGTTAGAGTTAAGTGCAAAGGCAGCCAGCTAACCCACTAATCTGCAGGCCTCAGGTCTGATGTTTGTAGCCAAGGAAGCGATGCAATGCGTAAGCTGCTCCTCATGTTCCCGTATCCTAAGACGCTGTTTTCCAGCACAAGGATAATGTGAACACCCTCCCTTATGGCTGTATGTAATTATCACAGAACCTTTGATTAGAAGTTAGATTTCTACCTTCTGTAACCCTCTAAGAGCCGGAGGCTTGAAGAAATGTCCAATACACACAACACACAGTTAAAGAACCATGTGACAGAAATCCAAAGGAGCTGTTCAGAAGAAAAATGGCGACCCCTCACTTGGAGTTCACTTATATTTTTTCCACTCCCTGCACAATAAGTCTATATATTCCTTTCCTCCCATCTCCACTCACTGTCTCTCAATCTTCCTCTCTCTACTTTGGGTGTCAGGCAAAGAGGAAGGAGTGGCTGCTGTACTGGCGTGACAGAGTGGGTTTGCTGTGCTTTTTTGTAGCTGCTGTGAAGCTGTCAACCGGTCGCCTGGGGAGGTAGACATATAAAGACAACGAGACAGGAGTGTGTCACATAGGATTGAGCTGTCACACATATTGAAGCAAGACTACTGTCATCAGGTTCACATACTATGCAGGAGGTCGCACACAGTAGGACTCAGATTTATACTGAAATCTGAATGCTAGGTGTTTTCATTTTATGCATCAATGATTGCATATAGGACATTGCATACTATTATCATATTATCATGGAAGAGTTTGCCATGCATGTGTGAGAGGCTGCAAGGCCGAGCCTGCCACATGTGTTTTGTTGTTTAATGTTGTGCGATATTAGAATTCTTTTCTCTTTGCTTAATATGAAGTTCTGTGAATGAAATGCATGAATCGTTCTGTGGGACTCTTTATCTTGTTTACTTCCATTTGTGCAATAATCATAAAGGGTAAATGTGATTATTGAAATCCCTGACCATGACTATCTAAAATATAAGTGAGTTATACTGTGCTGTGTGTAGAGATGTTGATAGATTAGATAGTTTATAGATTATTTCCATGTTTTTTTTTTACCACTTTGGATAATAAAAAAAAAAAAAAGTTACATAAAATAAATACCTTATACATACCTCGTAACCTCAAGGACATACATTCTGGGTGAAAATCATTTCAAACCAATCTGGTCCTTGGTCGTTTCTTGGTCAATAGCTTAAAGCCAGATTCAACATCTCTTACATGTACTGTATGTCCTTGCCTGTTGGCTGCGGTCATCATGTGCATTTGTACACTGTGTGTTTGTCTAACATGAATTGTCTGCTGTGACACTGATAAATGGCGTTGCACTTTGAGTAGCGGCTCTCAGAGACTCAATCCCTCCTGGCTGTCGTTGCTCATTGCTCCGTCCTATTATTTATCTGTGAAGAGAGAGGTGGAGGGCTGGCCACTGTCTGTCAGAAGACAATCTATCTGCACTGAGCCCCAGTCCTGTCAACTGGCTGCACCTTCCACTCCCTCTTTCATTTCTTCATGCTTGGGATACTATGGCTTTCCACTGCGATAGGAAACTTTACCACACCCAATCATTTTCACATACAAAGAGATTGTAGTTGATAGATGTTCCAATACTTGGGAGTCAACACTTGTAGGAGTTTCAGAAGGAGATAATCATGTGGAAACTTGAAGAGGATAAACTGGAAACAGTAAGCTCTGGGTGGGCGTTTGCCTTGACAATGCTGGCTGACATTTGAGAGACACACTGTGAACTCCGGTGGTTTGCTCCTTACTGTAGCATGTCATATATATCCTGCCTAACATTGATGCTGGAGGTTTTTTACCTTTCTAATAAACCCACATGGCAGGGGTATGCACCATCTCATGCTGGGATGCAAGCTTTCTGTCCCTGTGCAGAATTCAACATTGGTAGCATCCATTCTGCTGTTACATTTGTATTGCACCTGCAGAGTGAAAGCGAACAGGGTTATCTAACTGCTTGGCTTCTGCAGAAAGCAGAAGCCAAGTTATCTTAGCATGCTTACGTCAGCACTGATTGCCACCAGATGTTATTCCAACACCTTCTGAGTCATCAGTGGTTATGTCTCTAATAAGGGTTAGTACTGTGTTTGGCCCACATTACACAAATGTGGTCGAATTAGCATTAGCTGTCTCTCTTTCATGGGTTCACAATGACTAGACTGTCAAAGCTAACAGTAACATGTAGTTCTGTAACCTCAGCAGCAAATCACAGAGTAGCCTTAAATGACGTGTGCAGCGTGGAGAAATTGTCCCCCAAGTCAGTTACCTGCCTGTGATATTACAAGCTAATTACATTAACAGTTGCTAGTAGCTCTGTAGCACAGGTCTGAACTCTAACATCGTATAACATTATTACAACATTAAGATAACATTATAGCAATGAGGGCTCTGTTGTGTTTAAAGATGCCATGACAATGTGACAGTGAACCAGCATGTACAATACCAGGACCCTAAAACTGAAACAGCTTAATGGAATTCAGACATCATTAATTTTATGACTAAAAGACAAAAATGAATTAAACTTCAGTTTGTCTGTAATTACAGCTATTCTGATTACTTAGTGGCCTACTGAATGTTCTGTAGTGTCAGTGTTATTCCATAGTCCTTGGTAAACTAAATGAAACTAGTAGGAATGGAATGCTAATCTGGGAACATGAATAGGGCCGTTGTGTTTAACATCAAAGACATTATTGTGTTACATCTCCACCAGTATTTTAATTAAGTGGGTCAAGGACCTCATCTCCACTCCATTGTGCCAGATTGAAAGAGCCTGTTATGCATAAACAACAATCAGTTCTGCTCCCTACTCCTCTGTGTTATCTGATTGCAGTCACCTGGTTTAGGGAATGAGCAGACATTTTTTTGTGTCCAGCCGGGGGCGGTGAATGAGGAAACAAACGATGTGGCAGCCATCTTTATACAGTTTAAGGGGAAATGCCTCAGTCATTATTCAGAATGACTCTGTGGGGCTTTTAGATGCGTAAGTGGCTCCTTTTAAAAAGCCAGATGTTGCTTTTCTGACTAGTCAGAGAAAAGGGTGTGCAGAGGAAGAGAGAGAGAGATGCGAAGGGAGACTGTGTGTGAAGGTACAGATGGATACAATCTGTAGGCAAACAGGCAAATGAATTTAATCCCCAAAGAGCAAGTGGAGGTGCAGAAAAAAAACGGATAACGACAAGGAGGGAAAATGGAGTTGGGGGCTTAAAAGAGAGCGACTGCCCACATCACTGGCAAGTCTTCTCCTCTGATCTTCTGTCCACTGGCTCATGTTCTGGGCATCCATTCCCAGAATGTGAGTCCAGCCCGCCAACCTGCTTTTTGTTCTGCATCTGCCCCTTTCACACTCAGTCATGCCTGCAGCTAATGGATTTATTCTGGACAAGAGTTCAGTCTGGTTTTTTTAGGCTGTTTTGATTACGGATCATGAATATAATTCAACTATAAAAGCAGTCAGAGTATATATTTATGGGTCAGTGTGAGAACAGGTAAACATGAAATTTCAATTCATTTTTTTTTTGGACAGAAAACATTTTTTTGCCTTTTTTTTTTTTTTTTTTGCCATTTAGAATATATAATAACATGCATAGGGAAGCTACTTGAATTGCATTGCAAGCTCCCAATCACTTCACAGAGGAAGAAGAAGAACTACAGCAAAGCGACCCTGGGGAGAACTCTCATTAGGTTAACTAAAGCTGCTTAGAAAAAAGAAGTTCAAACTACAATGTAAAAATGATCAAATTGACAATTTACATGTGATACAAAATTATAACAAAATATATTACAAAAGAGTCGCATTCCAGTTTATCGCAAAAAGTGTTCAGGGGTCATAACATAAATCAAAAAATAAAACACTCCACTATCCATGGGAAAGTGCAGGAATGTCAGTTTTGGTTTTGTATACAAGAACTGGTTAAGTATGACCATGGTGATTCTTCCTCAGGCTGCGATTCAGGAGGTTCATCCATGGTGACGTTGTTGTGAGTGTGTAACCACTGCCCTTGGCTTTTGCACATGCACTACACAAAGGTCAAGTGTGCGGTGATGGCTGCCTGAGGAATACATTGCCTGGGCTGCTTCAGTGTGGTTACAGTAGAGAAGCAATGGTGAAGTTAAAAAAAAAAAAAAAAAAATCCTTTCATTTTATGACTCAAAATTGTTCATAGTTTCAGTTTTTCAACAAAAATGACAAAATAAAAGTAATTTAACTGATCACCATATGAATGTAGCTGAACTACCAGCAAGCTACTGTCAAATGTAATTATACTACGAGTTCAATTAGTAGTACCCTGGAATAAGGACAAGGGCTGTTTCAACCTAGACCTCACATAAGTATCCAAGTTAAGTTAAAGTAACAAAAGTATATTTAATCTATGCTGCAGCCGCAATATTTTAGTCCACGAAAAGGAAAAATAAAATGCTTCATCGATTCTGGTGACATGGATGGTGCATGACATACCAGTACTTAATTATATTACAAACATTTTACCACTATTGGTCTTCGCTTGAGTAAATCCATAGACCTTTCTCCCTGATTTCCATCTGTCCCTGCCTGTGGGTAAAACACTGATCTTTTTCATTGTTAGATTTTGACTTTTTTTTTTTTTTTACAAAATTAAATGTTTATGAAGCCCTTGGTGTGTCCTTGCCTGAAGCATTTGGGAGCATTTTCTGATTTTGAAATTTTATTTGGTTATAAATGAGGAATAAACTCTATCTGAATAACATAGTTCCTGCTGATATGACTTTGTCCAACATTATTACTATGCAGTGTGAGGGCCAGCTGGGTATTGATATGAGCTGAGGAGCAGGTAGAGTGGCTGGGTTAATGAGGGTCACGGCCATGCCTGGCTGACAGAAAGCTGAGAACAGGGAGGATCCAGTACATATTAACACAGTTAATTGTGGCTATAATGCAACATAGCCTAGGGCTGCCCTCTTCTTGTAAAAGACCTGAACCATACCAATGGCCCCGTCTCTTAGACCATCTCATAAGGTCTGGACCAACATCACTATTAACAAAACACTTTACTCCATATGGTGACTTCAGTATTTGGCACTGAAAATTAAATACAAAAAAATAGGATCTTATCAGACAAAAATTACAGGATTGAAATCAAAACTTCCCATGCCCTCTAGAACAACCCGTAAAAGCATTTTCTGATCTGACACTTTCAGCATTTCTCTGTGCCTTCCAAAACAAGTAATTGTTGAGTTGTCATTGAAATTAAATCTGTTTGATGGTGTGACAACACTTTGGTTAAGGTTTAGTCAGGTTTGGTCTCACACACACACACACAAACGTTGTTTGGTGACGTACAACCATGCAAGGGCCCAGTGTAACCATCAGGGGCTAATCGGTGTTCTGTGTCTTACTAAAGTTTCTTGCTCAAGGACACGTGGACAGGAGCCAGCTATCGAACCTGCCAACAGATTAATGGACCTGCTGAGCCACAGCCACCCCAAGACCAGAAGTCTTACCCTCCTGACCATGTGGACCATCTGTTATAAAGAGAAGTTCTTGGAGAGATTAAATTTTACCACTTGTCTTGGCTCCAGACAGCGAGCACATTGTCATTCAGCCTCCATCATACTTACGGTTGCAGCACTACAACTGCATCCTGCTCTTGGCTGTTGTATTTGCAAACTACTGCTTCCAAGGCAATAGTGTCGCTGCTTCTGGCATTGCTCCAAGAGAGTAATGCTGGGTCACTGTGAATCAGCCTTTAGACAGAGACTAGGACAGCTCTCCGGTAATTCCACCACCTACTGCTGTTCCTGTAGCTGCAGCCCTCCCCATGAGAGCAACCTGATGAGTTCATACTGCGGATGCCAGCTTCAAAGACTAAGTCATTTTCATTGTAGACTGTACAGAGCACAATTGGTGATTGAGTCCTTTGAATTTTGGCATGTCAGTGGAGTATTTATCAAACATGAGAAATCAGTATGCATCCAGCACAACTAGTACTGGAGGGCTGCCCTGAAGCCTCCAAAGATGAGTCAGTCATGACAGGTGGTGACCACCAGAGATGGCTTTCAGGGCAAGAGAGAGTGACAACATTTGGTCCCTTGGCATTGAAAAAATCAATGTCACATCTCGACACATCTGCCTGTATAAAATAACAATTTCCAACTGACATAATACAGTGTCATAGTTTTTGTTTTATTTGATAAATACAGATGAACCCAGGTGTGACAAAAATCATTTAAGTCTACATTAACCTCTTATCTTTCTCTCAGAGCCTTTGTCTCTCTGATCTCAGTTCTCGCCATGAAAGAATGAGTGTTCACAACGTCAAGTGAAGATATGATTAGATAACAGACTATAACCGTTTTCACCCCCTACATTACAAAGGTAATTTACCCTCATTCTTACCTATCATCCTCCATCATATGTACATGTCTTATCAAATCCCATCACGCAGAGACCATCCTTATCTGAACCTGGAATACTGTCAACAGACCATAGAACAAAGACTCTTCAAAAAAGACTTCTGCATTCTTTTCATTGGTCTCAATCACGTCAAACATCTAATATGTGAGAGGCAAGTTTCTGTTAAATTATATACATATGTATATTATATATGATAAAAACCTTATATTATGTATGTCCCAGCAAACTAAATAAATTAAAAATCAAATCAAAACTTTATTTCACTTGTAAGAAAAAAACAAAAAAACAAAAAAAAACAGACGCTAATAAATGTGATAACCCCAGTCTCTTTTTAGTGGTGAAATGGAACAGGAAGGGTGTGAAACATTCATCCAAATCATTCTGTTCAGACTCACAGGCCTGCTGACAGATGAATACTGCAACAAGACAGAAAACAAGAGGTAAAGCCGAGCCAGAGATGATGTGTTTCATTCATAATCCTCTGATTTACATTTCCCTGCTAACTGTCATATCTCTCTTATTCCCCATGGTGGTGGTGTAAAAGATAATGAATATTGTTTCAGCAGTATGAAATGTCTTTATAAAATTTATAATTCATTTACTGTCAAAGTTACTTTGACAAGAATTCCCGAACTAAATTTCTTTCCAATACGAAGCCGAACAGACTTTGAGGCTGCCATCGACTCATACAATGGGGCTACTTTAGTATTCTTCAGTATGATAATAAAATGACTGAATTGGCAATTCATGTCGTTCCAGGAGAGTTTTGTCAAGAGCAGCATGAAGAAAAAACAATTCTCTTATGTAAATCACAGAGACACAAAACTGGGTTTGTCGAGAGCCAACTGCTGTGGGCTTTCTCTTGTCCTCTACTTCAACACAAGTGAAAAATAAATAAAGAACTTATGTATTATCAGTTGATGTATTTTATTTTAAATGGGTCATAAAGGAGCAGTCCAGTGAACCTTCCAAACACTGCGTCTTTGTGCGAACAAACAAGTAACTTAACACACCATTGTATAAAATGGCCCATTTTCATGGCAAAATCAGTTGTATCAATTGTATTGGAGTAAATCCACACAACTTTGGTGAACTGCCACATGTACCATTGAATAATAGCAAGCTGTCTTGGTGGAGAACATTGCAGCTTCGCTGTGTAGCTTCATCCACTTTTATTTAACCTCCTCTGTTATGACAATGCTTCCCATAAGAGGAATGGTTTTCTGACAGATAAGAAATGAATGGATGGTCAATAAAAGACATGTGAACTTAATTTCCTGTTGCAAACTGACGGTAAGCAAGCTTCAATAGATTCTTTATTTCTAATAACAATTAACTAAATCCTTGAGGGGGAGGGGCGTTAAATAGCCCAACACAGAAAAAAGAGAAACTCTAGGAGCTGTTGTGAGTGATTGTTCCAAACAGACCAGTGAATTAGTGGATAGTTTGTTAGCTGCAGTAGTTCACCAACTAACCTTGTGAGCACTTACTGTGACCAAGCTCCTCAAACCAAATCTCTCCCTAAGACGCTCAGATTTCTCTGTGCCTTTTCGTGGTGTGAGCAGACTTTTACTGTGAGTGGCAGCGCGCAACTTCAGCTGTGGCAAAAGAACAACAGGCAGACAGGACATCTGAACTTTTATCCTCATTACATAACTCATCTTTCAAGGCTTTGTTTCCCTCATTAGCAATGGTGTCATCTTACTGAGAAATACTGTAGCTCGAGGTTTTTTTTAAAATTCAAATGGGTTTAAATTTTACTTGAACACATAAACTGTATTTTCACTTGAGCTCACAACCAATCTGTGTCATAGAGAAGCTAGTAAATGTTTTTAGCTTCACAGTCTGCTTTTGTAGTGGGAGCCATTTAAGAGTTGGCACGAGGCATCTGGCAGACAGTGCATCTTCATAATTTGCCTCATCTTGTGCCTGTTTGGCATCTCTCTCCAAAGGAATTAAGAGGAGCAGGCTGGTTGGATCCATCGCACCTGATTCCTGGATTCACCTGACTCCAAGATTTTTCAGCTGCAGCAACAGCAACAGAAAGAGGAGCCTCAGAGGGGGGAGTCAGTGCAAAGAGGTGTGGATAGTGTCAGAGGAAGCTGTGATGGCAGAGAGGGGCTCCATGTCTGTAATGATGGAGAGTGTGATAAGGGCTGCAATGGACAGAAATGCTAAAAATAGTCATTGGACTCCAGGCAGTGCAGACAGGCAAGAGTCAGGGTGAAAGTCGTGGGGGCTGGAGCAGTAAGAACAGGCATGGAGCTAAAAATGTTCACAGCATGCATGAACTCATTGATGGTGGCAGCAGGAGACAAGGCCGTGATGGTGTTGGCAGGCAGCCTCAGCGGCTGAAGGTAAATTACAGCTGGTGTCTCTTAAAAAAAAAAAAAAAAAGTGTCCAAGGAGAGAATCTGCAGGAATTTCAGAGCCGCTGTCGTGTTCCAGCTGCTACGATCACCTGAAAAGAAGAAATCATTTTTTTATTCTCTCTCTCTCTTTAATACCACTCCTTCAGCAGTCAGTAGGTTTTTCCACCTTATATTTGTAACTCATGTGGAAGGATTATCATGTGCATGGTGCTTCACCTCTATGACACTGCGTCCTTGATCACACTGCCTGACTAAGCCCTTCAAGAGCTTTTGAATACACCTGGTGTTAAGTCAAAGAATACAGATGAGCAGCGTGTACACATTGATTGACAGTCAACCCTGGACTTCCCTTTTGTAATTGTACTACAGCTAATGTCAATTTTAGCCTGTTAGCATGCCACTTTTTATCTTATGAGATGTTAACCTGATGAATTGTTAACTCTCTCCAGTAAGTTGCAGGGTTTTTTTTTTCTTTTTTTAACTGAATTCTTATTCAACACACAACATACAAATCATACAACTTGGAGCAGATGCTTATACAGTTACACATCTTTTAACTTTTAAACAATATGACATAATTCATCTAAATTGTCCATAATAGAATTTCTGATACATTAACATGACAAGTATATTATCAAGTTCCACACGATAAATTAACACAAATGAAAATAACTATAGCATTTGTCAAACATTGGAGTTTAAGCATATATTGTAGCATTAAAATAAAACAATGTACTAAAAATAAAAATACAACTAAAACTAAAAACAATGAAGTAAATAAAAGTAATAAAAGAAAAAGGAGTTGTGTTTCAGCAAACCTCTGTGCTCTCATCTGTAATCTCGCTGGGATTTTCTCCATGGTACAGACCTTTCTAACCCATCTCTCCATGCTGGGGGGTGTTGCAGCTTCAGCCAAGAGATTCTTATCATTTTCTTTGATATTAAGACCAAAATTCTCAATAAATAAATCAAATCTCTATCTCTCATATTATCAGGCAACATACCCAGTATGAAAAATCTTGGATCTAGACTAAAGTTAATTCCTAAAATCTAAAGGACATAAGAGGTCATGGGAAGTCTGCAGGGCTTTAAAAAAAGTCTCAAAATACTTAAGATTGCACAGATTTCAGTGCACCTGTTCATGCACCATGATCATGCACCACCTTAATCAATACAATGTGACAGAGTGATTTTTGGGAGCATCAGAGCAGTAAACAAAGTACTTCATCATCTTCAATGGTGACTTTTCTTTTTCTGTATTTGTAAATAGAGACGGAAAAAATGGACAGTCCTTGTTCTTTGCATGTTTTTATTTGGGAGTTTTGTGGGTTTTATACTTTTGTTATAGTTGTTGTGCATTCACATTGTGCATGTGGATTTCATTCCATGTTGTGCTGTTAAACACTGACTGCTGACGGTCCAGGATGTAGCTCTCCTTTTGCTCCCAGGGGATGGATTTGGTCAAAACGTAAAATTATATTTTGTATGTTACTTTCCTTTTCTAAGCTGTTGTCATGTGTTACTGACAGTGTTGTATTCCTCATTTTAACCTTCTTCGGTGCAAATTTTGCCAGTACAATATTCTTAAAGCCAAAGCTTTTTTTCCCCCCATTCACATTCTGATTTCAGTGCCAGTGTGCTGTTGTCGCCAAGATACTAAAGTCACTGTTTTGGCTTTCTAAATTGTATGATTTAAAGCATTACTGTAAAAGACCAACAAGAAAAAATGTCAAAATTACTCATGCAGCTTAGCATAAATAGAACATAAAGTCATGGATGACAAACCTCTTCTGGCTTCTGTCAGAATATTCCGTTTTTTGTTGCTTGTATGCACATGTGATAGATTGCGGTTACATAAGGCTGGCAGAGAGAGAGGCCGGTTCAGTGATTAAATTCGAGTTAATGTACATTGCCATGACAGTACAAGACAATTACACCTGCCATTCTGACACCAGACATCCTCAAAGGTGCACCATCCATTGATCTAACTTACCGCCACTTTGCACATGCTGTCCCTTGGTACATGTGTGATCTCCAATTAGTTGAGGCAATTTCCTTGTCTGGATAACATTAACATCCCTGCATCAATATTAAATGACTTGACAATCCATCTAGTCCCTCATTGCATGGCATACCCATAAACCTCTTAATCAAAGGTTATTTCCTGCCATGAAAATTGTGAAGAAAGTCACAGACTTGAGCAGCGAGTGTTTAAGGTATTTGATGCTGAACTCTGCAGATCGTCCCATGGGGGCCATAAAAATATAACTGCATAACTCTACATCTGTGTGAGGGTGACAGTTGTATGATATCAGCTCAGAACAGAGGAGTAGAGTCGCTCACAGTGATATCAAATGCAGACGCTTTCACTTGTCATATCAAACAACTTGTTTGCAAAACCCGCGGTAAATAGAGACAAACAGCTGTTCATGTATGGAGATAAATTAATTCACCCACTCTGTCTGAAGCTTTTTCTCCCAATGTCACCATTTGTAATTTTAACATTTTTTAAATAATTGTATTTATCCCATGTGATAGCTTAAATGATGGATAGACATTGTCGCCGGTCTACTTCCACATACACACACACACACACACAGACACACACACACACATTCACCCTTGACTCCACTCCAAAGTAATTTACAACTGGGATGGCTGCCATTTCTGAAATAGCCTCTTGGTTTGTTTGGAAGAGAAACGGCATACATACAGTAGCTGCAGCCAGAGGCTGCTTGTCTGTCAACAGTGAGCAAAACAAAGCAAATAATCTCTATTAATCATTTACAACTTATTCTCATCAATTATTTCCACATTCTGTCAAATAACATGCGCAGACATGAAGGTGCTGTGTCAACAATGGACTCACTACAGTCGCACATTCCTGGGAGCTATGACAGGCCACCCCCCTAGCTGTGAGTATCAGTGTTAGCTAATCCATCCAGAGGGGGTATTTATGTCTCTTTCTGAAACATATTTCTGCTGGCTACAATTCTGCTGAACCATTTCTTAGTATTCTCCATCCTGCCAGCCTTCAATCTTGCTTTCTTCCGCAGGAATCACAAATGTGAAGCCTGCTCTATCCACAGGGGGTGGGGGGGATTACAGAGGGTTTCATGCAGAGGAGAAATGTCTAATGCACTCATGTACCTTGCTTTGGCATTCTGACTGAAGCCTGTGTGTGTGTGTGTGTGTGTGTGTGTGTGTGTGTGTGTGTGTGTGTGTGTGTGTATGTGTGTGCTGTGAATGTGTCTTTGCGTGACATCCTGGAGATGTCTTTGTTGCCCCAAATAGCCCAGCAGAGCTGTACTGTACATTAACTGACAAAGTGTCAGGTAATGTACCTCGTCGTTGTAGAAGGGATGCCTTCAGAGATCCCATGCAGCTCTGAAAATCATCTGTGCGGACTTTCTGCTGTTTTACACCCTCTCATCTCACCACTGGGGTTCTCCAAAGCCCTTGTAGTACCCATCACAGTGACTGTACCCCACCTTAAGAGCCTCTTTGGTGACAGAATCAGGACAGCTCCACCGTCAGCAGCATCAAAGCCACAGCAAGACGGAGATGGATTAATAAGTAAAGAAAAGCGTGACAGAACAAGAAAGGCACCCAGATCACACAAAAGGCAGTAAAATCACCCGGGGCCTGGCAAGGAGACGAAGTTTTCAAACCTGTTTGTTTTTGTCGTGCTCGCTGAAAGAGTTCCTATGCATGAGCCTCTACCATCCCCGGAACAGCAGGAGCAGAGGAGGAGGGGCGGACGGACTGCCACTGCCAAACCTGCCATACAGAAGTTTGAAGAGCAGAAGAAGGCATGTGCTTGCATCCGCATTCACCCAGCATGCCGCTGTTCATTATTCCACCAATCTGTCAGCTCCCACTGCTGAGTCATCGTGGTGGCTCAGGAGGAGGGCAAACAAGCCCTTTACAGTAATTTTTGATGTTTGAGGACATGAATGGCTCATTGATTTTAAGAGGATATTTGAACAACACACATTGATATGCATGAGAAAAGACTTAAAGTAAGAACGGATGAAGCTTCATGCTTTGGAATGATAGTCTACCCATGACACTCTGGATTTGAATTTTTCTGATGTTTCGCCCTATTTTCTTCTTTAACACTTGTTCTGTTCCCTAATTCTCTTCCTGTCTGTCCCTCGCTCTTCCTGTTGTTCCTCCCATTCTAATGCATCCCTGTGCCTCCGTGCAGGCTTTGTCTCAGAATCTGAGGCTACCTTTTTTTATCTGAGGCCCTGCTCCCAGTATCAGAGTGGAATGAAGCCTCAGGCTCCGACACTTTATTTCCCCTGCAGTCAATCACACTGAAGTTCAACTCTATTAGTGGGATAAGGTTTTTTTTTTTTTTTTCTTTTTTTGGCATCAAGAATATCCTGCTTGCAGCGAGGGGATTATCAGATGCTCAGAAGTTTATGAGGCACACTGTTTATCAGCTGCTATCTGGTGTTTAAATATAATCTTTATGATATCTGAAAAACAGCTGTGAAATTTACAGAGCAGTGGTAAGGTCACCCTGCTGATGGGCTGTGGCTAACTGCTGCAGGAGTTGATCACCTTTCCTGCATCTCACTGGGGCGAGATCAGCCAAAGCCTTAACCCCCCCCCCCTCCAGTCACTCATGTCACAACAACCCAACAGCCATCACGGTTTATTACCAAATACACGAACAAAAACAAGCACATGGATGTACAAAATCACCCGCCAAAGCTCAGGTGTTTGTGTGCTGTTATGGGCTGGGATCATACCCTGTGCCAAAACACACAAAACACCGCACTCCCACACTTAACTTTCCCTGATCTTGCTTGACCCAGGAGTGAGGGAGCGGCGTAATGAAGCTAGCTCTGCTCCCTTCCTAATCTGGTCTGACAGGTCCTGACTCTGAGAGTATGATTAATGTGAGCTGCAGCTGCAGCCGGACGCATTTAATGTCATCTGCAATATCACCCCGCTCCAACAAATGAGGGCCCAAACGTCATAAATTCCTGTGGCACGTTGTCCATATCCATTAGCAAACAATTTATTGCAGACGCGACGTGAATTTTGTTGTTATTTTCTTATGCGGTTCCTTCGAATCCATCAGTCAGCCCCTGAGCCCTGGAGTGCCACAGAAAGTCAAAGAGTGATAGCCAGTATCCAGCTGCCATGAATCACTGCTCTAGTATTCACTCATTAACCAGGTGGCAGTTTGAATTTTTGTGTGTTTCTCCCCAGAGGAAGCAGCAGGGAGGCAGCCTGAGCATATGGGCTATGAGCATTCATACCAGAGTCAATCGTTATGGGGGCTGGAGTCTGCTAACTTGTGTGCCCACGAGTAAAGACTGTGATTGGTCAGGAGCAACTTGTAATGCGAAGGGAAATGTCATTGGTCAAGGCAGTGATTAATTCAAGGATGCAGCAGTCAGAACAGCTGTACTTGTCTCAGGATTCATGAAATATCATTAAAAAGTCAACACAGGCATAAAGCAGCAATCCCAAAGTTGGATCCGAGCCGTGAATCAGCAGATAAATTCTTATTTGGGAGAAAAACTTCCTTATCTTACTCACCTGTGGCTGACCTTGGCACTTAATCTTCAAGCGTTATGTTTGCTTGTTTGCTTTCTCATTTTCTGAAATCCCACCCCGTGCTGCAATCTTGATTATGTTATGCTCACCGTCAAATAGCCCACCTTGATGTGCTTTAAAGAGTGTGAAACGTTGCTTTTCAATTCCAGTTCTTGACATTAAATGGTTGACTCAGCACAGCTCCGAACGTTGGAGCAAACAAAGGAGGCTCAAATGGATAAAGTAGCACAAATTGCAGCCGAAACTGTCGGTGTTTCACAGTGATGCCCTGAATCTGGCAAGCTCCCACACCTCACGTAGAAACCACTTGCCCCCACCCCACCCCCCCCCCCCACCACCACCACCACCACCACCAACAAACAACTCAGCCTTGAAATATTTTGTCATTCACTGCACGTTCCACAGTAGCATGCATCTTAATCTGAAGAGACGGTTCCACCTCAGCTCGCTCACGATAACCTCCCCATTCATTGCTCCCCACACACACCTTCAATGAAAAGAGGGAAGCTCCCAGAAATAGCAATGAAAGAAGATGATTTCAGTGGCTGAATCATAGATTTAGTGGAAACAACTTGAGAGAAGGAGAAAAAAGGGAGAGGGGAAGAAAGAGAAGGGAGCAAGTTGAGGTGAGAAGAAAGGAAATGTGAAGACGCGCAGGGAGAAAAATAGCTATCGTGTTTGGCTTTGTGGTGTATTAACTTCTTCAGGCTGGGAGTATTAGAACTGAACCTTATTGCTGTTGCCGCCTGTCTGGTTAAAAACACAAGGAAGCCGTCCTTCAGCATTTGGGGGGCGGTGAACAGAATGTTGCGTCATGACAAATGGACTGGTTAAATACTCCACTCCCTCTCTATCATCTTGTTTAAAAAACAATCAGCCTGTTTCCCTGTTTTAAAAGAGAAATCCTAAGGGAGCACTCGGAATTTGAGAGACAAATGAGGTTCAAATCGGAAATGAAATAGTCTAGAGGAAAGTAATGAGTGGATCCTGCTTTCCTGATGAGCTTTATGCTGCTGACAAATTACTGGTGGACTTAATATCGAGTGCTGATAGACTGTGAGGTTCTGAGAAACTGTGTGGAGACTGAAGGCCTGTAGGCTCTTTTCACTTTCTCTATTGTCTCCCTGCAACATATACATAAGGCATGCTAGTAAAGACTGGCCTTGTCATTATGCTGTGTTTTTGTTGTCGTGGAAGTGTATCAGTCAGACTTTGTTTATGTCATGGCTTGTTGATTGTTTCAAGCCGACATAGGCTATATTTGAGTATTGTTGTATTTTCTCCTTATAGGAGGCACAGCAGGGCTTTGGGTCAAATGAAGGGACGCTGTGTTTGTTTAAGACTGAAAAAGGGACAAATAAGAATAACAACAGCTTCTCACCTTTTCCCTACCAGTGGGGGTGACAGAGCGGTGAGATGTGTGGTTTTTGTCCTCAGGCTGCCAGAAATGTCAGCATCACACACCGGTGGTCACCGGCAGAGGTGGCAGGAGGGAGGAGGGCAGAATGCTGATGAGGAAGCAGGAAAGAGCACAACATCTGAGTGGCTGCGCGGCGAAGACTTCGCCTACTGCACATACGTGCCCCCAGAGCTACATGTGTAAACAAGCCCATACGGCTGAACGCACACACATGCACGGACACAAGCAGTTGTGCTCCAGGTTCAAAGGAAATGAAATACACACACACACAGTATGTCCATGCACAAATGCATGCAGTAGCCTCAGTCTGACATCTGAGGCTCCACAGGCTGAGGACCGCCTGTCACAGAGCTGTTGTAGAGAGCAGCAGGAGCAGACAGAGCTTTCTGAGGGAGTTGACCTTTTGGCTGCACCTCTAACCTTTTGTGGATCACCTGCTCGGCTCAGCTTCATCTCCGGGGAGTGTACGCTTTCTTAAACCGCTCACAATCCCTTGTTAGCCTGCTCAAGGAACACAGTGTATTGCTGATGCAGTGGGTAGACTATATGGCTCATGGAGTATAGATAAATCAAATAAGGCAGCTCCAGGATACAAGAACTACTAGCACCATCTCAGATTCGATTACACCTCCAGGGATACCTCAGACTGAATAAATGCTTAAGATTCACATGCTCAATATTTTTAAGCTGATGTACCAGTGGGTCAGTCATTATAAAATCATGTATAGGGCCAAGCATTGTTCAGACTCTCAAAAGTTTTTCTTGAAACTCTACCTGGGATCACAAACTTTCCAAATGTGCAGTTGTGTAAAGAATAACCAATGTTAAAGAGAGGGGAGCAAAGGGGGAAGTTGGGTGATGTAGTATAAAGAATTAAAAGGAGGGTCGGTTGGATGGATGAGTCCACAAAACACAGACCGCTGTTTGTTTCCTGTTTGGAACCAATACTTGTTTGTTTTATCCAGGGCCCTTCCACAGCTTTAACCATGTTTTTATCACTGCAACCATGACGCTGAAAGTCCTCCAACCTTAGGGACATAATTATTTTAAACTAAGCCAGTCCTATGTGTCACATCAGAAGGTAGAGACAAATTATTTATATCCAGGGTCTGGACCCAGACGGTGTCCTCACTGGACCCAGACCTATAACCTATAAATCACTGAGAAATATTAAACTTTGGCAGAGAATTTCTATTTAAACTGGTGCACTTTGTGCCCTTACAGCACTGGTTTCATGTCCCAGGAATCTCAGACCAGTTGCATGCCTTGTAAGTCATCTGTGATGCAAGAGAGAGGAGAAAGGGAAGTGTTGAAGCTGTTCAGTTGTTAAGATGTGTTGAGATTGTTCATCATATGAATGATTGAGACTGTTAAGGTGTGAATTGAAGTGACCAAAAACAAAAGGAAACTCAAGCTACACTTTTTATTTCATTTTTCTAGAATTAAGCACTTTATTTTAAGATGCACATTTTTCAAAAGCTCTTTGTTATGTACTTATTACTTATTACAGCCCTTATTCCCCTTGAAATGAGAAAGGACCATTTAATTATTATTAGAGTACTTATTATTTATAATCCCTCCAGCTCCAGTTCTGGACAAGTGTTCCAGGCTTTTGCTTGAGGAAACTTTGTCCAGCTGCACCTCTTTGAATTTTAATTGAATACCTCTGATCTTCATGGTCATTCAGGCTGGAAAACTGGTTGCTCTGTGAAGATGTAAGAGATCTTATAAAATCAATGTTAACCCCTGATGACCTTCTCCTCTGTTCAAGGTGTCACAACTGAAATTACGTTTCAAATTTGTAAGTTGAATAAATGGAAACCCCAACACCTCACAGTGCACGTGTTCATTATGTGCCCCGCCTCCCTGCGTCCTCTCTGCGTTCATGTCGGCCTCATTGCCCGGGCTATCGCTGCCTTGTTGATCTGTCTGTGTCCCTCTCTCCTGTCTCTCTCTCGCCTTACTCCATCTCCTGTGCTGGTAATAGATGCTGGGACCTATTGATTTTTATCCCAGCTACTTCTCACTGTGCTCTGCCTGTCTCTTTTACTTATGCTGTGAGCAGCGCTGAGGTTTTTTCAGGTCAATGAAGGAGGCTCAATTACACTGCCTATTGGATCTTAATATTGGATCTTAATTTTAAAAATTTAATTCACGAGGTGCGGGTGACATTGAAGCTCTTCCTCTACACCCGCTGGAAGGAGTTTCAAGGTTTCGTTGTGAGGTCTTGTACTAGTGCCCCTGCTGAGTTACTTCAAGGACTAGCTCCTTACTAAATGATAGGACAGTTTGGAAATAACAGACCATTTGTCCCTTAAGCACCTCATAAAAATCCTTTAATGTTGTTTTCTCCCCATTAATCCAAAAGTAGTTTTAAATCACCACAAATTGACACCCTTGAGCAAAAAGGTCCGAGCTGCTCTTTAGAAAATGATGTCTCTCCTCCTTTCCTCGCTGCATGTGGTAATGAGGGGAAATTGAGCAAAATGTGTTTTTAATTAAAAAACAATAAAGCAGCCATATTTCATGCATGAAATTCACTTTGAGATTAACCCAAGATGCAACTGAGAGTGGGCAAGTCAACAAAGTCACAGATAAAGCATGAAACAAAAGGAGCAGGTGCAGTCCAGACATTAATCAGGCTGTCAAGGGGTGTCCAGATAATAATCAGAGACGACACACATCATGCCAGTGTGTAGCATCTAATTACTTGACAATCTCTAACTCTTGGACCCTGAGAGGGAAAGTGGATGAGAGCAGCACGAGTGCAGCCGCCCTGCTGCCTGGCGCCTCTAGGCTCTGTGTTTGAACAGTATGATTTTTCTGCTGCGCTGCAACTCAGTGATCATTACTCAGAATGAGAACAGATACTGTGGCTCAGCCAGGGACTATTGACGAGGGTTATTTTTACTATGGAGTTTGGCTTGAGGGAAAGGATAATGATTACAACGCATGTATTATTCTAAAAGGTTTTTCTTGTTGCCCTTTGCCCTGCGTATACAGTGGAGCAGAGACAGTTGCAAGGTCTAATATAGTCTAATACCCCGCAGTTGTTCAAAAAATCATTTGCACCTCAGTGGTCAATCAATTAGACTGCAGACCTACGTGTAACCGCAACTTAAATATCACATTTTAATGTATTCTGAAGATAAAGAGTACAAAACCAAGGGCCCAGTATGTACTGTCACTGTAATGTAAAATTTGATGCACTTTCTATTTCCGTAAAATGTTGAATAAATTTAAAGACAGGCATTAACAACATTGAATTATGTTTATGTGCTAAGGTGTGAAGAAGTGACATTCTTAAAGCAAATGCATTTGGTTCCATGTAAAATGTTTTTCTTCTGCTTGTTGCTTCCTCCAATCACGCTTGGATGAAAGTGGGTTGCCAAACAAAGTGAAATTCAATTTCAGCTCATATGAAGCAAGGGCAGTAATATTCTCCCTCAGCAGGTGATTCCAGCATGACATGTATCCCACATTTCACTACAATCCAAGGTTGCACAAAATGGGAGCCTTAGGGTTTTACAGTGAACTTAACTTACAAATCTAACGTGATGTAATAATAACACAAAAACCCAAGGTTGTTGTTTCCTCTTATCTAATGATTAAGAGGAGTAGCACCAAGTCTTAGATTTATTCAAAGATAATATTTGTTACGGAAAAATGGCTATCAAGGCCACAAGCTACTGAGAAGAATTAACATTTCATGAACCCAGGTTGTATATTAGAAAAAAAGTGATCTTCAACTTAATAATTCAAAGACGAAGGAACAACTGTAAAATCTTAAGTGTAGCAAATAAGTGTCATTTGAACTGCAAATAGCGTCCAAGATATATATCTGATAGTAAAGTCAAAGCTAGTTTTTACAATCAGCGTTTGTCACCAACACATATTGTGTATATCTTTGAGGGCTAACAAATTAGTTGAATAGATAATAACTTGCGAAACATGAGCAGAGCGAATGGTTTTTAGGCTATTTAAAAACCTGCATTGCTGCCATCCACATTTACGACAGCTGGCTGGCAGTCTTTGTCTTGCCACCTTTTGCTGGTGCATTGCTGCCTTTCCTCAAATCTTAACCACCACCAACAGTCTTCAAACTGTCAGTAGTAATGAGCGTCTGACTGTCAAACAGGGACCTGCTCACCAAAACATTGCTCCATAGCTCCACTGGTTAGAAAAAAAAAAAAAAAAAACTCCGTAAGGCACCTTTAATTGTGATTAATTTAATTGTTATTGTCAACAAATTCCACAGTAGTGTGGCTCATTGATGTGTGTTTTAATAATGTCGACAAAAATAGAGTTCTGTGGCACAGGGCAATAAGCTTTATCAGGATTTGGCTACACAGACAAAACCTGTTAATAGGATCAATTAATTGTTTTAATTAGTTTGGTCCTTTCATAGAATTAGTTGTGTTGAAATATGCATATAAAAGATCACCAGACTTCTCCTTTAACTATGTAAAATGAACCCATAACCAACAAGTTTAATTCAACATGTGGTAAACTTGTACATACACGCACATGCTTCTTTCCTGCTGGACTGGCTCACACTTCGAACAGCAGCGGAAAGTTCAATGACTCCTACTCTTGACCAGCAATATCATCAGTAATTTCTGGTTGTATATTTAACACCAGTGGACACAAACAAGACCAAAGGCATAAAACACATCTCTTCACCTCTGCTCCTTCATATTTCAATAGGACACACAAGGACAAAAGCGTGCAGTCACACACGCCCACACACGCACACATACATAGGTACCCTTCTTGTTATCAGGCTGCACTACAGTGGCTGGCAGAGTGAGTGATCTCTCTGTGTTTGTGTGTGTGTGTGTGTGCTTTTTTCGCTCGATGTCTCCTGCTCAGGCAGTTGGCCATAGCAATTTTGCAGGAGTGAACAGTGACCTTTGACTCCATTACAGCTGATTGGATTGGTCCCCCACCCCCCACCCACTGCTGGCTGACTGCCCAGCACTACACCCGGTAGTGACACAGCCAGGGCCACACACTGCCTTCAGTCCCCTCTATTTGCTCCCTCCCTCCCCCTCCCCCTCTATCCATCCGTGTATCCATCTACCTCACCTGTCCTGCTGTAGCTCCATCCTGCTCCCATTCATCCATCTCCACCTCTCTCTTTCTTCTCCGCGGCTACTCTTTCTTTTCCTCCCCACAAATCATCCTGGGGGCCTCTTAGACTTCTTCTTTTCCTCTCTCAGTGCTGCATCTCTCCCCTTCATCCATCCA
Source organism: Trachinotus anak (assembly GCF_046630095.1). Taxonomy (NCBI): domain Eukaryota; kingdom Metazoa; phylum Chordata; class Actinopteri; order Carangiformes; family Carangidae; genus Trachinotus; species Trachinotus anak. The sequence continues at coordinate 1,463,258 of NW_027273882.1, read as the reverse complement.
TATCTATCTCTAACCACTTCCTCACATCTTCCACCCCTCCACCTTTCTTTAAACACTACACGGCCGAAGTATGTGGATAGGATGTGTATGTGATTGTTCAACATCACATACTGTATCAAAAACAGGGACAATATTCTGCAGCTGTAACAGCCCTCTGTGGCGTTTTTTCCACAATATTTTGGCACCTGGCTGTAAAGATTTGCTCCCATTCAGCCACAGGAGCATTACTGAGGCTGAACACTGATTTGGAGTGATAAGGCCTGGATTACTCCAAAAGTGTCAAATGGGGTTGAGGTCAGGGCTGTGAACAAGCCAGAGAAAGGGTGGCTGCAGATCAGTTGGTAGAGCAGGTTGTGTGGTTTAATCCCTGGCTCCATGTGTGTCCTTGAGCAGGTCAGTGAACTACAGATTGCTTCTGATGTATAAATGTAGGCCTACTATGTGTGGAAAAAAGTTCTTACACTCCAGGGGACGCGCTTTACACACAAGATGCTGACACGTTACAACAGAAACGGGCTTTCCCCAGGCTGTCCTCGAAGTTGCTAAATGTAAGTTACAGCTTCTGTAACAAGACAAATCTCTGAGTGAAACTGAATATATGGGGAGGCTATAATAAAATGAGATTTAAAGAGAGACTGAAATCAATAAAATTGGATTGGATCACTTGAAATTATGGAGCAATATAAAGCTGTATTAAGTTTTGGAGCTGCAGACCACTGTTAGCTTCCACACACCCCTCCCTCACCTGCGTTGTCACCTCTGGAGGCAGAGGATGACTGAAAAATGAAGACATTTGACTGCAACCACAATCTTAGCTCATCGCACCATATCACATTTGATTGGATAACTTTATGTATAAAAATGTTGATGTTTCACAGGAAGATAAAAGAAGCTTTTTGATAAAATGGTAAAAATACTTTTTTTATTATACCAAGAGATAACTGAATAATTAACTTGGAGCATTTTATTTTATTTTATTTTATTTTATTTTTGTGTTTTAAATATTTCTGTTAAGGGTCTGAGCCCAAACCATCAAAAAACACCTCCAAACCAAAACACAAAAGTATGTTGACAAATGTGTCCATATAATTTTGGCCACATAGTCTATCACCCTCCTACCCTCCTCTCAATCCCTCTCTCTGTCCTCTTTGCTCTCATCTTTCTTCTTCCTATTATGACTCTCTCTTCCCATCTCTCCACCCTTTATCCCCCTCTCCTCCACTTCCTATCTTCCTTCCTCTATTCCGCTCTCTCCATTATCACTTGATGTCTCTCTCCCTTTCTCTCTCTCTCTTTGTGTTCCAGCTCATAGCCCAGAGCTTTGCTTCCTGGTTAAGGTCACTGTCAGCTTGCATTTATTGTGGCTCAGTAAATCCGTCACCCGAGCTGTGTCCATGAGTTCCAGCACACAATGCTTCCACCAGGTGAGTCGTGCAACAGCCAATGTCCGAAATCATGCTCCTGTGTTTTGAAACTATACAAATGGTTTTGAAGGAGGTTAGAAGTGTTGGAGAGTGTGACCATGGATGTGGTCTTTTGTGAAAAAAAAATTTAATAAATAATGAAAAAGCTGGTTAGCAAAAGTGTGTTAGCATGCTAGCATTTGCTGAATAGAATAGCACTTAGCAGAAACGACAGCTGGGGCTGCTGCGAATGTCATTAGTTTATCAAATATTTGGTTCAAAAAGTCTCGGAAAATGTAAGATTTTAACCTGTTGGTGGCGCTAGATGAAAGGCCAAGGGATCAGCATCGTCATAGGACACCCTGGATCCTGTGAAGGTCGTTGTTGAGTTACAGCAGTTGGGACCGACTGACATTGCTTTGGAAAAGAACAGTTAAATCTGGACATGTCTGTGATCCAGCACTGTGTCCTTTTCAGGTAGAACATGAGCTTACTGTAAGGCAGGCTACAGCACGTGATTACAGTGTTGTTTCTTAAACAGCGATGATGTGATGATGATGAAGAAAACTCCGCTGACACCGTCTTGCTTGTATATAAAGAGGTTTATTACAAAGAAGTCCAGCATCAAATCAAGCACCCTGGGTTGCCTGAGAGAGGAGTCGAAGCCAATGTGAATCTCCTCTGAATAACTGCTCTAACTCCCCATCTATATGAGTTGGTTGTCTTCCTAAACCTAAGACAACGTATGTAATCCATACCATAAAAGGCCTCAGTCAGAAGGACAGTCATCTTCCAAAACCCCTAGACCTAGGACCAAAAAAGGCCACATTCTCCTAAACAGAGAAGCACCCATCTCCTAGTGCATCCTCTGACTTGGGGCCCCTATCTAAACATACCAAACCCATAAAGTTACACATCCTATAGAGCCCCAGACACTACAACAGCAACAGCAATAAAGTGGATTTGTTGTTGCGTTGTGCTGTTAACAGTGCAATCACATAAACCCTGAAGGTACGAGAGTAAAAGAGTTCTCGGTTTTCGAGGCTGCTCATCACTTATTGACACAGTTGCTGCAGCAAGCAGATGCTCTTCAGGAAATGTAAGAATTTTTGTTGTCCAAGCTCTTTCCTACTTCAACAAATACCACTGTGCCACTGCCTAAAATACATTCATTAAATTACTGAAAAACCATTTATTCCTTTAGCCTGTTCAGAAACGTGCATAAGTATAAGGGCTGACTCGCTTCTCCTTCACTGGTGTCAGTTTGTGAATTTCCTACAAAGTAAACATGAATGGAAATCTCCTTCTTTTAGAAAGAGCTTCATGTATACAGGCTCTAAATAAATTACAAAGGAGGCTCTGTCATTGTGTGCAATGTATTTTAAATTAAAGTTTTATTGACCCTGACGCTACTGCGTATAAAAAACAAACACACTCACATAGGACACACGCTCACATAAAATCTGTCGAATTAATTTAACCCTGCATCAACCAGTTGGTGACTTTAAGTGGGATAATTGTGACAGTTTAGCAGCCTGTGCGGGAATGTGATTGAAACCTCACCTCTGCCAGTGTGCATTTACATTATTGTGTACTATACATGCATACTCATAGTTTTGGGCTGTGCTTTTATTTTAGGGAGTGAAGTGTAAGAAAAATAATGGTATACAGAGCTGAATTAAGTTAATGGTGCTGTAAAAGGTAACCAGGCGTTGAGGTAGTGACACTGCTTTCTGCTTCTTTATGTCCTCAAACTGGGATTTTGATGTATTATTCAACAGTGAATTTAAGTAAAGTGTTTCAAATCCATGTGGGTGTTTGAGGAACGCTTCTGTATGTGTATCAGGATCTATTATTCAGCACTCATTTCAAATAAAGCTATTCGCAATATGTCCATGCATGTGCGTCCTTGTTTGTGTGTAATGGGTCATAATACAGTGCACAGAAGTCAGCCTTGAGTTCATCAATCGTGGATTGCGGCTACAAGGGCACCGTTAATGAACCAGGAACTTTGCTGCTATTACTGAAATTAAAAACGCAGCGTGATCTACATGGTAATGAAAGTGTTAGCCGATCTTTGACACGGCTCCAAATGGACAGAAAACAAATATCAATTAGCTCCTTTAATCCTTTGATGTGTTTCATATTCCGAAGCAGTCGGGATGGGGGGAAGGGAGCTCGTCCACTTTGGCCCAACAAACCTTTTGTTGAGAGGATAATAGCAATGATAATGAAGCACTAATGGACAGACGAGGGATTTATTTTTGATAGCTGTCCGGGGATGATGATGATAATGATTTTGATTTGCATGCACTCACTGGGAGAAACCAGGTTACACAGGTAATTGGAAAATTAGCTGACATGCACTGAATTATCTAGTTACTGTAAATTCATTTAAATGCAGCAGGTCAGTAATCAGATTTCCTCCCAACCCCCGTCCAAAATGAGGTTAAGGGTTGGGATGAAATCTGATTATTGACCTTTCTTATTGATTTTAACTGACCTTTAAGTTATTTGTTTATTCATTTTGGTGTGAGAAGTTTGTGAGACACACAGACAGGATTTTACAAGGTTACCATGGCAGAAATATGGCGCCCATGCTACAGAGTAATCCACCAGGAGTGTGCGCTTGCATGAATCCCCGGATGATGTCAATGTGGTGGCAAAACTTGATCCAGGTTAAAATTTTTTTGCTACATGTTGGCAACCCCGCTCCACCACCGCACTGGCTCCATTCAAATGAATTTCTTAGACCATATAGTGGCTGATCTGTTTCAGTTTCAAATCGTTTTAAATATGAAGATGCATCACCATGTGATATAATCTCTTTTCATCTCTCCGATCTGCTGCTCTCCCTGTGTTGTTTGTCATGCACATGTGTACATGTAAGCAACAGATTAGAAACCCATACACATGGCCAAGAAATTGATGTTCTCCATGAGAGAGCTAGCTGGGGAAATCATGGCTCTTGCTGCCATGATTTTTAAGACATCAGCTTACTGGAGAAGGCCAGCCTGGTTAACACACTGCCTGAGAGAGGTGTGTTTGTGTTTTTTCTTTCAACAGCATAGCAGAAGAATCAGACTCATCACAGTAAAATGAGGTGGTCTGCTGAGTGAATAAGACACTCTGTGAATCAAATGGAAAATTAGCCTTGAAAATGCCTGTGCAGTTTGAGGGGGTGTCTGAATGTTTTTACAGTTTGCTTAACTGTTCCCAAACAGCCGGAACCGCTTTGAGAGCGATGGCTGAAAAAAACTGTGTTTGCCCGCACTTTCTATAAGAGCTTTTGTTTGTGTTTTTAGACGAGTGTTTGCTCTCTGTTGAGTGAGTGTGGAGGTTATCTCGAGCTGCTTTTGAGTTTGCCCTACAGTCTTTGACGAAACCCTAACTGAGCTTTGATCACTTCCCTGTCTCCTCTCTCCTTGGCCCGCTCTCTGCCATCCCGCCTTTCTTTTGTTTTTCTCCCCATCTCTCTCTCCTTTTTTCTTTCTCCCTCCCCTGCTTTATCCTGATCAGCCCCTCCTGGACCTTTCTGATTCCTCACTTTTCGTTCCCTCCCCTTTCTGAACTTATTCTCTGTGGTGGATAAGAGACAAACAGAGAGAGAGAGAGGGAGACATCAGTCTAGAAATCAAAAGTGCAGGGTGTTGCGTCTCCACATGAATTCCTACACACCTTGTAATTGCTGTCAGCGAGCCCTCCGACAACTCACTTAATTCCCTGCCATCCAATTTATGGTGAGATTGGGGAGGTGATGGGAAGTTGAGCTAAAAAAAAAAATTTTTAAAAAAAGCAAAGAGATGACAAAAAGAGTACGAAGGGCAGGAGAGGTGGAGCCCACAAGGATGTGGTTGCTAAGCACTGAAAAGAAGAGCCGTTAGTCCATTGTGTCCAAGTGCCGATGAACAAAAAGAGTGAATAATGTTTTGTAAAAGTGAGGATTTTTATGCCATTATTTCCCCCACACTCAGAGAAGAGAATCTCAGGATGGACCTGCAATTAGTGTAGCGCTCATTAATATTAGCGACTTGTGTGGAATGAGGTTGCTGAGGTAATGATTCTAGGTGGGAGGATTGCTCAGAAACTGCCATTGTTCACAGAGTCATTCTGCTACTCTGTAATTGGTATAAGTGCTGTCATTAATGCTCCACTGAGCTATATAATGTCTTTATATAGGTTCTTTTTTTGCTGCTGCTACACCTACAGATAACGCTGTAGCAGAATTAGACAAGAGTACAGCTGTAGTTTGCACGAGCTTTTGACTGTCCGCTCTTCTTGTTGTAATTCTAACAGCAAGGCTTAAAATACCACGGGCTGGAGAGGGATGCTGAGAGAGAGAGAGAAACAGGGAGACCTTTGCACTGGTGCTGGAGTGTGTCAGAGCTCTGTCGGAAAGGTAGAAACGATAAACAAAAACAGTGATCACCAGTACGTGCTGAACTCATAGACCAATCCACTCAAGGGTTGTAGCCCCACAGATGCACAAGCAGAGCCGGGATAAAGTTGGCAAAAAGGTATAAAATCAGCAGTGGTGTGCCTCTGCCAACCTGTCAAGTTACAGCTTACATCCATGTCTGTCCAGACTCATCTGTGTAGTGGAGAGTTTGAAGGAATTTAATGAAAGGTGTTAGTTGTATTTTGTCATAATTAGTGTATGAATTCTTGAGCCATGGCCAAAAGCTTGTTTTGTGAGGTGACAGTGACCTTTGACCATTGACCATCAAATTCTAACCAGGTCATCCTTGAGTCCAAGTGGACGTTTGTACCAGATGTAATCAAATTCCTTCACAGTGCTCCTGATAAATCACATCTTCGAGAATAGGGCGGACATGAGGTGACAGTGACCTTTACCTTGAACCTTTGACCTTTGATCACTAAATTTGAATCAGTTCTTTCTTGAATTTGAAGGAATTCCCTCACAGTGCTCTTGAGATGTCATGTTCACGAGAATGTGACATATAGACGTGCAGAAGGAAGGCCGGATGAACGGACAACCCGAAAACAAAATGACTGTCACCGATGTGGGTGGAGGCTGCTGTGTAGTCACGTATTCACAGCCTTTTACCGTAGGCTCCTCCGGAACCCCTGTTATTGCCAGAAAACTGGAGAAACAAATCAAAATGTATCCTTTGTTGTTTGGTCCTGTTTTTCTCTGCTTGTCAAAGCTGAGTTGACTTTTACAGACTTTGCCTTCCTCTGATGTCAACAGTCTTGAGCAATGATAACTTTGCTTTGGTAACAGCAACAAAAACAGGCTGCTAGCAGCAACCACGAGATCCAGTTGCAACTGTGGGATTATTTTTTACACATACATATTGTATGTACAATGTATTGTATGTACAGAGCATATGTACATGTTCAAAAGTTGCATATGTTCCATCCACTGAAACTGAAAAAATATGTAAACAACAGAACAGAAAGACCCACATCTTAGTTAAAAACATATTTATATTACAGTCGGGATTTTTTTTTACCATTTTATAATCATATTTTATCATATTTTATCATATTTTAGTAAAAAGTCTCCCTGCTTTCTGAATCGCTCCCATTTTAATGTGCTGTTTGCTGTAAATACAAGCTCAACATTTCTTGAACGTTTACCCTGATAAAAGCAAAAAAAGAACGGTTTTATCTGTTAAAAAGAAAAACTCAGGAGTCAAGACTGACACGTACACATTATACTGACTATTGGAGATTGGAGAGAAATTCACTCATTGATGATGACAACCCTGCTGATTTTAAGACAAATTATTTATTGGCCAGTGGGGCAAACTGTACTTATGAACCACATGCTTGTAATACTTTGATAGGTTGATTTTTTTAATGAAATGTTGTCATTGATTTTACAGCATTTGTCCTTTAATAGAAATTTGTGTATAGACATGTATATCACTGCCAGATGAGGTGACTCTGTCATACTATTGAAGCAGTGATGCTGTGAGCTGCTGTAGCAGAGGTTAATTTCACCCCTTTCAATGTTTTAAGAGAATTGACCATTACTGTGAATACTGGCTTTTATCTAAGACTTTCCAGTAAACACACATAAGTAACCAAGTCAACCTGCAGGCAGAAACACGAGGAAAGACACTGCTCCACTTGTATACATGCATGTACAGTTTAGTCAATATGCACACATTAGAGATATGCAAACAAATACACACTAATTGGCAGCAAACATGCAAACTCACACACAAAACACACTGTACTGATCCTGTCTTATAATGAGAGGTCATCACTAGAGTCAGGCTGAGGCAGAGTAGAGGGAGAAAAAACAGCCAGAGACAGAACTAAATCAACCCAGTGTTGTTCCTGAGGATAAAGTGACCAATCCCTGCAGTCCATAAAATGAGTCTCCCCTCTGGGCACTTGCTTCAGCTTTGATTAATATTCATGAGAACAAGCTGGTATAAGGGTGTGGGGGGGGGTGTTTACTCTTGTGAGGAGTCGGAGGGAGGGTGCTACTGTATCAGATGGTGGCTGGCTGCGGAGGTGGTCGGATAGAGGGCTGTGTAAGAGTGTGTGAGTGTTTGTGTGTGTTTGTATCTCTCCCTCTGTGGACTGTGACAGGCGGAACCAAAGACAAATGAAGAGGCTGTTGCCGTGGGGACAGGTGACATATGGATCAGCCAGAGAGTCAGAACACAGGGGTCAGAGGTCACAGATATAAGCTGTAAGCATGTGGATGAATGCCACTGTGTTTGTGTTCATGTGGACTGTGGTGGATGTGGTGGCTTGTAATTTACCCTAGGCTTACACTGATCCCTGTCCAGGAAAAAAAAAGTTAAAGTAGGCAAAGAAAGAGGTAGCCTGTAATATCATGCTGGTGTATTTTATAAGCAGCATGTCTTTAAAGCTGCAAAAGGTGAGATTGTTTTTATGGCATTTTGCTTTTGTTTGACATTTAGCACAAGTGAGGACGAGGAAATGTAGCAAGAGGATAATGACATCTTTAATGGACTCAAACAGGGGACTTAGCAAGTTAAATGGTTTGTATCTTAAAGGCAACAAACAACAACTGTGTTATGATGTGTGTCCCAATAACCCCACCTATTGTTTCCTACGTAAGGCCACACACCAGCAGTGTCAGGACGCTGCATCAAGAAACACTTTATTACATTTTATTACATTCTCCTCGTGGATTTGGCCTCGACGACCTTGCGTACTTCCTGTCTCAATGGCTTATCCATCAAATGACACAACATGAAGGGTGCCCTTTAAACTGCAGACACCCCCACAGAAGAAAAGCTTCTGAAAAACAACAAGTCATACATCCACAATTACAACGTCCAAAGATTCCCAAAGCATTATGATGCAGGGTTAATGACCCAAGTCTGAGTGACTACTTGTTAGTTTCAAACTAGTGATTTACTGAACTGGGTTGTGTCATAATGATTGTATCAACACATATATGTATGTGTTTTACAATCTGGTTATGGTAACCTAGCCTTAGTTATTAGGCTTATATTGTTTTTGTAATATGAGGGATGTTGAATTGAGAAAATATTCCCCATTCACATGATTATTAAATATTATAATCATGTCAGGTCAGATTGTTTACCTAAGATTTTATGTGAAACAACCTGTTAGTGATGTTTCAATCTCAACTTAGCAAACACGTCTTAACTAAGCTAAGTTTAAGCTCATGAAGAGCCAATGCATCTGGCTCTCGCTATATTAGCAAAAGCTGGCGCTGAGACAAGTTTTGTGTCACAGCTTCATCATTAGTGGTTTTCAGGCGCTCTGAAGTGTGAGAAACCTCCTTCTTCAGAATGTGTGATCATGGAGACTGAATGTTGTAGCAGGCTAGGCTGCAGGCTACACACCAAGTGTGCTGATGAAAAGCAAGTCACAGTCGATAAGAGCCCTTCTGTGATGTGGACACCTCGCTGCACGCTGGGATGAGCTTGGAGGACTTAGGCCATCAAATTGTCTTGAGGAATCCACCATCACTATCAGCCGAAAATAAATTCTGGGTACTTTTCTGGATGACAACATTTAAACTGTCTGTAGGGAGTGAGGCCTACATCACCCCCTCGACCAGGCAGTACAAGAAGAGCTTGAAGATATTTGTGGATTAGAGTCATTGTTACATGATTTTTTATAAGCTTGAGACTTGTTGTAAAAGCTTGAGTGTTTAGACTTCATGTAAGGCTCACTACATTTAGGTCAATGTTAAGGTTTTTTTCTTCTAGGAGGAAGAGGTAGTGGATGAACGGAGACAGCTGGAGGGATGGAAAAGAAGGTAGTGGGTGGGAAAGAGAAGACACGGCAGTGATAAAGTTTGAGTAGCAAAAGACGGTAAGGATTATAGTGGATCAAAGAATATTGTTCTAGGCAACGCAAAGATTCAGACCAGTGGGACAAAGGCAGAGACTGAGAAAGGCCTCCAAAATCTCAACACAAGGGAAACAAGTTTCAAAGATTTATTCAGAAGAAACTCAATTTAAATCATGACAGAAGGAAGGCATTGTAAAAACAGCACTTTACTGCTAATAGTAAAAGTGTGTGTGTGTTTTAGCAGGGGAACAGGTGGAATCTAAATGCAGAGGATTGAATGCAGATGCTACCAGCTGCAACTCAGGGATAGACGTCCTTATCCCCAGAAACCACTAGAGAGAGGGAGCTTTAACGGATGGGGGGGTAAAAATAGCCATGTCACTGAAACGGAGACCGATCTATGCTGCCAATATCGGCTCGCAGTCCTGTGGAGGGAACACGAAAACCAAACTGGCACAGCTGCCAACACTGTCTGGTGTCCCTGGAGTGTACAGCAACTTACCTTCACAATCAACTTGGACAGGTTTTTCAATTTGTTTTAGTAAATGCTTTCATTAAGTGTACTCTCTAAGATATGTGCCACTGTACTATCTATCTATCCATAAATTATATATACATCACGTGCTTTTTCACATGTGAAACATAATAAATCCACATGTGAAGCGTAATATTTCCCACGAGTTTCACCTGCACATTTTTGATAAGGAATATGCCTGTGATGCTTTTTAATAATTTCTCTGTCTCTGATTAAAGATGCAACAAAGTCTCATGCCAGATCTTACTTGGATCAGAAATACCTCACCTCCTGAGGACGCACCTGAATAAATAAAGGTTGCATTAGTAGAATAGAAACTAACAAGATTAAAGCCTCCCAGTGGAAATTCTTTTTTGTTCTTGTAACCCAATGTCAGTAATGTAAAACATAAAAGAACCTGTCTTGTATACATATTTTTTTTATTTTTCGTGGAGAGACAGTCAAGATGTCAATTCCGCACATGCTGGTGCAGCTAACAAAAAAATATGATCTTATGCCCGTGGCAGTGTGATGTGGGTCTGAGGTCAGGGCGATATTGTCATAGCACAGACTTCTTAGTTTGATTACCACTGGGGCGACTGAATGGGGAATATATTGACTGAAAATGTGAATGGGCAATCTTAGATATTTATGACCACATCTCACTCATGCATTCCTGATGCTGTGGGAAAAGGCCAGAGACAGATTGTTCGGTGAATGGTCTCGACTGCATGTGAATATATTTCTGTGAGACGAAATGTGTGTGTTGCATTTCTGTGTGTAAAGGAAAGAACTAAATGTGTAGGGGTGTTTTTCTGTACGAACGAGGGAAGGGTCAGAGGTTATGCTCAGTTGGTGTGTGTGTGTATATGTCAGTTTTGGCAACCCCATCTTCTATAAACCATGTATACTGCTAACCTGCCTTGCAAAATAAGTTTAGGAGGAAACATAATTACTGTCTGAACTGAGTCCACTGGTTATGTTTTCTTCCACTCTAGAAAGTGTGAGACTTTTAAGTGGTGGTGAGGATGCACAATGCCACATCACATGTTGTGCTTCAGGGCTGTGCTTCACTGTTGACGTTTTCAATACAATGTTTCCCTAGAGTTTCCTAAGCATAACCAGAAAGCCATTGTCTTGTTAGCAGGAGCAGCAGCGGACTAGTAATGAAACAGTTAATCCAGCAGTCAACAAATCAACAAAAGATTATTCTGCATCATTCTGATAAACGATCAAGGCAAGCAGCACAAGCTCTGTTTGTACAGCACATTTCCTCCACTGAAGAATATAAAGATATAAATGTGCTTTACAGGAAAAAGAAAAGAAAGAAAGAAAGAACAAGAGGAGAGAAAATGAATAATAATAATGTAATAATAATGGGAATAATAATAATTGCCAACAACAACAAGCATACAGGAATACCTGTAGATCTTTCAATTGCAAAGCATATGTTTAAAGGCAAGAGAAATAAGAAATGTTTTAAAGAAAAGATGTTACCAATGTACTTTTTTTTGATTTTGGACTATTGGACAGACAAAACAAGCAAACTGAAGACTTTTGGCCTCTTGGATCATTTGATGTGCATTTGTCTGACAGTGAAAGTAGTCATTAGTTGCAGTTCTAAATGGACAATTCTGTAGATAGGTTAATAACTATTTATGTCAGTACGATGTGTATTTGAATTGGACAGTGTCACTGTGCTTATGTGATGCACCAGAACAAATCTGAGCAAGCTTGAGTTGTAGACTGTCTCTTCTCTGCACACAGAGAAAAGTGTCATGAAACTACACTTATTAAAATGCTGCAGGAGGCTGGGGAGGGGTGGTTGCAGTTTAATTGTCAGCAGTGGATGCTGTGGCAGTGCTGAGCAGTGTGAGTGTTACAGTAAGCAGAACAAATGGGCACGTGAACAGTTTGCAGATGCATTTATTATAAATGCCTCACTATAGCAGTTTAGTTTTATATAAATATAATTCATATAGGAGACTGTTGGTTTTGGGGGTGTATGTGTGTATTGATTAGGGGGTAAAAGGTTTGTCCTGGGGCATCATTCTTGTGTGTGTGTGTGTGTGTGTGTGTGTGCGCGTGTTGGCTGATATGTGTAAATTGCATAATATGTGTGTGTTTGAACAAGGGACCCGAATTTACCGTTCATAACTCATTGTCATGTTTCATGGCGTTGAGAATAGCTTCTGAAAATAGAGGAGGGAAACACGCACCCCTGTTATTTTGTCAGTGTCAGTTGTTAGGTGCAGTGACAGGGATAGGTGGGGAGTTGAGGAAGAAGGGAGTGGGTGGGTGGGCGGTTGGACCTTGAATCCGAGCAAGCAAGCAAGAGACCAGACCCAGCTGAGCAACGGGCTGGCAAGGCAGGCGAAAATAAACAGCAGGCCTGAAGAATCAATTCAGCGTGCCTGTCAGAGGACTGTCAAACTCCCCTCCATGATGGACAGTCTGGATGTTCACAGTCTATTTGCCGCCAGGCTGTGGAGCGGTGAGTAAGTGAACCGTGCCGGGCCGAGCACAGACAATATGAAGAGGGAGTGTAGAGCAATATCTGCTGTTGCCATGCTAGATCAGCATAAACGTCAAGGCCACTCTGGCATGGCCTGAGGGGTCTTCTGGGGAGAGATATGTGTGTGTGTGCCTGTAGGTGGGTGTCTATGTGTGTGTGTTTGCAGTGTGATGCATAATTGTCGGTATGTGGTTGTAAGTGTAAACTGTTAACATAAATCAAGCTTGAAATCTTAATTAACTCAATCCATTTACCTATGTTTGATATGCTCTCACGGTGCATATATATATATATATATATATATATATATATATATATATATATATATATATATATATATACACACACCTACAAGAGCAGCTGAGATTAATGCACAGAAAATCCAAGATAGCAGTGCTGCAGCGAGTAATTAACAGTCGGTTTCTGTTCTCAAAATAATGCCAAACAACCAAAAAACAAACAGTATTATCTGTAATTATTCATAATTATCACCCATGTGGTAGCCATGCTGTGCCACCCATAATGATAACACAATTCTTTTTTAAAACTGTGTCTGCAGCTTCATAATGGAATTCATCCAAGTGCTGGTGCCAGATAATATCCTTCCTCAAATTGTGTATTCCAGTTTTATCCCTTGAGCTGGACTTGTCATCACAGTTCAGTGGTGAGTGGATTTCAATTTAGACTTTTAAAGACGAAACCTTTCACGTCAGCCTCCTGCTGGAGGTTGGTAATGTCAGCGTGGTCACATTTTACCTTGGTTTTGTTCACTTTGCTTTCAAAATGAAAGGCTTTTTTTAGTGGCAGTTTATGCCACTGTCAATTGCCAATATGTAATCTATAACTATAGTTAATAATTATGCAATCTGTAAAATGATAGTACTTGTTTGTAACTCTATTGTCTTTTGTTAAAAACATATGTATTCACGCAACAACTGATTGATCACAAAATTCTTGCTACGTCTTCACAGCTAACAGCTGCTTCTCTTAGCACATAAATCTCTGACATGAGGACTGAAAAAAAGCTTTTCATTCATGATGATGAAATCTGGAGTCACAATGAAAAATGAAAAACTCTCTGTTCTGAAACATCACAAATCTTCAAATCACACTTTACTGCAGACAGACCTGTGTTTGATGTTGATGTTGATGTTTCAAATCTCTAATGTCTCTAATGGCAGTAATGGGGAATCTTTTACCTTTAAAGATCTTGCATGGCGTCCATGGTACATGTGGTTTCACTTATTTTGGCTGTTTGGAGCTTTTCTCAGGACTGAGCTGCCTGTAGTGGAATGAAATATGAATATGAAATATCAGATCGATGTTAGAGATTGTGAAGTGAAAATCACCAGCCAGAAACCATGATTGGTGGCAGAGAAAATGTGATGACATGTCATCTATTTTTGTTCTGTTTTCAGTCACTTCTGTATTCGGAGATAGAGATACGAAATTTTCAGAAAAATAAGATTCTCTCCATCATAATTGAAACATAGGTGTTGATGTGGACAGTACTTACCATTCGGAAACTGTAATTACTCGTGGATGAAGCATGTGCTACATGCCTTGGTGTGTAGAGCTTTTAATGTCGCTGTGTCAGTTGTTAAATTGGTCCTTTCATTTAAGTTAATTAATTCAGAGTAGTATACATTAAGCTACATCTCACAAAACCCACCGGTTTCTATCATTTATGACATGCTACAAAGGAAAAATGTGAAAGAGGAGGACTGAAATCTCTATATTGTTAAATGTACTGATGATTGACTATAAAGTGGTTCTTTAGACCTTTGTCATAACAGACACTGTGATTTGCAACAGCGGAAGTGTAGCTAATAACATTAATGATGGTGTTCTCATGAAATGCTAAGCCAGCGTACTTAATTATTATTGTTTACACCTGCGTTTGACTGCTGTCTCTTCTATTGTATCATCTGTGGGGACTTTCCTTGAACCAGCTCAGCTCAGCTCTTTGTGATCTGCTAATTAGAGAACATTAAAATGTGAGTGTTTGCATGCTGCTTCCAACGTAGCGCCGAGCAAAAGCATGTAAGCTCGAACTCTTGCTGTTTTAATTTTATTTACTTGCACATTTCATCTCCTACCTCTTCCACTCAATGGAGCGAGACATTTTTGCTAAGAATTGAAGTTGTGTTCATAATGTGGTTCTGCTTAAGCACAGGTCTGTGCCTTTAGGCAGAGGTACCTCACTGTCTGACAACCTACCCACCAACTGATTAATGCTTCTATCACATTACTGATCACCTGATCCATAGCCCTCGAGCTCCCAGTACTACATATTCAAACTGCCATTAATTCAGACTAGTATACATTCAGCTACATCCCACAGAACTCACTGGTTTGTATCATTTACTAAGAGTGTTGTCAACCCTAATTTTATAACATGTTACAAAGGTTGCTAAGAAACAATGTTTATCAGTAGAGGAAACTTAGAAATAGCTCCTTTTAAGTTATACTGAGGAGAATTTTTTTTTTTTTTTTTTAACAAAGTTCATTTTTCATTCAGCACTAACAAAACAGGGATCCGCTCATAAAAACATTAATGAGTAGCACTACTAATGATGAAAGAAAACCACAGGGCAGCTTTAAGTTTTGGTTATACATACATATATGAAATAATACTTCATATTAAAAAAAGAAATCGAGGAAGACAGTGGTTACAATCCAAAAACACACTACCTTATGCGGCACGGATCGAATTACTCTGTTTGGGGACGGATATTGGGGAAAAAAAAAAAAAAAAAGAGGTCGATTGTCCTTTCCATTCTCTGTGGACCTCCCTCCCTACTTGTATCACAGGCTCTCTGTGGCCAGGGCGTTCATGCTCCATTGCTCTGGTCTGAGCGCTCGACTTGCTTTGGGAGTGTCTGGGTCCTGCAGCACAAGACAGTAAATCCTCCTGTGTCCTGATGGCTATTGATTAGTTATTCACATCCTACCTCCTGCCCAGGAGAAGCAGCTCTGGCCTCCTCTCTCTCTCTCTCTCTCTCATCATCCTTCTTTCCCTATTCACAGTTACACTTTTACCAGCGGGACCTCGCGCAGATATGACAGCGGACAGTGTATTATGCAGGATACAGGCACAGCCTCTGGCTTTTTTCGTCAGCATCTCCTCAGCTCAACAAATATCTTGCCTCCGCCTTTGTTTATCCGGCAGTATGACCGTCCTCCATTCCCTCTCTCTTTCTCTCTCCGACACAGTGTCTCTTCCACTTCCTCGCATCCCTCATTTTCTCTGTGTCACTCTTCCTCATCTCATCCCTCTCTCCTTCTCTAACCTGTCACTCTCGTCCGGTCTCACTGGGACGTAACGAGCGCTGTGGCTGTAATTACCACCCGCTGAGGGAGTGTGGAAGCATGCTCTGGTGGCGTGTCATCCCTGATCATGATAATGTATGCAGATGAGCCTGTGAATATATATCAAGTGTTTCCCCCCTCGGTGGAAGGCCTAAACTTAGCTGACCAGGCGTTCACCTTAACCACTCGGCGACACCGGTTGCGAAATGCTGAGTGAGCAACGCCGATGAACCCAGTGGCATAAACAAACAAAAAAAGAGGCAACCCTCAGTGGAGACCGAGAGTAGCTTCAGTAACACATAGCACATAAGCACAATAACACACAGGCTACAAACACATGAAAAAGAACAAACTTCAAACACAGACAACAAAGGAACAGGTCGACATGATTAGTGCATTTCTCTCTAATGAAAAAAAAAAAAAAAACAACGACTCATCAGCTTTGTGCTCATCTGCCCAGAAACTCACTTCCTCAGACACTAAAGCAGTGTCGAAGCATGGCAGTAAAGGTAATTTAGGAGACTAAAATTGCATCTAAGCTATTTATAACTGAGATATGAGTAAACAGTACACAACAGTGCAAGTTACAATCAAAACTCAAATACATCATTTTTATTTGCTCAGTATATCTCCATGCTTCAGTTTACTGTGTGTATTTACAACCCCTCCCACATGTCAAATTTCAACACGGCTTTTACCTAAAAATACGAGTGTAATATAGTTCCCAGGTGAAACTGGATTTTTTAAATTTTTTTTTTTTTACTGCTTTGACTCAATCTCAGCAGGATGTTGTGTTTGTGTGTGAGTTGGAGTGGTGTTTATGATTGTGTGTGTGTGTGTGTGTGTTTGTGAGCAGAGAAGGTGTGCATTTATGATTGTGTGTGGGTGAGTATGAACGTGTGCGTGCATGAACGCGAGAGGAGCAGTGTGTGTGATTGTATGTATGTGTGGGTGTGTGACAGAGGAGATGATAGAGAGAGAAAGGTTGTTTATTTAGGATTTTCTGTGTGAAAGTGGTGTTTGTGTATATATATGTGTGTGTAGGGGCGTCAGTGTGTCACTGTGTTTTGTGTGTGTGTCCGTGTGCAGGATGTGCTTCCCGGATTGTCACTGTCACTTTGTCAGTGTGTGTGTGCATGCGTGACAGGAAGAGGGATTACTGTATGTGTGTGTGGGTGTAAGTTTTTCTGCCTGAGCGTGATTGTGAGACAGAAAGAAAGGTATGCATTCTTGTCTTTCATGTGGGTGTGTGTTTACTTGAGTGATACATAAAGATATCTGTGTCCTCAGGATTTGAAGGGTGTGTATGTGTGTGTGTGTGTGTGTGTGTGTGTGTGTGTGTGCATGCGTCGTAGGATCCATAAACCGCCGATCCCTGATCTGGAGGGCTGCCCAGGAGCCTCTGTAACCCTCTCTTAGGTGGTTTAGGAAGCTATCGATTTCATAGCCCTGCTTTGTTTTTCCGCTTTCTCATAAATAGCAGATCAAACTGGCTATCGCCCCTGTTTGTTTTGTTCTCTTTCTCCTGCGGGCTATTTACACTGACATTTCCACCACTATCTTTGTTACATGGTGCAGGAAAATCATTTCATTTTTTCCGCACCTCTGCAGACTACCAGAGGCAATACCATTGATGGTGATGATGATGATGGTGATGAAGAGCCCAAGGACAGGGAAAATATGGAGGATGAAAAACTTTTGATGAGGACATAATGATGATCATAATAAAGTTAATGGTGTATGGGAACACAAACAATGATGCTGACAGTATTAATGTAGGAAAAATGAATATGTTGTCCATTTAAATGATGAAGGGTCAGCTCACCCAAATGAATATATATATTTTCTCTCCTCACTTATCTCTAGTGGTAGCTGTGCAGAAAGTTCTGGTTTTATTTGTCAAGAGTTTGACATATCCTTCTCAGAGATTTCTGCCCCCAACTCAGTACACTGGAGTTGAGTGAAATTTTGTTTGTGGTGCTCACAGCCTTTAAAAAAAAAATGACATTTAAAAAATTCAACAGCCAAGAAACAGTGTCACTGTGTCACTCAACAGAAATCTAAGAGGCAGACCTCTTAAAACTGTCACCAGCTGCTCCCCAGGTCCCCTCAGGCCCTGTCTCTGGCTTTGTAGATTGCCAGAAGACCTCTAGATCCCGCCGTAGACAGGCCTCCTGCTCGACCTCTTTCCATTAGAGCGGTCCTGCCTTCGTCCCTGCCTTCGTCCCTGCCTTCACCAATGCTCACCAAACCAGTTTCATTAGTCTGCTCTGCCTCCCGAGCAGCTCTGACTTTCTGTCTGGCCTCTGGGCCGTCCGCCCGAGGTATCCTGCTCTTTGGTTCTGCAGCCTCCGGGCCGGCCTCTGTCCTGCCTGCAGGCCTTCAGCCTGAGGTCTCCTGCTCTGCTCTGATTCCTATTATTAAAGATACTTTACTGCCTCACCCAGTCTTTGAATCTGTGTTTGGGTCCTCCTCGCCTGTGCTGTTATCAGCAAGTTGTGACAATAACCTGGACAAATAAAAGCCTGCCTGGCTGCGCAGAGAACACAAGATGATTTTAGGGTATTGTGGGTGGACTAACCCTTTAGTGGGTGTTTTAAAAGTTAATTCTGTTTTCCTGGTCTTATGATGTTTGAATTTTGAATTGCAAAAGAATAATCAGATTCGGCCTGCAGCTAAGGATTAATTCCATTTTCAATTCAACTGTCAGTTATTGAATTGCTGCCAATTATGTACATTACAATATACTAGAGCATAAGGTGACATTTGAGAACATGTAACTTTCAAATATTTGGCATTTTGCATGAAAAAATTACCTAAAGGATTAGTTAATTAGTTCATTGATTATCAAATAGTTGCAGATTCATTTTCTGTCATCAGTTAATTGACCAATCATTGCAGCTCAAGAACAGATAAATTAAAACTGAATCTTATGCCAAAGGAGCCCAGTCCACGTGAGCTTACATGCCACTTCTAGGAAAATCTAACTCTAAGCTCAAAGTAAAGAAGACAGTGGTAAATGAAATGAATTTCACTCTCAGCCTCACCCCAATCACACAGGTCACACTCTCCGTCCTCGGGGACTGAACGGAAGCCTCGAGTTTCCAGAGCCAATAATAATAATGATGATGAACCAATGAAGGCAATGACAAGGAGGTTAACAATGTAAACGTTGACTGATGTCGAACGGATCACAGGTTTGTTCATCAGCTGTTTGACGACCAGCTGACTAGACATGTCCAATCATATTCCTGCAGCACAGCTACTTTGACGTGCTCATGTTTGCTGCTGGCGGTGGTGGGGAGGGGGTTGCTCCCAACTGAATCCTTGTTGCTACTCTGATACTCTTGAAACTCCTTCATAGAGCAGAACCTTTTACTTCACATCTTAATGTATAATCACTCGCTATAACTGGCCAGTTTCTTGGCTTCCTGACGATGGTGGCGATGAAGGCAGGAATGATATTAATAGACTGATGATGAGGAGCAAGAATATGATGACAACGTAATGATACTGATGTTATAGCAGGAGTAACGACGTTTATAATGATGATGATGATGGCAGTGTCACTGCCGTTATGAGGCTGATGAAGATGATGATATGCTGTCTGCAATAATCATGACGAATGTGCTGTAGATGAGGAAGGTGATGAAGTTGCCAGTGGTAATAAGGTTTTTAATAATACCTGGTCCAGATAAGAGTTATTTTGGGAAGTGCGGTGTTTGTCTAGCTCACACTGGTTTCTTTCTCACATGTCACCGGTTTGGTATTTTGAGGATTTGACATGAGCATGACTGCAGCGAAGTGAGAAGAGGAGGTGTGTTGTCTTCTGTGCTATTTTTAAGGCTTTTAGTCAGAGCTATAATATTGGATTGTCATATGAGACTAGATAACGTCTGGGACAATTTTCATATCCTGAAATAGCTTAAATGTTGGTGTTTTTTTCTGGCCTCATGACACAGCACAGTTTTTTAACCTTAATAGACTCTTCTGTCTGAGTTGAATTAATAGTTAATGTCGCTGCCTGTTCGGCGACAGAGTAATGTCCTGGCTGATATATGTGATGTGCTCTCACATGACACCAGCATTACAGCCATGGTAGCGTCAAACTCAACGTGATTTCAGTGACGTTTGGATTGATCACAGTTGGCAGCCAACACCTCTGACAGATAAGAGGTACTATATGTGAATATAGAGGTTGTCCAGTCATAAAACATGTTTACGACAGTTGGGTTTCCATCCACCTGTTGTGCCCTCTTCTGAAACGGTTTAATGGCACCTGAGTGAAGGATTACCACCGCCAGCTGTTCATCTTGTCAAGCCAACGTTACAGTAGTGGATGCAAATAAGCATTAATACACATTTTCTTTTGCAGATTTTCTCAAATGTTGGTTAAAATTTGCTCTACGTCTGGACAGAAACTCATTTATAGGCTTTAGGGGAAAAAAATAACACTCGTGCTACTTTCATGTGACAGGACTTAGCTGGTATTACTCTGCGACATTTGCTAGCTTATGGTTAGAAATCAGCAAACTTACAATCAGTGATTTTCTTACCATGTGATCAGAAAGAACAAAAAGAAAAAACAACAGAAAACTTGATTACAAACTTGGTTACGTAAGGATTTCATGGAGATTATTTTAAATGACTGAATAGAGTTTATGAATTTTGTTTTTTTGAACAGTATTACAGTTTATAACAGTATTGTTGAGCGGCAGATAACAGCACAGCCCTGTAAGCTGGTTGGAGTGGTTGAATTTGGAGATTATGCATATCCTTAGTTTCACCATTTCAATGACAACATTTCAAGTCATACTGCGTTATGTCTCCCGTTGAAGCACTTACATGCAGCAGAGTCATCGTGCAGATTTACTTGTGACATGTCTCTGCAGTAACGGTGGCTTGTTTTCCTTGCCCGTTAACCCAGATTAGTCTATAAAACTGTACATGACTTTTCCTCTCAGTATTTTCTTGGGTAAATATCTTCTGAAAGCCTAAAACAACATTACATAATTAAAAGAAACATTTGGCCAAAAATATTGTGACACATGAATCTGTCACTATTACCCATCCATATTTTTGCTGTGTGATAATGATAATGAATTGGTTGTTTCTGATGAAGAGGAGGATGCTAGTGAAAGGATGTCAATGATGTAATGCAGAATATGATAATGATTACTGCTAATGATGAAAATGACTTGGTGAATGAAATACTTAAGAGTAAAGATGCCAGCACTAATCAATTCTGAATCTGAGGAAACAGAAACTACTGGCAGCCTAGAACTAACAGAGGCCATTCTGGATCTAAATAATCCCTGCAACTAAGCAGTAGCTCATCTCAGTGTCAGGGCAACAGCACTGAAAGACTGCTCCCTCATGATGAAACACATAATATGGAAAGTTGAACAGTAACTATAGTAACGATTTATCACAGTGTAAAATCGCTGATAGCATGAGGGTCCAAATCAGTTACAAAGCTTCGATTCATACTTGTATTTAGCTAATTTCCCACTGAATTATCATCCCAATTTATCTCACAAATGGCATCCCAATTTGTTTCTCTTTTTATGGGGTTCATTGGGGTTTTGAAGTGGGCCCTATTCGTTGCGGATATGCATCTCCAAGAACACAGATGCTGTGTTGTTTGCTTCGCCAAGAGCCTCGAACCCCCAACAGATGTGCTCATTTCCCTAGGCAAGGGGAAATGACATGCCTCTGTGCAGAATTTGGACATATTCCCCACTAATGATATAGAAATACACAGCTATGCAATTCTACTGGGGACAGATCCTGTCTCATTTGGCAACAATTTTGTTTATATGTATGCAGCCCCATGACTCAAACGGTGGCCTTATGGTGCTTTCGAATTTCAGAAGTAATTAAGTTGAAATCAGAAGAAAAAACACCCCGTGTTGTTGGATCCATAAGATAAAGTGATAATGAATGTGCAAAATGTGAGCACACATGCTCATAAAGGCACAGAACTGAGTCCAGCGGAAAGAATAACTGTGTCTAATGCACCTCATCTGCCATTGATTGTGGTTCCTCCAATTGTCCGTTGTAATTATTTTGTTGGAGCACTGCAGAGAGCCGCTGACCACAACCTTGCCCTGGGACATGCTGCCAGCAGCATAATAATAAAGCATGGCAAGAAAATTGAGGCCAGTCTCTTCAGTCTCAGGTCTTTTATTCAACATGAGTCAGATAGCAGAATGTGTTTGTATCATTTTGTGAAACCTAAATTAAATCTAAGTAGATGAGAGCAGGCCCCCATTCCTCAGAGGACTTTGTTTCAGTGTGAAAAGAAGAAGGAGGAGAATTTAATATGGCTGAAACGAGCATTTGTGTTGGCAGTGTTGATTGTCTGTATGAGAGGGGTTTAGAAGAAGCTAGGCCAAAATGAACCACTGGAGTGAGCTCTGGGGATAAGTTGAAGGATTAAGGGAAAAGGGGAGGACGGGGGAATGGGAAAGAAGTTTCAAAAAGAGAAAGAGAGAGAGCGAGAGAAATGAAGATGAAGTGAGGCAGAGAGAAAAAGGGAAACTGTCTAGAACATGTTGAGATGGAGGATGAATGTTTGAGGCTATAGCCTTTAAAAACTCCAATAAAGCCAGCTGGCTCCTGGCTGCATTGGAAAATGGAAAAAAAGGAGGCTATGAGTGGTGAGTCCAGGGGCCAGTGGAGCGAGGCGGGGCCCGGTGAGGCCGAGCAGTGGGGCAGCCGTCTATTGTGAGCGAGAACTCATTTACAATAGTTAAGGCGGGGTGAGTTGCATTTAGCTGGGCCAAAAAAGAACTGCAGCTTTCATCTGCAGTCTTCAGGACTCCAATTCATCATATGTTTGTAATAAAAGATTAGGTATTCACAACACAGAATTATTCATCATTCTCCTATGACATGAATATAGGCATGCTTTGTGATGTGCTTTTCCCTTTCACTGGCTATATGCATGACTTATATAAGGCGCAAAGCGTTGCCTTGAAGCAGCATGGGGTGAAGTTGCAGAGGAAATGAGTGTGCTGGGCAATGATATGACTAAGAAGATGCTCCGCTCACAGTAAACACCAATCCTGTCTGGCAGTAATGAATGAAGAATCCTGCTGTGGCCTCCCTGCTTCTTCCTCTGAACCTCCAGTATTAACATCTTTCTCAAAGTCAGGCAAAGGCAGCAAAAGCATCTAGTTGTGTGTTTCTGTTGTCAACCTCGCAGATGGAGATGTAACCTCTAAGCCAGTGTTTCTCAAACTAAAATAGAACTCATGGACCACCTAACTCCTCAAACATCCCCAAAACCTTTAGGGCCTAGTACTTGCCACGATACTACTTACAGTAGTTTTTTTTTTTTGATTTTGGTGGCCTTGCACAGAAGAATGTCACCTGGGACTGTTTTTTTTTGTTTGTTTTGTTTTTTTATCTTTTGGCATTTTAATGTCCTTATTGGATAGCACAGGGCAGCAAAGAGTCTGTTCAGCTGGGGTCTTAACCGGGTCTTAATAATTGGCAACCCCTCATAAAGTGTATAGCAACAAGTGGTGCTATTTATGTGGCATCAAAATTATCACACACATATAAACACTGGGTCATCAAACACACTATGAGTCTCAGTCGTGGTGACAACATTACTTGTAAAACTTAACACTTGCCTGTTGTGTCTGAGGTTTCATTAGATTTTCTTGTAATTCTGTCAACCATGTTTGATATGTTAATAGGTGTGTGGTTACATTGAAGTCCAACATCACTGTAAAACAGGAAATTCAAATTATAATGTTTGAATTTAAGTTGATTTAATAGTGCAAACAATACACATACAATACTCACTTTTGAGAAACACTATTTAAAACATATTATTTAAAACATATTTTAACAAATTGACTCTTTGAGAAAGGCTGCTCTGAGCCAATAGTTCCCATCCTTTTTGGAATGAGGCCTCTTGAAGAAATAAAAAGCATTTTTGGGAAGTGGAAGTGAAAAGACACACCAGTGAAGCTCAATAATCAACATGTTCTGTTTTTTTTTGTTGTTGTTGCTGTTTGTTTAATCCGTGCTCAAACAGAAATATAAAAATGACTCTGGAAGTATTTTTTGACAAAAAAATCCAGACACAATGGGTGTTCACGGCATCCCAAAGTAAGTTGTGTCACCATAGCAACATTTTTGGTACCACTGTGCCTGTACAGAGACCAAAATCAAAGCCTGTGCTAACCACCCATATCTGTTAACTCACTATATAATCAGAGATGCTGCACAGGGCAGATTGAGCTATATGGTCAACAGGAAAAGGACCAAGGACAAAGGCAGTGACTCACAATTCAGTGTTTGATTTCTCTTGTTGACAGATGGATGAAGGATGTATCCTATGTGACCGGACCATATTATTCTGCTTTGATTATATTCTCCACAGCAAATATGTTTACATTCTTTCATTTTCTTTGTGATATAGACCAGTGGTCCATTCTTTCATTCATGATGACAGAGGGCTGTCGTATAATGTTGCCTTCACTCTGAACAATCTCCAATGGCAACAGAAACTTGCAGGAGAAAACACAAGTTGGCCAGTTACACTTCTTGCAGTTTCCACATGGCATCTCTGTGGCTGCCTAACGTAGTAGTGACTTCAGAGCACACAAGCATAGATGCTGTATCTACACTCTAAACCCTTAACACAACACCATAAGTCATTGTCTATGGGTTATGACCGGTTATTCACTACCAGATAACAAAAAAGTTAGGATCTGAAAAATAAGATCACATTTTGTGTACTATAAATATGTTTTTCCACTTTAAAATCCTATTAATCATCTTGTGTTCTCTCTGATTTATCTGAGATTCCTTGAAGGGGGGGTGGGGGGGTCCCGACCACCTGGTTAGGAACCACTGCTTTACGCCACAAGCGTTTCAGGTATCTGCTCTAAAATCACAGTGCCATGATGAGCAACTACTCCCTCAGGAGCAAAAGCTGTTTATTTTTGGGGCAGGAACAACATTATCCAGGCCAAAAGCATCAGGCCTAAGGGTTTAATCAATGTTTGAATATATTTAGCAAAAAAAAAAAAAAGTAAATGCGAACCTATCCCAATTTTCTGATAACGTGACGTGTGGAGAAGTTATCAAGTGAAAACAGAAGAGAGTTATTTCCCTGCAAGAGTGTTCTTCCAGCATCTTCGTCTTCTTGGCAACAGGACCTTCTCACTGTGATCTGCAATTCTAGAGCTGGACGGGCTTCACTGGAGGAGCTGCCGTCACTGGTGCTGAGCAGTGCAGACAAGGCTGAAAAGGTGCTGTATGTGTGACTGCGAACGACCACAGAGAGGGCGTGAGTCAGGGGATTTGGCTTGAATTAAGAGCTTGTGCCGAATTGAGAGATGGGGTTCACCTCGCCGTTACCCATAAATTCCAAATGCTCTCATTATTAAGTGAATTCATCTTGTCAGAGGCCAGGACATGGCTCAATCCAAGCTCCAGATTGCCGTCCAGTTTTATCGAGTGGTGAGGAGGAGGGCGCCTCAGTCAGAGGGAGGAGATGCCCTTGCCAAACGAGGCTAGTGCAGTGACGGCCGCCATCGACATCTTTACAGCTTTATCCTCCACTGACTTTGCATACGCTTTCACCCCGTACCCTCACACTGTGCTGAGTCACAGTGATTTTGGACCAGGGATTTGTTTTGTTATGGTGGGAAAAGATTCGAGTGTGTGTTAATGTGTTTGTCCGCTCAGTGCATCCATTTATCTTGTGAAGTTATGCTTTTGTTCCTCTGTTTTTTGGCACCAGAGTTATAATGAAATGACAACCAGCTAAGTTGCTTTGATAATTTTAATATTATCCTGTTGTTCACTTTCCCTGCAAATGCACAAAAATCAAAGGGCAAACACAAAAACGCACTTTGTGTCGGTGCATATCTGTGGGTGTCTTATCATTAATCTGCGTTGCGTGCTCTTTAACATACCTATCGGTGGGAGAGGAGCCCTCTCTCCAGTTCTGCTGGTTAGCAGACTGAAGCCAGCATGGCCACCGTTGCATCCATGCTTGTCACTCTGGGTGTGTTATCATTAACAGAAGGCAGATAGCAGGGAGAAGCGAAACACGTGGCCACTCGGCCGTTGATTTGGCAGCTGCCCCCCCCCCCTCTCTGTCTGAACCTGTTTGGTGTGGTTTTCGTCTGTGTGCTGCAGAGTTCTGTGTGGGTTTTTTTTTTAAAGGTTGCTGAATGGTCTGTGTGATAAGCTGAGGGCAGGATTTCTTTGTGAGCAGGTTTATCCTCGGCTCTGTGTACTCTGCTAGAAGAAAACCATTTGCCATTTTAGTTAATTTTCTGTTTGTCCAGGCTCAGCTGGCCATTTGGCTGGGTCAGGAGTTTGATACAAAGAATACTGTAGCCAGATTTAAAGGAATAGTAGCTGTTTTTAGTAGCTGTATTTAAGAATGATGTTACTTTGGTTAAAGCATAGGGTGTTATAATGTTTTCATACTGTGAGAGCAGATGGTACCTTAAAATGTAGCCTGTGGAGTTATCATCAAAACATTGTGTGGATCCTTGTGGCCTAACAAGGATCATGGCAAATGCATTTTTTTCATCACATTAGCAAAGCTGACTTTTTTGGATTATAATGAAAGCTGCATCGTGCATTGAGCTACAAGTCTTCAGTTCTTCATTTTCATGGTGCATTGCTGTGTTTCTTGGCAGATTACTGCCAACAGCTGGTGAATGTGTTTTTTGATTTTCACCGCAGGAACTTTCAGGAACAAACCTTACCTGTGTTTTGAACAGGAACTAGAATTCAAATTTAATTTCTCAGCCATAGTTTCTGCTGCCAAAGTTGTCCCTGTTTCGTGTGGTAGAGCTTTCCAGTGGCTCAGAAACTAGGGGGTGGCGTTTATAGTGCTGACTATCTTTGATTGGCTGGTCCAGCTTTATTCAAACAGTAAGCAATTATAAAAGACACCTTTAGCTCCTGAGTGGAGTTCCTGTAGCACCAGTGGTCCTGAAGCAATCTGGCCAAAATGAGTGGAGATGATTTTTAAAATGCAACAAATGTGTTGTCAGAGTGGTGAAGATGTTTTTTTTAATTTGCTTCTGTTTCTTTATGTTGCAGTAGTTTGAGCTCTATGTCAATTTATTTTGAACGTTATCTTCTTTTTATGTTGCTGCAGGATGTTTTAAATTAAGAAGGTTTTAAGTCAAAGTCTCTTTACCTCTCACTCCTTAATTCTTCCACACCTTTGTTACCAAATACAGAGCATTTTGAAGTTCTCGGAAATAAACACACACTCACTACTCTCTGTGTGCCTGCACGGGCTTGCAGTAAACGCTGATGCCTGCCACACACGCAGTGCACACAACATAAACGATATCTCTCCAACCAGTCACTGCTGCTACACCTCCCATTTACAGCAAGAGATCTTCCAGATAACCCACTATCTGAAAAATTAGAATAGTCGCTCAGCCTGCTCCTCTTCAGCACATTCTTTAACGGCTGTAGATTTGTGACAGTCTCAGCCGCCAGGATTCAATTTAAATCTCCACTTGACATGCTGAGTATGAGGTGGTCCTTCAGAACAATCTTTCTTACGAGGGTGACAAGGATTTTCCACCAAGCGTAGGTGCTGAGTGCAGTGCCTGATTTGGAAATGCCCTTATGTACAGAGCTTGACCTTGCGTGCTTGCTTAACGATGCAGTCAAATGACTGGCATTTTTAAACTGAGCGCAGCTACTGATGAGTTTCGTAGTTGCACAGCTTTACTTCGTCGTCAAGTCTAAATGTCAGGCTCTGCCGCAGATGGAAGAGCTGGAGTCATTTAACATAGCTCACGACAGTAAACACAGGTTCTGCCATCAACCATGAAGTGCTACAGGCACAACAATTTGGGAGCAGATGTCAGCTGCAAGTAGAGAGCTCTTAAAATCACATATCATAAACCTTGAAATCTCCCAGCTTAGCTCAAAATACTGAAAGCTGTTGACCTCAAGGTGTAAAGCAGTGTGCAATCCAGTCATTCACCACGTTTGCTCTGCAGTGCAATGGCTGCCATGTGACTCAGCAGCTTTTACGAGAAATAAAGGTGTGAATCACACAACAGAGGTGAAATTGGAAATGCTGAGAAGTGCGCGCTGAAAATGAACAAATGCTGGGAACTCGCAGTAAGTCAGTACGATTAATGAACCCTTGTGAATGAGTGCTGAAATGTCTGACAGGCTGGACAAGTGTGTACAGCTTTTCACTTAACACAGAGGGGGGAGAGAATTTTGATTGTTTCCAATCAAGGCTGCAGCCAACATTATCAATTAATATATTGTATTGATTTTTATCCTTCAGACAGAAAATTGTCAGAAAATTCTTAAGGTGTGTCCTATTGCTTGTTTTCTTGCTTTAACAGCCGTCAACAGCAGTCCAGACTTCAATGATAAAAATGACCAAAAAAACAGAGAAGCAGCAAATCCTCAGCTTTTAAATGTTGGGGGCATTAAATGTCTAGTATTTTTGATTAACTTAAAGTAAAATCAGTCATCAAAATTGTTGCCAATTCATTTTTGTCCATCAAGTAGCAGACTTGTTGTTTCAGCACTATATCCACTACAGTTTCATGTTTTCAGTCAGGTTCATCATGACTTGCATATCACTCAAATCAATGCCAAAAATGTTTCCTAGACAAGTTTTGTTTGGATTAGAAAACAGTTCAAGTCTAACATCAGTAACAAAGAGGACTTTGAAACTCACTACAAAACAGACAATTAGTCAGTGAAGTGATTAGTTGATTGGCATCTATTTGATAATCACGGGAACATTTTCGAGGATTTACGGCTTTGCTTTAGCTTATGAGAGAAAACAAAGTATCTTTTGGTTTTGGACTGATGGTTGGACCAAACAAACAATTTAAAGACGTGATTTTGGACTTTGGAAAAACTAAAAGTGACAGCAGTTTCTCTGTATTTTCTGGTATTTTTTATCAAAATGATTGACTGATTGATTAATCAAGAAAATAATCAACAGATTAACCAATCATGAAAATATGATTACTTGCCACCTTAGACAAAATAAGAGATCTGCAACTCTGCTCCTGTCCTATACCCTATACAACTGTGTGACATCACTTTAAATGTTGGGTTTATTTATAGCGACGCTCTCTGCTTGTCACCACTGTACCTATGTATTTACACCTCAGTAATCCTGCCATCTTTGCACCATATGTATATGCTGTAATTAGGCTATGCTGCCATGCCAAATTCATACATGATTTGGATGATGATGGTGATGATGATGATAGTGGTGATGGTGAGCAATAAGAGTGGACAGAGATAAAGGCACGGTCCTTCAGGTATGGTAGAAACTGCAGTGAGAGGCTCAGCTCCCTCCACTGTGAGGGAACATCAGCGACACCTGCTGGCAGCGTGACAGCCATTAGCCAGCCTCCTGTAATCACAGTCTTGATCTAAAGTCTGCCAACAGTGGGGTGACACTTTCTTTGCTCAGCCGGTTTAACCACCAGGTACATTTACATATCTCCAGAGGCTGAGACGGTGAACATAACATGAAATAGCAAAGCACACAGGGATTACAGAGTGTACACAATGAAAGACAGAACTCCACTGATTGTAGTCCAACACAACATGTACTTTGAATATCATGACCAGCATGTCTGAATGCTGCTGTGTCCTGCTGGATTCACAGTGTTTTACGGGATTTTGATGATGACATGATGTAACACCGCCATCTAGTGTTTAAAAACGAATGATGACTTAAAGGTAGATGCCACTGAATATTTACTCTGTTAAAGGTTGCTTCCTCATCCAAGAGCAGCTTGTCGTACATAAAATGCATTCGGTCCAGATCTTCATATTTAATGTGGCAGCTGTTTTAAAGCTGTAATTATAATAAATGGGGGCTGTGACCTCATATAATTTACTTGGGCATGTAAAGTGAAAACTCTGAATGATTCAGAGGACGAGGCCTGGACAGGGGCTCTGCGACATGACATAGATCAGATATTTATTACGAGAGAACTTCACATTTGTTTTATTGCATCAGACCAACATGAGAAGATTTATTTACAGTACATCAAGATTGAGCAGGTATACAATGTTGTTAAAGGTCATTAAATATTCACATGTTGTATAAACACAGCAACAAAATCTGCATCTTACACCTTAAAAACATTTTTCCAAAGTCACACCATTTATTTAATATTCATCAAATGAACAAGCACTGCTCAGATCCATACATCAAGAAGATAAAAGGTTTCTGCTGAATACGCTCATGAGCTGCTAATGGCTCCCTCCTCAGGTTAAGATTCAGACAGCTGTGTCTTATTTCAGAGACAGAACATAAAGGCTTTAGAAAAAGGGATGGGATGGAGGCTATCTGTGTCAATCGAGAACAACCATTCCCGGACACAAGGACAAACTGTGACACCAATAATAAGCTATTTCCTCTGCCATCCTTACATGACCTTCACAGAAAATTCACAACTTCATTCATATGTTTCCAATGACTCTCAAATGACCTCCAGAGGATGAAAATGCCCAGGAGTGTTCATTTCAAAAGCTTCCTTTTAAAAACTACCTTTTAACCTTAGCATTTATTTAAAATATGTTGAATGCATATTATTTATCTCTAAATAATAACCTATCCTCATCCTCCTCTTAATCCTGTATTTATCCCTGTAAGACTTGACTATACTCTTCCTGTTCTTTTATTGATTTATGATTCATTTATTTTGAATTGCTTTGTCCAAACTCATGGTGACCTTCATTTCAAGCACTTTAAATGTAACATTAGTTTCATTCAGGAATATCATTTCTTTTCTAATTAAATATTGAAATGCAGAACGTGGTTTTGTTGGTGCAGCAAAACAGAAAATGAGACCATATGCGCTCCCAGTGAGAATCATTCAAAGAGTTGGAAGGAATTCAAATTAACCAAACTAAATTAAAATGTTAATTTTAATTTTAATTCTGGGGTAATGGTAAAATGAATATCCTTTCATTACACTGTATTAAATCAGATTTGGAATTTGCAAGATAATATTTAACAGATCTTCTTTTCTAATCGAAAACTGCACTTTTTAGGAAATGAATGCTATAGCGCACAAGTTCCTCTAATAAACTGGAGCCCCTCTGCAAGAATGACCTGCTGCACTTGCACATGTGCACCATGACTTCAGGCATGAAATTCCTGACACGCACAAAATGTGACTCCGTGTCCAAAGTGTTATGAAATGCATAAAGTAAATAAAATGTAATCAAGTGCAGCACAATCAGTGAATCAATACTAAAGTAATTTGCAATGCTTGCGGAAAATTGACTTTTGAGACATTACAACAAAATAAATACAAAATACAATACAACACAAAACAAAATAAAAGTCAAGGAACATAACTGCATTGATACGAAAATCATATTTAAGTCCAAAATTGCCATAAAGCAGTCACACTAACTGATTTACAACACTGTCTAATATCCCCAGTGAAAGGGGCATGGCAAAATGCTACGCTCTAATGGTGTATGTCATTTTGTCAAAACCTCAAATTGCAGGTTTAGTGGCATTAAATCCTCAACAAATGTAATGAAAACAATCAAATACAAACATACAAAACACACAACATATAACTCATCAGTGTCACTATTGTCAAAATATACAAATAGACTATACATGGTAGTCTCGACCTCATCCTATCACACACACAGAAAATTCCTCTTGCTATTAGTGGAAGCCACAGTAAGTCTCTGCATACCTCTCCTTTTATACCCACACCATAGCTGAGCAGTTGCATACACAATAAGGCAAAATTACAGGTAAAATAATGCAACGATGAACTCTGCTCCACTGCCAATCAGACAAAACTTTAATGACCAGTTTTGCTGTTTTCAAATGACAATTTGAAACATAGTTTAAACATATTCTCATGATACAGTTTCAGTAACATTAAATTATTGCCCAGCCCTACATTGCTGATTATATAGTATTACAGGCAAATTACAGGATTTCATCAGCTGCAGGGTAACATCAGTGTAGACACAGCCTTGCACAGTGCACACACAGTGAATCAAGCCTCATACACCTGTGATTATTTCTGATGAATAATAAACAAATTGCTCTGTTTTCCATCCAAATCCAACATTTTCACACCAACATAAAACCATGATTACGCTACTACCTGACAGCCTCAATAGCCACAAACATAACAAAATAGAGACCACTGCTTGCTAACCGATTAGCAAAGCATTGATGAGACGTCATAACAGGCTGCTGCTCTGCTCATTAAACCAGTCATAAACATGGGCCATAACTGAGCAAGCTGCCTTACCTTGAAGCAGGTGTTTGTTCTTTGCCTTCCTCTGTTCAGAATTACTCATCACATTCCGGGGCACTGAGCTGATTTGTCTTGCCTGTTAGTTCACTCTTTTGTCCAAATGTCCCAACCTGAGAACAAAAAGGGTTCACCTCCTTCAGGGACTGCTGTGTCTAGTACAGCTAACCTGTAATTTCCTACCTCTACGCCTCCCTGTTTTCACCCCCGTGACCTTTGAGTAACTGTTGTAGCTGCCTGTTTCTTCATTTGCTTTTTACAATAAATGTGTTGGTTCAGTTTCCACCAATGTCAGGTTTGGTCCTTACTGTCATACCCTAGCTTGGTTAACCCACCTTCTGAATTTTGCATAATGCAGATGTGTGACTTTATCTGTTAAAACAAATTGTCTAAAACTCACTACTCTCTGCTGAATGCGAGCCTCTTTACAAAGGACATCATCAGACCGTTGATGCCCATTCTTAACACACCTCATCACACGATCACGATCATACCCTGAGTGAAGCCAACATCATTAACAGCAGGCTTGGCTTTTGTGCTATTTACACATTTTTATTTATCCTTTTATTAATCCTTTAATTATCCAGGTAAGTCCCACTGAAACACAAGATCTCCTCCTCCTGGGAGTCCTAGTCAAGATGGCAGCACAAGTCGTGCTTAAACAAGTTGTGATAATGCTCCTGCCACAAATGAAAAATTTCATCTGTGCCACTCACATCATCAACGTTAGAGGGGCTTTATTGGGTCTGACCTCATTTCAAAATTCATTATAACTTTTAATTTGCAATTTCCATGCTAGAAAATCAGCCTTCATAATATTCTCATTTCTTAAAAGCGCAAACAGTGCGATAAGTCACCTGAAAGTTTTACTCCACTGGTTTATTTTTACATGAATAATAGAGCTCACTTACCAGCATGCCATTCAAATGTAGCCTTGTTTTCACTAAGGCCAGAACGGTCCAGCCTTCTACTGTTGCTGTTGTTCATTAAATAATGTAGGTAAAGTCTCATCATTATAGTGATATGATCTGTAGCAGCCAATCTCTATGTTAAACAGGGCATCAAGTCAATCTGTGATACGGTGTCTCTTCACTAGCAGGTGTAAAACTGTTTACAGGTAATGAGACTTTACTGAATAGATGATGAATTGTCCCCTGTGATATAAACACAGGTTGAGTCCCGCAAGCTTCAAATGTCATGTGGTTTAGAGTTCATCTCGAAGCCAGTGCCTCGCAACAACCAATGTTACAATATGAACAGATGGCTCACACTTAAGATTCCAGTTTATTGCAACCAATAGAGAGTTCAGATTCACGAGATCTCGCTCTCCTAAACACGTCTTTTGAATGCACAGGGTGTTAGTTACTATCCCCAAAATGCTCTTCACACACAAAGCTCCCCAGCCAGAATTGAAGTAGGCATGCTGCACTTACACGTTGTGAATAATAAACTCTCAAACTGCTCAGCAGTAGAATGCCCATGAAATATATTTTATAATTAAAATGTTCTTGGTGTCACACATTTCATAAAATGTTTTGGAGCACAGAATAGATTTTGGAAAAGCTTTATCAGTGCCATGATCATGCATTCCTTCCCAAGTGTTACAAATTGATGCTGGTAATGATATTCTAATGATACTCTAATCATATTTTAATTATTCTGTTCCATTTTGTTAGTTTCATAGCGTGAGATGCATTTTGTGGTATGAAAAATGACACTTGCCCCGGTGGGCTGCTTACAGACCTCTGAATGCCTGCCCACATCTTGGATTTTTTTTTTTTTCTGAAAATGAAATTGCATTCCAGTCTGATTACCAGGCTACATTTGCATACAACGTGCAGCATCTGGCTCTTTGTAATCCGTGCTGGTTCTGCGTCTTCCCCCTCCACCTTTTTCATCAGCTGAGTAGAGTTCCCATGTTCTCCTTTAGAAACTCTACCTCAGTATCTCAATCTGAAAAGGTCAACAAAGACAAAAAGGTCAGGAGTGATCGAGCTGTCTCTGCCCGGCTGCGAACACCACTGATGATGATATCAACACAGCGGACAGACAAAATTTTCCCGTGTATGTGGTTGGAGAGGTGAGGGCGGGGGCTTACCGGTGGACCACAAAGATGAGTTTATTTCCTCGAATGAGATAAGATTGGTTGATGGAACGAAACTGAAAAGGCTCTTGAGTCGTATTTCTTTGAACCACTGTCTACCCTTCCGAGAAAATGCCTCAGACTGACTCACCCCCTCCCCTCTTGGAGACAGTGCACTGTGTCCTTTGCACCACGCGATGGCAGTACTGCATCAGCTTTAGAGAGTCAGAACCACTAAGTAAGATGGAAAATATTTGTGTGCTAAAAGAAGGTGGGGGTTGTTATTGTGATTCAGCTCCTCGCCACAGGAGTGAGACTTCTCCGAGGCAAGCAGGATATTTTTCAAAGATGGATTTTGAAGCAACAAAAAGTGAAAAGCCTTTGGGTATATGAATTTGATTTAGTGGCTTAATTCTCAAGTGAGTCTGAAAAAGGGCGGGGGATGGGGGATGGGGGGTGGGGGGGTAGAAACACATCCACATACAGTAGTTCACAGAGAGTGGCACAGTAAATTACACGTTCATTGGCAACTAATTGCTACCTGAAAGCCTGTTTACTGTTACACAGCAACCATCCACACACAGGCCCCTGGCTTCCGCTTTTACTCAGAGACGTACGTGACCCCAACTCAAGTCAACAATTTATATGAAGAACACTGATGTTTATACGCACGAAACAGCAGCTGCTGCACTGACGTGCCTCTTATGGTACAGCAAAGGCGAACTTAGACGGAGGAGCATACAAGAGATGTCTTTGTTGAGTCAGTTTGAAGTTAATGAACTTCTGACCATCTCAAATTAAAATGAATGTCATGTAGTCTGAACCATGACAGTGAATTACTGAATAAGCAGGTCTTCACAGGAAGACTGCTGAGTGCGATTATGTGCAGCCTGTACAGGGGTTTATAACAGTGTGACTGATGAGCTGGTCTGAAGCCTTGCACGCTCAGGTACACTACACACAAACACACTGGCTAAACAGATTAGTTTTGCACAGGAATTATGTTTTTTTTTTTTTACAGCATATACATAATCAACCACTCAATAAGCTGTAGTGTAGAGTTGTAATGTGCTTTACCTTGCAAAGACTTTTGGTTCTCCTTTCCCGTGTATTGAGAAATCTGGATCTTGCTGGGACTGCTATTGTTTGATCTGTCATTATGACAACACTTTCACTTTCGATTTTTACCTTTGACCCTTTTTTTTTTTGTTTCCACCTGTACATACAACCAACCCAAAAACGCGTCGTCGGATGTAATGCTCTGCAACACGAAGTAAGTCGTTTTCCATGTTTCATGAAGGTGTTGAGGACGTTCCTCTTTGTGTAATAGATAAATTGTGTAATAACATCATCAGAATTTAGAAAATTGTACCTCAGGTGAGCAAATGAGCGGCGACACACTGCCTGTGAATCCCCAGTCTCCTCCACCCGGTGTAAAACTATATGCAGGATAGTTTGCTTCATCTGTCTAGACATACTCCCACTGCTCCCGAGTTTATCGAGATAGATAAAAACTATCGGATATCAAAGCTATTTGGTTTTTCTTATCGGCCAAATGAGAAGGAATTGAACTGTGCTGATTGTGCTGAGGAAAGTAGACTTGAAACCATTCATCTTACAGGTTGAAAAAGATGAGTAATGAGTAATGCCCTTCCGGGTCTGCAGGTAACGTGGTTAGTTTCGATATCATGAGAGGACTGACCAAACTATGGTATGTGGTATATGTGGCTCTGTCCTGCACTGATGCGGTGCCAGACTGAAGGTCGAACAGGGTGTCATCCTCCGGGGGGGGGGGGGGGGGGGAGTTGTGCCCTCGCCTCGGTGGCACTGGCTCTGTCAGTATAAGAGCCCGATGCAGTACAACAACCCGACACTGGTGAGCGCACTGCAGCTTCTCCCCATTCCAACTCCCGAGCAGGCTCTGGATGAGCTATAGTCAAGCTCCCCAACTACAGCCAGAAACGAGCAGGAAGTCGCGCCACCGTGCCTCCAAAATAAATGACACTAAACAACAAGTGCGAGGTACAGTCATTGTAGTTAGAACGAGACGTTTGTCTATTTAAGTAGAAAATGATTAACAATTGAACAAAAGAAATAAAAGACTTATAGTATAGGTCATTTATTATGTGGTAGCCTATGTTAAAGGCACAACACATATTAAATACCTTTGTCCCCAAGTACAAAACGGGAAACCCAGATTTATTTCCATTAGGCTGAAGAATATCTCACAATACTTAAGGGATGCTCAACTAAGAATTAGTATTTATTTATTTATTTATTTATTTATTTAACATTACTAAATTTCTAACAGAGCAATAAACTTGGTATAGCCTAGTTAGTTACTTAGTTACAACTTAACTAAAACTAGAAACACGCAGGCCATTATTTTGAAAAGTACTGACAGGATGTTAAGTCTCTCCCATCTCTGGTCTGCTTGACACCGGCCATCCAGCAGATCCCCACAGAGCAGCCTCGACTGCCGTACTCGGAGATCCCAGCTCCCCCAGTTCCTGTTTCCGCCGCAGCCTTTCTCCTCAGTTTTCGGGAGCAACAAATTTCGGCTGCCTCTGCGTCAGACCCAGCTTCCGCAAGCCCCGGTCGGATGCCGCTGGAAGCCGGTGTATCATGACAAGGTAGGTGATAATAATAACGCTCATGCATGGCGGAAATGTGGTAGGAGCGACGGAGGCAGGGCTCCGTCCATAGAAACCCCGCTACATCCCGGCCTGTTGACTGCGTCGCTGCTGGGATCGCGGTGGCTGAATAGCGGTCACGGTAGGCAGGAATATCTGGTCCCGTTATATCAGCACCCGCTTTCCTCGGATGTCTCTGCTCTGCCTCCGATGGACGTTAGGTGGGCGCTTACATACGCCGCATCCACATAAACTCACCCGCGTCCCCCTTTTTGCTGCTGAGAGAAGTGGGTATGTTCAAAACAATTTGGTTAACAGTGTACCCGCCTGACCACCAGGTTTAGTTAGCAGGAAACCGGAGCATTACCTGGACCGGGCAGTGTGGATGGGGACGGGGGTTAAAGCGGTTTCGGGTTGGCAGCCTCATTAACGGCTAAAGGCACCAACAGTGCTAGGAGCGAGTAGCCTGTAAGCTAGCTGCGTTTGTTTTCTGTTTGTCGTCGGCATGTGTGAGTTCGTGCGGTTGAATGAGAGAGAAATGCGTTTGACCTCCACCGTCGCACACACACCGTGAAAATAAAGACACATGACACAGGAGGTGTTTGACGTGTGCGTGTGTGTGTGCGTGTGTGTGTGTGTGTGTGTGAGTGTGAGTGTGTATGTGTATCCCTCCGTCTCTTCTCCTTCATTGTGTTTTATGTGTGGTGAACAGACAAAGCTGCCTGTGTTTCAGCCTCAGTGCACCGCTGCTGCCGGTATCAGGATTTGCTTTGTAATAATCACCACAGCCAGGTGTGCGTTTGTTTGCCGTATCTGGAGGTGTTGTTGATGTGTGATAAAGTCCCTCTGATATGTGATTATGAAATGAAACAGCTCAGATTGTCAGAGGAATCTGCCTCCCATCCCTTCCTCCTCCTCCTCCTCCTCCTCCTCCTCACACACGCACACTATAGAGCCCTGATGATAATATGGATGGCGGCACCCACATACACAGACAGTTAGTGTTTGTGGTTCTGTGTTCAGTGTGGCTCAGCTGACTGGTGGTGGTGCTGGTCAGGCCAGAGGTTCACTTCCAGCAGGGGCACCCATCAGAAGATGTATGCATCAGTAGTGCTGAAAAAAGTGCCACCAATTGGCTTGTGATACATGTGCAGCTCACACTGGGTGGGTGTGATATTGTCATGATCTCAGGACAAAAGCCAAAGTGAAAGCATGTCAACGGACAGTATATTGTGAGTCTCTTTTTAATCTCTCTAATATGACAAATTCAATGGAAAATCTTTGTATTTGATGAAGTATAGCTTTTTTTTTTTTTTTTTTTTGCTTAACTGTTGCGTTTCAGATCAAATTAATGTCTGCTGCAGATACAAAACATATTTCAACTCTGAAGCACAATGTGATTTTTCTTTCTTTGACAGCATAATGTCTGATAATAAATGATTGGCTCATAGTGTGGTGAGGTGCCACGATTATCTCCCAAGTTTCGATCCATTTGCAGCCATTGTCCATTGTGTTCTCATTTAAATTGTAGTTGCTGACAAGGGAGAAACTCCACACCTATGGACAACTAATGCATCATTAATGTTATCTAATAAAGTCAGCCTTGGTAACTGGAACCAGATTGATTGAGTTAGTAGCCCTAATCCATTCATGAATAAGTAAACAGGCATATATATTGCAGTGACAGCAGTCTATGCCACAGCAGGGGAGCTCTGTCTTGGATTCCAGTGCCAGGGACTGTGCTGCTTCAGATAGACGCCTGTTTGAATTCAAACTGCTTTAAACTGTCAGGGGGCAATTATTTTACATAAAGAAAAGTGACTCATGCTTTGGCAACAATTTGCTTTGATCTGGGCTTTGCCATTTTTGGAATGAATAGGCACAGCCATGGGTGGACCCATTTATATCAGCCTGAAGCAAATAATAACATCCAAGCAGTTCATTTTAGGCTGCGTAATTTTTGATGAAGCACTTAAATCAAATGGTAGCGATAACACTCAAACTAACCCTGGAAATTTACTTGGCAGGTTTGACGGTTTTTGCAGAATGCCTACCAGATTGTGGTGTTTCTGGTTGTTGAGTTGATTGAATCGGACAAATGTTGCGTTTTCTACCATGTACCTACTGTAACACATGATGCCGCATCTATAATACAGGAGGCTGTGCTTTCTAGAGAAGTAGCACCCCCTCACTTCAGCTGATCTATTTTCTCTCTCTCTTTCTCTCCCCGTCTTTCGTTTCCCTCCTTCTCTCTCTCTCTGTACTTTGTGCTTGCACTTTCCATGCGTCATGCCACTGTCTGTCTTCATTCTTGACTAATGAGTTCATTAAACATATTAGTGTGGTTCTGCCGAAGAGGTTAGATGCAGTGCGGTGAGCGGGAATGGGCGGTGACTTATTTTATAGTTTTATCTGTATTTAACACTGTGCACATTTGTCACGTGGCGAGCACCATTTCTCTGTTTGGTTCAGTGCAGCAATCCACTGCCAAGTGGAGTTTTATTTAAAATAGCACTTGGATTTGTTTTTCATTTCAGTTCTGTCTGCAATAACAGCCTGTCACCTGCACAGCAAGTGCCTCTGTTTGCATGAAAAGCCATTCTAATTTCAAGCATCACAGTGTTTTGGCTCAGTGTACAGTGTATGTATAATGCTTGATATTGGCTTCAGTGTGCTGTGTATACATCCCCTTTTTGCACCCCTGTTGTCCCAGATATATCCTTTTTTTTTTTCTGAGAATGTCAGACGGATGAGAAGAGAAGGCTGAATAGAGCTATGCAGGAAACAAACAACACATTTTGAAGTGAGGAGGCTATGCAAGACACGGCAAGGCTTGTAGCAAGCTGCAAAAACAATGCAACCAAAAGAGGAAGGCTCATCTGGTAGCATTGTTTTTGTTGGTATTGTTAATCTCTGTGCAGTGTATTTGTGCTCCTGAATTCCAGATAAAGTACTGTAAATAGAGCAGAAGTCATTGAAGGGAGGCTTTTGCCTCTGTTGTTCCTGCTTTGAGGAGGGGAAATATTGGAATTATTATTTACGGATACATGGACACCCAGC
The DNA here is from genome assembly GCF_046630095.1 of Trachinotus anak. Taxonomy (NCBI): domain Eukaryota; kingdom Metazoa; phylum Chordata; class Actinopteri; order Carangiformes; family Carangidae; genus Trachinotus; species Trachinotus anak. Next base: position 1,423,154 of record NW_027273882.1, on the reverse strand, counting down.
CATTTCTGAGCCTTATTATGAAAGACTTGGTCTGTCAAGACAAGAAAGATAAAGAATAGCTGGTTCATGCACATGGTTCAGTGAACAATCACTGTATGTCCAGTGTTGGCATTTGGTTGGCATTTATCATGTGAGACTAGAGTTTGGTGTCTGTTTTCTTTCTCCTCTGCCCTCTAGGCTTTTAAAGACACCAGCAAAGAGATATGAAAATATTCATTAACCTCTTAGGATGTTAATGACTTTGTGGAGAATGTTAATGATGTCTTGTGCATTAGGGTAAGGACTGTCGAGCTAACGGACTGCAGGCCACGTGCAGCAACATACCTGTAGTCTCTTAGTTTCTTGTAAGCTTGCAGAATGCAGGCTTTTCTAAAGGGCAAAATCTGTAGGAAAAAGGCCTTTGTGCCATCACTCTCATCCTGCTCTCATCTTGCCGGAAGGCCATTATTATCTGTATTGTAAGACAGAGTGTCTGTCTAGTGATCGTACGAGCCAATCACAGGGCGAGTGTGGGGCAGGTTTCCATGCAGAAAAGCGGGCAGGGCCATGAGGCTGCTGGAGCTCAGCTTGAGCAGGCTAGCCTGATCCAGGCTGATAGCATTCTCCAGCAGCAGAAAGAGAAAAGGCCCCAGCAGGCCTGCCCTGCTCTCTGCCTGTCTAAATGCCTCATTGCTTGTCTACCTGTCTTACTCAGCTGAATGTCTAAAGACAGGGTGGAAGAAGGGGAGATCTGAAAAGGAATTCAGTCAGACAGGCACAATAGGAGCTCGGCCCCATAGCCATGTGGCATCAGATTGGATTTGTGTAGGAACTGGATCTAGATCACATAATGCCTCAGCCACAGCTGTCTAGAGTGGGTTGGGAGGATGTTTGAATGTGTGCTGGGTTTGGGTTGAGGGGTAGCTCTGAGTGCACGCTGTCCCTCTCACTGTTGTTGTGACCAGTCAGAGATCCTGACCTGGACTTCCCCTCAAAGAGTATGTTACCCCAGCTCTGTTTGGCCCTGCAGGGAGGCTGCCCAGCCTGCAGTGCACTCACATCAGAGAGGATGTGTATTTGTGTGTGTGCACACTCACTTATGTGTGCTTGCTTTTGCTGTATCTTGGGGAGTTATTGCAGCTACAGCCTGAGCTGGGAAGTGGGTCTTACGACATTTCTTCTCGGCTCATTGGAGCCATCCAGAAATAGGCATGTACCCATCCACATGCAGCACTTAAATTCTCTCCTTCCCTTTTTTCTCCTTTTCAGTGTGAGGCACTTAACTACCCCTTGTTGCACAACCTCTTGTGTGCCTTTGCATTAATTTGTATCTATGTATTACATTTATATATATATATATATATATATATGTGTGTGTGTGTGTGTATGTATGTATGTATCTTCTCTTTCTGTGTATTTATTCTGTGTCTCTGCTCGGCATGAAGACAAGAAGAATGCAGTGAAGTTTGTGGCGCCTCCTCTCCATGAGGAACTGAATTCACATGGGTTTGACACACAGTGAGAATTTTTAGCTCATCTGAAGTTGCTGAGCGACTCACTGTGGGGCACAATCAACCCCCCCCACAACCTCCCTGCTCCCTGTCATCCAACCACCCACCTACCGACAAAATCCCCTGATGTTCGCTGCTCATGGCCCATCAAACAGCCATGTCAGCCCCTCTGAGTCCACAGCTCAGGCCAGGATCAGAGCAGGCATGGAGGGCTGGAGGAATTCAGGGATGCTGCTAAAAATTGTCAGCCGCCTGACAAGATACACTGTTTGGGTTTTATGTGCCCGACAGTGTCTAACTTAAAACAGGATCCAAACCTACTTCAGTCTCTAAAGGGCTTTTTCAGCATGGGAGCCTCCTAAAAGTACAAACCCACACTAGCGGCATCCACGGATGGATGGGACAGAGATTTGAAATGTAGGAAAGGCAGATGGGTATGGAGGGGAAATTAGGGGAGGAGACAGAGGTAGTAATTGGGACAGCTGTGCTGCTTGAGGCATAAGCAGTCAGATCACCCACCTCTTTCAAACCCCAACCCAAAAAATAAAAAAGAGAGCCAGAGAGCCAGATGCTGGCCATTAGGATCGCAGTGACAATCGCCCAAATTCATTCTGCGGCCAGAACACAGAATGCACAAGCCCACAAAGACGCACACATAGGAATAGAAAAGAACAAGACTGTGAGCTCATCTGACAGAATGGGTGCATTTCCCACTCTTGGGTAGAGAGGTTGTGTGACAGGCCTGCCTCTATGGGGTTGTGGATATTATTCTGTTTTCAACAGGAAGCCCAAATTCCCAGCAGCCTCTCCACCTATACCCACACACATGAGGGTTATTGAATGGGCTCCATTTAGCCAGTGGCATCTGATCCAGTGATGGCCAGTACTAGGTGGCCTGCATGTGACCTTCACACAGGTCCAGAGAGAGTTCAACCCCAGGCTCCTGGAAAGTGGGACCTGGACCATGATGAAAGGCCTGCATTATCATTCTCACAGGCAGGGGGGCTATTTATGTCATTGTTGTTATTCCTGCTTTCTGGAGGGTTTGTTTGTCATGGTGGGGTGGGGGGTGTGTTTGTGGTTTTTTGCTGTTACACTATTGATCCCCTAAGGGGTAAATTCATCTCTGTGACCTCCATTGAGAGGTCAGCATGGAGGGTCAGCTAGTCCTCTTAGCTGGAAGGGATTTGGTGTTTCACATAGTGTCCGCCCCCCCACCATGTCTGTGCCAAGTTCACGGGAGGTGAGGTGGTTAATGTGTGCGTGTCCATCTCCATATCTATCAAGGAGTACATTGTAAGTGTGTGTGGCATGTGCAGTGTGTGTTACTGATGGCTGGCGGCGTGGGGCGGCGGCTGAGAGGATTGTGAGGGATCGGAGAGGATTGGCCTGATTGGATTTCCGTTGCAGGAGTCCTGTCACCTGGCCCAGCATGGCTCTCTGGAAGACAGCAGGGTAGCAATCAGACAGCAGTGACACTGTGAATATACAGCAAAATCTGCATCCAGGCGCCGCAGATACAAACATCCATTGTACTGAACAGAAGGATAGAGTTCCTAATACCAAGTTTCAAATGTCTGCCAAATCCTTGATTCTGTTCCTCTAAGAGCTGTTAAAAAAATATTCCCTGTTTGGAAAAAGTCCACCTTCAGGCAGTTGGGAATTAATGTTAGTGGTTAGTTTCTGGAAGCAATGAATAGCTTGATGGCATTTTTCCTACTTGCTACCAAACTGACCAGATGTAGGGGCTGTAATGTCAAATTCTCTTATATTTGATCCTTCCAGCTCGTTCATATCCACTGCTCAGAATCAACCATAAAGACTTTATTTTCAAACATTTAAATAATGATCAAATGCTGTGCTGGTGGAAATGCATTGTTAACCAGGCAGTGATGGTAATTTCTCTATTTTCTCCAGTAAGTATCCTCAAAAGACCAGAATGCAGTGCAGCTACAAGACATTTTGTGTTCTGACTTGTGCACAATGCTCTCGACTGAAAAAAAAAAACCCTCTGATATGATTCCTTTTTTTTCCCCCCACTACATATAGGTCTATAACCCACAGATGAATAAACAGCTTGTTCCATTGAGTTTGTCAAGCCTTTTTCTCTGGGGGTTGTTGAAAAGCACAATATAGGAAATCACTAACTGGAGTCAAATTAGACAAGGAAGGCTGAGGGAAAGTGGGCACAACAAAATAGTAATTATAACAATTGCAGAACAACTCCTGGAGTGCATTGTTCGTCACATATTGATGATTCTCAACAGTGTAAGAGTATCTGAGGGTGGACTGTTCTTACAGCTCTCCTTTAGTGCTGACGCGGGTTTAATCGAGAACATCGACAGAGGATCAGGGCGGCATTTTCCAAAGAAGGGCTAGAATTATAACCAGAAAACTGAGCTGCTTTGAGTTGGACTCATCTGGTCATTAATTGTGTACAGCAGCACTTTGGTGGACAATTCTGAGGTTTCTAAAATTGTTCATGGAGCACACCCGCCCACAAGAGGCAGAAATATCTGCATGTTGATTGTACATACTGAGGAATCACGGACTACACTGTGACTCTCAGGAAATTGTACCTGTGGACAAAAATACATCAGCATCATTTTGACATATATTGCAGCATCATTGCATTTGAAGAATAAATTTGAGGTTATATTAACTGAATAGATGCGACTTCAGACATTTCCAGGAGCTTCGCCCTCGGACCGATCAGTGATGTCCACTCTCTTGTTGCTAAATAGTATTTCTGTGCATTAAGAAGTTCTCTGCGCCAGAAAAGTGTCATTCCTAGTTATTGATTGAGTTATAAAATGAATTTATAGTCCCCATGTTGCAGGCTTTGCATTACAGATATTGCATTCTTTGACACTGCAACATCAATATGGAATTTCCAGCCCTTGTACAGTACAGGAGGTTATTTGTAGGTTGCCAGGGCAGTTCATAGTGTAATTTGCATGTCTAGTGCAAAGTAACATGTGTTACCATCAAGACCTCAGTGGTTGCCAGGAGTTTTCTCTTGCAAAATGGATTTTTGCTTCTGAAATAGATAATTGTGAAAGTGAAAAAGGCTGCGCATTGCTGTGTACACAGAAGCCATAATGTTGAGGGTAAATTGAGCTGTACATTTGCTGGAAACCTGTGTCTCAGTTTGTCTCATTATGTTTGTCACCTTTGTCTGTTATTTCTCCTGCAATGTCACAATGCAGAACATTTGCTTTATAGATAATGGTCGAAAGAGACAGACCTCTTCCTGTGCTGAGTGCACTGTGGAGTCATGAAATGCAAATGCAAATTCACCTGTGGTGAAATTTAAACCATCCATCTGCATGATGTGGTCTGCCTCAGCATAGAGCTAGTGACTGATAAAGTGGAGGGTTAAGTGTTCATCTGGTGTCTCTGAAGCATCTGTGAGACATAGTGCGGCTGGTGGCTTCTTTTTTTTTTTTTTTTTTTTTTTCTTCATTCCTTTGCCTCTGTTCCCCCTGTTGTCCCTCTTTGCTCTTTCTTAATGTCTGGTGTGTTCAGCTTGTGTCGTAGAGGTCACTGGTTTAAAAGTCATGACAACTATAAACTGTGAACCTGACAGGTCCTCTTATCTGAACAGAATACTTGCACTAACCTCCCAGTCAGATTCATAGCCCACCCTCGCTTTGCCACATTGTCACTTTTCTCTTACGTATCCTGCTGCCTCTGCAAGCTTGTTGATGCCCCTCAGTCCTCCTTGTGCATCTGTGAGAGTGGCAGCAGTGGCATTCACCTATGGCAAAGCCTTTGGCAAATCAGCATGAGACCATTTGCATCTGACATGGCTGTCATGTAGCCCCAAGGCTGTTGTGCAAACAGTGTCATTTCCTCCCCTTCCTCTCTTTTCATGTTGTCGTAGTACCATCCTCCACCACAACCCCACGGCTTCCTGTTGCCAGTGCCATAACTGCAGAAGGGATTTTAAAGGTCCCACTTGGCAGACCCGTTGCTCAGTTTTAGTTGTGGTCTGGGAGAGCAGTAACAACTTGCCAGTCACATATCAGGACTCAATGAGATGACACAGCAGTCCAAGGCTTATAATGCTGTTTGAGCTGTGGGACAGATGGGGAGAAAAGGAGGGAGAGGGCAAGAGCAAGTGACTGACCACCAACTCAAAAAAAAAAAAAAAAGATGAAACATCCCTCATGGAAACAGCAGGAAAGTGCGACAGGGGACTGGATAGACAGGATGGAGGTAGTCTGAACCAGTGGGATGCATTCTGTCTGTCTATGTCGGTGGCCCAGAGCTAGTTTTGACGAGGATGGAGGAGACACTCGTGTGATGCCAGCCACACTACCAGGTTTTCAAATATGCGTCTGTAAAATAGCTGCGTGACAAGCCACTCCAGAAACAGAAAACAGCCTCTCCTAGCCTGTTTTTTTTCCCCCTTTTACTTTTCTTTGATCTTGTGACAACAGCAAAGAATTGAAGTTGGCACATCAAGTCAATGAAGAGCTTTTAACACCCAGCGAAGGCTTTGCCTCCTCGCTTTGATATGTGGAGTAAATTAAGGATCATTATAGATGAATCCAGTGTTATGGTTGTCCTCCGACTCTTGATATTTAAACAAAAAATAAACCAGTGCAGCCACCTGAACAGCCGCTGCTGCCACACTAGATGATGAATGAGGGAAGCCGCAAACCCCGTATGGTATACTGGCTCGTCATATGCATACCATTGAGAACGTGTTATTGAGAGTCATAATGGCTCCCTATAGTCGCTGCAGGGTAACCTACCCTGTCTGAATTTGAGAGCTAATTACATGTTTGCTACCGAACTACTTGTCCCAGTGAGTGGGTAAAGTCTTTACAGCATGGAGAGGGTCAGGCCTGGCTAAGGTCAAGCTGTGAGGGTCAAGCTTCTTCTGTATGCTTGCCCTTCTATTTGAAAGCTGACCCAGCCACTCGGCTGAAATAACAAAACGCCTTCTGCACTCGGTCTCTTTTTCCGTTCATAGAGGCATCATCTGCCTCACTCGGTCTTTGCTCTCCTCTGGCAATTGGCGCCCTAATTGAGGCACTCTTGAGCCATGTTTAGCACCGTGGCAACGTTGCCCTGCAGATAATCATTGTCTTGTGGATTAGCATAACAACAGAGGAGAGGCTTTGCTTTAATTCCACTAACACTGGACCAAGCTCCTTTGTGTCGGCTCGGCTGCCGGGCTTGTCTTAACTGGGATTAGAAGCATGGGCTCCTAGCGCCCACCAGGCCCCCACGTTGCGCTCATGCCCCTGCCTTTGTTCTTGAGTGAAACCTCTTCGTGCCCTTGGATCTCTCTCAACGGCCAAAGCAGAAAATCACGATTTTCACCTCACCATTGTGTTTTGAACCATGCCTGAATGTTAAACTTTGGTGCCCTGTTCCAAAACTTAACTTAAAAAGAGTGGTTCAGCACGATCTACTCATGCCCACTGAAAGCCAGCACATTGAGAATTACCCCCAGGTCCTGCCCTGGCCTTCTCTCGAAGGACTGATGTTAACAAGGCTATCTTTGTGTAGCTAAAGAAAGGTAAAAACATCAGCCAACTTTGTCCAAGCAGCTTGTGCTTTGCTTTACTAACTAGGAAGTAACTTTGTCCTTGAATGTGTGCATGAACCCAGCAGTCCTTCTGAAGTAAATGATGTGTGCAAGCACAGGAGTCACTATGCTTCAGAGAAACACATTCATACAAAGCGTCTTCTTGATGTGTCTTACATTGAAATGATTCATACCAGTTCCGAATGACCACCGTCAAATATGAAGAGAAAAGCTTGTCGTCATAGAGAGGGATGTGACAAGATAGTAGTGCACACTCTCAGACAGTCTCTCCTTGAGGGCATTTATGATGTTGAACTCAGTGAAAGGAAAGGAGTACCTGTGTGAAGACTGGAGGGGAGAAAAAAAAAAAACGACAGCTTGAGAGAGAGAGGTTCAAATCATGCAGACTCTCTCACTGACACACACCTGGCCAGTGTTTGCAGGGAGAGGGCGTGCTAGGCAGATTGCCATTTTCAGAAGGTTACTGAAATTGTTGGATGCCATCCCTCCAATTCTGACATAGTAAAGGTGTGGGGGAGGGGATTTCCAACCCTGTCTGATGATCCGACAAGCAATTTGTTTGAAGATCACTGATGTCTTAATCCTTATTGGAAATCATGAACTATTATACATCTAAAAAAACTGAAGAATATTTTTAATTAAAATCGTGAACATGTAGCTTTTTTTTTAACAAGAGTGAAGTGGCGTGCCTGGCTGGTTTTATGAGAAATGAGTCACAGTCGGCAGCAAGTGGGTTTGGTTGGCGGCAAGTGCAGGGAGAGAAGGCAGGCGTGCAGCAGGAGCGTGCCATGCTGTCCTATCCTGATCTGTTGGCGCAGCGCAGTAGGGGCTCCCATGGGAGACTGGGTGTAACCACTTGTCTGTTTCTGCTGGCAGAGGAGAGGGAGGGGGGGCTCAAGAGAGCACAGAGATGGAGGAGTGAAGGGGAGAGGAAAGGCGTAGGGGGGAGTGGGGGCAGCCGCTGACCCTGTAAGCACACGAGATTAAGAGGAATAATAAAAAGGGGTCTTGGCAGTGCTTCACTAATATGCGTGGTAATTTAAAGACGCTTCGAAAAGAAATGTCAGTGATGTGTGGGTGGGCACATTTAATGCGTGTGTGTGAGTGTGTGAGTGAGAGAGAAAGATGCACACATGAACAGTCTCCATGGAGGATTCCTGTGGTAAAGCGCTCTCAGTTTCTCAAGCAAACAAGTGGTTGAGGCGTGCAAAAGGAATTTCAGGCCCTCTCAAAAAGATGACCACACCATTGCAAAGCAGCTCCTTTGAAAGATTAGCAGAGTCTATATGCTTCTGCCACACACAGACAAACGCACACACACACTCCTTTGTCCCGTAGTTGATTTATTTTGTGGAATGGTGGTTTCACACTTTTTCTTGTGGCTGACATTATCTCAGGATCTTTTCCTTTGCCAGGCTTTTTTCCAGGCTAATTTACTGTGTTTAAGGCGACCAGCTCACCAGCCAGCAGTGTTTAATTCAGTTTAACTCGCGGTGTCAGTGCTTGGCAAGGCCACGGCAACACAACATAGCCGATAGCTCTGGATGGCATTTCTCTTCTTTAATACGAAGGACTCTTGTGGACTCTTCTGATCATTCTGTGACCCATGTTTGAATCCAATTTTTCAAACAAGACAATATGATTCAGTCTAAATAACCCACGACACTGTGGGCTGCTTGTGTTCGCCTCTAGTGTAGTGGGCTGTTTACAAGTGGGCAAGGGGCAGGGGGAGGGCGAGTGGTGTGAGGCAGGCTGCTGGAGCAGGTGACATCTGTGACCCAGCACAACAGTGGTGGATGCTGGACACATGCTCCTTCCTCAAAGGCTCCTGGCACCGTTTCTGCCTCGTTGGGCTCATGCCCCCACACGCACACACACACACACACACACACACACACACACACACACACACACACACACACACACACACACACACACACACGTGCCCTCAAACACACACGTTTTAAATACTTCATCTGAATGAATCCACTGTACATGAGGTTATCTTGAAAGGATAACCTTCAGCCAGGAAACATTTAGGATTAGAGACTACAGAAATCATTTTCACCTCAGTCTTTTTGTCTATCACAGCAACTGGAGAGAATTCTCTCTTTTTTTTTTCCCCCTCCCTGTATTTTAGACAGTTGACCTCCACTCAACAAGCTGCTAACAGCTACTTTGTGAACATGACAGACCGCCAAACATCAGGATCAACGGCTTACAGAAAATGACCTCTCAATGTGTGCAGCGAAGAGCTACTACTAGGTTTTTCGCACAAAAATCAAATAGAAAATAGGGCTGTTGCAGTAACTGCAAAACTGAAATATCGCACTGTAGACAAGGCAACCTCGTGGATGGAAAGCAACCGCCACAACCATGTTGTACACGTGTTGTTGTTTCTCTGACGATCAAACCACAGTACAGGAAATAATGAAGTAAGATAACTCCTCTGTGATACAACAACACAGGAAAGCGCATATCATTTTCAAGACTGAGAATGTGTACACACAAAGGAAACAGGTGAAAACAGGACGAGCCAGGGCGCATTGTTGCTGGCACATGTTGTCCACATATCGCGCACCCTTTTGAGCCACCCTAAATCACTGCGGGCGAAATTCCATCACTGCGACAGCCTTAATACAAAACCCATCTCAGGAATGGGTGCTGCCCTGTGCTCTTCATCTCACAGAGTGCGTACTGTATGTGTATGTGTGCCAGCTGGAACTTTTCCCCAGCTTCACAAAATGACAATCAGATGATTGATCTTGCTTGCTGAGTTATTAACCCATTATATTTACCAAGCCATTAGCTGCCTGATAATTGAACTGTTAATTAAAACAAAGGCTTTAGTTCCCCCTATTGACTCCCTAGCTCCCCTCACAGAGCTGAGGACCATTATATACAATAAAGAGCAGAATATTAACTTTCCATCCATTTTCCCTCCATTTCCATTCCCTGCCGGTGCACAGAACTGTGTTTCCAGAAATCCAGAAGAATCCACACACAGGGTTTTGTCATTACATGTCATGTTAGTACAATCTTACAATAAGTCAAAAAGTATTATTATTTAATATTCTTTTAATGCAGAACTACATGATTTACATAAAATACAGCTCTCCATCAGCTCTCCCCCCTCCATATTACCCATCCCCTCTCCTCCCCTCTCCTCCCCTCTCCCCGGAGGGAGTGCATTTCTCCTCGTGGTTTCTCATTGCGCTCTGATAAAGCAGACTCTGCCTCTGATGTCTCTTATCTCCTCTCATCTCCTGCAGTAAAGACCGTCTCTGTTTGTTTTATGCTTCCTGCCAGTTTTTCCTTTTTCCCTCTTCCCCCTACTCCTCTTAGGTGATGCCCAGTGCCCCGTCCCAGTATTGTATGCAATGGATCAAAACTGTCAGAATAATTTAATGGAGTGCTGACCTGCCACCTGACCCACGCTGTTTATCAAATTCTATCATATACTGTAGCTAGAAACCCCCCCCAACCCCCACCCTCCCATTGTGTGAGAGATATAGATTTGTTGCTCCATATTTCTGGCAGTGCAGCACTCCGCTTGCTTACTGCCGTTGACAGAGTGTGTGTCCAGTGCAGGTAATGCTTGGCTGCGTCAGGGTAATGCTGCTTGCTAGCTCCCATCCAGCAAACAAACAACATATATTATATTGGAGGCAAAGAGAGTGGTGATCACTGTTTAAAAAAAAAAAAAAAAAAAGGTCAAGATTGTGGCAAGAACTGCTGGCAAACAAAAACCATAAAGTTAAGTAAATATCCTAATTCAAATAAAGTGCCAAAATACATTTCCAGAAACTTTCATTAAAGGTGCAGCAGGGAAACATTTTACAGGTAATTCCTGGAAAAATCTTAACACATGATCAAAACTGTAAAATAAGTTTTACTTTGGAAGACAAATAAAAGGTCTCTAAGAACAGATTAAAATCATCTCAAACTTAGCAGTGCTTATGTGTAGATTTAATATAGTAAAGTCATTTTAAAAACCTGCAGAAGTACAATCTAAATACAATATTTCATGATTCAGTTTTTGTAGAATGAATTACAGTACAAACAATAAATGAAATACTACATTTGATATTTAAACTACTGTGCTGATAAACAGTTCAGAGCCACCCAGGAGGAATTGAAAAACTAAAACTGGCACTTCTCCATCTGTCTGTCTTGTCTCTTAGGGTTATTATCTCGATGATGTCACCTTTGAAACATGTGGACGAAGCAACAAATTGTGCTGTTGGGCTGAGCATGTGCGTTGATTAGTTATTACTCACAAGAGTTGTCTTCTGGGCAAACAATGAGGCGCTGGGTGTGATTCATTAAGTGAATTACAATTGAATTGCAATTGAAGTACAGTTGAATTACATCAATCTGACACTCACGCTGAGCTCCTCTGAGCTTTGACGCCGCTGACAGCATTAACACATGCTAGCAACACACAGCAACACTGGCTACTACATTGAATTATGGCTTAATATTGCTACTGTGCTACTTCAGACATTTAAAAATTATTGTTTGTTTATTTATTTGTCTGAAATGAAATTTAGAAATTTTCCTGACATTACCTTCACTCATTTTACTTTTAACAGACACATTGCCATGTATATGCTTGTACTCATTGTGACATCACTGATGGGCATGACCAGAGGCACAAGACGCCTGAAAATTCAACCTTGAGAGCAGCGCAGCAATGTATTATACATATTTTGAAACATGCATACTCTTTTCTGACATTTTAGTCATCAAATGATTAATAATATTGATAATAATAATAATAATAGTAATATAATAAATCCCATTTTAAACAGGTAGGCTCATTGAGATCGGGATCTCTTCACTTCTTTCAAGAGAGACCTGTGTGGAAAAATGCTGATACTGATTCGTTGGTTGCACCACTTCCAGAAATAGCTCAAGTATAAGTCTCTTTTATAGCCACACAGTTACACAAAAACGTAAAGAAAAAGAGCAGCTGTGGCGAAATAGCAACACGAGTAGCTGAATAAATCACTGTACGAGGAGCTGGTTAGCCATAAAGGTGGAGATATACTTTTAACAAGCTAAGCAAATAATGCCTCAAAATGATTAATTTAGAAAAAGCTGACTACAGGATGTTTGCACAGAGATGAAAAAAAGCACTGAACCTGGAAAAGGGAATGGAAAGCAAAGCAACTTTATTTTATATTTAATAGAAGTGCATATAAATCTTACAACCTGAGTATTTAATTAAATGGATCAACCAGTGAAAAGAAAGTCTGCATCAAACAAATGAATTCACAAAAGGTAACTCATACTTTGATACTATAAACCTCATTTCACCTAGTTTAATTTTTATCATTCTTTTATCATTCTCTGCATCGGCTATAAAGAATCTTCACACCAGTCATTTTCCCTCACAATGGAGAAACTGAGGGGGGTAAAGGACATATCAAAGGACACACAGTCTGATGAAGAGCCTTGGTTCTGGTTTGTGAGACAGAAAAATTAATTTTCTGATGCTGAGTGTGAGTATTGAGGTGCCTTATCACCACCAGCTGCTGATGTTTCAGATGCTGATGGTGCACCTGTGATGTTTTAGTCCAGCTCCGCTCTGGTATTGCAGTTGCAGGACCTGTTTGCAAAGGATTTGACTGTCTCCCTGTCCACACTGTGGAGTCTTAAGCCAATTCAAGGCTTTGTTTTCCTTCACTAACCCTAACCCAAATGCCTCCTTCTGTCCCCTAGAAACCACTCAAATTAATTTTTACAGTAAGTTTACCATTGGCTTTAGTATGCATGAACTCTGTTAGAGAAGGGCTCTTGCTCGAAAATAAAGGCGGTGGAGGATTGTAGTAAGTTTTCTCTCCACTTTGCTCTTTTTCCTTTTCTAGGTGAAGAATTGATCCCATTTCGTTTCACATCCTTGAGTTTAAAAATACAGTGTTGGGAAATTTGGCTTCTGTTTCCCCTTTCCTGCTGCATTATTCTATCATTCTCTCTTATCATATTTGTCATTCATTGTAGGGTTTCTGTGGCACATGAACACAAAAGGCTCGGGTCATTTGATTAATATCAAAGGAACAGTAGTTCTGTTTAGAGACACCCCTGTCAATATGATCTGACTCACTTCTGATATCTCATTTTCTCTCCATCTGTCACCGTCCCTCATGCTTTCTTTGTGTCTCAGCCCATTTCCCTATGATATTATCTGCTGTAAACACAGGCGGCTGACGGATACATTGAGTCGTATCAAATGACCACACAATCACCACCTGACAATGTACAGAATATTGTTTGTATTCAATCCCTCTCCGTCTCTGTCTCCATGAACACACACACACACAGACACACAGAGACAGACACTGGCCTGAGATCAGGTGTGAGTATGAGGTGGCAGTCTGCTCTCTCTGTCAGGTCCTCATCTCCCACCAGCCTTCCAGATGGCCATGGTGTCGGCACCGCACCTTCTCCCCACATGACACTCCCTGCATCCTCCCAACCCCCGCCCACACCCCCTGCTTCCTGTTACAAAGTATGCAGTTACAAATGAAGTGAAAAATATCTCGTACAAAATTCTTTCCATTAACCGTTAACCTTGTATTGATTATAGTTAAGGGATTTCTGGCACGGCTTCACCTACAGCACGTCCAAGGTGCACGGAGAAGGGAAATAGTCTGAAGAGGTCAAAACTTGAAAACTCAAGCAGCAACACAAACACAAAACACGCACAACAATGAAGTTGTTCTTTTTACTACAAATGGCCAGAGTCAGATTACAGATAGCTGTCAGTTAAATGGGAACATGAACGCTGGGACAGTGAATATGTACCTAGCCTGACCTAAAAACAGAAGCACTAAGCTATAGTATCTCTAAAATATACACTGATCAGCCACAACATTAAAACCACTCACCTGTTATAATGTTGTGTTTAGGCTAGGCTAATATTAGCTGATACTCTACACAGGCTAATAATTTTTATAAGCCTACGTGCCATTAATTATACACCAATAAATCACAACATTAAAACAGGTAACTGGTTTTAATATTGTGGCTGATCGCTGTGTAATATAATATAGTCTCCATTAACCTTATGACACCTTAATGGCCATTCCTGCATTTGCTTTTTACCAGCAAATAAGAGCAAACTATTCAAAAAAAAACCCTCAAATGGCTTAATTCTGTTTGAATGAGCCAAGCAAATCAATTTCACACTGATGTGACTGACTCAAAGATTGTGTAATTTAATCATAAGCTTTTGTGCTTTTTCTTTCAGTTGCAGTTTTATTAATTTTTTTTTTTTAATGAGCTTAGTAGCAAGACAAACAAAGATATATTTGAATGAAACACAAGGTTGTTAGTGTTGTTTAGGACTGTAACTAAGGATTATGTTGGCAACATAAAACTTTTCTGGCAAGAGCAGCAAATCCTCACAATTGAGAAGCTGAAACCAGAGAACATGTGGCTAAAAGAATGTCAAATATCAGTTATTAATAGACTGATTATTACCTTGTTGATCTTCTAATGAATTAATCAACCAATCATCAGCTTGAGTGGTGTTACCATTCTGTTTTGTTTTCTTTTTTTTTTTGTTTTTTTTTTCACCTCAGAGGATTTTTCAAGGGAAGGACCTACAGTACCACACGCTGTTTGTTTTACAAGAGCAAATGAAAAAGCTTTCACAAATAGTCTACAGATTGAATTGCTGTTGCTTTGGATCACTCAGCGAGAGCAAATACAAAAACAGACTTTTATTTTTTTTAAAACAGATCATTAAATTATTCAGTGGGAGTTTGCAGAGGGGTGCGCGCTCTTTTTCTGCAATGCCCTGTTTCACATTCACACAGCAGCTCAGAGCCGCTCTGGGAACTCTGCAGGAGAACCGCGCGCGCATTTGTTTTCTTCTTCTCGTGCTACAGTACAGAGCGGCCACACCGCAGCAGATTGGACAGCGTCCGCTTTGCTTGTGGATGCATGTGGGTGTTGAGGGAACGGTGGGGGGTGGGGTATTTATCCTCAGCTGGGCAACTTCTGGTCACAATTTCATCTCTTGTGACTTGTTGCTGATTTCCATTTTCCAGCTTTGATTGAGGCCATTCCTTCATCTTTTGATTCTGTTCCCGTCATCACACCTTTCAGTCATTATTGCTGCGAGGCTCAGCTATTCAAAAGCTGTATTCCCATTCACTCTCCGTGCTCCGCAGCATCCCTTTTCATTAACGTGCTCCATTCACTCCATGTTGTTCTCTATTAATACATTCCTTCCTTCACCCCCCCACCCCCCCCGCCCCGGTGAATTCCTCTGTACTGTATCTATAAACTCCCCATTTGTCGTCCTTATCACAATCATCTCCTGCTGCCCCTCTCCTCCTTTTTCTTTCTGTTCCCCTCCCTTTCAAGCTTCTTTATGCCATGTGCTCTCTGTACAACACCCCCACCCCCCACCCCCACCCCCTCCCCCTCCTCCTTGCATTTCTGTCTCTCCCTGCCTGCCTCCATCCTTACTGCAGGGTTGAATCATCCCCATTTCTGCTTGCCTTGTCACGTTTGGCCCCTGTGTGCATCTGTCCGGGCCTCATCACACGGCGATGGCACGAGCCGGGCTGACATCTCGTCGCAGCGCTAAGGGCCTCTGATGTCCATGACGCGAGCCCTGACCTGTCCCTCACTCCTCAAACCACTGACATCATCAAATCGGGACACATTTCTGCCCGGGAGGCTATTAATCGCCAAGCATGGTATGAGCCACATTTTTATCCATGCCATATCTAGATTAGAAGAAGGAAAGAGACAAGGGAATTTTATATCCGTGTCTTTTCCTTTTCTTCTTTTGTATTATCAAAAACATATTCTAGCTGGCTGCAGATTTTATACCTTTTCATGTAGTTCGCATCCTGCCGTCTCCTCACTTGGCATTCTCTGGCTGTTGTCGGAAAGAGGGACCACATCAGCACTATTCTCTTCAGAGCTTTCCTTCGCCGGGGAGCCACCGCTTCCACGCGCACTCCGCTTCAAACGACACACCTCAGATCACACGCGTGCGTACGCTCACATGCGCACATACACATTGGGAACAGCAGAACTTCCATCCTTGATGCAAAAGTGCACACAAATGAAAGCCCCAGCATCCTCCTTGGTGGAAAATTGAGTCATGGTCCTTCTGCTTGCATAAACTGACAGACAAGCCAAGCGAAAAATGGAATCAAAATGTCCCTATATTGGGGGAGTGTGTGGGCATGAGCAGTGGCACTGCGTGATTCTATAACAAGCACATGCAAATCACGTCAACCCGACCCCAGGCTCATTAAATAAAACATGGGCGTAAGGACAAAAAAACCTGCTTCTACTGTAACCTTGCATATTCATAATGAGCGCTCTTTCCCTAATGTGCAGTGCAGGGATGTTACGCAGGGTGACATTATGTGGCTGGGTGCTCATTGGGTGTGTGCTGTTGTTCTGCAGGGTGTAGTGCGAGTTGTGTCTGTTTTCAGATTTCTAATTTGAGAATAGAAGAGTCAGATGAAATTTTAACCCCGTCTTGCCCTGAGCCGATTCCTCAGCTTTTGCTTCCCTTTGCTGCTGATTTATTTGCAGTTACACAAAATTTGGTTGCACCCAAGAATGAGCTGTGGTGTGTATGCACAGCAACTATTTACAGCAACACTCGCTCTTCAGTCACAGCACAGAGAAATAACACTGAACACTAACACTGCACTGAAGAGTTTTCTTTGACGTTTTCAAAGGTTTTACAACTAGAGGTCATTGTGTATTAGAGCATAAAATACACAAGGTTACAATCAATGTTTGGGTGCAGTTCAGCTCTGATTATATCTACTTGGTGGGCTACTTTAATTCTCAAAGCTCTTCCCATGCTGTTTTGAGGTGTAGATTCCCCCCTACATTTTGCTGACTGATCCCAGGATGAGACTCAGTTCAGGATGGTCTTGAGTTTGACTCAAACACTTGCGGGAGGTGGGCAGAGAGGCCAGCGAGAGGCCACGATTAGATGCCTCCACTGATTATGGTGATCCCCCACCAGCCGCGGGCGCAGGAAAGTGAAAGAGAGCCCATTTAGATGAGGTCACGCTGATCCATCGCCCAGAGTGATGGGTGAGAGATCTGCAAAGAGGACTGGGACTGTGACAGACAGTGTTCATTAATGCTCCAGCCTCTGCTGTAGAGTCCAGTCAAGGGGCTTCACACACAAGCCCCCTCAAACACTAAAGCTCTCTCTCACACACCATCCAAGCAATGAGACAGGCGGGCTAAGCGTGGGTACTGATGGCTTCACTGCCTCAATTGATGGGTGCTTAGAGGGGAGTGAAAAAGGAGTGCTGGAGATATGGGCCCAGCGAGGCTGAGCGTGAGAGAGATGCAGCGGCGGGTCTGCTTTGTCGATGACTCTCTGATAGCCTGAGCTTAGCGCCACTTCTTCTCAACATGCAAAGCCATTACATTAACCCACATGCTGCCCAGCTGTTTCCATTAAACGCCTCATTCCTGGAAATCTCTTTAGCCATCACCAGATACACTGCAACCCTAATAAAGCGTCCTCACTTCCAGGTGCTGAATTATACTGGTAAAAAAGCCGTGTTATATTTTACAGATATTAGGCGTTTAGCCAGTGCTTGTGTTCAGAGTGAGTCACAGGGAGGGCAACGATAGAATTAGTTTATAGCCGTAAATTGCCAACATTAGAGAGAACCAATATTGCATAAATATCGTTCTCTAGGAGGAACTGGCATGGCTCTGTTGTGGCAGAATGTGATCGTGAATCTACAGTTGCTGCTGTGTGACAGACTTGGCAAGGCGCAGAGCAGTGTCTGTCACAGTACTGTGCCTGTTTGTACTGTCATTCAAATGTTTACCTCCCAAATACCCATCTGAAATGTAATCAGCAATGTGTGCATTGATTGTGAGCCTGTTTGGCGCTCTGATTGACTCAAACGCTGGACAAACAGGCTGCCAGTGGCTGCGAGCATCTCTCCTTAGATAAAAAAAGGACAAATGCTGACTGCAGGAACGTCACCCCCGATCTGTCCTTGACCCAGCTGGTGGGGAAGACGGTGAGAAAATGAGACTGTGTAAAGCAGGGTGCTCAGTGAGCAGTCTGCTGGATGCAGGTAATAAGAGAATAAGAGTCATTTTTTTTAGATCAATTCCAGTTTCATACTTCTTGATCATTCTCTTCATTCCTGTGCTGTTTTTCAAATCGCACATCATGCATTTTGTATCATTTAATGAGATTTACACCACTTACTTGCTTTAGTTGTTTTTCTCTGTCAACATGCAGGATCAAACTCTGGATAAGCACCACAGCCTTTTGCCACCTTTTGTGGATTTTTTTTTTTTTTAAAGCCATAATCACATAAAATCTATCGTCTGTTGGCTCAAACAGGGGACGTGCCCACAGAACAGCCACAAGACGTTTTGTTTAAAGGAGGGAAGCAGAAAGAGGAAGAAAGTTACTTCCTCCTGTCTCATTTCAGCTCTTGCATTGTTCTCAAACTTGCACATAAATATGACACAGAAGCTGGAGTTTCTCTTACATTTATAGTCTGATGCAATTTTGCCAAATGGATTACTGAAATTCAAAGTCTCTAGCGTTGTTTTATTTGACATTTTGAATTAAATAGGGATGAATAGATTTGGTAATGCAGATTTGGTGCATGCATGGAAAAGATATTTAAACTCATGCTGGAATTCTCCTTTAAGGCAAGTGTGATATTCCCTAGAGAGCACTTATCTGTTTCAAAAGTTGTAGTCTTCCTTCCCTTTAATGAAAAAGAAAAGACTTTCAGCTGCCTTCAACAGCCTTCATCAGGTCCTGTTATCATGGTTCGAAACTGTCATGCACTCACATTCTTTCAAGTGAAATGTACCAGTGTAGATCGCCTGGCTCTGCCTTCCTCTGGTTTGCACAGATCACGCTTCTCCCTCCACAGCCTGAGTGTGATCACATGAGACAGTACGAGGCGGGGACGAGACCAATCAGTCTCATGAGATGAGCCCATGCACGTGTGTCGACTGTATGCATATGAGTAGATTAGTGGCTGCTGGACATGTCACAACCGACATGGCTGATTTAGAGCTCCACTCAGTGTGTTTGTCTTGGAGCGGTCGGGAATGAAAACAGATCGGGTCTTGCTCCATCAGGAAAGCAGGGTAATGAATTCCAGGAGGCTGAGCGTGCTATCGAGTTCATTATTCCAGCTTGGTTTAGGAGTAATTACCATTTTGCATCCGAAGCCATTCAAGACTGGGTTGCTCTTGTCAAATTAAGCCAAGTGTGAACTCAGATAAATATTTGCATAAGCGTGAATTGCACAAGGTGGGACTTGGTGACAGCCAGAGATTGGTAGAGACATATTGGGTTGGGGTTTTTTTTTTTTTTTTCACATCCTTAGTGGTGGTGGTTTGCTGATATCCACATACATGCAGGAGCTGAGGAGCAGAGGGGATGTGTCTAATGGGCCGATGACCTCCAGGTCCAGGATGTGATGAGGATAACATCTCCTAGAGGCCTTATGTGAACTTGTGACACCCTTCTATTCATGCTAGTCTGCTTTCCTTCTTTCTCATAGACTTTTTTTTCTCTGTCATTTCATATCCTTGCATGAGATTGAATATGGCATGATCCTAATAAGCAGCCATGTATAGAGCCTACATCAGATAAGCAGACTCATTTAGGTCTCAGAAGAACATCATTAATTATAAAAAACAGCAGGCCCCTCTAGCTGTCTGTGTTGGTACACTCACTCCCTGACTTCCCTGAGTGCATAGTCACGATGGTGAATGCGCAAATGTATCCACTGCAAGAGTCACAGCCCAAGTCGTGCATTCAATTTTACTGAGAGGATTTATCAGGAACATCCCAACCGGCACCTAGAGAGAGAGAGAGAGACTGATTCCCTGATGCCTCTGATGTCAGTGATTCCCCACCTTTCCCCAGCAGGATTTGTAGTATTGACAGCGAATTTACAGCTAAAACTGGCACATTCTGGCCTTTTCTTCCTCAAAAAGGATCTTCAAACAACTCTTGCAAATTTCAATATCGTCATTTTACAGAGCCTAGCAGATTTAGCTAAAACTATTAATAGTTTGTCTTCCCAAATTTGCAATTCATAACCTGAAATTAATAATTTGTGTGTATTTCTCAGTAATTAATTCCCTCGAATATGTGATTTGTACCCTCAGATTTATCATCTTTGTTTTTTCCCTCTGCCTCTGTTACTGTGGCTTTAAAAGATGTGCGTTACTTAAAAGGAAGTCTTCGATTGCACATGCATTTGAGACATTATGAAGCTAAGAGAAATATGATTATGCCTCATTATGTTTAACAGTACATTATGTCTACAAGAGTTTTCTCTCTATTTTGTATGAAGCCGCATTAATGTTCTACCCATGATTAAAGTAAATAATGCATCCACAGCTGTTATTAAGCACACACGTAATGTAG
The DNA here is from genome assembly GCF_046630095.1 of Trachinotus anak. Taxonomy (NCBI): domain Eukaryota; kingdom Metazoa; phylum Chordata; class Actinopteri; order Carangiformes; family Carangidae; genus Trachinotus; species Trachinotus anak. The sequence goes on along the minus strand of NW_027273882.1, from coordinate 1,402,660 downwards.
CGGCAAAGACACATGCTGCTAAGAGGAGTAAAACATGTTTTTCCTGAAAGAGCCTTGAGCTAACGATCAGTATCACAGTATCACTGTGGTAGGAGACACATTCTGCACTGATCAGATACACAACAGACTGGAAATGGTATATTACCACAACGCTGACTGTGTGCAGTGTGAGTCCCCGCCCAATGGTATTTATCACACAGGGCCTTTGTTGTCTTGAATAAATAGACATATTACTGCGAGTCCAGAGTCCAGGCCACACTGCTGGCTAGCCACAGGCACACGCCCAGTGTCTGAGGAGGGAAAAATAACTTGACTGCTTGCAGAGATTTAAGTTAGATGGTACGATGGATTTCCGTCAGTTGAGTTCCTGAGAGGCTGTATGAGATCAATGTAGATCCAAAGGAGGGGGGTGGGTGTTACAAAAAGCCTGGCGGCCCTATATGCTCACTTTGCAAGCTGTGTAGGTTGTGTCAGTGCTTATAACTTCGATGGGAGGGTGAAGTGGAGCTATCATTAAAACGCTTTAAGGATAGCCCCCCCCCCGCCACAATTGGAGAGCAGAGCAGAGCCCCCACCTTGGTCAGAAAAACCATCAGGGTGTTTCTTTACCGGCGCTCTCTGTGTGCCCGTCATACACACATGTTTTTACCGGGCCATACAGGCTAGCTAGCATGGACGCACTCCTGCAGAAGGAAAGCTCTGACTGTCAAAAATGAATGAGACGAGTTTCATGAGCCTTTTAGGCAGTAATGTGGCTGCGTTAGAGAACGTGTGGTGTGGTGCTGAAATCTCGCAATTTTACTTGTTCAGTAGGCGTCAAGGGCAAAGGACGGAACTTACCTTTTTTTTCTTTAAAAAAAAAAAATAATACAGCGCACACACTAATGTAAGGGCCTCCTTTGTAACTCGTTTTAGATGGAGAGTATAACTTGGCCTTCAGTCAGAGGATTTTTGTCTTTAATACCTCTGAGCAGTTGGATGAGAACACCACAAGTTAGCTGAAATATGACTTTAACATTTGGTTCAGTATTCAAAAATCCAGATGGTTACAAAAGGACTCCGAGACAGACATTACTTGGCTTTGTGTGGAAGTTATTGTGAAAGCACCACAAACACAGCAGAAATGAAGAGTTTCCTAACTGCGATGATAGTGATGACACCCGCTTTAACAAAGGCATAACAAGATTTCAGACAAGTGAGTGAACCTTTTTAACCAGTGGTTGGAAGTTAACACATTTAGAATTTATTCGGAACGAGCAGTGGTAGAAAGTGTTGAGTAAGAGCGTACCAGGATACATTCTGCCTGGTGCATCTGACAGGTCAATAAAAAAAACCCTGCAAGTCCAAAACCTCTTTCTAATTAATGTTATGTTAATTTAATCACATTCACAGCAGCTCATCTGCAACATTGTGTTTGTAGCCAGTACATTTGTTTGGCTTTTGTGTTTATTAACACTGTACTAATTTATATATGTGCCCTGGAATACCCATGGAGTTTGTGCAACTGTTTCCCTCTGTAGATGTGACAGGAGGGGGGAGGGCTGTGCATTTCTTTTGAAGAGCATACCACTGCTGATGCACTACTGGGATTTGTAAACTTGAAATCACAAAGATATCTTTTTTCTTTCTTTCTTTTTTCCTCTCAGAAATGTGAAACTTGGAAAGAAATAATAATCTAGCGGATTTCTGCAGGGTGAATATGTAGTTGCTAGGCAACAGTTGTTGGCATTCGACAGGAACCCTCAAGTAGAGGAGATGGTGAAAGAGGCGGGTATGTTGGGGTGTGTTTGTGGCAAAACGGAAACATGAGTGGATCGAAATATCTTGTATGGACAAAATGGCAATTTCCCCAGGCCTGAAGTGGCTATGTTGTTTTGACAAATTGGCCCACATGCAGGACAGTTGTTTACCAAACCAAGGCCATTTGAACAGCGTGGCCCACCATTATTGCAGCCATTTCAGAGAGCACTTACTCCAAGCTCCCAACTTTCGAATCTTCTTCTTTTCATAGATTTCTAATAGATAGATTTCTAATAGTGATAATAGTGCTGTGCATTTAACTGCTGTGATTGCTACAATGGAGGGAGTTTCTACCGAACACACACCTGTAATTCTTTGCATCCTCACAACCACGTGTCTTTAACACCGCGCCCTCACAAATCTCCCCCAGCAGCAAGCCCATGTTCACCCTCTCTCATCACTGTTGTTTTTGTTTGTTCTGTCATCTTCTTTGGCTTGTCGTAGCCATTACCCGGCTCCCTCTGCCCTCTGGCTAGCAGTGAAGAAGTCCATGACATTGATGCAGGATTTTCTTAACACGGTTCCCCATCCAAGCCCATTTTCTTCGTCAGATTGGGAGTTTGGATATTTATAATCTTGGGGCACCAGCTAATGGTATTTGCAGAGCAAAATCAGTTTAGCGCGTGTTTTCTGTAATGGCTTTGACTGCGTGGCATTGCCAGCGGCATTGTCTTGAATGGTGGAAGGATGGCTCTAATTTGGGCTAATGGGTGACTCAGCCGTCATCATCATGTGTCCCTCAGTGGGCTGCAGATGGCTGGTGAGCCATGGGTGCAGCAGAGCCACCGTTATACACACACACACACTCGCACACACAGCACAACACAATGCATCAAGTCAGTGACACATGCAGCCAACGCTGACATTTGTAGAGCCACATCCAGTGAGGTGGGGGAGAGGATGAAATGAGACTGGCTCAGCTATAGGTGCACAAAACACAGAGGAAGAGGTTAATCAGTAGCCAAGCTAATCGAATCATTTGTCATCAGATTAGATTAAAGCACTGAACCCTCCCTCGGGCAATCATCTTGGGAGATAGCTGCGGATGTGTGAGGCACAAGTATCAAATAGCTGTGAAATGATAATGCATGGTAAGTGACTGCTCGCCTTTGTTCATACTCAACTTATCTGCACATGCTTGAAAATAGAGACAGGGCGAGCGAATCACCGTGGCAACTGGAAAGCAAGGTGGGTGCAAGGCAGGCAGTTTAACAGGGACGGCGGCACTTTGTGCTGGATGCAGGACTGTATGAGAGGCAGTGGTGGGGGGTGGAGGGTGGGGGCATCGAACAACATGCTGGATCCCCGGTGGGGCAGCGTCTGACTGAGTGCTGCAGTGGCTAGTTTACATTCCACAGAGTCGGCTAAGCTTCACCAACCTCTGCTCTGCTTAGACATGCACAGACTAACACACACACGCGCGTGCACGTGCACACACGCGCGCTTATATTTTCACAATTTCTCAGAAACATACATATTTATTGTTCCTGTATTCCTCCAGCAGTGTAAAATTCCTATACCGCCATCAGCCCATCACTACCTGTGCCACCACCACACAATCATATTTCCTCTCACATCAACCGTGTATGCAGATAACAAACCACCTCATCTATACTATCTAACCCCCATTCCCTTCCATACCTAAGTAACCTTGGCAACAGCGTCGCTTTGCTTCATTGCAGTGGAGGGCGGAGGGTGGAGGAGAGGTGGGTTGCAGCAAGGGGTAGTCAGTCCCAGAGGAGGAGCCAGCGAGTTTACAACTGTATAGAGCAGCATAGCCTTTCCTGCCCCCCCCCCACACACACACACACACACACACACCCTCCCCCAGCCCCAGAGACCCATTACCAGGGGTCAGGGCTCTGGTCTCGGGGCAGCTGCACTGTGCAGGCCTCTGTGTGCTACCTGTCAAAGATCAGCCGCGTGACCTGAGTACATATTGGTGGGGTGTGGGGGCCGGGGGCTGGATTCTGTGGAGGTAACTGGTGTCTGCCGTGTATCATCTGTGTGTGAGCTACTGAAGGAGAGAGCAGGGTAACAACAGCTGTTTGCAGATTCGGCATTTCTGCACACGTTGGTTTGCACTGGGCAGCTCATCCAGGTAAATGAACGGCCCCTCAGGTAAATTCTGGTTTAATATTTAATCTGGCGGCTGTGATGCCATTAACTGGTATTCACACCTGGTCTTTTTCAAACAAACATCTGAAGCTTTATTTCACAACTTTGCACACTGACAGGGTGGATGTGGCTCAGGAGGTAGAGCAGCTCATCTACTAAGCACCTAGGGTTTGATTCCTCATCTCCTCCTGTCCATGAGTGCACAAGTGTCCTTGGGCAAGAGACTGAAACCCAAACAGCCTTTAATAGTAGCTCACTGCCATTGGTGTGTTTGTGTGTGAATGAGAGATAATAAATAAAAGCGCTTATATAAATGCAGCCATTTGCCATTTATGATGGCTGCTGTAGCAACGAAAATGCATAATGTTGTGTATTTAGAGTGTAAACAAAGTGATGCAAGTAAAACGCTTCTAACCAGCTGCCTTTGTTTTGGTTGTTCGGAGGTAGAAGTTTTGAAATGAGTCATATTTTTTTCTCAAAGCAGTTGTAAATTGCTATTTTGTAGTGGTACGTTTTGTATGTTTGTTAGTTTTCAGTCACTACTCCTTGTTCAGCACCGAACACAAAACATCAAAACTTTATTTGAACAATCAAAAGCATCTCAAATAGAGGAAATTTGATCTGCCTTTTTTTTTTTTTCCAAATGTCGATTTTGTGATCTTTGGCAGCAGCAGTTGTATTTTACACAGAAGTCTGTGAAGATTTAAAGCTAAAAAGTAACTTATTGAACTACAATGATCATAATGCATTGCACTTATGATGCATGGTGCAGGGGGTGGATACTATTACATTAACACATGTAAACTGTAATGCAATAGAATGCAATAGCCTTGCAGAAAATGCCATGTGAAGCGCATTGTGTATAGTGTCATTTTCGACCATTTGATAAAAATCCAGCATAGTGTAATACCATACTAATGTGTTGTTATACTGAAAAATAATGAAAACACTCACAACATAATGTGATCCAGTACAACACTACCACAAACTACAGCCTCAGAAATTACCATAGAGTTGAGTCAACACCTCTCTGACACAGTATTGTATTACAACCTTCCCAAATGTACAATACATTGCAGGATTGTTGCGATGTGTTGCATTAGAATTTATAGATCTTGAAGTGTTTTGTCTACCTACTGTGTGGAGACAGCTGCCACTTAGTCCCATATTTTCAGTACCATGATGATGTGTGGAGCATAGCCTGTGCAAGATGCAATGGAGATAATTGACTGTACAGTATGTTTGTTTCACAAAGCCTCCGACGAGCAGTTGGGAGTATAATAGTCCAGTAAATTTGCCTGAGCAAGTTAGGTAACGCTAGTCTCATTAGCTTATAATAGAGTTAGAGACTCGGGTGCCTGAGCAAAGATGAGATATTGAGCTGACTAAATGAAATGTCAACAAAAATGCTGCCAAAATACTGCCCACTTCAATATGGACACACAACGGAAAATTGATGAAAACAACTGTCAAACAAGTTGTGGGCTGAGGATTTAAGAGTATTTTACAAGTCATTAATAAACATCTCCCACGCCTCCGCCCCCCGTCACTGAAACTGACTGCCAACAGTTGGGGAGTGCTGCATGTACTGCAGGTTTGTGGGCCTTGAGGAAAACACAATGTGCCTCTGTGTGTGTGTGTGTGTGTGTGTGTATGTGTGTGTGTGTGTTTGGGATGACAAATGTCTTTCTGTGAGCACATGTGCCTGTAGATTGGTTGGAGCCATGTACGCTTGAGTACGCATGGGCTCTGTGAGTCGCCTCCCCCCTCCCCTCCCCGCCCACCACCTCCTCTCCATTGTCGCCCCCGGCTCTGACGGAGCCACTGGAATCAAATCAAATCAAATCAAACTCATTTCATGCCCCCCCCCTCTCCTTCCGAAGAATTCCTCTGACGTCCCTGGCACCAACAAAAATGGAAGATGACATTAAGGCAATGTGTAAACATCCAGCTGAGCGCACATGAGGATGACACAGAACACATGCATGCAGGCACAGAAACACACACACACACACATATCACTACGTAAAGATAATTCAAAGCAGTAGCATGTGACAGGTTGTGTACATAATGATCCTTCCCATCTACCCCTGTAGTCCCACAATGCCTAGTTGAAAGGACCTGTAGCCCAGCATGTACATCTTTTTTTCCCCCAAGTCGACAGCATATAATGAGAAAGCACCATTATGGGTCTAGCAGGAGCCTGCGCCTCTATGCTGCTGCTGCTGCTGCTACCACAGTTACCCGTGAGGTCTTTCTCTTTGTTAGTTAAGGGGAAGAGCAGCCGCAGACGTCCCTCGCTCTCTGCTTGTTAGCCAGCAGTAATGACTAGGCTGTGGGGAGCCAGGCAACCAGGCCAAGGCGCTGGCAGCCCGTTCCCCTCTGCTGGCCCTCAGCTCACCGACAGGAAGGGGAACAGAAGCAGACACCACGGAGGACTCACTGGGAGGATCAGATTCGACAGACTGAGGAGGCAAGAAGGGAGCATAGGGGGGGAGGAGATTTCTACCTCCGGACAAAATGAGACCAACCTCGACCATTACCAACACACACACACACGAGCACATGGGATCCAGCTCCAGCTAGCACCCTTGCTGCTCACATGGCTGGCATTAGATCAGTGCTAGCTGAGCAGCGCTAAGATTGATGCATACTTTGTACAAAATGTGCCTCGCAGGTTTGTGTGGTTCTCCGGTATCATGTGCGGTTTCATTCACGGGGATGTGATTAGAATTTCTAAGCTGTTTGAATTGGAGACCTTAGTAACAGACGCCATGGGAGCTGAGGATCTTCAAAGACAATCAAACGAGACTCACTTTTATCTCAAGCAACAAAATGAAATAAAAAAACAAACCCCGCTCGTAGTGTTTTTTTGGTACATGAAAGAAGAAATTTGCAAATGCATTTCACAGTTGACTTGTTTCTGTGCTCTCATGTTTTTAGCAGTTTCCAGATGGTCCATGGTTATCTGTGATAAGTGATCTATACACACACTCATATCCTGTTTGCTGTGACAGAGAGGTATTATCATGTTGATTGTGTTTACGTTACACATGAGCAGATCAATAAATCAGAGGCAGACACATGAGCCATCTGCATTACAAGGCAATAAAGCAGCAATAACAAGGAACGGCCTGTTTGTCACCATGCCCCTTGCATGGCCACCATGAAAGGCGATGGATGTAGCTCTTGTATATGTCATGTAGTAATAAATGCATGGCTACAGATGTTGTATGGATAGTAATATACAGTTTAATGCACTCCATGGGCCCATAAACAATGATCAGAATGAGGGTCAGAATCTGGAGGACTCAAACGATGTTGACTGCAGATTTTTTTTTATTTTTTAACAAGCTGGCGTTTTGGTTTGCGGAGTTGAAGATGATACCATCGACACTGCCTGAGGCGTGGATTAGCCGTTGAGGAAGCATTTTGTTGCTCAGCTTGGTTAGTATCAGTGTGTTGCGTCAGGGAAGCAGTCAAGAGCCAGAGCAAGGGAGCAGGGAAAGGAGTGCAAATACAGACACAGGCAAGGCTAATTTTAGCAGCTCACGTCAAATTCAATGTATGAAATGAAGTATTTTGTCGCAGCGCGAGTGTGCTGGAGAAGATGGCAGTGGTTGTTTTTTTTGTCTTCATTGTTGTCATTATTTTACTATTTACTGCCTCAGCCCTTGGCCACAGTCTCCCATCCCTTTTGGTGGATTGCAAAAGTGCAACGTTGTGTGAAGATACAAACAACATCTGCAGCAGCGGCAACCAGGCACTCCCTCTGTGCCTCGTTCTCCTGCCAAGTCCGCCCACATTCTCTCTCATCTGCCCAGGCCATCATCCCATCTTCATCGGTCCTCGCTGTTTCCACTGTTGCTGCCTTAAAGAAGACCCATCTTTCATCCTGACTGTTGACACAGGCCCGCGCCGGTCCGCCACCGTGGATCCACTTGAATGTAACTGAGCTGGGCCGACTGCTGAGCCGAAACACAATAGGCAGTGCATTATTGATTATGTTTGTGATCCAACCTTGGTGCACAGGAATACCCCCCCTCCCCACTACCCATGCATAATTTCTGCAACATAAGACTGAATTTTTTCACCCTTTAATGGAAAGTTGGGTGAACTATAAGATATTTCCAATAACTCTGAATTCAGCATGCAACTTCAGCTCCCTCTGTTTACCCAGCGGTGGTTTCTTGTTCTGGGCCCGTCAAAGGTCAGCGTGGCAGACTTGAGAGAAACGGAGGGGAGAGTCTGTACAAGAGCAAGAGAGAGCTCTATTATAAATAGATGCCATCAATCAGGGGAATGTCCTTCATTTGGCATGCGTCAGTCCTGGAGGGAGAAATGCATATTCAATCTTGAACAATGAGTGTCATTCACACCGCTTTCACCAGACACATGACAGCTGTGCGCAGTGGATGGTTACACACTCGGAGAATAGGAGCTGCGAGCGAGCGAGGGGGTGAAAGCCCAATCATTGCACAGGGGAACTGAATAAGCATCAAACGAGGGTTCTTGGGGGGAGGGGGGGCAAAAGAAAGAAGGAAGATTGATGGACTTCCCTGTGCTGTCTAGACTAGTATCAGCACCCAGGCTTAAGACAACGGATGAGACACATGTATGATTACATGCATGTAACACTGGTATCATATCTGATGTGCAACATGGACGACATCGTCCTGGGGCCCGGTGATGGAGAGCAGCAGAGTCCCCACAGGTTGTCTCTCACTGATTCTCACAACTGGGCTGAGGGTAGTGTGTTGCAGTGTGTTGTTATTGAAACAAGAATGCAGCTGCTCCCAGTTGGATCACAATGTTCCGCCAGCAGTTGAAGTGTTTAGTCTCTCTCTTCACTTTGAGCTTTTACAAAGTCACGTTGTGCAAAATCCTGCTCTGGCTTTACCGAGCGCTAATAAGGCCTCAGCGGTGCCTGCGCTGGATAGAAGGAAGGGCCGGGAAGAGACGCTCTCCCGTTCGCGGCAAGCAGGCGATATTTATTTCACGATTTTCCTCAGTGAGAGACAGACTAGTAAGAGGTGGGATTGTGTGTGCTCACGTGATTGCATCAGCTCAGCGTAAGCACTGCCGAGGCACGCCGTGTGTTGAGTGTCTTTTCATCTGCTAATTAATTAAAGTGATTTGAGCAACAGTTTAGTGGCAGGGTGTGTGGAGAGCCGGCTGCTCCATTAATAGGGGTCAGGGGAAACACTGGGCCACTATTCCTCTTAAATCGTATTTAGGAAAGTTCATACCTTAGAGGGAAGTACTTTTTTTTTTCTTTCTTTTTTTGCAATCATTCTTGTGTCTGTTTTATTGTTCTCTGGAGGAATGCAGAGTTCAGCCATTTAGGGCCAAGCCCAAATGACTACACTAAAAAAGCCTCCGGTTATGAAAAGCTACAGAGGGAGTGTTTGCTCTGTAGCCTGTAATTGTCAGTTTCATTACACTAACAACCAATGGTATATCTGAGTCAAGCAGATCAAGGCTCGATGTATTGTAGTTAGTCTCTCCAGCAAAGCACTTCACTCTGATGACAGGATTGTTTTCCTACAACACCAGAATAAACTCCTGTTGAACTGCTGAAACAAAATCAGGCCAACTGTCGCTGCAGTGCTGTAGCTGTACCTCTGCCACAAGAAGAAAAAAAAAAAAAAAAAATCAAGCGAGGGTCTACACATGGAGCTGCAACAAGATCTATACGTTAACTACAAAAGACTTACAAACAGGTCACATCGAGTGGAAGGAGCATTCAGGCGGAAGCTGATGGGCCGGGCAGACATGCACACACAGTGCCAGACGTAGAGCCGGAGTGGGAGAGACGGAGGAGAAGTCAGGCGGACGAACGAGTGCGGACCCGAAGCAGAAAACACAACCTGACGGGGACGAGGAGTTCTGTCAATATGGCTTGTGTTGTGACGCATGCAGGCTGCTGTCCCAAACTCCAGTAATATCTGCAGCCAAACTCACTTTAATCCAAGCCGCTTGAATCTCAGTGTTGCATCATTAAGTCAGGGTAAGAGTATTCTAACATTTTCCAACCATCCTGACCCAAAGCGAAGCAATTAAGCGGGAAATTCAGTGCGAGCTTACCCGGGTCTGATCTAAGCAGGTCCCAGTGGGTTTTAGGTTAAAATGTCAAGCTCTAACAAAAATCTGCAAAGATGAGGAAAAGGAAATGGAATTAAGAGGAAGTCAGCGACCAGAATAAAAGCAACAGTGGAGTGGAGCCGCGAGTTGAGAGGAGGACAGGAGCGCGCCCGCGCAGATGCAGCCAGGCAGGAGTGTGGCACAAAAAAACACCCATCTCAACTTGTCAATTATTAATCTCCTCGTCCGCTCTAACATTTATTCATGCCAGTCGCCAGTCCATCACCGGGCTGATCCAGACAGACCGGTGCACGCAGCTGCGGGCAATTTCAAGGTTTCATTTCGGCTCACATGCATGTCTTTGGAGCGTGGGAGGAAAGTGGAGCACCTGGAGGAAGCTCGGAGGGGAGAGCAAACATGGAGGGTGAAGAAAAGACCACAGCTGAGAGTCGGGGGAGTTCTCGCCCGGAGGTGACATCCTGACTATGAACCACCAGGTTATCTTCAATTCTCACCTGCAGCACTGTCTGAAAAAAAAAAAAAAACAAATGAATGCAAGGACGGAGTCATTTTAAACAGCTCGTGCAGCGTTTTCTTTAAAATGGGCAACATTTCTAAATGTACACAATGCTGCTTTATTTTAAGCGGGAGGCCTTTTAAACAAGAGTCTTGGATGTTCTCTTGCAAACAGCTGCTTCCCCGCAGTCGCCGGATGCTTTGTCTGTGTTGTCTTGGAAAAAGCACGATTTTAAGGGCTGAACAGTGGATAAATAAATTTGTCACTTGTTACTGCTGACGTCTTTTCACAGTGTGGGGATTTAAGGTCACAGAGCAAAGGAGCCAAAGGTTGCAGACAAGAGAACGGAGGTAATGTAGCAGAGAGCGATGAATCGGTGGGAGCTGTGTGTTACTGCTGTTTATAGAACTCCTTCTCTGTATTAGTCAGGCCTCGAGCCCCTTGGGGGTACACTCTTCTTTCTCCCCCTCCATCTCTGTGTCTGCAGCCGTCATCTTTCTTCCGATTACCACCTCCCTGGCTCCCACTTTTCCAAGCACACTACTTTTTTTATTTTCCCCCTCTGTCTTTCTCTATGACTATTTTTCTCTTGGTGTTCTTGCTGTCTGGGCTGTTTACTTTTTTCCTCTTCCTTGTTCTCAGTCTTCCTCCTCCTCCTCTTCCTCCTCCCGCTGCTGCCCGGGTCTCTTCTGCCACAGCTCTCCTCTCCATCTTCTCTCCTCCACAGTCATTGCTTTATCATTCATGCCTCGGCCTGGGAGAGGGCACTTTTGCCCTGAGCCAGAGTATAATGGGAGTTAAGCGCTGACGGTAAATTCTGTCGCAGAAGATGAGTGAGGCGGAGGGGGGGTGGGGGAGGGGGTGTTCACGGGGTGGGGCGCACCACTTATTGTGTTGGAAATGTAACTTATTGCACAAGAGACCGCCGAACCCCCTGTTCTCGTCAATCTTGGCTTTTATTGGGAGATTGCGATAGGGGCTGAGGACAATTTTTCTCACTGTCTTCCTCTGTGGCTGGCGTCCCCTAAACTGCTGGCTTCAACCTCAGACACATTCCCTCTCTGTCTGCTCTCACTGCGTTGCCATTTCAGATTTCCTCCTTTTACCTTCCTGCCAGACTTGTCACTTGGACTCAGGTTCCACTCTAGGCCATTTCAGTGTGATTTTTGATACCTGATCACGAGTTTTACCAAAGCTGAGCATTCACATTTAACCTGAAAACGCCTATTATACCTCCTATGCGTGTATAGATACACAAATATATATAAATATATATACATATATATATGTTACATTTTAGACCTTTTTCCTTCTTCATCTAGTGCTCATTGTGGACTGCAGACAAGTTACATAGAATTGTAATCACCATGTGAGTCTGACCACTTCCAAGTCTCGTTTCAAAGGTCTGATTGTAATCTGAGCAAAATCCATATTCAGTGGATGCAGGCGTATCACATTATGCGTCACTACGTATTCAGATGATAAAAATCACACAATTTAGCAGCGTGTAACAGTAGCTGTTCCCTGTCCCTGTCCTGTTTAGTCCTCCGCCTCTCCCTCCCTCCTCTGGCTGCTGGTTCTCTATTATTCCTCCCTTTCGCTCTCCCTTTTCTCTTGTGTATTCCGTCACTCGTTAGGCCACGTTAAAGTGACTGAATGAAGGTTGGCGCCCTCTGTATGGGGTCACCACAGGGTCCCCTCTCTCTCTGCCCCCCCCCCACCTCTTGAGCTCGTCCCTGGCACCCCAGGCCGTGAAAGGTCAGCCGTCATTGGGACTCATTATGAGGAACAGAAACTGGAGCAGACAGGAAGTGTGTCTGCGTGTGCGGATCCGAGCAGCGATGGAGCTCAAGGTAGATGGATAACACGGACCTTGAGCTTCCCCTTTCGTGTTTCTCACACATAATGACGGTCAAGGATCTTTGCAGGAGCGCGCAGCCTGGCCGTCTCAGAGGACCACTGCTGTGCATGAAGTAAATGATCAGTTTGTAATGATGCTTAGTTCCACAATTTCTCTGCAACTCTCCCATCCCCACATAAACATTCACACACACACACACACACACACACACACTCTGACACTTAATGTCCTTTCTGCTCGAGGCATGATACATGCAGCTGCTTGAGTGGCATTGACTCTTGCTCTTTTCCCTTCTCTCTCAAGCAAGCACACACACACACACACACACACACACACACACACACACACACACACACTCACACACACACTCCTTCTCTGTTCCAAAGCCAGTTCATCACCCTCACTGACATGGTGAATTTACATCGCCGTCCTTGACCACATCTGAGCCGTGAGATCCACCTTCACTCGTCAGGAGACAGATTGGGTCGGCAGGTGGGGCCCCTGCCCAGGTCTGCGTTTTGTTTTTTTTGTTTTTTATTTGGACATAAAAAGTAATAAAACAGAGGAAGCATTGGTGCCTTTTTATTGCTAATCACACGTCCCTCCATCCCAATTAAAAACTTGTTTGCATAAACCAACAGCACAAACAAGCTGCACCCAGAGCCAGAGAGGTGCGTGTCATTATGTGTGTGTGTGCGTGCGTGTGTGTGTGAGTGAGGGTACATATCTCTGTGTCACCATGTGAGTGCGTGTGCACGTGTGAAATGCGTGTGCGCGTGTATCCTGCTGTCAGCGAATTCTCCACAGAGATAACCTTGAAGGAGAGGCTGTGTGCTTCGCTCTGATACTGAATGCCAAGCTACAGCGGGCTCAGCGGTTGCGTGGCTGCAACTTCTCTGAGACCTTTAGCCACTTCTGCGAGACTTAATCCCAAAGTTGCGATGAGGTGGGAGCTGCCTCCGTGCTGCTGAAGTGGAGGGAACTGCTCGGACAGTTGGTGCCCGGTGATGAACGTGTGTCGGCCTTTGAATACGAGACCTTCTTTGAAAACAGCTGACAAATACTTGATTCTGTATGGTCTCTGTTAACTGGGTCCAAATGACTCAAGTCCCCATTAGAGTCAGACTCTTACATTATCAGCACATGTTGATTTTCTTTATCTCTATGGCCGATGCAACATGTTAAGTGGCTCCTGGCAGAAAGTTGCTGTGTGGCCCCTACTGACCCCCTACCTACTGTCTTTTGTGCAGTGTGTTGTATCATTTGGATCCTAAGAGATCTGGCAACAATCTGGCTAATAAGGCAAAACCTGCTTTAGTTGTATTAGTTGTATTTTAGTGGTACAAATGGGCAAAAAAACCAATTGACCCCCCCCCCCCCCCCCCCAAAAAAAAAAACAACAAATGCTTCATTGGTCCATTTCTTTAATGTGTGATGTTTCATTTCTTTGACTTTTCTCAACTCCAGTGTGATATACACTATATGTGTAATAACTTTGGTTGCTATTTAACATTCACACTCACTCTCACTGTTTGCTTCTTGTTCAGCTGTAAAATACCTCCAAGTCAAATATATCTTAATGGCACAATGTTTGCTCACATTATGACTTAATGTAACAGAATAGAAAACCTGCTGCAGCGCTGTTAGTGGATTCTCATTATGCTAATTGATGGTGTTAGTATTTCGTTTCTCCCCCAACTTCTCCCCCAGTGCAGGGTTGTTGGCAGAACTTTAGAGAGGACATGCGTCCCAGTTCCCCCAGTACAACCCTCACCACCCTAATAAACATCTGACTAGAAGAAGATACCAGTAATTTCCTTTTTTTTCCCACATTGCACAATATTAATCTTTCATTATAACTTCAGTTGTATTTTCTGTAAATGTTTTCTTCTATTATGCCTTGTTCAACTGGGCCAATAACACACATATAATTCTTCATTTTATTTCAGTTGAGCTTATTTGTTTTACCTAATAACACATTCGTAGACTCTTAAGAATATCTGAATCAGCCCTGAAAAGCTCACCCTGTGTAATTTTTCTGTAATTGTAAAACCTAAACTCTCCCTCAGGATGTTAAACGCCCCAAATTCCCGTAAACAATTCTGGCGACATGACCTCGGTGCGCTAGGTGTTAGCCACGGGCCTTTCTGTGCCTATGTATTAAAACCCATTGCATTTAAGTTTGTGCGTCATGCCCTTTACTCTCCCGGCTCGCCATCTGTTTTCTTCTCTTTCCCGACGCTTGTCCCCACGCCAGGCTTTCTCTCTGCCATTTAGCCTAAGTTAATGGATTCCTGCACATTCAGCTTCGAATTGTTGTGAAGTAAACAGCAGCTCATGAAATATTCACCATTCTCCTGTACGTGTGTCAGGTTGTATGTCTGTCTGTGTCTGTCTGTCTGTGTGTGTGTGTGTGTGTGTGTGTGTGTGCGCATGTGCCACTCACGGGCACCCACGGGCATAGAGAGCACTGGGGGCGCCCCAAAAAGCCGAGGGAGTCTCTGCATCTCGGCTCTGAGCCAGCTGAGAAGCGAAAGAGAGCACTGGTGGTGGGAGCACTCTGCAGCTGAGTGAGTCAGATGTTTGCTGGTATTCATATTGATGATGAAGAAAAAAAAAGAAAAACACACACACACACACACACAGAGTCACGCTCAAAATTTAATGGTAACGTTTTTAGTGCAAATGGCAGGAAACAGGAGAGCAAACATTTAAAGTGGCAGTCCGTTTTCTATCTTTGTCGGATCCACCACTAAGTGTCTTTGGTTATGTTGCTTTCATTTAAAATGTATCAACTCTGTTCTCATGACGCTAGTGTGATGTGTCCCTTGGGAACTGGGTTAGAGGCTGAGAGGTCGCTGGATTGAACCTGCAGACCAGCTGAGAAAATAACCAGAAAAGCTGCTCAGTGATCGTTTATAGGATACTCCGGCCGCGCCAGGCA
Organism: Trachinotus anak; assembly: GCF_046630095.1. Taxonomy (NCBI): domain Eukaryota; kingdom Metazoa; phylum Chordata; class Actinopteri; order Carangiformes; family Carangidae; genus Trachinotus; species Trachinotus anak. The sequence continues at coordinate 1,387,336 of NW_027273882.1, read as the reverse complement.
ATAGCCATCAGGGTGAAATGAGTGCAGCTTAAGGCTGCAAAGGAGGCTGTTTCTCAAGAACAGCTTGCTCAGCAAAACATCCCTGGATAAGTAATGGTTAAAAATCGCTGCCACAGTTGGAGTTGATGTTTCTCTTGCTGCCTTTCTGGAGCTCAGACACCTGCAAGCTGCTTCCTATATTGTTCTCATAAGATAATTTGGAGAATCACGTCTCAAGCTGGTGATATGCCTGAGTGGAAAATTTAAAATGTTCAGAAATACATCTGTCCAGCTGTAGGTCACATTCAGCTCCGTCTGTCAAACTGAGATTTCTGCATCACAGCTATAGATGTGTAACCGTTTTTTTTTTTGTTTTTTTTTTCCCATCGGCATTCTTTCAGTGCTGCTTTGCATTTGCTAACTGTCTGCTTCCAGACACATGCACCGTATCTCTGCTACCAGGCTACATGCCATAACATGTACCACACCGTGCTGCGCGGGCCCCTCGGGGCTCCCTCCTGGTTGTTCTCGAGCTGGAGTGGTCGTGTTGGTGTAATAAAAGACGTCCTTAGCCAAGCTCCATGCATAATTCAGTGGTGGACCTCAGCGCGGTGCTTACTGCCTGGAGACCGGAGCCCGCTGATAGATGACCTCTGCTGCGGCCTGAGTCACGTTGAAGACTCACCAGCGGGACTGGAAACAGGTCATCTCTTCCGACCCCCTCAGGCTCCTGCGTGTTGCTGCAGCAGCACACGGGCGTTTTGTGACAGTGGTGACAGTCCGGCCCCGTGGTTCCACACACACCCCACTCCAGCCTTCACTGGCCGAGCCCGCTCGGTTGCCATGACAGCAAGGTGAAGGGCAATGACGATGAATGATGATGTTTGAAACTCAAGGTTGAGAGGAAGATTCAGGAAGCGAGTGTGTATGTTCCATAATGAACAGCATAGGCCCTCGTGTTGCCTCCACTGACAAAGGAGCAGGACTGCACGTTCAAAAGTTAGCAGTTAATTTTGTCCACGCCATCATGTTTCCACTTTCTATAACGGAGGAGGGGCTTGTTGGAAGAAATCGGAATTAAAAAAAAAAAAAAAAAAAAAGCCTCTATATGACTAACGTCTCTAAAACCCCACTGTCAGCATATCTGTCACACAGTCCAACTTAGAAATGATTGTGCCTCAGTGGGGAACTTTTATTTTTTTATTTAACTGACATTATTATCATTTCCATTATTTATGTAGCCCCCTGTTCGTGGCAACTCGAGGGCAGATGTGAGAGGTTTGAGGAAATGCAGAAATCTTCAGCGCTGGGCTCACACTGGGCTATATCTCTGCCGGAATATTACACTGTCAGATCTTCATCAGTGGGATAAATTGTAGTAGAGAATCATTTTCTCTTTAATCACACTACATTCAGCTGACACAGGACTCAATAGATGCCTCCATTCTTTCAGTTACAAAACATGGTAATCTAAAGCTATTGAATGAGGAACTGTGAGTGTGTTTCTATGCTTCTTTGCCACTTCACCGCAAGCCAAGGCTAAGCTGAAAGGAACGTTGAAAATGAACAGTAAAAACCTTCTTCACTCTTTTTCTGAAGCCATTGACTGGATTTCATAACCGTCATTGTGTGCAGTTCGTAAAGATGACTTTCATTTTCAAACAGAATTAACCAATAATCCCTCAGGGTTTGTACGTTCTCAGGTGGAGTACGTCTCTTTAATAACGATTGTTCAATTGCAAGTGGCTGGTCCCAGGTTGTGTTGCCTCACCTCTGCCCACTGTGTGCTCCAAGTAATGTGGCCAGATCAGCTCACACTGTTCCACAACCCAGACTCAAACATTAGGGTGAGTTTGCTTTTTCTATTTATGGTGCTAGACTGTGTAACACATTCGCCTCATGTGTGAGATCAGCAGACTCCACCTTCTTTTCCAACAATCAGAAGCCACATTTATGGCTTTTATAGTGACGGAGGTGTTTGTCAGTGTGCTTGCTCTCTTACATCTGATTATGCTGATCTTTTTTCTTTTGCCCTCGCGCATGATACAATGCTAACATTGTATTTCGGTGCTATTTAAATGTCACATCCATGAAAGTTGGAGCACTTGCAAAAGACAAATTTAAATAGTCAAAATCAAAGCAGCAGAGGGTGAGACAACCTGACTTTGAGTCAAGCTGGATGCTATGGTTCCCATAACAGAATATTTTATAGCTTATATGACAGGCTTTCTGTTAAATATTCACAATCTCTTGCCTATGTTTAGATAAACCTGACAATATCATGAGGTTTATTTGCTCAGACTTTGGACCAATCCCTTCAGAGCCACAGAGGACACTATACAGCTGTTACTACCACTGAGAAATAAACAGACCTTTATCAGTAAAACTGGTGGGCTGCCCCTTTAACTGTTTTAAAGCAAGTTTTACCCTTTACCTCTATTACCTTCACTGATATCCCTGGTAGACCATTGACTTCCTCATCCATGTTAATTTCCGCAAAGTTCTATGAATATACTAGTAATATATTTTAGTATGGGTTGACTTTCAAGTATAAGCACAACTAGCCACAAGTGTTATCTCAAAAAAATTCCCATATCCTATTTGGCAGCAGCTGCTCGCCTCATCCAACAATTTTATATTTATCAGTTTTAGTCGGCTGAACACAAACCTCATTATGGCTCCTCAAACACAGTGACAAGAGTTGTTGCAGTCTGCCTTTTAGTAAAGTCCCAGTCGTGCATTAGCTGGTGAAGTGCTACCCTCTCGCAGCTCTTATTTTCCATAATAAAACACAGCTCAGCACATCCTTGTGCTGCATGCATAAAGAGGAGCAACTCTTGTGTCAACCTGGGTTAGTCGCAACAGGAGCACTGGCAGGGAAGGAGCGCCTGCACAGATTTCACTAATCCCACATCATTCAATAAGAAATGAAGGAGGATAGTTTGCGCCTCATTGTTTCATTCGGGGATCCCAGCCGCCGAGTTCCTGGGCAGTCTGCACCCAGTGAAGCGTGAACCGTCTACGGCGTTACAGAGTGGCACCTTTTATGTCCTACATATCAACCAGTCTGCCATGGCGAACATGATGAGCTACTGTTAACCTACTTCTGTGCTGCCAGGCGAACTCCGGCGGGAACGCTTTTCTCTGTCGCTCACAGGCAGAAACGCCAGAGACGCCGCGACATGTCAATCAAACCCCACCCCACCACCGTCACTCACATATGCTTGGCATAATTCCAGTGTGCTGGGGTACACAATCGGAGATGATAGCACACACACACACACACACACACACACACACATCTGCCAGTCTTCATCTCATCACACTACTAGTCTCAGTTGCGTGGCAGGGCTTTGTTGGGGGAGTTGACAGAGAAGGTTGCATCGTAAACCCCGGCATGCGTCCATCTCTATCTCCCCCTCCGCTTTGGCTTGAAGGGAAGTGATGATCCAGGGATTTTTCCTCCTCTCTGCTCCATCGAGTTTCACCGCCTCACCTTGACAATGTTGCATTCTGCCACCGAGGCTACGGGGACGGCAGCGAGCACTCGGGAAGGAGGAGGAAAATGCTCTGGGAGAAGTTTTGGGGATTTAGTCGTCTCCAAACAAATCCATTAACTGTCGAGGCGTTAACTAAGAGTGAGAGAGAAAGTGTTGGGAGTTGCGGTGTGGGACGTTCCAGAGGAAATAAAAGATGTATTCTTGTTTGTGTGGTGCCCTCTGTAAGTGTGTGTGCGGGAGCTTCTGAGAGACTTAAGTGTGTGTGTGTGTGTGTGTGTGTGTGTGTTTGTGTGTGTGTTTGTGTGTGTGTTTGTGTGTGTTTGTAATGTGCAAGCAGGCAGGTCGTGGAAAGTGGAACATCCCTGTCCTGCCTCGACAGCAATGCAGCATAGCCCGGGGACTGCACATCACTATGTAAATGCAAATTGCAGTGTCATGCTGATCAATCCTGTAGGCTGCTGAGACAGGGTTATGTCGGGACCAGTCAGCAGCATCTTGGCTGCATCTGTCTGTCCGTCTGCTCTGCTCTCAGCTCTCTGCCTCCGTGTGACCCCCATAATAGACATGTCTCATGCTTTGTAATATTTGTCAGGCTTGTCCTGCTGTCCCAGCCCTTGAATGGTTTTAATTTGCTTCTGTTTGACCAACAAGCACATAAAGTATTTGCAAGACAAAACATGGTGCAATAAACTCAACTAACTCCCATTTGTTTCTTTTTTCAACAGGATGCAGCTGCAATAAAAGAATCCTTCAGGACTGGAGAGAAACAGCAAGCCGGTGTGGGACAGACTGGTCAACACGGAGCAGGGTGGAGGGGAGAAGACGCCAATCGAGCCACCAGAACACAGACTTCGGAGCGTGCTAGCCATGCTTTAGCACACACGGGAAAGGCTAGTCGATCTCCGGAGGAACACCCGCTGCCTTTTCTTAAACACTCCCGAGCCACAGACGCACGCACCACCCTCACCTGTCGTTTACCATCTACCATCCCTGCAGAGATGCCGATGCCAAGGTTGGCGCTGTGGCACTTGTGGTGACGGGGCACAGAGTGTGTGCGCACATCCGGCAGGCAGGCCGGCGGGTCGGTGGGTGTACAGGCACACCAAGAGGCATTTACGGGTGGGCGTGGTTGAACCATGCGGCCCTGGGCGGGTTCATGGCGTTGGATTACCCTGGTGCTGCTGGCCTGGGGCACGCTCCTCTTCTACATCGGTGGTCACTTGGTGAGAGACAGCGAGCACCCGGAGCGGTCCAGCCGGGAGCTCTCCAAGATCCTGGCCAAGCTAGAGCGGCTCAAGCAGCAGAATGAAGACCTGCGGCGCATGGCCGAATCGCTCAGGTAACAGCAAGATGCATGTTTTTAAAACTGAGCTGTGCTGCTGTGGGACAACCCCAGCACAGCTCCCACACTTCTTAAAACAAGTGTGGGTACGTGCACACTAGTTAAAATCATATCCTAATGTGGGTATGACACAGCATCTAAACACCTTACCCAGGTTTCTGATCATTGCCTTTCGGTCTGAGCTGCACTGTAGGGAGCCAGTAAAACAAACAAAAATATGATGATTAATTAAAGACATGATGGTTTACGCACTTAATAAAAGTGAAAGTCAGCTAATGTAGTGAACAAACTGTACTGTTGCTCTCTTTCTTACACAAATCCAGCAGAGTGGTGAATGCAAGAAGAATAGCTTTTTCAGTTCTGTATCTGCAGGTCCTCCTCGCACCAGTCAATTCTACATCAAAGATTTTCTCCTCACTGCACAAAACACAGTTGAACAAACAAATATAATTCACCCCTTTCGCTTGCCTGGTCAGTATACCTTTGTTTTTGAAAAGGCCGTGATGCAATGCATCATTACCTTAAGTTTCTGCTAAGTCCAGCAATTAAGTACAGCCTCTGGCTCCCCGGTAGTCCTATCAGAATCAATTTACATATACACGATTGTAGCAGTGAGATGATTGTTTCTTTTAGTTTTTGTGAAAATGTAATCAGCATGCGATTAACTCAGTATCCTCTGTGTGACATACATTTAAACAAATGTTGCTGCGAAGGTTCATCAAAAGCTGATCAGTAGTGTTGGAGGATGGATGCACTGTCACACACTTCACCAGATTTTGTTGTTATTTTGGCAGACAATAGCACATTGTACGAGCCCATTAACCACACAGCATCTTTCACACGTTCGAGCTATGTGTAACAGAGAGACAGATGGTCGTGCTCTTATCTCCGCACGCCGACAGCGTTTCTCTTTCCACATAAGCACTGGGCCTGTACATGGGTGCATGTGCGGGGACTGCGGCAGTGTGCCCTGGTGTGCGCCATATTAACCGGGAACTCAGGCTTCAGATGTTGCCATTGCTGCTCCTCCTGTGATATCCCGATTCACTTTGATGCAGGGCCCTCGTCGGCTCACACAAACATGAAAACGCGCGCGCGCACACACACACAGCGTTGCTTCAGACAGCTGGTCCCTGATTAAATCCCTTGCTTTTGTAATTATTCAAAATTGGCTCAAAAACAAAGGTGGAATTCACAGCATAAAAAAACAAGTGCAGCTTTCAGTCGACCAGTGTCCAGATGGGTCCCCGACACACTGCACGCTTGTTGCTTGTTATTGAGTTCTGTTGTTGATCTGGGACCGAGGCCTCCACAGTTGTTTACCGGGGCAGTGCTACTGTGTCTTCTCAAGTCCCTCTAAGCTTCAGCTAAGTATCTGGCACAGCAAGCCAAAAGCAGGCGGCCGGCTCGCTGAGGTTAAGCTCGATGAGCTATCGACACAGACAGGGGTTGGTGCGTCCTCTGTTCAGTTCTGTGCCTTTGTGCATGTACGCATGTGTGTTGGTCCGATACAGGCCCAGGAGAGAACTCCGCCCCCGCCTCATCCTGTACTGTCTCATATCCTTACACTGGAGCCCAAATAGATGCAAAAAAAAAAGCTGTTAGCGAGCTGCCCATCATTGCTGCCCCAGCCCCCCTCTCTTCTCTGTTCATCGCCTCCTCCTGTTCCTCATTTCGCTCCTTCCTCGGCTCCCTCCTCTTCCTCTGCCTCGCTACCAAACTGCTGACAGAGGCATGGCGCCTGGCCAGCCTCCAGCCTGCAGGTTGTCACAGACCGACTGACTGTGTAACAACTCACTAGCTCACTGATCGACTAGCTCAACGCACACTTTGTGCAGATTTCAGACTGAGAACACGAATCTCTGAAAGTTTTACAAGGTCTTTTTGCAAACACCCCACTGACATGAGATAATGAAAGCAGTATCTTAAGCACCTAACCTCTGCATTGGTGCATTCATTTGATGATGAGAGATTTAAACCTATAAAACTGACACTATTACACCTTTGTGTCGACTTGTTGCGCAGTAGAATCCCACTGCATCGACACTGATTTATAGTTCATAGTAGGATTTAACTTGGTTAGTGTCATTGCACCGGAGCAGCACAAGATGAATGTGTAAGGCATTGTTCTGCATTCATTATATATCTGAAGAGACCTTGTTTACATTGTCTCGTTCGCGTTACGATAGAGAGGGATTGTCATGCTGATGCAGTTTGACAGGATATTGATTTACTTGATCACATATTGCAAATTTCTGTAGCATCACTGACAAGATGAAGATATTTCGTTATTCCACCTGCTCATTGGATTCTGCAGATACTGCTGATCATGTTTTACCTGTTTTTGCTGACTTGGCCACAATTTGTCAAATGGAATTGTCATGTGAAATTAATGAATCCATCAATCAATGACTTAGACTCAAATTAGTTATCGCCCGGCTGGCCTGCAGCCTCACTCTGGTGATTCGGTTATTCAGGCCGCTCGCGAGTGTTTTGAGTGACAGACAGCGTGCCAACCTACCAATCACCCAGCAGCATTAATGAGAGGTGAGCACGAGGTCGAGTTGCCTCGGTCTGTCTGGCTCCGCCCTCTCTGCAGCTGTCAGTCACCTCGGGCACGAAGCCACGACTGCCGCGGAGACAGTGACACGCGCCAGCCTGATGGTGTGACATCGGAGGGAGCGAGGGGTGAGAGTGACAGCTGGGCTGAGCGATGAGGACCTGATCGATCCCCCCCCCTCACACACACACACACACACACACACACACACACACCGCCCTTCCCTCAGCCGTGCCAACAGAGGGATGGAGGGAGGGCAACGACGCAGAGGATGCGAAGAGGAGGGGAGCGTGATGGATGGCATGAGGACTGCACTAAGTAAAGAGCAGCAAGGAGGAAATGGAAAATGAGGGTTGAGGGGATGAGAAGAGTCGCAGAGGCCACAGCCATCGCACTAATCTGTTTTATATGTTGTTCCAGCCCAGTTCAGCATGATGGGAATGTTTGGCCTTGTACAATACCGGTGCCAGTGCAGCACACTGTTCTTCAATCAGTGAGTTACCACTGTTTCCACGGCTGTAAATTCCCAGCTGGAGTGGCCTGCAAGTGAAAACTGATGCAAAGTACTATTTGCATGTACAGTACCATATGACTCAGCTCTAGGACAGAAAGAGAGGAGGGCAGGATAGATGCAAATTTTTTTCCATGCTTCAGTGGAATAGTCTTTTAATGGTGCAGGCCATTGACCATTAGACCTCAGTTACTCTCCTTGTGTGTTTTGTGTAGTTTGCATCCAGCCGTAGTAGCTTGTAAAATCGTATCTACACATGGTGCTTTTTGCATGTCTACCTTATTTAGGTCCCTATCTTTCGAGTTGCTTATAAAATGTAAATGTAAGATGTAAAAATCGACATGTGGTGAGGCCACTGAAGGTAAGAGTGAGAGGACTCATTTATCCTGTAATGGTTTTAGCCCAGTGCGGCCCCACCGAACAGATGCTGCCACCGCTTCCAGACCTGAACTCCCATCGACCTGGCCGTCGCCCAGGCCCGGTGAGCGAAGGTCCACTGCCACACACACACCAGCCCCATTGTTGGAGCTGTCTGTGGTCAGGACATCTCTGTCAAGTAGGGCTCAGAGCGGAGCTGGCTCGCTCTGGATGTACTGAGGCGTCGAAGCATGCAGTGCAAAGAATGCGCCATTTAGAATCAGTTTACTTGGAATTACACCGTAGTCAGTGGACATGGATACAGCACAGGAAGGAGACACAGAGATGAGGAGATTAACTGATTAAACATCGTGCAGACACATTTACACAAAGACAACAGACATGTACACACAGGATAATACACAATAAATACAAGGACTTCATTGTTCCTATTGTTATTTGTTCAAACTCAGCATTCTTCACAGGTCTTTCGAACCAGTTCTGAGGTTTTCATGGTCCTTTTTCCACTCATTAATATTGTTAACTTGCCTTTTCCCACTGCCACATGCCTGTGGTTTATTAGCTTGACTTATTGGAGTCAAGTGGTTTGGTGAAGCACGAGGTGAGTTCCCAGGAAAGGCATGGAGCATGCCAGTCAAGTGTTTGATGGATCACAGCGCAGTGATCCACGCACATGCAGAGTATAGGAACAGTAAATCAAAGCTCCGTCTTAATATAAAGGCAAATTGCGTCAATGTAGTCTCCTTTCATCTACACCTCCCAGAACAGAACACTTTACATCTGCATCCATATGTATGGTTTCCCGGCCCAGCGCAGGTTTTCTTTTGAAGTCAACCAGAGTACATTAAATCTTACCACGGAAATATGTATGCGCCGCAGTGCCACCTAGGCCCCCGCCGTTCAATCTGCTCCGCCCAGCTCTGATCACCCTGTGAACTCCATGGTTACCGGGTGCAGGGGCGGGAGCCAGCCGAGCGACAGCTGGGGCAGCATTTCAGAGGAAACTGGGTTGCATGCTGAACCTCACCTGCTTTCCGGCTCAGTGCTTAGCGCCAGTGGGGCTCATCACCCCTTGCTTTCATAGCTTGTCTTTCACTTCGCAGTATCTCTCCCCACCTTCCCGCCCCGCCTCCCCCGGAGTCAGAGTTTTTCTCATCTGTTACCTCTCCTGTATCGTTTGATTAAGACGCTGTTGAATCCAGCTGCCTTGTCTAGTCTCCGCTTCAGGTCCTCTAGAGATACTGTCAGGGATCAGTTGTGTATTTGTGTATGGTGTTTTCCTCCTTCCTGTGTGTGTGTGTGTCTGTGGGTTTTTGTTACCACTGAGCATTTGGATATATTTTATATCTGCATATCTTGGCTGGGGATGCTTGTGTTTTTCCTGCACCAGCACTGTGTCTCAGCAGTTTATGTCTCTTTGGAGCATGTTAGCTAACCTCTGTACCACGTCTCTTCTCATTAGCCTGTGCTGCTCTGGCCTATTTCTTCTTCCCTGTTCAAGGAGATATCGTGTTGCCTTACAATACAGTTTTAGCAGCACTTAAAACCCCTGGGAAATGATGTCACTGAGGATATAGTCCCACTTCCTGTGCAATGGTGTAACAAGCAGGTTAGGGTGTGGCTTTTGGGAGATCTTGCTGAATATTGTTTGAACAGACTTAGCTGTGAGAATAGAAAGTAGATTTGATACAAGCAGAGGAAATGCACCTGGGTCTTATTTCAAAAGATCTGTGTCAGGCAGCTGAAATGGGAACACCACGGATTTCACAAAGAAAAGAAAAAGACATGCGTATAAATATCCGTGATGGAAAGGTTTATCCTTGTCCATCACACAGTTACATAACATAGGAGTTAAAATATCCTCCCTTTCCTCCTCAGTTATTTCCATGGCTTTGAAGCACAATGCTCAGTTAGTGCTCAGTGAAGTGAGAGGCCAGGGCTTCTCAGGGGCCGGGGCTTGAACATTGAAGGGGGGGAGCTGTGCAGCAAGAAGGGCTGTTGCAACTTTAAAAGTCTCATCTTTATGCCTGCCAGCGACTGATGTTCTTCACTCAGGGAGCAAATTGAGTTTGCATGCCTTGATGACTCATTAACATGGCCTTTGCAGCACTCAACCAATGCCCCTGTGCATTCAAACATATTCCATTTTTAATAGTTTTATGTAGAAGAAGTGATATGGTTTAATGTCAGTAGCAGCGCTTTTTTCTCCTTGGCTGATTTGAACTCAGTTCCGGTCATGTCAGATTGCTCATTTGTGTCTTCATTACATGCATGCAGTTGTTATTCATAGTTCATAGTTCAACACAGAGGTGTGAAAATTCTAATTATATCTTTCTTTCTATTTTTCATGGAGCCATAATTGACAAAAAAAGAAAACATTCAATTTTAACAGATTAGTTTATATTACTAGATTCAATGGACTGAAAATCATTTCAGCTGTAATGCACAATTAAGCTGTAAATTTACAAAGCCAAGTGACTACAATGCTTCTGTCACGCATGTTCACATTTAATCAAGAAATGGCCTCAAAAAGCTGCAGAAACCCTGAAGTGGAGTTGTTCTGCAGCGCAGTGACGAGGAGTGCAACGGTCGTCCGTGATCTGTATGTTTTGTCTTTTCAGTCGCTCTTCACACATCTGAGAAAGAGGAAGAGGTCACGGTGGTCACAGCTGCACTAATGCAGCGCACATTACGTGCAATAATCAGAGGGGACTTCCAGTGCAGCTACTGATAAATAGTCAGAGTAGAGTAACAAATTACACTTAATCTATTTGCTGCACTTGAACAGTTTCATGTAGCTGTAGTGTGTGTGTGTGTGTGTGTGTGTGTGTGTGTGCGTGTGTAATTTCTATTTTTGTACATTCTTTTTCAATCAAAGTCACAAAAGAATGGTGTTTCAGTGATATTCAGTGCGTCTACTATTCAGTGGATGTTGTAAAAGGATGTAGACCTCGGGTGTGTCTCACAGATGTAGATAGGCTGGACTTAACAGACATGGAAAATGATGCAGTATTTTGATCTGGAGCTCAAAATAAATAAACCAGGACAGGGCTCTGGGAAGCTGCACTGTGGTGTCTCAGCAAATGAAATAGAATTTTCAGTGGTGAGGAGTAAAAGTTGCCAGACTTCACAGCTCCGTCTTCACTGCTACTTTTAAGTCTAGAAACGTTCAAATGAAAATCACACCACCCGAGTCAGATACATACCGGACTAGTCAGTGAATGTTTAGATGATAAACACTTCTTCTCCAAACTCCTGCACCTTGTTAACAACTACAGAACTAGGTGATGTCCATATAAAATGGAGCAAAGATCTACAGATGTGTGGCCCACAGTATTTCTCAACAGATTTATCCAGAGACCAATTTCAGGTGATGGTGCAAGAGGAATTTCAGTGTTTGCACACTAACAGCCACCATGTTGTTTTTTTTGTTTTTTTGTTTTTTTGTACCAGATTGCAAATCACAAGCAAAGACTAATTCCAGCCAAGCAGGTGGTGTGTATCCAATCAGTTGTTGGAAAGGTTGATATTGAAGTCTGTATTGTACGGTCTGTTTTGAATGGTGCCTGTTTTGAGCTAGTTCATCCAAAGCTTTGCTACATCAAACTAAATAAAGCCAAAATTGTGGGATTGCTGAAGTCTGACAATTGTCCTCTTGTCTAGTTTGTGTTGCATTGGATAGATCATGTGTAATAACAGTTTTGTTTACAAGGGATCTGGACCAGTTGGTTACAGCGATTTAAACCAGTGTTTATTGGTTTTGAGCAAAGTAGTGTGTCAGAATGGCAAACAGCTGGTCACATTTTAGGATTTTCTGGTTATATAATTGGAAACTTTATGTTTGCGTGGTTTTGTGATTCAGGCAAAATAAGCAACTTGAAGATGTCAGCTTGGGTTTTATAAAGTTATGATGGACATGATTCGTTGTCATTGTTTTTACTTAATTGAGTAATTAAAAACTCAGAAGCTTTGTTTAGAAACAAAATAATTATTTCTTGCAGCACTTTCACTGAGTATGATTTTATCACATTCTTTTTCCTTTTCTTTTACGGGGATAAAGTTTTACAATTTTAGCTGAATATTTCTGCAAAGAATAATATTTTTTGCGCTCTCTTGCTTCAGTCAATGTAGACACACTCCCATGCTCACCCATGACAACCTCTCCTTGTGTCTCTGTCCCTCAGGATACCGGAGGGTCAGGCAGAAGCCGGGTCCCTGGCCGCAGGGAGACTGCGCTCCCTGGAGGACCAGCTAACCAGAGCCAAACAGAAGATCCACAGCTTCCAGAAGCTCACTGGAGATGGTAAGCAGGACAGCCACCTAGAAAGGTTGTGGGGAAGGATTTGGCACAGAGCTTGGACATTTTTTCAAGGTGCGGGGGTTGACTATATTTGGTATGAAAACCAGTCAGCAGCTCTCTTGTGAGCTTTCGCCTGCAGCGGGAATCTCAGTCCAGTCCAGCGTTAAACCTGCTGTAGCTCAGCAGCGACGATGACAGAGGCGTGCCGTCAGGTGGGCAGGGTTATGTGTGTGTCTGCCACTCGAAGCAGTGGTCAGAGGGGCAGGAAAGCTGTTGAGTGAGTGGGGAAATGTGTGAATGAAGTGGAAACAGAGTCAATGCCCCGATGGCAGAAAGGGAGAGAGAGGGAGAGGAGAGAAAAGACACAGACAGAGAGAAAATAAAGAAGGACATGTGAGCGTGGAGGGCAGCACAGGGTCAGTCTTTCCATCTTGCCGCAGGGGAAGAAAAAGCTAAAAATACCCTCCAGCTCTTTTTCCACCAAGGGAGGGAGCAAGGAAAGAAGAGAGTGTGCAAGATAGGAAAGTTTAAAAAAAAAAATTTCCTCTTCACCACCACCTCCTTCTCCTCCTGCTTGAGGCTGTCCTTCCCTTCCCTCGATCTTTTTTGTTTTTCTCCGCAGAAACCAGAGCAGGCAGCTGTGCTATCCATGTGGGTTACTCCACATTGTTTGGCTCGAGCCGGGTGTAGAGTTCCATCCTGTTGTTAGGACTGTGTGAGAGAGTACATGAGAGAGCCATGAGACACAAAAACTGTGATCAAGTGCTCCTTAATGAGGTCAAAGCAGCACCCAGGGACACAGTATGCAAAGGAACGTTTTTATGTTTACACCGAAACCTTGCTTTGTGCCATTAGCCCATTTAGTCTCACATAATCTAATGCTCAAACAATCCTGGTATCCTTTCCTACCCGATGCCTCCCCCAGGAGGGTTGCTGTGATGTTAAAACATCATCTCTTCATTGTTTTAGATCATACCTGTGTGTCAAATGTCACACCAACTTGTGTATCTTTGTTAGGTTTTGTTGTGAGCTGTTCTCTCTTACCCCTGCTGCAGGCCCCGGGCCCACTCAGGAGGAGCTGCGGAGAAGGGTGGAGAATGGTGTTAAGGAGTTCTGGTACTTTGTTCGCAGCGAGGTGAAGAAATTGGCCAACGTTGAACCCAGCGAGAGGCAGAAGTACGCCGACACACTCCTGCAGGACCTAGGACACCAGGAGAGGTGGGCAAATGTTTACTTGAAAACATGAAAAAAAAAAAAAAGTAAAATGTAGAAATATCAAAAATGTTTGTAGGAAACCAGAGTTATCTCACAGCAGGAAGTTAAAACAGATCTGGCTGGTAGAGCTTTTCTGTGTGCCGTTTACTTGTCGTCCGCAAAGATTTCCTCCCACAGTCCACAGTCATGCACATCAGGTCATTATGCCTCTGTGCCAGGGACAGCCAGAGCCAGAGACATAATGTTTTAAAGTTGTCCGTCCGTCCCTCCGTCTGTCCGTACATCCCATTCTCTGTGTAGCACCTTGATGGAACTTTTTCACATCTAGAACAAAGATTCACTTGGATTCAAGGATGAACTGATCAGATTTAATGGTCAAAGGTTAAAGGTTAAGGTCAGTGTGACCTCACAAAACATTTTTTAGCCATTACTCAAGACACAGCAATTATAAATTTCACACAAATGGTTCATATTTTATATGACTCTGGATAAACGGGGATGTCATCTGAAACTAGTCTGAGTGACGGACTCATACAACCACGAGGCGGTTATTCTAGTTTTGAAACTGAATTTCATAGAGGTGTGAAAGTTGGATGGATAGGTAATATTGAACATCATCCTTAGTTGCAGCTGTAGATGGATATTGTTGGTGCTTCTGTACAAGGAAGCTTGTAATATAAATATTAGTGTATTGAATCATCCCTTTGTTCTAGCGTACAGCGTTGACTCAAGAGTCATAGGCTTCTGTTCACTGACACTGCTCACTGCTGATGTTAAAAGATGAAACAAACATTTCCTAGGACGAGGACATGGAAACAACTCTTGCAGGGTTTGCTGAGAAGCAAAGGGCAAAGGTCATAGACACACTCTCTCTGTCATCTGGATGGTGGCAGGTTTCCACACGGCTCAATGAAAAAAGTCCTGTTGTCACTTAGCCAAGTGGTTCATTGTAATCCTGGTGAAGTGGCTTACATGGCCCATTGTCTTAGTCGTTGCTGCCTAAGCAGCTTTCCAAAGACTGATTCCACACCCTGTGCACACAGACATGCGTGTACACACACACATACAGTCTCAGACTTCTACATGCATTCACTTTCATCCTGAGCCGTGCAGATTTCTTTGCATGTGCTGCAGGCAAAGGCTGGGAGAGCCAGCACAGATAGGGACAGAGGTGGAAGGAGCAATGAAATGTTTGACTCCAATAAATGCACTGCTCCTTCATTAAAATTCTGCTCAAGAAGAAGGTAAGTTCCTTGTCTCCAAAATTTCCATAGTAAAATAAAAATATAGCACATTAAAAAAAAAAAAAAAAGTTTGCATTATGAGGAGCTTTCAGTTCGCAAAGTTTTACAGGAAATGGAACAGTGTGAAAGTTCACAGAGATATGCCAGAAAACGAAGTTCAAATTTCAAGTGTGTGCAACAGGAAATTAACATCTCTGCACCTACCAACAAATGCATCACTACACGGATACCAGTCTATCTACTATGTCTATCAGTAACAGAGACGGAAGTAAAAAACTCTACCGCAGTGTGTCTTGATACCAAGACTCAGTAAAACACTGGAAGTGAACTACAATAATCGAGTGAAGTTTCAAGATTAAAAGTTAAGTGCTCAGAACAAATGCAAGTCTTCAACATCTACATATTCATGACAACTGGGTAAAAAAAAAGGAAGTGAGGTTATTTTTTTCAACTACAATAATCCACTTGATCTACCACTGATCTGCTTCTAAAACAAGATCAAGAAAATAGAGAATGAAATATTGAATTATGGGCACAGAGCCTCTGACAATTTTTCATGGCTACTGCTGAGATAAAACTTCATGTTTGCAATAGTGAGGTCTATATATGTACTGTGTGATCTGGACTTTCTTAGAAAATAAAAGCCTGACTAAACACCTACAACTTAAACTATAAACACACTGAGGAATAAAAAAAAATATTCAGAAGAGGAAGAGGAACCATACTGAAAATTACAACTCAACACAATCATGCAACTCGGTAGACAGTGCTCAACAAATGGCCCATGATATGTCACAGAACAGTACATTACAGGGCTATAAATCAGTATAAATGAAATCAGCTGTCAAATAAACTTGAAACCTTGTCATTGCTCCCCCATTGGTGCAGCACTGCACTGCACTGCACTCAGATCTTTTATGCTCTGCTGCCAAAACCAGCGGCTGCAGCCTCAACATCTGCGGCTTGAGACAATGAGAAGCACTGGGGAAGCCCACAGGACCACACATACTTTATATAAACACAGACACACACACACACACACACACACACAAGAGCACACCCCTGATACATATGCAGGACGTCATGGACGTGTGGTGTTCCCCTGTCTCGCTGCCAAATCCCTCGGCGCTTGTCTGTTGATTCCTTCTTGTTAAGTCTTGCGGCCAGCCAGGTTTGCTTTTCCTTCCCACAGTGGGTCGGTGATGACTCCCCCGTGCGCCGCTGGAGGAGAGTTTGACATCCATCACACACAGTGGTTCCAGCTTCAAAATGGGTCAATGAGTAATGACACTGTCTTGCTTGTAGAGAAAGGTGCCACTCACCGTGCAGCACTGTTGAAATTCGGACGCGGTACATCCGTCTGCTTTGTGCGTGTGTATCTTTGCATGCAATACTGAATATATGCATAAGAACTCGAAGTCACACAGGATGTGACTGATTTGGGTCAAAGAAGTGAGTAATAAATTAAGCTTGCATAAGTGTGTGTGTGTGTGTGTCTGTGAGTGTGCGATGTGTTTGCATCTGCCCTTCACTGCATATATCAGAGCTCATGGGCATGTTTGTAAGTGGATGGTCACAAAATTTGGCAGTGTGTGACACGTACACAAATTCGCTGTCAGAGGCTTGCAGATGGCAGACCTAATCCAAGAAGGGGATAAACAACCAGAAAGACGTGGTTGTCATCAGTCAGCGTGACAGAAACAACACATTTTCTATAAATATCCTGAAAGCATGTTGAGCCTTGGTAATGTTTAACACGCAGCATACTGTTAGCATATGCTGTTTATCAAAAGCTTTTGTAGGATTGGGAGTTGGCTTCACAGTCTACCTGCTGGAATACACAAATCTGGATTCATAGCTGGATGAAGGAAGATTTCTGCGCGGGAAGTCACAGAGGCTGAAGTTCATTCATCCTGTGTCGGCACGTCTGGCCTGATTTTGAAGATGAGGCTTCGTGTCTGGACAGAAATAGGGTCACAGACAAGAGCTGCAGATCCGTAATGCGAGATGTATAAAATATGCAAGATCACTTAGTCAAGATCATGTCAACATAACTCGCCTGCATATTCAAGTGGGGCTGGACAGTGTTGATAAAATCTGTCACAGTAGAAACTGTTTATAGAGCCACTGCCCAGGTGGGGATGTCTTTGCCTGATGTTTTTGCCTAATCCAGTTCATGAAATCACTGAAAAAAACAAGGTATTTTATCACATTCATGCAAAAATTTTTGGAGCCCGTCTGAAAAGGACCCCTGGAAAACCCCTGGAACTTAACATGCGTAATTTAATTTTCAAAATAAGAGACCTGCAGCAGCTCGATGGACTAACATGTACTTCACATTCACATGATGTACCACACATGTTCAGAGCTGATAGCGATAAATAGATAAACAGGACCCTACTCAACCCAATCAGAGTGGATATCATTTTGACCGGGTCCTACTTGAGTTGGGGTGGGTTTCTGTTGCCGGGAACCAAGTGAATCCATGGAGACCCACGTAAACAGTATAAAAACACATTTCTGTCATCTCACACTATAAATATTTATGTTCAAGGAAACATTTTTGTCTTCTTCACTATGAATTTTAATTGACTTTATTTTATCCAAACACAGGATTTGGAATGTGTCTGTATACATTTCTGAGTGTGATTTTGTGTGTGTGTGTGTGTGTGTGTGTGTGTGCAAACTGTATGTCTGGCTGAAAAGCTGTAGTTAGTTTTGTATATTCTCGTCCTGATCTAGCACCTACACACCCACACACACAGATTGTAACAGCCAGGGTCGATGCAGTAAATACGAGCACTGGTTTAGGAGTCTCTCAGTCCTTGGTTTCCAACCAAGTTGCACTTTCATTTGCATGTTGATCATTAACATCTATCTGAATGGCTGCTATGGGAACAAAGTGCTTTACTTTACAAGGCAAAGTTATTCATCATTCCTGAGAATGTACACGTATGACCTCACAGCTGTTTGATCATGAACCTTATGTTTATAATTGGCAGCCTGGGCAATGGTTTTCACTTCACACTGATGCTTAAGAAAAAGTATTGGTGGGCTCATTGTCTGCAGTTATTAATGACCACATCTGGAGAAGATGCTGTTTTTGACACATGTAAGCCCAACAGAGTGCATCATTCAATGTCTATGTTCAGCTGGTTATTTGCGTGTGAACATATGTGAGCATAAATAAAGCTTTAAAACGTGTGTGTGTGTGTGTGTGTGTCTGTGTGTGTGTGTGTCTGCAGGTCCATCATGACAGACTTGTACTACCTCAGCCAGGCGGACGGAGTGGGCGAGTGGAGAATGAAGGAGGCTAAAGACCTGTCGGATCTGGTCCAGAACAGAATCACCTACCTACAGGTAACTACAGACACACCTGCTTCTCTCTCGCTCACACACACACACACACACACACACACACACCCACACCCGAATGTAGGCACAGATACATTGTGAGCATTCATGCAAATCTTTCCTTCACACATACAAACGCGCACATACGTTTTTAAGGATGTTTCACACTTGCTAGTCTCATTTGCACCATCCATCCTTTCCCAGAGGAGCAGGTGAGGGGTGTGATAGCAGACTGTTTCAGCAGCCGCATCTGACAAGCAGGATCCTTGTTGCCTGTCAGCGGTTTAGTGACACACACACACACACACATGCACCAAAACACACAGACACAAATGCAGACTTGCAAACTGACAGACATGCATATGCAGAAATGCGGAAACGTCTGTACAGTACAAAGTAAGATACAAATACACACAAAGGCACAAAAGGCACAAACGCACACACACACACACACACACACACACACACACACACACATACTCACTCAAGCAGGCAGATAGATGCACATATGCTTACAGCTCCACAAACACATACACAACCTGAGACCCAGGACACATCCCCCCCCCCCCCCTCCCCCCCCCCTTCCTCCAGCAGCCCCACTCCCCCCTCCCCAGCTCTGGTGCTGCGGGGCTCTCGGGTGGGGCGGTGCGGCGCAGCACCGGGCCCTGCAGCATTAATGAGCCGGTGTGTTTGATGAAGAGGACCCAGTCAGTCTGGCTGGGCGGAGACAGCACCACTAACAGCTGCTGTCACCACTGCTGAGGGATCACACCGCTCCACCAGCTGCCATCACTAATTCATCACACACACACACTCGGTCACTAGATTGATGCACATGCTTGTACACAAAGAAATGCCCTGTGTGTGTCTCTCACTATCTCACTCACACACAGTCCCTCACACATCTATATGTATACACACACACACACACAGAGACTCCTCCCTCCTGTCCTGCTGTCTCTGCCATCCGTACCAGCTTCTCCCTTCATTCCTGGTTTAACTAACTCCATCTCTGCGTCTGCTCCATCTGTCCACCCACAACACTGTGTGAACATGGCTGGCTTCTTCACATGGATTTCTGTTGGACATACTTTTCATCTATTTTTGCACTATGAGTCTTTATATAGTGGGATTAATTGGTAACATGCAAGATCAAGTTTTTCATCCTCGTTTCTTTTACACTTAATTTCCCAGAGATCACTTGTCACTCAATGAGTATGTCTAGTACTTTAAAGCTGCAATAATCACTATTTTTTATATATAGATATAATAGAATAATAATAGAGCGCATGACTATGTGTATTTGAAAGAGGCTACTCTGATGACCCCAAAGAGAATTATCACCAACTCTGCTTCAGCTCTACCAGCACAGCTACAGCATTTAGCGGCTAAAGAGCACAACAAAGCAGAGTTCGATTGTTGAACTAAGAGTCATTGAGTGGCCAGAAATGTAACTCCAGATTAATAATAATGCTGCTCCATTTGTGCTTGATATGTAAATAGACAACTGTTTGCTAAGGCCATATTAACTTTAAAATGCTATGTCAGCGCTTTAATACATCAGTCCTGGTTGATTTGGCAACACCTGTAATAAATGATGTTTATGGCAAGTTAGTTTTGATGATACAGGTCCTACAGTTCCATTCGAAATGGAACTTGGGGCAGCAAGCACATATTTAGCTGATAGTCTGTCAGAAATGTAGCAGAAGGAGAGCAATCTGTGAACACCTTGTGCGACTCGAATCCTGTGGCAGGAAAGAAAGACTTGGCCAGTAGCGATGAGATCTACTGTACATAGAGACAGAATGCAAAAGATTAAATGGCTGCTGCTGAGAAGAATTGCCAGCAGCTGATGGGGCTTGATATGATAAAAAAAAAATCTTGATGAAAAGATAACTCTTCTTGCTTGAAATTCCTGATGATGATATTTGACTTTTTTGGCAGCGGAGTTCTTTGGCAGTTCAGTCACTGTGGATGTTAGCGCTCACGTTAACTACAGGGCTCCTCTAAATGATGCAATGTTGATTCTTAAAGTGTAAAATGTGTCACAGTGTGTGCATTGTAGGTGTTTTTCCTCCATGAGGAAAATATAAAAAAAACTTCAATGAGCTGGTTATAGTGTAAATGTGCAACAGAGGGTAGCAAAACAGACATTTACCTGTGCAAAGTGTAGTCGTACTTTAAACATAGTCAAGAGTGCACAGCTTCCTTTCATCTTCCTCTGCATTTTTTGAATGCAGGCAACACAGTGGATAATTACCTGAGCTTGACATGCTATTTTTCATATCCAGTTGTTCTCAGCCGTGCTCCCTACATAAACAATATCACTGTGGTCTCTCTGAACTGCATCACATCACTCTGCCACTGCCTCCATGTTTCACACTCAAAAAGCACACAATTTAAACAGGCACTTAACCTACAGTACAGAGCGGTACTCAGAGGCTGCCTTTGTGCATGCATCTGCCATCATTATCCTTGAACTGAGTCTCCCAGCGCTTCGGAGTCATTGCAGCTTCATCATTATCAACTGGGGATCCAATGGTGGCCTCTGCGCCACGTGGCTCGTGCCGCACATCGATCTCGTGCAGACACGGCGGCTCGGATGCCGAGCTGTGTCGACAGAAAACAAGCTTTACACGGGTCCTGTTGCCGGAGCGCCACAGTAGATTATTAGTACAGAATGTTACTGTAGCTTACACCTGTGGGGCTAGTAGTGAACCGGCAGCCTGTAACTCCGAGGAAATACCTGTGTGGTTTGTTCTGTCAGCTCAATGGCTGCTCTGTTCATTGTTGAGCAGCAAAGATGGTAATCAGTTTTCAGCACATAAAGGAGCATCTCCTTTCCTTTCCTTTCCTTTCCTTTCCTTTCCTTTCCTTTCCTTTCCTTTCCTTTCCTTTCCTTTCCTTTCCTTTCCTTTCCTCTCATCTCCTCTCTCTTTCCCTAATTTCCTTTCATTGCATCTCTCTTCATAGCCTCCTGTTCTCTTCTTCATTTCCTCTCTTCTGTTTTTTTTTTTAATCCTCTCGTCTCTCTCCCTCTTCGCTTCCCTCTCCTTTCCTGCTCATCCCTCTCTTCCTCTTCCTCTCCTGCTAGTGTGCGATAGGCAGCGTTCACCGGTGGGTGCCGGGCGGCCTGATTACTGTGAACCATCCACAGCTGCAGCAGCCTAATGAGGAAAACACTCCCATCAGCCGGTAATTGCTGTTTAGGAAGCTGGTTGGCACGAGCGTTGTGGAGTCGCTCAGACTGGCTGCCGAGCGAATCACAACCCGCCCGGCGACTCATCGACAACACAGCATGTGTCACTCTGCTGGTTTCCATTTTTTTCTTTTTTTTTTAAATGTTTTTTTTATTTCTTTTTTAACACAAAAAAGAGAAATCCTTGTTTCTTCCCCAGCTTCTCTCATTTGGTATTCATCCCCTCAGACTTTGTATGATATTAAAGCTAATTTATGAGATGAGGAATGAGAGTGAGGTGGTGGTTGGGAGGGGGGAGTGAGGGGAAGTGGGGGGGACG
The DNA here is from genome assembly GCF_046630095.1 of Trachinotus anak. NCBI lineage: Eukaryota > Metazoa > Chordata > Actinopteri > Carangiformes > Carangidae > Trachinotus > Trachinotus anak. The sequence continues at coordinate 1,365,435 of NW_027273882.1, read as the reverse complement.
GGCGGGGAGTGACAGAAAAGGGAAAAATAATGAGAATGAGCGCATGGACGGGAAGCAAAAAAAAAAAAGGGGGTTGTGAAAAGTGAAGGAATGAGAGAATGCGAGAGCAACAAAAAATGAATATTGAAGCGGAGGAGGTATTAAAAGATAAGGCCGGCAATATTATTGTCGACAAATCCCAGGAAAACACCTCAGACTGTTGCTTTCTTCTAAAGACTTCAATCTTTAAAAACTGGTCACAGATATATAGTTTATTTAAAAAGTAATTTCCTAATTTTCTATCAAAGGATGCTCAAACAGGAGTAAATAGTGTATTTGTTGGAGACTATATCAGCCACATACTAATATGCCCTATGTACAGCACCATGGTGGTGTATGTGGGTTTGACTCAAAACGGACTGCACTGCCTATGTTTACTGAATTGAAGAAACATGGTGCAGACACAACAAATAAATGAGCAACTGGATGACATAAGACAAAATATGGTAAAATATGTGAATATGTAAGGGCGTCACAGAAGTAGATAAAAGGAAGAAGCTGGCTGGTAAAGAGAGAAACGGAGAAAAAGACTGAGCAGGTAACAAAAAATTAGAGTGGAGTGGCGTATGAGACAGACAGGCAAAGGGAACAAAGAAAACAATATCAGCCATGTGTTATTACAAGTCAGAGAGCAGGGCTTTGAGAGGTACAAGACGAAGGTCAAGCAATAAAAAAATGTTGAAACATTCTTTCCTCTCCCTCTCTCCTCCCAGAACCCCCCAGACTGCAGTAAGGCCAGAAAGCTGGTGTGTAACATCAATAAGGGCTGTGGTTATGGCTGCCAGCTCCACCATGTCGTATACTGCTTCATGATCGCTTATGGCACCCAGCGCACGCTCATCCTGGAGTCCCACAACTGGCGCTACGCCCCCGGCGGCTGGGAGACCGTCTTCCTGCCCGTCAGTAACACCTGCACTGACCGCTCCGGGGCCAGCACTGGACACTGGTCAGGTAGGTACATACACACACGCGCACACACACCAGCACTGTTGTGAACTACACATAGTCATGGCCTCATTGCTGTGTGTGACAAGTGTGATCGGTTGCTTAATAATCAAATAACCCTCAGTCTATCCCAGCTAAAAAAAAAAAAATAGTGCCGGCCGGACCTCTCCTTTGTGCTGCTACAGCAAAAACAAAGTGTGAATTCCCTGCCCTAAGCACGACTATGCAATTCCTGTTAAAGCACTTTGGCAGCAACTGTAGCAGCAGCAGGTTACTGCTCAAAGGTTTAATTGCCAAGAAAGCCTGTGACTGGATTTCAGTAAACAACCCACTCCTCTGACCCACAGTAAGTTTCCACTGATATGCTCCGATATAGACAGAGGTAGTTGAGAATATGATTTACAGAAACTTTTTCTGCTATTTGTTAACCCAGGCTCCTTCCACTGTTCTGATTCATCACTTCCTGTTCAGCGAGAATATCTTTGATCATCGACTGAACAGAGATGAATTTCAGTGATTATAGCAAATGTCTTAACTCAGGACAACTGCACATTTTTCTGTGTTTCAGGCTCAGGTTGTGGCACAGACTGATGAAAACATCTCATATTTTCACTGTAAGAGCTGGTAAACATTTTCCTGCTGAACAACCACTTTGACATCGATATATAACTTAGTGTTTCAGATATCAGTGGTGGCCTCAAAGGAGTACCCTCTCCTTGAGCCAGGCGTTGGAGGGCAGTTTGCAGGTGAGCGCCTGATAGCAGAGCCTGTACCCCATGGGGCCCGGTCAGGCCCAGCTTTAAAAGGACTTGAGATTGCTGTCAGACGTGCCCACCGCTGGCAAGGTTATGTGCAGGGTGCATTGACTACTGGGAAAACAGGCTCATGGGACGCAAAATTTGTCCTTTCTAGTGGGAAAAGAGTCATGGCTTGTAACAGGAGGAGTGGTGACAATTAGAGTTAGCTGGGGACCAAGAGGTCTAGGAGAACAGGAGATTTACCTCTGTGCAAAGGCTCCAACAGTTGTCTGTGCCGATTGGCCAACAAGCAGAGCCATACTGGAGGGTCTGAGTTGGAGTTGCGTTGCCTGGGGACTTTATAGTTCTGCTCAGGGATTTCAGTGCTTAAAGGGGTAATGATGGAAAAACCCGGAGGCAGATGATTGGAGGGAATGGTCTGATCTGAACTAGAATGGTATTTATTTTTAGTCATGCTGGCGACATAGCTCCAGGGATGGCAATCTGGGTCCAACGGTCGATCAATTGGTCAGTCAGTCCAACACTTTAGACTGAAATATCTCAACAACTGTGTGAATGATTGCCAGGGGAACTTGTACAGACATTTATGGTCCCCTGAGGTTGAATCCTACTGACTCTGGTGATTATGACTTTTCATCTTGCACCACCAGTCGGTCATCATATGAAATATCTCACCATCCACTGGGTGGATCAGCACAAAACCTGGCACATACATTTATGGTTTCCCACACAGTGTATCCTAGTTATCTAATGAATTTTATTCTAGCTTTGAGTTAGATGTCACAGCAACTGTTGGATAAGCTTCCATCAAATTTTGTACACTCATGTTCCTCTCAGGCTGAATTGTAATAACACAACATCAGCTGTTCTTTATGTTGAGTGTACGGTAAACACTTTACCTGAAAAAGAGCAGCATGTTAGCATTTGGCGCAAAGCGCAGCTGTGCCTAGAGACAAGCCCGAAGAGTCCATAGTGTAACTGTAGACTCATAGTCTATGTGTAATTAGAATTCTGCACCATAGGTGGACTGTCCATAATGAACACCATGTTCACGCATGAGGTAGTTCATATGTATACCTGCTACCAGAGTACTTGAAAGCAAAGATCGATGTGTTTGTTTGGAGGAAATGGATCTCCCTACTAATGCAAGGGTAGCAGAATCATTTACGAATGCGATTGCATAGAGGTATGAGTTGAAATTGTGATTTTAATATGATGAATGGATAGTCCTGGCAGTATAAGTATGTTTGCCCCTGCTAATCTGACAAAACCAAAGCATTTGTAAAAGGAGATGATGGAGTGTTGATTTGGAGGTTTTTCTGTCGCTGCTCCCCTCCCCCTCCCTCTCTATCACTTTCTTTCTCATCTTGTTCTCGTCGCTGCATCCTTTCAGCTCTTCATTTTTCTCCTATCGCTTCATTTGACTTGTGCTCTCCTGGGGTCTTCTTTCTTATCTCCTGCTCTCCCAGCGCCTTCCCTTCCTTAGTCTTCTGCCTTTCATGTGTCCTTTTCCACTATCTAACGTCTTCCTCTAGTGTCTGACAAATAAGCTCCTATAGATCCATATATGCCATCTGGCTGCTCGTAGCCAACAGCTAACTCGCTACACACATCACTCCCGTCCTCAGGCCTCTTAGCATCCTGAATCCTCGTTCTTATAGAGTCCTGGAATTTGAAGAGGCAGTATTTTCTGTTGACCAAGCCAGCTAACTAGCTAGGCAGAGCTAATGTAAGCCTGTTGGGTACTTGGCTACGCCTGTGGTCATGCCTGTTTTGTTAACAGTGCAGGCAAGAGCTTTCCTCGGGGTACCGGACCACAAAGGGATGCTAAAGCCTTGGATTAATAAGTAGATATACATTGAATATCTCACTAATTAAGTGGAATGTTTTCCTATGTCAGTGGAATTACAGTGTTTGAATGTAGTGAATACTGATCTGCAAGCCCAGAAATTTGCAAGAGTAATTTTGGTCTTTTATTTTATGCGTAATAAGTGTTTGCTAAATACCATGCAGATGACTTCAGATGATAAAGGGTTTTGCACAGTGCCTGGATGGCAGGGACCTTTGCACCTTCAGGACACTGCTGACACAGAAATTCCTTGTTTAGTTTTTTGTGACTTTATGTGTGTTAATGTGGGAAATTGACTGTGTGTTAAGTATTTCCCCTCAGGATGTGACACATTTATGGACACGGAGAGGATGTATGGTGCATGCATCAGCGACAGGGTATTTCTGTCAGGAAAACATATAGCTTTAGAGGAAAATCAAAGATAATGATGAAGTCATCAGGGAACCTGCTGATTTTCTTTCTGCAAATGGGAAAATACAGAAAATAACAAGAAAATCCACATTAATATAGTCATAACATACCTGTTACCCCTCTATGTTTTGCTTTGTGTCTGAAAAAAGCTGTATGTTGATGTTACCAGGAAGAAAAAAATATATTTTATGACATTATCAGTACATAGATGTAGAACAGAAATTGATAAAAGTTAGCTTCAACCTGCAGCGTGACTCTCTTTTAGGTTTGGATATTGCTGAATTTTTTTTTGATACTGCTGCTAATACAATATCCATATTTTTGTTCTGACACCAAAACTATGAAAAATCTTTAGTAGCTCATGATTATGTAATGAGAATATTGTTTTATAAGTTTCACTCATCTTGTCTTTCTCTTGGCACTGGTGCAGATACAATATGCAAATTTTGGTTCTGACACCAAAAGATACTTTTTTGATGCCTGAAAATATGAGCATGTTTTTCTGCAAAGTTCTCAAATGTTCAGCGTCTACATGGAGACAACCTTATGAGACTCTAAAACTTTGCTTTTTTACAACTCTGACTGTATACTGAATCTTTCTTTATTAGATTATAATTATGTAATCAGAATATAAAGCTTGTTTCTTGTATATGACTGGATATCCTATGAAATTTTATATTATATATTGACATACAGTATATAAACCAATATGGACACTAGTACAGTACTTCTTCTGATGCCTTACTTTAAGAAATATAAACATGTCTTTTCTGTAAAACCCAAAAGCCAAAAATTCTTAAATGGGAAAAACAAATGTTCTCCAAGCACAAGCAGCTTCACCAAAACTGAAACTAGAGAGTCTGGGGGAAAAAAAAACTTCAGTGAAAATTAGCAACATTTTGATTTTAATTAGGAATCACAAATACAAATCTGAACCGATGTTCAATGCCAGTTTTTTGCACTTGACAGTTTTGGATTCTCTGTGCTATGGACACATTTCTGTCAGCACCAAAAGAAAGTGATGAGTTTTGATTATCCAGCCCCACTCTCTGTTTAGCCAACTGGTGCTTTTACTACAACTTTAGTGTTCAGTGGACAGCATGAGAAAACTCGGCACCACCTCACAGGCCTGGTAAAAGACTAAATTCTGAAGACACACAGGGGGAAACCAGTCTTCTTGTGGAACAATGGTTCGTTGATCAAAGGGCTAATTTGCCAAAGAGAGTGTATTCCTTTGAGGTTCTCTGTAGAGATATTACTGCCTTATGAGTGAGTCTGAGAGCGGCAGGAGAAACATAATGTTCCCTGCCATTTAAAGACTGGAACAGAATTTCTCTAAGTTCATAAACTCAGTCTCAAATGTATTATGAATGGAGAGGCTCCGTATTTTTTATCTGGATGGTGTCACTCTGGGCTCTCCAGTTTCATAGCAATGCTAATCTGAAATATTTATTAGGCTCAGTATGCATCATGGGTTTAAAAACAGTATAGGCATTCTGTGTCAGTGTCAGTGACCCATATGCTTTGAGTCATGGCGCATACAGGAAATGTATGCAGAGGCTTGAGATGAAATTTAGAGGAGCTTTGTGATCTAATTAAGTAGCTGTGGGAGGAAGACATTCTGCATATCTGTACATTTGTGCCAAGAAGTGCAGGCCTTGGAATATGCCCATTCCCCCTTATGTGAATCATGCCAATATTGTTATATAAGCAAAGACAGGCCTGGGAATATTTTTTCAGTTCAATATTTAATGCTTCTACCAATTTATATTCAGTTCATGCTCCAGCGTACACACACACACACGCACGCACACAAACTGAAGCCTCTGCTTCTGTCCTTGTTTTTTCATGTGTTTTTTTTTTGTGCACCCTTTCTGTGAAAGGCCATTTTTAATGACTCATTATGCCATTTATTTGGAAGTGTGTTGTGGAGGCTGTGTTTGCAGCTGTATTAGAGCCTGTCTGTGGCAGCTAAAGAAGCCACTTTAGTCTGACAGAACACGGACCCTCAAACTTATTTTTACATAAATCAGGGGTTTGCACGCGCTCAGACACACACACACACACACACACACACAAGAAAATAAAAAAAAAAAACCCTCCTCGGGTTTTAAGACTAAAACAGAGTGAAGGTTGTGTCTGCCAGGCATATCCCTTCTGGTGAGATGAGATTAGCTGGGGTTTTTTGTCTGTATGTGTATGTGTGTGTGTGTGTAAACGCATATTTCTTTCCATTGTTATGTTATTTGGATCCCCAGTACCGGACCACTTTTTTCCCCTGCTGTTCACCAGACCCCGTACATGCGCATGTTCTCAAGTGTGTACGCTTTTTCATGTGCGTTTTTTTGTGGGCATATGTTTTCCACCTTTGTTTACACATGCAGGCCTGCATCATGCACGTGTGTTTGCGTACAGATGGTTGGCCTTGATGTGTAGGGAGGTCTGGCAGTGCATGGGGGGCTTTCTGCTGCCTAGAGAGGTGACCTTCGTATTCAGCCCTGCTCAAACCTCTGCCCGGGGCTTCTGCCAAGCAGGACTCAGCCTGAAGGGGCCAATGCCAGACCACCACCCTCCCCACCCCAGCCCTCTCCAATCCAGGTCCCTGCCTCAGCCCCTGGCCCTACATGGCCTTGATTGAAAGGAGCTTACCTTGGCCTTTAAGCAAGGACAGGCAAAGAGCAGCTGTCAGTCACAAAAGCTGGGCTCTCTGAGGTTGGGGGATTTGGATTTATGCTGCAACAGAGCAGCAATGAATATAACAGAGCTTGAAAATAACTCTAAAATACCACCCTGCATCACAGCGTAATATGTTTTTATTTTTGACAATAATACAATGGTATTTATAATGTGAAAAGTCAGTTATGTCAGTTATTTGACAGATTAGGCCTCGTTTTAGACCTGATGTTGGCAGAAACTATGCAGAGAACTTGCTGGTGTCTCAAAAAAAAAAAAAAAAAAAAAGAATACAACATATTTTGTCTTACCTGAACTGGTAAATTGCCCAATAAACCTTTACTGGGCCTGAACCTGGGACATTCGCTTCATCAAGTCATCCTTAAATCCCCAGTAAGTCCCTTTAACCGGGACAAAGAAGTAAAGAAAACCTGCTGCTGTTTTTTACTTGGAATGTTTAGTCAATTGCAGAAAATAAATCACCAACAATTCTGATAATCATTTAATCATGTAGGTTGTTTATGAATTGAAAATGCTCAACAGTCAGCCCAACATTTGCTGGTTTCAGTTTAACAAATGTGAGCATTTGCCGCTTTTTCCTGCATTATAAATGGAATATCTTTGGGTTCTGGACAAAACTAGCAATCTGAAGTCAACTGTGTCAACATTTTAGACTAAACAATTGATGAGTCTTTAACTTGTGGTGCTGTCACAAAGGTGTCTCATTCTGTACCTTTGGCTCCCGTAGGAGAGGCCCATGATAAGGACGTCCAGGTTGTGGAATTGCCCATAGTGGATAGTCTCCACCCTCGGCCCCCCTACCTGCCTCTAGCAATCCCAGAGGACCTGGCCCCACGCCTGCATCGTCTGCATGGTGACCCCTCCGTCTGGTGGGTGTCCCAGTTTGTCAAGTACCTGGTGCGCCCACAGTCGTGGCTGGAGAAGGAGATCCAGCAGACCACCGCCAAGCTGGGCTTCAAACATCCCATCATCGGGTAAGAACACTCAGTTATCACATTTCAGTGCGTGTGGTTCAGGCCTCTCCTTTTCTGAGGTTATAAACACTTCAATAATAATTGCCTTGTTTCTATAGTAGTCTCTACATTAAAGTGCTTCACAATCAAAGCAAACAGAAGGCATAGGAAGAAGAAAACAAAGACATAGCTGCAAGCACCATGGAGGAATACAAACACAGCTTTGGGTGAGGTTAATACGAGGTTAATACAATAGTATTAAAAGTAACTTAATTTGATGGTAGCATTTTGTTTGGTTAATTTTATACCTTTGTTTATGCTTGGGAGGCATTTGCCTTTTCATTACTTAACCGCTTTACGCTCATACAGCTCATATTCATGCAAATCAACTTGAAAGAAACTTCATCACCGTGTTTTTTTCTAATAGCAGTGGTATGACACGGCTGATTCTACCTTGTTTTTAGGAATTAATGTGCCAATGAAGTTGTGTAGTTTCTAGTCCAATCCAAGCCATTTGATACTGAGGGACCAAATACCACTCTGATATATTTTTACAAAGCACTTGCAAAGCTACATACTAAAAGCATCAGTGACTGATTTTTAAAATCAGTAAATCCAAACCACACAAGGAAAAAGAAGCTTACTAGATGTTTACGACAGAATTAAAGATGAATAGCGTGGCAGCTTTTCTTTTATCTTCAATGGTCTTTGTCAATTAAAGGATAAGGATGGCTTTACTCAACATTTTTCTTATTGTCAACAAATCCCATGAAAAGACCAGAAACAACAATGAATTTATCCTACTAACAATTACTGTCTGTGTAGCCCAGGCCTGATGCAGCTCGTTCCTCTGCGCTGTAGACCACCACTGTTGTTCAGAAACTATTAAATAAAACATCAGTGAGCCACACTGTTGCACTGGTTGACATATTCCTTCATTACAGGGAACAGGGGCACTGTAGTTTATTTTGAGTTCACCATGCTGGTGCCATAAATAGTATTAATCCACATCAAAAAATAGCCCCCCCCTCCCTTTCAGAACCGGCATTAGCATGCATCTCGGGTGAGCCCATCACAAGTGGACAGCTCCCGGCACGTCAGTTCACACCTGGCATTAGAATGCATCTCCACATGCGTCTCGAGTGATCACTTGTGATTGGATCTCACTTCCCCCGCTCTACATGCAAATAAACACGTGTGCCGTGTTGTTTTAAGCCCGTCCAAGTATGACAGACAGGTGTGTTGTCAATGTGTTAGAGAGAGAGAGAGGGTGAGAGAGAGGGAGAGAGAGGGGGGGGGGAAAGGAGGGGTTGAGCGATCATTGCACTGCACACAGCTCCAGAGTGAAATAAGGTTTCAGCCATTAGAAACAGTAAAATATTTCCCGTTCATTATGAAACTGTGTTCAGGACTAATCAGACTGTGGCAGAGGACGTCAGTAGAGTAGACGGCCCTTCAGTGTGGCATGCATTCATGCTGAGGAGGACGTGAATGTCTGTAGCAAATAGGGCAATCCGCGCAACTGTTGTTGTGACATTTCGTTCAAAGCCACACTTGTCAACCTGCTGATGGCACTAGATGAAAAGTCAGGCGTTCGCCGAAGTCATCGGGCTTCGTCCTCTGGGCACCATGAGTGTCTGTGTAACATTTCGTGGCAATCCCCTCAATAGTTGTTGAGAAATTTCAGCCTGGACCAAAGTGGTGGACTGACTGAGCGACCAGCATTAGCACCTCTGGAGCCACGCTGCTACTGTGGCTAAAAATATAGAGTGATGAACAGTCGCTTTGCAGTCAGGGCGGTCTCCACTTCCCATGCAATGCAGCTCGCTGTCCTAATGTCTGAGCACACCTCCTAGATATTACTTTGCATGAAACTTGGCATAAATGGTGCAGATGAGCTGATACCAACCGTTCCAAATATGCCATTATTGGATCTTATTTCAGTCTTTGATATCGCCTCGGCTTTTAGTCTGACTGCTCAGTGTTGTTCCGTCCCCAGAGATTCTGCTCTCACCGTTTGAAACCGACTTGGGACTTCTTGCGTCCAGTGCAGGATAATTGGAAAGTGCTCATCAGTGAGAGACCCAGTTCCCATGAGGGCCACTCTTTGTGGAAATGTATGTAGTCACAATAACATAAGCCACTTTTGATAACAGTTTCCAAGAAATAGGTTCGACATGTTTCGCTGTTTATTTACTCGTTTACTTTTCTCTGTATCCCTGTCAGGCGCTCAGTCAACGAGCGTTCATGTGCTGTCTGCCAGCCTCTCTTGACTCATAAATAATTCCTTCCATCTTTGAGCAGCAGTTCAAACCTGGATCAAATAAGGCTTTGCAAATAGGCAAATAGACCCTGCAGTTGTTTTAACCTATCTTGTCTGGCAGATTGGGGGGAATATACCATATTAGGACAATGCACACAATGACACATGCTTTCTCGCACTGGGAAAGTATGTGAAATGACTTTCAGGTGCTTCACTGAGATTGTGTAAAATTTCTGCTTTATCCCACGGGGCCAACTCCACTCGCCTGGTAAAGGAGGTAGTTTTAAAACAAGCGCTTAGAGTTATTTTCTGGTAGTTTGTGAAGAGAGCCTGGTTTAGTTCTGTCATCCGCTTCATAAATCTCACATCCACGTGTTCATAGCCTATGTGCCAGCTTCCTTAAGAACTCTTCTTTTTCTCACCTTCTTCTTTACATTTGGCTGTGAGCCATCGTCACCGCTCTTCTTCTCTCTCGCTGCCCTGCTCTGCTTAGAGCTCACTCCCTCTTGTTACGCTTTCTCTGTCCGTCCCTTCTCTCAGATGCTCTCCTCTTTGGTTTTTACCTCTCGTCCTTTTCATCACCCGAGCAGCTGTCATCTTTCTTGCAGCCCTCTTTGACTCTCCTCCCCCTTTTTTATTCTCTTTTTTTTTTTTTGTCTGTGACTCATCCCAACTTTTTCAATCTCCCCCAGTCCTCTCACATCCTCTCATTTGTGATCGTTCCTCCGTCTTCATTTGTTCATACCGCTCCAAGATTGTTCAAATTTTTATATTTCACACTCACCTCTCCCTCATGTTCCCCAGGCGCAAGTCTGTACCCGCAATCCTCTTGCTCTCATAGTTTTCCACACATCTCTGCCACTGCTCTTTGTGTTTCACTCACACACACGCACACACACACACACACACACACACACACACACGTATCCACGTATTCTCCCTCCATATCACTGGGGAAAGGGTTATTGAAATGAAGTGCTGGGTAGAACAAAGTTTTTATCCCCTCTTTTTCCCTGCCTTTCCTCAGCTCTTGATACATCCACTCCAGTCTGCACTGATGTTTTCCAACAAAGTGCCTGTGTGCTTCTATCAGCACTGTGGGGGGAGGCAGTATATGTGTGTGTATGGAGAGGAAGGGAAGGGTGTAAAAAATGAGATTGAAAGTGATCCACAGCATCACTGCAAGAAAAAGGCGAGAGGGCGGCGGTGGTGGGAGATGCAGGGGTTGATGGAGAGAGTACCATGAGGGACAGAAAGACAGCTTGTCCCCAGAGCACCCAGCAACCGCCAGACGACCCCCACACTCCTCAGTCACCAGCACCACTCTCTTGCTGAGGTTCCCTTAGGACACGAGCGGCAGGAAGGCTGGAAGCCACCGACTAAAAGCAACTATCAGCACAACTCCATCCTGCCACCATTTAATGCTGCCTAATGGTAGCAAAGGCACTCAGAGAGAAACAGAAAGTAGGACTGCTGCTTCTTCTTCTTCCTCTGCTGCTGCTGATGCTACAGCAGCGTTATCACCATGGTAATATGGTTACCAAGAGCTGAATTCACTGTATGTCTTATTATATCTCTTTTCAGATTTATTCTAGGTGACTAGAGTTTGCAGTGCACTGTATTATAAATCACAGAGTGTTAAACACAGCAAAAAAAAAAAAAAAAATTTAAATAATCAATAGCATAAAAATCAGATGTGGGTGCATAGGCACAAAACAGGCTAATTTCACGCAAAAAAAAATGGGGATGGAGTGTCTTAGTAATAAAAGAATGCATCAGTTGTATGTTCTGAAAATTGAAGCTTTCATTAACTGTTTTCTTGGGCCTCCTGCAGGGGCAGCGGAAACAAGATGGAGATATTTACAGATTATCACCTTTTAAGTTGATAAGGGAAACAGTTACTTATTTACATGTTATTCAGGTATGGAGTTACGTTCATATTAATTTGGGTTGTGTTGTGTTGTGTTTAAGTGTAATATTTTACAGGTGAAAACAATTGAGCAACACCATAAGAAGAAAACAGTGAGATGAAAGATGTGAAAATGCTCCATAGAGCTCAGAGGAACTGTAGAGTCAATGATAATTCTTTATCACCACAAGCAACCCCTTTCACATACACTATCATTTTTAAATAGAAAATATTGTTTAGTGCATGATATGACACCACTGGGACAAAGAAAGAAAGATATATGATGTGCATCAGATCTCATGGCGGTTGGAGTGATGTGACAGCGCTCTGCATCACCATCATTGAAACACCAAATGGTGTTCATCCCTCTGGTAGAGTCCCACACACTTGTACAATCTGTACTAGCTAAGAGCACTGAAGCTGCTGCGGAGGCTCGTGGAGGCCCAACACCTTAGGAAGACACTTTTCCTTTAATTTCTCACCAATCTGTAGTTATGAATAGTAAAGGTGAATCAGAACAGTAAGTCTGACATGTTTTAATGTGAAAGTTGATGTTGCACAAGCAGTGATTCTACAGTGACTCATCTTCTGCTAGGAGGCTAGAGTTGCTGTTGCCTGAGTTGCTGCATAGGCACCTGAGCACTGAGGTCACCATCAAACAAATAATTTATTCACTCTATATGCTATTGGCACAATCTGCCAGAATCAGCACTCGCTGTGTCCGGTGTGGGTGTGTTTGATGTCTTTAATGTATGCTTTTACGCCCACCGTGAGGATTGCCCTGCCTCGCCAGTGCTGTATGAACAGAGAGAAATGAATTGAATTATTGTGGCGGTAGTGTGGGAGAGTGCTGTGGCGGGGACTGAGGGAGGGAGGAGATTGCTAAGAACTAAGCAATGCCTCAGCGTGGCCTCTGCTGCTCTGACGGAGAGAGAAAGGGACAAGACAAAGAGGGTTCACAGGAACAAAAAAAGAGAAAGACACAGCAGACATGAAAGAAGCAAGGAAGCAGGAGAGAAGGACCCTGACAAAGGATGGAAAAGCCTGGAGTCGAGACCTCTGTCCGATCAGAGAGACAGGGACTGAATGAAAGACTCCAACACCCCCACCAACGCTCACCCTCCTGTTCTCACCTTCATTCTTTGGGGCTTCATGCCACATAAATAAACTCTATTTCTCTGTCGAGGCCCCCCAATAGTCACTGATTGATCTCTGGCCAAGTGGGAGAAATTAGGTATAGCTTGTTTATTCTCTTTCTCTGAACCCATGACTCTTTCCTTTTTTTACTTTTTCCACATCTACCTCTCACAAAAGAGTCAGAGGCAGCCTGGATGTTAGAGAAGCTGGTTTAATCCCTGAGGCGACTGGGAAATCCTGAATGGAGGGAGTAAAAGACTAATATTCTCCAGCAAAGTGCCTCTAAAACAGCTCCTGACCCTGGATGTTCCGGTGGAGCTGCTCCAGCAGTCGACAGCTGGTTGTACTGGGTAGCTCCCAGGTGGAACTTTCTGAATGTGGAGCAACAGGAGGAGTGTGCTTGTACATGTTCGCTCAATTTTTCCCTCCGCTAAGTGAAGGGTTTTTTTTTTTATATAACCATTAGATTTTTGAAATTTCATTTTCTCCTTGAGGCCAGAAGTCACAATGCAGATGTGGCTGGGTAATTTTGTAATTGAATAGTTCTGGATGGAATAAAATTGTGTCTCAGCATCCATCAGTTTGAGGGATGTGTCAGAGGAGGAAATGTGTCCGCTCTCGCCCATCCTTTGTTCTGTTTTCTAGCTGTGCTCTTTTTCTCATATGTACAGCCGGTGACAGCAATCTCTCTTTGTCCTTGCTTACTGGAAGCGATGAAAAGGACACTGAAGAAAAATACAGTTGTGTTGGTTATTTCTCTTTCTGTCCATCTCTCTACCTCTTGACGTTTCCTAAACTCATTCTCTCTCTCTGTCAATGTTTGCCTTTTTTTTTTCTTTGTGTTTTGTCCCATCATTTTTTTTTTTTTCCCATATTTATACCGACAATGGAAAGATTCCTCAAACATGCTGTTAAAGCTCAAGTGCTGTTGCTTTTCCTGATACTTGCTTTGAAAGAAAAAGAAATAGCCTCCTGTTGGTGACAAGTATTACAACAAGTGTTACAAAAAATGAATTGACCCTTTTTGTCAAAACAGTGTAGAGTTCCAACCAGGTTCTGTCAGTAAGAATAAAAAAGCATCACTGTCAATCCCCTTTAACTTCACCACCATAGGTTTTTACAGAAGACCCTCAGTGTTGTGATTCATTTATCATCTCATTTCCCTCGATTCTGATTCGTTTGTAAATCATCTGCTTTCTAATGTAATGCTTCAGGACATCCAGCAAAATGTGCGCTCTTGTTGCACAGCTGACTCTAGAGCAAGCATCTGCAAATCCTGTGTGAGAGAAGCAAGTTTTACATTTTCACCCAGTAGTCTTTGTGTGACTTAGATTTCCTGAAAGCGTCTTAAACACTGAACAATGCAGAACAGTGGTGTCACTCTTAATTTAGGATAAGAATAGGTGCAAAAACGACAGGTTCTGCATGTCTAAGCTTGAAGGCAGCTCATACCTAAATGCTGTTTTGCTTTACAGGCCAAACAAACTTTGCTTTATCGTGCAAAACGGGAGACAGCTAAAGGAACAAGTATAAAATCTTTTTTCATCAGGATGGAAAATGTTAATAGGACATCTTTTAAGCTGATACTGTAAAACAGAAGCTGACAGTTTTAACTGTTTTTAACCAAGGTATGAAGACGGATTTGTTTGGTGCCTAACTGGTAATACATTTTCCAGAAGTTTAGCACCCAAGCTATCCAACTGGAATAGATAAAACTTTAGGGTGGCAACTAACATTTCTTTTCATTATGGATGAATCTACGGATTATTTTCACAATTAATCAATTACTTGTTTTGTCTATAAAATGTCAGCAGATTATGAAAAATGCCTGTCTAATGTCTTTTTGTGTCCAACCAATGGTCCGAAGAACTCACATTTACTATCTTAGACGCAAGAGAAAAAAAAAGCCTCCATTGGAGAAGATAACGCAAGATGTTTTTCTCTCTTTTTGATTAAAAATGCCTTAAATGATTAATTGATCATCAAAACTGTTGCTGGTTCATTTTCTGTTGTTTGACTACTTGATTAATGGACTAATCTTTGTAACCTTAATACATTTTCTTCATCTTGAAATTGAGAACTGTTCCTTCCACCATCCAAACACGCCAACGAAGTGCACTAGTGCATCATATTATACCAGCACCACCAGAAGCGTGTTATTGCTCCTTTATGGATTGAGCGCAAATGCCAAAAACACAACACTAATGAATAAACAAGCAGTAAACACAATTGAAAAGCTTCTCATTTACAGTTGTTGTTAGATACACTACCAGTTTGTAACCCTATGTGTGTCCCTGTGTGTGTGTGTGTGTGTGTCTGCAGAGTCCATGTGAGGAGGACAGATAAAGTGGGGACGGAGGCAGCCTTCCACCCCATAGAGGAGTACATGCTGCATGTGGAGGAGCAGTTCCAACATCTGGCCCGACGCGTCCACATTGACAAGAAACGAGTTTACCTGGCCACCGACGACCCCTCGCTGCTGCAAGAAGCTAAGACCAAGTCAGTGTCGCGGGGTGTTTTGTGTGTGTGTGTGTGTGTATTGTGTGTGTTAACATTCATTGTCAGTTTGTCTGAATACACTTTTGTCCATATGCATATCTAACCAACCTGTGTCCTCCTGCCTTACTGTCCCCTCCAGGTATCCAGATTACGAGTTCATCAGCGATAACTCCATCTCGTGGTCAGCAGGCCTTCACAACCGCTACACCGAGAACTCGCTGAGAGGAGTCATCCTGGACATCCACTTCCTGTCCCAGACCGACTTCCTGGTCTGCACTTTCTCCTCACAGGTCAGTCCACTCGCCCCAATCCGTATTTTAAAGACAACATACAGTGGTATTTTGAAGTGTTCTTGTGTGAGAGGTTGTGATGTTTGGATGAAAGTAATCCAGGCTAATGTGGAGAGCTGATTGAAGTTATGACGTGTGCTTGTTTGGAGACTAGAAAGCTGAAAGTGGAATAAAATGAATATGTTTTAATATTTTCCTTCATTAGGGGGTGTATATTGTGAACTGGATTTCCATTAGATTGTATATACTCTCATATGACTTCCATTATGCAACTGAATACAAATACAACTCATGGTCTTTATCAGTGGATGGCTAATGCTCAGTTGTCATGGAGATGGCTCAGTTGTTATCACATGACTCAAGTGCCACCACCTGTTGTCATGTGACCAAACTTCCATGCCTAAGAGATGTGATAACAATTTAACCATTAAAATGAATTCTGCTGATGAAGGCCCCCCAAGGAAAATTTCTACTGGAAAACTTCCAGGAAGTAGACCTTAATATAAAATTGTATTTTTTTGTCAAACTATATCTTATGGACTCTTTTTTTATGCCTCCATGCTGGCAACAGCCGTGGCCAGAGGAATTAAGTTTACAGGTTGTCTGTCTGTCCCATTCTTATACAATACAAAATTACACACAATAATTAACTGCAACTGGACTGGCTGGCAGAGGCAGTAATTCTAGTTTGTCCTTGAATTAACATTAATGATAATGGCAAATAACTAAATGACAGTTTATAAAGAAGAATAAGAATAACCAAGTACCAGCAATAAACCTTAATTCAATTTTGAAAGCAGTTGAAGAAGTACAAATAAAACTTGATAAAGCAAAAATAACTTGATGACAGATTCTAAATGGGGCTATAGAAAAAAAAATCAGGTCAAATCCTTTGTTTTAAAATGGCCTGTCAGAGCTGCAGTAAATACAATTATCAGTTGACGTTTCCAGTTTGTCACAAGACTCTCTGATAATCACAATCATGTGACTGTCAACAACCTCATTGTCCCATTTTCTCACATTCTCACATGTTCCAAACCCTAGAAACAATCAGCCCATTTATTACAGCTTTGGCATTACAATGGCATTTGTCATCCATTATTCTGATCATCTCAGCTTCTGAAGAGCTGTTTTATAGCCAGTTACAATGTGGAGTGGATGGGCTTCCTGCCAACCCTAAAAATAATGTGTTAGCCACATAATTCCTATTCACACTCTGGTCTTATTAGTGCACTTCAAGGATCTGACTAGAATGAGCACATTTGATCCCTCTTTAAGCAGGACTAAAATGAAAGGTATATGTCTTACAGTGAGAAGTCCTTTTGTCCCTCTATCAGAGCGCTCACATACCTCTGCAGTCGTCAAGACAAATTCCTCTCATTTATAAATCTGAAAATGAAAATAATCCCTGCTTCCCTTTCTGTCTCAGGTCTGCCGTGTGGCCTATGAGATTATGCAGACGCTACATCCAGACGCCTCCTCCTTCTTCTACTCCCTGGACGATATTTACTACTTTGGAGGTCAAAATGCCCACAACCAGATCGCCATCTACCCCCACCAGCCACGCAATAGCGAGGACATTCCCCTGGAGCCCGGCGATGTAATCGGCGTGGCCGGCAACCACTGGGACGGATACTCCAAAGGCATCAACCGCAAACTGGGCCGCACTGGCCTCTACCCTTCCTACAAGGTCAAAGAGAAAATCGAGACTGTGAAGTACCCAACCTATCCAGAGGCAGACAAACTGCTCAACTCTCAAAAGAAGTAAAAGAAGAAATGAAAAAAAAAATAAAGGAAGAGAAGGAGTGAGGAGAAATGCGCAGACTCCGATTCCAGGGAAGGAGGCTGCTTTTGTACAGAGGAGAGAGACATACCTAGTGCTTAAGCTGAGAAGAAAAGAAAAAGCCTGTACCCAGGGGTGATAGGAATGAGAATGCACTCTGTGTGTTTATGTGTGAGAGCGTGTGTGTATGTATGTATGTATGTATGTATGTGTGCGCGAGCGTGTGTGTGTATGTGTGCACTTGTGTAAATGCCTGTGTCAGGTCATGGAAGACTTGCACCCTACCACTACTCCCCCGCCTGACGCTCTGACGTCGGGTCTGTAGAGATGTAGACGTGAACATTGATTTTAAATAACGCAAGAAAACAATTAAAATCTACACAAACAACCGACCAAGCTCACTCTCCTGAGAAAAGACTTGGACTACTGTAGGACTGGCACACCCCAGAGCGAGCATCGAATCAATGACTGAAGATAAAAAAAAAAAAAAGACAAACTGGAAAAAAGTGTTTCGATTTTTATTTAATTCTTTTCAGTGGTTTTGATTCTAATCTTGCCTTTTTTTTTTCTTTTTCTCCTGTTTTTTTGTTTACTGAATGTACTGTATCCTCCTCTTGCCATGCTCACCGCTGCCCCTCCCCTCCCCCCCTCCTCCCTCTCCACTCACTGTGCTTCCTCCATCTCGTCTCTACACGTGCAATTAATTTTATAATACCATATTGTGCTTTTATTGAGTGTTTTTACCGGTCTTAATTTTGTGTGTATGGGGCTTGTGCATTGTATACTGTACAGTGTGTGTGTGTGAGGATGGATGCGTGCGTGATCAAGTGTGCCTGTGTGTGCTGTTTTAAGTCTAAAGGGGCCATGTCACGACCTGGTGCCTGGTTGTTGGTGAGCAGTGTGTGTTTCTATTTCTGGCTTTTCCTCCCGACTGAATCGTGTTTGTGTGGCCAGCAGGAGACTGGCGGTGACAGTGGGGAACTGTCCTCAGCCCCCCAGCACTTGGAACAATGATGATCTCCAGTCACTGAGCTGGTGACCTCTAGTGAACAATGGTAAGATTATGTGGAGTACGGTGAACTCATGGTGCAGGCACACACTCAGACACAGGAGCCGTCCCGAGGCTCACCAAAAGAAGCACTCCACTGATAATGTCCTACTCGGCATCTCTGCTGTCTCTTCTGTCCATCTGTTTGTTTGTTTCTTTTTTTTTTTTTTTACGTTTAACATTGCTGTTTTAAAATAAATGAGGAAAAATATGCCTACGTTTAGAAATGATAATGCTATGTCATATCAACCTCAGAGTCCCCATCATGAAGGCTTTTTTTCATAACTTATGTTCTTGGGCATTGTCTTTGATAACCACAGATCGAATAAACTTGAGAAACCAACACGGCATTTTTACCCTCAGTCTGATTCTGTTCACCACCTGCTCCTCCATCTCTAAACAGGTGACACCTGCTCGTTCAATCATGCTGAAAATACTTCAGATACATTATTCATATTCCAAACTGAGAATGAAGGTATATATATATATATATATATATATATATATATGTGTTTGAACAGTTGATTTCCTGAAGGGTATCTATCTATTTTTGAAGAGTAAAAGTCATTACCTGAAGTTCATCTTTTGATATTGCCATAAAAAGGAAGACCCTGCTTCTAAAATTGATATCATTTTTGGCATCCTAGGATTAGAGCTACCTTCAAAAAGCACCGGTATTTGTTTTATAAATCATTCAGTAAGAGCGTGAATCCATTTTTGAGTCATTTCAGAGCAAAAGCTCTTAAATCTGTCTTTGATTTACATTTCAAACTGAGGACAGAGATCAGTGCCTTCAACAGAGACATCACCACCCTTCATTTAAATATGCCTCATGACAGCTACATGACATTTCTGCCCCAAATACCAAACATTTTTCCCCATGGAGCCACATCGCAGGTACGTCATTAAAGCACCAGTACACTTCCTGCTCTCGTCAAATGTCCTACTTCCTACTTCCTGCATGTCTAAATCGTTTATGATCTCATTCTCTGTGTCTTATTTAAGGGCTGTCTTGTTACTTTCTTACTCAGGGGGCTCAGGGAGTTTCATTACAGATCCCTCTTTAATTTCAATGCTGATCTGCATGCTTCGTTGGGTACCCATAAGGAAAGCTACGGCAGTGGTAGCGGAGATGAGCTTTTTGGTGTGTGCAATGGAGAATAATAGTTTTATTGCTTCTTTTTTTCCCCTGCCTGACAACAATCCACAACCAATTTAGCTCACATTGACAACACATTCACAATGCGGACGCAGCATATAGCAGTTCATTGAACATCTCCTTTCATTGAGAAAAGAGTCCCTTGTGGGCTTTATAAACTCACGCACTAACTGGAGGACACTTTAATTAAAATACACTCATTGCTGTCACTGTGGCCTGTAACAGTCGTTTAAGAGAGATGTTAGTTCAGTTAATTATTCCGTTAATTGGCCACCGCTTCTGATCGAGAGCATTCAGGCTTTTAATAGGCGAGTTTCTTTCTCTGCATTTGTGCCACAGCGAGGCCTCCAATGTAAAGTTCCATGTTGACAGTTTAAGTGTCCCATCTCAGAGCCTCACCCGTTTCCAAGGTTTACACATTTTCAGGCCTGTCTTAAAACAATACTCACACAGCAATAGGTACATAGTTACTGGTTGCTTCCTCTTTCCCATACTGGTGATTAAGAGATCCCCTCTAAGGTAAATACACTGTGAGAGATGGGAGACAAAATTAACAGTGTTTTCTTCCTGAGGTGCAGTGAAGATGTGGTAATAAAAGAGGGAATTTTGTGCTAACGAGAATGCAGCCACGCTAGCAGCTCTATGAGGCATTACTCAGTCACAGCAGTGCTTTGACCTAAATGCAAACATCAGCATGCTAACACAGTGCCACTGCTAACATGCTGATATTTAGCAGGTTACAATTAATAATAAAACTACAAGTTTACCATCTAGCATGTTATATTAGCATGCTAACATTTTAGAACAGCTTATTTTGCAGGTATCTGTTCACAATAGGGTTGCCAAAGTCCTGAAATGGAAATACGGATTAATTTAATAATATTTTTGAAATAATTATTCTTGTCCAATTCTATTTTTTTTTTTTTTTTTATTCTCTAATTATAATTGTAGCTTAAATTTCTATCAAATTTGCATCAGAAATGAGAGGGTTACTGTCTCCAGGCGAGAAAAGGTCAACCGGCTCACTCATTAGTTAGAAATTCATAGACAGAAACTCTGCAGCCCTCACAGCTGGTGTTTGTTTGTAAGGTGGCAGGTGAATTAACCAATCACATTCACAAATCAGTGGGTGGGACCGAAGATCATTGCCCGGGGCGCTCCTCAGGGCTCAAGGTTGCAGCCCTGGCATGAGGGAAATCGCCATTGGCTTTTCCGAGAGACGCGCTTCCTGTTCTCACTCGAGCCTCCTGGGGTGAAAATTCAACACAACATTGTGGGGACGCTTCCAATTTGTAGGCAGTGAAGTAACGAAAACAATCATACCCAACCCCCCCCCCCCCCCCCCCCCTGAAATTGATTTTCACAACTTGGAATATTTGAATGAAAACCATTTGACAGACAATTGGACTTCACGACCGCTTCAAAGGTAGGGGCATGGAGGTGTCACCGTTCACGACGCGGTACATTTCAATTAATTATACTTTTGTACTCGTGGTTACCGTAAAATGAACTAAACGTTGAATGTGGAGAATTTATCCGAGCTAACGACTTGTTGCATGTCAATGTTGTCAAAAGTGGAAATGTTAATATCTTTTATGCCTGTTACTACTCTGCTTTGCACAAGCTTTCAATTGGTCGCCACTTTTTGTTTTTGCTCCATGTAGAAAACTGTAGTCCATTATTTATCTCCCATACATTTGTATTGAATTGAAGCAGAAAAATAGATGACAGAGTGTATCTTGTACCATTTCAAAATGGGACACGTCTTTTAGTTTTCTGTGTATTTTACTGGGCAGCTGGCAACCCTAGTTCACAAACTTGGCTAAAACCGAGCCTGCTGAGGCCTCATGCTGGCTTTGGATTTAGATTTATTTCCTTTGGATTATGTTCAATATCTCTTTCAGTGGAGCTATGTTTGGAAGGGAATGTTTCAGGGTGTGTATAAAGAACAACAAACAAGTGAACAATAACTCTTACAATGCACATATGGGCACGAGAGTGTCGTTTTAAGGCAGATTAGAAAAAATGTGAACCTATCCTTTAATGCTCTGAGAACACAGACCGACATTTCAATGTGGCTGTGTAAGTCTGATGGAATTCATATTATGCAGAGATAAGTGGGTACGCCATCGCCTTGTGGAAATCCTAATCTTGTAAAGGGCAGCTGAATTAATTCTGACTGACTCATGAAAAAAAAGGGAGAGGAAATGGAAATGATGATTGTAGTCCCGTCCGGCTCCAATCAGTGCTCTGTTGGCGCAGCGGTAACAAGTGAAGCCTGCCCTACGGTACCTGGAACACATCAAAGCTGAGGGGAGGAACTCGAACAAGAAGCTGTCTGGTTTTCACAGGGCAAAGAAGATTGTAGGGTGTCAATCTTTCTCCTCTTCACCTTAAATCAACTCAGCAATCAGCCGCAGTTTGGCTTATATTAGCTCAGTATTTTTAATCCCACCTGTTATCTCCACTCAGTAGAAACCTGGTTCTATAAACCTGATTCTTGGCACAGAGCAGAGCCAGTGTAAGCCGGGGAGAAGCACAGCATCACACGGAGGAACAAAGGCGTTTTGTTTGGCACATGTACTGTACTTAAATGTGATCTCTGCTGTGAATCCAGCAAATCAGTGTTTCTGATAGAGTGCTGACACACCAAAGGACAGGTACATTGTTATTTTGAAAACGGGTACCTCTGCAACAACGTTTTGCTACCACATCATCTGTCTTTATGGATGAAATGAGGGATGTGTCTTTTCTTATTTGCTTCACACAACAAGTTTAACACTTTAACAGCTCAAGAGCAAACTGATTATGTTTGATCACTGGACCTTTGCGATGATTTTGGACATAATATTTTCATCAATTTGTTGCATTACTGGACCTTCAACAGATTGTAGTGAGACGCAGATTGTTTTTACAGAGAAGCTGAAAAGACGAGTCTATTCTATCGATGCTGGCAGTCCATGTTAATCTCATCCTGCAAGTACTAAGTAATAAAATGTGAAACAGATTTCAAGTACCTAATTAAATATCACTCTGTTGAGAGTAGCTTGCTGATTTTTGTCGGAAATGTCAGCAGAACACACTGACAACAATTTCATGAGTTGCATGTACCAACGGTGGAGTTGTTGGCAGTTTCATGAAGAACACAGCTGGTCTGAAAGCTCAGTGATGTCGCACAGATAATAGAGCCGCAGTCACTCGACTCTCTGTAGCTTCCTTTGTTGTGAAACAGACAAAGCGCTTTGTATCACCGTCAAGATGAAGCCCGAGTGTGTTATTAGCACTGGGACTATGATGTCATAATAATGGCACAGTGATACATGGTAATGATTGCAGTGAATGTAGTATTGTGATAGCATGTGATAAGGTTTTAAACGATAATTGTGGTTTATTAGAAAACGTAGGTCTTATTTTAATAGCTATAGGTTTGGTCATT
Organism: Trachinotus anak; assembly: GCF_046630095.1. Lineage (NCBI taxonomy): Eukaryota > Metazoa > Chordata > Actinopteri > Carangiformes > Carangidae > Trachinotus > Trachinotus anak. The sequence goes on along the minus strand of NW_027273882.1, from coordinate 1,342,262 downwards.
ATTCATTATAGTAATTATTGAGATCTGGGAGTGGGCAAGAAACATGAGCAGTCAGACAATTGCGCTTCAAAGCCCCTAAAATCTTCCCTTCAAAGTATTTCTCTGTAATATTAAATATTCATGACTGAATAAACAGAAATCCCCTCCCAAAAAAACTACCACATATATATGCATCGGTAAAAATAATCCAATAATAAAATATGTAATAATAAAACACATCACTGGAGGCATTCTACAGGCACTTTTTGCTAATGATCATTTTTAACTTTTGCTTTACTTAAGTATAATTTTGAGTGCAGGACTTTTACTTCTAAATGATTATTTTTACACTGTGGTATTTCTACCTTTTTTAAAAATCATTTATGGCTGTGATACTTTGCTGCTGAGTAAAGGGTCTCAATAACTCTTCCACCCCTGCTTGTATATGTGTATATAAGTATACACCTCCACACAACATTAATACGGCTGACTGTATAAATACCAATAAAAGAGCATAAATCGTACAAAGTGTGGCAGCAAAAAGTCTAACCAAAAGCTGCAGCTTTGCTCTCGGCTGTGTTACTTTTATTTGAACCTCTGTGTAAACTCAGAGACACCCTCACAACTGCCCAATGATGAAACATCACCTGTCACACACACCGGAGAGAAGACTAGCTTTCTTTCATAAAGCCTCTTTATGCAACGTGAACATCCTCAATTATTGAGTTAGAAGTCGCCAGTCAAAAACTCGGCTTATCTGCTTCGTCAGGATCGTGTAAGTGTGCCTAGATCACATTTGATTGACGGTGACCAAAAAAAACCCACTGTTGTCAGGTCCTGATTCTGAAATGTTGCTAATTCCTGACTTCTCTGCGTAAGCGACATGAGAAGGTTTTAAGGCCCCTGGGATAGGCAAGTTATTTTTGAGAGAAAATTAGGCAAACAGGAGAATTACTTCCCAAAATCGTTTGATATAATTAATCAAACTAATTGCAGTTTACAAACTGACTACTTACTATTTTTACCGACTATTTTTAAGTTTTGTCTGCCACCGAATGTGGTTTCTCGCCTGAAGTGGGAGGTGGTGATTGTTGCTTGGCAAGAGCTTCAGCCATCATTGTCTTTATAATACGAGAGGTTACAATACACCCTGAGAGAAACGCTTTTAAAGGATAATTGTAGTTTATTAGAAAACGAGAAACGCTATGTCTAAACAGCAGATTGGAGGCTACAGTGAGTCGCTATCGGAAAGCGACCAGACTAATGATCAATAAAGTGGTAGATCAGTGGTAAACAGACAGTGCAACGTTTGTTACCAGGCCATAAACAAACAATGTGATTTGGCCAAAATAGCTAAATACTATAACCTTACAGACCAAATAGCTATATTTGTTTAGTTTGTTTTACATCCCATTCGCTCTCTTGTTATTCTCTGTGTTCTTTCTTTCTGTAGTTTGCTAAACAGAACAGAGGATGATCGCACCTGAACCAAAACCAATGTGATTTGTGAACATGCAGATGAACCTGCAAACAAACTAATGAGAGACCCTGTGTCTAACTTTATTTTCCAGTGTGAACAATTACTCTCAGTAATTAGCTGCCACCACTGCTGTGCCTGGTTTAGATAATCTGGTTAAACTCTTGGCTTGTTGACAACTTGTCTGAATGTCTCATGTTTCTTGCCCCACTGGACTTTGCTGGTATCTGGGAGGGCTGTAACAACGGAACAGCAATTAGTTTGTGGAGTGCAGCGTTATCATAACCAATACAAATGATGGCCAAAGCTCTGGGAGTAAGACCGAGTTCTAAGAAACCAGGATATTCCTTCAAAATGCAGTTTTTCATACTGTAATTCTGCCTGGATAGTGATGTCACATTTTACAGTAATCTAATGGGCTGAATGTCGATGGGGCGTCTGCTCTACTGTGCAGCACAAAGACTAATGTCCCTGTTGAGACAACTACTATCACTCTGTGTGCCCAATGTTAAGTCTGCTGCAGCAGCGGTGGAGAGGAGAGCCCACAGCTCCAATCCCCACCCCGCCCCCCCGCTGCTGCTGCCTGCGGGGTTCAGCCCGCTGTGATGACCATTAGCGTCTGGCTGAGGCTCCAGGAGATAACAGGTGATTTAAGGCCCTGTACCCCAACACAGCCAGAGAGAAATGGCCGGCTGCTGCTTATCTCCCCCTCCGCCATACTCCACACACTTTTACATTAGGCTCCCCTATTCAAAGCCATCTGTCTTCCCAGTCAGGGTTTGATAAAACCGCCTGCATACCTCACGAAGCAGGAGGAGCGGGCGACTGAGGAGACACGCACCGGCACTTCGCCTGCATACTTATACACACAGCGATTCAGAGGAGGATCGTGGTGGAAGTCGACAACACCACACTGGCTGAATACTTTATCCACGCTGACTTAGAGCCTGGGGCGACACAGTGGGACTCAACAACAATAGCTGAGCGCAGCACACAATAGATACTGTACCTGGTTGTAAAAGAGAGACCTGAGTGTGTAACATCACCCCTGGACTAATTGCAATTCAATGGTCTTGGTAAGATGAATGTGGTGGGGATAATAATCGCCTACGGCTGCATTACATCAACCATTCATGCACAGTGCCAAACACTAATCACAGCAGGTGCACCAATGAAAGCTCTGGAGATGTTATCATTTCTCAGCAGAAAAAAAGCATTATGTGTTGTGCAGGGCTTTCTGCCTCTGAGCAGTTCAGCAACAATGACAGGAATATCATTCCCACTGATTGCTCAGAAGGCTTTGGCATGTCTATAGACTGGTGATTAAATCTTAATGCTTTAACATATTGGGCAGCCTCCAGCAGGAAAAGGGATTATTTCATCCCCGTTGGATGTGCATATGTGAGGAAATATCCTCCATCCGTAGGGCACAAGAGAAAAATGCTTGTTATCTTAAGGAAAACGCACTAAAGATCCAGAGGAGACTGGATGTAAAGATGGAGACGTGGAGCAGGAGTTGTATAATTGACCTCGTGTTTGCTGATTTTCCCACTGTGGAGGCTAAGTGGGCAGTGGCTGTCTTCCTCTGGTGTCTGCTGTGTAATTATGGTGTCATTGTGTGACAGAAGAAAAGCCTCGGCTGCAGCTAAAGGACTGAAAGTTCTCATGTGTCTCGACATAAACTGAGAGTGGACTCTCTTTACTCTCGCTTTACGTCCGTCTCTAAGCTTTATCTACCCCCCTTATCCCCCCCTTCTCAGTCCTCCATCTCTCCTTACTCCCTTTAACCTTTGACCCCTCAAAATCTGATGACCAAGCACAAGTGAAAAGTGCATATTGCTATTAAGTGCATTGCACAGGGTTAATACTTTCCTCCTGATGGCAGATTATGGCCCAAGTCTTGAGTGCATGTCGTCATTGGCGGAGCTGGGATGCTGTCATCTGAGTGAGGAGTGAATCAGAAGAGTTGAAAGACCTCATTCGAGTCAGTTTGACCCCTGCACCCGGGCGATCAGGCTGGACTGGTGCCAACGTGGCTCAGCGGCTAGGCTGTGAGGCTGTAATTTTAGCTCATTGCTAACATGCTAATGTTAGCAGGTATAATGTTTACCACGTTCACCGTATTAGTTTAATGAATTAGCATGCTAACATTTGCTAATACTCACAAAGTAAAGCTTCTGTGACACCAGAAACAGAAAAACAGCTAGCTGGGTGCTCAGCATGTGGCCAAACATTGATGATCTAGCTTTAGTTTTTTTGTTTTAGTTTTGTTTTGTTGTTTACAGTTTGTATACAGTATGTAATCTGACACTAATGTTATGTTTTTCAACAGACATTTTCCGTCTCACTCATGGATATGGATGTTGACAGAGGATCTGTGAAAATTGGCTTTTTTTTTTTTTTTTTGCACATTAATCAAATGCTCACTAGATATTCAGCTAATTATACTATTAAACTATGACACAGGGTCACAAAGTGAAGGGCTGGTCTATTGAAAATAGTTAATATCAGTGCTTGTCAGTTATTTAAAGAAAAGAAAAATCATTGAGCACTTCACAAGATTGAGCAAATAGTACATGAACACTGCTGTGGTGTCTCTGCTCAAAGGCTACAGGCAGCTACCGGTATCATTTAAGGTGTAATGTTTTCTTTTATGTCATTGCATGAGTAGAGGTTGTGAATCAGCACACCTTAAATATCAATATGATAACTTTGACCATACATACCATACTTTTTTTCTGGGTCATTTGCATTATACTACATAAATTATAGTGATTATTGGATCTTCAAGCACTTAAAGAAATGTATATGAATTTCGACCGATTATTCAAACCTTGAATATTCTATTTCCTCGCTTGCAGAAAAAAGTGGTGGATCGTTCCAGAGTCAGAGTCAGAAAGGTTCCATCCCTAAAGCCGCGCCCGTAGTATGGCTGAAACAATCACAACTCCAGTCCCTGCTGTAGCCAGGCTAGCATGCCCATCCCTGTCTGTGCTTATTTTGGCTGCCTCTCTTCACATGTACCACACATTTGTCTCTGTCTCAAATGAATAATGTAGAAAAGCAAAATTTTAATTGCACAGCATGGAGTATGAGAGTTGAAGTGGTCTTCCATTAACACCATCGAAATGATGGACTGTGCGTGTGGCATTTCAATGGAAAAGTAGCCACTTTTGCCAGATGGCACCCAACCAGCAAAAGCTTTATTCATACATTTCTCCTGCTATGATAAATTTACTGCCAGGCTTTTTTTTTAATAGACCTCCAAAAAATCTCAACTGGCCCGAATTCCAAGAAAAGGTTCAGTGTCAGTTTGATTATGCATAGTTTAATCATATGTTAATTCAGGCACATGTCTCTGACATCACCCCACAATTATCCAGTTAATATTAGAGGAAGCAGGTGTTTAAGGAGCCTTGGATGAAAGGTATTACCTTTAAGCCTTATTATGAATAAGCCCTAATGTTCCCATCCATGTTAGTCATCACAGTAATTCTACAGAGGATATTTTCTCCATCACTTAGTTTTGTTACTCTTTTTGGGCAGGATTAAAGGAGGGTGCTTTTAGCTATTTACACAGTGTAACTCAGATTTTTGCAGATAACCGTAAACCTGATACCTGAGCGTGTTTTGTTATGTTTGAAAGCACAGTATTCTGTCCCCAGCCTCTCCATCCCTCTAAAGTCGGTTAGTGAGGAATGTTCTCCTGTGAGACACGAGCGTGTAGTTGTGGCGTTTGAAGCTTGGCCCTGTGAAGGTTTTATAATAATAATAATAGTCATGGAGTCTGAAGCTTCGATTACACTTGCTGTTAGATTACTGCCTCGAGCTCCAGTTTCCCTGTGATGATGGCCTCGCCCTTGACCCGACACTTACCTGCTTTGCTGTGATCTTAGCCACTGTCATCTCGGGTATAGTGAAGGCTGCAGTCTCTGTGTGTGTGTGTGTGTGTGTGTGTGTGTGTGTGTGTGTGTGTGTGTGTGTGCATACATGTGTGAGGACAAACGCCTCTGCTGGGAAGCATGCAGGTGCACATATTAACACATGGCTGAGCTTTTGTACACATTTGTGGGTTGTATTCTTTTTTTTGATGACCTGAAGAAAATGTTATATTACTTTCTTTTATCCCTGTCTTTCATCCCACCCGCCTGATCCCTCTGAGTTGCCTCGAGCCTGCGGATTGTGCAGTGGCTTGTATTTCATAGTGGCCTTGGTGACTGTTTTCAAGATCGATGGCCGTTTTTGCTCCATTTTTGAATGATATCTAGGGGACATACAGCACATAACTTTCTGTTTTACTCTCACTGTGGTGTAATTTCACTCTTGACACACATTACAGTCAGGGTCACATCACATTTTCAGCCGGTGTTTTTCCTCATAAATTAAAGCATTCAAACCGAAATGTTCTATCGATTAATTAAACATTAAGGGATATCACTTTAACTGCAGTTTCAGTTTGCGTTTTGAATTGAGAGCATAGACAGTAAATTAACCCAGCTCTCACATGTGGCGTTCATGGTGTTTTTATTCTCATGCCCCTCATTCAGATCAGTGAGACCTCGCCAGCCACCCCTGTCGCCCTCTCTCAGCGTGAGAGCAGGGTGAAATTATGAGCAAGTATTTATTAGGATGCCTGAGCACACTGTTCATCAGCCGCACAGCAGGGGTTATTTCATTTCCCAAGTTTAGTGGAAAATTCAGTTTATTCATGTCATCCCAGATGTTTACCAATTTACTTAACATCCATAACGCATCTGCAATACCCTAAAGCAAACAAGCTCCCCGGTTAATCATAGGTTACTCACTGAGAAGCCGGTTCTGTCAGTTTCCGTGCAATATGACATAATCCTAATGTCACCCAGCCAAAGGGGCACACAGCGGAGTGTAGGAAAGTGCACGGAGCGCACACCTTTTTACTCAAAGCTCTTCAAAGGGTTGTTTCACCCACATTACAAAAAGCATATTTTCTCACTTACCTCAAGTGATATCAAGCCATGCAGGTAGCTTTGGTTTTCTTTGTCCTGGTTTTACAGTCATCTCTCTGCAATTTTACCATCCACCCTGACTCGGCGGATGTGAGTGCAATTTTGACTGTGGTGCTTACAGCACTGAAAAACTCCTCCAACTCCTGATATTTTTTATTTATTTTGTTTTTATTTTTTAACTACATTGCCACTTTCAAACAATAGTAGGCAGTTAACGTTACAGAACTGAGCCACCTCAAGATTGGGCTTAAACTCAAGTATATATACCTGTACAAAAGATGGAGTATCACCTTGCAGGAGCAGGGCATTTGTACAAATACGTCTATTTGGATATGCACACAGGTGCATGTACAGGCACATGTTCACAAACATGAGCATACATATTTCCACCTGTTTTAATCCCCCAAATTTTGCGACTAAACAGCACAATCCCCTGTGTAGCAGTTTGAGGATGTTGATTATGCTAATGACCAAATCTCACAAGGCAGCATTCATCAAGTTTGTGCTGTAAAGAGGGAGGGAGTGTTGTGAATCCAACGTCCAACACTTGCATGAGTAAACCTCACAGAAAAAAGCAACAGTTTTTTGTTTTTTTGTTTAAGTAAAATGATACCTTAGTTATATTACCCTGCTTAGTTATATTTTATGTTTAAATATACACCTGGGGTCAGGGGTTAGGGTTATCTAACTAAATGCGCATTCATTCACATACATTTCCTGAACAGAAATCTGAACATTGGATACAAGCAGTTTCAAAATTCTTGTTTCATGTCTTTACAGAGGGGATTTTTGAATCTTACTTTATCTCCCCATGAATCAGAAAATACTGTCATAAAAAGCCATAAAAAACTAAATTTTCCCCATGTTTTTAGGAATAAAATGTTACATAAATCCGAGTATGAATGATATATGATCCAGCCCCTCTCTAAAACCCTTCAGAATATAGACAGGAATCAAATTGGAAGGTTTGATGGATGCAGTAGAGATTTCTGGCTCAGAGTGTAAGAAAAAAACATTTTGAGCAAACTTCCTTGAAAGATATGTGATGTAAAATTTCATACATTTTTATTGGAAACCACTATTTACCACTACTATAAACACAATAGCTGATACAAAGGAAATGACCATGCTTGGATCCAATAACACTGTGTGGCTTTACAACGATGCCTGTGTTGACAGCGATCAACTTTTGGTGAATTTAGGAGAAATCTACAAGTGCAAAAAAAAAATAATAATAATGCAAAGTGCAGTAAAATAAACACCTCCGTGTGTTATTTGGACATTTCTTTCCACTAGTTTGAAAGAAGCAAAAAAGCCCAAAAACTCAAAATTGACTAGTGCATGGAAAAAAAAAGTCTCTCCTCAAGCTGTGTGAAGTTTACTGTGAAATAGTCAAACCCAAGACTAGATGTTTCGTTTATCATTTTATGCACATTCGGTATATTTGGCCATGTTGGGATGTTCACTATTTCTATGAATGTGATAAATATTTCATGAGTTGGTAAGGACTGACTAACCTGCAGGTTTAATGAGTTAAAATTCCCATGAGTGTGTACAATGTTCTGCTAGTTACGCACTTCTTCAAAAACAGGACACTATATATTGACTTCACTTTGGCTTTTGCAGATCAACATAAATATTCTGTATCCCCGCTGTAGACTGCGATGGGCACATACTGTATCTGGCAGTTCGGCTTGAGTAATGAGATGCAAAGCGTTAATGTACAGGACTGTGTCTTCAGATTGTCTCAGGGTGAATTTAGTTGAGGCTTTATTCATCCGGGGAATGTTTTTTTTTTTTTTTGCTGAGCAGGCATGTTCTTCTGCATACTTGTTCTTTTTCAGCTCAGCTGTACTTCGCAGTCCCAGATTCCCACACTGGGAGTTGCCCAGTGCAGCCACAGCGCTCCGCTGTCCGATGCTGAGCGGCTTCACTCGGGCAATTCACTGTCAGATTTGTTGCTTAAAAGCACCTCAGCAGCAGTTAGTGCAGTGAGGTAGAGCCTTATTCACTCACTGACAGGTTTCTCCCCGCTAGTCTGAGGGAGCCAAGAATGGTTTGTCTAGCCTGTGGGGGTAGGACAAGACAGAAAGCAAGCCTCAGCCTCCTTTTAGATTAATAATGCAGTGACACTATTCAGAGTCTCCAGGACTAATCCAAGCCCCTGAGAGCCCCACAGTATGTTGGTCCCTCCATGTAAAGGCTTTTCCTGCTGTGCCTTGTGGGCCACCGAGGTGGCTCACAGCTTCTAACATGGCACTAAAATCCCACTCTAGCCATCCCAACAGAGCGCCTGCTCTATCTGCTGTGTGCTGCGGCTGGCTGCAGAGAAGGCCTGCCACACATAGGTGTCATGATCAATATTCCTGAGCGTGCCCGCCAAGGCCCCTCTCAGATGAGGTAAAGACAGATCTAATCTGCTCTGTGTGTGTGTGTGTGTGTGTGTGTGTGTGTGTGTGTGTGTGTGTGTGTGTGTGTGTGCGCGTGTGTGTGTGTGTGTTTGAAAGAAAGAGTGTGGTGGGGGGGTGAGACAGAGCGAGTAAGCAGGAGAAAGACAGATGGAGTAAGAGTTAGATGGAGAGAGTTCGACACCGACTGAACAGCCAGGCTCCATTGGAGATAAATGTGGGGGGATGCACTCTGAATAATTTATACACGCCAAAAATAAAATCAAAAACCTTGTTCTCGCTCCTCACAGATAGATGAGTTCCTGGGGATCCCAGGAGACTCGGCAGACAAAGTAGTGAGGGTGGGGAGACTGAGCCGGGACGTGGCAGCATGCAGGTCTTACCTTTTATCCAGACACCATTAGTGCACCGTGAATCATAACTGGTTAATGAACATTTATATTTCATCACTGAATTCGCTTTGGTTCATTTGGTCTAACTGGTATGGATTTGGAGTTGAATAATAAAACAACACAGAGGCGATCATGCATGAGCATAAATTACACTAGGTGCTCACACCAAGGTATGTTTTTAATGTGTCTGCGCACAAGCAAATTATTTAAATGTCAAAAACAGCGCTTTGATATCAAGTTGATTGTTACTCAAGAGCATCTATGAAAGCAAATACTTTATTTCATAAGGCTCCTTATTTTTTGTGTTTGACCAATATCAGTTGTGTATACATCTGAATTATTTAGTGCAAATGCAGGATGAATGCAACACACAGTGGCACATAGTGGCAAACACCTAATTTAAAGGGAGGCTATATTCTGTTATTGAAATGTTGTTGCATTTTTTTAAAAGTACAAAACACAGGGAAATTTAATTATCTACATGATGGATAAATCAAACAAAATATAATCGAATAAAACAATGTGAGGCATTGGACAAAATGAATCACATTTTTAAGTGATTAAAAATGTATGTTGTGTGTGTATTTGCAAAGTGGATTCATGTATCTTTTTAAACTTTGAATGAAATTTTACACCAGCTTCATTCCACATATTAACAGTCTCTGAAAAAATAGAATAAAAAAATCTTTTTTAAACCATGTAATATAAATATCCAATGCACTCGAGGCACAAGGAGGCCCTTAGGCAACTGCAGGTCACTCAACACATATCAGCTAAGTGTATATGGGATGTCTTCTTGACCAACAACAAGCTTGATAGTCTCATGAATTTCTAACCACAGGTTCAGACCCTCTGGGCATGCCTACAAGAAATTGATCAGAGTGCTATGATTGTCCCTGCGAATCCAGAAACATATTCGTTTGACCTTGCAGAGAAATAGAAAAAAAGTCCAGTAAATCCTGTTTAACACCTCAAACTGGACCATGTTCTGCTTAGATTCCTCAAACTGTCTCATCATTGGTATATTGTAATAAATCTGGTTCTACTGAATTAATTATGCATTTATACAAAACAAAAAAAGCATAGCATACACATCCTGAACTGTCAAACTATTCCCTTAACAGACATTTATGAGGGATAATGGCTCCAAAAAAGTAATCCCAGTGGAAGCGAACGCCAGGCTTTTTTAGCTACGCCAACATTACGCTGCTGTTCAACTGAAACCCAATGAGAAGGGCAAGAAATATGAAAGGGGGACGCCAAGCTCTTGCTGCTGGCTGAAAAAATGCCAGACTTCCCCTTCTGTTTTACGCTCTTACAGGGAGCATCAGCCGAGCAGCATCAAATCCAGGGATTGTCCCCTGGCAACATGGATGTCCTGTCATCCAGCCTCAGGATTTCTCATTGTGCCCTTTAGTCACTGTCCAAATTCTCTGGTCACAAAAGGCCTGCACAGAACAACTGCGACGTGTCACAGCCGGCTCTACAGGCGGTTTGTGGTGAGACCGCTGCGGGTATCTCTCGTACCAACGCTTTCACTTACACACAGTGGAAAAATCCTGACAATCTGATGGATTATCTTTTATTGTACATTTTACCTGCAGAGCTGGGCATCCAGTGGCGTCCATCCTCATTTCTTACACATAATCTAAAGTGAATCGGCCTCCTCTTCTCTCAGCCTCTCTGTGCCTACCTGACAGAAGGGGATAACAAAACCATAGCTCTTCTCAGGGTTTATAAGATTTAAGTTGGAAAAACTTACACATTCTCATTTAGTGTTTTATTTTTCCATTTTTCTTGTGTCACAGGAACCTACTTTTCCCTTGTAAACTAGCATCAAACATACTGATCAGGCATGAACTATAAGCATTATAAACAAAATCTGTTCTTTGTGAAGATGCATTTTTCATCAAAAAATGCTCAAATAGTTTCACTTTTTCTTTAACTGATAACATGTAATTATTTCTATATGGCAACACCATGTCTTCTGAAATGCACATTTGACGCCTTCATTTACTGTAATGGTCTGTAATGGTTGTCATTTTAAATATACTTCCAAACATGTTTATTATATTTGTCAATATAATATGAATGTTACAGTAAGTGTTATTTATGTAACATCTATAAAAGAAGTAAGGACTAGACTTGGTACTTACTACTTGGAACACCATCAATGATAAATTCTTAAACTCCAACTCTGCTCAGAAATAAATCAAGACAATATTTATGAGGAGAAGCAATATTTTAATCAAACAGAATTTGGCTCCACGGTCAATATTCATTCAATGTTGCAACAGTTTAGTTCCAACGAAAATACTCCACCATCATATGTCAATGTTTTTTTCAGTGCACATGAAAAAATGGGCGTTCAAACATAAAGCTAATCACACAGTGTAGTGTTTGAGCTCTGCAGTAGCTACACTACACTATCAAGGCGAGCTGGGAGTCAAGTACGTAGAGAACATGTTTGTCCTGATTGATTTGCATATTTATAGCAGACTAGAAAAATGCTCTTAAAACTGAGCAGGAAAAAAGATGAGACAGGTTAAAAAGGGGTTCAAATACCAGATCCCTAATTGATTCAAAACTTAACCTTAGGGTCCACACACACACACAGGTCCACACACACACACACACACACACACACACACACACACACACACACACACACACACACACACATTCACACATTCACACATACTCACACATACTCACACATAGATGCAGGTAAACAAAAGTATGCAGACCATAAAATCCAGCAATTAATGCAAAAGTAGTAGGAAAAAAAAACATAACAGGACCATCAGTCTCTCGCCTTGTTAGTGGTCCCATAAGGATACAATGCTCATTACACACCACAGGACTAAACTGATGGTGGATAAAAAATTATTTTTTGATCTTTACCACTACAGGAGCAAAAAAAAAACATAATTGTGGCCTGAGGGGGGCTGATAGAGGAACGGCCATGTGATGTTCCATAAATGAAAGGGTTTGTCGTCTGATCGTTTCAGGACAACTCTCGCTCACATACAGCTCTCAGCCTCAGCTGTGCTTGGAGTTGAACACACAGAGGGCACAGTAACATATCTGTATCTACGAGCTGTTGAGATCTGGACCAAAATTCTGGACCAATTCTAACCAACTTAGGAAAAACCGGTTAAAGAAAATGTCATCAGCTGGTCAAAAATGGTCACATCTTTGGGCTCCATCTTTGTGTTGAATTTACAGCAGCTGCATGTGGTTGTGGAAAACCATATTGGATGAGGAAGATTATCAGGGGTAAAAAGAAGACAAATTTTATTGCGTGAGCCGTGGACAAATTGAGCTGCTCGCATGACTTGACTGACTTGGTACACATTTAATAAACCATTTTTATGGAGCAGAGGTAATGTCTGTATCTCTGGTCTTCAGATTTATTATATTGAACTGCATGGTTCTGCCGCCTGAAGATAGGTTGCAATTTAGATGAGTGCTAGTCCAGACAGAATTACAATAACTGGTAAGAGGATAAAATGGTAAAATATGGGAAAATTGTCTCTCTTGTTATTAGGATGATAACATTTTCCAATTATTTAGCTTCAGCTGACATCACAAACCCGACTACCTCATAAGTGATATCATTACTATCACTTTCGGTTATTACTAAATCCAGGTACAATTTGTGGGAGTGTGAGGAATTTTATTTTATTTCTTTTATGTACTACCCTAATATATATATATGTGTGTGTATATATATGTATGTATGTATGTGACACTTTTACACACCGGGTCAGAGTTCAAATTGACTGAACTGATGCAGAAATGCCTCAAGGCCACTGCAGGCTGGCTTCAAGAGGGTCACCAAAGAGATTCGAAGGAAACAGAAAGCAACAGACCGCCAGTGGTAAGGTTCGTGTCAGGGAGCACATCCTTTGAACATTTCCTAATAATTCACTCCCATATTCAGGCAAATCTGTGCATATTGGAACTGCCTCGCAAAAACCCTGGAGTGATGTCAGACGTGTAGCAGACATACAAGGAGCACAATTAACGCTCTTAAACAGTCATTCGTCTTCCAATTACCTGTGGAATTTACAAGCTACACATCAAATTTGTCTTGATATTTTGATGTGGCACATCCACCAGAGAGGTGGTGGGAAATTAAGATGAATTCAGCAACAAGAAAACCAATAAACGCCGCCGTGAAGTTCCCCCATCTTCCTTCTCACATTTCGAGGTGTGAAGACGTTCCCTGTGGGCTACAAGACAACACTGATTATCCAACAAATCATGTGAACCTGGGTGATTAGGGATATCAGGTTACTGTGAACAATATGAAAGCTTTAATTGAGCTCTTACCTCCATGTGGATATTCACAGTAATCAGGTGCAGTTTCCCCACGTGTCAGGTGCAGGGTTTGACCGCCCCCCCCCCCCCCCCCCCGCCCCCCCCTCACAGAATCTGTATCACATTAGACAGTTTTCCCTTTAGCCTTAATGGGTCACTGAGTCATTTAAATTTACAGATTTTCAATATTGGATTTTTGTCCCTAAAGGAAAAAGGAAAATAATGATTTATTGCAGTGAGGGTTTTAACTGCTGCCTCTACTAGAATCCACTGAAACTAGACCAGTGGCAGAGTCTCACTGAGGCCCTGGCTGTCTTTGACAACACTGAAGGAGTCCTCTCTAAAAGCACCAACATCTGCTTTCTCAGGACTGTTTTTATAAAGTCTACTTTAGAGAAATGTGCTCTAAAAAAAATCACACGATAGGTGAAAGAATTAGTCTGAAATGTCCTTCACGTGGACATTTTTTATTTTTCTTTTTTTTCTGTCAGCCCCTCCATCTCCTCACCCCCTCCTCGCTCTTGCTGGGATCTGCTGAGTGTGGGGGCACACATGTTTTCTGCTTACAAGTGGGAATCCAATTATTTCATCTGATGCTCAAGTGCTGACTTCACAGAGACACAGAGCGGCTGGTCGCCTGCTGGACCCCCAGCCCTGGGGACACAGGGGAGTCCGCCTGCTGGGGGCATGGCCCTGAGGTGTGTGTGTGCAAGTCGGTGAGTTCTCGTGTTAGCTGCATTGTGGGGACAAGAAGTGGTTCACACAGTCACATTTTGAGGACTCAACTCTCGTTGAACTGTTTACATTTGCCGTAGAAACCTCCTCGTGTCATGATGTTGTGGTTTGTTGTACTCTCCTCTCTCGGATGCAATGACTGAAGTAGTGTTTTGTTGTTAAACTTCCACAAATCCTCTTAGAGCTGAGGTCAAGGTGGAGATTGTTAAAGTGCCTGCCTTTGATTGCAGAGATAAATGTTCTTAATTCATTAGCTGGTTACTTGGTTTACCTGCTGTCTGGTGCCGGGCAGGTACAGTAGTGTACAGAGTGTTTTTTGGTAAAAACTGTGCGTCAAAACAAGGCTGATGAGAGGAGTGACACTCAACCAGAACAGCAAAGTTGCCAAAAAAAACCAAAACAGTGAGCTGAAAGATGCTAAAACAGTCTGGGAGAAATTGCAGACTCAGACAATGGTTCTCACTGCTGTGTAACTTATTTGCTGTTATGTTAGGAAGGAAGAAGAGTAGTCAGTGTTTGCAATGTAGTGCTTAAGGTTGAAGTGATAGTTCAGGTTATTTGATGTGGCGTTGTGTGAGGTTATACATAGTCAGTGTATTACCTGCGGTAGAGTTGCATCAGCTCGCTCTCGGTTTAGAGACGTAGTCCCGACACAGAAGCTGAGCAAAGTGCTGCTGTGGACAGGGTCAGCTGTAAATGTGTTTTTAGCCACTTTACAAAAATGCCCACAGAAAAAAGCCAATATCAGTTGTGTAGTTTAGGCTTTGCTTTAGTTTGCATACTTTCATCGTTTTATCTTGCTGTCAAACAGTCCTTTTCCTTTGGATTTCAATTTTCTACGCTTAGCTTGATCTGCAGCATGATACAATGTGCGCTGTAGCTGCGTTTGTGTGTAGTAATACAGTAGTTCAACAATATAAGTACCTCACACAGCCCCATGTCAAATAGCCCAAACTATCTCTTTAATGTAATTTTATGTACACATATGTACTCTGTAAATATTTAAATGCTTTACACTTGAAAGTAATTAGAGTGTTTGAATAAAGAGTTTCAGGTGTGTAAGCGAGCAGAGTATTTTTGCTAAATACGGACCACCACTCACTTGTACATGAGGCTGTTTGTTGGCTGGGCTGGTTGAAAGTTAGATGACTCATATGTACAATAACACAGCGTGTGTTTATTTCTGTGTAAAGGTCTGCATCTGTTTTGGGGGGGGTCACAGGCGACGCCTGCAATGTGGGAATGGTACGGTTCATTAAATCAAACCTACAGAAGTCAATGCTGAAGAGGTGTGATAACACACACCCGTGCTGTATGAATCATACATCATCTTGAGGGTTACTGTATAGGTTATGGAATTACCAGCTGTCTGCCTGTTAATAGCTTCCCACATAAGTGGTTGGGTATTACATTTAGGATGTAGCAAAATGCTTGTGGTTATGAAAGATTTAATGAAAAGTTATTTTCCAGAATATGTATTATTAATACTAAGCTGCAGATGTGGATATGAAACACATCTTCTCCACTTTGCCTGAGCTGCTGTAATCTACCTGTCCTTCCAGTTTGCTCAACCTCTTACAATCTTCCCCCCCGCCCCCGATTTCTCTCGTGTGTAGTGAAAGTGTTTGACTTTGTCCGACCATATCTCATAGAAAGATAAGGCGAGTGCAAGTCAAAGAGCAACCTTTAGTCCACAGACAGGACCTTCATGGCAATTCTGACGTCCATGAAAACTGAGGCTGATTAAGTCTCTTTTGTTCAGGCTCTTTAAACTCAGAGGAGTGTTGGCTGCCACAGTGTTATGTCGTCCTATAAAGGCTCTTCCCACACGACTGTTTTCATTTGTTGTGTCCGATTACACCTCTTCTTCTCTTGACTGTGGGAACATTTTAACACCGTGGTTGATTGACATTTCCCTCACACTCTGTTAGCTGTGTTGCACCTCTCAGGGCAGGGGCACTTGCAACCATTTGTTACACTATAACACTGGATATCTCACTGCATTTAACTCTGTGTTCCACCTATTGGATTTCAGAAAACCTAGTGGATTTCTGCCTGGCAGAAAACAAGCGTGCTAGTTAGTTAGAAATGGAAGAATCAGCTTCAACACAGGAAAATAAAACACCATTAAAAGGGAGAGGAGATCGTTTCAACACGGCAGCACTGTGGACAGACTTCTCTACCAGAGGGAGCCTGGTGGACAGAGTCAGTTTATCAGGGAGATGGGCTACATCTTTCTTTTACCAGTTTTAAGTTAAGGAACTTTCCAATTATAACTCAAGAGTTGTTAGTTTTATAGGATGATGCTTGACTTCAGGGGGAAAAAATACAGTGCTTATTAGTTATTTATCAGTTTCATTTCTTTCTAATTCCTTGTTAACTGCTCAGTATTTTGTACAGCAAAGTTACTGGTTTGGTTTTTAGGTTTGCTTGTATTTGATTAATATTTGCTGCACCGTGTTTTTTTTTTCAGGTTGGGTTTTGCTTTAATTTCACATTTTTCTGGTTCAAATGTTGTTGGTTTTTTTTCAAATTGTGTCTCAGGTGGTGTCTCATCTTTGTTGTATTTTCAGCCTGGGTTATAATATATTATCATTATTTTTTTTTATTATATTATTATTTACTCTCTGTTTCATCCTCACTTTAACCATCACTCTTATTTTGGCTTTTTAAATTGATACATATACACAGTGGTTCATACACACAGCCAGTCTCTTTTCTGTGGATAAATGTGGTGAATAGATGTTGGCAGAACAATGGTAAAAGCCAAAGTTATTGTCCAGCCTGACAGAAGAGTTGTGAGAGCCTCTGGTGGCTCCTCCATCTCCCTGTTAAAGATGGATGACCACGGTTGATGAGTGGGGTCTGTCAGACATGGTGGAGGAGCCTGATGAAAAGTTAACTTCTCTCAGAGCAGTTAAGCTCTTGGGAAGTTGGTGTCACACCAAAAGATGAAGTAAGAGGTGGACTGCTGATTGGCTGTCGCAGCGTCTCCGTCACCGAGCGCTGCAGCGACGGCGTCGTGACCGGTACAGTTAGAGTAGACGACGAGCAGAGTCACCAGTGGAGAGTGGTTAGTGAGAGATGAGGAGGACACAGCTCAGGGGGGGTGGAGGTCCCTCAGGTTTAGATTGGTGATGATAAATGAGGATTTGCTGCGACTCGGTCTGAACACCAGTGGAAACACAGTGGAAATCATTGATCTCTTCACCGTGTTTGACAGAAGCGTTTAAGTTTGTCCTGCAGAGCTTAATCAGAGCAGGACCTGAGGACCCAGCCTCTCTGCTGTGGTTTCCATCCTGGGGTTTGGGACCCCCTGAGGGCTCATGAGATTACCTAAATAAGAAAGAAAAAAATACACAAATTAGGTTTGTTTTTTCATGTGAAATACTGAAGATGTTCACAGCTCAGCAACAGGATGTGAACAACTGCTTTAAGAGGTCAGAGGATAAATCTGACAAAATGATTAATTATCATTTTCTCTCATATGTGCTTTTATTTTGTGAAATATTAGATAGTTTTAAATGCTCAAGCCTCTAAAAAGTATTGAAATAAAACAATGCGGTAAGGTAACGTCACTCTATGGTG
This sequence comes from Trachinotus anak, assembly GCF_046630095.1. Taxonomy (NCBI): domain Eukaryota; kingdom Metazoa; phylum Chordata; class Actinopteri; order Carangiformes; family Carangidae; genus Trachinotus; species Trachinotus anak. Next base: position 1,324,372 of record NW_027273882.1, on the reverse strand, counting down.
ATCTGTTCGGCACTCAACAACATGGAAATGTGCAAAAGCTCGCTTATGGCTGATGTACATTTAATACGTTGGCATGTTGGGGCCGATAAACACAGTCTAGCTGTCAAATTAATGCAAATGATGTGAGGAAAGCCATGAAGTAATATTTTGAGGCAAAATGTTTATCTTTGCATTATTCCCTTGAATGTAACACATGGGAATAAACACAGTAATGATGTAAGGGTTGAGTTCAAGTCGTAGTAAATAACAGAATTACATTCTGCTTGCAGCTGCCACTTCTTGGCTTGCCTGCACCAGATATGTGTTTCAGGGTAGTCATCCGTGCCGAGAGGCTCAATGCACCTTCCAGTTCTATATAGCTATGACCTTAGAAGTCAAACAGCTAGGCGATCCGTAAAAATAGATTTGATTCTTGTTTTTTTTTCTCTGCACATACCACCACAGATCAGCGCTGCATCCTTTCTGCTTCAGCCACCGCCCGCTTCCCAGCAATTTTAAGTCCCTCCACCTTCTAAGCCTCTTCCTGTATTAGGATTTAGATTTATGTGAATTCAGCATGTTGCGTCTATTCACTATGAGTATATATATCCATTTAACTGTTGTGGATGTTTACGAGCAGTGAGGGGTGGGGGGGGTGGAGTGGGGGGGTGGGGGTGGGGGGGGGGGGTAAGCTCAGAGGACTTGCAGTATCACGGGAATAGAGTCTTGCAGCAAAATAAATACATGTTATCGCAGAAACAATTGAAGTCGATAGACCCAGAGCAGTCCTTCTCTGCTTTCATATCAGATAAGGCTTTTTATGTGTCTGTATTTTCCCCTCTCACTATAGCTTTTCATTAATTTATTGAGTTTTTTTTTTCCCCATGTCACCTTTTGGAAGGCCTTTGACACTGTTTATGAGATGAAGGGCTTTACACATAAACTTTACTGACATTATCTGTGCTTGTCGAGGTGAACGCAACAGCATCGCATCGCTGCACCTCTCACAGAGTGGGATCATTCAAATTAAGCAGGAAGGCATTCGTTTGACTTTGCCAGTGTTTCTTCGTCCACGCAGTGTGTATGTGTGTGTGTGTGTTTGTGTGTTTTGTTTTTTTTATAGCGGTACACACATGATCTCGTGCTCCTTCTACTGTCACTCACCTGAAACTCGCAGGAAGAGATGGAGGCCTCCACCAGGAAATAATCCCTCATAAACATGTTGCCTCTCAAAACTTGTCACATCCATATTTTTATATTTGGGCCATCTTTGTAGCTGAGACAGCAGTTAACTTCAAGAAATGTTTGACAGCGTGAAGTCAGTTTTTTGAAAAGCAAGAAATAGAAATGCCATAAAATGTAATGCATTTCACACTGACACAGGGATCGTGACATAAGGTACATGTGATTAAATAAGAAGAACACGTTGATGGAAGCATCAGTCCAGACTCTGTTTTGCTGTTCTCTTGGTCCGCGGCTGTATTCAAATGTTAACATTCATCAGTTGTGTTTTGAAGTTCTGTCCCGCAGTCAGAAATGTGAAATCTGTTTTTCCGGCGTGGTTCTGACAGTTGGAGAGTTGTGAAGTCTGATATGAAAAATCTGGAGTCTTTCCACGACAGATCCCCAAGAAATGTTTTCTGTGTGTTCTGGCTCAGCAAGATATACAACCAGGAACTCTGTGCTCAGACCCAAAGCAATAATATCCTCTGTGAGATCACACTGATCACTGAACACGGTGCTGGCTGGGACACATTCTGAGCTTAGACCAGAACCAGACTCAGGAGGAACAGCGACAGAAAGGCCAGATGAACCTCGTGCAAGCATTTTTTTTTAGTATTTTCAGTGTGTGCTCATTTATTCCTCTATTAAATGGAAATATTTTTTTTTACTTTTTATCTGACAGCTGTAGTTACTCGATACTTTGCAGATAAAGATTTCAGATGAAAAACACATGATGAGCTTTTAAATTTCATTTACTTCATAGATTAAATGACCTAAAATCATAAAAAGTAGTGAAAGCAGCTGAAAGCTTTAGTTCATTCTTGATCATGGAAACTCTAATATGGCAAAACACAACCTCAGCTCAAGGTCCACTGAGCAGCGTTTTACACAGCTTTCAGCTGCATGTCACAGATCCTCTTTAATGTATTACAAAATCTAAACTCAATGTCCACTTACCAGCTACATAAAACAAGTATGAAAAGCACAGATCAAAACACAAATACAGAAATCTCTCGTGTAAGCTCATGACTGTGTGTTCGTGTAGGACCCTTATAATCAGAGACTGATGAGGAAAACATTTAAGCTCGGCTCCACCTGGACCAGCTGCAAAATGAAGCTGTTGTTTACACATTAAGGCATCAGTTATGTAACAGCCTCCTTCATAAAGTACAATACCTTTATATATTTTGTTGCAGACACTTTTACTAAAATAGAAAAATAGATGCAAGGCTTTTACTTCTATATCTATGTCTACTTTAGCTCAAGCTAAGGATTTGAATATTTCCTCAGCGCACACGTACGCAGGTGATCTCGCTGTGTGCCAATCTCTCCCTGTGGAGGTGGCTGAGAAGGGAAGAGGCTCCAGCTGCAGCAGCAGCAAAGTGTGGGAGTGAACTGTTCACTCCCACACTTATCAGAAACTGAAAGGCTGCAATGTTCACCTCTCAGGTGTACGCACAGGTATTTCCACCCGGCTGCTTTCCGTCTGTCGTGCGTGACAGGTGCTCAGACGCTGGCTCATAATGACATGGTTGTAGGGCCTGAGCAGGTGACAGAGAATGACGGCCAATCTATCGCTCATCTGTCCCCCCCACCACCCCCAACCCTCTTTCATACACACAAACACATGCACACGTGTCCTCTTCACTGTTTTCTTCACCCAATCATCTCAAGTGCACCACGCTCTCAGATTTGTTCCTTGTGCCTCCTCCTTCTCCTCTTCCTCCTCCTCCTCCTCCTTATCCTGCTACAACCAAGGTGGCTGCAGGATGAGACTCATGATGTTGCTTTATGGCACATAAATCAGCGAGAATATTACAATGAAATCTGTAGGTTCTTGTAAGTAATTTCACATCGGAGTGATTTATAACACAGCGGTGGATTGAGACAGATACCTGGAGGTTCGCAGCAGAGGGTGTCCTGGTGTGCTGTGAATATACAGTACATAAATATAGAGTAGCAAAACGGGAAGAAGGCACTTGTCCCAGAAGTGTGTTGCCCAACTGTTAATTAGCATTTGAAAGATTTCTTTATATAGAAATTTTAATGTTTTCTAACATCGCAGCATGGGAGTCTCAAGGGGAATTCAGCAACACCATAGGATTATGTTAAAGCCATCTAAGTATTTCATCTTCATTTCTGAGAAGTCATCTATTCTAGTCTGGCAATGACTGTAAATGCAGCATCCACAGTAGCCATTTGTATGGTAATTCCTCATTGTTGCAGTTGGAACCAAAACACTGCATTAGATTTTTTAGATTGACCAAACAATCACACACAATCCTAAAGTGCACCGATTGAAACTGCTAATGTGTTATCAGGTTTCTACAAAGTGTAATCTCGAACTTAGTGGCCCAATCAACCGTACATTAGGTTCAATTTGATGTTTTATAACGAAAATGCTCCTTGTGGGTCACAATTTGTGTATTTCAATTATGTAATAGTTGGACATTTTGGGAAGCAGGCGTTAAGTATATAGCTAAGGCTAGGGTTAGCTTAGGTTAGACTGGAAAGAAGGGGAAACAGCTAGCTAATAATTAATAGCTAGATTAATAATTAAAACTTTATGTCTCGTTTGTTTAATGTAATAGCCAGGAAGTCATTATATAAACTGTCTACCCTTACAGATCTAACAACTGGGAAATTGTGTGAGCTTTAGTGGTGTAGGGTAACTTTGGTTTTAGCCAGGTTAGCTGCACCAGGCTAACGTAATCACCTCCAGGATTCAACTTGACATGACATGACAGTGATATCAGTCTTCTTATCAAACCCTCAGTAAGACAGCACATTAATGTGTTTCCCAAAATGTCAAGCTTTCCCTGGATTTTTTTTTTTTTAATGTAGCCTACACAGGCTTTAAAGCATTTTTTTTGTTCATCTTTTGTACTGACGATTCGGCTGTGATAAACCAAAAGTCGGCCACCTTACATCGTCGTCGTGAAAAATGACTTTTACCTGCAGAACCTTGGATGCCTGAAATAACTGCACCCTCTTTGTTACTCTTGGATGTATTCCTTGACAACACGCTTTTTTTTTTTTTTTATTCTCTCTCATTTGATGAGGATGTAATTCTATGAGGAAGAATCCAGTTCTCTCTCTATATATATATCTGGTGTTTGGTATTTGTGTGTGCATCCATGCATGCTTGTGGGTGTGATCTTATCAGTCAACGGAAGCAGCCCGACACTTCAGAGGAACTCCCTGTGCTGATAATCCTTCACGGCCTGAGAACAAATCCTGGATAAAGTTGGCTCTAACCCCCAGCCTACGTTAACCAAAGGTACAGGGAAAGACAAACTGCTTGGCCAGACCACAGCCACGGATCACATTTTACATTTCAAACACAGACATCCCAGACGCCGGCATGAGGAACACTGTTTGCTGTCAGACCTTGCTAAGTTATGGCTGGGGGCGGGGGGGGTGGTAATGAAAACCCTGGCGATGGCCGACGCTTGGGTGAATGGAGGTTTCCTGCGCTTTGGTGCGTTTCATCCAGAGTAATGAAAATTAGGTCCCTCAACACCAAAATGACCCCAAAGATGAGACAACCCTTTATCTTCCCTTTTTCATCCGACAAGGATTATTGATTCATGAATGTAAATGATCGTTCACAGTTTGATGTGCCCTTGAAGGTAGTCTCTCTCTCTTCATCCTTTGAATCTTTTATCGAGCCCATGTTAGCTGCAGTTGGCTAAAAGTAAGCATGATGCTGAGGGTTGGGTTGGGGGGAGTAGGGTGGGGTAGGGTGTCTTCATATTCTGCAATATTCATACCCTCCTGTATTATTTCAGCTTTTTTCCACCTCGGTAGTAATTCCACTTTTGCTTTAAATGACAGTGGGAGCTGGTTCCTCCCTGGCAGCTCTGCAGTGTTGATAGACATCAATGAATCGTTTTTTTTTTTGTTTTTTTTTTTTGTGCAGCCATGGACTAATCTCCTAATAATGAAGCCCATCTGTGGCAGTGACAATAAGTACCAGCACCTTCACTTTGATACTCAATCTCGGTTGACACAGACGGCATCATATTGCTGGACTAATCCACTGTCCGATGTCACGGCATCCTAAATCTAATTTACCATTCCATTTGGGGCCCAGATATTGCTGTTGCCAGTACACCTGTTGATTACTAACACTGCTCTCCTCATGCACCCACCTGACGGTACACACACATGCTCACACATACACACACACACACACACACACACACACACACACCCCTGCCGCCTGCTCTCCCTAAAATGGTTTCTCCCACATAGTTTCCATAGCAACAGTCCAGTTTTAGTGTTCTTTTGTTTTTCCACAGATGAAGAGTGGCTAATTTTTCAGAATGAGGGTCTTTGATGATAAAGAAAGCTAGGTTGTGAGATTTACATAATGAATGGATGCCACGCTAGATCAGTCACCACCTAGCACTGATGATTGCTTTTTGATGAATTTCTTTCCTCCCTGTCCTTAGGTACCTCAGCTGCGGCAGCCCATTGTGTCCAAAAAGAGCAACGCTCACATTCATCTATTTAGGTCACTCTTTGTCTCTTTGTGCCACCGTAGCCTTAAAATTGTAGTCAAATTGCAAATACCCCGAGGGCAAATGTCAGAGTGTCACTAGAAGCCGTACACCATGGTCTTCATAAGAGGAAATGGCCCCATAAGTTTCTGTTTCCGTGTGAAGTAGTGCTTTTGAGGTCACATAGGCAGACTTTGTACCTTGGGCTAAACTTAACACTTCATGCTAACCTTTTTCTCAGGCCTTGAACTCCCTCTCACATTTCCCTTTTCTCATCTGCCTCCTGCCAAGCGCAAAGAGTGCGTTTGAGTGCATTTCTGTGTGTGTGTGTGAACATGTGTACATTCATATATGTTTGTGTGCATGGGGTGGGCGCTGTCCGGAGAATGGGGGACTTTAATCACACTCTGACAGAAGTGTGTGGTATTGATTTGTGGCTGTTTTGTGAGCACTGCTCCGGACCCTATGGGAGGGACATAAACCTCTCTATCAAAGTGATGTCCCCACAGGGGTTGCACTGCACAAACATACTACATCCCATTTGTGTGTGTAAGAGCATATGTGTGTGCGTGTTTGGGAGGAAAAGGGGGTGGGGGTACAAAGGTGAACCCAAGGTACTCGTTAAACCACTCCAGCACTCACAGGGGAAATGTATAGTTCTCTGCAGATGGAAATGGTCGATTCCACCCCCGGAGAAAGCAAACCTTATAAATAAACAAAATTGGGATGAGGTTCGCGTTTCGGGGCACAAAACATTGCCGCATTAGTTAGGTTGCACTGTAACACATCTAGGGAGTGGGTTTCCTCACAAGCAAGCATCCCGAATCTTTTGGCCTGGTGTATCCTCGCTTTGATAAAAGATTTCCCCTTGCTCCAGTCAGATGGCTGAAATTACATGACCCCTAACGTGAACTGGTGCCAGTGTGATCCGATGCTTCTCTGTAGCACTGTCTCTTCTGCCTTTGTCTTCTCCAGTTCGCCACCCTTTCATACACACCCAGACAACGCGCACACACTTTCCAGTCACTCTCTAGTTGTGCTCGCCTCAGCAGCCAGGGGGGCTGGAAATAAGAGCACAAAAGTGAGACCCATCCTTCCTTCACCTCCTCACTGCCAAATGGATGAGAGAAAGGGACTGTGTTTACTGCCATGGCTAATATCCTCGTTAACACTAATCTGTGGGGAGTGTGAGAGACAGAGCGAAGGAGGGAGGCTGCTCAGGAGAGAGAAAGAGAATGGACGTATGGCTGAGGAGTGAAAGGGACTATGGGGAAAGAGTGAAAAAGAGAGCCAGACAGTGAATGACCAATGGACTTGTTTCGGCACTTGATAGCTTCCCTGATGGACTGTGATTGGCTGAGTAACCTCTTCCACTTCAGGCTGGCTATACTGCACACTCCCCTACTGTATATTCAACACAAACACACACACCAGCATGCAGATTCCCACATACATGCAAACAAATGTGCTCATTAACAAATCAGTGAAGCGGGCAGGCATCCACATATAATCTATTTCTTCATTAGACACACAGCCGGTGGATCATTACACTAAGTACGCTCTCTGACAAGCTTGAACCTTGAACAACAGCGAACCCTGAGTGGTGCAGTTCCATGCAACATTCAGGTGTCCGTGCTTCGGTCCAGAAACACAGTCTCCGGGTTTAGTTTTGTGGCCTGAAATAAAAGCAAGCACTCTGTTGGTGCAGAGTGTAAAGATGCATCTGACAGTTGGGATTTAATAGGACACATTAAAACAGGACTTTTAATTTGGCTGAGGTTTGTTTTGCTGTAGGAAGTAGTTCTTTCTGTAAAATGCCTCCGTTAATCAGATAGTTAAAGTCCTCAGTTTATATTGGATAAGTCCAATTCAAAGATGTAAGACGGCTCATAAATGTATATCTCTGATGGCTACAACTGTTTATATTGACAAATAACACACAGCCTGAAGAGTGTTTTGCAGCAACTGTGTTATTTAGTTTCTGCTCTAAGGGGTTTTTTCACATTATGTGATGCCTAATTCTACCTCAGCTGTTCTTAAGCTGCGCTAAAACAGGCTCTCTCACGGCTCATTGCTCAGTTAAAATGATAAATGACATAAACCAAAATGAGCAATACTTAAAAACTACTCCAAACACAGATGGAACCGCACAGGCCCAAGCTTATAATTTCTTGATGCTCTGCAGTACTCAGACTAGTGCTGAACGTCAAACTGTGCATCGATATGGAGGCAGAACGTCAGCAGGGATGAGAACAGTTTGGCTGTGAACTTGACTGGTCCTCCGTCTTCAGCCATTTCTCAAACACAGCCAAACATTTTGTTTTCATTGTCTCCCATTCCTGATCGCATCACTCCTGTCAAAGCAGAAAGCTGCTTTTCTTTCAGCTATCATCCCCACAGATCCATGTCACAATTTCAAATAATAAATTGAGGACTTGGACAGAAAATGTCCCCATGCAGCCGTGTACAATCATAATGTCAACATGACTGTGCCCATCTATTGCATTCTCCACTGTAAAATTCACAAGCAGTGCCCACACGCTGGATCCACTTCTAACAGCTCCAACTTGAACTTTGACAACATGTTCGCCGGTAAAATAACAGAACAAACATTAGTCACACATCACTGCCAGAGCCTCCTCATTTGCTTTGTCATGTTGTTATTGTTGTTATTACTTCTGAGTGGCAGAGGTGTAATGACCTGGAGGTTGTTAACACTGAACTACGGTTGTGTTTTATGGTCACAAATGCTGTCAGATTTATATCGTTCTGCATTTAAGGTCACGTGTGATAAATCCCAAGGACAAAGGTGGAAATGTGATTGCGAGGTTGTAAAACACTCGACGCTGTGCTTTTGTTTGCATGTGTTTGCTTACCGGGTTGTTGATGGAGGCTCAGGTAGAGGGCGAGGGGTGCAAGAGCCACAGAGTGTTTACTAATTAGATGTGTGCTGTGACATTTGGAATTTTAGCTCTTTTTTAGGATAAAATACAAGACATTTGTGATGCAGGAAAAACAGCTACCCACTGCTCTGCTGCTGCTAAAACCTCGGTCGTGGCCAACATTGGAATGACCTGCGTGGTAAAAGCCTCATGAAGCCTGTAAACACTAATTATTTTGTTAATGATTGAGACATCAGAAATGGTTGTGGCTTGAGGAGTCCAATTGACTGTTTGCTTAACCCCTCCCCCGTATAGTGACTGTCCAAGCACTGGCAACCATAAACACACACAACAGGCGCATCAAGCTTTTGGGGTCAACATGTCAAAGTGGTATGTACAGTATGGGACACTGATAAGAGCACAACTTGACATCTAAAAAGACAGAATGATGCTCCTGGATACCAAACGCTTAGTCCTCATCCTGGAAGCCTGTTCTCTAGTAACAGTAAGACATAGCTTTTGAAAATGCTAGCAACATAGCTTCTTAAATTTGCGTGGCTTGTCCAGGTATGTTTCTCTAAGTTATAGTTAGCATCTGATGACGTAACAGTTTGATCTGATGACATTCTTCTTAACCAGCCCTACCCTGCAAATCCATCCCCTCAGCTGGAGAAGGTGCTGACGTTTTACTCAGGACTGGTAGACTTTAGCTTGTTTTTGTTGCATCACTGCTACACTGAGTTAGCATAATATCATGTATGTAACTGTCAAAAGCAAACTAAAGCCAAGAACAGAAGAGGAAACGGGATTATCAGTGTGTTTGTATGCTGTTAATGATAGCATACCCAACTAGCTAGCAAACTGCCTTCGGTACTTGCATTACTTCCATGGCCGAATGGAAGCATTTCATTGGTTAGACAAGACTATGTTTGAAATTACAGGACTAGAAAGTAGTTTTATTTAGCTTTTAATTGAACCTGTTCCAGAAATTACTATTAATTTTGAATTACAAATCTGCCACCTTCAGTGTAATGTGTGGATGCAGACACAGGGCAGGGTTTAGCTGACTGTCACTTCTTTCTTATCGACTGTTTGGAAAAAGTCTCTGGTCTGTTGGAAAAATGGATCGGTCGTCTTGTGTGTGTGTGACTTGTGGTCATGTTGGAGAATTGAAAGCCTTTGTTATCAGCTGACCCTTTTAGAAGATTCACCATGAGCTCATCTTGACGAACAATTGTTTCTTTTACTTATCAGCACATTTACATTAGTGAGTTAGTCAATAAATCTATGGTTGTGTACTCAAACGTCACCGTGCCATACAATCCATCTGTTCCCTATTCATTTCATATTCACTTGTTATTTTTATCCCATGTTGGGGAGCGTTCGATTTCATGTCTCTCACTGATTTATGTTTAATGAACATCATTGATTTATCCTTATCAAATCTTCATTAATCACCATGAACTGACTGTCTCAGCGTGTGTTCATCACGGTTCCTCCACTGAAACATGGTCAGTGGAGGAAATGGATAAAGAATATTTAAATAAACCTTATGGCGTATCCATTATTGGTCATTCAAATCATGTCTTCGTTCTGGTCTCAGTGCCATCAAGGGGTTCAAAATGGAGGTTTGTCCAGCTGTGTGCACTTGCACTGGCTTCACATCATCAACACTGGCATTACAGAGTATGTCTTGTTTTAAAGCATGTGTGGCTGCAGTGTGGCTGAAAAGCCAGCAGACCACAATCACTCTCTGGCTCTTAACAGTGTTTCTCATGCTGCTCCTCTGGGGTGAGAGGCACTCGCAGAATGTGTATTAAGCTCCATCTCTTATACTCTGCATGCTCCAGCACCGGGAGGATGGGGCGAGCATCAGCGCCAGGACTGAGTCAATATTAATCTGCCAATATGAAAGACTGGATTATCACTGAGGTCGATTGCCCAGGCCTGATGTTAGAGAAGCGTATAATGGAGGGGGGAGTCGGAAGGAGGGAGGACGAAATGGACGGGGCTGGTTGAGGGCAGGGAGAGAGATAGAAAACTTCCATTGCTTCTGCATGGTAAACCATGTCACATGTCTTGCAAGTGAAGCGCCCTGAAATTGATTTGAATCAAGAGGAAAGAGTTACAGCAGAGGGCAGAATTACAGGAAGGGGAGGGGGGAATATGAGGAGGGAGCCAAGGACACTGGAAAGGTGGCTGTCATAGCATGAGCCCATCTGCTGGGTATCAGTGTGTATACATTACTTATGTACTGTAGGTGTGTGTGTGTGTGTGTGTGTGTGTGTGGGGGGGGGGAAGGTTGAGGAGGACAAAACATAATGTTGGCCTCAAGGCTTGAAGAAAACAAGCAGTCAGTTAGCGGCTTAGTCTCCAAAGAAGAACTTGGAGGTGAAATTAAACTTTTTGTGAGGTTTTTAAAACCAGTCTTGCCAAGAGCTTCGGCCATCATTGTATTTACAAGACGAGAGGTTATATTATGTCCTCCGAGCAGCGCTACTGTACACAGCAGTGACATGGTAAGTGATGACACAGTGCGATCAAGCTGGGACGCAAAACAGGATGATTGTTTTTCACCACTGAGGACAGCTCTTGGGGAGTTGATGCTGAACTTGTAACACTTCCTCTAGACTTGTAAGTAAACAGCTGTTAATGCTAATGATGGCTATGTAGCAATAGCTAAACAAAGGTCCTTTAAACTGCTTTGTGCATTGTTCAACATAAACGTGTAAAAGATTTACTCATATTTTTTCTTTCAGTATTTAACTTAAAGTGGCTATAATCCATATTTTTGTAATAACCATGGGTCATGTGACTGCTTGTATGTGAAAGATGCCACTTATTGCACGGAGCCGTCCCTGAGGACTGGACTTCCCCTCAGCTCTATGGAGCTTTAGCCTATAGCATCTTTCAGCTCATTATTTTTGGTTTACCAGGTAATACAAAGTATGGTTGGAGAGAGTTGGTGCTTTCCAACAGTGTGAGTGCACAGCTGGGTCTGTTTCTGTGTCCTCTCAGTGTGCAGTGATGGCTCTGAAGAGCAGTAAAATGTTCAGCAGCACAGCCCAGATTGTGACCTCCTCCCAGGCCTTTATGCCTTCTCATCTCCTTCCCTGCTGAGATCACTTCTGACTCTTTGTCCTCCTTGACCTACCGCTGAACTGTCCCTCCATTACCCTCATCCTATACAGAACCCTCCCCTCACATGCACACCCTCCACCCCACAGGCTGTTGTCCCCCTGTCCCAATCCGTCTCCACCTCCCCTCCTCGCGCCTCTTCTGGGCTCAAGAGATCTGGCTCCAGCTCCTCGACAGCCATCTCTGCACTGCGACACTTAGTTTCCGTCCGTTGCCTGCTGCCCGCCTGCTAATCGGGATTGGTGGGGAGGAACAGATCGCTGTGAGACATGGCTGTCCTCTGGAGCCCACATAACCAGGCCAAGGTCACTCACATCACTCTTGCTCTACCGCTGCCCACAGCAAACATGGGAGAAAGAGAGAGCAAGGGATGCTGGAGTTAAAGGAAAGAGAGATAACACTGCTTCTGAGCAGAGCTTAGCAGCTGTATTAGGTCTCGTGAATTGAAGAGAACACAAGTCAATAGCAACGCCGGAGTTCATTTTATTCCTCAAATTAGCAATTTGAAGGAAAACACTGGAATATTATCCTCATATCACATGCCTATTTACCCCTTTTGATGAAATATTCAGGCATGTCACTGTGTTTGAGTGTAAGCATATAGGTAACCCATTTTCTGCTCTCTCCTTGATCAACACTCATCAATAATTCACTCGTGGCCCATTAGTTTTTGTGAGAAATGCCGGGGAGCAAGTTAAACTCGTCAGGAATTCATTATTGAGTGCAGAAGCATATGGCACAAGAGCAGCTCTCATTGAGGATAGTTACACTGCACACTTTAAGCAAACAGTTTGCAGTTAACCTTGAGATAATATTTACATCAATTCCAGTCCAGTGTCACAGCGGATTGTTTGGAGTGAGTAATAGAGTACTCCCAACACTTTTTACACATTTACAAGACACACTTACAAGAGCTATCTCCTCAGATCTCGGTCAGGAATTGTTATGGTATTGTGCCATTCAGCGGCCCATTTCCCCCCAGAGCTGACGATGTGTTTTATGGAATAAGTTGAGAGATGGATACTAAAGTGAGGGCCTCTGTCAGAAAAGCACACAGTGTTGTCATCAACAAGGCTGTTCTTTTTTTCCAGCCCATTGCCTTTGCTGTAATTTGCACTCTCTAGCGTTCTCCCCTCCCTCTCCCACCATTATTTCAGACAATGTTTTAGAAATCACAGCCAGTTTCCCAGCCAGTGTTCACACATTTGTCATTACATGTCAGCAGGGCCTGGGGATTTTGCTGCTTCACTTGGCAAAAAGCAATTGTGTGCGTCAAGCTGCGGCTCTGTCAGGGAGGCTGACACACACCTGGAATGAAAAGGGCTTCTGGGTAAAGATGCATCCGATGTTATTAGGTTGCGTCCTTGGTTGTAGAGTCCAGCCTATTTTACATGTCCCACCTGCGAGTTTGTCTCTTTTGCCTGGCTTTCATCCATATGCTTGTCTCTAAGCCCTCTCAAGGCCTGAGCATCCCCTCTTCCTCCTCAGCTAAAGCTCAAACCTTAACAGGCTCTGGCTCTCTGCCGAGTCCTCAGTGCTGTTTCAGAGCCCAGCTTCCAGGTCCTGTAATCTCCCTTTGGCTGTACGCACTGGATTGTCACAATGATTTCTGATTAGGTGCTTAAAATGATTGTATTTTACCGCTGGAAGAGTGTATAGAGTTACATAATTAAGTACCACTGGATGGGGACCAAGGCGCTGAAATCTCTTTTGACAGCATAATCAGAGTTTTAAAGGAAAACTCCATTTTTTTTCTCTTTTGCATAGTTTCATCTTTATTATTGGTTATATAAACATAGTGCAAAGTAATAGATGAGATATGGGGACAACATGTCCAGCGTGGTGAGAAACAGAAGCGATAAAGCAATCAGTCAGGTTGTAAACAAAGAGCTAGATAATGTAGCCACTTAAATTTGAGGTAAAACCCTAAAGCAAATGTACATAAAATGCTTGTAAGCATCAATATTGGAAGAAGCGCTTGGATACTTCATAGACAGAGGTAGCAATAATACAATGTGAAAATACTGATACAAGTAAAAATGTTGACAATTCTACTTGAGTAAAAGTACATAAGCACACCCAGGAAAATGGCCTTAATGTTCTGTTAAATTATGGAGCCCCTAAGGTCCTGAAAGGCAATAATATGTGCCCACATCTTATTATCTTGTCTAATAAGATTGTTAAAAAACGCATTTTTCAGGATAGCAAGGGCTTTCCTGTCAGATTTATGTTTGAGAGACCCAGCGTAGCTTTGCACAATTCTAACTGAAAAGGTAAAATCAGCCACATTACTGAAAACACCCACGTGGGCATGCAGGGCCTAAATGCATCATTTTATATCCGATGATGTTTTGTAGGCCTAAGTAAAATCAAAATAACTCATTCCTGTCAAATAAATGTTGTGCAATAAAAAGTACAATATTTCCCTCTAAAATGTACTGTAGATGTATACACTGACGAAAGCTCAAGTAAAGTACAAGTACCCTAAAACTGTACTGACGTACACTACTCCTTGTACTTATTAAATAGATACCTAGCACTTATGCTACTGCCAAATGAGTAAATGTAAATGTACTTTTTTACTTTACACCACTGGTAATAATTTCTCATTTGACAGGAAAACTGTTTAAGCTCACAACTACTTAAGGTCCAGTCCTTGTCAATGTTGAACAAGGAATGGATGTTTACTATAGACACTTTGTGTTTCGTGTTACGGAGTACTTTTATTTTGTCCTCCAAGTAGCAGGGGCACATTATTTTTAGGCTTAGTCTTGTACTTTTAGAGTATTTTTTAAAATCAGTCATTTCTCTTTTACCCAAGTATTTTTCACCCAGGTCCAACAAGGTGACTGCCTGGGCTCAGCTGATATTCTGTGACACATTCTGTAAATGTGTAGGTTTGTGCAAGGCGAGTGCAGGGTGCAGTCACACCCGGGCCAGACCTAACATGTGGTGAAAATTCTGTAAAAGTGAAGGTGGTGCCATTATGGGTGGTTGTTTGTACCCTTGTAAAAAAAAAAAAAAAAAAGAAAGTAGTATCTACCTTAATTAATTGCTGACTTAATGCACCACCCGGCCAGCACTGCTAAGTGACCCAAATTAAATCAAGCGCACCTGAGGGGCACAGTGTTACAGGGTCAAGCTAACATGCTCACAGAGGATCCTCCGGTGATGACAGTTAAGAAACCTCTACCTTTAGTGAGGTGTGTGGGGCCTTTCTGCTGTTCCTGACAGTCCTTGTCATAGAGGTTCAGTGGACTGGTTATATTTTGCACTGAGAAGCTGAACCTAGAGCAGACAGTGGAGCACCTCATGAGGCGGAAGGCTTGCAGAAGTGCCTTCATGCAGGTGAGAACAATAACAGACTTTGTATCGAGGCATAGCTGTTGACATTCTCTGGAGGGAGAGAGTTACAACAATCACTGTGTCCAGAAACTGTTCAGGCACTCCTTTCCTTGTGTTTGTGGGCTGCAGCTGCTGTAGGGTTTATATTGTTTATACATCTCCTGTTGTGTGCCTGAGTGATGCCTCTTCCATGGTTTATTTATTAAGAAGTGACAGGTTACTTACTCACTGCATGTTACACCTGCTGCGGTTTCCATATTGCCTACTTTTTGTTTACTGTCAGATGAGTTTGTGTAATGGTCTGAGTTTTGTCTGCTTTTTTGGTTAATTCTAGTAAGACTATACTGAGGAAGGTGGCTGTACATTGTCACTGATAATCAGTTGTGCATAGGCTGTTAAGTGCCACCTGCAGAGACAAGGAATTTATTGGCCTTGGTGAAACAGTATTTACTCTTTACAGAGTTACTTTTTACTTTTTACTTTGTACGCAAGTTATTGTCTTTAAAGCAACAGGGTTTTTAGTTTAGTTCAGTGTTTGGGAGGTTGTGTGTCCCCGAAGCTCATCAATAAACTTTGTAAATGCGGTATTATTTAATATCAGTCGGAAAATTCTCTTCAAGACTAAGGCTCCCAACCTGAGGGTTAAGACCAGACAAGGTCTCAAAAGACTCTGAAAATGATAAGCAAGGTAGGAAAATTTTAAATTAGAAAATTAATTTTTCAAATCTTTTTTTTTTTGTGAAAATCTGAATAGTTTAATCTGTTCAGGTTAAAAACAGTGAAATTCAAACAACTTGTAAACTGTAGACGAATGCTAATATACTTTATCTACATTTATAAAAATGTAAAATGTGTGCGTAATATCTGTATTTTGTGGTGTATGGTACAGTCTGTGCACAAATCCAGTACCTAGCCTGATATCTGACAGCAGTTAGAGTGCTTACTGGAGGGGGAGACTTGATAATGGGGTGCCAAAACAACAACGTGGCCCCAAATGTCAACAACACTAAATAGCTCAGTGCTGACGTTGGGGAAGGGAGTGAGAGCCACACTCCCATCACTGAGACGGGTGCAGCCGTGAAGGCGGTGAGCAGCTTAAAGAGCCCCTACAGGGTGGGATTTCGCAGCAGCCTCTCTTCTTGCTATTTCTCAAACAATACAGCTGTCAAACGGGCCAGGCGAAGCCTCAGTAGATCACACGGCGGGCAGCAATCTCTCCCACTTTGCTATCGCATGCAGGTCCAATCCATTACTGCCACTGGAAGAAATACCAGAGTAATCTGATCACAACTGGAGCTGATTATTTGTGGGGATTACTCAAAGCATGTTTAGTGGAAAAAATGCTATTTTGATTGTGAGCATTTGGACAGGAACATAATCTCACACATCTTGAAACAATAGCTGTAGATAAGACTAATGAAGTTGCAGCTTGAAAACTGAAATAAATTGCTTTTCTGCTTGTGTCTGAGGCAGAGGGGCACCAGGCGTGAGTCAAAATAAGCACATTTCTGCAGCACGTTTGTGCACGAGCGATCACAATTCACACCAGGTAATGTTGGTCATGAGTCTTGGTTGCATCCGAAAAGAGCAGGACCATGAGGCAAGATCACAGACATGCCAAAGCCTGAGAGTTAATTAGTGGCACAGATCTTACATCCACAGTGGACATTTACTCCACCCACTCGTGGCTAAGGCAACACATTAATTGGGTCAGTAGAGGACTTTGTGGTGGCAGGGTGCCACAGCAAATGCTTTCATGTCCATCAGAGATCCGGCTCTCTCAAAATAGTCTGTTTTCACCGCTGGCACCACACGTTCACCTCTGCAGAGCTCAGACTCAGGCTGTTACCTACAGGTTGTATCAGCAGCCACTGACACACGCCGCTCAGTCCACTTTACCCACCAACGGCAACATAAGTGATGACTATTTGATTGAAAAGGTTTGTTTAATTTAGTGCCAGACAAGTAAACATTAAACTGGAGTGATATTAGTCACTTCACACAGACCCATGCACATATGCGCATGGGCCTACTCGATACATATTAATGTGCAGCACCCTTGGCACGATCAGCGGCTGACGGCATTAATATTCCCTCTGATTTCCATGCACACGGGCATTAAAATACTGCCATTAACATCATTACCGCCATGGAAATATATCAACAAGTCATGTTGAATTAGTGTTAATGTGCCCGCTGACAGGGCATGCGCTCCCCTCCACCCAGCTGAAATGCCAGCATGCTGTTTTCTGCTCAGCCTGGCAGGAGGCCTGCTCAGGCTGCCCACTCATGACCCTCAAACACTTGCTGTTGTCAGGGAAATGGATCTGCCTTTCTGGTGCGCTAAGTTCGTCTTTTTTTTTTTTTTTTTTTTCAAATTGGATTAATTGGAGTAATAGGAGGTTGTCTTACGCTCCCTGCCATGCTTTTTATCTCTCACTAATTGCTCTCGCCTTCCCTGCCTCCCTCTGTCTCTCCAACTCCAGACAATATTTGTGCTTGGTGTCTCTTCCCCTTTCTTCCACACCCTCTGTCAACCTTTTACACAAACAATCTGTGATCTCTTTGTATTTTTTTTTTTTCGTACTTCATCAATCCATTGTTATCTACTGAATAACTGCCCGTTTTGTGATGGAAACCGTGCTTTTCACACACTGGTATTCAAAAGAGGTGCTTATCTCACTTCCTGGGCAGAGCGCTGCTCTCGTTCTGCTCCTCCAGCTCTGTGCACAGCGAGCTTTCATACAGGCCTGTTAACATCGTCCAGAATGAAATGTGGACATGCAGAAAGAGACAGAAGGCACAACCTCACATAGCCTCACATAATTTACGATACACGCAAACGAGACCGACTCAAGCATGAGCCAGAACTATTCACACCCTGTGTTTGCTCTCCAGGATGGGAAGAAACTTGTTGCCATGGCGAATGCAGGGATGTGTGAATCACTGTTTGACTTTGGCATTTTCTTGACACCAGTTGAATGCACAAGAACCAGTTGTTTGGTCATAGTCTGGTTTTGCTGTGTTTATAAGCAGAGCGCAAATTATACAGTGACGTGACATGACAGTCGGGGAGGGTGGGGGGTGGGTGGGGGGCTGGGTACAGTGTACACAGTGCAGACATGTGCTTCAGTGAAGTGTTACAGTTCTTACAGTGTCTTGCTTGTTTAACTAAAGCTGTCAGATAAATGTAGAGCAGTAGAAAGTACAATATTTTCCTCTGAAATACAGTAGAGTGGACGTATACAGTATAATTAAATGGAAACTTATACAATTACTTCAGCACACCACATGTTGTTTTCATATTAATCAATTACTCAACCAGGTAACTCCTGATTTCCTGAGTGAAAATAACGAGGGTGTGTCTTATAGAAGCTGGTATCGGAAAGATAAAAGACTAACACCACAGCCACACTAAAGATAGAAAGAATGGATAATTAGCTTCTGCTGCTTACATTAACTTACAGTATCGGCACAATGCACAGGAGCAGAGAATTGAGGATACGAGCCGTTGTTTGGAGTGAGACAGGTGGATGAGACGTTGAGCTAACATCAAGGTTAAGAAATGGTGTGGTCCACTATAGGCGTGTCTGAAATTGTATCACAAGACTCTTCCAGGCATGAATATAGGAAATATATTGTAGTATTACTCTGTTGGGAGGGTCCAAAACTTAATCAGGGAGATGTCAGACCCCTCAAATCCACCCTGTAATTCAAATCATTGATCACTTTGGCAGTTTGGGAAATTTTCTCAAACGATAAGAATAGGTGGATTTTTTTCTACTTTTGGACAGAACCAAGCTACCTGGTCCCCCAGTTTCTATGCTAAGCTAAGCTAATTGACCTCTGGCTGTGGCTTCATATTCAATAGACAGATACAAGGGTGGTGTCAACCTTCTCATCTAACTCCTGGCATGAAAGTGAATAAGCTTATTTCACCCCAAAAGTGTCAACATAGGATAGTAAGTTGAATATTGTCACGCTATTGGTTGGAAAAAACAGGCAATCGAAAGACATCAGCTTGGGTTCTGGGATGCACTGGACAATGAACCAAATATTAGAGAAGATAACTGGGGGATTCATTAATAATTAAAGTCATTGTCAGTTGCAGCCGTATTACCTATACCTGTTTTGTTTTGCACAGACACCTCTTACACAAGCTTTATGTTGAATTTTACAAGCACTGAGCCTTGTCATCAACCAGATTACTCAGCTAATCAGGTTAACGAGGAACTTTGACACCAGCAACAAAAGACAAAGTCCACACAGCAGCAGTTAAATATTTGCGTATAACCCACAGGAAGAGACAGGAGCTTAACAGAATATTAAACTCAAATCAGGGGGGGCGAACCCACAGTGTCACCACCACTCTTTTACTGCTCGGCCCTTTGTGAACTGTATATCTGCATTGGCTCTCTGAGTCTGAAGATGGGATGGGGGAAGTGTTTTATGACTTTAAAGTCCAAATAGGGTTTTCTGTCTCCCTCACACACACACACACACACACATACACACAGACAGCCTCACTCACTTGTAACAGCATGTGGGACAAATTTATGTCCCGAGTATCCGACACTTGCTGATGGTTAAAAATGAGTTATACTCAATGAGTTATAAGATGCCTGCGGTCCACAGGCTACATAAATCCTGGACTAGGCCATGTCACAGTGCCCAGCCAAGCCTGCTCTCGCTTATTAATAGCAATTTACCCACCTTGTGTTTGATGCAGTGCGGCTCTGGCTGGCCGGTCCACTGCAGGCCGCTCCCCTCTGTACTCCACTCCAGGTTCAATCCCCACTCCAGCCGGCTGCAGCCGGGGTTGAGGGCTACACTGACACCTGCTGGTCACTGGTGGTACCTCAGAATGAAACAGCCTCTGTCTCCATTAACCCATGCAGTGATCCTCATACTGGAGTGATGATAAAAATGTTACACGGCTAAAGGCGCACACCACAGCGGCTCCATTCATATGGTGATTTGACCATTAGCCTATGACTCTGGACAAATGGCAGCCCATTATTAAGGTGTGATGGGGGAGGGCTAAGCCTTTAAAAGTGGCTTAAAATCTCCCCTAAGACATTAAATCATGTCCTACTTTCTCTCCCTTTTAAAAAAAAAAACCCCATCGTTGCCTTTAATGAATTACAAGACTGAGGCAGTCCGCAGAGTAGTGTCCTACTCTGGTTATAATACGTCTTGTTCACTCTCTTTCTCTCTCTCTTTTTTAAACAGGGGCTGGCTACTCATTCAGTCACCATTTAAATATGAAGAATCATATGACTGAGTTGCCTTCTCTGTTAACTTCCCCTGCTCTTCCCCCTCCCCCCTTCAACACAAGGTAGTGGGTGCATTAAAATTGATAGTTGGGAAGCTGTGATTTGAATGCATATCTTGTGCGCATATATATGTTTGTGTGTGTGTATGAGTGTGTGCTTGTATGTGTTTGATTCCCCAACTTGTAATGTAAGTACCCAGGTTGTTCAGAGCTATTTCCCCCCTGGGGCCTCTTCATCACCACAATGTCTTTTGCTCTCCCCCATCATCTCTGTGAGCACTCATTTTCTTTCTCTTGTACACACACACATACACACACACACACACACACACACACACACACACACCACACGCGCACACATAGATTCTCTCACACATACACACACACACTCTCCCTCCCACCAGGTAAATTAAAGTTATTGGCTCTGAGGCAAAATAGTAATATCAACATGTCATCACGGGTGTTTTTAATAATATCAGCAGGATTATATTGACAGAGAGGATTAAATTGTTTTACACGGAAGATTATAAGTCCTTGGAGGGGATGTGGCATTGTAAGTTGCTGTTAACACTTAATGCATTCCCATCTCCTACTTAATGCACATCACTGTCTCCTCAGCACACATTAACATACTGTAATGGGCAGTGGTTGGAGGGATCCACTATCACCACTATTTCAATAGGATACCACTTAATAAACATGCTGTATTGATCCTTTTATCAGGCCATGGTGAGAGACACTTGTGGTTTCAGTAACATGAGCTCAGGTTCAGGTCCTAACGCATGGATCCAGATTCATGTAGTGTCGTTTATACTTTATTAATAGTAAATGCTCATCTTACAGTCCCACTGAGTACGTCCTATTGATATATTTAGAACTGCAGAATAGTCACTTTGTTCTTGTCCTCACACCGACCTTCTCAATTTCACTGCAGAATATCAATTTTAACTAGTGATTAATATGGTATTGATTCTCAAAAAGAGCAAAATCTCCTCTCAGTCTTGGTAAAACCACTCTGCCGCAGTGATCCGACCCCCAAGGGCGGGTTTTTAGATTTACTGTAAAGACGATTTAAATAGATTTTTCCCAGAGAGTTTCGCTACTTTGCAGTTTTGCTACCTTGCAGATGCAGCTTTTGTAATTTGAGGTTTATAGAGACATGAGATACTGACAGACAATTCATTTCCACGTAATTGTGAAGGTAAGGAAGTTGTCTAGTCAGTTGTCCTCGGCCATCTGCACAGGGTGAACTGGCGACGTGTGATCGGAATGCAAGTCCAGGCAGAGTCTGGTGACTTTATGAAATAATAACACAAGGTGGTGCTCTTGTCCTCTGGAAAAAGCCATTGTCAACCTGATGCTGGTGCTGTATGTATGGAAACTGAATGGTGATGATTATCACTTACTGGCTTTCTGATGTGTTTAGCTGTTTGAATAATGCAGTGAATATTTATTGAAATAATACAATTAATAATTCAAAAAAGAATTTTATAAGTGAACAATTTATGATTATCTTCACAACTGCGACAACATAGGCTGCAATGTGCTTCTTCAACCTTGAAATGATCAGAGTGTTCAAAATAATAAATAATTAACGATTCAATGAAGAATGGAAAAAAAATTACATACAACTTTTACATAATATGGGGTGTCCAGTGACACATAACCACAATGTCCCCGACAAAGAGCTGAAAAAATAAACTGAAGTTATACAAATGTTATTCTATTCTGACTCAAGCTTTCTTTGGTGATGGAAATGTCACAAAATAACCTCACAAGACCAACTTCACCGTAACAGTTACATTAAAACTAGGGGGAAACATCATTAGGTATTATTTCTGTGGAAGTATAACGCCCCAAAACTTGGATAATCAGCTTCATCAAGACTGTGTGTGTGATTTCATCAGTTTTGATGGACAGTGGTGTCTCCATGGCAACTTAAGCAAACAGCCCCACAACTGCCTGTCACCAAATTTCAAATCAAATATTGTTTAATCCTGATTGGCACACAGAGATAGGTGGACTGAACCAGTGAGAAGTGCTCACAAAAAGACTCAAATCTCTCATGTGAATGAACCAAACCTGGTTTAACTTTGGCAGAAATCCAAAGAAATGTGGGATCCCATCATTGATAGGAAGAAGCTGTTAAGTATTAAATCTAGTCAGTACGATAATAATTTCTCAGGATGAAATAGTGTCAAACCAAACAAATAATAATGATTTGTTTTTTTTTTTTACTTGATGTAACCTTTCCAAACTAACGTGTCTCTGATGAAGTCATCCCAACACAGAGACTGAACACAAAGTCAATGACTTTGGCAGATAAACAATATATTTTCAATGCCCCAAGAAAATGATTGAATGGTGTGATAATATTAGTTAAACAATACAGTGCCAATATAATGTGAGGAGAAAGAAAGTGTTTGCTTTCTCTTCCATTAGGCGGGCAGGGCTCAATATTAGGACACAGTGCGTGATCCGTCTCAGTCGGCACAGCCCTCGTTAAATCGTTTAGAAAATTGCACAGGGCCGTTTTAATGTGATTAAGACACAAATTGAGCGCGCTACCCACCTCCTCCTCATAACTCCTCTGTCTCTGGACGATGCAAATGTCAGGCATGTGTAGTCGGAGAACAGAGGGAGGGGAGACAAGGATGCTGCGCAGCAGTCCCCTGCATCCTTGACCCAGTCGGGTGGGAAGCCGGGATACAGCAGAACAGCTTGGTGTGTTTTATCCAGCAAGGGTGTGTTGATGTGTGTGAGGGAGAGTGTCTGTGTGTGTGTGTGTGTGTGTGTGTGTGTGTGTTTTTTTTTGTTTTGTTTTGTTTTGGGGAGGGCAGGCAAAGCTGGAGCGTCCCATAGATGTGAGTGAAGCAAAGACACCCCCCCACCCCACCCCTCTCCCCTTGCCTCTCTCTTCCTTTCTGTGGCCCTCTGTGGTCTCCCGGCCTTCCCCAAGTCATTTCAATCTAAATGCAAATTTCATCAACCTCCCACTAAAAAGACTGATATTAGTATCAAAGCCAATGTGTTATGGCTGTGTCGTGTGGACGTGTCACTCTCAATAGCATCTCCAGCGCAGAAACCTGCCAATCTCCCTCCACTACTGAGAACGGATCTCAGCTTTCTTTCTCTGTTTTCCCCTTTCTCTCTGTTTATGCTTCTTTCTTCTCACCCCTCCCTCCTCTTCCTCTCTATTACATTCTCACTCAGCAGCGCTCACGCTCCGGCTAACATCTTCCCTTTCTGGCCACTTTGATCACTCCATTTTCCCTTAACTACGCCCTCTTGCAACCCCTCATATTTGGCCTCGTCTAACCTTTCCTCAAGAAGCCCTCCACATAGAACCTTATTAGTCCTCCATATGTTGCGTTTTGCCTCCCCAAGCCCCCTTGCCCCTGCTCTGCACCAAGCAGCTCGATGGGACTCTGCACATGCTTGCAGCCCAACAGAGAAACACAACAGAAATACACTCAGCTCCCCTCTGCAGTCGCACACATCTCTCCCCTCTCCCCACCCCTCTCCCTCCCTGAAAACGTCCATCCTCCATTTTCCTCTCCTTCCTTTTCTGTCCTTTCTCTCTGTGTTTGCACTGAGGTGAGGTGAGGTGGAGGTCCGGGATGGAGGGATGGATGGATGGATGGAGAGGAGAGGGGGCTGAGAGAGGAGGCAGAGCGCCCCAGGGAGGCTGCGCTCCAGGGGTTGTTAACATGCAGGTTGCATATTTCTGAATTGCAGAGCAGCCTTATCGCGCCGTGCTGGGTCACTGAAGCACTTCCTCTCTCACTGTGTGCGTGCCTGAGTGTGCACTGCTTGTGTATTCCTGTGCAAGTATGCTCTCACATGCATGTCTGCATTCGGGAGCGCACGTGTTCTTATGTGCATGTGCCTGCATGTTAATATGTGCATGTGTGTATGCAACTGTGCTGGCAACAGCAGGAAATGTGAAGCTCTGATGGGGTGGGATTCTCTCTCTCTCTCTCTCTCTCTCTCTCTCTCTCTCTCTCTCTCTCTTTCTTTCTCGCACTGCAGCAAGAAACACTCATCAAACTGCAACACGCATCTCACAGAAGCCCTCAGATACAGCGGCAGCAGCAGCGGCAGCAGCAGCGGCAGCAGTAGAGCCTGGGCCTCCTGTTAACACACAGACATGACACAGCGACAGCCAACAGCTTAACACTCTGCTCCCCAGCTGGCTCTGCTCTCAGGTGGGCCACTAAGGTCTGCCAGATAAAAGCTTGCACTGCAGGGTGTTAGGCGTTCTAGCCCGGGGGGGGGTGACTTCCTGTGTTGCTGCCAGTCTCCCCACCTCCCCTTTAATATGTGGTGTCCGTGCCTGTGTGCCTGCCTGGTGTAAGTTAAGGATTCCGGCCTATGTGTGTCCTTGAGAGGTCAGACGGTGCTTTGGGCTGCATTGCATGCTGGGCCCATACATCTTCAACATGCGCCGTGCTCTAAATGAGCCTCTCTCCTTAACATCTTTTTCACGATCCCCTTCCGTTTGTCACAGCAGAGCAGCGACACTATTTTCATACGCGCCGCTGTCGTCATTATCCAATAATGCGATGTCGTGCGGAGGTCAGAGTTTAGACTGCAGGGTGCGTGCGTGTGTGTGTGTGAAAGGAGGATCACGTACTTGTTATGGTGGAGATAGCGTGGCTTCTACTAAATGTTTAATTAGGTCTGTTTCTGTTTTGACCTTAGTAAAGTGTTTTTGAGTGCAACAGAGAGACGGTGTAGGGAGAAGTATGCTTGCAGTAAATCCGCCACATTTGTGTTTTGCATAAATCCTTGAGCAGTAGTAAAAGAGAAAGTCAGTATAGACATTTCAGCACAGGTTACAGGTGGTTATGAGCCTTGAGATTGTTTCATTTTTTACATTTAAGAATAAAATATCATCAAAATCAATGCAGCAGAACCAGACACATTTATTATATTATATTAATATTTGCAATAGTTCTCTCCAAGAGCTGTAGAAAAAAAACTTTGATGTGTAAATTAATTATCTTTTGATCCATTGGAATTATTTTGGGATCCCTTGGGGGCCCCATGCTGGGAGTCAATCACTAACAGAGGTAATTCTACACTACAGGGAGTAGTGCTGCTCTGTGGTTCCAGCAAATGCTCCAAAAATTCAGATTTTCATCCCAAATCATTAATTTCTGTCCCAGTGCGCCTCCCTCCACGTGCACTCATGCGTGTCCGTTAATGTGTGTGTTTGCTTGACCGTGTGTGCCGCAGCGTTTGATGTATTTGCGTGAGAAGAGGAGAGGCCCGGATCGGGGGGGAACGCTGTGACCCGTCCCTGGGGTCTCTCTTCATGACTGAGTGGACTTGCACTTTGCAGATTCAGGTTCAGATACGCTGCTTATAATAGACACACTTTAGATCTTAGCAACCAACATTGCTCTTGCCTTCGATGCGGCTCAAGGTTGAATGGACCATGTGCTTGTTGAGAATATAACATGTCTGTGCTAAACTACGAACATGTGCATCCTGGGTCCTTGAGGAGCACTCTACCAGAGGCAAAGCTCTCTGCTCCTGCCTCAGCTGGCTCCATTGTTGATCTCTGGCCCCTGCAAATGCATTACAGCAATATATATGCCACATCCAGGCCAGTGTATTTTCTCAGAGGAGTCCTTTTCAGCTGCTGATATGGCTTAGCTTAAATCCCCTGGCCCTGTGACGACACACCAACGCAAATGGGCCACACAGAGTCGGGTTCAGGGTTTAGAAAGCAAAGGATGAGCGAGAGGCTGCTAATTATTCTTGCCTCTTCTCTTTGTTGTCAAATCAAAAATAGCTACATTTTGCGATCGCGAGCTTGAAACGATTAGATTCGGACTTTTCTAAAAACTCAAAATGGATTCAACATCGGTGCGTCCGTGCACTTTCTAGACAGCATTCGTGCCTGCATGTTGTTGTTGTTTTTGAAAGCTGACCCTTTTAGGATTAAATATTTAAAAAGATGACGTTGTCCAGCTGGCATGTCACATCTTTAATGCTCAATATCTCAGCCTTTCACCCAGATTAAAAAAACATTTCAATATCGAAGCACATCAGAGATAATTAATGTCAAGAATATGTGTCTTTTGTTTCTATTAGTGTCACAGTGATGATATCCAAAAGAGGATAAAGGCACAATCTGTGACACCAAAATTTAAAACGCAGGCTATTAACCTGCTATTAATTCCAAATGAACTGCAGGTCAAATCTAAGTGCATTTTTACACTGTTTTTCAAGCTGTAAAACGTTTGATTAAATCAGTGATATTTGCTAATTTTCCATATGATCCATTCAAATAAGACTAAATGTATCTTTGCTGATAAGATAATAAATCTTTTCCTGCTGTTCTTCTCACCTCTCATATCGTCCTACATTTTCTTCCACCTCACTTTTCCCTCTTTATCGCCGTTCTTTGAATGTTTTGTTTTTATAGGTTGCGTGTTTTCCCTTTCCTGCATCTTATCTCTTCTGCGTGGCTGGCTCATTTTTCCGACTGGCCCGGGTGTGAGTCAGGGCTCCTGCGGTGAAATGGGAGACCACTCGGGGGGCACCAGGGGTGACGGGGACGAGGGTCCGCACACGAGCCGGACGGCAAGAGAGCAGCTGGGTGTAGAGCGGACCCTGAGGCTGTTCTGGTGGTGTAGTTGTAGGAGCAGAGGATAAAAGGTGTATGGAGGGGGGGGTTTGGGAGGGGTTACCTGGGCTGGGGAGAGAGGGCTAACTGCATGGTTGCTCCTGTGACTGACAGACTGGTCGGCTGATTGACAGGCTAACTGGCAGAACAAGGAGCATGTGGGTTCACAGCTCTGCGCTGCTGCCAGCAGGCATCAATGAGGCTCTGAGGTCCACCAAAGGCCTGGATGAGTAATAAGTCATGTAGCGCTGGCTGCTGTGGACATCCTCCGCTCCCTGCAGCACCTTCACCTGAGGGATGGAGAGAGGAGGAGGAGGAGGAGGAGGAGGAGGAGGAGGAGGAGGAGGAGAGGGAGGTTTACAATTGGAGAAGGGAGGAGACAGAAGAGGACAGATTAAGATTAAGAAGACATAAGAGACTTTGTTTGTCATTGATGGCATAAAAAACAAATTTATGTTTAGTACCTTTCAGAGACCAACAGCAACACACTACAATAAGAAAATAAATTAGATAAGAGTTAAGGGAAACAAGGAGGATAGAGGGAATGTTTGGGTACATGCATACTCGTATTTCTGCACATGCATGTGTAGCTGTATACGTGTCTACGTTTACATGTGCTCGTGTGTGTTTGATGTTTGGGCTTCAGGAGAGAACTCTGTGCAGGAAGGTGTCCGATCTAGTCAGGCTATGCTACTGATCCCAGGCCGCTGACTCTGCTCCCAGGCCTTGTCAGGTCCAGCTCTGCTCTCTCGCTCTCTCTCTCTCTCTCTCTCTCTCTCTCCTCCAACTTTCTTACCATCCCCGCCAAGCTGACAGCTTGGCCCCAACAGCGCGCTAACCACATTACCTGAACTCACCACAGTCATTATCCTGCACTGGATCCACTGGAGCTTGAAAGTCATTCCAACTTCTCTGCTGGTAGAGGTTAATAGGTGTGTGGATGTGAGATTACATCCCAAAGGCCACGAGGCGTCCAGCAAATCCCCAAATTCAATTCTTTCCTGGGAACAACTTCGAAGGACAGGTGCCAGAGGGTGCTTTCCCCCCCCCCTCTTTTCTTTTTTATTCAGTTCACGCTCCCTGGACTTGCATATCAGATTTGATGACAAGAGACAGCCACAAGTGTGCGGAACATTTCTGTGCATCTGAAGGCATCAACAGTGCACCTCCACTGCTGGAAGAGATGATTCTTCATGGACTGAACCTTAAATGACCTAAAAACAGCTTCTACCTCCATTTGAAAATGATTGGTTCCATATAGAACGCGCCTTTTCTAATTTAAACATTATAATATTCAACTATAACTGAATAAATGTTATTCAGAACATTTATTTTAAGTATATGCTTATTTACTTTTATACAGCTAATAGACATTTGTAAAGTAGCCATTGGCTGCTGTTTTGTGAAGATAAACATCTGGTAGTATTGTAACTTTTTTGCCAAACACAGGGTTAACCACTGCACTTTTTCAGTGAAACATTTATCATAGCAATAAATGGATAGTTATGTCAAATATGTGCACACATAAATTCAAATAAAATAAGATTTTATAGCATTTTTATGTAGCTTTGCTTCAGCTGAATCCATCCATACAATGGCAGAGAACAGCACAACTGGCAGGTGTCCAGCCTTTCAAATAAAATCAGTATAGATCTGATAAATTGGCAAATTGAACCCTGTTAGCAAGTTCATGAATAAAATTTGAAGTCTGGTTGGACTCGCATGGTTTGTATATAAAAACTAAATCTTCTGTATAGTCCTAATAAGGCTCAAAGTTCAATGGTTTTATCAAAAAGGGCATCAAAGGCTAACCATTTATGGCTCAATAAAGAAACTCGCTAAAAGCTAAAACTCGCTGGCTGTGTGTTTAAACCCCTCTCTGGCTGTGTATCAGCCGTGGTGCTGCCTCATGTAAAGTTTCATCCTATACTCTGCCAATTTGCCCGAGATTGCGTGTAGCTGTCAGGGCGAGATGTGTTCAGGACGTGGCGTCGACACGATGTGCGAGGCCAGCTGTGCAGCCACGGAGAGTACGGTCGCTTACACAAACATTACATCAGACGTGTCACTACGAATGGGCAGGGAGGCGGAGATGGATGGACGTGTTACCTTCACTCTGCTACAGTGCAGCTCAGACAAAATGAAGGCCAGGCTCGCCAGAGACGTTGCACAAAATGACAACACTTTTTTACAGCCTCATTTAAAACCAATTAGAATCTGCAGATACACACAAGAGGAAGGATTTGATGGATTCAAAGGTGGACGTGGATGTTTTTGAGATCCATAATTTAGCGGCGGCCCCTTCCTAAACTTCACAAAAGTCCGAACTGACTGATAATCACCGGCAGGAATCCGGGAGTGCTGAGCCCATTAACAAGAGGAGATTTTTTTGCTTTAAGGGCAGAAAATCTCTATGTTTAACTCCTCTGCATTAGGAGCCAATTACACGGCTGAAAAAAATGACCCGGGGTAGTTTGGTGTCCAAGGTTGTTTGTGCTGACATTCTGCTTTTCAAATGCCAGTCTGTTAATTATGCAAATGGACTACAAGGCCCCTGTATAAACATATACGTAGGCCCCTTTATGTGTACACTGTGCCATATATCCTGCGAGTTATTAGAGACAGCCAGCCCTTGTTTCAATATTATGAAAAAAAAAATTGAAATATGAAATGACCCCTCCAGCAGCAGCGAGCCTCCCTCTCCAGTATCCCTCTCAGACTCTCAGGCCCTCACTCTCCTCCTCCCCTGTCCTCTTTTTCCTTGTGGTGCAGCTCTTTGCGCAGCGATGCTATGCGACACTGGCCAGCTTTAGAGAAGGCGAGTCCACATTGCATTAATTCTGAGCAGAGAGAAATCCAGTATCAGATGTAATGGGTTTGATTCCAAAGCCCTGGGGCGATGTTCTGCGCTGCTGTAATGGTGGTGGGAGTCGGCAGAGATCCTGCACTCATCAGAATGCTGCCTAACGCACGCACACACACACACACACACACACACACACACACACACACAAACGCCTTTCCTTCTCATGTCTGCTCTCTCATTCTTCCCTTCTTGTCTACTCTCTCTTCATCTCTATCCCTCCATTTCTCTCTCTCCTTGGATGACCAGAGGTGTACTCTTCCCCGCCTCCGACTCTTCCCAGCCTCCTCACCATGTTGTTGCCTAATTACTGTCTCTAAACAAGGGACTTTGTCCCCAGCAGTCCTGAATTAAGTGTCTGCTGCTCATTCACAGATGGATAATTGTTTTGTTTTTTTTTGTTTTTTTCCTCTTCCCTGCTGACTTCTCCTCTTCAGCTGAGGCCAGATTTAGTCAGGTATTCTGGAGAAGGCATCATGGGATAATGTCGAATAAGCCTCAGGGTAAGTTTCCTTTTTCTTATTTTGCTTTTTTTTTCTCCTTACTTTAATTGAGGAGCAGCCTGCCATCATGAGCAGGGCACCTTTCCAAGACAACATATGATTGGTTAAAGGACTAACAAGGCTAATTGTCGCCTCTGATCATTGTCATCACATTGTAAGAACTCCTTCAAAAAAAAAAAATGAATATACTCTTTGGTTAATCAAACGCACATCAAGTGCAGTTTGATATTCAATTAAATATTTGACCCATATAAAATGATGCGGTACAACATTGGAGCCATAAAGAGGTGTTTAACTTAGTGGAACTCATGCTTTATCATGCATTTAACAACTTTAGCCTGGTGTTTTCTTTTTAGGAATCGGGCTGGCTCGGGCTCACTGGGGTGGAAGTAAAGCTTTATGGCTCTTTGGCGACCATGTCTTGCATGCTTTATGACAATGGATGGATGTGCACCTTTTTCCGCTCTCTTCACAAGTCCAGAGAGTTCAGGGGAGAGTCATGAGATAGAAGCAATAAAACAGCATCCAAAAATATCTCCTGTAATCTTTGCTGTTGAATAAGTTATCCTCTGTGTGGTGTGTTCACACTGATGCAGAGTACGGCTACTGGCCTGGCCTCGTTTCCATATCGTTTTTTGGGGGGAGGTTCTCCCCTCTGCCACGTCTCAGCAGCCTGAAGACAGGGCTTAAGCACCTCTAATGTTGCATAACACACACACACCCAGAAAAAGATGCTGTCCTCTGGTCGCTCCACCCCTTCCCCCACTGCAGCTGGAGCCTTTGGGGAAAAAACAGGGGCTTCCCTGGGATCACCACAAAGATGAGGAAGCCTACGTTTACAGCTCCCTCCGTCTGCTGGGGCTCCCCTTATTATTGTGATGGATGGCGAGGGAAAAGGGGAGAGCGGTGGCCCTGGCCTCCTCATCACCTACCCATGAACAGCGAGCAGCTCCACCGATGGTGAGGTAATTACACCGTCATTATAATACGCACTTGTGCACAAGCGTACACACTCTGGCACTACATAAACACAGTGCTCCACACACCAGATGGGGTCCACAAAGTCTTCAGCCTGATGCCTCCCTCCCTCCCTTACTCCATACATCTCTGCTTCTCCTCAGCTCTCTCTCTCTCTCTCTACACCAACAAGGGAATTCCAGCCTTCCAGGAAAGCTTGCCAGCTCTGGACCATGCATGTGTGTGTGTGTGTGTGTGTGTGTGTGTGTGTGTGTGTGTGTGTGAGAGAGAGAGAGAGAGAGAGAGAGAGAGAGAGAGTGCTTCTGTTTGCTCTGTATGAAGAAGCATACAATGCCTTGGTGCATGCTGGTTCTCACCATTAACAGGGCCTGCTGAGCACTGGGCTCTCTCCATCATTGACAGGCAGACAGATGTGGATGCTGTCATGATGCCACGGAGCAAAATCTCCTCACATGTCGTGGTCCAGCAAATTAGTTCCTCTCCACAGACACAACAAGGCTGGGTCAACTTATAAGAACAGTTGTTGGTTTGACTTAACATATTTAATTTTTTTTTTTTTTTTACAAAAAAACGAACTGAACCTTTTCAAACAAGTGATTTTTAAAGCAGCTGAAAATCTTATTTGTGTTAACCTCCACTGGTTTAACTTCTCACCTTGGAGCAGTGTCTGTTAGTACTTTGTGGCATCACCACGGGGTGTGGTTACAGGTTACTGACACACCCCTTTTCAGCCTGGTGTTAAAGCAGTAGTTTGACATTTTGGGAAATAAATTGATTCACCTTCTTACCTTGAGTTAGGCCTCACTTATTCTTGCTTGCGGACATGTACACGCACAGCTGTGGAAACCACGGACATGAAGTTCTTTTTAGTTATACTCCACATGAAGTTTGTGCACTACTGATCAAAAATCGAAACGGCTACAACCATGCAAGAAGAATTACACCACATGTGGTTGACTTTGTGTTCTTTTAAAGATGATTTGTAGAGGTGAGGGTAGCGACGGACCTCCTCACAGCCTCTCCTCAAACTCAGCGTCCATGATTGTTCTCCGGCTGATGCACATCTGGTACGCGTCCACCCTCCGATGATGAAATTTAGGTTATGCGGACCCTCGTGTACTCGCAGATGTGGAAAGTACAACACTGGCTTTAGACCACTCTAATTTCTGTGTGGTAAATATGACGCTCCAGCCAGGCTAGCTAAGCTTAGCCTAAAGAGTGAAAAGTGAAAAAACAGCTACCCTGGCTCTGTCCAAAGTTTGAAATGAATTCTAGCTACACCTCTAAAGCTCACTAATCAACATTTTATGTCTTGTTTCAAAAAGAAATTTGAGGTTTTACCCAAATTTAATTGGCTGTAACTGTTCTGGTGCGAGCAACAGCCAGCTTCCGTCACAGTGAACTCACCCCAATGGAGACGCTGCACAGTACCGCGTGACCAGATACATGTCTACACACTCCTCCGTGTAAAAGCTTAAAATTTTCATTTTACATCGTTTGTGTGCAAATAGTAGGCATATTTTTATAACTTTGCAAGAAGGTTGTTTGCAGTTTTTATGCTAAGCTAATCTCCTCTGAACACTTAACACACATGCCTGGTGTCAATCTTCACATCTGACTTTTGACAAAAAAGCAAATGAGCTTCTTTCAGAAAATATGGAATGATTCCTTTAATTTTGCCAATTTCTGCTCTGTTGCTAATGCTCATATATTTATCTTAATATGCATTATATATGTGGGTACCTGTTTGATATATTATCTGTGAAGATAATTGGAAAATGTCATTTTAAATTATTTGCATTATAGGGACATTATTTCACTTTGTTCCTCATGTTTATGTAAAGATCAATAAAATTATGTTTGAAACAATTTGCTGTGACTGTGTCTGCGTGTGCAGGACTGCGGTAACACAAAAATATGACTTAAAACTTTTTTTAAGCTCACAATTAGCAGTCAGGAGAGCAGCAGTCACAACAACAGTTTTTCTTAGCTAACCTGGGTGGAATTCGCATTGTGTCATAAATTTATGAACAGATGAGTCGTTGTCCACCTCCTTACATTGTAGTGATTTAGTGAGTGAATTAGTACAGTAGGACAAACAGTAAATGGGAAATAAGGGAAATACTGCATCAAAATACAGCTCAGGTTAAGACATCAGATAAGCCCTGAGGGTCTATTTCATGTCCTTGGCAGACACACACCTCTTGTTGCTAATTGCAACACAATGGAAGAGGGAATTGGTGACTATATAAAGTGTGGAAATGGTGTCAGTTCTTTTGGTGAGGTCATCGGACACAGACATGGCATTGAAGTGAGCCAGTCAAGCTGGAAGAGTTGCCCCATTTCTTGCCACGGTTGCTGGCTTACTCATGTACGTGTGTTAGTGAATTATGCATATTGATAGATTCCCAACTGAAGCTGGAGGATGGGCATTTTTTTTTTCTTCCATGAGAATAAACAAGAGAAATTATACACCATGGAAGTGTGCAGCCAGTCTATAAATAGCAGTGGTGCTTTTTTTGCCCGGGGATGTAGATGCGTTTTTACAGGTCAGACTGTGATCTTCTCTTAAGCCTCTGCATTGAGACGTAGCCGACACATCTCTGGGGTGCTGTCGCCGGCTCTTAGAGGGGTCCCTTTAATCTCTGAAAGCAGGGGTGCATCTCATCTAGGAGAAATCAGTGGGTGGGGGTTGAGGGACTTTTATGGGGCCCCAAGATGATGCTTTCCAGATTGGAGAACTGATACTGTTATTCATCAAGGGGTCAATTTAGAGGCCTCTCAGCAGAGGAGATCAAAAAATTCCAGCTTCAGAAAAATGGCATCAGATGAATGACATGAGAGAACTGAGTGGCATCTGCAGGCGGACTGCTAGTCTGTCTCCCCTAAAAGCCTTCACAGGAAATCAATAGTGGTCTCCATAAGAATTAATCTGGGATCCACACTACTACCATGGCAGGCGGCCAGCTGAGTGATGTGTGCGGTTTAAACGGCCCCCGCATCCTGCCCGCTTATCTGTAGGTGTCCCGATGATCGCTCGGCTTTCTACTCATCTCGTCTGGCTGTTTTATTTATTTCTTTCTACATATATATATATATATTTTTTCTTTTTTTTTTTTTTCTTCCCTGTATCCCAGCCCTCCTCCATCGCTTCCTCCTCTTCCTCCTCCTCCTCCTCCTCCTCCCCTCCCTCTCCCCGCTAAGTTCGATGCGATCGGCTCTGGGCCCTGCCGTGAGTCCTCGGTGCGGGCGACAGCGCTGCTGAACATGGCGTCAGACGGGATGATTTTAACGAACCACGACCACCAAATCCGGGTCGGAGTCTTGACAGGTAAACGCAAAGAAATCCCCATCGCCTCTTTTACACATTTCGCTCACATTTTCCACGGCTTCATTTTCCGCCGGCTGCCCGCCCGGATCTTCATACATGTCGGCTGGTTTTCGCTTGGTGGTGGCGGCGGCGGCGGCGGCGGTTCTCGGTCTCGGTCTCTCGTCGGCTTTTGCAGCCTCTTGAAGGCGAAGCTGATTTTAAAGCCTCGCTTTATTATTATTATTTTTTTTGCATACCCCCCCCCCCCCCCCCCCCCCTCCCTCTCTCTCTTACCGGTATGCATAAGTGTACATGCTTAAATTACACCCAGCGCTTATGCGGTGGAAGCGGGTAAATGTGAGCTCTGCATTGGTTTGTGTCCGCTCATGTAGCCTAGATTTCTTACCGAGCCGTGTTTTTTTTTCCCCTGCTGAAGAAGAAGAAGAAGAAGAAGAAGAAGAAGAAGAGCTCAGTTTATGTGCATTGAATAATTCATGTCCCTATCTGCGTGTCAGAGCTGAAAAATGACAGCTGACCGTGTGTTGTGTTCGCTGCCGGAGACGCTCAGGATATAGATTATAGATTACATTATTGACACCCAGCTGACCACAGCGATTTTTGTGAAGTGTTGCTCACGACAGTTGCTGCTGAAGGTGGATGTGGATGTGGTGGTGGTGATGATGATGATGATGATGATGATGATGATGATGAGCGCATCCTTGGCCTATTAAGAGCACTGGGTGATGTGGGAAAATCAGTGGAAAATGCGTGTAAGAGGTCGGATGTGGCTCATTTTGTGAATGACAGCGCGGACAGAGGAGTTTACACGACACATGACCGCGGCCCCGGCTCGGTGTGGCGGGGCTCCGGTGAATCCTGCTCACATTCCTCTAAATGCAACGCGATGACGGCGCGTCTCTCACTTGCTGGGGACGTGATGCGCTTGCATGCAATGTGCGGCTGCGAGGCGGCGGATGGTGTTAGATCTGGTCGCTGCCGGCCTTCATATTTTTTTTTCTGTCTGTGTGTGTGTGTGTGTGTGTGTGTGTGTGTTGCCTATTGCTTTGTCATGTTTCTGATCGTCAACCATCAAATCCAGCGGTGGTTGTCATGACCGGAAAGTAGATGAAACAGGATTTTTTTTTTTTTTTTTTTGTGATAGCAGGGTGGTGATGGTGTTGGGGTAGATGCATGTCCAGAGGAATATCCCCCTCCCTCCTTTCCTCACACCCCCCCCTGTCCATCCTGTGTGAGGCTGGGTCGATCAATATTTCATGAAAGCCGTGATCTCACACATACGGTATTCCTCCATATGGAAATCCAGCACGGAGGAGGTGGTAGGCGATGTGTAGCGATGGAGGAATGACTGTGTAGACCCTCTCTTTCTCTCTCTCTCTCTCTCTCTCTCGCCTGAAATCTGCCAGGGAAACCCCCACCACCACCAACAACACCAACACCTCAACCACCCGTCGTCTCCTTCAGCATGCCTCCTCCTCCTCCTCCTCCTCCTCCTCCTCCTCCTCCTCCTCCTCTCCTCGCTGGAGGAGAGAGGGAGAGCGCTGTCCGTGGTGCTGAAATCCAGCGTCACTCACAAATCAGTGCGGTACTGACCCTTCCTCGGTAAATACTGCATCACATAGATACACCCAGGCATGTCGAGGAGGATTAACCCATCTGAAGTCACTTTTTCCTCCATCCATCATCTCCATTATTCCGTATTTCGGGCTGACACCACTGTGTGGAACTTGGGAGAGTATGTGAGAGAAGATAGGTCACTAAGCTTTGGTGTTTGATGGGAGAAATAAACATGCTTGCCCACTTGCTTTTAGTTTAGGTAGGTGGTTGTTTGCCTAATATTGAGAAGGGGAGGTCAGAGCGTAACCCCAACCCCGGTTTTTTTAACACTACATCAGTGCCCACACCATTATCAGAGGGGGTTAATTTCTCTATGTGTCATCAGTCACTTGAACCCCCATCTGTATCCTCAGCAAAATGACAGATTGCCAGTTTGATCTCACTGTGCGGTGTTGACAATCCGCGCATACATATGCCGATGTTGAGACGCGCAGAGACACAACCGACAGGCTTATTTGTCTTTTTGATGTATTCGCGTGTGTATATAGAATAGGAGGGCTGGCACTGTCAGGGTTACAAAGCAGCAGAGAAGTGAGGGTGGTGGTGGTGGTGGTGGTGGTGGGGGCGACGTGCAAGTTGGCATTAAGTTGCCATGTTTTACATGACCTTTAGCCTTTTAAGAATGTAATCAGGACAGGATTACTCATGGCTACAAAGATGTACTGTGTGATTCCCTCATTAGAGGGGAGGGGGGGGTTGTGATATGATGTATTTTGACAGCAAAAGCTCCCCTGCCGAGCTGCCGAGAGGAAGCAAAGCTCCAAATATTCAAGTTGACTGGATCTTTCTTACAACGCAGAACCTTGTCGCCACACCTCAGTCTTGTACATCCACAGTGTTCAAGCCGTTAGTCTGCCGTGGTGTGGGGCCTGTGTGAGCAGAATGCTAATGCAGCCTGAAGCAGTGCTCAATCTCCCTCCCTGCCAGGGTCAAAGGTCATCCGTCCACTCCCCGCATTCGGTCACAAGGGAGCAGATGAGACCTTGGCTCACCCTCTCTCCATCACTTAGCCCCACATCCCTCTAGACAGGTGACAGAGCCCAGGGGACAGCTCTGTTTAGACCCTGGACACACAGTGCAAGGGAGGTGAGGTTGGTGTGTGTGTGTGTGTGTGTGTGTGTGTGAAATAATGTATGTGTGGAATGTGTGAATTAAGAGGTATAGACCCCTATTTGCAAGAAGAGTGAGGTACTTGAAACAGGATAATTGGGGTGAACATACTGTCACTTGTCAAAGATGTCACACTGAAAGTGTGAGCTTTGTTAGGAGTGGATGAAAGCTTCTCATGCTGTGCTCAGCCTATTGTGAGATGTGTTTGTATTTTCTTATTTATTTATTTTTTCCTTCCACCTGTGCGTACGTGCCTGTGTGAGTGTGTGTGTGTATTTTGATGCATGAGTGCTCAGTGCCCAGTTTCTAGCTGTCAGTGTTTCTTCCTGTTTAGCATGAGTTTTAATTGTCCTATGTCTCTCTCCCTGGGTCCGCCTCAGGGTCTGGGCACTCAGCTACACACTCACTCACTTAAGCTAAATATGCGTGCCTGCATTGCTTGATGCACGTGTATTTGTGTGTGCAGAAATACAGCCGTGAGTTAAGGTGATGGCGAATTGTTCCCTCAGGTTTGTGACCACACAAACACATCAAAGATAAACTGCGTTTTCAGACATATTCATTTCCTTTCTTGTAGAGATGCTGGTGCAGCTTGGCATGATATATAATATGAATTTACATAAGCACTTTTATTGCTTTTAAAAGGTGACTAAAGAGGCTCTGGGAGGAAAATTTGAATATGTTTTTTAAAACTAGACTTTTCTAGGAAACTGTGTGATGACTGTGCCCGTCTATGCCGCACTCTAATATTTGCGCACATATGAATAGATAAACATTGCCGAAATGTAACATGAACTGTGTGTGTGTGTGTGTGTGTGTGAAATGTGTGTGTGAGCCTTTTGCATGTGCGGTATGTGGGTATGCATGTGACTCTGCTCTGCTCTTTGTCTTTGTGCACAAATACTGAGCTCTGGCTGGAAAACACAGCTTAGCAAATCCCCCTAGCCCCAAATATAGCTTCTGTATGTATACCTCCCATGATCATGCGCCGAGAGAGAGAGAGAGAGAGAGAGAGGCTGGCAAAGGGAGAGAGAGAGAGAGAGAGAGAGAGAGTGCTGCAAAAGGCATTCAGTGGCTTTTAATCTGTATAAAGCCGGTGTGTATGTGTGGGACCATACAGTATTATTACACGGCAGCGCTCCATGCATGGGCCACGGATGCTCTTGGATGTGTGGCTTGATTCACAGCCCATAGAAAGCCCCATTGATGCTGGCTGCTGAGAGTGTGTGGGTTAACTCCAGCCCTTCCTCAAAGAGACGTGGACACACACTCTCAGCACAGAGCTTCCAATGAGGAGCTAGGGCAGGAAAGCTCCACTCTGCGACAGACAGCACACATTTTTCCTCTCTCCCTCTCACCCTATTCCCCTCTCTCTCTCTCTCTCTCTCTCTCTCTCTCTCTATCTATCTGTCTCTCTCTCTTCCATTTTTTTTTTTTTGCTCTTTTTCTATCTCCCTTGGTTGTAACAACTGAGAGAGGCTCAGGGATGTGTGGGCGGCTCTCCAAACTTACATGTCTATCAGAAAGACACGAATCGACAGCAGACAGGCTTCCCAAAACAACCACATTTAGATCGGTCTCTCAATCCCTCTGTTAAGTAGAACTAATTCTGTGATTCCCCACAGAATGGGTGGAAGCTTTTATTTTGGCGTTGTGGTGGTCCATTTCTTACTCATACGTGGTCTGCATGTTGTTGGTGTGTTAAAGGCATGAAGGGTTGTCCTAGACAGCAGCCAGAGAAAAGGTTTTTGGAGCATCATTTTCAGAATATGCACATGTTGTGTCTGCAGTGACTCCAAATCTAAATGTGTGTTCATAATCCTTTGGTGTAGATCACATGCGTGTGTGTGCGTCTCTCTGCGCGCGTGTGTGCGTGCACGTGTGGGTTTGCGAACATGTATGCGTGCTTGCTCATGTTTTCGCTTGTCTGGCTGCAGATAGGATAATAACTATTTAATCTGCTTTTCCACATGATTTGATCTCTGGAGTTGGTCCCAAGCTCACCTTAACAGCTCAGGGGCTAAAGAGGCTTGCTAGAGAAACAGGAGTCAAGTCAGCGAGAGGCGGGATAGCGTGCCAGAGACACCTTGACCAAAACTAGGAGACGCCGTCATCTGTCTCCGAATGGCGTGGGTGGCTGCCAGGTTATGGAGCTATCTCCTGTCAGCGTCTCTGCCTGAGTGACTCAATCCACTGTCTACACTGCAAGTCAAGCGTTTTACAATTAAAGGAAATCTACAGCCACTGATACCCTGTGACATTTTGCGTTGCTGAAGATATTTTGTGATTGTATTGTGATTTGGTTCTATTTTCGCCCCCCCCCATCCTGCCTTGTCCGCTTCTGTTCTCAATGAGGAACCTACTACATTTCCCAGAATACCTTCGCTCCACTAGTGTTCAGGGAATGTGTTTCAGCTTTGGCTTTTACATTTCAGTGGCACTACAGCAGAACTTGAGCTCCATTCGATAAAAATTGAACCTTTTGCTTAACACAATGTGCAACATGTCTGATGGCTGCATTGCACTCTGATCTATTTAGGCCTTTGTTGTTAGAGAAATCAGATATCATGGATTCTGTTTGTATTATTGTTGCAAAGGACACCATAGTGAGGCTTATTGTAGATTTTCTATATAACAGAAATAGAAATGGTGCCTCCAGCTTGGCCTCACGTCGCAACAAACACTACTGGCTATTTTACCTGGGGGGAGGCCAGTGAGGGATCATGTGGGATTATTGACTATTATTATTAATGGTTATAGTTTTAATCAAAGCTAAAAACAAAAAAAATTAAGGCAAATTGCGATTAAAATGGAATG
The DNA here is from genome assembly GCF_046630095.1 of Trachinotus anak. NCBI lineage: Eukaryota > Metazoa > Chordata > Actinopteri > Carangiformes > Carangidae > Trachinotus > Trachinotus anak. The sequence goes on along the minus strand of NW_027273882.1, from coordinate 1,284,168 downwards.
AAATCGGTTATTGAGGTTCTAGTTTTAAACATGAAAAATATTTGTAACACATTCAGTGAATATCATTCAACATCAAGTATATATTTCAATATGCTGCCATGCTGTGATGTTTTGTTGATACTAAAGAAATGTATTCTTGTTAATATCGTGACGTTGAACCCTCCTGGTTAAGATCCTTGCTGTCTTTTGAAAACACTTCACGCTCTTCAGGCCGACAGAGCAGTTGACAGTGGCAGTGACCACAGCACAGATGATTTTGCCATTTAAACCGAGTGAAAAACAAAATACGCCTCAGAAACATTCTGCACTCAAACTCATTTGCAGCATTTGTAACATCACATTGTCTGGATTCGGCCTGTTATCCAAACGGACAAGACAAAAATACACTGAAACTCCAAAGCAGACAGAGGATGGACATCAAATGGATGTTATTTTGACAATCTTTAACTTTTTTTTACTCAGCAATGTGATCTTGAACAGAACAGATTGAGAGATCAGGCAGGAGTTTCTCGTTTAAAGACACAGTCCCACCTGTATATCTGTGAAGTCATAGCCGGCTCCCTGACGGCCACCAGTCTGTCTGAGTTCCCATTAGCATCACAACGCTATTATTCCTCCACATTTTCCACTCTGCTGACGATGAGACAGCCAAACGTAATATCCTGACACCGCTGACATCATGACTCTATAACAAAAACACAAAATAGATGTTAACATTCGGTTCACTGGTGATATAAAGATACGTGGTTTGGATGGGAATCAGAGAGCCCCCAGGCGTGTGTCTACCCACTAGCATGATTTTATTCCTCCTTTTTCCTGCTTTGACCCAACTGTGTGTGTCTGTCTGTGGTTGAATCATCTCTAAGCTGCTACTGGGGTGTTCCCATGCAACAATATGTGGGCATCTGTTCAACAATATGCTTGTTTGAGAGGGATACATTTGGAAGACAGGACCTAAATTGGGGGGGGGGGGCACACAAATTGGGCATACACTTGGGCATTTCTGATCCAGTTCCAATTTTTTAGATAATTTTAAGCCAAATCTGATTGATTCTTTTGTACTTTTGCAGACTTTCATGGTTTTTACCTGCATCAGCATTGATAATGTTGGCTTTGAACGGGCTGTAAAATTGGAAATGTTAATAATATTGTAATCCTGAGGCCCCAAAAAGTGGAATTGGTGACACTGTTAGAGAATTTTGAACATTGTTACGCAAAAGCCTGGATGATTTGTCTGCTGTTATTTGGACTCTAGAAATGTCTGAGCTCTTTGTTCACATGTGGTCAGACAAGGATTTATCTTTTGTATGGGTGGGGCTCACGCTGTACCAGTTAAAACACGGGCTGACTCCTCTCTCACTTGCTTTTTCACTCTCTCTCTCTCTCTCTCTCTCTGCATCACACACACACACACACACAGCTGTCACAGTGGACAGCAGTAAGGAAGGCAGACCATATGACCAGAATAGACAATACGGGATCAGGGACACGAACACAGAATGAGAATTAAGTCTTCACTGCAAAGGAATTATTTTCAGCGTCGAGTAGTGGGGAGTGGAGAGTGAGTCGGAGCGGGGGGGGTGGGGGGGGTGACACTCCTCCCCTTTGCACACACCCCTTGCTCTCTCTCTCTCTCTGTCTCACTCTCTCTCTGCTTTCATAGCCCATGGAAATAATCCTCCCTCACTGTAAATAGTCTTTAATTGGGATGCGAGTTACAACAAGAGGCAGACGGTATTTGGCGGACAAGGAGCAGAGTCTCCTCCGCTCTCGTACGCTCTTGTCAACTCTCCAGAGAAGAGCTCCATCGGGGCTGCCTGGAAAGCTATTCCCAGACTGGATGCGTAGGTGTAGGAGAGTTGGTCGGTTCCCACTCCCTCCTGGCCTAAAGCAGTGTTACAGTCTGTCATTCATTTGAGGTGATAATCACAGGAGGCTAGCGTAGCCAAAAAAAAAAAAGAGGAAGATTGCGCTCAATATTTTTTGGGAGTAAGCAAAAGAGCAAGAGAAATGCTGCTGCTTTTTAGTGTCAGCACTTATCTTGTTTTGACAGAAAAACAGGCATTGGACATGCAGAGCTCGAAGCTATTGTTTTCTATTTTTGTATTGGTGATAAACAGGAAAGACTGTTCTGAAATGAGTTGTAACCCCCTTCCAGCGAGCCGTTGATGGGCGGAGAGGTAGTTACACCCAGCCTCTTTATATATGATTTATATGTGCAACTTCTTTTTACAGCCAAAAAGCTATTGAGAAGTCAAATATTTGTAACCCAGTGGAACTGCTCCAAAATGAGGCGTCTCTGTATTCCTCTTATGCAAATAATGTTATTGCTCTTAAATGGACGACTTGACGCTTGTTTAGTTTAGGCAGCATTGTTTAGAAGGTTTTCCGCACAGGTTTTCTTCACCTATGCTGATAGCGCTCTTATGATTTGCATGTATATTGCGTGCAGTTAGCCTGCGTCGTCTAGCATAAGTTCATACAATGTTTCCATTAGCGGTTGGTTTGTTTGGAGTGGACACAAAAGCAAAAGTTGTGCTTATAAAAACAAAAGGTGTATCGGAGAGAGATATGCTGTTGAAATGGCTCCTGTCTAAACAAGTCTTCACCTGTTCATGGGACTTTGGCGGCTGCTGATTGAAGCGGCTGTGTCAGGGTCTACCACGTCCTGACAGACCGTCCCTGCTGAAGTCAAAAGAAATGATTCCGTTTTTAGGCAATATGTTATTAGGGTTATTGAGCTTTGTGGAAAACGAGCATCACTTGCATTTGTAGAATTTTTCGTCTTACTTTTTCGTTTCTGATGTTACCACTGAGAGGTGACAAAGATGGAAATTTGCAAATGCTACACATAGTAGCTTTAGATGCACCTCCTCAGAGAAGTGACCGCATGTTGGGGCATAGGAGAGATACATCTGCACTTTCTGTAGTTTCCTGTGAGTTTCTGCTGCTTTCTGGTTGGTTGACAGTGAAAAGAAACATGGAGCTGTTTAAAGAAACGCTAATTCATCTTCTCCTTTTCAGTAACGCTGGACAGATTTTCAGTTTGTGTTCTCGCAAAGCCATTCCCTGTGAGAGGTTTTCCCTTCACAGTGAATAGTTTGCGTTTATATCGTGGCTGTTCTACAACAGTAACACTCAAAGCTTGTTTTTCTTTTGCTCCAACATTTTGGGAAATATTTTGGGGTTTTCAAAATCTTTCATTCTCTTGTTATTGTGCAACGTCTATTCAGCGTTAAAATCAAATCAAATTCTTTTATGTTTTTCTCAAAATTGATACATTAATTGGGAAACTTAATCTCTTAATTACACAGCACCTACTGAGACATTTCAAAGAACCTTTTACTTTCGAGACAAAAGGCATTTCCTGGTTTGTTTTTACCCTGGAGAGACAGCGATTGGGTCCCCCCTCCTTTGCTCGGGTCGCTCCATTGCGATAACCTGTGCAAAGAGAGAAGCCGCTGAGTGATGGCGATAGAGATCGAGATAAAAGATACAGCGGTGGGTTTTAACTGATGAGTCACTCTTGTGGTCTGCTGCCACTGGATCCCGTGTCCTGGCTTGAGGTGTTAATTAGGGCTGGAGGGACGGAGCGAGCGAAGGATGCAGGAGGACGAGGGAGCGGAGGAAAAAAAACGTAAAAAGGAAGAAAAAAAAAAAGAAGTCATTGATTCATCAGTGGCCTCGTGTGCTGCGGTGCTGCCTCGCGTCTTTATCAGTCCTCATCTAATAGGTGTCTGAAACGTACACCTCTCTCATGTTTCACTCAGGGGAGGAGGTCAGCTCGCCTGTATCCAGCATCTATCACGGGCTGACTGGGCGCTGATGTCACAGGGGCGCTATTCATTGAGAGCAGTGGCAACACTAACAATGTGAGCAGGCTCAGCATTACAGTGTTTCCCTTTTGTACCATTTTAAAAGTGAACTTGACCTTGTATTTAAACTGTATCACCACACAAATGGCAACAAATCGAAATGAACGCATTAGTTTGCCTACAGTCACACCATGAGGGCCTGGGATGTTTCACCTGGCCGCTGTTGCTGTGGAGATAAAACATTGCTGAATTAATTAATTAGACACATGAAACTTTTCTTTTCCTTATATATAAATGACAAATCAACTTTTTTTTCCCAAATGTGATCAGATTGTTCTTTAGCCTGGGGGCCCCTTTGAGATGGGTTACATTTACTGCTCACTACTGAGTAATTGAGTGTTGTGTACAAAGTGATGCATGAATGAGTGAGCGGATGGGGTGATCTTGGACTCTGGATCTGTTGTGGTCTTTAGTACATAGTTTATTTAGAGATTTAGTTAAAATCTTTCAAACATTAAAGGAGCTATCTGTAAGTTTTGCCATTGCTACATAGCTAACGTTAGCATTAGCAGCTGTTTACTTAACAGTTTAGAGCTAACAAGTTCAGCATCAAACTTCATTACTTCGCTCACCAAGAGCTGTCTCCAGCAGTGGAAAGCTATGCTAATATTGTCTCTGTAGCGTCCTTTCTTCTACTAAAGTTAGCCCCGGCCCATCTTGTCGCTTTCTGATAGTTACGTAGCGCTGCTCAGAGGGCGTATTATAACCTCTTGCCTTGTGAACACAATGATGGCTGAAGCTCTTGTCAAGTGACAATCATCACCAACCGCTCCAGGCAAGAAACCACATTCAGTGGCAGAGAGAACTTAGAAATATCCCCTTTAAGATTAGTCATCTGATTTTCAGCAGCTCTTGGGTGCAGTTTGATTTTATGTCTTAAAGTTCAGGTAATGGCAGACGGAGACACAGGTTAATAAATTGCCCAGTGGAAAAATGTTGATCTGCGTTGTTCAGAGTTAAATGAGCTGAATTTTTTACATATGAATGAAAATGTACTTGTCATGGAGAACAGAACAGTTGTATAATGTCCTCTGTGGCTCTGAAGATCATGCCTGTTAAAAATGACTCAGAAGGGTAATACTAATCACTGGAGTACTCTTTTTACATATATAGGCTTCTGTTCTAAATGAGTGGTGGAACACCTTGCGACTCTAACTACTGAGTGGTTAAATGTTACAGAGCAGAGCGGACAAATGGGTTTTGGCAGCATATTTTCAACTTGCACAAATCCACCAGTAACTGAATGATTATAATATTAAATGTGGATCAATAAGATATTGAAGCTCTTTTGCGCCACATAGCATTTCTTCCCCCACCTGGACTATCATCAGTGACAGAAGCTGGAAGGGGTGGAGGGGTGGGGGGCCGAGAAGCAGTGCTGCTCAGATCTTCTATGTAGTGCAGGAGCTATTAAATCTGCTTCACTGCAAGAAGAGACGGGGAACTTCATTTATGTCAACATCACTCAGGTTTTCAGTATTTCGACATTTTGTTGTTGTTTGCCAAACAGAGAAACAGTGGGGTGTAGTTTGAAGAGGGTCGAGGTGGAATACAACAGACAGAAGAAACGGCACAAGTCAAAGTGAAGTTATGACAACTAAATAAATTGCACAATAAATGTAACATTTTTCTCCCAAAAGGTGTGTGCATGTTTGCAAAATATATCCCCCCTCATATTCATTCATACACGCACATATAACACACAGTAGAAAAGCTTGAGGTTAGGAAGCTTCACTCTGCACAACTTAACATGAGCCATTCATAAGAGCGAAGATGAGCGGCTCCACCAAGGAAGTGGAAAAGCATCGCCGGACTGAGGCGTAGCTCCGTGTGACTTCTGGCTGTCACCCTTGGCAACGACCCTTTCGCTCCTTCTTGACACGCTGCCAGGATGTCCATTGGCTTGACACTTGTTCAAACCTCCTCCCTCCATCCATTACTCCCTCCTGCCTGAGGCCACGAGACCAGCCACGTCGAGGTGCGACGCCTTGATTGATGTGTGTGACACATGCTTCTGGGAACCACCGTGGTCTGAATTGGGGAGAAATGTTTCTATTTTTGAACCAACAGATGCAAAGGTGACACACTGAGGAGGGAAAAAAAGAGGCCAGAGTCAACGTTGTTTTTTGATGGTTCTCAACTGAAAAGGCTTTTCCCTGCAGTGTTTACAGTTGCTATGGAGCAAACTCAGCGATAGCATTCATAATTGACAGTAATTATATCAGTCATTGGCTTGCTCACACATTCATATTTACATCACTCTCACTAATCAATTCCATAGCAATGATGATTGAAATCGAGTTGGACGAGTGTGACACGACTTGGGACTCGAGGGATAAATATAACGCATTCGCTGTCCTCTTTCCTATTCATATATCACATTTTATCTCACGCCATCTCCCTCTTTCTCGCTCGCTATTTTTGTCACAGTCTCCTCACCTCTCTTCCTCTTTTTCTCAGTCCACCTTTCTCACTTTTTTACCTCTGCTGTCTGTCTGCACTCAACTCGCTCCATCTCCCCGGCAAAGTGAGGGAGCGAGCAGTACGAGGGGAGCATGTACATGTGAATAATGGAGGAAGCCAGCTTCTCCCTAACGAGGTGTGTTTGATGGCCGACCTCGGCCCTGTGTGTGCGTGCGTGTGTGTGTGTGTGGTCAACGTGTTCTCCCATTCCCCTCCTCCATTATTCAGCGTCATGCCTTTCCCGTTTCTACCACAGAACCCTTTCAGATCATAGCACCTGGGAATCAAATGTTAATAGACACCCGTCCACACACTCACACATCACAGCCACAAATGCTCAACACATACGCACGAGAGCCAGTTTGATTGACATGAGTTGGCATGGCTCGACAGCTTTGCTGCCCTTTTGCATCATTTATGGTCTTACAACAGGCATGACTGGTGGTTTTTCAATCTCAGCACATGACTGTTTACATTTGAAAGAGTGAGTCAGGGAGTTCCTCGCTCACTTTCCTCTGTTCTGCTTCATTGCCCCACCTGCTCTTTTTTTTTTTTTTTTTAAATTTTGTCTTCTCTTATTGTGGCAGCAGATTTATGGAGAGAAATTAGTCTCGATGCTAGTGACCCACTTGGAAATTCCACAGGAAAAGCCTGATGTCCAAGTTAGCTATCAGCACCTAAACGCGAGATCCAATTAGCCAATCGGCAGCAGCTATTTCAATATTTGATTGATCATAAAAAATGACAACCTTTAACTCGTTCGAGCGGCACATATATGAGGATTTGCTGCTATTCTTTGTCAAGTAAATTGATTATTTTTTGAGACTCTTGGTCAGTCAAAACAAGCAATTTGAAAACATCACTTAGATGATGAAATTATAATTCACAGTTTTACTAAATGATAAATTCTTGCTTATTGGGGAATTTTATGCCCTTATTATATCGTCGACGATGGAGAGATGACTTAGAAATGAGTGGGAGAGAGGTAGGGAAGCTGGACACAAACGGGGGGATGTTGCAGTTTTGCATGTAAATATTTATATTAATATTATATTAATAATAATATATTCATTATAAACAAAAAATAACAAGCAGTTTAAGCAATAATGAAAATAATTGGTAGTTGCAGCCTAGGGGGTGGAAAGATGCATTTGTGATTGTACCTACATATCACATACATTTGTACATCGTTGACAGCGGAAATGGGACTTATTTATCGCCATGCAAATTTGCCTAATGATTAGAAGTCATAGGTTTCAATTCCAACACAACATCACAGTCAAACCAATCCCTGCAAAAACTCCCTGAATGCTCTGACTCCTCCAGGGGCTTCCCTCTTGGTTGCCCCCGCACTGACATGTACATGTATGTGTGTCTCAGTGGAATAAGTGATGAGATGTGTGAAATATGGCAAGTGGAGCACTCTATTAGGCAGCTTCCCCCCCTCGCCTCCAGGCTTCCCTCCCGCCTCGCAATCCACAGAGGCCGGGATAGAGAGACGTCACAGAGGCTGCGTTGATGCGGTGGTGGGACGGAGTTAGATGTATTGAGGGGTTTAGGTTTCAAACAGCTGAGCCTGAGCCAAACCACCCACCGCCGAAGAAGAAGAGGAGCAGGAACTCCTCCCTGCGTCAACCAGCTAGCATTAGCCCTGAGAAGAAGGACGAGTTTCCAACTGACTGTGTGTGTATGTGTGTGCGTGTGCGTGTGTGTACATGTGTGAGCTCTGACAGTGGGAAGCTGCAATGTAATTGCTGACACTGTCCAGAGGATTGAATGTAATGAAGGTAGCTGCTTACAGGCTGCTTCATTAGTACAGCCAGGCCCGGGGCACTCCCTGTGTGTTTGTGTGTGTGTGCGTGTGTGTGTGTGTGTGTCTGTGTGCGTGTGCGTGTGTGTGGGCATGTTAAACTCAGCATCCTGGGAAATAAGGAGAGTCGAATGGGTCGCGCACACACATACACACATGTTATTACCACCCACCCACTCGCACATTAACAAACACATCAACAAGCCCTGGCAGTGTGTGGAATGTGTTGATTGTAACTTTAATCCATAGGAGTTCATTTCCTCTGTGCGTTTGCTGCGTAAGGTATGTCTCTCTCAACAAAGGCACTCTTCAAAAGATATTACTGTGGGGTAATATAGCAACACTTCCCGTGTCAGGCCTTGTCTACCTTTATACAACGCTGCATGTTTGAGGTCATGCAAGGTGTATTAAGATGTAATGGGATTAGGGATGTAGGGCTGGAACTAACAATTACTTTCATTATTCAGTCAATTATTTCCAAAATTGACTGATTAATTGGTTTGTCTATGACAATGCCCGCACAGTTCTCCAGAGCCAAAGGTGACTTCTTCAAATTTCTTGCTCTTCTGTTCAACCAACAGTTCACAGCCCAAAGATATTCAATTTGCAATTTTTCTAAAGAAGCTGAAAACAGCAACCAGATCAGATTTGAGAAGCTGCAACCAACAAATGGTTACCATTTTTAGTTGATTAAGATGAAAGAATAATTGTAAAATTTATCAAATTTTGTTAGTAAATTAGTGCTAGTGGGATATGCAGCACATGTTATATAGAGATATACTCTAAAACAAACAATGGACGTGGCATACAGTTTGGCACGCATAGGTCGATGTGTTCACACGTGCAGTCTGGGCATTCAGTTGACAAAATATATGTCACGCATATAATTTGGTCTGAAAATGACTTCATCACTCATTTCAGCTAGTGCCCCAAAACAACGTATACTTACTTTCAAGTGACACAGTCTTCCAGCTGCTGGAGTAATTATGACAGAAACAAAGGAGGAAGTGAGGTCACATTGTTGTTGTCATTGTTATGTTATTGTCACCTTGATGAGGAAGGTCCCTGCACCAGATTTAACCCATAAATCTAACAAGTTGTTTTAGTGCTTCAACTGAAACAAACATGCATTGACCAACGTCACATTTTATTGTTCATTCTGGAGGATCTGTTGCACTGACGTCACATTTGAATCAGCTGATTGCCTTCATTCATGCTTTACAGTTACTGGCTGATTGATCAGGTATTTGACTACGATTTCAACCATGTTCATGCAGCCATTATAACCTTAGCTTAGCTCAGTGCTGCCTGGTGCACCGCTGCATAGTTTTGGGTGCTGCAGAGTTTCACTTTGCTTTGTTCCACTGATTTCACGATGATTGTCGGGCACAATGTGCAAAAGCCGCAGCTGTGCTGATCGGGCTTTTGTTTTGCCTTTTCAGAAGAGGGGCTGGTATGAAATGGGATTTATGGGCAGAGAGCCGGGGCTGGTCATGGGGAGGTCAGCCCAGTAGACCAGACGATGCCGAGGCTGCCATCTTCGCCACATGGGGACCCTGTGGAGATGCAGTTTAGATTAACTTTCCACTTAGTGAACAATGTGTCACTTACAATATGGTGGCGTCTCCTGCTCCAGAAATCGGCTTGACAGCTGCACCTCTTGAGACGTATTTGTCCCATTCAGGGGTGGGGTTGTGGGTGTGCATTTGCCTTGCCCATCAAACGATTCCCCTGGTCAGCATGAATGTGGTTCTTAACTTTGATCAGAAAACTAGCCTTGATTCTAAATGGCCATCTGTCAGCCTTACCTTGACCCATGAGTGTGACTGCAGTCACACCATAAACCTTGACCTCAGTCTATCACCGTCTCTGCCTCTGATCCTCCCTCCCATCCATCCCTTGAGAGGAAGATCACAGAGGAGCAGGGAGAACATTAAGCTTCCTCCATGAAGACCAATCAATGCCTGATCTGATTAGGCCTCAGCACACATGTTCCACTACATACCCTAAAAGCCAACAGATAAAAAAAAAAACATTGCTAATGTTACCCATTAGCTATCCATTTCAGAGCTTTAGTCATATTGAGTGAAGTGAAATGAATGAGCTGAGTGTTTTCCATGCAGATTCATGCAGCTCGCCCAAGGATGCAAACACTGGAATGTGCAGCTAAGCTCTGGTTGTACTGGTGCAGCACTGGGTTTCCCTGCATCAGCAGCTTGGGAGGATGAAGGAGGAGGAGGAGGGGAAGGAGGAGGGGAAGAGAGACGAAGGGATGTGGAGGCAGGAGGGGAGAGGAGGGAAGCTTCTAACGGGAGGTATCAGAAGTGTGCAGCTATATTGATGCCAGTGTAAGCACATTTCTATTGAAATCAATAGAGCTGCTCTCAAGCTAATTTTGGCGTCTAACAAGACCTGGCTCATTAATGGAGCAGCCGTAGATAACACACACAGAAACCGAGCTAAGTTGGGAAAAAAAGGAAAAGAATCTGCCAGTTAGGTGTGAATTCATTTATTTATTTGTAATACTGTCAGCCTGTAATGATTCCAACCATCTTGTCTTTTACATATGTTGTTTCCTCAGCTGCAGAATTCTACAAATCAGTCAAGAGTAAAGGGTTAGTTCACACAAATTACACAAAAACATATTTACGTACTTACCTGTAATGGTATGTAGCCATGCAGGCAGTTTTGGTTTTATTTGCTCAGGTTTGGAGAAACCTGTTTCTGAGACTGCAATGGAGGTGGGTGGAATTTAATCAGTGGTGATTATAGCTGTGAAAAGTTGCGTTCAATAAGGTATTTTTGCAGAAACAAGGGTTACACTTAACAATCCACATTCACAAACATAGTTTTAATTCAAACTACTTTCTGCCGTTTAAAAATACTATCGACAACATTTTCAGTGGTTTGTAACCAACATTTTTTTCTGAGGGCGAGAGTCTAATAACTGGTTTCTTTTTCAGATGTAGCTACGACACTGACAAATCTCTCATCAAACCTTTCATCTTTCCTCCCTCTTAACGACAACAATGAGCAATGTAGATATCACTGATGTAGCAGCCTTCTCCGATTTAAAATGACAGATGTCACCAGTGGTACATTTATATTGGATGTAACTCATTAATGTCAGTTGTGTAGCAGCTAAAATGAAACTTTTACCTGTTGTCTACAAGCTGTACGCAGCCAAAGACTGTTTGTCAATTGTAAAGACGTATCACTCTATGACCACCCCAGTGTTTTTGTAGTTCAACAGGACCATCTGAAGTGTGGACTCCTCTCTAGAGACATGATGCTGTCACATCAAAAACAGGAGAATTTCCAAGTGAAGCTTTTTTTGCCGATAAAATCAATGTTTTAACCATGTTATGCAATGATATCTTCATTATTTATGGTTGCCTGGGAAAACTGAGGTGTAAAAGCATGTAGTCTGCACCTGTAATTTCAATGGGTCAGATACATACATTTAATCAGCACTTGACATCTTCTGCTGCTAATCTTATTTTCAGGTTGTGAACATTAATAAGGCTGCAACCGAAACCCATAGGTGTCTTGGCTTCTCAACCAGCAAAAGGTGATTAGAGGTGATAGATATGGTTAGAGTAAAGACCTTGTGTTTTAGTATTTACAAAACCTTAGTTACTTGTGAATGTTGAAATCTAATACGAACCACAGGAGTGTCTCCTGTGATAGCGCCCCGTGGTAGCAGGCATACCAGATCTTGGTTTTCATATGTTATAATAATAAACGAGACGACTGTATCGAGAGTGGTGTATCTACCTTTGTCGCCATGGTTATCATGATAACGGTCATGTCTTGGTTAGGTTTAGGAAAATCTGGATTTGGGTGAAGGTTACAATAATGGGTCATGGTTACAATAATAACAACATGGTTAACTTTGTCAAAAGGTCATGGATAATAGAAATGTGGACTTTGTTGCTCTATATCCCACGTCACCGCACTTTTCTCTTTGCTCATGTCACAATTACTTCGGCTGCTTGATGTCGCCTAACAACAAACTGTAACTATGGGTCATAATAACCAACTGCACCTATAGGCTCTTCTTATTTTTTTTTTTTTTTTTTTTTTTTTTTTTTTTTTTTTTTATAGGACAGTCTCAATTTCATTCACTTCAACAATATTGGGGTGAAGGCAGAGCACTTGGAGACACATATTCCAGCATGACTAGATACAATTATAGAATATATAAGTGAGAAATTCTATATTTTCGTAATGTAGTGAACTGATCCTTTAATTATTTTGAAATTCATATCCTATATCTATCCTTTATGTACTGAGGTGGCTCACGTGCATCCCTACTGAGAACCACTGTAGCATCATTATCACTTACATGCTTCTTCTTCCAAACTCTTCTTTTCTCACTTTCACCACCTTGGTGCCTATTTAACTATGTGCTATTAGTCAAATGCTTCTTCTGTCTCGCACACAGATACTTCTAACGGCATCCACTGGTGTTTAAAGCACTAGATGAATGACTGCACTCATGCATTGCATATACAGTACAAGTACTCGTGCTCAAAAAAACACACAGTGCACATTGGTTTTGTGTGCATGTGTGTGTAAACAGCTGTTGGAAATGCCACGGAGAGCTGGCTTTGCCGTGGGCCCTCTGCCATCCAAATGTCATGCTACATGGGGGAAAAGCTGCGATACCTCATCCACCCGCAACCACACAACCTGCCCAACCTTCACATACTGCATGCACACACTCCTGAATGGCTATATGATAATGCCGCGCTGCGCCACAGACACATTCATCACGCCCGTTGTCATTAGAAACAAGCCTCATTATACTCAGAGCCTGTGATTTATGATTAATATCTGCAAGGGGTGTGGCGGATCGTCAAGCCCCCCCAATACATTGATTCCATTGAACAAGAAAAACAGTGAAGGGGGAAGAGGATGGGGTGGGGACTGTTAAGGGGAAAATGCGAGTGTCTGAGCGGGGGTGATGTTGGGGCTGCAGGGGCATTCTGGTCATGGCGTGGGAAATGAGAGGAAGGAGAGGTAAAATAGAAAGAGGGGTGTAGGGTGCCACATTCAAGGTCCCTGTATTCCCTTGTGCCGTAAATTGTCTCTGGAACTTCTCTCCGTGGCTTCATTAGTAAGTGTCTTTTCAATATTTATGGCAGTGTTAATAAAACATCAATACGCGAGGCCGTTGTGGAAGGCTGCAGGCTGTAGGGTGCTGCAGTCTCAGGCTTTCCACTGATATTTGGATGATAAAGAGAGGTTCAGGTGAGTGCTATGCAGAGTGTGAGAAGTGACTGAGAGTGGGCTGACTGGGGTAGATCACTGAAAGCAGATGGCGGATAGTTTTTTGGACGTACGTTGCATAGTTTAGGGTCGTACGTAGAGCGGGTGAACGCAATATTCTCTGTTTTGACAGCTGGTGATTGAGATGCTGATTTAGGGTGGGTCTGTCTTATTTGATGGGGGTGTTTGTGTGTATCACTGGGTCCTGTGCCAGGGTGCTGACCACTGTAACTACACTGGTATTGGAGTACAGCCTCTCATGTTTTATTTATTGCAGCAGAAAGTGACAGTAAGAGGAGCTTGGGTGAACGCTCAGGGTCAGCACAATCCTTCCTGTTGTTCTCACAACTCAGAGCGCAAGCAAGACTCAAATGATCATCATCAAAGTGAATTCACTTTTTCAGTTAATCACTTTAGTCAAAAGCAGTTTCCACAGCCCAAGGTGATGCCTTAAATTCCTTGTTCTGAGCAATGAGGAGGCCAAACCCCAAAGATATTCCATTTATGATTATATAAAAACTGAGAAATGTAAGTGAAAGGGCCCCTCTCTCACTGCCACTACTGAGGTGCCCTTGAGCACTCCAAACTGCTCCAGCAGCTGCTCAGTACCCAGAAGACTAGATTGTGATCGTACTGGGCAGCTTCCAAGTGCAAATGTGTGTAATTGTGTGAGCGTGAACTGGGTATTCCTGAAACAGAGCGTTTCAAACAGACGCCAAACAGAGCTCTCACTGTGACCGGTGAATGTTTGAGGTTTGCGCTTGCTAAATGACTTTGTCAAAATCATTCTCAATCAGCTTTCTGTTGATTGACTGATTGATTAAGTGACTAATTGTTTTAGCATAAGTCACACACACACAAACACACACACACACATCCAAAGGCTTAATAAAGCCTGTGTCCATACACACCTAGTATTAACATGCAGAATGCATTTGGATACAATAGCTGGGTAAGGAAAAATGTTACTGTGTGTATAAATGCACACAGAGCACAGTGCAATTAGAGTGTAATTCGATCTGCAAAACAATATCTGAAGCTGGCCAACCATGTGGAAATATAATGTACAGTTAAGCCACAATTCTTTAAAAAAAAAAAAAATCCATCCAGGAAGTTGATAGGTCACCTAACTCCACCTCTTTCTTCCCTCTGAAGCTGTTTGTCAAAAAGCTCCAGATGAGCCCTTCCTCAGCAGAGGAAAAGTGGAGTCCGTAGAGCAGCAGCAGCAGCAGCAGCAGCACTTTCCTTGGTCAGCGACACCCCGTGCTTTTTGACTAGTCCGCCAACTGTGCCTTCCTACTTTGGATATTGAGATCCGATCACAATCTAGACAGAGCTGAGATAAGGAGAACACTTATTAGGTGTTAATGCAGAGGCCCATGAGCAGATGTCATTATCCAGATAACGTGTCCAGATGAAGATTGCATGTTAATACCACGTGTAAATGGGGTCTTAATGATTCTTTCTCATACTTTGCATATCTAAATTTCTGACCCTTATTACTCTCCTCCAACTTTTGCCCAAATGGGCACTGATAACAAATTAGAGAAGAATCAATCATTTTGTGATACGAGAAAGACCGAAATCTCCCTCTTTTCCTCTCATCTGCTCCCCAATGATTATTATTTTTTCCCCTGCATCTCTCTTTTCTTGCCGCCTTCTACCAGTAACATCCCCATCTTCCCATTTTACCTCACTACTCTGTTTCCTATCCTGCTCTCTCTCTCTGCCCTCCCTCTTTGCCTTCAGAGTATTCCCACCACTGCCCCCCCCCCCTCTCATCCAGTGTGAATTGCTCTCTTAATCCTGTCAGGGTTAGGCTCCAACTCACCCTCCCTCAACTGCACATGTCCATCCTACCACCTCTCCTCCTCCTCCTTTACTCACCCTGGGATGGGGCTGCCTCTGCTCTCCAGGGAGACAGGGAGGGTAGGGGGGGTGGTGGGGGCGGGACCAGGGATGGGCCCAGCCTGTCTGCCTGCCTGGGACACAGCTGTGAAGATCAGAGCTGTCTTTCCCTCTCTGTCTTTCTTTCTCTGCACATCTGGTGTATGTGTGTGTGGCGGGGGGGGGGGCGGCCAGGCCATGTTGTGCTGTGCTGTTTTGTCCTTGGCTCAGTATGGTTGCCGGATTTTGGCCTGGCTACGCTGGAGTAGGTTTGGATTTGGGATGCGGATCGGCCCACTGCTGTACCCACACGGATGAGCCATGCTCCTCTGGTGTAGTAAGCGATGGTTATTAAGCCGATAGAGTAATTATTAGCTGCAGTATTAGCGTGGGCCCGGTGCATTTTTTTTGGGCTGTTTCCCTCCGTAGTGTTCTTCAATGGCTGGCTCGGCAGTAGCAGGTGGAGTGTCGCACTCCCTGCATTATGTAACTTCACCCCAATTTAGATCTGACTTCAAATAAATGAAAATCAAGCCGCTGGTTGGCTCCTTTCCCCGCGGATATAAATAGCATTTTCAAATCTTATCTAGAAAAGTGTTGTAGAGGGGAGATGCTTTGAAATGCAGCCCGACGATTAGGATCCCATTGTTCCGCTCCACACCCCCTCCATTCTCCCGGCTGCTTACAGTAAGCCTGAGGATCTGTGTGTATGTGCCTGAGCGTGTGGCTCTGCACATGTGTATGCATTCATCTGCATCACAGTGTGATTGAGATAGTGGCTAATGGTGAGATAGCAGTTGCATGTGCATAGTGTTTTTGGGCTTGAGAGTTTGTGACTAACGTGTGTGTATGTGTGTGTGTGTGTGTTGCTGTTGGGCGTGTCTTTGATGATGGATGCTGTGCTTCTGCTGCTTACCCCACTGCTCCTCTCAGAATTAACAAGGTTGCTAAGATACAGTGGGTTTATATTAGATTAGGTTATCTGCTGTTATTTCTGTTACTATATTTTACCCAGCACTGTGAAGCCTTTATTAATTTGGAAATTTACCCTGCCATGGAATGAAGATGCTGGTATTTGTGCACCACTGCTCCTTTCCTCTCCTATCATTTTCTAGCTAGGAGGGGGTTGTAGTACCAAAACCCCCCTAGTTAGATGTCTACCCCACCCCATTACAATCTGGAGGCGGATCCATACCTCTATTCATCATTAAGCCCATTTAATCCGAGGCCTGGGGCCCAGTGTTTCCATTTAACACAGAACAAGCCAGTAAAATAGGAGACAGGAGGCAGTGATATCACTTTGGTTGAGGCTTATTGGTGTGCAGAGGTGTTGTCCCTCCCACCAGCAGATGTCAGCCCAATCCAGTGTTTGACCTCCATAGTAGCTTCTCCAGGGCTGGAGGGCCATTGGCACTGCTGTTAGCAGATAAAGAACAGGAAACAATAAAGATGCCAAGTGGGCTGCTCAGACGGAGAAGGCAATGCTCTGCAATCCCTCCACTGGTGGATTTGCAAATTTCCCGTCACACGTGTAGATGCACTCATCCATTTCTTGGACAAAGTGAATTGAGCATTTCAGTCAGGATGAACTACATTTAAATTGGTAAAGCATGCTGAAACATGTTGATGCATATGTGACAATTTGAGTGAAATTGAGATTCACTAGAACTTCACAAAGTGCCCAAAACACTCAAGACAGCTAGATTTGCGTATTTTTCAGGAGGGTATAGTGCCACAATGACAGATATGCAGTGTTATAACTGGACTGGAAGCAGACTTGGGCACAAGAAACTCCAGGCACTACGTCTCATGCTCTGATTTGTAGTGCAAGTTGTGTCAAATTGCTGATCCATGGCAAGGTGTCCAAGGCTGTGTGTGTGTGTGTGTAAGTGTAAGTGTGTTTGTGTACCTGGAGAGAGTGCATGACACTGTCTATGTTAGCTGTGGGACAGTTTTTTATATATGTGTGTGAATGCATACACAGGCAGTGTGTTGGCTGTGTGTGTGAGAGAGTGTGTTTGAAGACCTGCTATAAGGGAAAACCCCATTAGCGTGGGATCCCAGGGAGATAATGAGTGCTGACTGCTTTATGTCCTGGAAATGATTGAGTGGAACATAGTAGCAGTTTATGAATCCCCTCTGCTAGTGGCTGACAGAGTGACAGCACATAACTTGCTTGCTAGCTAAGCTCCTGTATTACAGATGGGCAGCTCTAGCCTGCTGGCTAACTTAGAGTATACCTGCATCTGAAATAGATGCTTAGAGTACATGCTAACTGTACCTGGATCACATACAGACCAAATTTAGTCTGCTTGCTGACCTTGGTATCTGTTTCACTGCACTTTGCCTGCGCAGACAGCATCTGTCCTACTTGTTAGATGGACTGTAGCCGTGTCCCAATTCCATATCACACACTAATTCCAGTAGGTTGTAAGTACATAATGTCTGTAAACTAGAGTTCACTGAAATGCACAATGCAAATGGAAGAGCTACTCACAGCTGCAAAATATCAAAACCCATTGTGGATGGTGGTCAAACAGCCGCAGGACGAACATTTAGTTTTCTGTTTGTTAACTGTACTTGTCAGGGTCCAAAGTCTCAGTTTGATTTACTTCAGTTAAGTATAGTTTACAGTTTATGCCTAAAAAGTAATACATTCTGTATCCAGTTATTATGTAGTGTGGACTGTAAGTAATCTGGCTATAGTAGCTTTAGCCAAGTTACCTGTATCAGAGAAAAAACTATAGCTTTCTAGTTAATGCAGCTACTTTTTTTTTTTTTTTTTTTTAACCGTTTGGGGGCAGTAGAAACAAACTGTGACAACACAATTGTTTATGCAACATGCAGCAATTATTGAGAAAGATTATCATCCATTTGGAGTCATGCTTCTGGCCTTTTAGCTCTGTTTTTGGTCTCCACCACCTCCTGAAGGCAATATCTGGTTCTCAAGCTTCCAAATACTCCATTTGTTTACCAGCTAATCAGTAACTGTGTGTTTTTGAGCAGATAGTGTACAGTGGTTTTTTTTGGGTTTTTTTTTAGAGCTTTATCATTGAAAACAGCTGCCCGCTGTGGTCAACAACAGCAATATGAGAGCGGTGAGAGTGCACCAAAAGACAGTAAAAGTTGTGTAGCGGACGGCTGAACAATGGCCGGAGACGCACTAAATCTCCTAAAAAGCTGAAGGGAGCTGCGAATTCAAGTAATAATTATCGAAAGGTTCGTCACCACGAGCTGCCTCTTTCACACTGTCACACTGTTTTCACACTCTCATTTGATATTTGATACAGTATGTGTTGTTATTATTATACAGAATCTTATTCAAGGAAGTCCCACCTTGAAGTGACAACACAATTCATGTTGCCACAAAACACTATCACATGCACTTTTTTCTGCTCTCATCATCTCTGCAGTGAACGGACGTGTGGACAGTGAAACAGAACTTCAGCGTTTGGTCGTGTTGTGCAGACATTGGCCGTGTACACGTTACACTGTATTACCTCCAGGAGAGCCAAGATGTGGAAACAGTGCCTTTACCTCTTGTCCTCCCTATTAGGCAATATTTCCCTCGGTGTGTTCTTTTTTCATTTTTGTTCTGTATTGACATTTTTTCCTCCCTGATCACCTCTCTTCTCTTTGGTCTCTTGATGTCTTCCCCCGTGTCCTGATCTCCCCTGCTCTGCCACAGCTTAGCGATTAACCCTTTAAGAGCACGTGTGTTTGAGTTAGGATGTGCACGTCCAGATCCCATGTGTGAACAGTGTTGCCCTGCATAATGCTTCTGAAGCACGGGCCTCCCGCTCTCTTCCCACTGCTGTAGCCCGGGGACATCCAGGCTTCTGCACACACACACACACACACACACACACAGGTGGAGGCAAATATAAGATGACAGGAGTCAATACAGGCATAGGCGCTGGAAAATAGATTTTAAATTGACAAATTATCACAATTACAAAGATGCTGGTGTCTGTATGAGATAGTAACTGTATATCTCAGGCGGGTAACGTCGGTCCTCAAAGTGTAATTATCTCTCAGCAGTTTTTAGTTGTTTTTCTTTGTTGGATTTTTATTTTTTTTATTATGTTATTGCAAAGTATTTTGTATTATTGTTTTTGAAAAGTAAATAAGGATTGTGATTTGCCTGATAGAGCAATAATGAGTCAAAGTTTATTTTTGACCTTGGAAATAGTAGAATAACAAATGCAAAAACTCTTAACTCATGCTCCCCTTACTAGCTTATTTGCAGAGCTTTCACTCACTTCTTATTATTATTAATTAGCCCAGACAAATACAAGCTGATGAAGACATAGAAAAATGGACAAAAACAAAAAGGTACTCCCTAGAAACAAAATAAGACACACTGAAGAAAGACAGTGCAGTTACAACCTTTGGCTGCACGTAATATCAGGACTATCAGGTATGAAAATCAGATGCACTGGCTCGAGCCACAATTGCATTCACGCGATGTGAGCGACATAATGTGAGGTGTTTCTGACCACAGAGCAGCAGCATGATATACTGGTGGTCTAGAGTCTCAACCGGTCTCATCTCTGACAACCGTCTGTCTGTCTCCCAGTGACTGTCCAGCCAAGTAGAAGCATTGACCTTTAGCTTGCTGTGTACAGTGGGGAAGAGCGCCCTCTGGGGCGGCACAAGGGTCACTGCATTGCGTCTTGACTTCCGTGGTGACCTGGGAATGGCGCAGTACTCGCTTGCTGCTTCGCTTTGATTCTAATCCATCGGAAGGGTTAGGAGGCAAGCCCAGTCGCCCTCCACTGTGATGAGGAAATCCCACGTCGCTCCTACATCGCAGCTTTCGGGGACACCAGAGATGGTGCAGTGCACAGCGGCATTCTGGGGGGTGGGGGAGTTGTTGGGGATTTGAAAGCTAAGCTGCTGATTTACCTGGAGAAAGGTGCATGGGTGGAGCTTTGGAGATGGGAGGGAGCAGCGTCATGAATTCTTGCGCACCTTTTTCCCCTCCCCTCTCACTCTTCCTCCTCCATCCTCCATCCTCCCTCCCTCTTCCCCCTTCTCCTCCCCTGTCTTCAGCTCTTGCACAGGATCACATTAATATTCCTTTGAAGCCTGTTTCAACTGCAGTCAGATCTCCCTCTCTCTTCCACTCTCACTCCTTCTCTCCCTCTTTTTGTTACCCCCGTTTTTCTCCCTCTTGCTTTCCGTTTCTCTTCCGAGCTATTGTTTTCTAGAAGGGATCGCTTACCCACCATCTCTACCAACCAGTGCAGCAGGGAGGGGCATTTTTATTACCTTCAGTCAGGAGTTCCCCTTGTTGCACACATGCACGCACGCACACACACATGCACGCAGACACACACACACACACACACATAGAGGGGTGGTGGGTACCGATGCCTTTGACAGAGCGTGTTGATTGGTTCAGAATGGTTGCTGCCTCTTGTAGGAGAGTGGAACGGCTATTTTTAGATCAAGGGGTAGCTGGGAGAGAAAGACTGAGGAGGGCTCTGTGTGTGTGTGTGTGTGTGTGTGTGTGTGTGTGTGTGTGTGTGTGTGTGTTAGTAAGGAATACTGCAGTCTTGAAGGAAGTTCCCTCTTTACACACACACACACACACACACACACACACACACACACAAACACACACATGCACTTTTGCAGCAGTGCCCCTCTAAAGCCATGGTGGTGTGTATTCCATGTGCTTGCTCCCCTCTTCCTCTCTTCCCTCAACCTTTTTTCTTGCTGTAAACCGCGCGCAGTCTTTCTGTCTCTCTCTTTTTTTTCTCCCTCTCTTTCTCTTTCTCTCTCTCTCTCTCTCTCTGAGCTGGCTCGGTGTGCAAATGTCAGCACTCTCCCATTTATTTGCCAGAGCCCAGAGCAGCGTCCTGCACCCTCTGTTTACCTCTGTCTCCACAGCGCTGCCCCCTCGCTGCTGCCTCTCTCCTCATCACCCTTTCCTCCTCTCTCTCTCTCTCTCCCTCTCTCTCCCTCTCTCCCCCTCTCTCCATCCTACATCCTTTCCTCTACCTCAATCCCCCACTCTCCTCACTCTCATCCTGCCATCCTTCCCCGTCCCTCTCTTCAGCTCTGTTGCATTCCTTCCCTCTCCCTTCCTTTTCCACCCCGCTTCCATTTTTTTACACCATTCTTGCTTCACCCATCTACTCACCCTATCCCTCCGCCCCTCCTCTCGTTCATGGATCATGGCACTTCATCATGACATTTCCAGTCTTGTCTACAACTAGCGCATCAAGTTTTTGGGATTAAATCCACTGCACCACAACCACAACCACCATCACTATCACCCCCCCTCCTCCACACCCTCCTCTGGCGCGTCATTTTGACTCTATTTTAAGACACGAGTGTGTCCGTTCACGTTTGGCCCCGTCAGATCACAAAACACCTTGTCCCTCTCTTCATCCTCCTCGTCTTGTCTCTTTCTGTCTCCTCTCACTTTGTTTTTTTTTTCCCTTTTTTCCATTTTCCTCTCCCCATGTCTCCGTCTTCCTCCCTGTCTCACTCCATCCGTCACTCTATCTGTCTGTGATCACCACGATGACTCATGTGGCTCGCACCTGCTCTGCAGTCGAGGGGCCGCCATGGGTTTTTCTTTTTTTTTTTTTTGTAAGGAGAGGTTGGAGATGATGAAGGTGTGGCCTCACATCGGGCTCAGTGTGATGGCAGAAAGTGTGCAGGGTGAGGGTGGGATATCAGCTTATTCACATAGTGGCTATATTTCATTTGCAATATAGCCGGTGTTGAAAACATGATGCAGAAGAAATGTAGCAGTTACACCAGGTGTAATTTCTATACTCAGGCACACCTGCCTTACAACAATTGAAACTGACAAGTGGAGCTGGAACAAATGAGAGCATTCGATTCTCCCTAATGTAGAAACAGCGGACGAGCCCTGTATTTTTAGTCAAGTCACAGATGTGAAGTATGGACCAAAATGTAAGAATGAATTCAGAGATGTTCCCAAAGTAGCACTTGGAGTGGAGCCTCTTGGATGTTGTTCCTCTAGTTTTCATCATCACTTCAAACAAGGATCAGTTTTGGTGTGTTTCGTCATCTTCTGCATTTGAAGATCAGATCGTGTGGCTAACCCTGATACAGATTAGAAAATAAGGAAATGGCAGTTCCTCTTAGAAAGTGATTTCTTTTTTTGGAAGCTAAAAGATTTCAGTTTCAATTGTATGATACATTTTCTCTCGTTACTTGCATTCATGAGAAAGAATCATTTACCTTTTGGAAAATGCCTGTGATGTAACAAAAAGCAATTTGTGCTTAAACCCCTCATGTATTTCATTTTAGATGTGCACTAACTTTTTTTTTTTTTTGCCTCTCTCTGTCTCTGTCTATCCAGTGAGTGACAGCTGTTTTCGAAACCTTGCAGAGGACCGCAGTGGCGTCAACCTCAAAGATCTTGTGCACGATCCCTCCCTGTGAGTATTGGCTTTTTTTTTTTGCTTTTTTTTTTTTTTACAAGATAATTTAACCTACAGACAGAATAAAAATGTTTGGTAACACTGTACCTTCATGCTTGTTTAATCCAGAGCAACGTCCTTTGACTTACCTTCAACCTACCGCACAGCAAAGATGCACAGGCTCTCTGCATGTGTGCGTCTCTGTGTGGAAGCCGTCTTCTTTTTGTGCTAGAGCGTAACTAAGAAACTAAAAATATCTCTTCAACACAACATGTCGGGGCTCGGTGTCGCCCTATGGAGAGAAATTCCCAGCATGCATGGCAACAACAAAAGAGCTGCAGCACTCTTCTGTTTAAGGATGACTCTTGGTAGCTGCAAGAAGTCATTATTTGCTCAGAGAAGCTAAAGGAGGTGAAATCAACCATTGTTTTTATTAACAGGGATGAGATCAGGGACAAAAGTGCATGTAAAACACACAGGAAAACAATAATCTCCATCACAAGTGAATGTTAAGAATGTGTCCAAATGTGCAGAGTAACATAATTGTGATTGGCCCCAGTGCAAATATTTTTCTCGTGCCCTCTAACATCCTCCCCCTGCACACAGTGTGTCAATAAGCATAGAACAAATGGTAGAGCCCAACAACTCATTATAGGTCTGCACAGTATGAATGAATGAATGGATGACGGCACCTGATCACTCAATCACTGCATTTATAGAATTGCTCCATAAAGAGAGAAACCTGTACTCACCCATTAGAAGTTCATCCGCCAGGCTTCACGCTCAGCGCTCACTATGGATACTTACACCACTGGTGCAAACAGGCACATTGAACTGTTCTCTGGGCACCTTTTCTGTAGCTTTAAAAAGGATATTTTAGGTTTTCTGTTAGCTCCAGTCATAAAAACACAAAATCATAATATCATAAAAATCACTGTTCACATTTATCCTTAAAGCTTCAAAGGTCAGGGTTCAGCGCAGCCAGGTCTTTCTCACCAAATACAGAAAACTATTTGTGTTCCCCAAACTGCACTGAACTATGGTTTTCTGTTATAGCATGATGATTTCCTTTGACTGGTACTAAGTGGCCGAAACAGTACCAGACCATAAGTACACCTCCCCACATGCTTTCGGCCATATACTATATATATTTCAGCTATAGCGGACCACAGATTTATAAGTCGAGTTCAAGTGATGTTAGCAATCAATCAACAAGCAATCAATCAACAATCAATCAATTATAATCTTTTTATATCACTGCACATATCACATATCACGTATCACACATCGCCTTTCAAGATGCCACCTCAGCCTGCGACTCAAACACTGCAAACCGTGACCCCAACATGCAACCTCAGACACGCTTCTCTAGACATCCGAGCAATTCTCCGCACAGCCATTGATTTGCTGGAGCTCCCCCGCTCCCCTGTCACAGCATTACACCAGTCAATATCACTGGATATCACCCCACCCCACGCCACCCCACCCCCCACTGTGGGACCCCCGGACTGATCCACACTTGTCATGTCCTTTACGGTATGTTTGTTTTGAGGCTGATGTGTAATGCGTGTGTCAAGTCTGTGTGTGACACAGAGAGCGAGTGTGAGGGGGTTTGCTGCCGTGTCACGGATCGTCGTGTGTTTATTTGTACGGTGGGGTACACTGGAGAAATTGAATAGGCAGTTGATGTTTACTGTCTTCCTTATGTATCTGTTCGTGCACACATGAATCCATGTGTGTGTTTTTTGTCAGTTTTTATACACAGTTTCTTTACATTAAACGGCAATTGATTGGCAGTGGCTTTATTCACTTTATTTCTTGAGCTATGATTACTCAGTTTTTATGCTGTGAGCAACTTGTTTTAATGTTGGGTTGGTCTGTTGACTTACAGCATTGCCTTAAAGAATGGACATACAGTAGCTGTTTAAATGTTGAAACCAAGCAGACAGTTACAATCCTGTTCTTACTGATTTCCTAAGAGACGAAACACACCAGCATTCAGTTTGTTATTTGGCCGTCACCATCTTGCTTTTTGAAACCAGAAGTAACCATATTTGGACGAGAAGGTGGAGCTGAGGAGGAGTGAGGGGTGGATCTGACCTGCTCTGTACTCTATCCTGATTATCAGGCAGGTCGACATGTGTGGTGCAATCACACAGTAGTCAAACCTTAATGCATACCCTTCTTTATCGTCTATTTTCCTCTAATTGGGACCATAATTTAAAAAACGAACATCATGTTGTATTGAGGAAGACTTGAAACTAGTGATTGAGACCATAAACTCATTAGGAGTTTTTTCATTTTGTACATTTTGGTGTTGCTCCTCAGATGAAAATCAAAGGCATACATGTACAACTTTGTCCATAAATTGTCATGATACATCAAGATCTCCATCCTCATTTAGATTTATGGGTTACAAATGGACTCCAAAAATATGAGAAGTTGATTTATATGATTGAATATTTGGATATAAGTCAAACAAAGCCTTTTAATTCCACTTTAATGACACTGCTACAAGTGATCATCAAATCAAAGTCACATAAGAAAAGGAGATGTGATCGGCTGTTGACAGTTGATGAGAGGTTCAGTTGTCTCCTACTTAGAGTTTGCTGATGTAAGGTTTGTTGGCTTGGCTTCATTGTTGTTGAGCTCGACAGGAAATGAATGGACTTCCAGTGATTGCTGATGATGTTGCTCAGTGTGAATGCACACTTAGGGGCTCTGTGGTCCACTCGTTCCACTGAAAAGACACTTTGGATGAATGCGCTGTGTAGCAGTGAACTGATAGGGTTACGCTTGGATTAAACAACGTGCTGTTAGACATTAAAACTGGACACCAGGACAGGCTGTCAGTGTTAGCGTCCCTGTCTGCTCTGCCGTGTTGCGGGGATGGTAGCTGATGCAGACGCGCTCTGGCTGACCTCCTCTGGCCTCGAGATCCTCCACGCCATGTTAATCCACGCCACACCACGAGTCAGCGGCTCCATCAGGTTGACCAGCTGGAACGCTGTGCCCTCAATGTGCCACTGCTGCTGTGACAGAGACACATAGGCGGAAAACAGAGAGAGAGAGAGAGAGAGAGAGCGAGAGCGAGAGCGGGGGAGGGAAGGAGGGAGGGACTGTGGGGCCACAGCAGGACACGTAACATAAACTGTAATCATAGCATCTCCCAGGCACACAAACAGGTATACACACACTGGCACACGCAATCAATCAGCCTGCCCAGTTTGGCATTCAGGAGCATCCAGAGGTGTGTCAGGTGGAGAGAAAAATGATATGTGGCAAAAAAAAGAGAACGAGTAACAGAGGGGGGTCAAACAAATGATACCTAGACTCAAGGACACACAGATGAGGCAGAGGTGTGTGTGTGTGGTTGTGTGTGTGTGTTCGTTTTTTGTTTGTATCGCTACCTTTCCAGTGTGAGTAAGTACTTTTGCTTAGCCTCATATATTTTTGTATGTTTTTGTGTGTGTGTGTGTGTGCGTGTGTGTGTGTTGAAGGTTGAGCGAGCCTCTCTCCTGGGCTGCGGAGCCAGCTCTGTGTCTCTGCCCTCCAGCTGCTTGTGCTGCAACAACCTTTGTCAATCTTACAAAGTGTCATGGCTAACAATAGTCAGAAGTCAATCAGATGGACGACAGTGAGGACACACACAAACACATTAACACACAAGCGTGTCAACTTTCTTGAAAGTATTTATACAGTGTTTAATGCTACGTTAAGCAATCTTCCAAATGCACATCAGTAAGTGCTTACAGTTGCATTCTTAAAGCTGCTGTAATCAATATTTGTGTATTAATAATGGATGTAATGACTATGTGTAATGTGAAAGTAACAAATCCATAGAGAATCATCCCCCAACTCTGCAGTTCCCCTCGTCTCTACAGAGCATTTTAGCATTTTTCAGCTCATTGTTTCGGTTTTACGACCTCAAACTTTACTTTTTACTGTTCTGTCTTTTTTTTCCTGTTCTGTTCTGTTCTTTTTTTTTTTTGGTTTGTTTGTGTTTTTTGCTCACTTTTACCATTCATGTTGATGTTATTTCCCAGTGCAGCAGGCAGCTGTTACCTGCTGCACGCACACCAGGTTAGCAGCTAGCAGGCGAACATAGCGGAGCATTTAACAGCATTCAAGAGCCAGGAGTTGATTAAGTAATAAATGATCTTCCTGTGTATCTTTTGGATATGTAAATAAGAGAGTTTGCTTATATCAACTTTAAAAAGTGATTATATGTGAGTGTTGTATCAGCGAATGCGGACATATAGCTGCCTCTGACTGAGTTTCATTCTGCACAGGTTTAAAAGGTTTTTTGAACTAAACAGTGCAACCTGATCATATACTATATGATTATACAACAAAAGCTCTTTGGTTAAGGTTCGGGAAAAATTCTGGTTTTGGTTAAATGACGATGAACATGTTGTTCCTGGAGTCTCTGTGAACTTCAACTGTGTTGAACCAGACTACAGTCTTTTCCTAGTGCTGTGGGTGTCTAAACGTAATGATAAACAGTTACTACAAGTGGATATTGCACTGCAACATTGGATATTTTGTTTGAAAACAAATGCATAAGTGCAATAAATGCATCATCTGTGAACATTTTCCTGATTCCTTCAGTATCATCATATTTGCAACTTGCCAAATACATTAATTAACATCATTTCCTTATTATTTCAACAGAGAACATAATCTGGTCGCAATTACGTTTCCATTAATCTCTATTGAATCACCACCCAACAGGTACTCAGTTCAGCCTGGAGATTTGGTTCAAGATTCGTTTGTACTTACACTACACGTGCATGTAAGAATGAGTCCGAAAAATACAGAATCTGAAACTAAAGTCATTCAAAGCAAAGACTGGATTTTTTTACTCCCTGCAAAAAAACTGATATGTTGTGTGTCACAATAAAGTGTGAGGTTCTGCCTTCAGACCTGTAGTTTACATTGCAAGTGAGTGAAGCACACATATGAGCCGTGTTTGTTCTGCCACAGTTGTTAAGCTTGTTGTTTAGATATACGAAGTTTGTTTGATGTGTGGTGTAGCTGGGATGGTTTAGAAAATGAAATGAGAGAGGCGATGGCGGATCTGAACCAGGATGACATTTATTCTGTAAATAAATACAATAGAATAGTGGAGTGGTCTGCAGAATATTTCATGGTGTGTGTGTGTGTGTGTGTGTGTGTGTGTGTGTGTGTGTGTGTGTGTGTGTGTGTGTGTGTGTGTGTGTGCATGTTGTTTAGTGGCTGTGAGTGGAATCATGGGAGTGGAACCCCTCACTGAGCACTCAGGGCTCTCATCACAGTAGGGGTTTGAAGAGGTGGGCTAGTCCCCTCCTCCTCCTCCTCCTCCTCCTCCTCCTCTTCCTCCCCTTCCTCCTCCTCCTCCTCCATCCATCCCTCTATCCATCCTTGTACTAGCTAACATGTTGAGAGGTGACCCCTTGAGAGCTTTCCTACATACGGACGAACCAACAACTCAGCTGTAATGGGCTCGACTCCACGCTACTACTGGGAGTGTGGAGATGGCCGAGGCTCTCGCCTCCTCCTGGATGGAGTGTGTGTGTAAGACATCAGGAGAGAGAGGGAGAGAGTGAGATTGAGTGCCCTGTACAAAGAGCTTGTATTATTAATGAAATCACCCTGGCAGATGGGTCTCATCTTGGAAGTGTCCCACAACCACTGAGATTTGCAGCTGGCTCGCATGCGCACACACACACTTGCACTTTTCCTCTCTCTTGCTAAGTGTGCCTCTGACAGTTTATCCCTCCTTTTCCTCGCTCTTTTCACTCTCTCCCTCTCCCTCTCATTCTGCCTTCCTCTCTTTATCCTCTTCTCTGTGCTCGTCTTTTATTCATAGAAAGATTTGGCCGTGGCATCCGGGCTTTCAGGCCAAAACTACTGTCATGCCCACCCTCACCCCCGCCACCTTCACCTCCCTCTTCCCCCTCCCCTGCCCCACTCTTTTCCCTTCCATTCCTTCCTCCGCCCGCATCAGGATTTGTCCACACCTCGAGCAAAAAGCCTTTATTCCAGGCTGACTACCTTCGGCCGGCGGTTTGAAGAAGAGCTTTATATGTCATAACCCCCTCCACCCGCACCCTCCTCCCCCGCAGCAGAAAGAGACATAGATGGGTGTTTGAGATTAAAATGTTGCAGGCTCTTTCCCCTGTAATAGGCTTCCCTCAATTCAGATCACACCCACCCAAAATACAGCCAAGCACTCTCTCTGCAAAGAAGCCAGTCATGCTGAAACACACATTCATGCACATACTTATTTACAGTATGTATATATACATTGTAGAATATTTCATGGTTTATGCATGTACACTCATATATATATATATATATATATATATATATATATATACACAGATACAGTAGATCTGCAGTATTTATACAGATACTGCAGATCCTTTGTGTTTATATATGCATGTACTTGCATATATATGTGTGTGTGTGTGCGTGTGATCTGCCGTTTCATTTCACTTCATTCGTTCAGGATGAAATGGTGTACATTGTTAGCAGGTTTCTATATTATGTTTTGTCCCAACCAATCAAGTAGAGAGTGACATGTCCATCATAGTGTAATGTGTCAGTTAAAGAGTTGTTTCCTTTTTTTTTTTTTTTTTTTTGGTGTTTTCATCCTTTTATTCCACAGATGACAGTGAAATGTGGAACGAGGTAGAGGCATGTGAGTTAATTCTGTTAATGTACCACAACAACCTGTGTTGATGGCATCCATGTTTGTTGCCTTTTTTTTTTTTGTGAACACAGACAAACAGAATATTCACAGACAGTATATACACATTTATGTGCAAACATGCATGTGTACACACACACACACGCGCGCGCGTACATTTCCACATACAGCAGTCCTGCAACAAATCCTCCCTCATGAAGGTTATAATGTTCAGTGTTTGTCGAAACTGTTGGAGAGAGGTGTTGATTCAGTTGTGCGGTCATTCTGGAGACTGCAGTTTGTGTTGCTGTTGAACTGGGCTGTGTTGTACTGACGAGTGTTTCTATGGTTTTGTCCACCCCATGTGTATCAATGAGAGTCGGCTAGATAACAGACACAGGACAGAAACACATGTGTGAACACATACTGTATGTGTGCACATGTGTATACATAAACAAGAAAACACACACAACACTTACAAGTATATCTACAATTAAACACATGGTACATATGCAAAGATACATGCATATAGAAATGCATATATAGCCCAGATGTGCTGTAGTTTGTGTATAAACTACATGTGTATCAGTTTGGAGCCCCATATGTAAAACTATCTGTAGTTCTAGACAATACACGAGAGCTGTGCATCCATATGTGTGCACTCAACATGTGGTGCACACAAATAGACACAAACATGAACATATATTTCAGTTATATACTACTACACTTACCTACACACACTCAAAAATGTCCAGTCAACAGCACATTGCTGCTTTCGCACAGAAATGGCATCCCCCGAAAAAAAAAGGAAAAAGAAAGAAAAACAGAAACACAAACATTCGCTGGCACACACAAACTCTCACTCACTCTTTCACGATGAACAACACAGCAACTAGAGGCTTCAGACAGGAGGGGTTGCCTTGGAAACAGTGGGAAGGAACCCTAGTTATTTGTGTTGAGCATATTTTCATTTGGGCTGAAACAGAGAGGCATAAAAACCCCAGGAGAGGGAGAGAGGTGATTTGTCCTGACAGCTCCTTTACTCTCCCGAGGTGTAACACAGACACACACACACACACACACACACACACACACACACACATAATCAGACGAATGCACATGCATGAACACACATACACACAAACACATACAGAGATGCCAAACCCCCCCTCCCTTCCTCTCTTGCACATCAAGAGAAGTAAATCACTCGTGC
The DNA here is from genome assembly GCF_046630095.1 of Trachinotus anak. NCBI lineage: Eukaryota > Metazoa > Chordata > Actinopteri > Carangiformes > Carangidae > Trachinotus > Trachinotus anak. The sequence continues at coordinate 1,253,564 of NW_027273882.1, read as the reverse complement.
CATCACAAGAATGTCAGCAGGGGAGTGTGTGTGTGTGTGTGTTTGTGTGTTTGTGTGTTTGTGTGTGTGGATGTTGTGTGTGTGGATGCACAAGTTAGTGGATGCTCCGAGTAACCCTGCATGTGCAGTGTTTCATGAGAAAGTACTTCTTCGATGATTCTTTCTGACTTCTCTGCCTCAGAAGCAGACAGCTTCTCTCTGAGTTGCAGGCTTCGTCTCCGTGCATGCTTGCTGCTGCAGTATTTTGGTGTTGTCTTGCTTAGTGCGTCTCTCTGCTGCTCCCTCGCTCAGTTTGAAAAACTGGTGTGAAGCTGATTGATTTTTTTTTTTTTTTTTAGTGAATGATATTTCCAGGGTGCAGAATTTACTCTTTGCACCTGAGTGTGTGAAGAGTTATCGTCTCCGTGTGGGTTAAAAAAAAAAAAGCATCTGAAAGGCAGAAAAATAGTGGATGCTTTAATGTTCATGAAGTTCATGGGTATTTGTCTGAGGGAGGGTGTTTAAGTGGCTGACGCGGAGGGGAAACATGATGCAGTAGTCTCCCAAAAATAGCACTCCTTAAAAAAAAGAGAGAAAGAGAGAGAGAGAGAGAGAAAAGGGTTACATAAGGGGTGTCTGTGCAGAGCCTTCACCTTGAGCCTGGGGTTGTTGTTTTTGGGGTGTCATACCCAGACTGGCCACAGGAGGTCACCATGGCTCTCTGTTCAGCAGCAGCTGCAGCGGCTCTGTCCTTGTCAGAGCTCCCTCTTCACTGGGCCATCCTGTGGAAAATCCTTTCAGGAGGGGATGTTCAAGGGCATTCTCTCTCTCCTCCTTTTTTGCTGTTGTATTTCTGCCTCTCACTCCTTCCCATCACTTTATTTCCACTGTTTCTGTCACACTTATACTCCCTGTCGTCTACTCTCTATTCTCTCCATCACTGTCTTCCTAGGCCTGCATTTTCTGACATATGTAATAATGGTGTAGGGTTTGGTTACAAGGCCAGAGAGGCTGGAGGGCAGAGGATGCTTAAGTAAAAGAAATCCATATGTACACATATTTTGGGGTGTGTGTCTGGGATCAGTCAGGATTTTAGAGGGGTATTTTCTGCTGTATTACTCTGACAAAGTTAGAGATGGGCAACAGTATCCTAAGCCTGCACCTTAACCCGCTGATTCACTTGGACATTCCACTTGTGGCAGCAGGGTGGTGTTTGTACTGTACAGACAAGAGAGACTGTCCGTCAGCTGGTCTCCCTGTGTTTAACTCCACTTCTCCACTTCTGCCAAAGGGCTGACTTTTGACGACATCCACTGCTCCTTAGCTGATGGTTTTGACCGCCCTGTTTCGGGGCGTAAGACGAGAAGATTTTCTGTGTTGTCTGGAATCTCATACATGGATGGCTCTTGACGAGTGATCTAATGACTTCCTTCCTTCCTCAGGTTGGGGGGTATGATCGCAGCCTACAAGATAGTGCCAGATGAAATAGATGAAATCAAGGTATGTGTATTTTTCTCTCTGTATCTATCTGTGTACAGTGTCTGTCTGTCTCTCTGTCTTTTTATCTGTACTGATGATTTTCAAAATTAGAGTTAACCATGTATCCGTGTGTGTGTGTGTGTGTACGTGTGAACCTACAGGAGACTCTGGTGGATTGGTGTGATGAAAAGGAACTTAACCTCATCCTGACCACCGGAGGCACAGGCTTCGCCCCGAGAGACGTCACACCAGAGGTGGGTTTAAACGTTTCTCTTAAGGATGTGTCAATCATGAATCTATCCATAGAAAGACAATGAATGAGCTGAAATGTGACTGCGGGCATTTTGAAATATGCTCTCTCTAGTATACAGTGTACTGCTCCAATATATGAAGTAGGTCTACCTGTCATAGAAAATCACCTGTTGCATTTTGATGTTGTGGGAAAAGTACTGACCGAACATGTTTTGCTGATGTTCAGGGAATCTTTCTGTTCGCTTTAAACCAGCTCATGAAAACATTTCTGTGCTGTCTTTTTTGTGTTTGCTGTGTTTCAAAAGATTGCAAAATGAAGTTTGAGAGTTGTATTTAGAAAAAGCCAGAAACAGGTTACATAAGGACACTATCATATGAGGGAAGTGAAACCGCTATGATAGAAGCATGATGACAGCCACAGCAGAAAGGTAGATCCCTCCTGTTACCTTCTGGGCTTTATTCAGACATTACACACATGTGTTGCCGCACTGATTAACACATATTGTAATTAGCCCCACGGTCACATGGGAAATAAAGAGGCAGAAGTTTGGTCTTTATTAACTTTTTGGGAAAAAAAATATGGGATTGTGTTGCAAGTAATTCAGAGATAATTGGTGGCAGGCCTCAGTCTGGGTGTGTTTTTTGTGCGTAGTTCATATTTCAACTGCCAAATTATAAAAATTGTGTACACTCGTCTGAGTAATGGGAGAAACACAAGGGTGCATTCACTTGAACCATTTCATTTGACAGTTACATGAAACAAATGAATTGTCATTGCAGGCTTCACAAAGTTGTTTAATGCCATTGTGGTCACCATCAGACACAACTGGCTTTGTGTCAGACAACATAGACAGTTAGAAAGATAGATTCTGACTCTATGTGCACAGTTTATATGGATGCACACATTCTGTCATGCACATAGACAGTCTACTACAGCACCTGTCTCATCACACGGCGTTGTTAACCGTACAACATATTAAAAGATTAGAACCTTTATTGGATTTACACGGCTCCACTTCGCTTACATGTACTCAACCAACCTCACTCTCACACACACACACACACACACAATTTGGCAGCGGATGAGCTGTGGTTCTCAGTAGTATCATTGGTCCTCATCAATCATGGCAGACAGCAGCAACCTTCCTGGAAGGGGGAAGACACGAACACACTGTAGTCACTGATAATACCTGCTATCTGATCCAACCCTGTGTGCTGGAGACAGCGATATCTCTCTGTCTGCCTCTGCGTGTTTGAGGGCTGCACAGGACACAGATGACTGTATTGTGTGTAGATGAAGGCAGGACAGAAGCAACAGATTACACTTGTCTCCTGATTTATAAGATTTATGTTTTCATGTCATTATTCATTCTAGCACTTATTCATTCTGTCATGTGGAAATGTGTCTGTTACCTTATTTTTCTGTGACAGTAAGCACTACATGTTGCTGTGTTTCACATTGCATCCGCTAACATAATTGAACAAACCATGTCTTGACTTTCTGAAGGCAAAAAAAATCCTTATCTGATCTGACCTGTCTCCTCCCTATTTACTCCCCCATTAACAATCAAGATTGATTTAATCTTTGTAATCAAGACAGGAATATACCTCTTTCTTGGTCATCCTGGGCAAATAAACAATTTATTGTTGATTGACAATGAAGAAGTGGTGGTTTTGCTCTCTTTGCAAGGACATTACTGCCTCAAATGTTACTAAGTAACTGATTGCTGTTGCTGGAGTAAAGACTACTCATCATAATGATGCATATTCCATTCAGTCCTTACCCTCAGGATCATATGAGATCATGCTGGTTTACTTCATCCTGAGAGTCATTTTATTGGTCATGTGTTTCTCTGTAAAGTGGTTGAAAACCCATATACAGGAAATGCATTACCAAATTAAAAGTTGAAATAGTGTCAGCTCCTGCCTGCGTTGTTTTTGTTAATCTGAAAATCTTCTTAGTGTCAGGTCAGAATGGTTTTTAAGAGTTTAATTCAAATTTTACTCCGCTGTGATTTCGTATTGCAAAAATGTTATTCTGTTTTGGTTACACACTACGGTAATGCGTTAGAGCTTACAGATGCATGCTCAGGTATTTGCTTTCCTCGTGTATGTACATGGATTTCTGGTGAGTAGCACAAGAAGCATCATGTATGGGACTAAATTTTCCCTTAAAAGAAAAAGGAATTTTCAGTGCATTCATTTAATCAAGGCACTGATCTCAGGCTCTATTTAAGGCCTCTGTAGATTTCATCACATACCCTCTATGAGTGATTCTCCTGCCCTTGAGATACAAACCTCCACTGTTAACATACACATGTAATTAAGACGAAACCTCACCCATTTTTTCCTAAACATGAATCTGAATGTGAACTTCGTCTGAACAAACTTACATGATGCATGATGAGGTATAAATCCAGCCTCATTCCTCCCTCCTTCTCTCTTGTCTCTCTCTCACCCCTCCTTGGTCCCACCTACGCTTATTCCCTTCTCCTCATCCCTCTCTCCTTGTCTCCCTCTCTCCCGAGTCCAAGCCCACGATGCTCATCAGTGGCTCTTCTGCTTTGAAGTCTTCTCTCTCCTCTCTCCCTCGCTAATGGTGCGTTTGAAGTGTCACTCAACTCAAGGGCACCCAACACACACAGCTGGAGGAGAAGGCGCTATCTTCTCCGCTATCTCTCTGCCAGGAACGTGCCACATCGACTGCAGTCCCACAAACGTATACGCACCCACACATAAACAAATACATGTATTTCACATATCTCTGCAAACTGACAACACCACCGTCTCTGGAAACCACTCGTATCCCACTTCCAAATCCAAATCACACAAGGGCATACAGCATACACAGCACAAAATATGATAAAGAGCCGGCTTGCCCTAAAAGGCCCGGCTGTAGGAGAAACTCATTCATCATGAAAGTGTTTAATTGCACAGAGCCACCAAGAAAAAGACATATTCCTGCATTGATTTCAAAGATTAAATCAATCCTGATTGCTAATGGGGGGAGTGAATAGGGAGGAGACAGGTCAGATAAGGATTTTTCAGCCTTCGGACAGTTGAGACATGAATTGTGCAAGTGGGATTGTAAATCAATACTTGAAGGGCGGTCCTGGTGTTTTGAGTCAAGGCATGCATTCAGGAGGTTATTGTAGAAGTGTGAGACTATTATCTACATGATTTCTATTGTTTTATTCATATATAGTTTTTTATTCTTAAATTTATCTTTGTAACGTTGTTAAAGGCGGAAAGAGGAAAATTGTTTGGTTTTTTTCCCAAGTAAAAAAACTTGTCTAACATAAATTCCCAACAGTTACAGTATTTAAAGCATATTATTTCTGTAGTTATATTTACTTTAAAAGCTGATGCTGGACTTGAATTGACTTGTTCCTTTAAAATATATTGCCTGTTTTTCTGGGGGGTTTTTTTCATAATGACATTTATAGTGTACTGACTTTCAGTTGCAAATATTTTTTGTTGTGAAGCATAAGCAGGCTTTGTACTGCAGTTTGTGGAATGGACATATTGCTTCATTTCAATTATAAAACAAGTAGCACACCCAGTTTTTTCAGTTTTCTGAAGCCCCCAGTATAACCAACATTGGATCTGGTCTAATATGTGTTTTGAAAATCTAGCAACCCATAAATGTATTGTAATATAATGTAATGTAATTTAGGGCATACAGCATAGCTACGAAGTTGATTGGCTTCTGCTTGACCATGTTTGTCACCTATTGGCGACACATCAGGGCATATATGTAATGTAATGTAATTTTACCTTTGAGTAATACAGTCTGTGTAGAACTTGAACTGAATCAGACGGAGCCTTGCATTGATGGTACATGCATTTACGAAGCCCAACCTTTTGTTCCAGTGGTCATCTGCTGTTTTCGTTTCCCAGTTCTTTCTCCCAGCATTTTTCATACCGTCCATATTCACTTGTCCAAATCCTTGCAATCTATATTATATATATATGAATCTTAATAAGTCTTCACAAAGTGTCTCAACTGCAGGTGCCTAAAGAAATCCATCGTTGGTAGCCCATACTTCTCTTGAAGCTGCTGGAACTATGCAAATGTACCCAGAATGTATAGATCCCCAACACTTTAATTCCCTTCAAGTATCCATCCATAGTAGTGTACCAACTTTTATTCAGAAGTAGTTGGGTTTTAGTTTCTAAATTTCTCTGATTTCATTCAAGGAAAAATACTAAATGACCTCAGAACACTCAAATGTTTTAATCATTTACTCCCATTTGCTCAGCTTCTACAAAGAAATAACCTTTCTAGTCAGACAGAGTGGTATGTACCACCTACAACTGCTTTCCTTTAACCCAGCAGGATTATGGAAACTTGGTGGAGGGTTGAATCCATTAAATTTTGAGGCCACTCTGGATAATTTCCTATAATTTTATTTTTTTTTCTCTGAAGTTTGGTTTCTTTGGTTTGACAGTGGCCTCGGCGGAGGCCTGAGCTCTCTCAGTGGCCTTCTGGTTGGAACATTGATTTACAATCAGGCTACCTTATTACAAGTGAACCAAATTTTCAGTCAAGACGAATATTTCTGTGTTCATTCTGTTTTTCTGTGTTTGAGGAACAAATGTCAACATCCTTCCCTTTACAAAATCTTTTTGTAGTTTGCATTGGATTATACTCTCACCTCTAATGAACACCACCCTGCTTTTCTTGGAGGAGGAATAGCGCAGGCATTTTTAGCTCATATGGCACGCCTCTCACCTTCCCAAATAAACCGAGCTGAAGGCGTAAACTCTCCAGTGTTTGGATAAATAGGTCCAAAGCTGAGTTAGACGCTATGATCAAACTCCTCACAACCCTCCTCTCCTTCTCTCCTTTTTTCTCCAGGCCACAAAGGAGGTGATAGAGCGCGAGGCTCCAGGGATGTCTCTGGCAATGCTGATGGGATCCCTCAACGTCACACCACTAGGCATGCTTTCCAGGTCAGGAGCACAAAACACAACCAAAACACATACTTTATACATTACATTTCATTTATTTCTTCAATCCCTTTATTAAGACACTGACATCTAGTCCTCAATGAGACAAACACAAACACACAGGAACTCACAAAAACACACACTTTATGTAAGTAGTATGTGTTGTTTTTCGATTTTTGTAACTCTCTCCATTTGTAAGGAGCATAGCATTTAAAACCAGTGAAAATATCCTGTGACCTGACATTATCATTCCTGTATTTACATGTTATTAAGCTAAGTTTTTCAAGTTGAAACTTGTTGATTATTAATGTACAGTCCAACTCCTGTGTGTTGCTGAAATCCTGAGGTGTTTATCACCTGTAATTATCTATAGCATGCTGGAATACACTAAACTGAGGCTTTAAGGTGGAGGGAGAGGCATGTGTTTCTATAATATCCCTGTAATAGAGTGTATTCGTTTGCACTGACTCACTTTTTTCTTGCTGTATTCATCTAAACGTTCCTCTGTGTTTGTGTGTTACAGACCTGTGTGCGGTATCCGAGGGAAGACGCTCATCATTAACTTACCAGGAAGCAAGAAAGGCTCCCAGGTAGGAAACACTGCAAACTGCTGCAACAACAGCTTTCTCCTCTTAGTGTTCGGCGTAGTTGGGCCTGCAGTGCAAACTGAGGTAAAAAGAGATTCCCCTGACCACCTGTGTGTTTGGCGAATGGGCGGTTTGATCCCTGACTCCCGTCCCCATGCCCGAGTGTCCTTGAGCAAAATGCTAAACCCTGATAGCTCCTGATGGTTAGACGGGAGGCTACCTTTCTCTGCTGTTGGTGTGTGAATGGGTGAATGAGAGGAGATTGTAACGTGCACTAGATGAAAGTACTACATAAAAGCAGTCCAGATAGAAAGTGGACACGAAACTTAAACACAAAATCTAGGAAAAAGTCACAACATCATCTGTGTACAAACAAAAAATGTGGATACACACCAGCCCCCCCCCCCCCCCCCCTCCATCTGTCTCTCTCTCTCTGCTGTGCTGACCTGCACATCTGTCTCTGTCTCGTTACGCGCCCGCTTCTCCTGATCGATTTTAGTATTTCTTTTAATCAATTACGCCACCTCTCCCCCATCTGCTGCCATATTAGTGTCTCCCTCATCAACCCCCAGTTAAAGTTAACGGCACAAGCAGCCCATTGCAGGCTTTTATTACGATGATCTCCTGTCATAAAGATAACAGGGAAGTCCGGCTGAGCCAGCCAGACGAAGCCCCTGATGTCAGAGTGTGGGCTATGCATCTTTTAGCTGCTCATTTTATCTCTTTGGTCTCATTTACACTGCAGATACAATACGGAGTGTATCTGCATATCGTATCTGGGTCGTACAGGCTTCAATCACACCCTTGCATTTACTCTAACTATATCTAATGATGTGATGTTGTTTTGTCCTCTTTGTGAGGCAATAATTAAAAATGATAGAAGTGAGGATATGATTTTAGCCTGAGGGATAAGAAACCTTCCTAACTGATCGACCAACATCTTGACTTTGAATGAAAACTTTTAGTGTTCCATGACTATGTAAATTGTAAATTTTATGAATAAATGTCAGGAGGGAACACTGAATCCTGTAAGTTTAGAGTTTGTTTTGACGTGACAAACATGTTTAAAGGGTTTCTACAGCGATTTAGCACTGTGCTTTTATCAAGTGTCAGGAGAGTCAGGAGAGACAGCTTCCCACAGGGACGAAGACTCTTTGACAAGGTAGAGTCTCCTGCAGGGAATGTTAGGGCATGAAGATGATGATGGCTCCTTGTCAGGCTTTTCACAATGCTAATCACAGCAGCACAAGCAATAATAATAATAATAATAATAATACTTATACTTCTAGTTTTTAATCCACTTGGTCCAGAAAAGCATGTCAGCCAGAGAGGGCCGCTGTACTCCAGCTCATCCTCGCTTCCTTACACCTCTAATAAGTGGCATGATGATGATGATGATGATTATGACGATGACTTAACAAGCAGCGACGGTATTTCTGGTTTTCCCTGCACCGGTGGCTTTGCTGCGTCTCTCTGTTATGGAAACAGATTTTTCATGTGATGGTGACTCCATCACAAAACATTTTAACTTTTGGTGATGATGCTTCCGCCCGCAGTGCTGATATTTACCTGTGGGGAGGACGTTTATACCCACTGTGATGACATTTCTACACACTGCAGTGACATTTCTGTCAAGTGGGACAGATTTTTTATTTTTTCATTAGCATGCACTGAAACAGCAATGATTGCAGTTTCACCCTGCTGACTGTCATATTTACATTGCTGTGGGTACTAACGTGACTTGTTAATGTGCATTATTATGTACACACTTGAATTATATTCATATCCTTGTTTCAGGACATTATCTGTCACTAGCTGAGAACTCATCTATTCAAACCCTTTATCTATTTGTCTATGTATGTGTCTGTGTATGGTGTATATGAAGCCTACGGGGATGTTTCTATCTGTGTGTTTCTTTACTGTGAAGATATTTCTACAATACTGTGGCATGAACAATGTACACACCGTGGGAACAAATCTCCCTTTTGGGACAAAAACTAAATGCACAGTACAGCTCAGTACATCTCAGGCCACCATAGCCCATATCTACTTTCTCTAAATGCTCTGTTATCGCACCCCCTCACTTTAAAAATATGCTTCTTTTGTCACAGGATTAATGAAAGTTAGTGGTTACCAATCACAGAGCTGCAGACCAGTACCAGGCCATAGAACATTTCCTATGAGGCACTGGGGAAAAATATGATTTCAAAAAAATGAAATATGAAACAGAAACAGTGTGTTATAATATCTTAAACACTGTTTGAGCTCTCCACACACCATCATCCAGTCCACAAGTACGTTTTCAAAATAAAAACATCTTTTGGGGTTTTTTTTTTGCATGTGATCTGGTTAGCTATAAACTGAAGCATGTCCCCCTGTTGTACCAGAGAGGTGTCTAAAACATAAATGTTTCTTTCTCTCTTATTCCTACTCTCCATCTGTTATTATTTACTGTCCCTGCTTCTGTTTTTCTCTCATCTCTCCTTCACTTTTTTTGTCGGTCTCACTATATTTTCGATTCACTCTCTTGCTGAATATCTGTCTCTCTCCTACTCTGTCTCTCGTAATCTCTCGATCTCCCTCACCCTGTGTCTCTGTCTCTCTTTTTCTCTCAGTCTGTCGTCCTCTCTTCCCCTCTTCCTGCATCCCTCTCTCTTGCTTGTGTTTCTCATCCGCTGGCAGTATATCCAGGGATTCTGCTCTTTAGTGTTCTTGACAGTTACTCTCCTCCAGGACAAAACAGAGAATAAGAACAGAAAAAAAACCCACTCCTGACGTACCTAAAAAAATTTCCCCGGCACGCAATGAAAGTAGAAAAATGGGAAAGGAGGAATGTCTCCAGGCTCCTTGACACCATCCTCACTCCTTCTTTTGCCCAATCCCTCCCCACTTCACCCTGACCCACCCAGCCCTCCTTCCCATGTCTCTCAAAAACGCTCAGATGTGGGCTTCAAACACACCAGGGAAGAGGCATATACAGTCTACTGTGTGCTGAGGGGTTTGAGCTGTGTGTGTGAGGGAAGGAGGGGTACGAGGTGGAAAGGTTAGCTCGCGGCTACACAGCAGGGCTGGCGGTCAGGTGGTTGACCCCTGAGATTAACCCATTCGACCTCTTTTATCTGCTGGTCTGAGGAGTCCATCTGTTCCCCTTTTTGTATTTTTTATGCACGATGGTGGAGGATGCTGTTCCAGTCAGGCATGCATCCTCGTGTGGATCCATGGGCCTTAGATGCAGTCAAACCAAGGTTAACATCGTCATATCTAATCCAGCCTGTGGTGTGCACACATTAAAAAGGGGGACATGGAGCGGAGAGGTTGCTCCAAAAGCCCATCCGCAGCCAGCGTAGATACTGTAAAGCGTGGGGGCGATTTTAATAATGTATCTTGTCAATGCTTAAAATACACAGGAAGATAAATAATTTCACAGATTAGCGCTTGTCTTGGGAGTGAGGAGAATGGGGCGTTTAGCATAGCCGAAGAGCCCACAGGCACACTGACACACAGAGAGACACCGGAGAGGGAGACAGGGATGGAGGGAGGAGGCTGGTATAAATGTGGCCAGAAGGAGGCGCTGTCATCTGCTGAGGTTGAGAGGGAAATCTTTTCTTTTGATTGTGCTGTCTCAACCAGCGACACCCACTGTAATAGTAACACAGAAGCATTCTTCTTCGTAATAGTGTATCATAACATCTCTTCTCTGATCTCCTCTCATTTTATTTTGATGTAGATGCTGTTTCTTGTTAATGCGAACTCATCTCTCCTTTCATGTTTGCTTGTTGCCTTGATAAATTCAGGATATTCTGCATTTCCACAGCACCGATTCAGCCCATACTCATGTCACACTCAACAATCTGTTGCTCTTCCTTTTTTCTCTCAGAGCAAAATTTGTTTTTGCTCACTAATTATTTCCAGTTCTTCAATTCTACTTTGCCTTTTTTTTTTTTTTTTTTTTTCACGGATGTTTCACATTAAAAGCCTACCAGCAGCTCAAAGGGCATAATCTCTCCCGTTCCTCTGAGGCTTTTAATGTGATGCTCTCTAACTTTGAGAATGCACACACAACTCCTCTGTGGTGCACCGGGCTTTAAGATGTTTGGTGAATAAAGCATGGTGTACTTGAGATAGGCTGTGAGGCTTTTACTCTGAAACAATTGCAGGAGCTGAGTTTCAATGGCAGGAGTTAGAAAAAATGGCAAAGTAGAGGAGATTAGTGAGTGAATACAGTATTTCTGTCAAAAACAGACACTGAGAAAAGCAGCGTGGTGAGTATTATATAAGTCTTTTGTTGCACTGATACAGTTAGTGCTGCGGAACAGGTAGTAACACCGCCAGAGTTATTTTACTGGCCGTCTTTGGGGATATTATTTATCCATGCTGGCCACTGCCCAGCTATCATTTGAGACTCTGCCATTATTTGAAGATCAGCTTAATTTGAGAATTTAAGGTATTTATTATTTACTGCTTTTGAGTCACATCAGTGACTCTCCAGGAGAAAATAGCCCATCTTCTTCTTGGCTGCAAGACAAATGTCCATGTCACCCATAGTTTATCTCACTGATGGTCTTTCTCACCTTGCACAGGAATGCTTCCAGTTCATCCTGCCGGCATTGCCGCACGCAATCGACCTTCTGCGGGACGCGGTGGTGAAGGTAAAGGAGGCGGCAGACGAGCTGGAGGACTTGCCGTCACCACCGCCACCCCTCTCACCGCCGCCCAACAGTTCGCCACGCCGCCAGACGGAGGACAAGGGCGTGCAGTGCGAGGAGGAGGACGAGGAGAAGAAGGACAGCGGCGTGGCATCCACCGAGGACAGCTCCTCCTCCCACATCACCGCCGCATCCATCGCCGCCAAGGTATCAGGACGGAGGAGAGGAGAGAGTCCACGGATCTGTCTCCATCCATTTCAAGCTGTCATCTTTACACGTCCACACATCATTCACACAGTACAAGCATGTTTTAAAGGTGCTGCATGTGGTATTTTAACATCAATGAGTCATTGCTGAAATAATTACGAATATTATTGAAATGAACTACCAGGATACTGAGAGTGTCAGAGAGGAAAAAAATCTGTTCTTTTCTCAGCACTGAGACATTGAGGAAACAAGCAAAATTAACATTGCTGTTTCTGGGAATGTGTTATTTTTTTAGGATTTATACAATTTGTCCTTCTTTTATAAAATGGGACAATCTGACATATGCATTTTATTTCAGCTGTGTGCAGTTGGAAGATAGGAAGATGGGAAGACAGGTCGCCCAGTGAGATTAGTTTAATTTAGTTTTGGGACCTGCCCAAAAGGAAATTGGAGTAGGCTTATAATGCAAAATAGAAAAAATACACAGATTATGTTGCTCTGTGGATCTATGGCAGATGTTTTTAACGTGGCTGTCAATACATTTAAACACCAGGTAGTGTACTGGTTGATGCACTCCTTGATAAGACTGAGATTAGAGAGAGCATAAATTACAGGATGTACCGTTGTTAGATGTGTGATTAAGGTTTGAAGAATTTCATGGCAGAGATGGTCTCTGCTGAAGGACTGTCTCTTATTATACCAAAGGTTTACAGTTACTTTGATCATGATATAGTGATGTTTAAAAATGCTACAGGTAGCACCTTTAAATGACTGATTCACTGTTTTTCAACCCTCACCTTAATATAAAGTCTCTGCTGTTGCTTTCTGCTGTGCTTAACTACCGTCCAGCTGAGCAATCATTAACACCTTCAGAATCTATGATTAATCTGTTTTTCAAAAACAGGAAGTCACAGTCAAACATTTTTCTTGCTGTGTCTCATTATTGGTGCTAGCTGCTCAACCTGCTCCACATCTGACAGTCAAATGGGACGGTCCATTCTCAGAGAGACCAGACGTATTCAAGTGCTCCACATGAGCTTATTGAGTTTCTTCTTAAAAAGCTGCCAAAGTAGAAACTTCTGTGATATATTAAAGTTACAGTGTGAGTTGTGATATTTTAATTAAACACATGATGGACAGTTGCAGTGTACCAGGTCAATGGCCAATGTGGTAAATCCGTAAATAACCTCAATCTATGAAGCCCCGTCATTAGCAATGTGTGCAGACAGCGCACAGGATCAATGCCTTGGTTGAGTTTATCAAACCAAGATACAGTATTTTCCAACTTTACAAGTTGACCAGAACCACCTTAATGACCCTCAGTATTTATCTGGTGCACAGTGGATTATGGATTTTTCTGACGCCAAACGCTGCATTTCTCGGCAACATTTGGAGGAGCTGTAGACAGGGGACTTGTCTTGTTGGTCCATTATGACGTGTTTATTCCAAAAATGTGGACTTGTGAAACCACCACCCCAGCACCTAAAGCAGGAACTGAGCTTTCTTTCAGATTTTGTTGACTTTATTTCATGCATCTGCCAGAAGCAGATGATTGCTTCCTGTTATTAAAAAATGAGATTCATTATAGTTATTAAAAGTAAATCTTGAGTTTAGAAAAAAACCCAAAACTAAACATATCCTTTTACATATCATCATCGTGTGTGTCTGCTCTGTCCACTCACATGTAACATCATACCCATCATCCCATCCTGCCCCGGTCTGCAGCCTGGAACTGCTTTAAGGCCCTGTTGTCAGGGTAACATCCCACCTCACTGTCCAGTCACAGATGGATGTTGGTAAGACTCAGCACCCCGAAATCTCAACACCTTTATTTGTCTTTCATCTGCATCAGCTCATTCAATTTTAACAACCACATTTCAGAGATGATGAAATATTTGTCCTCAGGCCTGGTTTGTGAGTGTGTGTACTATATACTGTACACAAGTTTGTCGTGTGTGTATATTTTCCCGTGCATATTTGTGTCTCCCTGGATCTTCAATATCACCATGTGCATGTGTGCCTGCATATGGGCATATGGTATGTGTGGTGTTTATATGCACGTGTGTCTGTGTGCGTTTGTGCGTGTGATCTCAGATCCCAGACTCCATTATCTCGCGGGGTGTGCAGGTGTTGCCCAGGGATACAGCCTCTCTCAGCACCACGCCCTCGGAGTCGCCCCGCGCACAGGCCACCTCCCGCCTCTCTACGGCTTCCTGTCCCACGCCCAAAGTGAGTCTGTACACTCACACACATTCACACAAACACAGATTCATCACTGTCACACTTATATCCTTGTGAGGACTTAAAGTTGAACCCTGGCCTCAACTTCCATCATAAACACTTCCTGTAACCTTTCTCCTTAATCAACGCTTCCCAGCCTGGTTGCAAGCTAAATCAGATGCATGGCAACAAGATTTATCCAACAAAAACTGCATAAGAGTGAGGGGCACACTTCCAAACAAAGATGTTACATGTTCAGTTGTCATGGAGATGATTAGTTTAAAAAAAAAATATTGAAAAAATCTTAATGTTCACTTTTTTCTAAGAGTTAGATGAGAGGATTGACACCATTTTCATGTCATGTAGCTAAGCTTAGTCTTAGTATAAGTTTACGTAAACAAGGGCAAACAGGTGACTGACCTACACACACCTCCATCAACACACACACATGCACATACAGTACACACACAGACCTACAAACCCTGCCCGAGTCCATTTCCCCACAGCTCAGCCCTTCAGCTCAAAAGTATCTCTGCAGAGCATTGTTATTGTATCTATACAGTTTGCTATAGCATGTACAAACACGATATAATGCAGAATCACCATAATAATCACAGGATGTTGTGTTTATCCATTTACTTTTTATTTTATTTTTTATTTTCATTTATTTTTACTTTTACTTATTCTACCTGCTGAAATGTGATTTCATTTCTATTTATATTCTTAGTTTTAGATGAGATAATCTAATGTAGAATTTCTAAACAGCGTCCCTACATGCTCACACACACACACACACACACATACACACACACACACACACACACACACACACACACACACACACACACACTAACACACATTACACATGTCACACTCTGTCCTGTTCTCTTTCAGTGTTTCAACTTGGCAGAGTATTTTTTGTGTTTGTTTCAATGTGTTTTATATGTGAAACCCCTGTTGTTGTTGTTGTTGTTGTTGTTGTTGTTTGTGTGTGAGTGTGTGTGTTTTTGTATGTTTATGGAGACAGCAGGTTGTGGGTTTTATGCTTGGATGCATATGCTTACAGTATTATTCCCTAGGGTTTAATTCAACACATTGCAGTGTTTGTAACTATGTACCCTCAGTCTGCTTTGTCTGTCCCCGCTTCAGTGGGATACTTCAACATTTTGTCCACTTGTGTCCCTCCATTTTTCCCTAAAATTGTCTTAATGCTCAGTTTTGTAACCACAATCCACCACATGTTGAGACCACCCAGTTTACTTTGGTGCCATTTGGTTACAATGAGGAGTGTTAACTTGTTTCCTGTTTAACTGAAGTACACAACTCTTGATGCCAAATACGACAAACTGTAATATGAAATGTCCAAGTATCCTTCTGTGTTTTAACTGATCTCTCCTGCAGGTTTTTAAAATGCCGAATGGCGTCATCTCTCTCTCTCTCTCTCTGTCTCCCTTTCCTCTCTCTTTCACCTCATCTGTAAGTGTCACGTCTCCATGTGTCTCCCGGACAGCAGGCAGGTGCCATGGGAATATATGAGGGGGGTTGCCATGGGAACAGAGGGATGGGATGTTACTGGAGGAGGGAGGGCGGGTGCATGGGTGGGTCATGCGACAGAGGAAGCAGCCAGAGCTCTCTCGCTCTCTCTCTCTCTCTCTCTCTCTCTCTCTCTCTCTCTCTCTCTCTCTCCAGTCTCTCCCTCCCCTCAGTTTTTTGACATTTGTAGAGCGGTGAAAGGTCAGTTAACCCTGGCAACACATTTTTAAAAGCCTAGACAGAAATGTAAATATTTAACTATTTACAGTAGCTCAGCCAGATATGAGAATAACGTGGATGTGGAGGACAGAGCCGCAGGAAGTGAGGTGGCACCGTGAGTTTGAATTCTCAGGTTTGAGCCAAAACCGTGGTGAGGCTCAAACCTTGTGAAAATTTCCATACAATAGAGTAAAGTACTCTACAGCTGCGTAACGCAGTATCATTCTGAGACATTACTGTCGTATCTTACTGGCGATCTTGTGCCCCAGTTTGGTGCTAAGCTCTGTTTCTGGACTCCTCAGTTAGTAGATTCTTGTGATTTCGTCTCTGTGGTAACTGCTGCTGGTTTATTTTGTATTGCATTAAATGCACATTGATGATGATGATGGCAAAATATGAAGATTTTTCAATGCAGTACTGCTTTCTTTCAGCTCTCTCCCATTGTTTTCCTATGGTGAGAGCATAGTTATCAAACATTGCAGCAGTGCTACTTTATGGTGTCATATGCAACTTCTCAGTGCGTTCCTGCTACGTCATGTATGTTGTCGCAATGATTGCAGTTCACTCCACTGATGGTGGTTAGAAAGCCTCAGACTGAGCTGAGAAGTTTTTGACCTCAGCTGAGCTACAGAGTGTGAAGCTGTAAATAATTGGACAGTGGGGAGCTTTAATGCTGCTGCTGTTGTCCCAGAGCTGCTGCTGGGTCCATGGATGCAGTGAGATAGACCTCTCCCATCACCCCTCCTCCCTCTTCCCTTCCCTTCCTTTACCCCTACATGCAAATACACACAAACACCTGTCTCTCCACTGAAGCCCTTCTTTGTCAATGACCCACTTTGAGCGTCGCCAGCCTGTCAAGATCACATACCAGCCACATTAGTCAGCGCTTGTGTGTGACGTGCTCGTCTGGACACGTGTGTCTTTGTACATGTGCAGATAACAGACAGTTAATGGCTTTTCTAGGTATAGCTCTTAGCTTGTTTGGATACTGACACAGGCTGTTTCCCAGCGACAAGCTGCCATATGTTCTTTGAAATTCCCACGTTGCAAGCGGCTGCCGACAGTATGTACACAATGTCCCCGGAGCCAGAGCCAGAATGGCTCTCTTCACTGATGCATTTCATGTGCCACTGTGGGCTGTGTTAGTTTGTTAGCTGGGTCTTGTTGGCAGCGCTGCGTGGTGGCTTTGAGAAGAGAAGGTATGGAGTAGGTCTTAATCTTGTCACCGCCAGAGCTGCTGCTGCTGCTGCTGCAGCTCCCAAACAAGCAGGCCCGACGCCACGGCTCACAGAGCAAAATGCAAGCGAGGAAACGCTCTTCTGCCAATCAGAAACATGCATAAATACACACAAGTGGCATTTGTCAAGTCCTGGAATTGGATGTGTGTGTGTGTTTTCAGGTGCATGGCATGTGTGTTCAGCAAAAGTGAAGAAACTATTAAATGTCAGTGTTTGCACCTGTGTCTATGTGTGTATTTTGCACTCATTCAGATGCATTAATGTTGTGTGTGTACATGTCAAAGGAGCTCTGTATGGTTTTGCTGTTAAGCATAACGCTTGTATGCAACACAGAGGAGTGCAGACTCAGAACTCATGTCCAAACCTGTCTGTCTGCAATGACACACACACACACACACACACACACATACTTGTACTTCCATCTTTGTGAGGACACTCATTGACATAATGCATTCCCTAGCCCCTTACCCTAACCTTAACTATCAAAACTGAGTGCCTAACCCTAACCCTGACCCTAACCTTAACCTAAATCTAATTCTAACCATAACTCTAAAACCAAGTCTTAACCCTCAAAATGTGATTTGAAGGTGTCTCAAAAAGTGAGGACCGGCCAAAATGTCCACACTTTCCCAAAATGTCCTCACTCTGTTAGTAAAATACTTTTTTTGTCCTTACTATGTAGCAAGTACAAGTACACACACACACAGTAAATTTGGATGCACAAAATCATCCTCAAGGGAGAAAGTGTCTGTCTTATTCTCATATGCAATGCGCGCACGCACGCACACACACACACACACACACACATTTACAGCCCACAAATGCAAGGAGATACAAAAGGATTACAAACTGAGCAGCTCTACAACCATTCATGTAACCAGATTTTCTTTCTCTGTCACACTGTCTCTTACTTGTGCACACACAAGAAAGCACACACAGACAGACACACATATACACACACACACACACACACACACACACAAGATACAGAGAGGGTAGTTGTACCCTTCCACTCTTGTGAGCATTTAGTACAGTTATGTAATGGTGAGTTTGGATTAATGAAGCATATGGGAGAAGGGGGTTTGACTCAGAGAATGGCTGACGGTGTGTGTCTGTGCGTGTGTGTGTGTATGTGTGTGTGAGTGGGGTTGTGTCTCCTGCTCTTATTCTCACTGGAGCAATATTGGTTAGGATTTCTGTGTGCACTCATTTTGCCTCTGAATTTTATTACTGCGTTGAATGTAGCATGTTTTTCATCAGGTAATGTGTCATGTTTTCACTATAAGAACTATTTTATAAGCTCAAAACATCATTCGTGGTCCTGCATTTTAAATGAATATCCCAGAGTGGAGACTCATTTTATATCTAGTGAATAAAAGGTGCCACTTAAACCTCTAGTGAGCCTCATTTGGAGAAAATGAGTCTATATTCAGTGTCTGAGCCAGCTTTATCCTTAGTGTTGGAGTTCCTGTCTGAAATAGAATTAGTTTAGGTTCAGATTAGACTCCCATCAAAGGGCATCTTTCATATTTCTGTGAGCCTGGATGTTACTCTTTTATTTTTGTCCTTTGTCCTTTGTCTGTTCTTCATAGTAAACTAGTCGTCCTGAAAGTGCTGTCACACTCAAGTTGTTGTAGAAGTGAGTCCACTATGTTAACTACAACTACAACTACAGCAGTTTCCAGGGGACTACTTTCTGTGCTAACTTTTGGTTAAACTTTGTTTAATGTGTTCAAAAAATTATTTATGATAAATTGAAGTTTTTTGGAAAGGACCTGATTTCTACTTTATCCTGAGGCCCTGTTTAGTAGAAGGACCACTTGTCAAAATCAAGTATTAATACCATTTAATAATATATTTTAGTCAATATTATGAGTTAATTGTGCAGATTCTTACTAAACTAAGTTGGGGGGCTCAGATCACATGTAACGCCTGCCAGCAGGATAATCCAGCCACAGACTGGAGTCTGTGTTTCCCAAATCTTTAATAGAGTTGATGAATAAAGTGTTGTTACGATCAATAGTTGAAATGGACAAAAATATGAGAATAACACGCAGGCTGACAAATACTGGCATGTCCCTTTAAATCAAGCTTATTTACTGATTGAAACTATGTAGGACTGACACCGTTGTGCTGGGGGTGTGAAATTGCAACAAACAAATAATTATTTTAGGTTATCAGTATTTCTTTTAGACATAGAAGTTATTCAAAGACATTTGCTCAATTAGTCAGTTAATAATCAGTTAATTTAGACTCTAAATAAACTCATGGATTGAACTTTTAATGTGAGTTCAATCCATGAAAGCCGGTCTTCTGCCCTTTCATCTCTCCCCTCTCTGTCAGAGTTTTCACCTTGATGCATCTGCAAGTGCTCATATTATTTATGCTCTGTGTGTTGTATACTGTTCCAAACATCCCGTCAACTTGACTGATATTGGCATTTATTTTGATGAAAGTATACATTGCTCTCGCTCTCTCATGGTGCCTTTGCACAAACTCTTTCAGGCGCTGGGTGTGCACCTAGAGGACACTGCCTCACTTTGCACTGATCCTATAGCTTTTTTTTTTTTTTTGATTAATGGCTTGATGTATGGCTGTGGAGCCAAGGCTTATGGAAATCGACTCCTCTGAAATGTGGGAACTGAGTCACAGTGCAGCAGTATTCATTCAGCCCACGCCACGTGCATGACCTTCACCGTGGACGTGTTGCCTCTCCGGTCACCGCCACAAGCCAAAGCAAATCCATGTGAATATGCACATGTGTGCGAGCAGTCAGACTCATACACAAATATAAACACATGCGCACCAGGCTTGTGATAGCTGTGCTGCTTTGACCATGAGTTGGGTTTGCTAGTAAAGAACGACATTGTTGCTTTCTAGTTTATTATTGTAGTACATGTAGATATTTTATTATTAATATTTTAGTCTATAAAATGTAATAAATAGAAATAGAAATAATAAAAATTGCCAAACACCCAAACCTCACCCTCCTGGCGCTTTAAGCAGATACAATCCCACTGTTTGTTTTAAAGTTTGCATTGTTGCAATTCAGTATTTGGTTCATCTAGATTCAGACTACCTAGTTAAAAGAAGCAGCACAAGAACAAGTTTGGCTATTGAACAGTCTGACCCCTGCAGGATTTTGACAGCAGTCAAAACAAATGTGACAGTCAGGGTGTGTGAACCAAGCATGAAAAAAAACGTACATGTCATTTGGCCTAGGCCTGATCTGCACACTGATCAGAGAACCATCGCTTCCAAATGAGTAGTGACAGAGGATCATTGACAAGAGTGAAGTGATCAGACAGAAGGAGATGAATGAGATGGCCCGGCTGTAAGCGTAAGCACCGCTCCAATGTCAGATCAGCCGGCCGTGGTGTGACGGATCAATCATCCACTGCCTGTACAGAAGACATGACTCCACACTGTCCATAACTATCAATCTGCAGTAGAAAGTGAGTGTTTGTGTGTTTGTTTGTGTTGTGTGTGTGTGTGTGTGTGTTGTAACCTTCTGTTCCTTTGGTCCCACTTTTGAGCTATGAGGATGAAACAGAGTGTGATCTGCTAATGTCTGCTGGGTGCATGGCTCTGTTAGGCTGCACTGTTAAGGACGTTTGCTGGCGATGTGTGTGTGTGTGTGTCTGTCTGTCTGTCTGTCTGTCTGTCTGTCTATCTATCTATTTTTGGGGGAAATCACATATAGGAACTCCAGTCACACTACTCACCAGTCGTCACCAGACGTCTGCCTTTACCTCCCCCAACCAGCTCCATGATATAGTCCTATATTCTTCCGCGTGAGCAGACCATATAGAGAAGATGACAACCACCGCTTTGCAAGCTGTGACCTTGAAAACCTCTACTGCCACATAAGTCACATTAGAGAAGAGGGGAGCAGATAACAAATGTAAATATGTTCATCGAGTTTTCTGTCAGTTACTCCTGCGCCTACAGCAACTAATCTTTATAGGCAGAAGCAGGGGCTTTGTTGATTTTCTTTGGCCTTTATTTCACCTCTTGGGTTACACACAGGCTACTTCCCTGCCCTCTGATTGGTGGATGTTTGAACATGCAGCGTGAGAGGAAGACTGCAGGCAAGATATAGAGCTGGGATATAATCAAACTCCTCTGCAGCTTATTCATTCAGTTTATATTTTTGTTTCGAGTCAATATTATCATAAACAGATGCTAGAAGTGAAGATCACTCAAAGATGAGGCAGTAAAGACCTTTTTGCAGTAAAAGATACAAATGTAAAGTATAATTCTCTCTTGACAAAAACCAGATGAGATTTTTTTTGTTTTAATGGTCTATTAAAAATACCACAATGAAGCACAGCATAATTAGAAATAGCATTTTTAATTATTAAAGCCCGATAACCAGTTTAATAATGTGCATGTGTTTATTGATTAATGCAGGAAACAGAAATCTGATATTTTCTTTCTTTTTTTCAGACTTGTGAAATCAAACCTACATCCTTGCAAACAGGGTAGTGACCAGGAATAATTACAGTCTACACAGTCACGTCACTTGAAAACTAGGGGAGATTTGGAGCAACGTGTTCAACAGCTTTCTCTGCCACCATCATGCAAACAACAGACGAGGGACTATTTTTTTGGTAGAGTTGAGTTTATCCATGAGTGGATACCGCAGTGAAGCACTGAAGCTGATGTGGAGGCTCACAGTGGACCTACACCCTACTAACACACTTTATATTTGTTACCTGTTTAATAGGTAATGGAACACATGGTTGTTTGCAGATGCTGCAGGGTCTTTTCTCCTGTGTTTCCACGACACTCGACTTTGTGTATGTGCAGGTGTACAGTGCTGCATTGAGTGAGTGAGTGAGTGTGTGACTGGATGTTTTTGTTGGCCAGCTTAGTTGAGGACATCGAGACCTGGCACAGTGTGATGCTCCAGCACTGTTTTACAGCCTGTGTCGTCATTCCTTAAAGGTTTATTCCCCTGTGGAAACGATAGATAGGACTTGTTATATGCCTTTGTGATCTACTGAAATTCTTCAAGCTCGGTTTTACCTGACACTATTGACCGCTTACGTGTCTGTTGGCGCGCGAGTACTACGAGATATGTGTTATTGTCCTCCTCCGGTGCAGTAAAGCTCATAAAAGTGACTCTTCGTCTCCTGGCCTGCTGGAGGTGTGGAGGATTTATGATGGAGTGAGTGAGAAAGAAAGGCGAGGAAAGAGAGAAGAGAAGGAACAGAGTGGGAGGGAGTGAAAGAGAGAGAAAGGGACAGAGAGCTAATGAGTTAGAGAGGACAAGGAACTGAAAGGGAGTGGGAGGTGGGGAAGGGGAGATGGATCTAAACGAAACTGAAGAAAGTGGGAACAGAGGACAGTTTGGCCGGCTGGGCCCACGTCTTTGTCCCACGTGTTTGTCTGTCTGTATTCATCTGTCCATCCCTGAGGGCAAGTCCAGTATAGCTCACCTCACATCAGCCTTACACCTCTCCTCCTCCTCCCCTCCCCCCTCCCCCCGACTCAATCATCTTAAATGAGTATGAAAACGACAGAAACAGAAAGAGAGAGGCAGAGTGAGGAGGGAAGGAGTGAGAAAGAGCGAGGGCTGAGAGGGGGAAAGAGTCACATCCGTTTCTATCCTCAAAAAAAAAAAAAAACGCTTGTGGGAAATGCTCACACGCTCACGCACACACGCTCACACGGGCGCGCGCACTCACAGACCTCAGTCATGCGTGTATGATTTAGCGCAGCACACAGCACCGTATGTGCAACCATATACCCTCCTCCTCCTCCTTCTCCTCGTTCTCCTCCTCCTCCTCCTCCTTATTGTCTCTTTGACTGTTGCATCTCCTCTCTGCTCTTTCGCTCTCTTGTGTGTCTCTCTCACTCCAGCCTTCCCTTCTTATCTCTCTCTCTCTCTCTGTCCTTCTCTCTCTCTCTCTCTCTTACTCTCTCGCTCACCCTTCCTCACTCACCCTCTCCCAGTTAGTGAGTGTGTAAAAGTGTGTGTGTGTGTGTCTGTGTGTGTGTGTGTGTGTGTGTGTGTGTGTGTGTGTGTGTGTTCTTGTGTGCATGTGCCGGGGAGCTCATTCTGTTCCGACTCCAGGCAGAAGATGGTAAGTAATGTCTTTCCTCCTGCATTTCTGAGAGAATGTTTACAGGTTTTTGAGTGTAGAGGGCTGTGTGTGTGTGTGTGTGCAGAAGTTATTTGTGAGCCTGTTTAATAAGTGAAGGATTTTGTATTATTAGCTGAGTGGGCATGGGGGTGGATGTATTGCGAGTGCAGTGTGTGTTTTGTAAACATAATATGTGCTCTTGCATACATATCTGTGCATGTGTGTGCTGCTGCTGATGTTGCTGATGGTGCCTGAAGGAGGTGTGCTGTCAGGCCATGGATGAGTTTAGGGGGTGAGGAGGGTGAGTAATGTAGCGATGGGACTGCTGACTAGCTTTAAACTAGCAGGTGGAGGGGGTGCACGATGAGGAAGAAGGGGCGGACGATGAAGGGGCTCGTGCGCCTGATATTGTGGCCGTGGTGTTTCTGTGGTGTTAGGAGGTGGCGGACACGGTTACATAAAAAGACAAAGAAGAGAGGATGAGCGTGAGCGAGAGAGACACTGGAGCAATCTCACAGGACTCCACGCTCCCTCAGTGTTTAAGTCATGCAGTCAGCCAGTCACTCTCTCAGAAACAGAAGCCACTCCATCCACATGTCCCCTCCTCATTTAGCTTCTGCTTTTATCCAGAGCTCCTTAAAATTTATGCAAGAGCAGAATAAGAAGCCCCTTGATCCCAATGCCTATGCTGTTATTCCTTGTCCCTGGAGTTATCATGCACTTCCCTCCAGTCACCAACGTAGCAGCTTAGCTGGAGCACTACTGTAAATGGAAATAGGGCAGTATGGATGAAGAAGTGTGGAAACAGCACCTTCAAAATCCATGACGGCTTTAAACAGCTGACAAGGAGAAGTAGCAGGGTATTGATGTAGCTGTGGCGAATGACTCTACCGATAGCTGAATGTCAGGTACAGCGATAGATTTGCAGCTTTATTGATGCTATGTTACACACAGGTTCCCACAGTGTGGGGAGAGCAGGTCCGTGCAGGCCAGTTAATGCCTTTTTATGTCTAAGTTGTTAATCCCTGCTATTTTACAGAGACAGTAAAACGCTGATATAGTTTATGTCAAGACAGAAAAATCCAATCTAAATCCAAAATGATATTTATTATATTTCAATTCACCAAAAACCCAAACAAGAATAAGGATGCAATCAATAGTAGTTAGCTTAGCTTAGCACAAAGACTGGAAACAGCTAGCCTGACTCTATGCAAAGGTAACAAAATCCAAATATAGAGCCATTAAAGCTCACTAATTATCTTGTTTACTTGAATTGGTACAAGTGTGAAAACATTTAGCCATTAGCCATTTTACAGACGATCATATGCCAGACTGTTTCTTGGAGGTAATGACTTCCTGGAGTCTCTGCACGTTGTCTGGTGAGCCCACTGAGTGTCTATATGTGCAGTGACATTAGACAAAACATCATCCGGCTGCTGCTCTAGAATTAAGGAAAATGTGAAACAACTGAAAATACATGACACAGGTTTTCTGGCATTGGAGACACTAAAATATTCATTTTGCACTGACAGATTTTTCTTTTACTTCTTTTAAGAAAATAAGACTTTAAAGATTCAACACAAGATGATTTCATAAGTTTTCTTTTTTTTTTTTTGGCAGAGCACTAAATCTTTTTTAAAAATCTGCTTCGTCCAATCTTTACGTGGCCTGAGGGGAAATTATAACATGCATGTCAAAGCTGGAGCACTTACCCTCCTCTCTGTTAACAAGAGAGACAACAGCTTTCAATAAGTGTATGGAAGAGACAGTGTGATATAAATTTAGCTGTGAAGAATGATTCGAGCCCGTTAAATGTCAGGTGTATGGGGACGGCGAAGGAGAGACATGAGTCATATAGAAAACAGGATGTATTATAATATGTGTGATGTATTGTTGCAGAGACCGGATGAAAGTAGCTGCAGCCAGAAGGAAAGTGCTCTTTTGTCTCTGATTAATGCACACATATTGAGCCCCCTCGCTTCCTTTATTTGGCTCGCAGTACCCATAGACCATTTGGGTCAAATTGCTTTAGGCTTTAAGTCAAAATCACTTCTGCTGAGTCCAGTGTGCTTGTTCATGTGTGCACGGAGTGTGTGCATTAGATGGGGTTTTTATTTTTTTGTTGTAAAGTCTAATAGATATGACAAAGTGAGAAAGAGTCATTAAACGTGTGCTCACATGAACACGCAAGCATTACGGACATGCATCTGTATATGTGTGAAGTTTGCGTGCATGGTGTGCGATATTATATTTGTCTTGAGTTACTCACGCCCACTGACTCTGAGAGTTTGCCTTGAGGGCGATGGAGAGAGAAAGGAAAGAGTACAAGAGAGCTTTGAACAGCAGAGAGACAGAAAGAGTCAGACAGAAAGAGAGGGAGCAGGGAGAAGACAGACAGGAAATGAAAGGAATGGACGAGACCGTCCGACCAGCTGTACTGAGCGTGCTCAGTCACCATGTGATGAGAAGCGGGGGAGACTGGTGAGCCGCATAACATGGGCCTGTCAAATCAGCTGTGGTAGTGCTCACTCTCCGCCACGCCGCCAACTCACTCAGTAGCTCATTAATTTCTAATACATGTAGACATGGAGACGGCCACGGGAGGGTGGTGATGAATGACCGGGGCTGGACGAGGGAGCACGCAGCACATGCTCCCGGTCAGCTGGGGTGGTTTGGCTTCTGCATTGTGAATTCCTCCTCACCCTTTATTTATTCCGGGGGGAGCAAGTTTTTGTTTTCAATAATCCGTTGTTTTCAAAGCGTAGGCACAAAACTTAAAATAAGTTGAAAGCACTGACAGCACTCACATTTCATTTGACAAGCAAAGACGGCAACTCATCAGAATCCTGCACAGTCAAGATCTGTGATACTATTCAAAAGATGTTTACATTGATCAAACTGATTCTGTAATTCCGTTCAGATACAAGAAATGTGTAATCCAATAACAGACCATGAGTTTCTCACATAGACACTGTAGGTCAAAGGATTGCAACGTCACTCCATTTCTCAAGACTGTTGGTCTGGTTTTCATAATTGAGGTTAATAGTGAAAAGTAACAAAGTGTTTACTCAAGTACTTTAAGTTAAATTTTGAGTGTTATATCACCTCCACCTCTGCCTATTGCAACATCACAATTCTGCTTACACGTCAATGCATCAGTGATAATAATCCAATATTATTATATATAACAACATAACACTGATTCAATTCAATTGATTAAATTTTTTTTGTATAGCGCCAAATCATAATATACATTATCTCGAGGCACTTTACAGGGAAAGGTCGAGACCTTACTTTGTTAAAGAGAAAAACCCAACAGTTCCCACAAAGAGCAAGCGCTCAGCGACAGGGGGGAGGAAAAACTCCCTTTTAACAGCAAGAAACCTCCAACAGAACCGGGCTCAGGGTGGGCAGCCGTCTGCCTCGACCGGTTGGGTTTAGGAGGAGGAAAGGGGGGGGGGGGGGGGGGGGGGGGGGGGAAGAGAGAGAGAGAGACCAGGAACAGCTGGGTTGGTAATGGTGTTATCAATAATAATGACAGATTACAGTGGTTAATAGTAATGATGAGAGAGAGAGAGAGAGAGAGAGAGAGAGAGAGAGAGAGCCCAGTGCATCATGGGAATCCCCCAGCAGTCTAGCTCTATAGCAGCATATCTGATGATCTGATCAATCTGATGTGTGAATACTTTAACTACTGATTCGTTTGGTAATATTTGCTGTTAATATTTTGTGGCTTTCACTTAAGTAACGTTTTGAATGCAGGACTTGTACTTGGTGTTTTTAAATTATGGTTACGCTACTTTTATTTACAGTAAGTAAACTATCACATCACTACCAATGCTCTGAATGGATCACACTAACTTTGCTCTCGCTGCCTCTGTCGGCGAGGTTTGGAAAACGACATCACAACAAGTGGCAAACTTTTCCAAATAAACTTCCGTTTTCCATAAATCGTTTCAAATGCTTGTCTCATTTGGCTTTCAGTGTCGTGAAACTATTTTGTGGTTTGAAGTTGTTTTTTACATTCGTGAGGCAGTGGTGGACTTTGCTATGTATATTTCCTCCACATTTTGCATCACATTAGAGAAGTTTCAAGTTACAAGTTACAAAACAGCAGTACAGGCCTGTATGCTGTTTTAACAGAAAGCTGCAGTCTATTGTACAATATTTATGATAACCACCCCTTTGGCAGAAAACTCACTGCAGCAAATATAAGTGATGGAAGTGAAGAGGACAATAATGTACATTCAGTGTTATTGAGCTGAGATTTCTCTCAACAGACTGTTTCCTTGCTGCTACAGGATTTAGCAGAACCTTGTTTAGTTCACTCCTGAGTTTCAATATGTTACCGCCTGTGGTTTCCTGCCAGTGTCCATTATCTGAGTAGTGAGTCTGATGAGGGCAACTACTGTGAATCTGCAGCATTTCAATTAGGAGGGATGGGATGACACTCCCCCCTTTAAGGAGTCAATTTATCATTTCATCTAAAATCTTACTGTTTGACGAGGAAAGGTCGGGAATCGTATAATGAACTTCCTCGAGCTTGGTTTTAATGCCAGCTATTATTTTGTTGTGAATAGATGTGATATTTTTATAATGGCTGTCCGAGTGATATGTCGTATTTTGAGTTGGAAGGTTTTTGGACCAGCAAGAAACCTCTGCTAATTCAGAAAGCTAAGCTTGTGTGTGTTTTTGTTTTTGAAATTTTGACCGTAGCGCAGCTGTCTTGGGCATAGCGCATGAACGGCATAATGGCCGCAGGTAGAAAAGAAAAAGAGAAATCCAAACTCTGATCACCTCTAAAATTTGATATAACCACATCAAAATGTCAGGAAATCTATGGGCAACAAGAGGCCGAAACATAACCTCCTTCCAGCCTCATTAGTGGAGTTAATAAAAGTCTTCATGTGCCTTTTGGTGGAGGCATTGTTATTAAAAGTGCCTTACCACAGCATGAATGAAAATGGTCCAATCATAGGTGACCCCAGTAGAGCAGTTATAGGTGATAGAAATAAATTATGTTGCATTTTCCTGCCTCATTTTATTTCCCGTGTGATTTCGGTTTTACACTGCGCCATGTTTGATGTCTTCTGTGTGCAACTCGATGGGACGAAGGGATATAAAGTTGGGAACATTTTGGATTAACAATTGGTGCCTGCGCTGATTGTAGGGCTCACTTACAGAACTGTGTATGGTGGGGTTTGCATGTTTTACCAGTTACAATCGATTGGACACTGTTAATTTTTCAGTCAATGTATGACCTAGCATAGCGTTAAATACTGGTGGAAGACTGCAGGTTGTTTGTGATATTGCAGGTGATTCCAGCGGTGCTGTTTTAAGACTCGTCAGACAGATAAAAAGAAATGCATACGTGTGAGAAACTGATACATTGATACATCAAATCAAGACTTGAAACTCAAATTAGCTCTGTGTTTTCTTCATTTTTTGTGTTATACTTCAAGCATAAGTAAACACTGTACATATGTCTCCCACACTGAGACATTTGCGCTCACACGGAGTGCTTACATCCTGGATTAAGATGAAGTGCATACGCAGGAGTGGAATAGTATACTGGCAATCAGTCAGATCTCAGGAAGGATTTACCAGGAGGATACTATGAACTAGACTGTTTTAAAAAGTGTTGACGTGCAGGTATAGACAGAGGACATGTGGATTCTCTTTAGCTGTCAGGTCTGTTGAACATAAACACTCACACTCCACAAACACACTTTAATTTAAGATGATAAGAAATTGACACAATGTTCAAAATGTGTGATGTTCCCTATGAAACCTGTTCTCCTATTGTTCTGATGGGGAGTGAAACCCCATGCAACTCCTACCTGCTGTCCTGACCTGACCTGTCCTGTCCTGTCCTGTCCTGTCCTGTCCACCATGCCCTTGGCTGCCCCCGGCCCATCCGAGATAGTCACACAGAGACCTGATGTCCTCCCGAAGTCTGCTCCACCCGTCAGTCTCTGTGTGCCTCTGTCTGCCTCCGCCCCCTCCTCCCCCCGCTCCCCTCTGCTCAACCCGGCTTTGGCTCTGGTAACCCTCTTCTCTTCTCCCCTCCTCTCTCTCTCTCTCTCTCTCTCTCTCTCGTGGCACCAGGCGCGGCTCCCCTCCTGTTCATCCACCCTAAGCATTGCTGAGGTACTCCTGCATGTGTTCTAATGCACCGTTACGGCCGTCATCATGGCATTGGTTTCTACTCCCTCCCTTCTCCAACCGCACCTCTGACCTCCTGCCTGGCATGATTGCTTCCCCTCACTAAACCTCCTGTCTTTTCTCTCTTGTGTGTGCTGTCCTGCCTGATACACACCTGCTGTCTCTCTGTGGGTTTTTTTTTTTTTTTTTTTTACAATCCTTTCTGTTCCTCCTCTGTTTTTGTGTGGATGTGTTCTTGTTATGTTTTTTCTCTGATTTTTGTCTTGTAGTTAAGCGTCCCGTTGCCCTCATCCCGGTACAAGTTCTGTATCTAACCCTTGCCTTGTTTCCACACTCACACACCCTCCAAAAATAAACACACCTCCATCACTTGGCATATTCCTCGACTGCATTTCAACCTCAGAGCTGAAGTTGAAAGATGCCTGAATTATGTATTTGAATGAAACTGATATTGCTTGCACAAACAAAGTGCGTTTTTCTCCCTCTGTTAACACACCTCAGTTCCTTTAAAGGGGCCTCTCTCTCTCTCACACACACACACACACACAGCAGCTTGTAAGCAGAATAGGTGCTGTATATGTGCAGTAAGCCTTTACAGCAGTCTTGTGCTTGTTACTCTGGTCATGGCCCAATGACTCTGATCTGTGAGTGATAGAGACATGGTGTCAGTCCAAGGGCAAAGAGTAGTGCTGACACTTGTCCAATTGATTACCTGTAATCGTGCAGTAATGTAATTTGGAAAAGAGTTCGGTAGCGAATTTGAAAAATAACGGTCATGTTCACTTTAATCTCATTTCATGATATTTTAGCTTTATTTATCTTTTTCCAAATTCAAACTACAGCAAAATAATCCAGTCAATTGCCTCTTTTCCTCAAAGTAATTATAATGTGATTACTATTTTCTTATCTGTATAAGTTACAGTTCAAAACTAGCTCATGAACAAATCAATATAATTGGATTACTGTAGTCTCATTACCTGTGAACTCTGTGAGTCTCACTGATGGGCCAGTAGTTCCAGCCAATATTAGCTTATCATTGAAAATGCATCAGAAACACCATTATACTGTGCAGTATGTTTGAGGTCATTTACAAATTTATTTTATGTGTATAATGCAGGCTTACCTGGTTCACTGTAGTTCAATATATTTGATTATTGTTTGGATTTTTTCAAAGTTGAAAGGCTTCATTTTCATATTTTTGTTTTGTCATCTCAATTTTGACATATTTTTGTAATATTTATCTTGTTGTTTATAGCTATCATCAATACTAACATTATTTTCCAATGAGGTTTATTGTTTGAAATTTGAAATATTTTACGTGTAAAATGCACAGCTCAGCTTATGTCTCGGTTACCTGGTTTTGATAACCAAATCCATATGAGTCTTGGCAAAAATGGTGTTTTTGTTTTCAATTCATTGGTTGTGCTGTCATTTTAGTGTAATCACCTAAGTTCTTATATAAATGAGATTTATTTTTGCTTTATTGTAAATGTGAATCATAATGGTTAAAGTACAGCAAGAAAAATCCAAGCATCACTTTCTTTCCTTAAAGCGACTGTGATCCAGTTACTGTGCTGCTAGCAGTATGATTTAAGGTTCAATACCAAACAGGTCACTGTAACTGGATTACTGTAGTGACATTACTTGTAATCTGTTGCTCCCATCGCAGCTCGTCACATGTAGCCAGAGAGAGGCCTTGGGTAGGGCCAGAGGGGTCAAGCACTCACTTGGATTAACTTCCACCCAGCTTCCACTTGCACACACACACTAACTGAGAGACGTGTCCACAGTACTCCACAAACTGGTTCTGTTCTTCATCCATCTTTAGTTCTGTTGTGTTGATGGTGGTTAGTGTTTTCTAGAGACTTGTTTGCCACATCTTTTTATTTTTACATTTCCTTTGATCCGATTGCAGAGTGTATGTCAGGTTAGTAATGGTTTAGTTCTGGGATGTGTGTGTGTGTGTGTGTGTGTGTGTGTGTGTGTGTGTGTGTGTGTGTGTGTGTTTGCATTTGGGTGCTAAATGAGGAGACTGTGTGTGCAAATGTTTTGCCACTAACTGATATATTGTGTTGATCAGGGTGGGTGTGCATGCTTTGTTACCTGCACATGTGTGAGTATGTGTGTTGCATGAAGGTGAGTGACTATCCTGTGGCTTCCCTCAGGCCTCACGGAGAGAATTCAGGGCTCACCTGGATGAGGTCATCACGCTCAAGTCAAGGTACTCTACCTTGGACCAGGTAAACTCGCTAACCTTCTACCAGCCTCTTCTCTACCAGCATGCAGGCCACTGGCATCCCACAACGCACCTCACCACACTAGTGACAAACACCAACACACACAACAAGCAGGCAGAGAGGCAGCGGAGGGAGAGAGCACCCTGCTATAACACGTAGCACTGGAGCGCATTAGCTTGCTTAAGTTCATTGGCTTTGCTGACAGTCAAAGAACAGTTACTACATACACAGAATATTGTAGCAAGAGATACAAGAGGAAAAAAAAAAGTTAAAATCCAGATAAGTTTAGATGTCACAGTGCGATAGTTCACAGTGGGTTAATATTGCAAGCTCATAGACCCGGTTTACACCTGCAGTCTGTATCTGTGCATCTTATCTGGATTAGAATGAAAGGTGTAATTGCAGAAAGCATTGTAATGCTATCGGATCATCTAGACCACATTTGGAGGGTGGTCTGGCTCACATTGTGTTGAGATCTCAGCCAGATGTAGATGCCACATGTACAGTTCTGTACATTCTTAGCAAAAAAAATAAAATAATGCACAACATACCTTGCAAAGCTGCAAGGTCACATAACCATTTTCCTCCAATCTCAAGCAAGCAAAACACTACAAATAAATAATTCCTCTGCAAAACAAGATTAGGTAGGGATCATGATGCAACAATACTTTTCTTGACTTGAGATTCACTGGTCCACCAAAGTCCTCCCACCTAATTTGCATATTGAAATCTGATCACAATGTGGATGAACCTGAGATAACAAGAACAGTTATCAGCTTTTAATGCAAAGGCCGGTGATCTGATATTGTTATCCAGATAACTTAAGCAGATACAGACCATATGTTAATACCAGGCATAAATGGGATCATAGTCTTGTTCTATAAACCAAAAAACACATATTTTACACTTTTCCATATAGCGGATTTGTACAGGGGTAGATGTCTGTTGCATTATTAATTCAGAGCTAGGTTTAGAAGGGCGTGGCGGTACACATAACAACACAGAGGGCGAAAAAACAAAGATGGACATTTGATCACAAGTCAGGAGAATTTGGATATTGTTGCCCCTCAGAAGTTGCCCTGTGTATCACCACGTTTAGAGGTCAGCAATATTCCTCCCCATTGCCTCTCTCTTGAGATCTCCACCAGCACTCATTCTCTCATCCATCCCCCACCAGGTCATTTGATGTGATTTGTGTATCGGTGGCTGGTGATGTTGTGTTGTTTTCTCTGCAGAGGATGTGAACGTATATGTGTGTACTGCACATATGAGTGTGTGTTTGTGTGTGTGTGTGTGTGTGTGTGTGTGTGTGTGTGTGTGTGTGTGTGTGTGTGTGTGTGTGTGTGTGTGTGTGTGTGTGTGTGTGGTGTTGGGTTAACAGATGAGACATTGGGCTGCGATTGGTCCAAAAGAAGCCTGAGTGCATCACAGTCGGTGGAGAGAGCAGAGGCCTTTGTCGAAACACACACACTTCCTCGCCACTGTGTCACTCTTTCTCTTTCCCACTGTCGCCCCTCCCTCCCCGCCTTCCTCAGGCTCCTGCCATCACTCCCCAGGGAGGAGGACTTGGCTCTGGATTGCCACAGTAGCATTTTGTCCTGCCCTCTACCGCTTCCCTCTGTCGCTACCACTCCAGCATTTTG
The DNA here is from genome assembly GCF_046630095.1 of Trachinotus anak. NCBI lineage: Eukaryota > Metazoa > Chordata > Actinopteri > Carangiformes > Carangidae > Trachinotus > Trachinotus anak. The sequence goes on along the minus strand of NW_027273882.1, from coordinate 1,220,114 downwards.
TCCTCTGCCATCCCTCTCCCTTTCCTCGCTCCGTCCCACGGCACGAGGCAGTTGAAGCCGGTTGAAACAAGCCTCCCTGCCCTGTCACAGCCCTCTCATCCTCACGGCAGACGGATAAATCTTCCTCTTTTTGCATAATTTGTCTGACAGCTCCTTTGTTTTGTGCTGAGCTCAGCACTGCGGAGGTTGCATCCCATCATTTCCTTGAGCGTCTCCTCAGCCGGCCGGTTATTGGCCCCATCGATTTCCCCCGGGGTGGCTCGCAGCCCCTGGGCTATGTGCCTCGCTGACCTGGCCACACTCACTATTCTGTGTCCGTACACACCGCCACCGTTGCCACCCGCTCCCCAGCCCATTGATCTTCCTGGCAGATCTCCATGACAACCCGTCGTCAGGCTGTTTCCGCGGCGACAATTGGGTTGGCGTGTAGAGTGATTAGTGTTTCTGGCATGGAGGCTGGTGCTTTTGGATTTGTGTGTGTGTGTGTGTGTGTGTGTGTGTGTGTGTGTGTGTGTGTGTGTGTGTGTGTGTGTGTCTCTGCATTCCCAGCATACTGCAATGTGCCATGAAGACCAGTGAAGGGTTGTCTGGTCCGAATCCTCAGATACACACACACTCAAGCACATATGTCAAGAATGGCTTTCACTCACTTTATTTCTATTTTGTTTCTTTATTTTTGCTCACTGAGGGAGTTTCCAAACCTGTTAAACCTGCTCTCTTTGTGTTTGTGTGTACGATGTGTGCGTGTTAACATTTGCATCCCTCATCCTCTTCTCTCACTTGGTTGGTCTCTCACCAGCAACAGGGGATTGTAGCAGAGGGTAGATTAGAAATGAGTGTGAGAGTGTTTGACAGTCTGCTTTTTTGCATTTCCCGACCTCCCCCTCTATATGTCTAAATCACCCCATTCTGCTCCTGAACCCATCCTCCACATATTCTCCTCACTTCCCAACACACCCCTCCTGTAGTTTTTCCACTGTGTTCATCTCCATATGCAAACTGTCTCCCCCCATGGCTCTCTGATGGTATGATCTTTTCTACTGAGCTATTTTTTGCCATACTGACTGAGGTCCTGTTTTCCACATGTGTCAGTCTTAGTGTCATCACTCCACACTGCATCAAGGTTTTTAGCTGTGTCTTAGTTTATGGTGACTGTGTATTTACTGCATTAATCCTAGCTGCAAGAGAGATTAAAGATACATTACTATAAAGGAGTATGTGAAACTGGATGAGGAACTGGAAAACTCGTGATTCTTGTGGTTTGTCTGTGTGTTTAAAGAGACCAGCTAGGTAGAGAGATTCTGATGTAATTGTTCTGCGTTAATTGTGTCATTTAAAAAAATTTTTTTAGATGTCCTCTGTAGTTCTTTTTAGCAAGGTACACCTTGTACGAAAATCTCCTAGCTGTCGATCGTTAGTTTTCATATGTGCTTTTCAATGTCTGCAAGTTTGATCTGTGTCTTGCTGTAGCTGTATTTAGCTCCCTTAATCCCCACCTTTGTCTTTTTTCTGTCTTTTTTTTTTTAATCATACCTCTCGCTCTCTCTATATACGAAGGCTCTGCAGTTGTGGCAACCACAGCTGGCGCCATCATGGACGTCCACTGGAAAATAGGTTGTGCAAAGAACAGCTGAGCTATAAAAACAGATAACACTGTCAAACTAGTTGACACAAGTCTTAAACTGTCTTGTCTGTTAGCTGTCGTCTTTTCTCTGCTCTCATGTGTAAAAGATTTGTAACATTAGCTTGGGAAGGGAAAGCTCAGTTGAACAAACGGGAAGGTGCCTCTTAGCATCGCTAGGTAGGTCACGACAGCTACAGGAGAGCTGCGTCCGTGCTACATAGCTTATGATAAATGCGTCAGCCTCTCTCATGAGAGAGCAGCAAGTCAGCCTTGCTGTAAAATCGTCCCAGTGGCCACTTCCAATACTGCAACAGAGAGTTCACCTGTGGCCAAAAAGCAAAGCAAGAAAAGACACATTTGCAACATAACTGTTGATAGGACCCTTTAAACCATTGAGATTTATTATATTTGTCATGGCACGACCCTAATGCACATAAGCTCTAATGCACATGAGCAATGGGCCGCACAACTAAATTAGCATTATGAGCAGCTTTGATTGTAATGAGTAGACATCATCTTGGAGTCAGATTTTATAATCCAGCCATGGCTGTAACATGAGGTGGAGGTCTCAGTTAAATAGAAAAATGGATGAAATAGTTCTATGAGCAATGTATATAAAAGTATGATCAAAATAATTCAATATTTGGATTTAACAGTGATAATAAGCTGATTAAATACTTAGATAACCTGATAACATTAGCTCAACCTAAATAACTGTTATAACTTCACTTTGTTGTTGAAGTTATTACCTCAGGGAAAACTGTTCTTGCAGCAGCTAGTAAAAATACAACAGAGGACATGCCATGCATAAATTCATAAACACGCAGTCACAAAATATAAAAAAATAAACAAACCGGACCCAGAGGCAGGAGTCAAAACAATAAGATCAACAAGTTTGCAAAGTTCGAAATGTGAGGTAGTGAGGTACAAATAATTCACTGACATTACATCCCAGTCAAAACTAGCACAAAAACATAACACCTGTAACTGAATTATTTTAAGTTGACACTCTAAGTCAAAATGTGATCAGCTGTTCATCATCACAGCCGCCCAAGACCTCCAGTATGGCTGCCGCGGGTTGGGTTAGGCCGCCTGAAAGCCCTCAACTCTTTCTATTTATCTCTCCTTCTCTCTCTTTCTATCTATCCCAGTTCTCTCCTCGCTGCTCCTCTCTCTTCTCCTGCTAGGGCTGCTTGTTGCAGTGGATGCCTGTCTGTCTGTTTGTCCTACCGTCCGTCCGTCTGTCTTGTCTTGTCTGTCTGTCTGTCTGTCTGTAGTGTTGTGGTTGCCGGGACAGATGCACTGATGCCTGTGATTCGATGCTTTATCTCCACTAGCTCCAGTGTAGGTTGGAGGGGCTTAAAGATGATCGCAGGAGGACCTTCAGCTCTCGAGTAACTATCCCGCCCCCCTTTCCCCTCCCCCTCCCCACCCTCCCTCTTTGCCCTACCCTCACCCTCCTCCGAGGAGCGCGCAAAACAATCGCCCCGCTCTGTGCCCCCCTCCCTCCCCCCTCCTCCCCTCCTCTCTTCCTCCTCGCTTGCCCAGCTTTCTCTCCAGCTGTCGCTCACTCTCTCTCTCTCTCTGTGTGTCTCTCCGTCTGTCTGTCGCCACTGGTTCTCAGACTGTCTGTCATTCACTCTCTGTCCAGTCTGTTAGGATTCTTCCTTTCTCCGTCTCCCACGCACACTTCTCTGTCCCTCGTTGTTCACTTTCTCTGTCCGTCTCTCTTCCTCTTCCTCCATCTGTCTGTCTGTCTCTGTTTCTGTCTCTCCGGTTAACATGCTCTGCTTTTCAGTAGCTATGTCTGGTGTGCTGGATGTCTGTTAAGTAGATGCCATCAGGCCGCTCTAGTGGTCTTTATTGTTTTTGTTCTTTTCTTCCTGTTTTCCCTCCTTTCTGCTATGTCTCGGCTCTGTAGTTTAGTGAAGTCTGTCTAGTCCGTGCTTCCTGTTTTTGTTTCTTTTCTTTCCGGGCTGTGGGACCACATCACGCTGATCCTCATCCTTCCACCCCCTGTCTCTCTATCTGTCTAACTACCTGTCTTTTTCTATCTCTCTGTCTCTCCATCCCTCTTCTCCCATCATTCCCACCCACCCCGCCCGCCCCACCTCCCATCTCCCACCCTCTCACCTTGGCTGTTTGGTGCCCAGTGGTGTCGCAGTATTAGCTTAGCTAATGGCGGTGAGGGAGGGGAGGAGAGAGACAAGGGTGGGTGGGCGGGTGGGTGGGTAGAGAGACCTTCACCTTCACCATGGGTGTTTTGGTTCTCCATACACCACACACACTGCCCACACCCAACTGATGCGATACCTCCAGGTCACAGAGGTTATTGAGATGCAGCAGTTGCAACAAAGGAAGGGAGGACTGTCAGAGCTCGCAGAGAGTGAAAGAGCAGACAGATAATGACTGAACAAGCAAAGCAGTTATTTCAGTCGACACATCTGGACATAAAGGTAAACAGACAGTCAGGCCAGCGAGTGGGCAAGAAGACAAACAGAGAGCTAAAAACACCCTAGCCATGTGAGAATCATGCCCAACTGACAGCAGATGCACTGGCTGTAGCTTTTTACAGCTCAGAGACGAGTAAATTCAAGTAACTGCCCTCAAGTCTTACACAGACTGTAAAATTCTGGCACTGAAGTTCATTTTGGCTAAATTTATATACTTTCATTGCACCCAGCTCATCCAACTGGGCCTATATTTGTGTAGGTGTATAAAGGATAATGATACTCTAATTCTGTGCCAAACTTACAGCCCGATAAACTGCAGCCTGTGATTCTCTTTTACTTATTTAGTCTCTCCCTAAGGCTGAGCTTCCCAAAAGCATGTTGATGCCGTAACACAGCATCTCCTCTACAAAGAGTGTTAAAACTGTCGTTGATCATCTTAACATCAGCATGCATCAATGCCATGTTAGCTTTGTGTAAATACCCTGATTGAAGCAGGAGGTTGGCATTTTATCCGTGTACCACTTCTACTTGGCAGTTGCCACCTACTGTACGGCCTCTTGCTTTCATTTGCCACTAACCTTTTGCACTTGAAGAGTAACTTGATGCTCGGCTTTAAAGTGTTTCACTGCTCTCTCTGGCTGAAAGCCTCAAATCTGTTTCCACACACCCAGCATCGCTGATGAGTGTGGTCAGAGGTGCACGAGCACACCTGCACATCACTGCAGCAAGATGAGAAATCTTACCTGGTCAAATCTACATTACAATTTTAAACAGGAAGAGGGTGCTGTTCTTTCAGTACATTTAAAACAAAAGCTTTGATATGGTAGCTGTGTCCAAATTCCAAACCATACGCAAACATTTTTGAGTATGTAGTGTGTTCACAGTGGCAACATTAATTATACTGAGACACTATTGTCTCGCTACACATTGCACAGAGGAAATCAAGCTGGTCACAAGCAGGAAAAACTAATTAAGAACAGAGGTAAAATAGGTCTAAGAGCATCTCAGAAAACAAAGGGAAATGTTTTTCTTTCCTTTTGTAAAGTTTAATTGACAGTAACTCTCCAAAGTCAGTGTTTGATTGTTGACAGCAGAGAGACAACAAGAAACATGGAGCTACAGGGGGAACAAAGATCCCCTGCCGGAATCAAACTGGGAACACTGTGGTTCAAGACAAGGACCCAGAACCACTGTAGGCCATCAGGGAGCCCTGGTTACTTTTACAGTAACTGCAAAAAACATAATACGATGACAATTCATGCTGTATATGGTTAGTACAGTAAGTGCTGTGGAACAGGGACACAGCAACCCTGGCAGATGACTGTGGCTCAAACCACTACCACCCTCACAGAAAGAAGCAGGGTTTATGGGAAATGTGGTCATAATTTTAAGAAATAATAAATGTCAGATCACTACTAATTGTCCGCATTATGTTCTTCATTTGTTTTCATAATTATACTGAGGTGTTGCCCTTCAACTGGCGGTTATTAATTGGTGCTACTGATCTCTGTTCACTCACTGTGGACGTCACAGAGCTGTGGTCTTAAGATGGTTTTGGGAAACTCAGCCCAGTTTTAACCCACTCTGCTCTCCTCCCCTCCTTGCCATAGATTATACAGAGTTAAGCGCTAGTGCAGCTACCATGCAGCATCAGCGATTTCCACAGAAACCTCACCGTTCTGCACCACATCTGAACAGCCACTATCTATACTCGACACTACATTTCCACTACATTTGATGTTACACTGTAGCACAGTTAATACATCTGTTATGACCTTGTGATACAATATTGTCACTCTGTATGTTGTTGCCTTTGTCCGTATATTCAAGTGCTTTAATCTAACAGTAGCGTGACCTGTCAAGTGTATTTTATCAGTGTGAATATCACCTGTGATACGATGACGTAGTGTACAGTAAGTGATGATAATGGTAATGCAGGAGATGCAGCCATCTCCCAACAGCAGGACAAAGTGCACAGTGTAGTGTGACACGGCTCTTGCCAGTGCTTCTGACTTGTTGTTGTATAAACAGCTTCTCATCTCAAGCATGTCAAAAGAGCAGCCCGGTTTATCTCAAATTACCACCACCTCTGCTCTCTCTCTCTCTCTCTCTCTTTCTCTCTCTTTGTCTTTGCCCTTCGTCTTTCGCTCCCAATCGCTCCCTCCATCTCTAGGTGCAGTCACGATGCAGCAGCAAAGAAAATATCCTAAGATCAAGTGAGTACTAAGCTCCCGATTCAAAAGCGCTCCCTTTTCTGTGTGTCGTATCTGTATGTCACCAAGTGTACTCTCAAACACACAAAAATAGATTTTAAATGAGCATGTGATGTGACAATGCGAGCATGGTTTGTGTGTTCTGCTGTGTGTGTGTATGTGATGTTTTGCCAGAGGTTGTTAAGCCTCATGTTAAGCATCAGAATATGCTGTTGAAGCGTAAGTGTATGTTTAAAGGAGAGAAATTGGGTCAAGGGAAATCAAAGCACAGCGCCCATTCTTCGCTGTGAGGCAGAGAGGCAGAGGCAGAGCGAGGCAGAGGGAGATAAAGAGAGAGAGGGAGAGAGAGCAGATTACACATTAGTTACACCTTGCTTTGTTCCTTTTACCTTTGGAATTATTAGAGAGGTATTATTAGACCAACATGGCTGCTATCGAGCACCTCTATCATCCAGCTGGTTTCCACATCTTCTGCAAACAAACAGGACTATTTCTTGCCAATCCCTCTTCACAGCGTTCAAATTGTGTCATTACACATATATACGTATATGCACCAAAAAAAAAAAATCATGTTAATCCAGTTGTCTTGGTGATATTAGTGTAGAAACACATTAGATTACATGTGTTTATTTATTGTACTATTTGTGCATATCATGTCCTGGGTTTGGGAATTTGCCCTGTACTGCTACAGCTGCAAATCCAGTGTGCTCAGATCAGTTTGAACGCCTTAGTAGATTTTTTTTTTTTTTTTAGGTTTTCTGGTGGCTCTTGGGCTAAAAGAACATTTTTTAAAATGCAGTTTTTTGTCTCCAGAGATAGTTGAGTGGTTTAGTTCCCTGCCTTTGCAGCCACATGTATGTCTCCACTGTCTCAGGATTGAGTCCCAGCAGATTTCTTTCTCCTCTCTCTCATCTTTGCTGTCAACTTTCAAAATATCTAAATTAAGAATTAAAATGCTAAAAAAGGGGGGGGGTAAGTGGCCTGCCCAAACTCCTGGGGGAGAAAACAGCACTGTTCAGAAATCTCAAATTACATGATGTAGTGCGTGTCCTCTTTTCATCAAACTCAGTCAAGATTTTCTGATTCTGAGAGTCTACGTCTGAAGAAATCACACACTGTCCTCAACTTAGTGCGCTGTGTTTACAGCATTTTATTTCAGTGTGCTGTATCTATGTCAGTTTTTGCTAAAAATTGTACACTGCAATTCCTTTGATGGAAATAACACAAAAAATACCTGCTAGAGAATAAAATATTGATGATTCCTAAATATCCAACATCATAAAAATATATATTAAAAGAACAATTCTTTGGGATCTATGTAAAAATTATTTTATGCTATTCAATTACATAGAAAATGAGCTCTCAAATATCAATATCAACATTGTCCTTGGACTCTATTAAGTGTTTATTAATTAGACAATAATATGTGAATCACAGATGGAGTCATATTAGACAAAGTATGTGCACTGTCACCATTTTGGGATATGGTTGATTTTATGACAAGCATGTCATGCCTGTGTATGTAATGTCACATGTCTTCTCAGGTCACAGTGCAGTGGACATCACCAAGGTGGCCCGGAGGCACCGCATGTCCCCCTTCCCCCTCACCTCCATGGACAAGGCCTTCATCACTGTGCTGGAGATGACCGCTGTCCTGGGCACTGAGATCATCAACTACAGAGGTGAGGAGGACAGATGTTTGGTTCCCCTTTAACTGTCATCCTGTCTGAGCAAACAAGAGAACCCCAAAGAAAGATTTCCCTGCAGACAGACCCTCTTCACACCCACACAAATGCCCCACATTTGTTAATCTTGCCCCTTGACATCTCCAATTTACCTTCCCATTGCATCCGCTGACATCAGCGACTGAGCCTGCTGGGATGTTGAGGTGTCACACCTTTCAGATCGATGCAGAAAAATGCGCTCGCTAAGTTCACATGACAGCGTTTTAAGCGCTCTCTGTCCACGACCGGACACTTTACTGAATCAGCAGCCTCTGTTCTGCAGGCCACAGTGTCAGTCACACACAGTCAACTGCAAAGATCTCATACTGTACATAACAAACAAACCTTCCCTAATGATCCATAGGCTATGTCCTGTGTGAACCACCCATGCATGCCTCTAGTTCACAGCACACAGATCTCTGTGTATTTAAGCACATTTTGTCACACAGCAGACACACATTTATGCTTTTCTAAAGCCCCTGTCTGGTTTCAGCCTAGAATCATTTACATGTTGGAAATGAAAAGTGGCCCATGGTCTGTTCACTTGGTACATTTACTGTTCCCTATGATAGGTTTCAGGTTTCTTCATTGTTGAGGAACATTTATGGAGCAGAGTGGGAGTTCTGCTTAGCAAACCTTTGGATTCTCCTGCACCTATAGTGATATCCAGCTTTACACCTTAGCCATAAGATTTCCGCTGTGTGTTGTCTGAGTGCAGATGCAGCTGAGCCTAATTGTATTTTCAGAATTTTCTACATCATTACAAACAAACGTCACGCATTCTGTAGCTAATAGTGCCCCTGAATGTCACCAGAACTTACTGATTGTGTCTCCTTCATCTCAGTGATATTTATCATGGTCTACATGATAAACTAGACTCTCATCAGTGTTATTCTCAGGAACAGCAGGCAGCTGTTTTCTGTGAACAAACGTTCCCAACAAGCTAGTGAACATCATGCAGAACGGAAGAGCATAAATATTGGACTTATATTCATTGCATGGCTAAAAACATGAATCCAGTTGAATGTTAATGGCTCATATCTGCTGGAGGGGCATTTCACATTAATGTTTAGTCTTTGTAGTCACATGTTTAAGCTGCAGGTTATTCTTTTGTTTTTATAATTACCTTTGATTCAGTAAAATGTATTTTAATGCATCTTAGTAGTTAAATCTTTGCTTTATATATACAGTATGTAAGTCTAAAAAGACATACACTCAGAGGTTAGTTTAGCACCTGAGGGTCTAGTCATCCTTCTGGTAGAGTGGCCACAGCACCAGAGGAGGATGACACACAGTCAGGCTTCGGGCCAGAGGGGAAAACATGCACTCTTTAATTCACCTCTGAAGACGAGGTAGCAAGGACTGGGGGCAATAATGGCCTGTGGCGCACATGACTTCTAGATCAATGATGGTAGAAGGAACACTCTGTCTTTTCCCAAGTGTAAAGTGATGTTTCATGTTCTTGGAAAAGGGGAGTCAGTTGCAGGATTCACAGGCGCACAGCTGGAAGGAGGATGGAGGGGTAAGGACGAGAGGAAGAGGGGATTTAAGAGATGAAATATTTAGACAGACAAGAGCTGGAGCAGCTCCCCTGCTGGATTAAGAGGGGTCTGCACATGTGTGTGTGTGTGTGTGTGTGTGTGTGTGTGTGTGTGTGTGTGTGTGTGTGTGAAATGTGTACTTTGTCATAGTGTGTTAATGGGTGTACATGCTGTATGTTTTGCATATCATGAAAGTTTTTTGAGGTCAAATATTTAAAGAAGTGTAAGTTCTTGACAGTTGTGAGACAGGCAGGAAAGAAAATAAGTGTATTTCCCAAAATGTTCCTTTAAATCCCATCTATCTTTATGCAAGAGAACAAACATGGGCGTTGCATGCATGGTGTCAATGTGCAGATGCACATGCATGTATACGTTTACGTCATACCTCTACTGTCTTCTTACACGTTCAGATTTGTAGTGGAGGATCATTTGGTTGGTCGATGTCGCCATGCCTTGTGCTTCAATGATCATTTTGTAACCTTTTTAAAACCTGAACATACTGTAAGCGATGTTCTGCAAAGCATCTGTTCAAACACACTCTGCTTCTGCAACAAGACATCACCTCTGTTCTATTTTTATGCACGACTCAGCCTCAGCACATGGTTTTAACAAGCTGTTTAAGTGGCAGCTTGGAAGGAGTAAAATACATCTCAGATGAAATGCTGTTGACTTAAAAAAAAAAAAAGAAAGATGTAAGGATTGGACATGAGCACGTGTGTCTTCCTCTGTGGCTGAGATGCATTATGTACAGCAGCTCGTTATGACTGGCAGCTGATGTGTGTGGGTGTCTGTGTGTGTGTGTGTACATGCATCTTTTTTTTCCCTTCAACTCATTGATATCAAAGCTTAGATCTTCATATTAACACCCACATAATCATAGCATAAAGGCTCAGAAAAATGCTATATATAGCCACACAGCAGCTTAAGGTATTTTAGAGCCAGGATTTTTCTTCTCCACCCACTCTACCCCTGTCTTTTTCTGTCTTTCTGTTCTTCCCTCACTTTATCTGAGCTATAGTTTCTGTGCAGAATCTCCATAAGTGTTCCCTGAGTGTTTTTAAGTTGTCTGGCTGGTGGAAGTGGTTAAGAAATTTGGATAGGGACACTTGCAAGACTCCACTTGCTGTATATGAATCAGTGAAGCTGAAATAGAAAAGGAGAGTGTGTGTGTGTGTGTGTGTGTGTGTGTGTGTGTTCATTTGTGCTGGTCAGGTGGTGAGTCACGCAGAGAGATCCTGATGCATGGTGTCACACTCTGTCTCTCTTTAAAACGCACACACATACACATATACACACCTCGGGCGCGTATGTCTCTCTGTATTTTAATCCGAATCAGATGCTCTGTCTCCCTCAACTCTCTCTGCCTCTGTCTCTCTTTGTCTCTTCAGCTGTTGCTCTCTCTCCCTCCGCCACCCTCCACCCGGCTTCTCCTCCTCTCCTCATACCCATGTTCTTCCTCTTCTCCCACAGATGGGATGGGTCGAGTCCTGGCTCAGGACGTTTATGCCAAAGACAACCTGCCACCCTTCCCTGCTTCTGTCAAGGATGGTTATGCTGTGAGAGGTGAGTGCCAAAGATTATGGCAGGTGATGTAAAACATGTTTCTCACTTCTTCTTCTTCACTCTTGAGCTTTTCCAGTCTGTCTGTCTCAGATCAGTTTTTTGGGGGGGTATTGGGGTCAGCTTTGCTGAAACAAATGTAGATAAGATACAAAGTGTTGATGTGAAAGCTATGAAATCCAATATAATATAAACCCATATTCAAGTATTGAAATGGTTAAAGTGGTTTCAGTACATGGGGTCTGGAGCAGGCCAGTCCAGGCCAGTCCAGGTTAGTCAGAAAATCTGAGAAGGATGTCTAATAAGTAAAGCCCATGTTCATATGGTACAGTCATTGTTCAATCCAGCACCCACCCGTTTTAGGCTTTAGTCCAGTTATAAGTTTGCTGTGTAAAGATTTACGTATCACCATATTAAAATGAGTTGCTCTAAACAAACTAGGTCTCATGTAGATATCAATTATTATGAGATATTCACAGCCATTAACTGTTAGAAACAACTTTTACCCAGCTATCTGCTAATGAGCATGAGCTGACACACATATTTCTCCATATATAAAAGCAAACTCACACCTACATTCACAATAATATATTGTTTCGTCCCCTAAAACTATTAGTTTATTAGAGCTGCCTACAGCTTGTGATGCTGTACTTCCTGTTTACGTAGTTGAGCTTTACTTGCTGGGCAAGCTAAGTTTTCATGGTGCAACCCAATCCAGTTTAGCATTTCTTTTGAATGGATACATATGACTATCACATTATCCATAGAGTCACTGCTGTAATTTCTTAGGAGGAGGTTGCAGAGCATACGGCAGATTCAGCTGGAGGACTAACCAGGCCAGTGTGTCTTTCTTCCTACTTAAATGACCCGACTGTCCCAGTTAGACATGAACAGGACACTGGGGCAGTGGAGAACTGCCTCAGGAGCAATGTAAGGGCTTCTTCTGCCAGGTCGAACTGGAGGAAGACCGAGGCTCTGCACTGTGGGAAATAGAGGGGGGCTCTGCTCCATAGCCGCCAGGTGGAGATGAGTGACAAGAGGCAGCACTGAAACCGCTTGGGCCTCACCTTTGTTCAGAGAGATGGGTTTCATTCCAGTGTCTGCGCTGTCTCCTTAGAGCGGTTTTCTAGGTGAGATCCAGGGGGGAAGTTGGTTGGCTTGTCTTGGTCAGTAATTCAGTGGCTGGGAGTCCTGGAGAGCAGAGAAGGCCCTGTTACCCTGGAGAGCAGGGTGGCAGCTTGTTGGCTCCAGGCAGCTCAAAAACTCTTGCATATAACATCTGCTGTTGGCTCTTGCTGATGGAGTAGGAGGAGCAGAACACCACAGGTCTCTCTGGATTTTATACATGTGTCCTGAGGGCCTGGCGTCTGCTGAGGCATACATGTGCAGATTTTAAAGATTTTAGGGCCTGGCCTGTGGGTGTGGAAGGAGCCAATAACCTATTGCTTTCTACAGATATAGTGCAGGTTTTGTGCTCTTTTACCAAGCTGCAACATCCACATTTCTCAGTCTGTGGAATTTAGAAAAAACTTAAACTCTGAATTAACTAACTTTGGTTAGACTACTAAATGGGTGAAGTGAAGCCCTGAGTTGATAGCTGGAGGCCTGGTGCAGCCAGAGAGTGTGTAGGTTCCCTTTATTCAGAGTGTCGCCAAAAATGAAGGAGTAACAGCAGAAGAGAAGACTGGTGTCTTCCTGTGAAGAACGAAGCAGTTTGGACCAGTGAAGGAGACACTGAGGGTTTGAAATGGTGAAAATCTCACATTTCCTGTCCTGGTTTTAACTAAATAGCTGATGTTTGTCATTAATGAGATTTTTCAAGTGTTTCACCAGGAAGAGAGCAGCAGATTTTTAAAAAAAATCCTTCATTAAGATTCTATGTTAAACCATAAAAGTCACAGTTTTTCACTCAACAATGACATGTTACAGTGTCAAAGGGTATTTTTAAAGTTATGTGCCTTGTGATGATCGTCTGTAAAAGAGCAGGAAAAATAAAGCTGTTTCTGTTTTCCCGTTGGCTGTTTGGCTGTAGCAAAACTAAATATATGGTCTCTGCACACATGATTTAAAAAATGCATACAGAGGAAAATGGTCTAACTGTTTGATTGATGATTTAACCTGTGCCCGTTTTTGAGATGTTTGATTTAAAGCGCATACGACGTCAAAGTTTCTCACTCTATTCCCTTCTCCTCCTGTTTTTTCATTCTGTAGCCCACTGAAATAAAATGACTCAACTCAATGACACACTCCTACGCACACACGCACATTTTCAGCTGCACACATGTGTAATGTTGTTAAATCTTTCTTTTATTTTAGCGGCTGACGGCCCAGGCGACCGCTTCATCATTGGAGAGTCCCAAGCTGGAGAGCAGGTGCGCGCCCACGTTGACACTTAGACACACATCCTCTCTCTCACTCACGAAAAGACCCTCACACACACACTAACAGAGTCACTCTCATGCATACACAACCTGTATATGAAAATAAAGTGCTTCCCTTTTGTCCTTCACCTCATGCCTTGACCAGCTGTAATTGCACACCACTGTTTGTCCTTAGAAGGTGATGAAAAGCTCTTCACCCCAAAGCAGGGATTGAAGGTTAAAGTGCTGCCAAACTATAAAACAGATTAGACCTCTGAGACAAGAGTGGGCTACAGAGATTCATCGACTGTCTTGACATCTTATCTTGGACAAAATCAGCACAAATGCAAACATGCACTTGATACATACTGGGTCAAATTTTTTACATACAGTTTGTGTGTTCTCACTTGATCTGTTTAGTTACTGTCCAAAGCTGTTATGACTTTTGGGAACTTCAGTGTGTTGTTTTAGTATAATTATTCATTTTACTCTATTCTACTTTAGCTCCACAGCTGAAGAGAGACACCTTACAAAATTTAGAAAGCCTTAAAGTGTGTCATGATTTATCCTTAATTTTCATTTGAATTACAATTCAGTCATACATTTTGTCTGTTCTGTGTCCCTGTACAGCCCACCCACACAGTGATGCCTGGCCAGGTGATGAGGGTGACGACGGGTGCCCCTATCCCCTGCGGGGCCGACGCTGTAGTCCAGGTGGAAGACACCGAGCTCCTCCGAGAGTCTGAAGACGTAAGTGTGGCATTTCACCCGACATACAGGCTGGAGGATGTCAGAGTCCAAACTCAACCCAAACACAAGTTAACCTGAGGAGGGATCAGTAAAGTTTGCGTCACATTTACCTACACACATATCTTCTAAACCAACACCATAGCAACGGAAAATGGGTTGTGTTTGTTTTGAATTTCACAGCAAGTGAGTTTAGCCCAGAGATGGATGGGGTACACAATGAATCATGGTCTAGTACAGTCACTTGGGCCTGATAGGAAACTGTCATTGATCTGACAGCTGGTTCCTCTTTCAGGGCACAGAGGAGCTGGAGGTACGAATCCTAGTACAGGCTCGTCCAGGGCAGGACATCAGGTAAGTGTCTTCTTGTGTCAGTTGCTGTTAAAAGCGCAAAATCAGAATCACCATTTTATTTATCAGACACTGTAAATTTTGTGTCAAACTGATAAAAGTTACAGTGTGAATAGATTATAGATTACTGTAAGCAGCATAGTTGCTGTGAGTTTCATTAAGGGTTTAATTGTGCAATGCTCATTACTCCATAGGCCTATTGGTCATGACATCAAGCGTGGGGAGTGTGTGCTGGCAAAGGGCACCCATATGGGCCCATCCGAAATTGGTCTCCTGGCCACTGTCGGAGTCACAGAAGTGGAGGTCCAGAAATTCCCTGTGGTGGCCGTCATGTCCACAGGAAATGAGGTAAGAGTTAGAACAAAACATTATGTTCATTTGGGCAATTATGCCCCTTTGCATTCAACCCAATAAAGGTACAGTACACTTATCATTTCTATGTTTGCCACAAAGGTTCGGCCTCAGCTGCAAAGGGCACAGCAGTGTACACCTTTGCCGACAGCGTACCTTGTTCATATTTATGCACAATCAACATTGTTTGCTTTGACTGTGGACACAACATTCAGACGTGAACACGCAGTCATCTGTTTCATGTGTGCTCTCATTTGCAAAGAGTGGGTTCATCTGTGACCAGATGATTTACATTTGTGCATTTTTTGTGCAGTTGATGTGCAGTTGAAATTCCATGGGGTGTGTAACCTTGATGGAGATCCTCAGCAGGCTCTAGATAACCATTACACCTTGTTCTCGGTGATGTGCAGATATATTTAAAGTATATAAATCAGCCATGAGTCACAAATTCCGTGGCCACATGCCAAACCTACGAAGTGGAATATTGTCCTTGTGTCTCCTTCTTTAATCAAGTCTAAATCTAAAGTCTAAATACAGGATATGGTTCAGATATGATATATACGCACAGTAACAGAAACATCCAAGCCGCTGTTTCCAAATGAAAATATATATGTAATACATCTGCCCAAAAAACCCAGTACAAACATGCTGAATTAGGTGTCTGTTACTTTGTGTGGTTTTCCTTTAATAATTGTAGTAATTAGGAGTGCTTGTTGGAGTTTCTTCATTCTGACGTCTACTGATGAAAGAAACGGAGTTCAGATTCGTAGTTCTATTATAAAAAGTAAGAAAGTCAGGATGCATGAAAGAAAGTAGAAGACATCTATTATACTGTGGGATGATTTCCATTATTTCAAAATATAACAAAAGCACATTACACCATACTCTTTTTACTCATGTATCAATGAGATCTGCAAATAAATGATTTAGCAAGTTGTTGGTTTTGTCAGAAAGTAGGGCTGCAACTACTGATTATTTTCATTATTGGTAATCTGTTTCTTTTTTTGATTGGTGGATTGATTGATCAGTTTACCCATTTAGTCTATAAAAATGTTACAAAATAAAAGGAGGAAAAAACATCACAGGTTTCCAGTGCACAAGGTCTGAAATTGCTTGTGTGTCTTACCAACAGTTCAAAATCAAAGGTTAGTCACTTTACAATGACATAAAACAGAGTAAAGAAGCAAATACTCACATTTGATTGTCAAAGTTAATGAAGATTCATTTCCTGTGAATGGACTAATCAGTTAATGGACTAATCATTCTGAAAGCACCAGCAACACTAAATCGGAGATGTTAATTTAAAACGTCAGTGTTTACTCAGTCAGAAGTGTTGTATGATATTTTTAAACTGAGTAACATTTTTGGCAGTCGCTGTATTGGCCTATTTTTCAGAATCAGTTGGTTCCAACTGCAGGCTAGATACAGAAATAATGTGATAGTAAACTAAAGATGTTTTTGCCAACAAGGGTCTTAGCCCCTTGTCTTCCAGCTGAACAATTATTTCATAACTCACCAGATTTCTCTTCCACCCAAAGAGATACTAAGAATATTTTCTGAATAATGTCTAAGCCAGATCTGGTTATTACTGTCTTCAAAAAAGGATTGGCTATTGAATGTATAGTCAGTGTTTCCAATGTTTTGATTTCTCCATTTGTGTTTTGGTAGCTGCTGAACCCAGAAGACGACCTCCATCCTGGGAAGATCAGGGACAGCAATCGCTCCACCCTGCTGGCCACCATCCAGGAGCACGGCTACCCCACTATCAATCTGGGCATCGTGGGAGACAAGTACGCCTTCACAATTATCCCCTAAATGAGACTCCTTTAGCCATCAACATTTCCACACCTCCAACATCATGCTCATCATCTTTTTATACTTTATCTTATCCAAACCTAGCTCTTTATTTTCTTTGACCTTCTATTATTTCCTTTCTTGCAAGTTGGTGGTTAACATCTGTGTGTGTGTGTGTGTGTGTGTGTGTGTGTGTGTGTGTGTGTGTGTGCGCATGTTTGCTTGTGCCCCACAGCCCCGATGACCTTCTCAACGCTCTGAATGAAGGCATCAGCCGCGCTGATGTCATCATCACCTCAGGAGGAGTGTCCATGGGAGAGAAGGTATGTGACTGAAGAAAGTGCACACATTCAGTCACGGCATTGTGTTCCACTGACACCTTGTGGCACAGAGTGGGACGACAGCCTGTATATTTGTAAATGAAAAAACTCAGTCACAGATACTTTTTATAGGTGGCTGGTGTTAACCAATTTATGAGATTAATGGAATTCTTTTTAAAAGTAGTGCAGCATTATTGTTTGGTGAGTGTCGGATTCTATGTGTTGTTATGTTTTGTTTTTTGTATTACTTGTGTTACTTTGATTAATTTTCTCCCTTGTGTCAGTATTTCATTAGGGTTTGTAATGTTGTGTTTTTCAGGACTACCTGAAGCAGGTGCTGGATATCGATCTTCATGCTCAGATCCATTTTGGTCGTGTTTTCATGAAACCAGGGTAAGAAAAAGAGTCAGCTTTATTCTAATGCAACTTTTCTCACTCGTCAGATGCTTTAAAGACAATTGGAAGAGAATGAGTAAGAGTCAACAAAATACTCTGTTTAAATGTCAGATGTACATTTAAAGCGGCAGTGCACAAAATAGACAATTATACTGAAGTAAGGTTTAAATGTGAAATGTAAGAAAGATTTAAAATCTTGTTTGAAGTTAATATATGTTGCTGTTTTTTTTCAGTCTCCCAACAACATTTGCCACCTTGGACATGGACGGTGCTCGCAAACTAATCTTTGCCCTCCCAGGTAGTGTGTGAAGTTGAGAGAAAGAGTGATTCACTCAGCTGGTTCTGAAGAGATGTTACTCATATATTTCTCTCTTCTTGCTCTCCCGTCTCTGTCTGTCCGTCTGTCCTAGGAAACCCCGTGTCCGCCGTTGTCACCTGTAATCTTTTTGTCATCCCTGCCTTAAGGAAGATGCAGGGCATTTTGGACCCTAGGCCCACCATCATCAAAGCGAGGGTAGGATGCACAGGGCGACCAAAGCATCCTGACTCAGTGGCCAAGACATACAAAGTCAAAGTTGATCATGTTGAAATGAAGTACTGGTGGTCAAGAACAGTATTTTTTTCCTGTTTAACAGTCAGGTACAAGATCTACACTGAGACTTAGTGTTAGATTGCAATGGTGTTCTGGTTGAACAAACACGGGAAATTATATCAGATTTCATCTACAAAAGGGTGCAATGTTGATGTAATTTTTATCAAAGACAAGTCTCCGTTTGTGAACATTCAAGTGTAGATAAAACAAACTGTAGCAGAAAGGAAATACAAAACACCCTAATATTTACAATTATATTTGCACTAAAGTTTCACATTGGAATATTGCAGTCCATTGCATCTTAACTTATGATTTTATGCTATTTTCATCATCCGCTTGATACATATTTATGACCACTATGTTTTGCTCTGACTTGGCAGAGGAGGCAATCACAGCCCACACTGACCTGAAGGCCTGCTCCCCAGTCATGAATATTCATAATTGTTGAGCAAGACAAATCATAATAATATCATACATACTGAGCAGGCATAGCCTGTGTCCCCAAGTAGCATCATCAAGTAAGAGGTCTGGTCCCCTGCCATCATGGGTGCTATCCAGAGTGCTACGCTACATCACTTGGTGTTATAAAGCAGTTAGACATCAGCTTGAACGCATTACTGCCACTTAGTGGTGGAACTGATGGCTTTAAAGTGCAGATGAAGCCAGATAATTTCCCTCAGCAGATGGCATCAGACCCAGGTCAAATAGTATTCTGGAAAAACCTTCATGTCTGCCAGCAAAGTTGGAAGAGCTTTCCACTGCTTTCTGTTTGCCTTTTGCCGATTAGCAAATATATAAAGTTTAAAAATGTACAAAAGTATTTGGCAGAATTTGGGTTGGCAGCTAGACTTTAACCTAGTAATTATATTCTGGTGATTTCCCAGATCTGGGATTTTTGCCATTAGAAGTATTTAATTTTTGGGGGGGTTTTTTTGTTTTGTTTTTTTTGTTTTGTTTTTTTTTTGCTGTAATTATTGTGCTGCATTCATGTGCTAGAGGAAAGTTGGATATCAAGAACTTCCCTAAGTTTGGCAGAAAACCAATCCTTGAGGACAAATGCTAAATAAACATAAAATGTTACCAAGTCCAAAGCTTTGTAGGCATTTATGGCACAACTGCACCTATTTCCAAGGTGCATGGAGAAGCAAAAAAAAAGCTGAAGAGGTCAAAACTCATGCAGCACTTGTAGAATAAAGAACAACTTTATTGTGAGTCCAGTGCGTTTTGAATTGTGGTCCTCATCAGGGCCAGGAGTCCATAGCTTTACCAGTCAAGAACCCCAGTGTTACTTTAGCCTTTGTAGGCACCACAATATTGGGGTTTGCGTCACAGGCCAAAAAAGTGACTTACATCATTATAATTTGTGTTGTATGTTTTTTCTCCAGTTGTCTTGTGATGTGAAGCTTGACCCTCGCCCTGAATACCACCGCTGCATTCTGACATGGCATCACCAGGAACCTCTGCCGTGGGCACAGAGCACAGGTACTAAAATAATAACCTCCAAATAATCTGTGGCTTTGTAGTAATAACAATCTGTAGGAGTATGTATGACAACCACATACTGTATGTCTGAATTTGATAATTTAACTTTCTCTGTCAAGCAGGGAATCAGAGGTAAGAATACAAATAAAAAACAAATTAGCTAGACAGGATAATTTTGAGAGATACATTTTTTAAAATCTATAAATCCATCCATTGTTTAAATAAACACATGCACTGAAGTGCGTTTACTACACATATACATTTATCTCACATTTTCTTTTTTTATACAAATATGTGGTGCATTTTTTTTGGCATTTTAAAGTTCATATTATACATCTTCAGGGCAAAGAGAAAAGATATCTTAAAAGCCTTTTTCACTGCCACTTCACTGGAATTATTGCATGAGAGCACCTTGTGTCTATGGTGTCTTAACATTAGCCTGGCTGGCAATGAAAACTAAGACAATTAACAGGTCTGAAAACTTAATTAATTTAAGTTTAGGTTTCATTATGGTGGGATGAAAAACAAACATTCCCAATTTCTCCTCATGCTCCAAAGCTGTGAGTTAAAGCGTTTTGTCCCCTCTGTCTCCCCGTCCACTCTGCTGCAGGGAACCAGGTGAGCAGCAGGCTGATGAGTATGCGCAGCGCTAACGGGCTCCTCATGCTACCTCCGAAAACAGAGCAATACGTGGAGCTGCACAAGGGCGAGGTGGTTGATGTCATGGTCATCGGCCGGCTATGATGTCATCACAGGGACGGAGAGTTGGCATCATATAGCGAGGGTTGGAATGGGTGGTTCACGGTGCATGTCCACATATCATTGACTATTCTGTAATATGCAACGGCACAGCTAGTTTTTATTGATTTGGATAACGTTGAGGTAGAGTCAACATCTTGATCACAACCTAGATACATATGAAAAAATTAATTTAAAAAGATTATAGTATTTCAAACAAAGAAAATATAACTTTTAATGAAAAAATCAAATTATAAAAAGAGATTTATTCTGTAATATATTATTATGATTATTCTTATTATTATTATCATTATTCTTCTTATTATCATTATTATATTAAGGCAACTTCGTTCCTTTCATTGCAATTGCTTTGTGTGTTCAATGCTAGACCTTATCTATAGCAGTAGCATTTTAATAGACAGCTGTAGGTGCCTGCCAGGACAAAAAAAGAAAATTATTATTTTCTCATCTTTAGTGGAAAAAAATAATCTGTTTTTTGAAAATGAAGAAAACATTGAGGAAGACTCCAGATTTCCCATGGTGCTCAGCTAAGAGGAAGAGGAGGCACATCAAGGCCACTTCCTCTTTTGAGCGCCCATCAAGGTGACACTTCTGTTTTTCTCTCATTAGTATGCATCATAATGGCTTCACAAAGAGCTTTGCTTGTTGTTTATCTTGTGAGTCTTGTTTATGTGCGCAGTGCCAAATGCCTGGGCAGGGAAGAGGTGATGTTTGGAGGGGGAGGTGGGGGGGGCACGCCCCAGTCTGCCCAGACCCTGAAGCTTCCTTATATTCACGGTGACCAGGTGTAAACTCTGCCCCAAACCCCCCCCAGGGGCGAGCTGAACCTGGGGAAAATAATCTTTTATTTGATCAACTATTTAAGAAAAAAAAAGAAAGAAAAGAAACAGCTTCTTTAAGTGCTGACAGCCTTTTTAACCAACTTCACAAAAAATGTACAGAAAAAATAAGAACCATATTGTACAGATATATGTGACCAGCACTCCTAAGGAAATTATTAAGCAATGAGGAGACATTGAACAACGCTGTACTATAACATTTTCTGTAATGATATGAAACTGATGAAAGAGACTAAAATAATAAAAATCCTTGATGATTATGTAAAAAAAAAAGTTCTTGTTGGGTTTCCTTTTTTAATAAAACATATCTAAAGAAAAAGCAGTGATTTTCTTCTTTGGTACTAAAAGTTTAGTAGGTGGCGCTGTCGCCTGAAGGTTAGAGAATTGCATGAATTTTGAGTGAATGAGTGGTCATACGTCCCCTACCAACCACTGACAAGGTCCACGACCAAAGCACAACAGCAGATACAGTTCCCAAATGTGAATGTGTTTAACTGCATTCATATGAAAGTTTTCAGAAAAAGTAACTAGAAAGAGCAGTAGAAAATAGCAAAAACAATTACTGAAGTACTGTACTAAGTACCATTTTTAGAGACTTGCCATTATATTTATTTGATACCTTCTGATACTGATGAGAAGATTAAATCGTTATCAGTTCACAGTGAAATGCTCCAATTAACTACACCACATTCTTCAATATTAAAAGAGCTGCAAGTTTTGCTCTTGCTAAATAGCCACCATTAGCATTTACAGCCGCTTAGAAAACACATTGCAAGTTCAGCATCAAACTTCATGCCTTTGCTTGCCAAGAGCTGTTTCCAGTGGTGGGAAGCAACATGAATGTTTGCTTGTTGCTCTTACATCTTTTCTTCCACTGAAGCATGCTAACCAGCTAGTCCCGGCACCGTCTTGTCACTTTCTGAC
Organism: Trachinotus anak; assembly: GCF_046630095.1. Classification (NCBI taxonomy): domain Eukaryota; kingdom Metazoa; phylum Chordata; class Actinopteri; order Carangiformes; family Carangidae; genus Trachinotus; species Trachinotus anak. The sequence goes on along the minus strand of NW_027273882.1, from coordinate 1,198,084 downwards.
AGCAACTCACTGTAGCCTCAAATCTACCTTGAAGACTGTGCTGCTCAGAGGGCGTATTATAACCTCTTGTCTTGCAATGGTTGGCTGAAGCTCTTGTCAAAACGACAATCGCGACTACCCGCTCACAGCAAGAAACCACATTTGATGGCAGAGAAAACTTACAAATAGCCCCTTGAAACCATGGGTTCACAATCTTTTCAGCTTGTGACCCTGCACATAAAGCAGTTTCTAGTTAGAGCCCCTGGTCATATTCCAGACGTTTATGAGTTGCAGTTTCACCGAAGAGACATTCCCATCTAAACTTCTCAAATGGTTTCATTTAACTGTTCCAAGTTCAAGGGGTCATCCCATACTTTACAAAAAGAGGCAAAGCTTAGCAAAAGTCCAGAAATAAATACAGATTTGTAAAGGAAAACTTCTTTCCTCTTCCATTTACCTTCTCATGACCTGTCAGATTTGTCTTGTCACAGAGGCCGAACAAGTACTTCTACTTTTGCTATTTTAAGTGTATTTTTGCTGACAATGCTTCTGTACTTTTATGTAAGACTTTTAATTCAGGACTTTGACTTGTACTTGAGTATTTTTACATCGTTCTGTTGGTACTTTAAAGTAAAGTATGTGAGTACTTCCTCCACCAATGCTCCTTCCATATACAAAGAAAAAACAGCTGCACTGGAATGAATCACTGTAAAGAAAGGAGGGTTTAACTGTCTCTCTTTCCAGGAGGGTAAGTATTTAAGAATCAGGAACTGGCAGGAAAGAGCCTAATGAAGAAAAGAGGTTAAGCACAGAGGTGTCTGAAAGGATTAACCTAATAGAAAATGCAGCAGGAAAAAGGCGGCTTCAGGCTTTGGTGAAGATATTTCTGAGGCAGTATGAGATTAGACAGTTTCTGTTCTGCTCTGCAAGGTGAAATGACAGTAGATCCCATTAGCTGGTGATGATTAATAGTGCTGTGACAAGAACTTAGTTAAATTCATTTATGTGAATGTGTATAAAATGCGTGGAATGTAAGGGGATCAGTGTGAAGATGACTGTAGAAAATAACGACACATTTTTCATGCCCTCAAGTGCAATAAGTGTATCTTTATTAAAAATACACTGACAGAGTAACAAGAGCTTTACTGAGCATTTCATCTTTAAGTTGCTCCATGAGTTTATAATTTTCCTAGATGTACTTAAACCTGTTTAGGCCTTAGGGATAAAAACTAGTGGCAGGATGGTTTGTGATTATTGAGATGTGTACAAGGAAATAATGATCTGAAAGCTCTGACTGTAGACGAAAAGTCTGTATTTTGTGTGCACTTGCTGTTTCCCAGTGGTGGAGAGAAATTAAGTACTTTTATTTCCAATTGTATTCCAGATTAAACCACAGTATATACTGTAAAGGGGTTAGCCCCATCACCTACGTTAGGGTGCTGCTTATACATTAATACATACAGTGGCGTCAAAGTAGTCAGACCCCTTCACTTTTTGCACACTTGAGTGTGTTGCAGATTAAAATTTAAATTGATAAAACTGCTCCTTTTGCTGATCAGTCTAATCTCAGTAACAACAAAGTGAAAACATGTTTTTAGAGATTTTTTCCAAAGTTTATAGCAGCATATTACAGAAATAAATTAAATTATCTCTGAAGGACAGTTGTGTATCTATAATGTGTCTGAGAACTTGATAGTGGACTACACAGTGTGTAATTGTCTTACCTCTTTTTCCACCACAGCCCAAATGGCTGGTGAAGCTAACCAGACTGTACCAATCATCAGTCTGAAAAGGAAAACAGTTACAAAGGGGTTAGCCACATAAAACTGTTTGCTGTGATCTTTGTTCCTGTAGTTTTTGGAGTGAAGCACAAATGATTTGGTTGCAGCATCAGCAGTCTGTTGCTAGAAAATAAACAGAAGAATTAAACACAAGAGCTAGTACCACAAACTTACTTACTACTTAAAAATTTAGATCAGTATTTCAATCTTATCCTACTTTATAATTGAGAGGGAAATATTGTACTTTTTACTCCACTACATCAATTGACAACCATAATTAGTTACTCAGCAGATTTAGATTATTGATACAAAATATAATCAACAAATAAATTGTAATGTATTATTACAGACTAGCTACCCATGAGTATCAGCTGCAACATAAAAGTGATACTTTACAACTGAAATGCAATCATATAAGATACAGCATTCTGACTCTTCTATACAATGAATACTTTTACTTTTGGTATTTACTGCATTTTGAACACTTAATTACTTTTACCTCTGTAAAAAAACTGAATTCATAACTTCTCCATGTAACAGCGCATTTCGACATTGTGGAATTACTCCTTAAGTAAACGATCTAAAGTAAAAGAGTAAAAGATCTGCGTATTTGTCCCAGCAGGTATCACGTGTTGGCTGCAGCTTGGGAAACGCTAGTTCCGGGTCTGACAGAGAGGGGGCGCGGTAGAGACGCAGTGTTGCCAGGGAGACGACTCAAAACACCAGGCGCAGTTTCTCAGCAATGGCTACAAGTGTCCCGACTACGCCTGGACAAAACTCACTGCAGCGGGTGAACACGGTCCCGTTAAGACCGACCGAGAGAGAGATCTTGTGCTGTAACTGACCGCCCTGTGTGAATAAAACCCACATTTTCACTTCGTTGGATTATAAAGGAATAACCGGTTCTAACCCAAACCCATTCAGGTTGCTATCTTTAAAGTGGTGAGTACACGCAGTATGTTGTTGTGGGACAGCAGCCGTTAAGCTACGCAGTTAGCGGTACCAGGCTAGTAAGCTAGGTCCCATGCTATTGTTACGTTGATACTAGCCCAGGTCAGTGTTTTTCTAAATGGTTGTAATATTACTCGGTTGGCTGTTGTGTGTGAATGTGCCACACCGTTGCTGCTTTCGTAAAGTTGGGCAAGATAGATTAGCGTTGTTAATTATCCTGTACAAAATGAAAGACAAAGTTGTTGTAGTTCCTCCAGTGACTCACATTGAAATACGCCAGCTTTAAGATGATTTTGTTACCACAAGCCGAGCCAGGGGCTCCTTGTTGTTAAACCACAGAACTGTGACTAATGACTTAGAATATCTTCTGTTTTCTCCCTCTGGATATAAGCATGTAGCTAATTATAGCCAGAGATCTGGTTTTGGAGAAAAAACCCACCAAAACTCTTTATACATCATTTAGCAAGTGGCTTTCAGTGAGTAGTTCAAATACAGCAAAGTCTTCTAGACATGGACAGTAATTAATGACAACTAATCTAGGTGCTGTAGCTGACCTGCAATGACATATGTGGGAAAACTATCCTAATGAAAAGATGGGTACCACTTTGAGGCGCATCACAAAATCTGAGCAAGATTGGTTTAATTGTCTCTATATTAGAATGATTATAGTAAGTATGCGAGTGTAGACCATGCCATGTCACAGCCAACTATAGTAACTGTTGTTCACCTAGAATAGCCTTGAGCAAGTACATGTTTTTGTCTACTGGAGTGTCTCTGATAATGTACTCTAAACTTAATGTTCACTTATAAGATTTTACTAGCGCTTTCAGACAAATCTCGCCACCCTCCCCAGCAAGAAAACAGAAGAGTTTTCAACACACATTACTTAAACATTACTTCTGCCGAACCACTGTTTTACATAGAAGTCAGTTAACAGAACTGCTATCAAAGGAGAATATTCTAGTGCTACATTCACATAAATAAATTCTGGATTTCTTATACATCAGAGAGAGTAGCATGAAAGATTATGTACAACAACGTGAAGAAGGACAGGTCTATTCCTGAAAATGTGATAGCCTACAGGTCATAGTTTGCACAATTTTAATTTGAACTGCTAAGTACCTGTGTTTCTGGAGGATTTCATGCCAAATCCTCTTTATTTTGTAAGTATGTTGTATTTTTGGCCTTCTTTTGTCACCTCACCCAGTGTCAGTTAGTGGGCTTGCTGATGTGAGCATGTCACTGTCTTATTTGACATCACATGTCTGTGATCATGCAGTGGCCCTAAACTTGATCCACATAGCTGACTGTCACCAAACTTTTCACATTGCCTCATGTGTTTATGTCTGGTTTGGTGTGTGCACTTCCAGTTAGTCTCATTCTTCTACCCACGTCCCTCTGTCTCTTCCCAGCATCGCTCCAAGTGCTGTTGTGGCTACTGAGCCAGAGTAGAGCATGAGATCCCAGGCTTAATTAAGCCCATAGGAACAGATGGCCCACTGGCAGTCTCTGCTGTTTGTCAGCCGTACACCGCCACTCTAAACAGAGCTAAATGCTTCTGCAGGGGAGGGGTTTGGAAGCTTGGACCAAGAGCCAAGGGGATAGACCTGCCAGACGTAATTAGCTGTGGGAAGTAGGTAGAAGAGGGGGAGGGTCGCCATGCAGTGGTAGGTGACATGAGTGTATGACAGACTATGACATGAGCCTCAAAGGTGACTTTCAGTGACAAAGCTGTGTTTATTATTATGGTACCTGAGGGGTTTTCTTTATGCATACAGAAAGGTGTCTTTAACAGGTTAGCAGCACTAATGAGGACTGCTTAATGTGGGAATTATGATCTTTTTCACAAATCTGGTTCCAGGACACGTGCAGACAGGTATGTGGCAAGCCTGCAATATATTTAAGCCATGACAAGTTGGCAAAACAGAACCTAAGATTCTGCATCGTATTTAGCTAATGTCATTATGAGAAAGATAAAGTCATACTTATGGCTTTCTAGCTATATATGCTCCTGTTTTGGCCTGCAAAAATCACTTTGACCCTTCACTCTATGACTGTTCTTTCAAAATATCATTAAATATAGATTGAGCTTGGGTTATTTTTTTTCCTTTATAAATTGAACTAACATAAACTCCAAGTCATACTACCAATTTGCTAATCCAGATGAATACACGTAGTATCCTTAAAATAGATTATAATCCACACCGATAACAACATGGGCAGGTCAGGTGGTAGTAGTAGTAGGTGTGTCATGCATCACATTGCAATGCAATAGCTTTATGTGGCCACCCGTACATGGGCTACAGATGGATATTTCGATTAAGCTGTTCATAAGGATGGGACAACTGGGGACAGGTGTACCCAAGCAAATGGCTGGAATGAGACTGAACTGAAGGGATTTCAGGTGACTGAGGCCAGAGAGCTTTCTATGTAAGGAGTTAGATTAGTGGTGTGCTAGAAGAGTGGAGGTAAGAGCAAATGTTAGCCCTGATTAACAGGCAGCCAGCTACAAGGAGGGAAAAAGGTAATATTGACATATATTACAATAAAGCAACTCCTTAGTGTGACTGTGAGTTTGTCAAATACGTTAATTTATTGGTAATACTGAACACCAAACTGATGTTGACACAGGAAGTGAGTGTCAGAATGCAAACAAGTTACTTTTGCTGAACAGATTTTATTGATGCACAGGGAGAAAATTCACTTAACAACAGAAACACTGAAATAAATAACTTTGAAGAAAAACATTAGGCTGCAACTAAGGACTATTTTCATTATCAGTTAATTTGCTGATTATTTTCTTGGCTATGATCTATAAATCTTGAGAGTACAGTGAAAAATAGTTCAAAACCAATTCTGAGATGTCCAATTCAATGTGAAATGAATCGATAATAATCAACTAATCAAAATAGTTGCTATAATTTTTATCGATCAATAAACTAATAGTTTTATCCTTAATATACAGTGAATTACATTGCCCTAGACTATATAAAAGGATCCCATAAATATTTATGCAAATATAAAGTATAGGTAAAAAAGTTATGAGTAGTGCTGAAATTTAATAATGCTGATCATTGTTCTCCAATAGCCTTTTATATATACAAACAACAAATAAAGTACATATTTTGGAAAATAAAATAACCTTAGATTCATCATTCACAGCCTCTAAATTATAATACAGACTGTGAATGTGATGACAACCGAGGTGAGTATTTAATGAGCTATCAATCACTGTCAGAGTAGCAGCCAAGTATCTTATCTGAGAATTTAACCCTTTAACCCTTCTGGTCCTGTACCCTTCTGTCTATATTTTCCTAAGAAAGTGATAATAGTGACAGTTAATCAGGGATTCTTTCATCTTTATTTTTCACACTTCCTAAATTTTGTTGAAAATAATTTTTGCTGTGTCCTCTTTAAAAAATGGTAAAACTTTTTTTTTTCAAATACTTGACTTTGTTTACCATTAAAACTCTCAAAAAAAGTTGTTTGAAAACAACTAAGGAAATCTATTTTAACTCTGTTTGTATTTCAGGATGACAGATCACAGAAAGAACATAAAGGTCTGCATCCTTGGCTGGAGAGCTATGGCTCCTGAGTTGAGCAGTCTCAGCACCAGTGCCTCGTAACACCCAAGCATATCTCAGTAAACGCTGGTGGTGGTGGTGGTTTGAGCTGTACGCTGCTGCAGCAGGGATGATCACATCCCATATGAATGGTTATGTGCAAGAGGCCTCTGGTCAGGCCAAGAGCCACAGGGAGAGGGCCGTGGACTGTCCAGGAGAGGAAGGTAGCCTTGTCAAATCTCCACACTCCGGTGCCCACATGGAGAGGATCCAGCACTACCAGGAGGAGCTGAGGAAGAGGAGAGAGGAAGACAGCAGGGGGAAGCACGACATCGATCCCAATGCTTCACTGAGGCTCAAGAAGCTGTCACAGAACCCCAAGGTGGGGATTGACAATCCAACCTTTGAGGGAAAGGAGAAGGCAACTAAAGACACATGCTCCCAGGATCCTGTAGCCGGTGAGTTGAGAGGAGCAAGAGGTTGGGGGTTGGAAAGTCTTTACGAGGTCAAAGAAGGTAGAAAGAGGAAGGGAGGTCACAAAGGAGGGAAGAAATGCAGATAGAGAAGAATGGGGAATGGTGAGGTTTTACAAAAATTCAATGAAAACAAAAGGAGTTAAAACAATGACTATTGAGGAGGCAGAGCAGAGGGCAGCAGTGGAGGAGGGTGATGTGTTATACGGGTTGTCTGCCATCTCCACTGATTAGTGTCTTGGTCCCAAATCTGGACTGTGAAATACAGAGCCCGTTGATGGATCTAGGAAAATACAATAAATCCACTATGCTGATGTCTTACAGTACATAAGATGAGCCTGACCACCGTGGATCAACATGTTGCTTTGTTTGTGTGCACAAGATACGGCTAATCGTCCACTATTACAGTCACAAACAGGATGTTATCACTTGAAAAGAAGAGTTTCCTGAAATGATTTGCCATAGCTCCAGAGTGAAAAACAGTAATTTTCCTGATTAGAGCATTATGAATTTTTATGAATACATGGGTCTGACAGTACTTGGCTTTGTTATTAAAAGAAATGGTAAACATATATTTCTGTATGATTACTGTACAGTTTTTAGTATACTGTTTAATTACTACAGTAGGTACTGATGTTAATTCATCTATGAAATCTGCACTTCACAATATAATAGATAGTGAACATTACTGTAGATTACTGGAGTGTAAGTTGTTATATTCACTTAATACAAGCAATACCACATAAAGAAAATGCATTTTCAAGTAATATTTATTCATGATAAATCTCCAGCAATCATTGAATTGACATGCAGTTAACATTAAACAACTGAGTTTAGCAGAGATCCAAGAAAAGTTCAGTTGAAGGCAACTGGACTTGGTTGTAGATACTTGAGGATGTTTCACTTCTCATCCAAGAGGCTTCTTCCATTATGACAGTTTAGCAGAGAGATATACAGTGTTTACATGAGGTCTATGGCTTAGCTGTGGGATTATCGCCTGAAAGCAGTGGAGCAAAATCTGAGTGACTCAACAGCCTAAATCCAGTCTCCATTCAACGAAATGGGAAAGTGGTCTCAGACCTCTGGACCCCACATATGAAGTGACTTTCTTTTAGAAAAAACATGGTTCTAATAATAACAGAGAAATTGCGCCATTATGGAACTACATTTGTATATCTAGATCTTGTGTAACATGACTTTAGTCTTCGATGATGATGCTACGGCAAATCAAAAGCAGGTAGAATGTGCTGGTGGAGTCTTTCATATGCAAGTATATGACTTCAGATTTGAATGTCATTTCATTCAGAAGCTTTGCTTGTCAGAAATCCTGGTAGGCAAACAATACACATCCACGCCTTAAAGAAGTAAAAACTTCCTGACCTCTGTTATTTTGTCTCTGCCTCTCTATCACTCCTCTCACTGTCTGTGCCTCTTTCTCAGAGCTGGAGGAGTTGCTGCAGGCTCTGAAGAGTATGCAGCACTGCCTGACTGATGCACAGAGCCAGCAGGATGTGGAGCTGATAATGCAGCTCCTCGTCAAGGAGGACTTCAGGAATGCCTACACAATCTACAGTTCTGTTTCTCAGCAGATGAGCAGAGTCGGCCCCACCTCACCCCTCACAGCACAGGCACAGGATCTCTGCCAGGAGGTACGCATACTGGTCATTTTGAAACAGCTTGTTAAAGCTAAAAACAAAAATCATGTGGAAGCATTTCACTTTGCTGCAGTATGAATAAGTAAAAGTGATGACAATTTACATTAGGTCAGTGGCAACCTTGCTACTATTGCGTCTGTATTTATTAACTTGTTTATACTGCTGTGTCTTATAGTTTTGTTAATGTAAGTGGTCTCTGTGTCCACAGCTGCAGGAGAAACTGAATCAGGGAGAACAGGCTGACTTTTTCCTCAGAATAATGAATAACTCTCTTTAATTTTTTACATATTTTTAACCATGCCACAAAACCAACTCTGTACCTCATGAGACTAGCAGTGGTCTCCAAAGAAGAAGCAGCTTGTGCATAAAGGCGCTTAGATTGTGCTCGCCAATTTGTGGTTTGGACCCTGTTAAGCTTATATTTAGAGGCAAGCACCTCTATGACTAAAGTAACTGAACAAACTCAGTGAAGCATGAAAAATCTTTGCCGGTGGTGATGATTAATTCAACAAAGCTGCCCAAAACATAGCCATGCCAGTCTAAGTAATTATAAAATGCAAATTGTCTGGTGGTTAACTAGGTGAGTGAAAACAAAAATGAGGTATTTGTGGGATCCAGGCAATGCGTGAAAATTGAGTGAGCTGGAAACAGGTACGAGGGTGCAAAATTTAAGTTTCAGAACTAGGGTGAAAAGGGGATAAGATGACATTTGAGACAAGAAAGGGACAGGATGAGAGAATGAAATAAAATGTAAACCTGGGGTTTGGTATTCTACTACTTCGCAAATGTATAAAACATCAGTGGGTTTTTTTTATTAGATTCCCTCATCCACCAGTTGCTGTTTCCTCTTTAAACAAGTTGACATTGCTGTCTCCTGAGCCCCAGTGCAGAGAGTGACAGAGAGCAAGAAACCATTCCAGTACTCACGTTAGAGAAGGTGGAAATCTGCCACACCTGACTTCCTCGTTGACAAAACACAAGCCAGTTGGTCTCTACTGAAGCGACGCGACAGTAATTGACTTGTATTCCTTCCAGAGCCAAGCCTCCGCACACTGAGAGCTCAAATGCAGCCTGTCACCCAGAGCCCAGTCCCTGTAAAAAGACATAAATTGTGATATGGTTTTCTGTGAATTAGGTAGAAGCTCTATACATCTTTGACAAGCTACACCCACAATAGGCACTTCATTAGGATTAGTGTCGACTTTTGATAGGTGTGACATGAGAGAATGTAATACAGGCTTTCAGCGCAGTCAGACTGGTGCAGTGTGATTTTTAGCTGATGGCTAGATGTGTAAGAGTCAACCTTGTTTTGATAAAACAGGCTGCTATGAGCTGTGTAGAGTTCATTCAAAGGGCGCCAAGCAGCACCGCTACAGAACTGCTATTCCACTCCTGACAGCAGTGGTTTCAACATACAGGGGCTGGGTAAGATGATCTGTTTTGCTTCACACACACATCACGTTGTCTCCCTGCATACAGTAAATCGGTGTGGGGACTCAGCTTCCGAAGCGCTTAACAACGTTTAAGAGTTTGAGCCACAGTGTGCCTACACTAAGTGGCTGTGCTGTGTGGCATTCAGATTGGTTGGTGGGTAAACTAATCTCCCAGCAGCCCTTGGTGCTGGCTGAGTGGTGCTGCACACCGCAGGAAGGATCTGGTCGGCCAGAAAAAGAAACTCCAGAGGCTTACAGCAGAGTGGGCTGAGGCACTGCACTGCTAGGGGGGAGGGGAAAATGCGTCACCTTGTTAGTGAGAGCTTTGATTAGTGTAATGGATGAACTAAGCTGTAAACAGGACGAAGAGGAAGAGGCAGAAAGACGGAGTAGCAGAGCACCAAAATGTCAGCTGTCACAATTCAGCAAACAGTGCAAGCCACAAACAATAGCATTTCCCACCGAATGACAACACAAGAACCAAATGATTAAAATAGAAACATCTAACGGAGAAAAGAAAGACAGGAATAAAAATGGAGCAGAATGGAAACTCTGAGAAGTCATGGAAGAGAAGTGTAGTGTGACGTTGTTTAGGCAGGTGCTTTCCAAGTTTGTGCTTGTTGAATTTGGTCAAATATAAGTTACATGTGTGAACACACACAATGAAAAGAAATCAAGTGGTGAATTTTGTTTTAGTTTTTCCAAGTTTAACAGCCAGCACTTAAGATGTTGCTTTACAGCAGAGTGAATAAGGAGCACTTTTTCCGTCTGGAATGTGAAATCCTACTGAGAGTTGCTAATGGAGAGCCAAATACTGTGTGTGTGTGTGTGTGTGTGTGTGTGTGTGTGTGTGTGTGTGTGTGTGTGTGTGTGTGTGTGTGTGTGTGTGTGTGCGTGTGTGCGTGTGCGTGTGCGTGTGCGTGTATGTATGTCTGTACACATATGGGTTTTTATTTTCCTCACAAATCTGTGACAATCCAAACTTCTTATCATGCAGTTTCCTCATTACTAAAGTAATAACACAACATGACGTTTTTTTTATGTACCATATGTAGGTTTAGTCTCTGCTTACAAATATTTATGCAACCTCCATTTGGTGGTAAAGTGTTTGTGTCAGTAAAATGCACAACACACTGTATGAAAATCAGTACCCAAACTGAGCAAGTACAAGTACAAACAAGTACAGTAAGATCAAAAGATGTTCTGCACCAATTGTCACTAAATGAACTTTATATGAATTGTGTGTTTCTGTAAATTAGAGAATATATTATACAATTAGAAAGTAAAGAATACAATTAGAAAGTAATTTTAGGATATTTATAGGATTTTAGGGGTGACTAAAGGAAAAGGTACTATCATAAGGCAGTGAAAATTTCGGATATCTTGATACTAGGATGTGTGAAAAGCTGACAGCCTCCCCTGAGATTTGCACCGGGGAATGGGTCATTGAGTAACCAAAATCCTAAAAGTTTATCCTCTGAGGAGCTTTAATACATTCATCAAATATGTTTGCTTTCTGCTTTTCAGATTGGAAATTTGGAGAATTGGCATTAGAACTTGCTTAACATTAAATAATGCATTATTTCTGCTTTTTAAAATGTATGATGAAGAACAGTCAGAACAGAAAATTGTCAGAAATTAAGGCTCAAGTTGCATCATTTTTACTCACAAAGTAAAAGTTTTACTAAGTTGTCTTAATTTTTTAAGGAATATTAGACTGGAGATCATGATTGTAGTTTTTATTATACAAAAAATATTCAATTGAAAAATGTACTGTTTTTGCTAATAAACTCTTTCTTATCATACAGTTTACCTCACCTTAGTGCTGTGTGTCTGTGTTTCTCTACAGGTACAGAAGATTCTCCAGTCCAGCCAACAGAAGGAGGGTTTGGAGCTCAGGGCTCTGCTCACAAATCCTCATCTCCAGGTCAGCGATCAGCTCACCAGCTGTGATTTATCATAACTCCCTTTGACTCACAATATGATCATAATCTAACAGCAGTGGGGCTCAGCAAGCCTGCAGAGATTTATAGGCCAACTCATTTTATTTAACTAATATGCTGATAATTGAAATTCTGGAATACGGATTGCAGTGGGGAAATTGTTTCTCTTGCAGCTTCCTCTTGGAGATCAGAGGTCAGGTCAGTATAGAATAGTCCATATACTATCAGAGGAGAGAATAGGACGCACCGACTCACCAGCTTACCAGCTTAAAGACAACTGAAGGACAGTCTGCCACCTTATTGCCAACATATGTACCTGTGATTCATATGGTATGGTCGTGATACAGTACACTGCATGTACACACATGACAGATATAGAAAGCAGCCACTTCAAGAAGGAAGTCATAAGGTCATGTCGTGTTGATAGCCCATGAGGAATGAATTGTTTTGCTCAAGGACATCTGAGCAGGTCAGATGCTTGTTTTACAAATTAAATATTTTATGACACATTAATTTTATTATTGGCTATTATTTTAGGGTGTGCAAAAGTCAAAATTTTCAAGGTCATCAGGTTTTTTTGCTCTAAAGATTAATGTAGTTGGTCTCAAGAAAGGCCATTATGTAAATTAGGCTGTAATGTGGGTGAGCTCTCTTGGTAATGAAAAAGCACAATCGGTGTGTTCTTCACAGCAGAGTGCTTGTCGGTTTCCTTTAGATTAATTAAAAGGCAGCGTAAAAAGTACGAGATTTGACCGGTTTGTGTGTGAGTGTTGAACACATCATGCAGCTGTGTAGTTTACAATTTCATTGCATCGAGATACAACGGTTTAGACTGATGAAGGCTTTAGTAAGGTTTACGGCTATGGGTGGAAATACTGTCCTCATGGCAAGGTGAATTCTCCTCCTAATCTCATAAAGTAGATTAAAGATGATGTCAGACAATAAATTACAAGATGTACGTGGTTTATCTGTGATACAAAAAATATCTAATATAGAGGGGTCGAAACGTCGGAGACACCTTTAATTTAAAGTATATGTAATGAATCGTTTGCAAAGACCTCTCTGTCCACTTGAGGGACATGCCCTTGGTTGCGGTTTAAGCAGGTTCAGTGTGGCAGTAGCCTATTTAGTAATGATCTTACTAAGGCTGCTGTGGGTACAACTGATGAACTTTACAATTAATATGTTCCTCTTAGGTGTGCCACATGCTTCATCCTCATGGAAATGATTAGATCACATAGAGAGATCACAGGCCACTTCCACAGCTGTGTAAGGAGTCACGTTATGAAAAGCCTCATGCATTTGTTCCTGATTATCTGTGCGTCCATTTAATGGCAAATCTGTTTAGCATTTTGTACGTCAACATGAAAAGAATCAAACAGGTATTGAAGTTGCGTCACTTTGAAGTGACTCCAACTGCTGATGCTCTACATTTGTCAGCTTAAGCTTCAGTGATTCAGGTGTAGAAAAAAATGTAGTCACATTATCAGACCGTCATCCTCCATTAGCGAGTCAGTAAGGTGAGAAAAGACCTCAGGTGGATGTCTCTGTTGTGATTTTACGGTTGAGGGTCCTGACAAGGGAGCGCCACGGGGTCTGATGTTTGACCCATGTGACCGTGTGAACTACCAATTCTCCAACTGGCCTGTTTAACCCCTCCACTGAGTCGGAACCATGTAGCCAGTGGGGGCAGCATGATGTGATGTGAGCCCGCCTTGTGGCACAGAAAGTGGAACAGATTATGTTGGTTTCTCTGTGGGGAGCCAGAGGATCACATGAGTCACCCTGTAAACTGCACAGGTAAACAGCCTCATACCCAAAACTAACGGAGACAGGTACATGTGTGAGAGGAATAGGTCCCCCTCAAGTCCACCCCTTTCACCATTTTCTAGGACACATTATCCTCACGAGCAGGGAGGCCAAAGGTGTTTGATGATTGATGGCAGTGGATCCCGACTCCTAAATGCAAGGGGAGATTAAGACGGATTGCGTGTACGCCAAAGCTTAGCCTGGCCTCTGGTCTCTCAGGTCCCCTCTGCTGCAGCACAGAGAAACTAATTTGGACGGACGGTTATTAATTGTGAGGTACGGAGCGCTTGTCACATTAAATGAAGTGAAGGAGCAATCTCTGTATTATTTCTGGCGTAGAGGTGGGTTTGCTGACTGCTCTTGTTAAAAAAGATGGGTGGTAGGTAAGTTTCTGGTAGCAGGTGCATGTCTAAGGGAATTTGTTATCACTTCTCTTTCATTGAACAAGCACAAACCATGAACATTTTGACTGAAACTGTACTAGATTTACGATCATTTTATTTCCATGCCAACCATAGCTGTAACAAAGAACATTTCCCACTCAGTCTCTTTACCTCACACTGCCCTCTCCATTATTTCTGTCTGTCTGTGTTTCTGTGTATTGTGTGTCTGTAAAATTCCTCTGTGTTCGTGCTGTTTGTCTCTATGTGTGTCTTTGTATTTGTTTTATGTGGCAGGCACTGATGCAGGCCCACGACAGTGTGGCGGGGCAGGAAATGGAAGAGGAAAATGTGACCCAGTACCTTGGAGAGACAGTGAAACTGGTGCGGCTAGAGAAGGCCCGTGACACTCCACTGGTAAGACACCATCAATAGTCTTTTTCAGCTGCTCATGCCTAATGTTTGCATATGTCTTTCTGTGTTTTCTCACAGTTAATCAACCATTTAAACTGGTTAATGCTTTATAACTGACTTGTGAATGCTGTAAATCCGCATTACAGGGGGCAAAGTAAAGCATGAAAACAAGAAAATATTGAAAAATGTCACACAACATTCACAGTGAGCTATTTTAATAAAGCAGCAAAAAAGCTTTGGCATAAATGAAACACTGAGGTATATATGGGTATTTAGCTTTTGTGTATTGTGTGTAAAGTCCAGTGAAACGGTGTCAGTGTCAGTGCACAAATGAACAGGGCAGCAGAATGCCTGTCAGTATGTTTGTTTGTGTTAAAGCTGTTCAGCGTCAGTCTGCAGAATATTATCAGTTTCAGGTGTTTCTTTTCATTTACGTTAATAATCCAATGTGTTGGTTATCTTGTAAGATCATATAAGAACTCTGTGTGTGTGCGTGTGTGTGTGGCCATCAGGGTGCGACAGTACGTAACGACATGGACAGTGTAGTGGTGAGTCGTGTGGTCAAAGGCGGAGCAGCAGAGCGGAGCGGCCTCCTCAGCGAGGGAGACGAGATCCTGGAGATCAACGGGATCTCTTTACGTGGGAAACACGTCAATGAAGTTCACGACTTACTGGTGAGGGGCAGGGGCTTTCCATACAGTGCCCAGATATTTCCGGTGCTGTTTTGATTCTTCATAATAATTCATGGGAATTAACTCTGTTACAAGTTTATTTTAATTTCATGGGTATAGTTAGAGTTCACCTAAAGGTTATTGAGATGTTTTAAAATCTAAAATGATGTACATTTGAAACCATAAAAGGCATTAGAATTTATTCATAATGGGTCGTCTGTTTGTCTATAGCTGGTGACATTAAGTATTACTCACACAATGCCCATCCACTTATAGCTTAGCAGCAGTTGTTGGATGCTCTCTCTTAAAATATAACATACATCCATCTACATATAATAAAAAGTGCTAAAAGTTTTAGCCACTAGGTAAATATAGTCAGTAAGAAATAATCTTCTATGGAAATGAATTCCCTGTCATGTTTAATTCATTGCATCTCATCTTTTCCATCAGCAACAAATGCATGGCACTCTGACCTTCCTCCTCATCCCGAGCTCTCAGATTAAACCTGCTCCACACAGACAGACTGTGGTAAGTCTCTAATGATGTGGTTGTGTGTGTGTGGGATCGCCTGTCGGCTTGCATGTAACGCCAGCCTTGACATTGTAAACCCTGTCCTCAGATGCATGTACGAGCTTACTTTGACTATGACCCTTCCGATGACCCCTTTGTGCCATGTCGGGAGCTGGGCCTGTCCTTCCAGAAGGGAGACATCCTCCATGTTATCAGCCAGGACGACCCCAACTGGTGGCAGGCCTACAGGGACGGAGATGAGGACAACCAGCCTCTGGCTGGACTCATTCCAGGTAGGGATGGGACTTGGGCTGAATATCAATATTTAATGTACTGCTTCATCAGGGTAGATAACAACTACAAGGACATCCTGCCCCCAGTGCAAAAGAAAATCATATATAAGGATGCTAAAATGCATGATAATGTGTTTCACATTCTGTTTTTGAATACAAATGACATATAGATGTGGTGCAG
The DNA here is from genome assembly GCF_046630095.1 of Trachinotus anak. Lineage (NCBI taxonomy): Eukaryota > Metazoa > Chordata > Actinopteri > Carangiformes > Carangidae > Trachinotus > Trachinotus anak. The sequence goes on along the minus strand of NW_027273882.1, from coordinate 1,182,048 downwards.
CAAACTACAACACACTGTTCAAACTGTATTAAAACTAAATTATATAATACATACAGTTGTATATTTTACAGTGTTTGTCCTTATACATGCTTTTTTCATTTGGCCTGTTAGGTATTTTCACAACCTCTGCAGTGTATGTGACTTACAATGTCAGAAAAGGAGCAACACAACTGGAGTTGCATGCAAACAGGGGTTGTGGGAATAAACATCAGCAGATGTAGTGGAACTGAAAGAAAGGCTGAACTGCCAGAACAGACAACAATTCTAATGTTTAACAGTCTGTAGTAGAAGACGCATCCTTGTCTTTTAATCTTGTTAATTACCTTTAACTAAAAAAAAACTAAATGTGTTATGTATTCTAAAAATATTAGTAAGTAATACTACTAGCACACATAAAATAAACAGTAGTAATTGATACCAGCATATCAATTAATGTATAATTCATAAACCACACAAGACAACTTGTCATGATATCAGGTCTGGTTGATTATTAATTGGAGCCCTAGCAGCACGTGAGAATACAGTCACAGAGAAGTGCTTGAGACTTGGCTGTGACTAATAACTAACCTAGCGCTGCATAAACCATCCTGGCAGGAAACACCACCCATCTGTCACGTCAAGCAGATTAAAACAAACACCTAAGAATTAAGAATTATTTGTGATTACACTCTGACCCAGGTCTGCTGTAGGTGGAAGAAAATTAGGTTAAGCACGTATGGAAAGTCTAGGAAGAGTATGAAAAAACATTTCTAGTTCTACAAAAGCTCTGGACCTGTAAATGTTTGCAATTTGTAGCCACTTAGTACAGTGGTGCAGTGCATTCAGTGGTGCATGTTATCCATCAACTACCATGTGATACATTTAGTTGAACACAGACCAAAATGTTGAAACACATTTTTAAATAAACAGGGGCTTTTGAAATGGAAAACACACTGAATCTGTGCATCTATATTTGCAGTGTTGGGTAGCTGACCTGTTTCCATTTGCTTTTCTCAGGGAAAAGCTTCCAGCAACAGAGAGAGTCCTTGAAGAAAACTATAACAGACAGGAGTCGAGAGCAGCAAGGTGAATGAATAATGTTAAAAACAAAAGATATGATTTGCAAACTGAAACATTTTGCTTCCTCTGTGACTCATAAAAATAACATTTGCAGTAAGTGAAAAGATAATCCACACTGACGGATAAATTCTTTTCATGTGTAATTATGTCAGGGAAACTTTGGTATGCAAAGAAGAGCAAGAAACAGAGGAAGAAGAGCACATCCAACTTGAGCAAAAACACTGGTAAGACTCGACCTTTTCTTTTTTTTCTTGCTGTTTCTCATCAGCTGCTGGACAAATTGAGAAGTGGGTTGCTGGTTTAAGAACAATACCACTGAGGAGCTACACACTTAACCCACAGAACGCCTCCCACTGTCTCTCTTCATTTTCCCACTTGTGACAGAGGGCTTCCATACTGGGCAGCTGCCAAGTGTCCACACACTGTCAGTATTAACCCCACACGTTAGCTGGAGCTGACACGTCCTGTCGTTCTCACAGCAGCTTGTCCAGACTTGGTTTGTCACAAGTCAGATTAGTCCTGTCTTCACAGACGGGATCAGAGGTGGCACCAACAGGTGCCCAGCAGGTGCCTAAATGGTTTGGAGGGTGTTATTACTTCACACATAGAAACACATTTATACACAGACACACACAGCTCACTGGCTGATAGACTGTGGTTGTGTGTTTTATGTGTGTAAAGGTATAAATATGAAGCAGGGTGTTGCTGAAAAAGACTGTGGATGCACTGAAAATCTTTTGCACTAAACCACAAATAATAAGAAAATATTGTGACATTTTCTAGATCTCTAAATCCTCTCACCTCTTTCCTGCCTCCACAGGTAGGTCAAAGGTCAGAGTAAGTGACAGAGCAGAAGAGCTAGAGGGGATTTGGTATGTTGGTCTGGGATGTTTCATTAACCCTTCCCAACTGTCTTCTCAGACTACGATGACATCCTGACCTACGAGGAGATGTCCCTTTACCACCAGCCTGCCAATCGTAAACGCCCCATAGCTCTGATTGGTCCTACAAACAGCGGTCACGATGAGCTGCGCCGGAGGCTTCTCTCCATTGAACCAGAAAAGTTTGCTGTTGCGGTGCCACGTAAGTCCACACTTTGTCAAGGGTTGGGGACATGGCAACGTTAAATACGCAACCATTTTTTCAAATGAGGAACAAACATTTGTGATTGAGTAAAGAATTCAAATCAAGACCAGGTTTTTTCAACTTTTACTGCGCAAAATACTCTATACTCAATTCTCAATTAAATTACTCAACACAAAATTAGGTCTAGGCGCACCTTTAGTTTTTAAATGCCAAAAATGGTGTAAGGAATGTTGCAATAAGTCAAAGTCAACTATTTCCCATCTTTTTCATGACTCAGACACAACCAGAAACCCGAGGATACATGAACGAAATGGGCGCGAGTACCATTTTGTGAGTCGGCCTTCCTTTGAAACTGACTTGGCGGCAGGGAAGTTCATAGAGTCAGGGGAATATGAGAAGAACCTGTACGGGACCAGCACAGACTCAGTCCGACACGTCATCAACTCTGGACGCATCTGTTTGCTCTGCCTGCACACGAGGGTAGGAAACCTGTCACTGTCGGGGCAACTGTCAACATTGTTCCTGTCGAACATTAATTACAAGTCTCGTTTTATCCATGATCATTCATGATAACAATCTTTGAAGTGATAAAACTCATTCCTGCTGACTGATACAGCAACTGTTTTGTAGCCAGTAAAGAATATAGTGCTTGGTCAGTTTTCAGTCCTATTTTTTCTTTTCATTTCATATATTTGTCTCTGTTCTTCCTCTTGTCAGTCACTGCGAGTGTTGAGATCCTCCAACCTCAAGCCCTATGTCATCTTCATCGCTCCTCCTTCTCAGGAACGACTACGCACCCTGCTGGCCACAGAGGGGAAAACACCAAAGGTACCCACTGTGCATCCATTATATATACAACTCATTTGTATCATTTGTATCATTTGTATATGATGCAGTTATTTGCATAACAAACATCTTTCAGCAAAAGATTCACAGCTGAAAAAAAAAAATCCTTTAGGCACCCTGAGGTAGAGCAAGGCAAGAGGTTATACTTTTTTCTTTTTTAATCTGGACATGTTGCTTAAAATGCTGACTGGGTTCAACCTTCATTAGGGCAGAAACAGCAATAACAGATGTTAATTTTGTTGCTCTAAATATACATTACACCAGAAGAAGAAACACAGCATTATATAATGAAATAACCGACAGATACAGAGAACACAGCTATCGTGTATATATATATAAATATCAAAATCATAAAAATAAAAAACAAAAATGGCTTTAACATTAAGCCTCTGTCACTGTCTTAAACTGGTATGTTGTGGTTTTCTGTGCACAGCCGGAGGAGCTGAAGGAGGTGATTGAAAAGGCCCGTGAGATGGAGCACAATTTCGGTCACTTCTTTGATTCAACCATCGTGAACATGGATCCTGACCAGGCTTTCCACGAGCTGCGCAGGCTGATAGACAAGCTGGACACTGAGCCACAGTGGGTGCCCACCTCCTGGCTGTGCTAGAGGTCACAGGGTCTCACTGTGACGAGTCTCAGGGCAGAAAGAGGTAAACCGAGAAGATTTTAAAAATGAAGGACAGACACTGGTAAATTGTCGCTGGATTTTCACTTGTGCATTCTCCTCGTTTGTAGAGGAGGTGGTTGTTACCACATGTCGCAGGGACGGACTCTTTTTGCTGATGTGTGTGTCTTTGTGGGTGATTCTTTTTTTTTTCTTTGTTTGTTTTATTAAGGTTCTTGATCTCCCAGTTTTATGCAAAGTCATTTATCAAACAAATAGAAAGATTTCTATCTTATTTGTAATAGTTATTTATAATTGTAAATATATATTTTCTAGACAAAATATTTTATTGTTGCATTTCGTGTGTGTGTGTGTGACATCTAAAACAGTACACTCCACTGGAAGAGTGTTGATGTCACAATTATTAAATGGCTTCCTGATCATGCAGTAAGCCAAAGATCTGGTACAGTAGCAAACAGAGGAGAAACTCGTGCTGAAAGCGGCAGCAGTGTAGCGTCTTCCACACAGAAAAACTAAGGTACAATCTGCTGTAACCTGCACAGTTTTGGGCAACGTCCTCTACACCAATATCAGTATTAGTTTGTGTTGTCTCATGTCTCATTTACCCCGTGATAACAGACCTTAAATCTAAGGGTTTGCCTCTAGCTGGTATCATTACTATCAGTATATCATACTGAAAAGTACTGCTGAGATTTTTTTTTTTTTTACCAGTATTGTAGCAACAAAACATCATATCATTTAGTGAACAGTAACTTCAACAAATGCTGTATTGCAGGGTACTCATTAAATTATAAGCACAATTCTGGAAAAGTGTTAATAAAATCTGATGCACATGTGAACGAGTGTTACATACTGTATGCATTGATTTATCTACCCTGGAGGAACTTTTATTTTAAATGTTTGCATTATTGCTCTTACAACAAAGATACTAATTCAAATCTTGCAAATACCTATTTAAAGATTCTGTTACATGTAGCATTCTGGTGCAAAACGGCTGCCACTCCTCACAGAGCTGAGTCACCTCAACCAGTGGACCCTGACAACTGACACAAGTTAGACCACAGACCCCCCATTTGATAAGATTTTTTCCCCTGGGTCCTCCATCTGATAAAATTTTGGCTTTTAGATGTTTTATTACAGAAAGTGTTTCATCCCATGATGAAAATAGTCATACATTCGGACATTGTGTTACTTATGGATGGAAATAAATTTGTTTGAGAACCACTGACCTAAACACTACTCAGCAAAGTTGCAATCTTAACAAGAACTCCAGGCAGTGGTTGGTTGGATATTTAGAACATCTTTATTTGGGCCGTGTTGACTTGCACAGATTTTACAGCGGGGTCACATTAGGGGTTCTGGTGCAATGGTAAACATCCTCATCAAATGAGGTAACAACCACCCCGTGGTACGAGCTCAGCAGCGGGACGGGCCTCCACGACACAGACTCACACACTCACACTTTTGAAATCTACAACCACTTTAAGCTTTACAGCATGCAATGGCTCTAAATGTTGTGAGCAAACTGAAGTATCTACAAGTTGATCAGTCACACGGAATGCTTCTTTAATGTCACTCACAAACCCTGTGTAAACACACTTATATTCTTTAGATTATTTTATAACAGTTAACTGACTCCCTTTTGTGTAACCGCCAAGTGCGACAACACTTTGGTTCTGTACGGTGACACATATGGAAACACACACAGTACCTTCCGGCACTGAAACAATAGAACAAATCATCACGAGTACACAAAAAAACAACTTTCATCACTTGCATGAGAAGACAAAGACTTGGCCAAAGAGGCACAGAATAAATAGGATGATGGGTGAAGTCGGTGACCGTCGACCTGAAGAAGCGCGTCACTCGAACAGCAGGTCCTCATCCATCTCCTCTGTCAGCATGTTGGCAGGCTCTGCGATGGGACCCAGCTTAGCCAGGCGGGCTGCAATCTCCAGCTCTGTCCTTTCCCTGAGCTGCTTCTTCTTCTCTTGGATCTTTTTCAGCCTGTAGCAGGAGGAAATGTAAGTGTGACGACAACAACAACAACAAAAAGATTGGATGGCTAGTACACGGACTTTTGTGATCTTTGTGATAGTGTAACTTGGTGGCCAGCTTGTAAAAATCTAAAACAAAAAAAAATTATCAACCGTGCAACTGCTGCAACTGAGGTAGTTGTTGAACCAGAAAGCAAGGCACTTAATCTCATGCCTAATCAGAGAAACCTCAGAATCTTTAACAAAATGTTTTTACCTGTAGAACTCCTCTCTTTCTCTCTCGTCCAGTTCTGTGATGATGTAGGTGAGGGTGCGGTCAATCCTGGGGATGATCACTGAAAAACGGTACAAAGATGATTTTAAACTACAATAACGCTCTTTCTCTAAGGGTGGTTGGAAAACAATGATAGCAATTGATAAACAATGCTAATTTTACCATGCTCAATAGCATTCACGCGGCGGTTGGTAATTTTTATGGCTTCATCCAGAGTGACAAAAGATGTCTGCAGACAGAAAGCACAGGGAAGTTCTGGAGATTTTCACCACAGTCTCAATAGAAAATTGTGATACATCAAATAATCAAAAATACTCGTCTAGCATTCACAAATTTAGCGAGTCATCTTGTAGTATGAGTATTATATTATTATATACAATACAATTGGTTCAATATTATTGATGTCAACATGTAACCAAATACATATAGTGGGGTAAAAAGTAAAAGACTTCCCTCAGAAATTAAGGGGAGTAATAAAGTAACATAAAATGTAAAATACTCATGTTAATTACACATAACTAGAAATTCTGTAAATAAATTACTCAGTTTCCCCTATGCATCACATTTGTGAAGAAGTAAGCGAAAATAAACGTGACATATCTGTAACAGCACCCCCTACCTGTAAGGAGGCCAACTCCACCAGCAGCTCCACAGCTCTGGCATAGTTCCTCTTCAACCTGGAGAGCTGCTCTCCTCCTCTGGCCAGACCAGTCAGCTCATAACCTGACAGACACAAGGAGGGTGAGAGCTGGCCGTTCCTCAACAGTCACAAGAACTGATTTTATCGAAACACAATGCAGATTCATAGCAAACTGACAACTGAAACATGACTTACTGTCCCCGCCTTCTTGGTAGTGCTCAAAAACTGGGAGGGTAACACCTGAAAGATGGTCAAAGTAAGCATTAGAACTTGTCCCATCACACAGCAGCGATTTTTAAAACAGAAGAAGGGGATGGTTGTTTTTTTTTTAAGCTCACCTGCCACGTTGTCCTTCTTGGCTCGGACCTTCACTTGAGCTTTGTTGACATTCTGGATAACAGTTGTGCTGTGGACAGGATTACAGGAGTCACAGACACATCCGCACTAAGCATAACACCACATCACTTCATCCTGCTCCGATTCTTACCTGAAGTCTCCAGCTGCAAATTTGGCTTCAGCCAAAGAAAAGGCCGCCTCTCTCATCACCTCTCCCATCTTGGTCTTAGTCTAAAGGAACAGAGATAAGACGACAAAGTCCACATTTAGGAAACTCGTGAGACTCGTGAGATATACATTAAGCTGCAAATGTATTCATTAGTACACCTATCTAAAACTAATGCAATCCAACACAACACTGCAGAAAATCCTGCCTTCATGAAGGTACATTACTCAGTTTTTCTGTATACTGAGAGGTGTTAATGCAACTGTTGATTAGAAACACTTCTCAGTCTAATTATCACAAACCCGAGCCCCTGAAATTATCATCCAGTTGAATCAACTTAAACATTTGAACATTATGACCTTCATGAAGGGAGGATTTATTGCAGGACTGTTGTACAACGCTGCATTAGTTTTATCTTGGTGTACCTCAGTAACTGTACTCTGCATGTGAAATGTAAGGAGAATAAAGTCTGTTAACTGTTATCTTCAACTGACTTCAATAATTTTACGAAGGATCTGACGGAAGCGCATGGAGAGGGCGTCAGATTTCTTCTTGAGCAGGTTGCGGCCAGTCTGCGCCCCTTTCAGCCGAGCTTTCATGATGGTCTGAGCCCTGCGACATCAAACAAAACACATGTTTTAAACGCTTTATCTGAATCTTGCTTTAAAAGTATTGAATTGTTATCCAGAGGAATTCAATTTTTTTTACAGCATTCTTGCTTTTTTTTTTCCAATCTGGCCAATCTTAACTCACTAACAGTCAGTTTGGGAATTTGCCCAAGGCTGAGAAATGTCAGCATCGCCTTTTCTACATCGGTGGTTCCAAACCGTTGTGTCCGAAACATTATTATGATAATAAATGTACTAAAGATCAGTATCACAATATTGCGTAATCCTAATTGTGTATTTACTTTCCTCTAAAACACAAATATGGATATCTACTATTGAATCATGATTGTTTTTGCTCGAAAGAGGCTCATCTGCTCCACAATCTTTTCATGTGCCTCCTGGAGTCCTCATCCTCCTGGACTGGGAATCACTTCTCTGTATTCATACCACAGCTCACTGAGATTTGCAACCAAGGCCTTGTTCTTTAGAAATGTATCAGGAAAAAGGCATTTCTAGGATCTCCTCTCTCTCTCTCTCTCTCTCTCTCTCTCTCTCTCTCTCTCTCTCTCTCTCTCTCTCTCTCTCTCTCACACACACACACACACACACACATGATTCAATCAATGTTTTAAAATGATTAGACCCTGCAAACAACACAGGAACCTCCACTGATCAGTTGATACCCAAGTTACACAACGTTCAAGTCAAGACCTTTACTGTCTGGAGGTCAGTAGGTTTTTCAGTCACCACCTCAGGCTGACAGCTCACACTGGGGTGATGTTAGATACATCACATGACAACAGATGAACTCTTCCTCTTTTAAACGGCAACCGGGCACTATAAAATAAAACCATGTCAGATACATGCAGATGTAAGCAGGACGCCATCGATCTGGGAGGCTGAAAAGAAACAAATCAACAAAACAGCATCATGTTAGCTATAGTGGGTTAGCAACTAGCTTGGAAACAAGCTGCTTACATTCTGGAGGGGAATATGTCGATCCTGTCTTTTGCAGACATCTTCTCGTCTTTTGGTCGATGATTTCTGTCTTCTGTTTTCTCAAACAAATACTGAAACGTCAGATTTAGTCCCGCTGGATTAATCTGTACATATAATACCAGAGAAGCAGTTGTTTTTCGTGCAGGATTAGCCGCATAGACGGAGCTGACGGTCGTGATCTTGTCCGACTGCCTGTCCGTGATGATCAGCTGGCCCCTGGTCATGTGACTGAACCGAGCCCGTTCTGCACATGCGCGGGTCGTAAAGCTCGGACGATCTTTTCCGGGTCGAAAAATTAGCACACCCATGAATGTGAGCTAGCGGGCCCGAGTTCTTCATTTAAAAAAACCCCGAAAGAAAACATAATCGGAAATTTAAACACTGCCAGTACAGAAAATCCCAGTGTATCGTTCTGTAACCATATGACACAGGTGAGTTGTTCTTGATAAGGGACGTTTTTTAACGGGGAGTCGGGAGCAGACGAGGGGGCTAGCTGGCTAACTAACGGTTAGCCACGGCAGCGGTGCATGTGCCGCATGTGAGCTGGAAACCAGCTGGGAAGCTAACGGATGATAAAGAAACCATTTTATCCGTAGTTAACTGTAATAATCGTTACCAGATACAGTTGTCGTTATATTGCTATACTTTTATTTTTATTTATTTTTTGTTTCCATGTTTTGTTCATGTCAGTTTTCGCCCTTAACTTTAACAGCAAGGGGCTTCTCGTTTGTCTGCATTGCATCATCCCATTCACAGCTAAAACTGTGAATAAAACCGCCGGCGCCTACACTGCTAGTTCCCTTCTTGCTTCTTCACTTCCCCGTTGTTACGTTTTCCAGCCTAAACTCAGTTATTTGACCTCTTACACTGAAAACCTCCGCCCTGAAAATGAATGAACAAACGTGTCATTCAAGTGCTTCCAGACTGTTCTGGTAATATTTGAGAGGTGTTCCTAATATTTTGTCCCCTGTATTTCTTTAACTGAGTGCTAAAAACAATCTCAGTAGAGGAGAATACAATTCAGCTGCGCCACAAGTCAAACATTAAAACCCTTCACGAAGGTCAGAAGCTGAAGTCATTTCCAAACCATCTTTCTCAAATAAGAGGATGTTCCCAGATTCTGAATCTGTTGTCATCATTCTGTAGCTTCTCTGGGTTAACGTGGTCCAAATGTGGCTATTGTGGTTTTTGATGTAGCCCACAGTATGTGTTTTCACAAACTCTTTACATAATCTTAACACCCTTCCTGTTAATCTGGTCCAGAATTGATGTGGTCTTTGACAAGTGTAGAGTAGTAGACCTGGTCCATTGTATTGTGGTTGGAGAATGCTTTGAAATTTGTTTTGTTTGGGTTTTTTTTTTCTTTGCTCTCACAAATCTGAAAGTGGGCTTTAAAGAGCTTTAAGTCTTTAATTAAAATGTCTTTAACATCCCTTGACAAAATGAAAATCGGTCGCTCGATTTTATCATCTAAGTTTCCCTTAACTATAATTCTGTGTAGCATATTTTGAAAATGTAGAGGGAAAAAAACATTAAGAAATCTGTTTAAATGCCATTTAGCGTTGGACTTTGATGAAGTGTAACTTGTGAGGCACAGATTTTTTATATCCTGATAAAAACAAAAGCAACAGAGGCAGATGTATTCTTACTTTTCCTAGTCTAAGTCCAAAAACAGTGGATCCTACAATTCCCATGATACAGCTCAGTAGCATGTTTTTGTTAGTTCCCATGTCTTTCCACCTCCACACACTCAGGCTTTCAGTTAAAGGACATGTTACCTATCAAGTCAAAACAACATAAGCTTGATTCTTCCAGAGACACAGAAGACAATATACTGTATGCCACAAGTTCCCCTCCAAGGAGGATTTGTGCCAATACCTGTAACACACCGTTTGCTGTAGATATTTAACCCCCATCCTATTGTTTCTGTGCTCGCAGCAATGCCGGGGCTCAGCTGTCGATTTTACCAGCACCGGTTCCCAGAGGTGGAGGATGTCGTGATGGTGAACGTGAGGTCCATCGCTGAGATGGGCGCCTACGTCAGCCTTTTGGAGTACAACAACATCGAGGGCATGATCCTCCTTAGTGAGCTGTCACGTCGACGTATCCGCTCCATCAACAAGCTCATCCGCATAGGCCGCAATGAGTGCGTGGTCGTCATCCGAGTAGACAAAGAAAAGGGTGAGTGCAGGCTGAGGTGTACACACCAACAGACGTGGAGGCTGGTGGGAACCAAACCTCTGTGTTTGGGTTGGATGTGTTTTTGGCTGCTGGTGGAGTAGAAATAACGGATCATCCACGGTAAAGATTTGTGCCTTCCATGGATATAATAACACTATATTGAAAGCTGGAAAGAGACATGGCACCTTTTCGTGATATGGTTGTATCATCCCTCATGGTAGCCATTATTACAGATATACTGCAGGACGGCTTTGTAAACTTACAGCTTTCAACTAGAGCTGCACCTCATGATATTATGAGTAACTATTCATTTCTTATGACATTTGTTTTGGTGGAGAAATAAGACTGTTAGTCATGACAAATGCTTATCAGAAATTTCCAGAAGAAAAACTTATGTCGTTAAATTTGCCGACTTAACAGAGGAGATTAGATAAAAATTGCTTATTTAGTCCAACCAGCTGCAGCCAGTATTCAGCTTGTAATGACAGGAAAGTGGAGAAAAGCAAACGATTAGTTAAGCTTTACTCAACAAGTGACGATAAATGGACTATTTATCATATACCTGTTCATCAGTTAATCATATCGACAGTTATAGTGTCACAGAGTCACTGCATCTTTTCACTCCTTTCTCCTCAGGATACATTGATTTATCAAAAAGAAGAGTTTCCCCAGAGGAGGCCATCAAGTGTGAAGATAAATTCACCAAATCTAAAACTGTAAGTCAGATTGTTATTGTATTATATTGTTCTGTTTTTTTTCTTTTTGTTTTTTTGGTTCCTCATTAACATTAAAATCATCTGAACTTTGAATTATAGCATGAATGTGAGCAATTTTCCTTCATTCATGCCAAACATATTACAGATACAGTTGAAAACATCTAACATCTAACCACCTGTCCTCAATAATGTTCAGTCTCTGAATTATTAAAAACTGAAATCTCCTTTTTAAAGTTTCCTTTATTTGTAAACCTATCAGCGTTTTTGTAAATTTGAGCTGAGCTGATGCCGGGTGTTGTTTTTGCAGGTGTACAGCATCCTGCGACACGTGGCTGAGGTGCTGGAATACAGTAAGGACGAGCAGCTAGAAAGCTTGTACCAGCGCACCGCCTGGGTCTTTGATGAGAAGTACAAGCGGCCAGGATACGGAGCGTACGATGTCTTCAAACAGGCTGTATCGTAAGTCGTCATTTCAAGCGCCGCGCACCTGCGTGAGGCTCGGCACAAAAAGTCTCAACGCATGAACCTAGATCGCGTGTTTACTCTGTCTTTTCATCAGCAATTATTTTCCTTGAGGTCAAATATAGTGGTGACTATCTTCCCTCTTCCAGAGACCCCGCCATTCTGGATGGTCTGGACTTAACGGAGGAAGAGAGGAGCGTGCTGATTGATAACATCAACAGGCGACTCACTCCACAGGCTGTCAAAATCAGAGCAGGTAAAAGGCCACCAACCATGTGGCAGCAGCAGCTTTAATTATGCACCAAACAGTGAAGTTGTGCGTTTGTGTCTGTTGGTTGTAAAATATGAGACAACGTTTTTTTTTTTTTTTACTTTTCCCTGCCCTTCCTGCAGACATTGAAGTGGCGTGCTACGGGTATGAGGGCATCGATGCAGTGAAGGAAGCTCTGAGGGCCGGGCTAGGCTGTTCCACAGAGGTCATGCCCATCAAGGTAATCTTCTTCCCTTTGTCACAGGTGAAGTGACTCTGTCTCCAGAACCACTGTCCTGACCATGGCACATGGCCACAGACAGCCGTTTTAAGCGTGAACCCACTGCATTTGTTGTCATGTTGTTTGGGTACGCGCTGCTGCTGCCGTCGGCGTCTGACGTGGTCTTGTGCTCGACAGATCAACCTGATCGCCCCCCCTCGCTACGTGATGACAACGACCACCCTGGAGCGCACAGAGGGTCTGTCTGTCCTCAACCAGGCCATGGCTGCTATCAAGGAGAAGATTGAAGAGAAGAGAGGCGTCTTTAACATCCAGATGGAGGTGAGCGACAGTAAAGCCTTTCCTTTGTGTTTGTGTGTTTGTTTAAAGTTTCTTGAAGGTTAGCGTTTTCATAATTGTGTATTAAATTGCAGTAAGGCTGGGGTGTACAATGAGCATGATGATGGCATGATTCAGAGCGTTTTTGCTGCTGTTGGGAAAAGAAAGAAATATATAAATAAATATATACTTTTTTATAGCATTTTGAGTTATTATGAGAGCAAACCTGTATGTCAGTGTCACACTTTAATTCATGTTATTTTCATGAAATATAATACTTTTTTTTTAAAAATTACAATATTTTTTAAACTTATCTCATAAAATTATATTTTTCTTCTCATTTAATTACAACTCTTATCACACATCATTGACAGTTTTCTCAAAATTATTACTATAATTACTATAACTTTTTCTCTAAATACTTCATCTTTACTCTCTTACTTTTAGTCTCTACTTTTTCACCTGCACAAGTAGCCAGGATACTTTGTATCTGTGACTGTGCAGAATTTCTCTTTATGTAGAAATGTTCCTAGCTTTTCTTATTTTTTTGCATACAAATAACTAAACTGTAAACTACGTCCTTCAGCCCAAGGTGGTGACAGACACGGATGAGACAGAGCTCGCCCGGCAGCTGGAGAGGTTAGAGCGGGAGAACGCCGAGGTGGATGGAGACGATGACGCCGAGGAGATGGAGGCCAAAACAGAGGACTAGAGTCGCTCCTGGGAAGAAGGCTGGTGGGAAAAACATCGAAGGAGAAAATGTGGACAGACCTGGCCAAAGTCGCTCAGTCCAACAGATGTTAACTTTCACATTGCAAACATTAACTGGCGTTAATAGTTCATTGGCAAACATTCAGGTTTGTTCATTAGCAGGTTTTGTCTCAGAGGATGGTCACTCAAAATACTGTCTTCTTATCCAGACACGGACACAAGGAAAAGTTAAATTACAAATTACACATCAATATAGTTTCTATTTTTAAGTACACCGATTTGAATAAATAATTACTCTAAAACAAGAAAAGCTGTTTACAAGCGGTGGCCTTCACTTGCGTCTTGCTTTAAGAGCCCAGTGTCTTCAGTATCCATGGCGCTTCATCTCTGGCTGGTCACTGGATGTGATTGATTTATGGGGAAACGCATCACAGGTGACTTGATTTTGTGCTGTTTCTCTTCCAGTTTAAGGGTTTTTACTGACAAGACCTGCTTCTTGTTCAGCTCACATGGCATCAATAAAGCTCTGGAAGTTTTGATCTCAATGCGTCTCTGTCAGCTGGTGTGAATAGACTGAACTGAGTGGCATTAGGCCTGAGCTTTCTCTCTGATGGGTAAAGGAATCAAAAAACTTAACACTAATTGTAAGCAACAGTAGTAAAATTGGTCCAAAGCATGCCTATATTCTGAATGAATCTAGAAAGACAAAATGCCAATACACCATCTGTAAAGCTTTGTTTAAAAAAAAAAAAAAAAAAAAAGACCTAATAAAGTCTCCAAAAAAACAGCGTAAAAATTAAAAGCTCCGAGAATTTTCTATTATGTTGTTCTCAATGTATACTGATTTATGCTTGTCCTAAGACTAATTTATCATTTTTGCATGTTCACCTGATCACTGCACTGACCATTTGACTCCATGTGCTGTTAAAATGAATTGAATATGCATCAATTTTCTATTTCCCCTGTAATTAATACCAAATGACATGGTTCTTATTAGAAACCGGTTAAAAAAAAAAATGAGGAGGGTGAGGAAGTCAAAAGCTGGTTAACAAACGGTTATAAAAATCAATTTTATTCAAATGTTCACCAATACAAAAACAAATGGAGAGCATCTTCACAACTTCAAATCATTTTTTCCCATTCTTAGCTCATTTTCCTATAGTGGTCATGATGTGTGTGTGTGCTTTTACAGCTGTAGGGATGCCACCACCCAAGTTATTCTGTGGGTGTTGTCAGACGCACTTCAAATGACAGCTAGGTGTTTCTGAGATGGTCTGAGGACAAGAACATGTCAACACGTTTATCAGGAATGTGATAAGGAAAAATGAAGGAAACTCTTAACTTGACAGAAATGAGTTGGAGGTGAAACCCTGAATAAATAAACCTGTAAAACAAAAAAGATCAAAAATCACTTCCTTGTAGTTCTGCATACTCTGAAGTCTGTCCGTGTAACCAACCCACATTCAACTGCAAGCCAGATTTCACACCTTAAATACTTGAAATAAAGTTCTTGAGACTGGCTGCTCGTGGCGATCCTGCAGACTGACTCTTCGCAAAAATGTGTTGGCATGTGAACAAATAAAAGTATAGGACCAAGAGACATTATCTGGCAACACAGCCATGGTCCTAGGTGCCTGTCAGCAGCTTCGTCTCAGAGTTATTTTGTCATCGCCAAATAAGGACACTGTATATACACAAAAGTACACAGATACAGTCAGCACCTGCAAACAGAGGGGAGGTGAAGGTAGCCTGAGTATGTTAAGACAAAAAAAAAATGACAAGACCTGAAGTGTGCAAATGTGAGAATGAGCAGAATCTGCGGTTACAGTCTGTACTGGTATGAACAAGTCGCTTTGTTTGGGGTGACATAATTGCACTACACTAATATATACTATGTATGGGGAAAAAAAAAAAAAAAAAAAGATCTTCATTCAGTGGTGGTTTTGCTTATTTCACCAGTCCAATCTTCTTAGCCTCTGTTTCATAAATGAGTAACCTCCACATCTTCACAATGAAGACCTCAGCTTCTTCATCAAGAACCTGAGCAGGAACAAAAAAGAGAATTTAATAAGTTGCACATGAACAAATTAGACGAGAGAAACACTGGACTGTCTGCAACTCATCAACTCCACAAGGGTCCTCCAACAGGGGCCCACAGAGACCACCTGAGCTGCAGAATTTGCTCAGAAGATTACTCAAATCATAATATGGATGCGACAGTGTAAAATACAGGAATAAAGATGGCAATGGGGGATCTACATAGTCAACATGAACATAAAATAAAAGCACTCAACAATGTGACAGATTACTTATCCACTCCATTACTCACCATAGCAACATCATCCAAGATACTCTGTGGCATACTGTGAGCCATCACCTGAGAAAAAGACAAACACATCAGGATCATTTTATTTTCATCGTTTCACGTTCCTACCAGGTCTGAGTGTAGCTGTATAAATATCACATGTTCAATACCTTGGAGCAGACAAAGTCCACTAACGTTGGCTCTTCCTCTCCAATGTACTCAATGATCTTTTTATTGATCCAGGGGCGAACTCGTCTTTCCATTAACGTCTGCAAAGAGTTTAAAAGCACAAGTTGTTTCATGAGTAGCAGCTACATATACCTGAATGACTACTACTGTTTAATTCAGACCAGCATGAAAAACAAGAAAAGAGAAGCACATAATTTTTATTTTCTGTCTCCTCGCTCAAAAATGTCATAAAGCATGAAGCTGCTCAGAAGTGAGGAATGCAGAGTTTGTGACTACACTCATTGTGATCTTTTATTGAAAACGCATCACCCTTACTCCTCAAGGCCAATATTGTAAACCATAATATTCTTAGTTAACTTGTCTGCTTAGAAAGAGATCGAAAAGGACATGAGATGCATGAAATGCATCAAATTGCTCCTCTTTTCCTCACCACATCAACCATAGACCAATCCAGTGGGTAGGAGAACAGCTCAGGTTTTGCTGTGGGAATCTTTTCTATCAGGCTCTTGATGTGTTTGCGTTTCTCTTCAGCGTTGGCTCCCTTTATGCTGGAGAGCCCGGCCCCGTCCACCCCGAGGCTCTTGTCGTCATCGTAATCCAGTGGCACCAGCTTCCTTTTGCGGGGCTGTTCATCGGCCTCCTCGTCATCAAACTTGTCAAAGACACTGTCCACGGGCAGCTTCTTCCTTTTACCCGCGTTGGGTTGACTGGGACTTCCTGTGGCACCTGGAGAGGACAAGGAGTTTTAAAAATACAATTTTCATTTACAAATGATAAAGTTATTTCAATCTATACAGCACTTATTATATATAGCTTAGACTGCTATGTGAAAAAAAAGTACTATCAAATCTGATGTAATCTGAATTTGTCATATTTAGTTTTTATTTACATTTGTTTTTCTCCATCTTATCTACATCTTCTCCTGTAGGTGATTTCCTACATTATCCAGACTAAATTTCAATGTCCATACATGAAGGTGGAGAGAGTAATCATAACAAAGAACACTTTGTAAATTTTCCCAGTCGAATGAAAGTATGAGTGTAAAGACAGCAGAACTGTGTGGTGGGCGGTTGTTAAAATGACAAAAATGCATTTCATAGGATGTATCGCACAAGCCACTGACAACAGAAAGTGTGCATTGTGATCCATGTAGGCTACTATCAGTGCAGACATTTTTATTGCATTTTGGATCTTGAGGATTTCTCCCTATTTGGTTATTTAACTTCCAGTTTCCTTTAACCCACACCAATACATTTACATTTACAACAGAATGATTACCTGTATTTAGAGGAAAAGCTGGCAACATTATGGTAGTTTAACTTCACATTTCCTTGAAGCTGTGGTGCTCTTGCTGTATTCAAACTAAACCCTGAAATTAATTCTCCAAAAATGTGCTGTGAGTGGGGCTGGAATTGACAATTATTTTAATTCTTGACGTTCCACAAGTGATTTTCTTGATTAAGCAATTAATTATTTTGTCTATAGAATGTCAGAAAATAGGTGATGTCTTCACATTGCTTGTTTTGTTGTCCAACAGTTGAAAACCTAGACATTTTATTATAATGATGTAAAACAGAGAAAAGCTGTGAATCTTCACATTTAAGAAGCCAGAACAAGTGAATGTTTGTTGGGTCAGAAAAGAAAATTAACATCCACTAATACTAAAAATGGTTGCTGATTAAATTTCTGTTTATCGACTGACTAATAGTTTCAGTCCTCTCTGTGAACACTGACACTCACCTAGTTTGAGGCTGAGGCCGATCTTTGGCCGGTGTTCCTCCTGAGGCAGGGCCTCTGGGGGCGAGTTCTCGTGGGGGATGATGATGCCGCAGGGCGACTCGTCCCCAGGTGTGTTGGGGGACACGTTGCCGCTAGCCGACGACACTGAGGGTGCTGCTGTGATGGGCCGCATTGTGGGCTTCAGGCACGGTTTTACGTCAGGGTTATCTTCATCGTTGTCATAATCATCCTCCTCACCCTCCTCCACCTCATTGTCTGAGTGGGCGGGTCGTGAGCAGGCCTCTGATCTGTCCTGTTCCCCTCGGCGGTCCCGGTGGTCCCGGTGGTCTCGTGAACCCCTGCGGCGCTCCCGTTCCTCCTCGGGCTCTGGCTCTTGGACGATGGGAGGTTGTCTCAGACGCTCCTCCTCTTCCTCCTCCATCTGGACCAATAAGAGGCAGATATGCAGGAAAATAAACACCCAATTGCTGTGTTTTCCAGAAAAGAAGGTCAGCAGACAATGAAAGCTGGACACCCCTGATGTGCAGAGGTGCAGAGAGACTCAGATGATAAAGTGACCTTCACAAATACAACAGACAGCATGCTCATTCACTGCAGATATACAGGCAAACACACACTATCATGATTATAGACAAGCATACCCTGCGTAGCTCTGCGTCTGGGTCTGGATGTCCCTCGTCTAGCAGCCTCTGTCTGATTTCCTCCAGCTCCTCCTTCTCCCTCTTCCTGTCACGCTCGTCCGCCTCCATCTCCTTCTCTCGGTCTCTGAGACGCTTCTGCAGTGCACTGCCCCTAGGGGTCACACCAAAAATAACAGCCTTCAGAACAATGGCCGTAGCTGCAGTATTGCATCGGCTGCAAAAAGTCAGATCTGGGTCACACAGCATCTGCTGCTGCTTCATGCCATTTTTTCACATGTTTAGGTGCCATGTGGCTGAGATCTCTCACACACAGCAATGAAATAAAAGCCTAAATGTTTAGGAAAATACCTTCTATGTATGTTTACCTACAAATCACAGCATTTCTGATACTATTAGTTGATTATATGAAAACACATCTGTAAATTCAAGCTCTTTAAAGGCTGCACGTCAGATGCAAATCCTTTTTTACCAAAGCAGAGGTGTGGATATGTTATTGTTTGGCCATCTACTAGGCCCAAGTAAAGACAGCACAGTAGCATGTTTTTTTCATTGCTCACCTGTAGTACTTCGGGTCATCTCTGTCATCATCATAGTCTTCAAGAAACTCTTTTAGCCTTTTGCCCTCTTTCACCTGAAGACACACAGGGCCATGCTTAACTTTTTTTCAGGACAAATAAACTCAGATTCCCTTGTCTGACTCTTGTGGAAATGTATTTATGTGAATACATAACACCATATTAAAGCCTTCTTCATGAAAACACAATAACATACACATTAAATAGTGCTGTTTAATTGAACGGGCCTTGAGATGAGTCATAAAAAATATCAAGGACAATCAATTTCAAATGTAAACTCTAAATTCAAATAGGTTCCATACGAATACAGATTAATGAATTTTGTAAAACTGAGTAATATTCTGGATCGTTGAAAATAGTGAATAGTTGAAAAAAGTAGGACACATCTATGAACATCACTGCTTATTCAGCATCTTCTCACCATTTCTCGTCGGCGCTCATCTTCCCTCTCACCCTCCTTGGCATAATCCCGTGCCTTCTTCCTCTCTCTGAGCTCCCAGTTTTTTAGACGCTGTAGCAAATACAGTGTCAGGTGAGCCACAGGCAAATACAAACATACCCCGTAACATCAAGCAAAGAGAGTGATACACGAGATGTTACTCTCTGTTAAAAAAGACAAAGGAGTGAAGTTGAGGAGTGAAGTTCTAATGGGTGTGTTTTTGGACATCTCTATCGCTACTCTTTCTTGGGGTTCCCATTTCTATTCTTGAACCCAGTAATTGTTATTCTTTATGTTTAGGATGTGGGAACTGTGACCCCACCACTGAGTGTCTTTCTCAAAGACACATTTCTGAAATTAAATTGAACCTGTGACCGTTTAGTTATGCAACAGCCTCCAACCCTCCAGGTAAACATCTTGGCTTCCCCTACCTCCTGATAGGCTGCTTCTTTGTCTCTGAGTTTCCTCTCCAGCTTCCTGCGTTCATACGCCTCCTCTTCATCCTCTTGGTCTCGCTTCTTTTCTCTGTCTCGGTCTCGACTCACCTCCCTGCAAAATCAAGCGTAAAAGTGTTTTATCACTGAGTCACAGACATTTACACAGCTCTACTGTGTTTCTGTTTGAAACCTTCAACATGGAGGGTTTTCCCTTTACCTGGATCGGCTGCGGTCAGTGCTCCTGTCCCGGCTTCTGTCCCTCTCCCAGTCTCTGTCCCGCTCTCGTTCTCTGGTCCTGCGGTCCCGGTCTTTGTCTCTGTCTCTCTCCCGTTCTCGCTCCCTTTCCCGTTCCCGCTCCCTCTCTCGTTCTTTCTCCCTCTCGCGGTCCCGCCGCTCTCTTTCCCGCTCTCGCTCTTTTTCCCGCTCCCTCCTTTCCCGTTCAAACTCCAACCGCTCCTTCTCCCTCTTGTCCTTCTCCTCTTCCAGTTTCTGCAGAGCAAAACACAGACTGGTTCAGCCGATGCCACGTGTGGTCCAGTGAGACAATTTGCTACTGTGCACAGATCAAGTGGTTTCCAGATTTTGAGGATAGACTAAGAAATTTCATATGATGGCATGCCCTTCGCTAGTCAGTGCAAGGCTTGTAAGAGAAGCTGGAACCCTAAAACTCAAACTGGGGAAAACCTGGAAGGATCAAAAGGCTCTCCCTCGCAGAGAGACAGCTTCAACATTCATCTAAAGCAATATATTGAAGTGTTTTTTGCTTCCAACTTGCATTATTAACTACAGATTAACAAGAACATAACTGGAAACCACTTTAATGGTCAAAAAGATCTGTGAAACATGTTCAGCTTGAGGCATTCATAACGAGAAAAAGGCGCTGCAAAGACAATGCTTTTTCTCTCCTTAAGAGTCCTCCTCTCAGAACAAGGAAAACAAAAACAGAAAACAGGCGTCAGTCTTTTGTTGAACTAGGTGTTTGTGACTTACAGGTGTTGAACTATGGACTCAGCCCTTCGCTGCCCCTACAAGCCTTTTAAGTTAGGCCTGGGAGGAAAGCAGGTCACACGGTATACAAGGGAAAAACGTTATGGGATTCTGTCTTGCTTAGGCATCATCATAATCATCATCATTATCATAATCAACAATAGCCTTTACTTCAATGTCACTCAGGAAAGTGCTAAAATCAAGAAATGAACATCATTAACATCAGTTACATTTCTGCACAGATAAATGAAATTGTAGAAGCGGTCTTACCCCTGCAGAAGTCTTCAGCAGCTCTTCATGACTCATTACTCAGACTCACACACACGCAACACAACTTTGCCTTTATGGGGCATTACACACAAGGCTTTGAGTGTATTTTGGTAACATTTATAGCTATATAAATATATAGGAACTTGATACAGAGAGAGAATCCTGAACATGATAAACTAAAGCACTATGTTTAATGTCTTGCTTTTCTATTGCAAGTGCAATGGCAGAATGAACTCAGTTTAATGTACATTTTATGTATATGTGTTTAAGAGTCACCTGAAGCCACAGGAAGTCAATTGGTCTTCAGCAAGAAACACAGACAGAACTAAAAGCCTTGGGTGTAATGCAACTCATGAGAAGGAGAGAAGGAAAGACGGGAGATGTTAGCAATAACTTTAACACTTATGTACCTCAGGTTAAGTATTATTATTTATTACTTTTATGCCTCGACTCTAGTACAAATCTGTTCAATTGATTTAATGTGCACGATTCTGCATCTGCTCTAGTTTGTTTTACTTACCTCTGTACAGTGTCTACCTGGACTTCTTAAACAAATACTTGTCCGACGGCACCGTTGTGAGCAAATAATGATCTTAACATAATTTTGCTATTAGAATCTAACAGTCTATCAGACAGTGTAGATTTTATTCATTGTTTGTAGTAGTTTTGAGGTTTTTTTTGTTTTGTTTTTTTACAGCAGCTGTTTTAGTAGAATTGTTATAATACAAATTCTTACAAGCAATGGCAGCAAATTGGAAAAGTGAAATCATCTTTTTCCAAGTACAACAATATGTTTACTCGAGAATACAGTTTCATCCTCTTCATTTATGTATTAATATGTGCATAAACTTACTGACCTATCTTATTGAACAGAAAAAAGTGTCAGATAGTGATGGAGAGGGAGAGACAGAAGAGAAGAATCACTCAACACATACAGAGAGCACGTACCTTGTCAGTCTTCAGATCAGCATGCTGCTGTGGACAGGGCGCCCCCCACACTAGCATAATAAAGGCTACAGCCAAAGTCACTGCAGTGGTTATTGACATGAGTCTTTGTGCTTCAACATGAACACCATTAAGACAGACCATAATTTACAGAGGACTCGCACAGGTTTACTGACTTTCCAGCTTTTGGGGGAACAGCCAATGCTAACATGAATTCAGAATCATAAAGTAGGTAAGTACCTTTATAGTTTCAAATGGTTAAACCCACACACCCAGGCTAACACACACAAAAGTGCAGTGCAGTTGCCCCTATGCAAGTCCTCAAGAGGGGGACGCCCAGTATATGTATATAGTAAATGAAGGCTGATACTTACATCCTATCCTCGCAACTTTTTCCAAAGCTCTGAGATTCATCTTGCTTTAGTCACCATATGATCACTATCATAATGGTGGGGTTTAATGAATAGATTAGCTTTTAAGTAACTTTACATTGTCTCCATGCATTTTTGTGTGATGAATGAAGAATGGATCTATAATGGTCACACCTAGATAGTTTCACTACGGTGGTCACAGGTGTCAAATCAGGCCTGATAAAGGTGACAAAAACACTAGCTCTCTGCCTGCTTGTGGTGTTTGAACACTGAACATGAAACATTTCATATAATATGGGGCAAATTAAGGTGTTTGGTGGTGTTAATTTTAAGGACTGCCAATTTGTAGCGCAGTATGCATGTTACTGAGATCAGGAAAAGTTTGGTAAATGTGTCAACTAAATGTGCAAGCTCTAGGAGTGAACTATGTGAGCAGCTGCTGTCCAAAACCTGTAATGTCAACTACAATATCAAAGGAGCCACTTTACCTTGTGAGTGTCCCGAAATTTACTGATCTCTCTGGAAATCAAGTCTCTCTTGTCCTCCTCCATATCAATTGTGTTGATGTCATCCTATAGGAAAAGGAAGGAAAAATCAGTTTTCAGGGTGAAATAATGATGCTAACTTTCATGTTCAAAGAGAATGGTGGTACAAGTTGAAAAAGAATTCATAAAGGTTAGTATACCTCTTCTTTTTTCTCCTTTTTTCTCTTTCGTCGCTGGGAGTCCTCATCCTGTGAAGGTGCGTTGAGTTCGGCAGCATATTCCCTCATCAACCCATCGATAGCACCTTTAATTATCTGATCCTTCTTCTTTGTCTCCTCGTCTAGAACCTCTTCCTCATCATCTCCTCCATCTTCAGTCTTTTTATTCTGCCAGTACAAAAAACTTTTATTTATCATCTAATTTAGTCAATGCAATGGATACACATACATGTATATTTGAATCGCTTAACAAATATGTAAGAACGAGGTGTGGCCAGGGATTAAGACATCTGGAACGAGGCTAGGTGTATGATCAACTCCTGAGACTAAACTCGCAACCAGTAATTCCCAAAAACAGATTCATACCCCATTGGAAGTCTTCTTCTTAGCCTTCCACTCGTCTAGCTGAGCTTTTGTCTTGGCATCCACCTTGACCAGGAGATTTTTATCTCCAATCTGAAGGTCATGAAGCAGCCGCAGGGCTCGTAATGTAGACTCCGGCTCCTTGTACTCACAAAACCCAAAAGCTGCAACAGATATTGGCACAGGAATACAAATTCAGGCAGGTTAAAATGTGGTCATCTATGGTTCTATTGGATAATTAATTTAGATTAATTTTGTCATGATTGATTGATTGGTTTAAAGTGAAAATGTCTTGTATATTTAGATCTGATAATCCAAGGTAGCCATGGATTATATGTATATTTTCTCACCTCGCTTGATGTGTGTATTAAGTATTACCTTGAAGCTTGCCAGAGGCTCCTTGGACTCTCTTCCAGCTCAGAACAATCCCACATTTCTACAACATTAGCACAAGGGGAAAATGAGTTAACGAGTCAAATAGAAGTGGATTTTTTTTTTTTTTTTTAAAGTGCCATAGCACAAAGTGTAGTCTCCACAAGATGCCTTCACAGTTTGGTAAATAAATTCATCTATAAACATGAATACACCAGTTTATGCAAATAAGATATTTGTTATTGATTAGTGCTCCTGTAAAGATCTGTAATATAACTACATCTATTAAAAATTAACCATGAAGGTTGCAGATTTGAATGCTTATAAAGACAATAGTAGAATCAAATCAGAATCATTTCAGAGAAATCTGGAATGTAGTATTCATGCCCAGAGGGCAATTCTTTCTGGATTACAAAACTATTCAATAGGAAATATGCAATATTTGTAAATCCCTATCTGTCCCTTACCGCCAGCAGCTGTCTGATCAGCATATCTGAAGCTTTCTCTGATATGTTCCCCACAAACACGGTGGTGGTGGGGCCACTGCTCTCATCGTCTTTGGCTTGCATGGCAGCAGCTTCCTTCTTAGGAACTGGAGGCTTACTGACCACTGCCACAGAAGGCACCATCACTGTAGGGGTGGGGGTCATGATGCCCATGTGAACTGGGATCATTGGAGCTCCTGCAACCATCAAAGGAAAAGTACATCAACTAAAGACAAAACTGTCTGAAGTCAAATACTTTGATTGAAAGTAGTTGGCTAATATCCATATTATTTTAACTTCCAGCACTGTTGATTCAACAATCCGATAAAGCAAATATGAAACCTTTCAGTAACATGTCCCCTTTTCATGACCTGGAGGCTGCTTGTGTAACTTGCAGAAATACTATTTTCATCACTAAAGGAAAGAAAGTAAAAGAGAATATCACACACATTTAAAGTGGAACAAGCAGGTGCTTACCTGAGGGGAAGCCAGCATACTGAGGGGGAATCCCAGGAGGGGGCAACAGCGGCCGGTTTAAGTGAGGGGGGAAGGACATTATGGGTGTGAATCGCACCGACCTGAAGGAACAGTGGAACCCATTAGCACTGTATTTATGCCTAATATGCTAAACCCAAAACTCTGATTGAGTCCTCCAATCAGTGTAACCATATTAGAAATACTGTTCAACTTCAATAAGTAATATCTTATTTCATTAAAAGGACACTGAGAAAAACACTGGTCTAAACAGATTGGTCTAACGTTACAAATAAAGTATCGATTTAAGCCTTTTAGTGTCCAGCTGTTCGCTTAGCGGGGTACAGCTCACTAACAATACAATAATACAATTTGATTTTATCGCCGTGCGTTGTGTTATAACTAATTAACTCATTCCCAAATTGTGTTACCAAGAAACTAGCAGCTTAGTTAGCTAAAGCTAGTAATAAGCACGCTACCTTAACCGGCACAGCCAAATTAGGCTAAGCTAACATTAGCTACAGCTGGCGTTACCTAACGGGCAAAACTCACTTTTGGAGGCTAACTATGACTTCGAAATAAATGTGAAAATATGTACATATACATACCCCGAATAAGGTGGCGTATAACGAGATAAAAACAGCTATCTGAAGGTTATTAATTATGGAAATCTTTGTAACGTTCCGTTTGCTGGATTAGCACGCTGGCTAGTCACAGGCCTCCAAAAACATTGACGCAAGCGCTTTACGTACCAGATCCCCAGCGCGCTTGTTTTGTGTATCGGGACGTGGCCGCTGGACGGAGCTGGAAAGTGTGGAAGGACGTCTATTAGTTGGAAAATAAAAAAAATAAAAATAAAAATAAAAATAAAAATAAAAATAAAAATAAAAATAAAAATAAAAATAAAAATAAAAATAAAAATAAAAATAAAAATAATTGCGCTATTAACATGCTAACTACTAATTGTATCAGAGTTCCTTTTACTGTAAAAGAATCATCACTCGGAAATGATTGGAATGATTAATTGATAATCAAAACAACTGCCGTTTAATTTTCTGGTCATTGACTAATTGAGTAAATTAGTCAACTAAAAATTTCCCATCTTTTCGGGATTATGTAATACTAATATAGTCACACAATGCAGTCTACTGTGTGTGTGTGTGTGTGTGTCAGTGACCTTTAGCTTTAAAATGTGGATTTACCAGTTGTGTCACCCGTGCTGGGCCCTTTATTCCTAAAACATCTGTAGGACATCTTTATTTTAACGTTTCACCGACGTCGGTCAACGTTTCGCACTTGTTTGGTGTAACTGACGCTACTTCATGTTTCCGTGGTCGGTTGCCATGGTGCTTTTTGTTCTCCGTGACAGCTGCTGTGCCGCGAGGGATGCATCTGACAAGTCCGTGACGTCACTTTAGGCGGGTTTTTTTTTTTCATGGAAAGTGCTAGAAGAAACGAAGCACACCCTCCGGGTTTTCAAATATTCCTCCATCCGATTAAAAAGATCCCCGCTGTTTATCGATTTTCGTCAAATTAACGACGTAATGTACATTTTTACTGGCTGTATTTCTCAGGTTGGTGCACATGTTTCTGCCTGAATGTTAAACGGAGGCAGATGTGCCGTCTTGCCTGTCACCAAAAAATGTGGTCTCTGAGTAAAACTGTAAACAGTCACAAGGTGGCGGCAGTGGTGCGCCAGCTGCAGGGGCTGACTTCAGTACTGTGCATCTTTACTTACAATGCAGTATTTTCTGAAGTACAAGGTTACCTTTACCACCAGCTTCTGCTTCATGAGAAGACGGATGGCTGGACATGCATGAAAAAGGCCCTAGCCCTCCTCCACATGCAGGGCACACGAGAGACACTCTGCCTGGCTCTGGCGATTTCGAGTCTCTTTGCAGCTTTTTAAAGTTTCTTTGCAGTTGTGTATCTCTGAAGTGGCTTTTGTGGTCATTTTGTGTCTATTTCTTGTCATTTTGTGTCTATTTCTTGTCATTTTGTGTCTCCTTGTGGTCGTATTCCACTTCAGACAGACACTGTGGCCCCTTACACCTGGGCCCCTGTGTCTGTATCAAGGCCCGCTCAGTTATCCATCAGTGGCTTTTGTTTGCACTGGAAAATTGCAGCTGTCTTGTAACATGTATGAATTATTATCGTAGCATATATTTCTTATGGTCATCACTTCCAACAGCTGCACATCAACTTTCAGTCAGGGATTTTAACCTGTGCTCTGTCACTGCACAGGTCCTTCAAGCTATATAACTGTCCATCCAATATCCATCACGATATCTTTATATGCCCATGTCAACAATCCCAATATATTGTAAATATAGTTGTTTTTCTTACATAAAACTGTAATTTTACTGACAGGCTTTTACCCACAGACTAGGTTTAGTGGTAGGTGGTGCGCCGCGGATGGATACGGCCGCACACTGAAACGCATGTGTATAAAGATTCCGGTCTATTAAAAGGAAGTCCCTTTCCATTTCCCTGCGTCAGAGAGCAGAAGGGACAGCACATTGGTTGCATTTTATTCAAGAAAAGTCAACACAAATAAACAAGGTATGTACACGAGTGTTTTCCTTGCGAATAAAGCACATTGTTCTCCGTTAATATTGGAGTTTTGTCAACCCGTCTCTGAATTATTCCAACGGATGTATCCATGAGAGCTCAAGAGCCACACGGTAACCTTAGCATCATCACTGTGTTGCGGGCTACAGTTAGCTCATTAAT
Source organism: Trachinotus anak (assembly GCF_046630095.1). Taxonomy (NCBI): domain Eukaryota; kingdom Metazoa; phylum Chordata; class Actinopteri; order Carangiformes; family Carangidae; genus Trachinotus; species Trachinotus anak. The sequence continues at coordinate 1,154,501 of NW_027273882.1, read as the reverse complement.
GTTATCACTTATCTGTCTGCATACATGTTTAATGATAACGTTTAATCCTTAAATCGTGAGATTGTCGTGTATCGATGGACGGTGTGTGGTGCTGAGCGGTGTAAATGCGGTACTCCTGCCGCACTGCTAGGCCAGGCCAGGCTTGGGTTGCACCAAGGCAGGTGTGGTGGAGATGACAACGCTGACTCGGTTAATTTCACGGAGCTAGTCGTGAAAATTCACACTCATTCCCACTGGGCCAGATCGTAAAGCACGACCCTCTTGAAAACCCTCTACCCTCAAAAAAAAAAAAAAAAACCAAAAACGTGTTCGTGTAATATCCATTTATGTAACGATTTACTTGCAGTTGTTGGTGATCGTAACGGCCCGTTAAGTTACGTAACCAACGGAAAACAACGGCTTTGGTTCATGTTAACGTCCGTGTGTGTTCAGATTCATTTCGGTTATTGCAGTTTGTTGTCGCTAACGGCCAGTGATTGGTTTGGTTTCGTCTTTGATAGCGGGGACAAAGCTGCTTTGTTGTACCGTCAGGTTGGTCCTAGTCGTTGTCACATGTGGCTTTTAACTCCTACTTATCAACGTTTTGCTCACAAGTCACCGTGTAGTGCCGCATTTTCCGGCGTTGTCGTTATTTTAATCACGGGCTGCTCGTAGGCACGTGTTTGCGGAGTCCATTGTCTGTAGGTCGACGCCATGTTGGTTAACGGCTACTTCCGCCGATATGTAGTAACACGATGGCTGCGGTCCAGTCTTAGGAAACCGGTTTGTGGCCTTGGATCAAATTATTATCGCGTTTTACGATTAACGAAACTGAAAGCCTACATCTGTCATTAACACACAAGAGCCTTTCAACTTCTGTGGCAGTCCTCTTCGGGTTGCGTTCAGTTTAGTTCATCACCCCCTGATAATGTACATGTGTTTTTTAATTTGTACTGTTTCAAACCCAAAGCAATTTGCTAAAACATTATCCGATTTGTGTTTGTGCAGATGCCTGAAGAAATGCACCAAGAGGAGGAGGCTGAGACCTTTGCCTTCCAGGCAGAGATTGCTCAGCTGATGTCCCTGATCATCAACACCTTCTACTCCAACAAAGAGATCTTCCTCAGGGAGTTGATCTCTAATGCTTCTGATGTAAGTCTTCAGGAGTTTGGACTTGTTTTTTCTTGTTACACCATAAGTAAAATGATTTCAAGTGCCTCTGTTATGATGAGGTATTTAATAATCAAGTTAATAATATAACATGATGTGTATTTTTGCTTATGTGTGTTTACAGGCTTTGGACAAAATCCGCTATGAAAGCCTGACTGACCCTTCCAAGCTGGACAGCGGCAAGGATCTGAAAATTGACATCATCCCCAACAAAGCTGACCGTACCCTGACCCTCATCGACACTGGAATCGGCATGACCAAAGCTGACCTGATTAACAACCTGGGTACCATCGCCAAGTCTGGCACTAAGGCCTTCATGGAGGCCCTGCAGGTACAACGAAACATGATCCAGATTGCAGCATGTGGAAGATGAAGCCAAATGGCACATAAGACAAGAGCACTTCTATCTAACCATGCATTGTCAAAGGCTTAAATTGCAACACAAAGAGCAGTGATAATACATTTGCCTTCAGAGTTATTAAAGGATGCTCCAGACTGTTTTGAATGCCATATTAAGTTTCAAATAATTGTGTTCCCTTTAGGCTGGAGCTGACATCTCCATGATTGGTCAGTTTGGTGTGGGTTTCTACTCTGCCTACCTTGTGGCTGAGAGGGTGGTTGTCATCACCAAACACAACGATGATGAGCAGTATGCCTGGGAGTCCTCTGCTGGCGGTTCCTTCACCGTCAAGGTTGACAACGGTTCGTGTCCCGGCATCATTACAATATCAAAGCAGCTGAGATGGCAACGTTTGACATAATGTGCCAATTGTTCTGACCATTTTTGACACTGCACTTCAAAAGTTTGACATGCTCGTCCCATATTCATCATGTTGGTATAAGAGCTGCAATGATCAACGGCCAGTTGAGAAAATTAAAGGACCAGCTATTTGGAGAATTGTTAAGTAATTTCTTTCCAAGCTCAAACATGAGTATTTGGAACTGCTTTCCTTGGTTAGTCATGTTGTAGTAAACTGAGTTTCAGCCTGCACAAGACATTTAAAGATGTCACTTTGTGTTTTTGAGTTCAAGGCCCCACAGTCAAATAATTGAAAATAATGGACCACTTATTCTAATGTAAATATTGGTTAGTCGTAGCCCTGGTTTGTATCTTGCACCTTGTTTACTTTATTCAACTAACTGCAGTTCTTGTTCAAAGCCTTAAACAGGAACTCGAAGAAAACAATTTTTTTTTTTTTTTTTTTTTTTTTTTTTTTAAATATTTGGACTTGAACAGCACTGTTAAATAACAGTATCTAATTAGTGGTGATTTACAATGTAAATGATGAAATATGAAGCCTTTGGTGGTCATATGGCTAGTAGAGGGTAGCTGCTCCATCTTCCAACAAGTGCGAATGGCTGTACAACTTTGTCAACAGGTGAGCCCATTGGCCGTGGAACAAAGATCGTCTTGTACCTGAAGGAGGACCAGACAGAGTACATTGAGGAGAAGAGGGTCAAGGAGATTGTAAAGAAGCACTCTCAGTTCATCGGCTACCCCATCACCCTGTTTGTAAGTATTTTAGTGTTCCACTTCCTTTTAGTTCAGTCAGGTTTACTGTTGCCTGGTCAGTGAAGTAACTCTAGTTGTTTTGATTTGCAGGTGGAGAAGGAGCGCGACAAGGAGATCAGTGACGACGAGGCAGAGGAGGAAAAGGCAGAGAAGGAAGAGAAGGAAGAGAAAGAGGACGGTGAGGACAAGCCAAAGATTGAGGATGTGGGCTCAGATGATGAGGAGGACTCCAAAGACAAGGACAAGAAGAAGAAAAAGAAGATCAAGGAGAAGTACATTGACCAGGAGGAGCTGAACAAGACCAAGCCCATCTGGACCAGAAACCCTGATGACATCACAAACGAGGAATATGGCGAGTTCTACAAGAGTCTGACCAATGACTGGGAGGATCACCTCGCTGTCAAGGTAAACATTGAAAGGCTAAAGCAACTGTTGCATTTACATATGCTTCAGCCAGCTGGGTGCCTAAAATGTAATGGTAAAATTAATAAATTCTTTCCCCTTCACAGCATTTCTCAGTGGAGGGCCAGCTTGAGTTCCGCGCCCTGCTCTTCATTCCCCGTCGTGCACCTTTTGACCTCTTTGAGAACAAGAAAAAGAAGAATAACATCAAGCTGTACGTGAGGAGAGTCTTTATCATGGACAACTGTGAAGAACTCATCCCAGAGTACCTGAGTAAGTTGGTGCCTTCCCCCTGGGATTATAGAAATATTCTCTCAGCTCTGCACTGACTATTTGTCTATAACTACAAAGCATTAATATAATACTGCAACATGTCCAACTAAACCGTGATTTGTAATTTTTTTTTTTTTTTTTTTTTTTTTTTTTCTAGACTTTGTCCGTGGTGTGGTGGACTCAGAGGACCTACCCCTCAACATCTCAAGAGAAATGCTGCAGCAGAGCAAGATCCTCAAGGTCATTCGCAAGAACATTGTCAAGAAGTGTCTGGAGCTCTTTGCTGAACTGGCTGAGGATAAGGAGAATTACAAGAAGTTCTATGAAGGATTCTCCAAGAACATCAAGGTATCAAAATAAACTTCTTGTGCTCCATATTGTTTTTAAATTACACAAATCTTTTTAACAAGCTTTTAATCAAAGTTCCTCCTCCATATTGCATTCTATGTGTCTTCAGTGCATCTCCATGGATTCATAAGGTTCACTTTCATTGTTGTGGTTGCTGCTGTTCCAGCCTTAAACGCAGTGTAGTCATAGTTTAGTTTTGCTTTCGGTCAGCTTCAGACACAGCTGAAGAAAAGTTGTTATATTTTTCTGAATTCTCAATCAACTCAAATGGTATGTAATGGAGCATCAGCTAGTGCACAGAACTTGTACTTTACAAGTCTTATGTGCTGTAGACTAGAGTCATGTAGCGCTGTAGATTAGTCAGTCAATTAGTATTGTTAAATTGGTAACTAGACATTCACCCAGTTACCCTAAAATATTACTTGCCTGTGACATGGTGTCACATGCCAACACAATCAGCTTGTCCTACTGTATGCCTAATTTAACAGAAAAGGTAAAAGTATCATTGCATAGTCAGCTCTGGGGCCTGTATAAAGAAGCAAGTTTAACTTGGACTCTCTGCTTACCTGGCTTCACTGAGCCTCACCTGTGCAGTCCTGTGTAAACATTAAGAAGCTGGGCTTAACAATGAAGCTATGAGTGTATTCATGTGAAATGATTTGAACAGGGTTGTCATCTAATCGTGACTTTGTCTTTTATGTTTTTAAATGGAGCCATCTTTGAGTTTTCAAAAATCCTGAGTTAAACCTGGAGTGTAGGTGGGGAATTGGTTAGCCTCACTTGATACATTTTGGGTGTCTTTTGAGTTTTGAACAATTGTCCATTATCGTGTCTCTGTAGCTGGGTATCCATGAGGACTCTCAAAACCGCAAGAAGTTGTCCGAGCTGCTGCGTTACCACAGCTCCCAGTCTGGAGATGAGATGACCTCCCTCACAGAGTACCTTTCCCGCATGAAGGAAAACCAGAAGTCCATCTACTACATTACTGGTGAGTTGCCTAGAATATTGATTTTTGTGATAGTCTGTAAAAACTTCAGTGTGTGGGGGGGGGTGTTTTAAGAAAATTGTATGTATCAAGATAAGTAAAACTAATGCTTTATTTTAAAGCAAACCATATTTAATCTGCCAGAATAATACTGATCCTCATATTGTTATATCTCTAGGTGAGAGCAAGGATCAGGTGGCCAACTCCGCTTTTGTCGAGCGTGTCCGCAAGCGTGGCTTTGAGGTCCTGTACATGACAGAGCCCATTGATGAGTACTGTGTCCAGCAGTTGAAGGAGTTTGATGGCAAGAGCCTGGTCTCTGTCACCAAAGAGGGCCTGGAGCTGCCAGAGGATGAGGAGGAGAAGAAGAAGATGGAGGAGGACAAGGCCAAGTTCGAGAGCCTCTGCAAGCTCATGAAGGAGATCCTTGACAAGAAAGTGGAGAAGGTCAGTGATCCTTATGAACTGTTTTGTATTCTTACTATATTTTCCTTCATAATGCAGGATTTAGGCCCATAAAGTTCACAACTGCATTTGACAGTGCTTTGTTTGGTAACAGGTGTCCTAATTCATCCCAACTTGTATTGTGGTGAGTTCATGCAGACTTGGTCTCCTTAGGTTTTCTGTGTTCAAGCGTACGTTGAATGATTTGCAGTTTTTCCTAAATGTTTGACAAGTTACGGGTTCCAGATGATGTGTGGAGACGCTGAGAGTCCAGAACCCTTTGAAAAACCTAACTGATTTGTAATACTGGTCTAACATATGCCTGAGTTTCAGTTTGCATACTTGGATTTTATAGAATGGGAAGTTACAACTTCTGAAATTGGTGAGCGCTTAACCAATTGTTTTATGTATGTATTGGCCACTGTGTTAACATGAAGGTCTACAGACCAGATATTTGAAGGTACCGTAGAACTGGTAAACAAATGGTTGCCCTTGACATGCTGGTGTGTTATTCCTAACAAGACTATTCTGCATGTGTTTATTAATTTGAATTCACCCCGTCTTGAATTTTTATGTAGGCTAACCTGCTGTTTGGACACTATGCATGTTGTGGGTTTTTTTGTTTGGTCCCCCCCCCCCCCAAAAGTCTTAATGTCCCCTCTTTGGCTGTCTCATCCAGGTGACAGTGTCCAACAGACTGGTGTCTTCACCCTGCTGCATTGTGACAAGTACTTACGGCTGGACGGCCAACATGGAGAGGATCATGAAGGCCCAGGCACTCAGGGACAACTCCACCATGGGCTACATGATGGCCAAGAAGCACCTGGAGATCAACCCTGACCACCCCATCGTGGAGACTCTCAGGCAGAAGGCCGACGCTGACAAGAACGACAAGGCTGTGAAGGACCTCGTCATCCTGCTCTTCGAAACCGCCCTGCTGTCCTCAGGCTTCTCCTTGGACGACCCACAGACCCACTCCAACCGCATCTACAGAATGATCAAACTTGGGCTGGGTGAGGACGCACTGCAGATAAACTTGAAACTTAGGACACTAGTGCTTTGTTTTGATCTTTAACAAATAACAATTCTTGTACCTCTAGGTATCGATGACGACGATGTTCCCACAGAGGAGGCCACTTCTACATCCGTCCCAGATGAGATTCCTCCCCTAGAAGGCGATGGTGAAGATGACGCTTCCCGTATGGAAGAAGTTGATTAAATCTACCCACCCCCCTGATTTCTAACACTTAGCCTCACTTTTCAATTGTTCATCCTTTAAAACTGCAGTAACTGCAAAACAAATAGTCATTCATGTTGTGTGGTGGACCAGTGTTGCTCTTGTGTCTAGAGCATTACTCTGCAAGACCTTTTAAGAAAAGCAGTTTTGGTTTTTGCTGTAATAAGTTCATGGTGACAGCACATTTGTTTTAACAAGTACCCTGTTGCACTGAGTTTTAAATGTTGGAGTGGTAAATGTGTGAACATGGGAATGGTACATTCCATTATCAGGTCTGGAGGGTTTGGGAGGTTCTGCTCATGTGCAACACTGCACGCTGCATGGAGAGAGGGCTGTATGATTCCTTTGCCTGAGTCCAGGCTTGTCTGTATTCCAAGTCTTGTTTTGCAAAAAATAAAGATGTAATACTGTAAATGTCCTTGTGTTTGTGAGATTAAATGATCCAGTTATCTTACATTGGTCTAATCAATATGGGGGATGTTTGCTCTGATTTGGAAATTTTCCTGCAAAAGTTAAAGTTCAGAGTGGCCACTAGGTGGAGATATGCTACAGTTTCAAGTAGTATCAGTCATTTTAAGGCAAGGTTATCTCTGGGGTAGACACATCAATCCATAGTTGTCCACATCGACTTAAGATTCTGAAACATGCTCTTTCAAAACAAATGGCTGTCTCCTGTCCCACTATATATTTAAAATCAGCTGCACAAGATTCCCTTAAAACAGCTTCAGAAAATAACATTTTTTACTAAAGTCTTACAAAAATGTCTTCAGAAATCCATATCACGATATGCTTTGTATTTCCTAACATGTCTTGAGTGTTCACATTGACAAGATACCAAAATGGAAAATTGTACATACTGTGAAAAAATGGTATGGCACTTAGGCAGACTATAGTCTAAAAAGATTTAAAATTGCACCCATACTGTAGGTTGGGTAGATCCTTTTTTTTTTTTTTCTCAGACATTTCCCCGGTCACCTCTGTTTAAACTGAGTTTCAGTTTGTGTTTCATTCACACAATTGACGGTAAATGCAGTCCCATGACACCAAAGCTGCCTGAGGAAGAAAAAATGCTGTACAGGTAGTCTTGGATCCTAGTATGAATCCGCAGGCACACATAATGTAACATGTTGTGTAATAGTTATCAGAAAATGTTTAACTGGCTGTGTGGTTGCAAATATTTTATCAGAGATTTCATCAAATGTAAAACCAGCAAGATATCATATAGTAGAGTAGATAATAAACGGAGCTTTTAGAAAAGGAAACAAATACAAGAATCCTTCCTCCTAAATAGTTAATCAGCATGGCATTAAAAAAAAGCAAGTGGACAAAACTACATTGTAAGACACAAGAACACGCTGAATGCACGAGTTTCTTGAAAGTGTGAGACATCATCAGCTGAACTCTTTGGGGGAAATGTAAAGCTTGTAGTTTTCCTGGAAGTCATGTGTTTTGTACAAGTTTGAGGAGGCGGCAGCTGCTTTTCTGCTCTCGTCGGTAAAACAGTGATGTGTGGGTGTCTGTCCCTCCTGAACACACACTCACACACACACTGGCTTCAGTCAAAGTGATAGCGGGGGAACTCTGGCTGTGTCATTCAGAAACACGCCGAGGACTTCATGGTTTTTGTGATGGCTTCCTAACTTGACCACCTTCTTACATTTGCTTCATTAACAAATCCTTTGCACTGCAGAAAAGAGTTTAACACATAATACCCACGCAGCAGTGCTCACTACATAATGGAAATAAATGTGAAAATAAATCATTTTAAATGAGTGTACATTATAATTCCATACTGGGCTATAATTACAGAGGTCTATCTTATAATATTGGCAGCTGCAAGTGCTCAAATATGTGCACTCTTGAACATTACACCTTTATGTAAATCCATGGACAGTAATCTGCTGCTATAACAGCTTCCATTCTTCTGTAAAGTCTTTCCAGAAGAGTGTGGTTTGCTGATCATTTCCGGGCTCTTGTGTAGATGATTCCAGTGCTGCCACAAACTGGGAAAACCCGTTTTTTATGGACCTCACTTTGAGCCTGGGCATTGGCAGGGGCGCTACTATTTCAAATATCATTGTTTGCATTGTGTACAAGACTGTCCACATACTTCTGGACACATATTGTGAGTTTAATTTGGGCAAGTCTCCAAACATCGGTGTAACAGTGTTGGTTTTTTTGTTTGTTTGTTTTTCATATATGAAGAACACATTTGCCAAGAAAACAAGGCTGTACCTTTTATCTCTGATCTCTGGGCCACAAGTTGGCAGTTTCTGCTTTGTGACGGAGGGATTTTGATTCGATGGAGGATGCCAACTTTTGTTAAGAACGAAAAACCCAAAAGCTAGTGACACCTCACCATCAGTTTCAGCTTTACTTTGTCTTTACTAATAATTAGCAAATGTCACGCTTACATCCAAGATGGAGAACATTGTCTCTGCTCAGCATCAGCATGTTAGCAGGATGAGATTAGCATTTAGCTCGAAGCACAGCCTCACAGAGCTGCTGGCATGGCTGTCGACGTATGTTTCCAAGGTCAGGGACTGATGCAATCTTGGTGTTTTCGTCAGGTAGTGATTTTGGTTTTATGCAGGAGGCTGATGTGTGACCCAAAAGGTTACACAGGATGACAAGTGATCCAATAAACGTGGGTGTTGGTTTTTTTTTAAAATTATGCAACTGATTGTTGTGCAATACCTTGAAAATCTGGACATTTTTTTTCCAATTTTCTTTCCTATAGCAATGAGTTTGATCAAAAGTTGTGGAGAAGATGATTGTCTTTTCAAGAACACAGGGTTCAGTTGAAAAAAACCCAAAAAACATTCAATTCAAATTAGACAACTAGGAAATATCCTGCCAGATGACTGAACGATCTGTCTGACACTATAGTAAGGTCTCTATTTGGTTCAGCTGGTGGAAATTTCTTGGTGAAGTTCAAGAGTTAGTTCCCTCATGAAGTTGAAAGGCACATCTGATCTGACTTGCCCTCCCTTTAACAAAAGACTTCCTGTGGAAACATTTGAGTCTCTTGTGAAAATCTGCTTTCAACCCACAGATGCTGAGTGCATTAATTGGGGGGGGTTCCTGGTGATACAGTGGGCTGCGGTGCGTAACAGTGTCACAGTTCTTCATGCGTATTGTGACCTTTGCAGCCCGTCATCTCCTCTTCCTTTTGTGTGTGTCTCCCTCCAGTGCATGCTGTCAGTGCCAATACCATTTCAATACCAAGAAATCGGCTTAAAATGTGTTGACTGGAAGACTGCGTGTCCTACGTAGAGTTCTTGTTCAGTCGCACAGGCGTGAACATTTTCTTTCATCTGATCCAAATGATTACGGACCAACATGAGAGTTTTGTTTAGATACCTTGGTGTAAAGGATCCCAACAGATGAGGGTGGTTTTTTTGTATCGATGAATAACAAGATCTATAGATAACCTGAGATTAAAAAAAAAGGTGTGATCATGGCATTACAATATATGCAACCACACCATCCTGCAGACCTGTGTGCAAAAGTATAAGTTGTGTAATATAGTTTCAATGACATTTACAATACTAAATGCCAGAAAAAACATAACTACTACTCATGATCTGAGACAGTTTTGATACACGCACACATCGCACAAAGTGTCACTTCTCATATTTGACAGCACATTGTAAATACTAGAGACAGGAACAGGATAACACCCACACTGAGTAGGAAGGAAGCGAGATACATAGATAAAAGACCTACACGAGACAAATAAAAACCTCTATCTTGAAGCATAAAATACAGCAACCCACAAAAACGATAACCTTTATGACGAAGTGTAAGAGAGTGGAGAGTCACACATGGTCTGCCTCATTGTGTTTATGTTCCACATGTGCAGTAAAGGAGTGAGGGGTGAGTGGTGGTGGACTAAAGGTTAGAAAGGCTGCCTCGCCGTCACACTGCTACTTGTTCACATCCCAAGAAACAATTGAAATTCTGGGAAATGCACTTGTTTGGTTTATTGCCGAGAGTGTGATACTGCTCTTCTGTCCGTCACGCTAAACATGAAGCTACCTCTAGCTGATTTAGCTTAGCACGAGGACTGGAAACAGGGGAAATAGCTAGCCTGGTTCTGTCCAAAGCAAACAACATCCACCTACCAGCGCTCAGAAGAATCACAAATTCACACATTTTATCTTATTTGTTTGATCCATACAAAAGCTGAATAATAAAAAGGATAATTTGAGACAGCAGATATGAACTTAAAGGAATATTTATGTTTAAAAATGTATGGGTGAGGATGAATATTAAAAAATGCATTTCAATAAAGAGAGTGAATTTATGGAGCAACTGAATGAATCAGAAATGCGTTGTACAATTCATAGATTTGAAAGGCTTAAAAAAGTAAGGTGATGGATAAATAGAAGACACCTGTTTGATATCCCATCATAATCTGTTTGATCTGTTTGAGACAATGACATCTGGTAAATATAAGGATATGTGTAGTCATGTGTATATGTTGTTATGATCCGGATAGTGCAGTGTGAGTCCTGATAAAGTAAAGAGTTGTTGGTAGCAATGATAACGCATCTTTGGAGAGAACCCCATTTCCAGTCTTAATGCTAAGCTACGTTAGCCAGCAGTATCCTCATATTTAGCATACAGACATAAGAGTGGTGTTAATGTTCTCATATCTTCTGGAAAGAAAGCGAGCAAGCAGATTTCCCAGAATGTAGGGCTCTAGTTCGGCATCTCTATGAGGTATCGACGGAAGACAAAGACAGTTTCGGGAAGCTCCCAAGTGATGGCGGGAATAGCTGAAACAGTCAAATGTTCATGCTAGCTAATAAAGGTTCCAACAAAAACACTCAGCCTGTGTCATCCCTGCAGTCAGAGCGAGAGCCCAAAGTGACTGGTCCGACTGGGGGCTGAAAGTGGAGGTCTGCATGTCTCCCCCCCCCCCCCCCCCCCCCCCCCCCCCCACCATCACCTTTCTTGTTTGCCATTTGCAATTTTGAAAAGAAGATTAGAGACGCTGACATTGTGACGCACTGCTCCAAACCAGATGGGGTGTAGGATGCTGTGAAATGAGAGGTGCGGGGAAATTCCCCCATTCAGCAGCTGTGAGATTGATAAACCTGGGGGAAATGTTTTTGTCATTTCACAGTCAAACCCAATCTTCATTTTGATGTGCAGTGAATCATAATAGTGGTCTAGTTTATGAATCTGAGCACCAACAGCAGTTCAGATGTTTCGAAAATAATGTATGCTGACGTCATGAGACTGGAGAGTGGAGGGCGTAGGGTGAGACTGCCAGAAAGAAAAATGCATTCGTGATTTGAACTCAAAGTCTACAGTGCGAGATATCCTCATCAAGGCACAGGGTAGCTGCAGGTAAACCTGTAACACAGTAACAGTAGCAAGCATGAGATTGTGTACTTGAATAAATACTTGTAGATGAAACCCAACTCTCTTTAGCTGTTGATGCTGTTCACCTGAGCCCCTTAAGTTAATGGTCCAGAGGAAAGAAGGAAACTGCACCTAGACATTTAACTTTCCAGCCACATATAAGGAACATAACTAGAGCAATAGTATAGCTAAGTTCAGACCTGCAGAAAAGCTTTTGTCATCCTTTTATTACAAGTAGCCTGGAGTACTGCAGTTCACTGTTTACAGGTCTCCTAAAAAAAGTCAGTAAATCAACTACAGCTTATACAGTTTACAGAACACAGTGTTTGAACTGGCTTACAGTTACTTTAGGATGGGAGTATTGTACTTGTCTATAAGAGTATTCATGGTCTTGTCCCAACCTTTTGGCTCATATGCAGCAAATGTGTGGATCTGGTAGAGCCTTTAGAGCCACTGACTGCTGCTCACTGAACCGAAAACTAAAGACAAGAGACCTGTGATGAAGCTGCCTTCTATAGTTCAGGATCCAAAACTGGAAAAAAAAAAAAAAAGTTTCAACTGTTGTTTCAAATGCCTCCTCCTTTCTTTTGTTTTTGTCCCTTTGAGCTGCATTTCAGGTACAAATAATCACTGAGAATGATTGGCATGTATTACCTGCAGAACAGCACTGACCACGCAGCAAATCCTTTGGAAAACCGTAAAATCAAACCTCTGCACTTCATAGATTTAAGTTTATTTAATATGTTTTTATTAATAATCCAGTTACCAGAGGAAATAATATAATGATAAAAACAAGGTACCAGTAACATTGCATTTCCCTTGTATGCATTCTCTTATGCATTTTATCTTCACAACCTTGTGATGGCCATGAGCATCATCAACATCCATTCAGTATTCCTCCAAACATTCACATGGAGCGGTGTTACACGCGAAGCAGTCCTTTTACAAAAGTACACGACAAGTTGGTTGGAAATAAACAATGACCTAAAGATTTATTTACATGATTTTTTTAGCCCAATTTTAAAAACACTGAGTAGAATATGTGTTGTGAAGACAACAACAAAATTACCGTAAAATAATGCAGAGCAAAAAATACCAACAGCAGCATCTGTATCAGCGATGTCTGGGTAAAACTATACAATTTGTAAGTAGTGCGCTCTTTATTACACAAACTGTTGTTTATCACCCTCTATTTCAGAAGGTAGCCTCTGGAAAATGTTAATATACCTTAAATTAAACAGTAATGTACGCACCGTGTGTTCAGGTCATGTTTACAGCTGTACAAGATAAAATCCAACATGAAGACACATAAAGGCCCCTGCACTCCAACATGGAGGACTGTGAGATAAGTGTCTGGCTGTTGTGACTGAAAGACAACCTAATGAATAGAAAGTGTCGTCTTTATGAAAAGTGACTGTTTTTTTGAAATGCAAGGGGCATTGTCATAAAATCTTGAAAATTACTGTTAAACTGTGAAATAGCTGAAGAGGCAGTTTGTAGTTTGCAGTTTGGGACTCTTGTATTAGACAATCTTACAGGCACTCAAATCACATGGACCCCTTGGGGGTATCTTGGTGTAAGAGTCAAAACTGCAGAATCCCTTTCTGTACCATTGCTAACAAAAATGAAACCCAATGGAAAAGAACAGAACAGTAAAAAAAAACCAAACAAAAAAACAAAACAACAGACCTAACAGATACACGAATACACAAATAGACAAAAAGCACCACAGAAAACGTGGTCTCAGTTCCCAGTCTGGTGTGACTTTGGAGTGCTACACCTTCTGTGCAATTGGCTGCGGTGGCCGTCGGCCTGACTTCATGCGGCTACGTGCGTACACCCGTAGGAAAAGTGCCAGGAAAACTACGGCAACACCAAATCCACCTACTATGGTGACGGCGTGACCGTAAAGGAAACAGGAAAGCAGAATGGCAATGGCCTGCCTCAGGGTCATAATGATGGTGAAGACGGCGGCACCAAATTGGTTGATAGTGTAGAAGATGAAGAGCTGGCCACATGCTGAGCACACGGACAGCAACACGGCATGAAAGGCAAACTCAGAGTGACGCGTCATGAAGGCCAGCGAGTCGAAGAAGGCACCCTGCTCCAGTAGTGAGCCGACGGTGAAGAGGCAGGAGAACAGGTTGACTCCAAACATCATCTGCACTGACGACATCTTGTACTTGAACAGGTTGTCCTGCCAGTTGGAGGTGAAGCTGTCGAAGACGATGTAACCCACGAGGATGACGATCCCGCTGAAGGTGGTGACGGTGGACGGGTGCTTGCTGGTCGTACTGGACAGCAGGAACATGCTGACGCCCACTGAGATCAGCACAGCAGTGAAGTACTCCCAATATTCATAGCTCTTACGGGAGACAATCTTACCCATGAGCATGACAGGAATGACTTTGGAGGCCTTGGCCAAGACTTGAGTGGGGAAGCTGATGTACTTGAGGGCTTCATACTGGCACCAGCTGCTCATGATGTTGGAGAGCGAGGCGAAGGAGTACTTGTACATGGGTGCTCCGTGGCGAGGTTGCTTAAATAGGATGCACCAGAGGCCCGACACTGTCAGGGCCAGGATACGGTTCATGAAGACCAAGAACTGAGAGTCCTTGAATTTCTCTCCCTCGTCCTCTGGAGTCGTGGCTCCATAGGAGCGAGTCATCACCCTCTCCTGCAGTACACCCCATGTCAGGTACGATACCTAAGAATAAGAATATTAACTTAAGCTTCATGTTAGACATTACTATATACTGAAACTAAAACTGTTGTATTCGTCATTTCTTTCAGTGTAGTCACATTAGGATCAGTATTACCTGTAATCACTAACTCCTGTAATCACTAACTTACGACATACATACAGCATGTTAGTACTGTAATTACCAGCATAACCAATATTTTCAGTCACTTTTGGGCCCTTTTTAAATGAGATGTATTGACAAACAGTTGCCTATTTACACATCCAACAGACATGGAGGGCCTTCATTGCTAGGCCTGATATTGTTTTCACATTGTGAGTCTGTGTGTGTGGCAAAATGTGGTCCTGGAGACACCTACTGTAGTGGGAACTACAACAGCTTTGGCAGGTGTTTATATGTCTCTATTCGTCTGTGGGCAGATCTTGTCACCATGATAGGGTTGGTGTTAAGGTCATGAAATTTAAAAAGGTGTGTAGTTGAGATCAAAATAAAGGTCAAGTTCAAGGATGTGTGTGGTCCAACCAATGAGTACTGAGTAGTCATATAATAATGTAGTAATAACTACTGAATACTGTTATGTCAGAATGTCAACATGTTGACAGCTGTTGTGGCTGGTGTGATCCCATTGCAAAATGGTCTCTTGTTTTTTATTTTGGAGTCATGTTTCTGGCCACATTCCAAATGTCAGTTGAATATTACCTCTCCATTTAGCTCTGTTTTGGTCTCCACCAACCTCTGGGGAAAATATCTAGCTCTTTAGCTGCTAAATGCTAGCCACTAACACTGTCTGTCTGCTGTGAGGTAACGTAGGTTAGGTAGAGCTGAAGGAAGTGCAGGGTTGGGTAATAATTCTCTGAGTTTGTTACTACTAGTGACACCTTTCACATAACACATAATTGTTTGGTCCATTGTTAATATAGAAATATTGCTTTAAGACAGACTTATCCTTTTAAGTAGAGCTTGATTTCATTTCATGATATTCTCTTAACTAGCACTTAACAAACATTCATGACGCATCTTTTAAAATAGCCAGTGAGCTGGGAGCAGACCAGACTATGGCTATAATCACACTTAAGTAAAGCAAACATAAAACAACCCTCCCTGCGGATGCGCAAACACAAAAGACTCAACGTGGTGGTATTACAGAGATTAGGGCAAATGCAGCTATATGTATTCAATGACTGTATTTTCTAGGAGGATCCCCACCTGAAGTCCAGCAGCACAAAACATTAATTTGATGGCCTGTCTGACTGACGAGCCTGAATCTCCTTCGTTCCTGGGTGCCACTGACACGTCATCCAACAGACCTGTTTTGGCATCATTGCCAAACACGCAGGTTCTTATGACAGGGTAGCAAATCCCACTACCTGAAAGTAAGGGAAATGTAAAAAAAAAAAAAAAAACATGAATGAACCTGATATCAAGGTAGTTCAGATCTTTCATAATAAGTATACATTCCCAAATTAGGTGTGTTTTTTCATGAGCCCAGACCTGTTTCCAAGTAATTGGTGCGCTTGAAGTAGCTAATGAGGAGGTAGCCAGGGATGATGATGGTGGAGTATCCCAGCATGTTGATGAGGAAGCGGAAGAGCCAGACATCGTGCCAGCCATCCAGTATTGATGACTCTTCTGCAGCCACAGTGGAAGGGAAGAGAAGCAACACAAGTGCGGACCAAACCCTACAGGAGTAATACAATGAGATATATTAGAAATATAATATAATTATAAATCCTAAACTAATATTTAACAAGCAAGACATTTGTGTGTTTGCTTCAGTGAAGGGGTGGATCAACACAACAGCGAGAATGTAACCCTCAGGATTGGCAGCAATATGATGTGTGCAGTGTAGGGCAACTACTCAAGACTTCCAAGACATCAACTAGCAAACTCGGACTACTTTATCTCTGTAATATGCAGTTAATATTATACATATTACACCGAAAGGTATCCAACAGAGGAATGTTGTGTTATCTTGCATCTTTCAAACAGACATCTTGAGGCAGCTCTACAACAGAAAATACATGAAGCAGAGGCCAAAATAGCCAAACCTTTGGTCCCAAGGTTTAGTCAAGCTTCAAAAACACTGGATCCTACACTTTCCATAATGCAACACAATAGCATCTTTCATTAGACCCTTCCTGCCTTCCTGCCATGTCTTTCTAACTTAGCCCAGTTTGTAATGTAGACTTTATGTTAATGTCTCCATGTCTCCAAGCTGTAGTTGACATGACCCTGATGAAATCATTTGGGTTTTTCCTCAGAACACTCCCTCAAAGTACACTACACAACTGTTTTCACAGGCTGAGTAGTACTACCCATGATGCGCAAACCAACCTTCATGCACAATGTAGGCTGGCTATTGGTGCTGTGTTTAAGGTATGGAATCATGTAAAACAAGCATTACCTGTTAAACCATCCACGGATAAATTACATGACATTCCTTGCCCACAGAACTTAAATAACTGGTAACTCAAACACACCTATGGTGAAACCCTAGCTTCCAGTGAAAGAGGTGTGGTCCTTGCTATCGTGGCACTGAGTGTGTATCCCATTCGGAGCGAGGCTGGGCCTCCTCCCAGGGGGAGCCTGACTCACACAGAGCCTCTTTGTGTGGGACTCTGCTGTGGCATGGATAGCCAGTAGCCCACTGCAGCAAGACCTGGGCTCTGAACAGGCAGCTTGTTACATGGAGGAATGCACTGCACTGGATGGGCAGCCAACCCACAGGCTGCTACATCACAGGCACACAGAGAGGGCACTGCCAAAATTTACCTGAGGGGAGAATGAGTGCTTGTGTCCTGTATGAATATATGACAGCAAATGATATGGACTGAAAGTGAAATAACACAGCTTTCCCTTGATAAAAAAGACAACAACAGCCTCTCATAGAAACTAAATAACTATTATTCCCTCCCTGCTGGAGAGTGTGGTCTGGATAAATTAACATATGCACAGTAAACACAGTGGGAAAGCAACAGGGAAAAACAAATTATGTGACTCATCAGATCCTGTAAGAGTGTAGGAATTTCAGGCATACTGCCAACCAATAAAAGAAAAAAACCCCGCACTTAATAACATACTGTACTTTTAAAAGAGTTACGTAACATTTTGATCCCATAGATTTAGATGTGGTTCACTATATGATTTTGTGACACTAGAGTAGAGGATCGACTATTACATGAAAAATACCAAAATGTCTACCAAATACTGTCAGCTCTTCAGACAGACCTTTACAGTTGTGCTGTTGAATTATTTGACAGTTCTTGTCTCTAATATCTGAATATTATAGTTACTTGGTTTAATTGACAGCTGTCATCATTATGAGCCAAGGGATTGGCTCATAATGGGGTGTTTTTTTTTTGTTTTTTTGTTTTTTTGGGAACACCTTCCAGAACAAAATACCAATGTACGATAAGAAGAAATGAAAAAGATAAAAATACTTGTAGCAGCACTTGGTTAGCTTATATTTTACTTTAGCCAGCAGGTCGTTTGCAGACTTCAGAAACACACAGACAGCCACATAAACCACGGATACCGGTAATTTAGGGTTAGCTGACTTCATTACACACTGACAGTCAAATCAGCGAACAGTCCGCCGAGCTTGTCCACGCTTAAACACCATCTTTAGCCTGATTTAATGTCCAGTTAGCTCCCGTTGGTGTCCACCGTTACCTCCATGAAAAAGATGGCATTTTCCCCGCACTCCGTGTCCCGATCCCTGGCGCAGAACACACGCCGACAGACTCAAGCGTCTCCGCTGTAGCAGAGCATGAAGCCGCAGGGGCCCCGGCAGGCAGCGATATTTTAATAATTAGAGGGTGTCTTCTTTTGGGCTAGCCAGCTTTAGCTCTGATGTCTTCAACTTATCCTCCGATGTGTTCACTTGAGCAGGAAAGGGCCCCTCTTCTTCACTCGACAACAAAGGACGCCTTCCAACGGCCCTGCTCCCTGTCGGCGTGGAGGAGAAAATACCAGCATTTTTTATTTCTTTCTTTTTTTTTTTTTTTTTTTTTTACTATATTACAATGCATCATATTTTATCCTTTATGTAAGTATTCACACTTGTAAACTAAACTATACGAAGTGTCTTTTACAGCTGAAAGATATTCAAAATGGCGACGGTCAACGGTTCAAAAAGTAAAGACGTTTGAAAACCCCTTCGATGAAAACACGACTATTAAGATGAAATGACATTCAAAAACACGTTCAAAACTTTAATTAAACATTCACAAGAATTACAAATTTCCTTCTTTCAACCGAAAAGTTTAGATGTGGTTTCTTAATAAGGCATTTTTGCAGTTTCTCTACTGCTTAGTCCAGTCTTAATGTGAGCAGCCATTGTTATGGACGTTCAATCAGCGTCTTCACATGGTCGGTGAAAAAACTTTTACCTTTGAACCCACTTTTAAGACTTTTCTCAGGAGAGTATAATCGTTTGTTAAACATCTTTTCAACAGAAAAAATGTTTTTTCTTATATTATTAATATTGTATTTATTCAGCAACAACAAACAATGTTCCGTAACTAAAATTGCAAGGAAATAGAAAAATTGCAAGGTCTAATTGTTGCTATTAGGGGAATAGCATGTTTGATTACATTATATTATGATCAGTTTTCAACTAGAAATCAACGTTGAAATCCTGGTTGGTGTTCACTGGGTAGTAACTTTGGCTGCCATATGTTTTGGTAATGGTTTAAAAAGTACAATAATCACCACTATATAATATAGTGAAATAAAATTATCAAGTGGCAGTGTGAATTTGATGTACCCTACTAATCTTAAGTACAGCTACAGTACTTTAACCTTTCTAAAACCACGGGGATCACCGCTGACACCGCCGCGCATGTATATTTCAAATTACCGTAGCTAGTTTGAATTAGATTTTTTGCAATCTCAGAAATGTTCAATCTGCACTTTTCAAGAATGTATAAAAAGAAAGTTGAAGAAAATTCAATTCCGTTTTTGTCCTTTTCTTCTTATAACACACAGTTTTAGGTATTGAATTACATAAGAATGGTTAATACTTGACAGATTTTGAAAGTTCTGCTTCTCCTGGAAAAAGGGTGTAAATTATTTACACATAGGGCATTTTTTGACACAATTATTGACAAAAATAGACAAAAAAGACCAGGCGTTTTAATAAATATATCTATTATTATGGTGCTAAAAGGGTTAAAATTCTTTGTATGTACAGTACTGGAGTAAATGTAAAAAGTTAACATGTAAGCATTAAATACTGCTTACATGTTAAGTCATACAATAATAAAATCAATGTTGCAAAAGTATGAAATTAGTCTTTCTGCATAATGAGTTGTTTTAATGTCATTTGAGCACATCTCACTGAGAATACTTGTGTACTTTTATACAGTATACGATTGTAGTAGTTCTACCATTACTGAAATAAATTATCTGAGCACGTCTTTCACCACTGCTTTTAAGTAATAAACCGAATAGTCTGGGGTTTGTCTTGTCCTAGGGTTATTTAGGTAATAACAAAGGGAAAATGCAGACAAATTACACTGCATAAAATAGCATAAGAATCAATGTTGTGGTTAATCGTTAACTAAACACCTTTGGATATGTGTGACAAATAGGCCTACATGTTACAGCAATAGTATTTCACGGGATTAACATAGCAGTTCCTCACTAACAACATTCCCACAGTACATGATATTACATTTACTAAAAACATTTATTTTGCTATTAATTGTTGACACCCTGGTCCTTTTAATCTCTCTACTCCTCCACGGTGCATCCCTGTAATGGTGGAAATTCTGACATTTCAGTACATGTTATGTCATTTACAGGCAACATTTGATTCTGCATGGCATTCTTGTAAAAGCAAGAAACTGATGAGATGGTTGAAGGTTTTCAATTTGGAACAATGAAAAAGATTTAATTATTGCTGACTGACAAAAGTGCAACAAGGTCCTACAAAAAAACATGTATAATTTCAGTATTGGACAGTAATTAAGGCCTTAAATGACAGTATTTATTGTGTAGCATTATTAAAACAATACCCAACTCTTTACGAGAAGGAAAATATGTTGTTGCACAGTTATTGGTAGATGAAACTTGCTTATCTAACTTTTTCACCCTTTTTTTCCTATGGAAAAACCAGCAAGACCTATACTGAAGATAATAGAAATAGCGTCAGGATTTCCCAGACCATAGACTCAATGGGGAAGTAAGTATAGTTTCACAACTCTGTGTTTTAGCTGAGAGAATGTCTGTTTACCAGCTGTCACCATAATAAGTACCACACTGTTACACCCTTGCACGACTGTTTGTCTGACCAAGAGAAAGCTATGTTTTAGCTAATATTCTGGCTAATATCCCTATATGTTCATGAAGTGAGGACTTATTATTCACCTTGTTGCGCTGTGGGTATGTGTTTATAAAAGAGATACAGCTAAGTGGAATTTCCAGCCACTTCACAGTCATTGTATCACAGAGGCCATCAGGAGGAAGCCACTTGAAAGAAAACAAAAGATATACCTTAAAAAAAAAAGCAGCTGACAGGAAGCAAAGAAAAGAACTGGGTTGTTTTTATGAAAGAGCTTTGTCATAAATCCCGCTCATTATAATTTACTGCATGAACTTATGATACCGGCTCTAAGTTCTGGTCAGTCACACGAATGACAAATAGTGATGTTTATGCATATCTATAATGGAAAAAAGCGAATAAAAAGAAAAGTTTTTAAATGTGACCTAAAAGGGGCTCAAAGGGCTCTCCCTTCACTCACACTGTTATGAAACTCTTTGATAAATCTGCAGCTACCAGTGCAGAACAGAAAGAAGATAATGTTCATTATCTTGAGTTTGGGTGCGTACAGATATCATATATATCACTGATGCCTGTGAACAACCCCTCCCCCCTCAGAAAAATCCCTTTACCAAGAAAGATACACACTATGCAGTTAGTTTTTTTTTTCCATTTTATTACAAAATACATGAACTGCTTATGTTAACTAGACAAGCCAGTATAATTACACACCAAAGATCAGATTTCTGCAGATGAAGGCTACAATGAGATAAATAGAGAAACCTGTTTCACAAAATATCCTAAGAGATCAGAAAGATGAAGCTGCATTTTGTGTTTTATTACAGATAATGTATATGGGTTATCAGTTTTATAACAAAAAGAAAGGGTGTAATTAGTTTCTCTTCTGTGGATCGCAGGCCACTTTTGGGCACAGTTTGTTTTTCATTTTCCTGCTTTTGATTGCACTCCTCAAAAAGTCTCTTTGTGGCTACAATGAAAGGCCAGATTCCCAGAGTTTAAAACACAGAAATAAATCGTACTTCCACTACGATACAAGGGCAGTCATAGCACTGATAAAGTTTGAGAAACTTTGAAACAAAGCAGTTTGCATGTTCCTTCTCTAGCCATTAGAACTAGATGAATATGATGAAGAGGTAGAATATTTTTATGGACACTGAACATGCTGATAGAAAGTCTGGCACTCACATTGAGGTGGCCTTTGTAGCAATACAACCCCTCCAGAGGCATATGAAAAGGAGCAAAACAATTGAGCCAATGACTCAGAAACATTGATTTGTTTTACCAGTGCTCAATTAAGCAGAATCACTCTTTGTCAGAGGGAAGTAGGATTTATATGGTGCACATATTTGTCAACACAATAGATAAATATAGATCAAATCAGAGTGTACTACATATACAGGCACTATTTAATAAAAACTTCTGCGAAAATACAGCTATTTTAAATCAATTCCAGCCGCGGTGAAGCTCCAGACACTTTCAAAAATGTCGTTCAGACTATGAATTAGCTCAGAACTTCACACCAACCACAGACCTCCCAGAGATCTGGATGTCATCAAAAGGAAATAGAGCCAGAATCTGAAAGACAAGAATACAAAACGTCAAATTTTATTACTGCCTTCTCTAACAGTCCATTGCTCTCCTTGCAAAATAATAGGAAAAGCAATATATCTGACACTCAGTATTTTCATATTGTATTGTAGTTGAAGTTATGGAAGTACTACTGTTCAGATCTTATACTTGTAGCACACAATCTTTTGGCACAATAAGGAGTGGGAACTTTAAGGATAGGGCTTGTATCTATATTTTACCTGTCAACACATCTCATGAAAAGAAACAATAATGTGTTAGTGTGTCTGTGGCACTCAGCACCAAGCAAATTTCTTTCTACGGGATCCGTAAATCTTTAAACTGAGTTACAAATATGTATACCTTTATATTAGTTGGGCACTTAATTTTTAGCAAACATTACTCAAACAGGAGAAAATAGTGAATTTGTTGGGTACTATTTTTAACCGTGGATTAATACACAATTGCTGCTCTAGTGAGTATTTACTGCAGCAGAACAGCACATGTGCAACTGACTTTCACGTTTTTCACCGGCCATAATAATAATAACTTACATCATCATTGCCATCAGCCAGATCCAGTGCTGTTTCGTCCTCCATGTTTCGCAGCATTGTGTCGGCACCAGATTGGCAGAGGAGGTTGGCGATGGCGGCATCCTGCCTCCCCACCGCGAGATGTAGGGGTGTGCAGCCATTAAACATGGCAGCATCCACATTGGCTCCCCTGCTGAGCAGCAGGCTCACTGATGTGATGTCATGTAGCTCAACTGCAAGGTGAAGAGCTGTTTTTCCACTGGTTCCTTCCTGCGAGGGGTGTAAATAGAAAAAGACAATGAGAAAGGCTCTAAATAAAGCCAGAGCTACACGAATAGGATAACAGTATAAAGTAGGTCATTTTATTTTTAATAATTTTATTAGTTTGATATTTTTCTGTTTGTAAGTATGCGCAAAATGCTATAAAATTTTGTATTCCTCAAGCATGGAATAAAAGGTTGCAGAGAGCCACATAATAATAATAATAATAATAATCAGAATCAGAATCAGAATAATAATAATAATGATAATAATAATAATTCAATACACCACATGTGAGGCAGAGTGTTAAGTGAGGCTGGTGAGTTAAACTGAGAGGAATGTCTGGGGTAGTTTTGGGACTGACCACCATGTTCCCTTCCTTCAATAGAAAGTTAAGAGTGGCTGGCCAGTCCAACGTTATCATATCCCATATCTAATTATGTCTGCATGAATCCTGCAGGAAGCCCTGAGCTCAGCTTATATCACTATCAGCATTGCACAGGTGCAGCAGATTTATAGACATGAACACAACATCAGACCAGGAGCAGTAAACAGAGTCTGAAAGGGATAAGTGTGATTATAAATACTGGCACATTACATGATGAAACTGAGTATACAGGCGGGTAACTCTACACAGAGATTAATTAAACTTCTTTCAGACATGTAGCTTAAGCCTTATGAGTAGCAGGTCAGAGTCTGTGTCAGAGGCAGGAAGAAGTTCATCATAATTGTCAATGACAATTTGAAATTTATTTAAAGGATTATTTTATGCCAAATTATATGTGAGTTGAAAAATTCAGTGTGGATTCACCCTTTAAGTAGTAAAAAAAAAAAAAAAAAAGTCACTTGACAGACTAACCTGGATATTCAGATCAGCTCCCTTTTTCATCAGGAGCTTCATAATCTGATGTTGCCTGTTCAGTGCAGCCAAGTGAAGACAAGCAAGACCTGCAAGTACACATCTTGTTTGAAACATGGGGCTCATTTTAGGACAAAAGTGAATAAGAGATACATTGTAAAAACCACCTGGGGGGGGGGGGATCAACATGGTATTGCTTCTGCAAATTCACCATATCTGTGATATAATCTTCCAAGTATTGTAGCTACATCTATTGCTATGGTTACTGCTATTTCTTCTTTTCCACAATGGTCCAAGATAAAAGGGACATATTCAGCAAAATCAAATTAGATTTGTTTCCAAATTTAATGTTTCCTTTAATGCTATATTGATTGAGCAATGACAACCTAGTTAATTATTCACTTTAAAGAGTGAGCTACATTAAAGACAAGTCTTGGCATAAAAGCACCAAAGGACCTTGTTATATTTGGACAGTGTAAAAAGTCTGAGTTGCATAATCTGGGAAATTTAATCTCAGCAGAACCCATTGACAAATAATCACACAGATGATGCAGACACATAAAATGACCCTAAATGACAACAATAAATTGTTGGCTGATGAGACCCTGCAGCACTTAGTTTCCTCACCTCTCCAGTTCTGGGTCTCGAGGATCGGTGCCAGCTTGCTAGGGGAAACATCTTTGGTCATCTCTCTGGCACAATCTGTCTGTCCATGCTGGCAGGCCACATGGAGTGCTGTGTTCCCATCCTGGTCCTGCAGCTCCAGGCTGACCCCTTTCTCCACCAGGCTCCTCACCACATCTGTCAGGTTCAGATATGTGGCCAGGTGCAAAGGGCTCTGAGGATCATGAAAAGACAAAAGATGTGTAATGCAATCAAAACTGCATGTGTTAAATTTAGCTGTTTTTTGTGTGGTTATAAGCAGTGCATGCCAGATTTTGTTTTTAATTATTTCATTTTGTTTTTAATTATTTGTTGAGGTGACACAAATAATCAATTTATTAGTTAGTGAACTGGTAAACAAATTGACAATTATTTCAGTTATTTATCATGGAAAAATGAGGTTTTGATGTTTTTTATACTGATTTCTATCACTGTAGACTGAATAACAATCTGAATACATTTATAAACATTTTCTGACATATTTTACACACAATTAACTAATCACTAAAATTTCAGTTGGATTATGTAATAATGAAAATATTGAGTGGTATGTTTTGTCTTTTATCCCTCCCACTTCCTGCACTTCTCAGAACGTCTTAAACAATCCTCAGAGAAACAGGCCTGTACCTGTTGCATTCAGCTGTTGGTTGTACATATGAATGAAGAGAAATAAACACAAAACTTTCCCAACTGATAAAGTTGCACCTTTTGTCCAAAACAATCCAGTTTTGTGGTTGCACTGCATTGTGGTGCAAGGCACCACAAGACTGCAAAGATGCATCACAAATGGCTGTTTAATCAGCGCGCAAATGTCTGAGGTTTTTTTTTTTACAACCTTTAGGGCTAAACAAAAATTCTTCTTAGCAATGTCTCCAGAGAGGAGGTCTTAGAATGACTACTAAGAGGAAATTAGGCAACCAATCTGGTCTCTAAAAGAGCACAGGGCTAACTGAGTCACTGCATGAAGTGCTGACTCTTAACTTCAAATGTTTCTTTATGACACTTCTGTCAGTTTTCTCTGACTTCACTTTGGTTTCTACACTAGCAAGACTCTGGTCTGACATCTTGAATAACTGGAACAATTCCTCCACCCACATCCACACAAGGATACACTCCACAGCTCCCTGTGGTTCTATTTCTACAGGAGGTAGAGGAGGGGAGTTTCCATTCTAAGTCCCTTATGAGCTAACACTGGAACCACCCACAGTGACGTCCCTGAGAGAGGACGGACTGCAAATAAAGAGGAACAACTGTTCTCTGGAAGTACAGAAATATACATAATGCCACTGTTTCCACAATCAAGATACTGATAATGGGGAAGTCATTTGGATTGAAAAATTCCAGTAGAAGCTGCAGCATGCTTAGGTAGTGGAAAGAGGAGTGGTGCATTTACCTGGTATAAATTGTTCTGGATGTCCAGGACTTCTTTAGGGAATAGCTCTATCAAGTGCTGAGTGATGATATCGTCTTCATGGATGATTGCTAAGTGCAGGAATCTACAGGAGTGGCAAAAAAACCCCAAACATATTTCTTCATTATGCTTGCAAAAACTTGCAGGTGTACTTTCACTTATATTGAGCAATTGATCAAATACAGTAGAAATGACTTGTGGAGAAAAAAAATGCATTTCAACAAGAGAGAAAATGTTGCACAATTTTCCTCAGTATTCATTTCAAGAGACTACCTCGAAATGTAACACTCAGTGGGCTGAATGGCAAGATTGAGTGGTTGGGATATTGATCAATGCCAAAATTTTTTTTTTTTTTTTGAAAAGATAGCACGGGAAGCGTTGAACTAAATGAGCGTGTTGAAACATGTATCAGTAGGCACATCTTTGTAGGCTTTAGTGAAAACATTTAAAGCAAATGACGAAACAAAACAAACACACACTAACCTCAAAACCTGAGTGGGAAGTTGTAGCAATCAAGTGTGTGCAAAAAAGCAGGAAATGGAGCCGAGCATTTGTGCTTAATTTAGACTAACCTTGAATGACACAGAGAGGGTCCCTACTGTAAAAGGGCGTAAATTAATTTACATCAAAGTGCAGCTTAAATTTGTCAACTCAGTTATGTGTGCAAATTTAAATTCAACATCTGGCTATAAATCAAAGGGTTAAACTGATATCTAGTCACAAAAAACAGTATGAAGATGTTCTACTGTACTGTCAAATGTAAGTTACTGTGATCTCTTAAAGATCAGAAGTGATGCTCATCTTCTTTCAGAGTAAATGTCATTTGGCACCTCAGTCTTGCTCACAGACAGACAGTGTGGGATCAAACGTTCGAACAAAATTTCACTGCACTGACTTTTCATTCAGATTTCTGCTCTGAACAAGTCACTGACAATTTCAGATTTCCTGTCCAATGCTGCGCACATTAGTATCATTATTGAATTAGTATCATATGAATTACCTTAGTTATATGTTTAAATTTGGTTGTTATTTTCCATCAGATTCCATCATTACCAAAAAAACACCAAATGAATAACAGTACAGTGTGATTGATTAAATGTCTGTTTGCAATTACTGTGAAATGGTTGACATATTACTGCTGCTTTTTAAAGTGGTTGATCAATATAACCTATTTGTGTTATATATGTGAGTCTCCTTTGCAATTTCTCACACCTTGAATCACCCCCCCCCCAAAAAAAAAAAAAAAACTAGGTCATTAGCATTAGTGACTGACAAAATGGAATTACATACAACCTTGTTTGAACTTTTAAGGCAAGCTCGTTTTTAAGCACAATAGAGTTGCTGTTCGTCATTCAAAATGTGACACAAAATAATTATAAAGAGGTTGGCTTCAGGCAACTCACAACATGACTCATTCTAGGTGTGTTGCAGAGTTTACTATCAAGACAAAGATGACTATAATGATGATAATTTTATCGCAATGGTTGCAAATAAACCACAACGACAAAGCACCTTTTCTGTGTAAGTGATTGGGAAACATCTCTCTGACATGGCAAAGTGTTTTGTAAAAAAGGGAGAACTGGTCACATAGATCATCTGTGCAGTGCATTACCAAATATAACTGGAGATGAAGCAATTAATCCATCTAGGACTTCAGTCATTTTTCAAGCAAAAACACCAAACTTTAGTTGGTTCCAGCAGAGGATATTCTGCTTTTTCTTCTATGAAATCATTATAAACTAGATATCTGTGGCTTTTGCACTGTTTTTCAAACAAAACAAGTAATCTGAATATGTTACTTTGAGCTCTGAGAAACTGTATTGGATATTTTTTTTACACTATATTTTAAAGTTTTGAACTAATGGAAATATTAGTCTTCTCATTAAAATACCTGTGGTAGATGACGATTAATCCATCAATAATCAATACCAATATTTGTATGGATAATGCATCACGCAGTAAAATATCATGATGCATTGCCAAATTGCTTTTTTTTGTCCCACCTGTAATTGTCATCACTGACTAATTTAAATGCTTGCATGCTAATGGATCTGCACTACCACTTCATCAACTCTGTGAGCAAACATCTTAGTGTGAAAGGGACTTCCTGGTTTGAGTAAGACTTGAATGAATAAGATCTAAAAAAAAAATCCCACAGGGGAAAATTAATGTTTGCATGATTCTCTCAGTCTAAGCAGAACAGTGTGGTGTGTTTCAGGTGTTTTTCCCCCCCTCTCAGGTATCTATAGTTAGGGTGTGAGAATGAAACCATGTGTCCCCAACAATCAGCAAGCGGAAATGAAAAGAGGTCAGAGACACAACAACACTTCTGCAATGCTGTGACTGCATCAGTTGCTGGATTCCACTCATGCACAGGAGTCATTAACAAGGCTGCTTGAAACAGACGTTGAAACAGACTGATGACATAGCAACAATAGATGAGTGGGTCACAAGTTCTACATGGGCTGATAAAGCTGTGTGTGGAGGTTGGTGTGTTTGGGTTGTGTGCAAAAAGCTGCAGTTTCCTTGACTCAAAGTGAGAAATGAACATTAGAAAAAAAAGCTACTTGCAGGTAACCAACAGTTTTAGATGTCTGGTTTGGTTAAAAAAAAAAAAAGCAAAGATAGCAGCTGCAGCTTGTGAATTGTGGGATCCTGCAATAAAAAGATACCATGTGTGCACAAACACACTATGCAATCCTGATCAACAAGTTTCTTGGATCAAAAGCAGGCAACACTGCTGCCTCATAGCATGTGCTTTGTCTGTGCAGCATGGGGAAGTCCAGGCCTATCTGTTTCACTTCTGTTTTCTGGCTGAGAGACGCCTCACAGGAGTCCATCCACATTCATGACAGGGACAAAGTTCATTAAATCGGAGCATGCAGTATCACACCACTATGAAATCCCCTTCAAAACCAGAATCATGGGAAAAACTGTGTCTCAAATTCAATGTGATTTACCAACTACCCCTTATGGGTGTTTTTAAGTTCGTCATCTTCACTGGAATAAAAAAATAATAATAATAATTTATTAGTTGCTTGAAGCACCAACAGGGCTGAAGAGATCAGTTGATTAAGTGATTAGTCAAAGATAAATTAATTGAAAGCTATTTTGATCATTATCTCATAATTTAGGGTCATTTTCAAGGAAAAAAGCCAGATATTCTCTGATTCCAGCTTCTGAAATGTAAAACATTGCATGCTTTTGTTAGAGTCGGGGGGTGGGTGATGATGAATCAAGGAAAAGGATCAGCAGATTAAATAAGGATTACAATAATCATTAGTTGCAGCCAACAGAGCTGCTGATGCTAAAGTTAACATCACCTGGGTGCTAACAGACAGTAATTACAGGTAATATAATTATGCTCAGAGAGAAGGGGCTGGACTTAAAAATACTGTGAAGGCTGCATTTCATCTTTGTTCCAAGTACTTCATGAGAGACTAAGCAAATGTTATTGGTGAAAAAAAGTCAAAGCCAAAGATTTAAGAGAAATACTTAAAATGTAAGGCACCATGTTTGAACCTCACCCACCAGTGTGCAAAAACTGCTTTTCAAGCTGAGGAATGGTTTTGGTTTTTTTTTTTTTTTTTTTTTTTTTGAAATGAGAAATTTAAATAGTAAACAAAAACCTACGTGTCTCCCTCTTCAGTAATAGTTGTTAGCAAGTTTTCCTCCTGTTCAGAGAGTTCAGAGCTGTTTGTTTGCTCCTCCTGGCCGCCGGAAAGCGTGCAGCTCTTCACCAGCTCCGTCAGGCTCTCCCCCGTGATGGACGAGGAGCCGTAGGCAGAGTCCAGGCGCTCCTCCCCGGCGGAGAACTTCTCCCTCGGCCCGCTGAGGTCGGTGCCGGGATCCCGGGGCTCCTCCGACTTCAGGATGGAGCGGTACGAGTCGATGCCCGAGTCTGTGCGGTTCTCCCCGGCGAACTCCAGCAGCTCATCTTTACTGCAGTCGTCGCCCGACATGGTGGAGCTGGCGGCGGCCTCGCTGGGTTTCCCCCTCCCTCCCTTCCAGAGGACTCACAGGCTACTGGCGGTCGTCGTCGCCGCTCGGTGCTCGGTGATGTGCCCGGACTCCGGGGACAGCCTGCTGCGGACACCTGAGGAAACCACTGCTCCTTTGTGAAACCAGAGGAGTGAGCCGCTGCGTTTCATTACACTAACCGATTATACATTACCATCCAGCAACAGACCTCCAGTTTTTAAAAAAAAAAAATAAAAAAAAAATCGATTATAGACTTTTAAAAAAAAGTTTTAAAACATGGTACGGTCATCACAGGCTTGGTGAAGACGGGTCGTTACGGCTGTCCGTCGTCTAGATATCCGGTAACAGCAGGAGCTCCGGGCGCAGAGCATATGAGCAATGAAAGGTAATAAGGGGAAGAGCTGACATCTGAAAGGGTAAGCTGTTTTTGTCAAGCGGGGGAATCCCCAGTGCACACACACACACACACACACACACACACACACACACACACACACACACACACACACACACACACACACACACAGCGACAAGAAAAACTCGTCAAGGGCTAGTTAAAACCGGAATTAAAAGCGGAAGTGAGACTATTTTCAAAATAAAAGTGTACAAAAATCCACTTGAGTGGTCAATATACCACACCATTTTTATGTTTTAGCCCTTTTTCTAAAAAAAAAAAAAAAAAAAAAAAACTTATAGTTCACATCAAACCTAATCATTCTGCAATACATTTTTGGCAGTAATGTATTTCTATTCATTTCTGTACCATATGAAAATCAATTAGCAGGGACTTACAACTGCTGTATTTGGAGGGGGTACAGTCAGGCTTTACTTCACAGTCTACAATTCTACAGTAATGCTTTACCTGCTGATTCCCCTGTTTTTCTAGAGGTTCCCTGCAAAGTTTTCTTGTAAATGATCAAAAGTTATATTTTATGCCGGTGTCTCGCTGCAACCCTGAGTTTCAGTTTCTTCCTATAACAAGAAAGTTATAACATGATGCCAACTTATTATATTATAAAGACAAAAGCCAGTTTTAACAAGATGTATTGTTTTTGTGAAATAGCAAACTTTTTGTGATGTAATGAGTTGCCATAATATTTACAGTCAGTGTTACTCACCAAAATGGATTGTGTGGGACCATGAGCTCTAGCTCTAATGTCCAATGTGGGTCCTACCAAAAGCAGAGTTTTAAAGTATTTTCAATCCAGCACTGTTTACATTCTTGTTTACTAGCATGCAATCTTCTTTAGCATCCTAAAGCACTTGCGTGAGATAAACAAAATGAGGACCCATGCTTAGAAAAACAGCTCCATAGTGCTACAAGTTCAAAAACCCCAGAGGGAAACTTTAAATTCGACTGCTCTTAGGCCAACATTCCTGTCTGTGTGAAAACGAAACCGTCGTATTCATTTTGTATGTTAATGAAAATGCAAATAAAACGGGGATCACATACAACACAATAATAACTGTAAAACAAAATTACTATAATTCCAGAATATGACAATGTGAAACGCAAAAAAATGTCATTTACTAAACTTGCAGTTTCAGTGTGACTGTATTGCCTGTCTTTTATTTTTGGTTTGTAATTCTTCTTTTTTCTGAACTAGATCTTTACTGTAAATAGATAAATGTCCCGGG
Source organism: Trachinotus anak (assembly GCF_046630095.1). Classification (NCBI taxonomy): domain Eukaryota; kingdom Metazoa; phylum Chordata; class Actinopteri; order Carangiformes; family Carangidae; genus Trachinotus; species Trachinotus anak. The sequence goes on along the minus strand of NW_027273882.1, from coordinate 1,122,874 downwards.
GTACAATGAAGAATTTAGATCCAAACAGCTAAATGAGTAAATAAAACATTGATAAAAATCCAGATAGCATAATAAAACTATTTTAGAGACTATTTTAGAAGCTCATGAGCTCAGGGCACCAGCCCTACTTGAACTGTGTAATCCACCACAGTGAACATCAAGTCTGCATTAATGTTTGTCAGTTATATTATTGTTATCATTCAATGCAGACCTCCCAAATCAGCCTGTGCCCAAACTGCATTATCATTCAACATTGATCTAACAGTGAGAAATATGACTCAGCTCAAGGCCAAAATGATATGGTTCTTTGAGTTTTTGTCCAAGTCTTGAGTCTTCATATATAAATTACACGTTAACTGCAAGTCTTACAAATCAATGAATGCATGTGATGGTTTTTAGTGTTTTTTATTTATTTATTTGTTTGTTTTATTGACATAGACCAATACATTTTTTTAAATTATTTTTTTTCTGGCTTTTTAGGCCTTTATTTATTTACAGTGAGAGAGAGACAGGAGACTTGGGGAGAGAGAGGGGGGCAGTAAAGGGCCGTGGATCGGATTTGAACCCCGGCGTTTTGCGGTTAGGACGAAGCTATAATGGTAAACGCTCTACCAGGTGAGCCACCAAGGCACCCCAACCAATATATTTTAATGCATATGCACCATAATTAAATGCTTAATCTGTGCAGTAACACTTGGTAAACTTGTCTTTTTTTTTTTTTTTTTTTTTAATCATTCTGGGATTTTACCAGGCCAGAACTTGAAACTTGCTTTTGATGTCAAATCTCAAGTTAGTCAAGTCTCAGAGCAGCCATCTTCAAGTCCTCATTTTTATTTATTTATTTTTTTGTGACTTGAGTCTTATTACTTTCCTCACCAAAATACCACATCAAACTCTCTTAAACGTATCTTTGCTACACTGTATTCCTCAATAACACAGCTTCAACAGATGTGAGTTTTATTTTTAAAGTCACAACAGGAAGTCATATTCCTCACTGTAGCAGGCTTGTCACTGGCAGCAGCTAGAAACTGCAGACATTATTATTCATGAGATTTTTGGCCTTTGTCTGCCAGGCAGAAAAACCTGAACTCGATTCACGAATATCTGACTACTTTAATTTGACTGTGACACTGAACAATCATCAAGGCTGCAGTCTACGCTATGGACTCCTGTCTAGAAGCAATCGCCATGTCAATCTGCACTTCATATTACAGTATAACAAAACACCGCAATAGTTGTTGTACGTACTGGTGTAGCAGCTCTAGTGTCTTTTCACTGATATGTTGACGCGGTAACTTCATTTATTTCAGTCAATAAGGGATAAATTACTCCTATTTGTTCAGTATTTTGCGTCTTGGGCCGAGGCCTGCAATGCCTTTAGGCAAGGTTTAATGTTATAATTTTGACCTCCCAAAAATTCAGGAGTAACCCAGCTATCACTTCTTGTTTCCCTGTTCTATTTTGGAAAATGCTTGTTGTGGTCTGGCCTTTAGAGGGCTCACTCACACAGCTACTGCTCGCTGCTTTGAGAGCTAGATTCATCATAAATACAGTTGAACAATAGTGACTGTCCGGGAGAAACCTTTACTGCTGCCAAGAGCTGCCATCTGTTTTTATGTCATCTAATGTTATGTTTACTTATTGCATATTGTGTCAGCAGTCCAGTCCAATGTCCATACTGTGGGCTATGATAAATAAAGGCTTGTGTGCCAGGATTGTAAGGTAAATGGTTCTTGTTTAAACAGTGATGTTTACAAAGGAAGGAATGGAAAGAATGTAAAATATTCTTTTGTACAGTCTTAATCTTATTATCAAATGTTATTTCTTGTATTCAAACATTATGGCGGCATCACCTTCTGCTTTCTCATAACAACTTGTCAAAGCTGTGCCAGTTGTTGCCACTTGCCCCTCTGGCCACAGGAGGGTCAATCATACGGAATAAAATCAGATAAACAATAAATTGGACCATATTTCAGTTCTTTTGTGTCAGGCCGTTTGTGGAGGGGTGAGGAGATTTAGATTGACTGAAGTGTTTCCATAAATGTGTCTCATCTTGTTAAGTGCTTTTATAACAGGAAAATTCAGCCTGGATAACTTGTGCTCAAGGCTGATAATAACTGATTAACAGTTGAACTTCAATAACCTGAAGGATAAAATATATTACTAAAAGAAAATATATACCTTCATCTCATAAACCACTCTAAACCACCATACTGTAAATCTTCCATACTTAGACTATAATTTGGTTCTGATGATGCGCAGTTGGAATCAGTGACAACCAAAATATTCTCAACATTTTTTATTGCACTGTAAATTATTATGTGCATTTAATACTGAATGTATTAATGTCTTGTCTTAATGTCATAACGCACACACTACTAAGTGTTTCACCTCTTGCATGGTCTCACCCAAAACAATGAGCATCATAAAATTCACAAACCTGTTATTGCACTATATGTATCACATTGTTTTCCCCTGTGTAGTGTGTTTCACTGTGGTGAGTTTGCCGAGGAGATTTGATATTATGTTTTTATTTTAAGAAATAAAATATCAAGAATGGGCATAATTACCTGTATATTTCTCATTCTATCTCATATATATGGATATAATAATCTTTTGGTGCATAGAGACAAGGTCATGCAGCTAATGGGATGCAGGGGGTGGGTTCCTCTGTGCAGCACCGCCTCTGTGTGCTGTTGTGGTTTACTTGAACTGGGATGTGTGTGTGTGTGTGTTATTTACATTGTTGTGTCGGGGTGGCTGCTCACATGTGCCGCTGCCTGTCGTCTTTGTCCTGCATCACAGCTTCACTGGCTGCCATGGGCACTGCCAACAGGGAGAGGAGCTGTCTTCCTGCCTTTGCTGTCTCCTAACATTGCATCCCTTGCAGCAGTCTTTTATCCGCATCTAGGCATTGCATATCGGGAGGAGTCTCTCAGCCTATTCTGCGGGTCTTGCGAGGCACAATGAGTGGATCCCCCTAGGCTACACCCGGCGACGTCTGCCCACCTGGAGGACGGGAGGGATGGTGCGTCTTCTGCGCGTTTCCATTTGGGCTCCGGGTGAACTGGTTTGTTTTGGATAATGCGCAAAGGGGTTCTCGGTGCGTTTGTGTTTCAGTGTGATTTGGAAAACCCCCATCCCAACAGGAGATCCATGCCCCGGTTTTTGCACCGCTTTCATCACCATGTCCCCAGCATCGGCTGCGACGGCCAGTGAAAGCAGCACCGCCACCACCGTCCCCGAAGAGGAGTCGGACAGCCCCAGAGAGGAGGTAGGGAAACATGTTTACTGGGTGGAGGCCAATTTTCTTATGTGGGGCAAAAATTCAGCCTTTAATTAGTGGGACATATTTCATTGATATCACAGTGGAATCCCAATAATCTCACTATAATAATCAGATTTCGCAGAGTAGGGTCTAATTGGATTCGATGCACACGCAACACTTGGGAATTGGAGTGGATTACTAATGTGACAGTAATTGTTTTAGTGGGCTGATATACAATAATACATATGAACCTGTGCGTCCGATCCCGCAGCCCAGAGTGTGGACGTGCATGGATGTCTTCCCGTTTGTCTCTCCTCCAAGTGGTTTCCAAAATCGGGTTCAGGGACCTCTTGTGTGTCCTGGAAAGGGTCCAAGCGGGTCGTCAGGAAAATGAAAGTCCACTATCAGTGTTACTGTTACACTGAGAGAGGAGAAGAATGGGCTGTTTTGTTCAACTGTTGCCAGAGTTATTTTCCCACAAGAAAACTCACAGGAACTAAACCTGTGTGGGTTTGTTACAGAGAAACCTTGTTTCAGACAGTGAGTTATAAAAGGGCAGATGTGAAACTACCACTGAAACAGACACACACGGATATATATATATATATATATATATATATATATATATATATATATATATATATATATATATATTTTTTTTTTTTTTTTTGTGTAGACTTCCTCTACAAACACACATGTTGGGCAAGTTACATGTCCATTACACAAGAGGGTTTTTATGTAACCTAGCTGTTCTTATTATGTCAGGAGAAACTGTCCATGAGTGTGAGAGGCACTTAGTTAAAGGCGCCACAGTGGTCCCATCAGTTGTGAAGCTTCTCATCTCTGAAATATTCTGACTCCAACATTTACTTTCTAACTCATCTAATACTGATCACGTTTCTTACCTCTCTGTTTTAAGGATTTTATACTTCCAGCAAAGTATTGCCTTTTTCTTCATAGATATTTTTGTGTTCATGTGCCAATATACTGTATATGTTCTCTGTATGTTTATTGTTCCTTTCTAAAGCCCAAATCCAAATGATTTGTGTTGTTAGGACAATAAAATACAAACACAATTGCAACCAACTGTCAAAAATAATAACAGAGCCTCCAGCTCACTGAACTTCAGAGGCCTTTTATACCATTTTACAGCATATTTGAGAAGAATACAAATCTGCATTGTTTCAATTTAAAAGCAGAGTTTACATCCCGGAGAACATGTTAAAAATCACACTGTAACAAATAAAGTGATATTTTTTTCTGCTTCACCAAATCCATGTTTGCAATCAAAAAATTCTGGTGGTCTCTCCTCTCTCTGCGTCCCTGTATGACAGATATATGAGGTATACCCTACCTTCTAAATAAGGCCAGAGGAATTTGTTTGTCTAATGTGTCAAAGGCGTCAACACCACTGTGTTCACGTGATGACTTACTTTTCTGCTATACATAGACCTAATGAACAGCTGTGTTATGATCTCAGCAGGGTCTTTTCAATTGAAATGTCATATGCTGCAATGAAACAATAATAATATAGTTAGCCTCCAACTAACTGTCCCTGGATCAATTGTCAGTTGTGTATTTGCCATTTGTTTCCTGCTACACAACTGTTCATCATTATTCCTGCTGCTTAAACAGAGGCTGTAAAATGTAACATGAGTCACAAAGTATGTCATGTTGTATTGATTATAGTTGTCAAGCGTGCACAGGATACCAGTGAGTAAATACTCCTTCTGCAGTAGGTTCGTCTCAAAGGGGAATTTCAGTGTTAATCCCTTTTGCGCCGTGGGGTGTAGCCTTCGGTTGCTAAGGGACTTGGTGGGGGACCATGTGACCAAGGTGGGGAAGATAATTATGGAGAAAAAACATCTATTATTTATGCTTGTCTGTCAGAGCTGACATGTTGAATTCAATATGTCAATGCAGTGATGCTGGTTGTGTGACTGATGTGGTCACTCATATGTAGGGCCTGACCTATGGGCTGTCCTATGTGATAGACGGAGAGGATAACCTTTGTTTTTTAATTGAATTAGTGCTGCTACAGTACAATCCTAAGTGTTCAATGTCTATACATGACAGTCTCTGCCTTGGTGTGATGTGTTATGCAAATTCTTTTGAATGAATTTTGTTATAATCCAACCTTCCTGAGGCTTTTAAATCTCTGCGAGGTTTGTGTAGCAGTGTTCCCAACAGGCGTGAGTAGCTCTTGATGCGGGCAGTGGGGCTTGCTGTGCCCGAGGTGTTAAAGGATGGCACTAGCTTTATGCTGCCAGAGTCAAACAACTGCTGTTTTCTGGCCAGCTTGACATTAAATGTTGGGGTCTAACCCTCAGAATATTTCCATTCTCTTACCCTTTTTCTATTCTTAGATGTCATATTTATATAAACAGATACCACGGCCATATGCACACCCACACACCAGTCAAACAGAGGCTCACAGGGCTGTTTACTGAAAACAAGATATAGGCTTACCATTGTAATTTTTGCATTAATCAGACATTTTTCTTGAATTTGATTATAAATGTGGGTGAGTGTTTTGATTTTAACAAGCACCGACCAAGACTTGAGGAATTGGCTCACAGCTCATGCATAAACTATGCAAAAGCACTTACAATGCAGAAAATTTACTTAAATATTTTATATGTGGGAGCCACTGCTTTTTAACTCTGTCTAACTTTATACCCAACCAATTTTAGGTCATACTTATGTTTATCAACTGAATTACAATTTTATATCAAAAATGTGTAATCTTTAGGTTCATTGTTGCTTTGATGTTACTAAGTGTTTAACACACACAGTGATTGTGTTAATAATACACAAAGATGTGCAAGATGTACAGTATTGTTCTAGTAACTTATTGCCATTCTCTCATCTTGTAGCAGCGGCCCCAGAAACAGTCCCTGACTAAATCCCTGTGTCAGGAAACCCACTGGAAATGCCTGCTGCTGTCCCTGCTGATGTATGGCTGCATCGGGGTGATGGCCTGGTGCCAGGTGACCAAGGTCACACGCCTCTCCTTCGACAGTGCTTACAAGGGAAAATCCATGATGTACCACGACAGTCCCTGCTCCAACGGCTACATCTACATCCCTCTGGCCTTCCTGGTCATGCTGTATGTGGTCTACCTGGTGGAGTGCTGGCACTGCTACACCAGGAATGAGCTGCAGTACAAGGTGGATGTGGACACTGTGGCCGAGCGCCTCCAGCGAATGCAGCAGGCTACGCCCTGCATCTGGTGGAAGGCCATCAGCTATCATTATGTCAGGAGAACACGGCAGGTGACGCGCTACCGTAACGGAGATGCATACACCACTACACAGGTGTACCATGAGCGAGTCAATACCCACGTGGCTGAGGCAGAGTTTGACTATGGGAACTGTGGGGTTAAGGACATCTCAAAGCACCTGCTGGGCCTGGAGGGCTTCCCTATCACCAGGCTGAGGTTCACTAAGTGCTTTAGCTTTGCCAGTGTGGAGTCAGAGAACTCCTATCTGACCCAGCGGGCCAGGTTCTTCACAGAGAATGAAGGTCAGGATGACTACATGGAGGCCCGTGAGGGAATGCATCTGAAGAATGTAGACTTTAAAGAGTATATGATTGCCTTTTCTGACCCTAATCACCTTCCCTGGTATGCAACTCACTCCACTTTTTGGGTGGCAGCTGCTTTTACCCTCTCCTGGCCTCTGCGGGTGCTGACAGAGTACCGTACTGCTTGTGTACACTACCATGTAGAGAAGCTGTTTGGCTTTGACTATGTGCCAGTAACACCATCTGAGGAGCGGCCGTATTGCCGACACATCCCAAGAGTCAACACAATCGACAGCACAGAGCTGGAGTGGCACATCCGCTCCAACCAGCAGCTGGTGCCCAGCTACTCAGAGGCAGTTCTCATGGACCTGGCCCAGCTCTCAGGGAGCTGTAACAGCTACTCCATATGTGGAGGCTATGGCAGCTACAGGCAGAACTGTGAACGCTGCCACCGTGCCATCAGCAGCTCCTCCATCTTCTCTCGCAGCGCCCTCAGCATCTGCAACACGGGGAGCCCTCGCATCCCCTTCAGCGCCAGTCGCTTCTCACTGGGCCGCTTGTACGGCTCCAGGCGGAGCTGCCTGTGGAGGAGTAGCGGGAGTCTGAATGAGCAGTCCTGTCCCACAGAGAGCACGCGCTGTCTGTCAGGCCAGCAGACCAGTGAGGAGAACCCTCCAGCCTATCAGGATGCTCTGTACTTCCCAGTGCTCATTGTACATCGCAACGAAGGCTGCCTCAACCACGACCACCACTCCCTCCACAGAAACGGCTCCTGTGTAGAGACGTCACTATAACCCACGGCTGCCACACTTGTCTGAGCAAAGATGTAATGATACAGAGTAAGGAGCGTCTTTACACCTGGGTTAGGATAATAATGACTACTGCTTCTCCCTTTTACAACTACAAACTACCACAAATAAGGATTTGTTCAAGTTTCTAAAGCTACTGTAACCTCAAACAAACATGGAGCAAAGTACGTCTGGGAAAGTCCGTACAGTACACATAATATGTCAGGGAAAATAGACTTGATGGGTTTGATGAGACTGTTGTTAACAATACAATGCGGCTTTAAAGGACCATACTGCCAAAGTATCACGTACAGCCCTACAACGTCCATAAAAGACTCAATAACCAAGGAATGCCAAGTGGAATCACATCCTACTGTAAATGTCATACTTCTAGATCTTAGTCACAGACAGTTTCCAAGGACATGAGTCAACACGTTCTAGTATTTGGAGCCTAAAACAGGCTCTGACTCAATGGTAGCAGGGAAATTACTAAGACTTGAAAGGGATATGACAATTAATGAATGAAAGAACAACTGAAATACTGATAAGTGAATTAACACACATCATGTGAGTCATGTGAATTGGGCAAATGAGGGAAAATGCAGATTTCAGCCTTCTTGTCAAAGCATAATTCACAAAACTAAACAGTTTTGTTAAAATAAAAATGTGTTGTCTTACAGCTCTTATAAAGTGAAGTTAAGTTGGGCCCAAGTGTAAACAACTGCATGTAAAACATTTTGATACTAGGTGATTTAAATCTGTTTACTCAAAGTCAAGGCTCATGGAAATCAGTTGAAAAAAGGAAGACATCTCCATAGCAGAAAAATAAGTGTCTGATACAGACACCAAAATAACCAGATAGCTGAAATCGACTTGGTCGCAATGACATTATACTTCTTGGCTTGCTAAATATAGTAACATAGTCGATGAATAATTTAGCACAGGAAGGCTAAAGGACACGAGAACATCAAACTGAATGAACAACACTTCTTCAAACTGTTTCTTAATCACTGTAAACTGTACATTTTGTATAATGGCCAACTAGATAGTACTATAACTCACCATAATATTGATAGATCTGTGTCACCTCAGCTAGTTTTAAATCTCCAAAACCCATCTGATTTCATATTTGGCAATATTTTTTAATTCAGCCTACCTCTTTATTTAAGTGCCTAGCGATCAACTGTTACTGACAAGCATAAGCTACCATAACTTAAATCATCTCATCTCTACACCATCCTATTTAAACATAAGAAAAATTTACACTCATAATAGAACATGGTATACAATGTATAGGAGAAACATGTTGTATTACCTGATCTCATTACTGTAGTTAAGAGACAACATGTCCTAAGAATCAGACCCTAAATGTTCTGCAGATGATTTTCTTTATAATGTAACACAGCTCTTTTATAGCTGGCTCTGTGCTGCTACTGATGCTGCTGCTGATGCATATCAGAGAGACAGCCAGAGAGCTGGCCATCAAAGACGCTAGAAATAGGCAGAGGCCTGGATTCACTACTGATAGTGTCAGATTTAATAATATAACAGGATTACTTTAAAGAACTAAAAAAATACTTCCTCTCAGCTGAGTGCATGCACTTTCTTAGTCATGGTGAATTTTGTTTTACAGCCAAGCCATGCACAAGAATAAATGTTTAAACAGAGATGAAAATCAGGCAGGCTAGAACTTTTGACAGAGGTATTGGTGTGAATTTGCTTCCAAAATGCAACAACTCAACCCAGTGAGACACAACTCATCATTCAAAGTGTGCTTCATTTCCTCCATTATTCCTCAACATTTGTAAATGGTTGTTTAGTGCTACTTTAATGGATAAAAATAAGCACAGAGCTCATTCACGAAAACAGAAGTATTTATTTACGAGCCAGTCATCATCTCGTAAGACCTGCAGTGAAAGTTGAACTGGCATGGATCGTTGGCAGATCACTTTCTGCCAGTAGGACCATCAGCATCATTGAATTTCTAAGAATAGTGTGAATCTTGCCTGTGGTCAGACATTTTGTGTTTCTTCCTGTTATGACTTGTTTTCACAATAATGGGCTTGTACTGTAAATTGTGACTAATTAGCCATACTCATTACATTCCATGTGTGGTGTTAGGTTGGATTTGTGGACTATCTTTATAGCAATACTAGAGAATGCACTGAAAACAGTCAAAGGGGAGTAAGACATGTTAAAAAAATACAGATTCTATCAAACCTCCTATGTCATTCAACAAATGAGTTTCAAATGAAAACAGTCTGTACTGTTTTCACCTGTTCTCACAACTCACAGGTCATCTATGCAAGCCCCTAAAACTCAGGATCGTATTCAGGGCAAGGATTGAGCTTGCAACAACATCCCAAAAATCATTGCTCCTTTTTCTCAACTTTAGATGTATGCAGTTATGCAGACATTTCACTTTGCTCTTCAAAAGCTTTTGCAAGGATCAGCTGTGGGATAACTGGATCGAGGGGTTTGCAAACAGAGCACCAAACTGTCATAACTTTACTAATGTTCTCATTTCAAATACAGGAGCAAAAGGTAGAGAGGCAGGTCAGATAAACCTGAGAAACATGTTAGAGATCTGTTCCTGGGGTGCCTCTCCAGGACTTTGTTATACATTATGGAGAAATAGGAGTTTCAAGCTTAGTAGTATTCATGTACTTTACAGTGAATTTGTGTATAAGAACTACTTTATATGGTGCGATCCATTTTAAATTAGGGAAATGTGAACCTCCATTTAGTGAATACTTGCATAATAAATAAACACAGCCACATTTGAACTTACAAACAGCAGGTGCAAACTGCTCATTGTCCTGGTGTTCATAACACTTCCTGGATATATTGACATTCCTTTTAGGATATGAAATCATTTAACAGTTTGGGAACTAAGCTAGGGAACTAACTAAACAGGGAAAATACTAAGCTAGCTAACTTAACTGGCTGCTGGTCTTAGCCCTTTAATGGGCAGATTTAAAAGTGGTGTCAGACTTGACATCTAATTTGTCAAGAAAGCAAATAAGAAAACAATTTCAAACTGTTCCTTAAATGGTTAATAAGCGGTACACTACACAGCCTTTTTTGGACAACATTTTTTCAACTGGCAGGAAACCAATGAGACACAGACTGAAATTCATTCATTAATTCAGTTTCTTTAGCTAGTTCTTTTTAATTATGAGTCATGAAGGGCCAGAAGGCTGAGAATCAAGAGGACTCGCCTTGTCCTTGTATTGTGAAACCCAGAGGACACCACAAGCAAGAGCATGCAAACTTCACAAGGGATTAAAATTTACTGAAATGTCCATTTACTATCCCACTTGTAGGAGGCGGAGGTGGAAGATCAAATGTTTCATACTGAAGTCATCACATATTCTCATTCATGATTAACCAACAAGCCTTTCGGATGGCTTCACTGTGATATTCATACAGAACAGAAAAATGTGTTTACCAGTGCAATGTTTACGTAACAGTAGTCACAAAAAAATTATTTGGTGTATTGAAAATGGTTATAAATCTGACTGGAAGTTTCATAACGACATTTTCCCTCCATAGAAGACTGTTAGCATAAAAGCTTTTGTCATGCGAAGCACTCAACCCTTTATCATGTCTATTCAGTAGGTTAGTTGTTATGATATGTAGTCTTTCACTCAAGAATGCTTTGGGGCTCTTTTTTATATTTAAATAATTTTGTGAATTTTTAAGACTGTAGTGCAGAAAGGCTTTGTACTGTAAATAAAATAGAGACGAGAGGTTAGAATGACTGTCGATGTGGATCTTGTGCTTAGATGAATGTGTCACACACACTTAGAGGTAACCGGAGCAGGGACATTTCTGATGTGCAGATGTTAAAGGATGAGTTTGTTAAGTCATAAATGGCAATGCAGTCCCTTTTAAAATGCTACAGGCAATGCAGCCAACAGCATCTTTGTGCTGCTTTTAACTGATCTGTTCAAATGATTTTTGTTTAATTTAAAACCCATTTTTACATTTTTTAAATTATATTTGATACACCTTTAACAAAAATGCACACAAACATGCACACATGCACACATACAGCACACACACTTTTTAAGGGAAGGTGAATGATTGTTGAAAGTCAGTAATCACAGATTGATGTATGTATTTTTTGCTGAATTAGTTTACCAAGAATCTACAGAAAAGCTTTGCTTCTCTTCCCATGATTCAACAGAACTAGTGATTTTTGCAAGGTTAGAAATTGGAAAAAAATATTGTGACATTAATTATACTTAAGATTTTTTTGTTGCTGCCTAGCGAAGGTGTTAAACTATAAACCAGTAGATATAGGTAAAAATAAAACAATGCCAAGTCTGTATGTATTCCAACACCACCACAACGTTGCCTTGATGTTACATAACGACTGAATACCAAATCTGTGTATCAAAATGGAAAAAAGCTCCTCAATAAACTGAAATGCTCACTAAAATATGTGTCAGAAATTACTGTGAAGCTACACATTTTGCAAACTGGCAAAATGAAATTAATGGTCTTAGTCTTAATGTGTGACAGACAGCTGAATGACTGTTCTAGTGCTTGTAGTTTTTTCACGTTTTGATCAGAGTTATGCTTCACTAATTGAACATTTAATATTTGAAAGGATAAGGTTGGCAATATTATATATGATTGTTAATGTCAGCAAATCCCATGAAAAGACCAAAACCAATATGTTAGTCAGTCTGTCACTACTGTCTGACATGCCTAACCTGCCTGTGGTACTCACCAGAAAAACTAGAAACTAGAAACTAGAATCTTAACAGTAGAAAGATCTTATACCTTTTGTATTTTATATTAAATTTGGTTAAATTTAGCTATGAACTTTGGCATACGGTGCTTTTGAATGACTACACAGGTCAGGGATCAATGACTAGTAAAGACCGGTTTGTATTACAAAGAGGAGCTGTTGGTGTCTACTTGGTTTTCTTCTCTTTAGCTTGTTTCTTTTGCTCTAAACTCTGGTTGGTCCAAACCACCTGGTTAATGAAGGAAACGATGTGCTCATCAACCTCTGTCAGGCGGATGTCACATTCTGTTATGCTGGTGTTGTGAGACATCGCCTCCTCCAGAGCTTTACCTCCATCCTGCACACACATGCATGGAGACAGAGAGAACAAACACATTTGGCACTGATGCATGTCTATGTTGAATGTTTAACACGTCCCAGGATGTTGTTTCTAAAAGGTCTGACGACAGTCCTAGTAACCTTGAAAAAAATCACCCCTAAGCAACTTTTGAAATAGCACTTACTTTCTAAACTGCTTATTGTGTCAACAGTGTTTAATGTTATGTCTGAAACAGGCATTTCTATTTTTGTGAAGTGTGGATCAAGGTCAAAGATATTGATGGTACTGCACGTTGCATTTCTGCTATGTGGGTGATTTTTGATCCTCTACAGTGTATTCCAGTCAGAGATACAGTATACAGTGAAATCTCGAAGAGAAGAGAGCATGAGAAGGGGAAACTCAGATCTGCCTCTCGCGGGGAAATAACACTTACTCAGCTTTCCATTATTGCATGTTTTCCACACACATCTCTGAATAATTGAAAATCCTTGTACTTCAAAGCTTCTATATGTATTTGCTTCACTGTGTTGTGTCTGTACAGGCACTAGTATGCTTTGTTAATGCCAGAAAGTAATGAAAATGTTTACTATCATAGAAGACTAAGAAAAACAGCAAATATTCACATTTTAGAGGCCTGTACCAATGGATTTTTTTGCATTTTTGCTTAAAAATGTATTTAAATTATTAATAATGACAATTGTTGCAGATTAATTTTCCATTGAATGACAAATCGACTAATCATCTCAGCCAAACATTGTTTCACAATACAGGATTCTTACAAAACTTGTGACTTACAAAACTCCATTCCTCTGGCACCACCCTCAGCTCAAGCTTAACATTTTTTGCCCAACTAGAAGTAATGATCTAAGAATAGTGATACTGTTTTTCATTTTTCATCAGTCCAACAGTTTGTTTTCTGTTGTGTCATGAGCATATGGATATGTGACTGCCTTACTTACCTCTCCTAGCTTGTTGCAGGAAAGATTGATGCTCTTCAGGGTGTTATTCTGAGCTAGCACTTTAGACAGAGCGACGGCAGTAGGCCCTGTTACCTCATTGGCTCCCAAGTGCAGGTGACGGAGGGTGGTGTTGTTCAGTAAGGCTTTACCTATGGCCTGGCCTCCCTCATCTCTCAGACGATTGAGACGCAGATTGAGGGACAAAAGAGTGGAGTTCTTGGATAAGGCATGAGCTATGGCTTTGGCCCCTGGGTCTCTAATGTCATTGTCACACATGTTTAGGATCTCCAGTTTACTCCTGGTGAGCAGCTTGCCGATAGCTCTGGCTCCTCTGTCTCCGATCAGGTTGTGAGAAAAGTCGAGCTCCCTCAGGGATGGGTGGTCCAAAAGGTATTTCACCAGCAGCCGGCATTTTTTGTCGTCAATGTGGCTTTCATGGAGCCTCAGAAGCTGTAGAAACAGCATAGTAATTGGATTAACAAGAACTTAACTATTAGGAGCACATGTAAGATGTCAAAGAGAATTAGCCTTGTAAGGAGCTGGTCTTGTTGATTTTTTACGCAAAGAACCTGTGACCTGCATAAATGCTATTTTTCTGCCAGCGCCACAAAACTCTGAGTGACTCTGCTTTATATAATGAAAAACAAAGTAAGTAAATGAAAAGAATATCAGTTAGTGCTGAAATGATTTGTAAATTATTTGACTGATTGATTATTTCATTAATTCCTTGCATATTATAGACTAAATGATTAATAACATTAATTGATTAACCAATCATCAGTTGCAGCCCTAACATCAACTCCAATAATCATGTGTGCAGTTTCCTTATCATGCACAGAAATCAGTAGCAGATGATTACCAGGTTTTCATGCAATAATAAATTCATGTGACAGAACTCCTGTGTCAAAAAGTGACTTATTTAGGTTGCAGCCAGAGGCTCTGCTTTCATTTCTTTGATGTAAATAGAGCATGCATTTAAGGTTGTGCCAACAACAATTTTCCTGTTTCACAATTTTTACGTTTCTGTAAATAATGCTTTGTAACTGGCAAGAAAGCCAGGAGTGCTGAATTACAACACATAAACATGCAAGCTCCATACTTGGCAAGGATGCAGAGCTATGAAGGGTAACATGACATAAACAACTGAGGAGGAATCAATTATCACCTTCAAAGTTTTACAGGACTTGAGGGCCTTGGAGAGAGACTCACAGTCTTGGTCAGTCATCTCAAACATCTTCCATTCAAAGTTCATTCCACATTGTTTGACCCTGTATACCAAATGGAGTTCTTCCAGGCTGGTCAGCTTGTCAAGCAGGATGCCAAAGTCAAAGTGGTCCATAGAGGGTCCATCATACTCATTGTCACTTGCCAACTCTGAGCCATATTCCTCTCCCTCCTCCTCGGGCTCCTTGATAGGCGGCAACAGCTGGGAGATATCCAGCCTCTTGACATAGTCTTTACAGAGTGGGACCATCCTTAGAACTGTCTTTGGCTCTGTTACATATGGAATGAAAAGCTCAATAATGCTCTCCACGTGCCTCTCAAAGAACATTCGTTTCCAGCTGTGGCCATAATGTGAGACATCACAAAGGTCCCACCGCTGCTCACAGCACCGCTTCCAGTAGACGCCATCACTGATAAAGTTGGCTGTCACATGCAGAGGCAGTGAAGGAGATAGTCTCTCCTGTATGAAGTCTCTCTGGATGGCTGTAAGTTCTTTAAATATAGGCTTTTCTGTAACAGGTTTAAGATCTACAGTCAACTTCTGGTTATATAACAAGTGAGTGTATAAAGGGATATATAGTGAGGTAGCTAAAAAAAACAAAACAAGCATACCTTTAAAGTTTTTCACAATGCTTTGCAAACAGAGGTTTGATAGATATGGCACTGTAGCCAGGGACCAGTCTGGATCTTCAGCAATGATCCTCCTTGCCTTTCTGCATTCTTTAGGGGCCTTCTGGTTGGGCCCTGGAGGATAAGGGGACTTGGCCATTATTGCAGGGGTTGTGTAGACTATTTCTGCAGCTCCTCTGTTTAAAAAAAAAAAAAAAAAAAGACACATTAAAATCACATATCAAAAGTTTATAGATAGATTCTTTGTTGCTGATATTCTACGTGATGGTAATGTGTTTCAAGAAAAGACGGAAAACCCATTAAAATATGTTGTATATGTTTTAGCTAACATTAACAGCCTCTAACGTTAAATCGAGCAGACCCTCAATGCTAATGTTAGCTGGTAACTACGACTACGACTATTATAACTATGTAGTGAATACCTGGTGAAAAAAACTCTTCGACGAAGCTAAACAACAAACATTTAATATGTTTTCTCTCGTTAATTTGACGTTATTTACGATGTTTCCGGCTCTTCGTTACTTCAGGCGACCTGCACTGCGATAGACTGAGCTTCACTTGTCTCCATGGTGACGGAGCGCTCTCAGTTTAGTTCACGGTAGTTAGAGATTTGAGTTCTCAACGTCTTACAACAGGATCGGTGTACGTCGAGGATAAACATGCTGTTGCTAGTATTTAGTGCTTATTTTTTTCCGTGTGTCTAACTGGCTGAATACTGGAGCACAGGGTCGAGAAATCTCGTTTTCTCGTCAGAACTGTGACTCGCCAATATCTTTGCATACATTGTTAGCAGGTTGGAAATCGGAATTTTCTACATTCCGGAACTTCTTCTCTAGCCCTTAAAGTATCCAGAGACTTACTAAGACTTTGTAAACACTGTTCGGGAATATGCTCAAGCTTCTTGGCAGGTAGGTTTATTATATATATATATTTATATATAATAAACCTACCTGTTCTAGAGAACAGCTGTGACAAAACTGTATATCCAGTTGTCTGACAACACACAGCTACATTAAGAAAAAGTTTAAATGAGAATATCACAATGATACATTATAAGAGGGGCACCTTGATATGAGTGCACAGGGAGTGTGTTTCTGGGTGTGTGTGACATCCGTGTTGCAGGAGGCTGTAGGCTGGAGCTGCTGCACTCTTCACTAGGACCATGCTGCGAGGAACATTTGGATTCCACAAAGCTGGCAGATGGGCCACGGACATGGTCCATGGGCCTTTTGGATAAGAGCATGCTGGAGTGAATCCATCTATCTTACAAACAACACAACAGAGCAGGTGCACGGCTGCAGTGTAGGAAATCTGTAAATGCCACCTTTAGAGGGAGCGACTGATATTAAATAACAAAAATGATGAAAACCTCAGTGTATATATCCTTCACTAACCCTCTGACAAATCTGCTGTAAAGCAACTCTGAAAAAAATGTATTTATTTCATTTTTAGATGAGAGATACATTAAATTACAAGATTTACTGCCTCAACATTTTATTTTTAACTTATTTTGCATGTGGTGTAAATAATGCATCTTAGCTCAGACAGAGAAAAATCACCTTGGCTAGCTTCATTTGTCTCAAACTGTGCTCGGGAATCCTGAAATGGATTGAATCCAGATTTGTGGTGTGGTATCATCAGCTGCAGTAGTAAGTACCCTGTGTAGGTGGAGTATATGAAGAATGTTTGCATGTGACACCACACTGCTCTGAGCGGGCTTATTTTTCTCAATGACTGCCCCCACACGCAGTTTACAAGCAAAGGGCAAAACTAGTCAGAGATTAGATCTGAGGAAATGTGATGTGTGAAGCTGACATTTCTCTCTTAGTATAACACCACACAAATCAAATTACATTGTACAACTGTCAGCTGCAGAATATATGTATTTATTTATTTATTTATTTACATACACACACACACCCCCTAACTAAAATACTGAAAAATGCTCATTATGACCCTCTAGAGCCCAAGAAAGCATCAGATCTGCACATTTAATTAAGCCAGTTAATATTCGTGATTTTTGCTTCAGAAGTTATTTTGATTTTGAGTTATTTTAATTATGTAATAATCTGGGTAACATTTTCATATGACCACACATGGAAGGAGTCAGGTACATGATGCAGCAAAACAAAGTCTTGTACACACGTGGCGAGAGAAAGTGTGTTTGAGAGAGAGAGAGAGATGGCCGTTACTGACATCGTGAGGATGCTCCAGGAGTCGGATGGAGGTTTGGACGGAGGAATGAGAGGCTCCAACTGTAGCCCTGAGGCAGTCCATCACTGTCGTCCTCATGTAATACGGCCTGACAGACACACGCTTCCCTCGTACTCTGGCTTTAATGGACTGGCGTGACATCAGCCATCCACAGCACAGGAGGCAAACTCACTCTGTGAGCTGTTGTTCCAGTGCACTCTGGGAAGAGGCTGATTCACGGTGTTGGTTTTTCCTGCAGCTGCATCGAACAAGAACTGCACAGGTTCACCGATCGGCTTGACATGCCCATTGTTTCGGCATGAGTTTGCATGATTCAGCTGTCAAACAATATTTAGGATTGATTAAAAGAAACATAACCCGCTTCTTCTCTCACAAGAGAAAGGTAATAAAATAATGATACACATTAGCAGCAGTAGTTTACAGGTCCCATAGATTCCTGAAATTTCCTGGAAAATAACTCATACCTGTGCAGAACTGGAAAATAATTTAAAAGGTTCCTGGAAAGGAATAATAAAATATTACACCAGTTACACACAGGGCCTCAGCCAGAATTTTATCCTGCAAGCACTGAGGTCACAAGTCCAAGTCTCTGCAGTGTCCCCCTTCCACAAACTTGGAACAGCCACCAAAAAAGAAAATCTTTTACTTGCTGACAGGCCCTCAGAGGAACAAACTTTAACTTAAGTTTGCTTTGCATTTCATTCCAGTAGTAAGGTGTATGGTAGTGGAAACCAGTCTTTCCTTGGTTAGTTTAACCCAGTTTGGTTTAAATGGACCAGCTCTTTCCAATAAACAGGCCCTTTTCACAGCAGACATCTTGACTTCTTTTTAGTAGGAAAAGCACAGGTGCTACTAAGAACACCTGTGTTTTTCCAGCTGTGACATGTTCAAATGTCTTCTGTGAAAAATAAACTCTTACTGCATCAGAACACTGTCTTTGTTTTTTCTCTTTAGAGCCAAATTACATAGTTATTTAAGGACATTATTAGGATATAAAAAGGTTTGACTGTTTAAATTCTGGCGTGACACCAAGTATTCATAGCACTCCGGTAGTGCACCAGGATATCGGCTCATACATCTTAATGAGTGCAGCGTGATTCATATGATTAAGAGCTGTGGTATTGGAGTATTGAATACATGCAGTGATTATTTATAGTACAGTTAAAGTGTTGAGTTGTCTGGGGGAGACCCTCACAGAGGTACAAGCAAGCACCTACACTGTCCCTCTACAACATCACGACTCGCAAGTGCTATTACAAAAAGATGCAAGGACTTAACAAAAGGAAGAGTTTGTTTGTTTCCAAGATGAATATCTATTCTTGAATGTGACACCCACTCCAGCAGTGGCTGTTGGTATACAAATGTTAATGTGCAACACTGGGTTAAGTATCTCTGGCTTTGTTCACCAGTTACTATGCCTTTACAGTGTATTACAAAATTACAAACCTTTTAGAAAGTGGTGCCCCTGCTGTATTTTACATGAAACCTAATGCTCTCTTGTACACTGATTATTAGTACACTTAAAAGGCACAGAAAAATAAAACATTTTACATGCTTACAACTCAAAAGCTTTTGCTTACTAGTGAACTTGACGCGACCTAACTTTGTCACACCATCTCATGACGTTAAGTCATTCAGTTGTTTATGTAAGTCAGGACCAGTGAGAGCTGAGGTCAACTCTGGAGTGATGCCAGTGGGAGCGATTAACGCTCTTCCTTTTCTGCAGCCCTGAAGCCTTTCAGCAAAGTGCTTCAGCTTGTGTGCCAGGCAGGCAACTCCCAGGTGGGCATGTGGATGAATGGAAAGCAGGGCATCACTATAGAGAACATAAAATAACAATAGAAAAAAAAAAAGTCACCCTTTTTGGTGATGCTGAGGGTTTGGCCATGTTTCAGGAATCACACTACAGTTCCTTTTTTGTTTAACACAGTTGTTGAAAACGTCAGATCAGCATAGTAGCACAGCTAAAAACAAAAACACTGGTATGGTCCTTTCAATCTGAGCATACAACTATCACAACTTCAGGGATCGTCAAAGAACTTTTGTAGTATTTGGACTATTGACAGTAGTTGAGACCTCTGACTCTACAAGGTTTACCCGTTCCTTAGAACCATAAACATAATGACGAGGTTAATACGTGCGTCAAAACACACAGACAAGAAATGATTATGAAAATGCATAGCCATAAACTTTATTCCTTTTGTTGAAAATGAAAGACAAAAGACAACTGATCATGTTACAAAAAGAAAAAAAAGCTAAATCTGTTTACTGGACTCATCATGAGACCAAATTTTATGTACTATCTTAAAGGTCCCGGAACATTCCAGGGAAATGCAAACACCACCAAAAAGTCCAATTCACATTCCAGCCCACAGAAGAAAACGGGGCTAATCATTAACCTCATCAACACTTTCATCAGAGTAACCACTGTAGGAAGAACTGGAGCCCAAGTGGATGCTACTGTCTGTATCCACTGAGACTACGGAGCTCAGGCTGCTGTCTATGGACACCATGCTGTCGTCGCTGTCGCTGCTCCTGCTGCTGTCGTCGCTTTCACTGCTCCTGCTACTGTCGTCATCGTGGATCACCATCACCTCTGCTGGGGCAGCTGCTGGAAAACACATAAAAAAAAAACAAAAAACATTGTGAGTTTATAGTTTCTCTTTGGAAACATTTGAAAAAGCAGCAACTTCCCTCTCAGCCACTTAAAAAGTCCTTCACATGACTTTAAAAAAAACCAAAAAAACGCTGACATTATTCTGAATTTTTATTATTGATAACAAATCCCGCAAAGAGACTAAAGCCAACATGGCATTTGTTCATATCTCATTACTTTTTGATTTCCCTGCCTTGTCTGTTGCTCTCCGTTCAAAACCTATTTGATCCCAGTAAACACAAATCTTTAGAGACAGATCACAAATATGTAGTCTCATTTAAAAAAAAAAAAAAAAAAAAGAGTCATTTCCTAAAACTGCTGGACATTGCAGTTTTTAGAAAATGCTACTCAAACAGGAGTAAGTAGTGCATTTGTTGGGGCCTATTTTCAGCTGTGGATTAACACGCACGTGGTGAGTTTTTCTGGCCGCAGGATGGAGTATATGAGATTGATTCAAATTAAGAGGCTGTGATCCCCTGCTCTCAGATTTTTCAATAGTTTCTGGACAACAATTAAGGTCCATGGTACATTAGCTTCATTATTGGTTTTGGTCTTGAAACTGAATATGTTGGTAATATCAAAAATATGCAACATTGCCAGGCTTTGAAATCCCTAAAATCTGTGCAGTTCTCAAGCATTTGGTTAGTAGACCAAATGAAGCCTGGTCAAGGGAAAAAAACAAAAACAAACAAAAAAAAATCTCCCTCTGTATAACATTTTGTACCATGTGACATGTTTAAAAGTCTCTATGTAATGAATATTATTCATTACTTTCACATTGTATTTTAATTCTCCTTGTTTGATCTTTCCTTAATTTTATTTGCTTACAACTGAACTTTAAAAAAAAACTATATTCTGAACAATAAGACTAATTGTAAGTGCAGGACAGGCATGCTATTTGTCCACCTGTGCTTCTTTGGGGAATGGAAGCTAATTTTCAGTAGCACCCTGCCTGATCTGCATGGTTACACAAATTCAGTGCTACATCATTTTCTTCATCTGTTTATGTTGAATGAAATTTTATTATCTGTTGTTGTTCCAGCATTCGTAACACGACAGAAAGAAAAGACATAAATCGGCCTCTCTGTACTGCCACCTTGTGTTTGCAGTGTTTACTTTGCTCCACATTCTGGACCACCCACCCCCACCGTCTTCCCTCCTCCCCTCAAGCCACCAACAAGCATTTTGTCAAAAATAGTGCAGTACCCTGAGACAGGGAGAGCGTAATCACACTTTCAACACCTTGAAAAACCACATTTCCTTTGCAGAGTCAGAGCCTCTGAGTGGCTTCACCACACCCACTGAGGGTCGAGCACTTCGCTCAAGGACACTTCAGTGGTCGCTGCCATGGACGAGAGGAACATTAGTCACTGAGCTCACCCACACATGTCAAAGTTCCCCAGTCATTTGATCTGATGAATGTGGCATTGCACACCATTGCTAATAAGTATGATACTGCCGTCATAAAGTAATTCTATCTGGCTTCTCTGTGTGCATGACTGTGATCCTGACCGAGGAGGCTATATCACTGTCACACTCTGTAGTTTTATGTGCTATGTAGGTGAAATTTGAGGGAGAGTTCATCACAGTGGACAGCAATAGGCAGGAAAACCCATGGGAAACATGATATAACTGCTGCAGTTATGAGGCTGGAGGAAAATTATATGGACAAAACTTACTGTCTATCATGATATCATCACTATATCAATATGTTGTGAAACGTTCAAACTCAGATGTGTTATCAGTTTTTATCTGTGTCAATTCCATTTGATATAGTTCCCTGCACACATAATATATCATTGAACTTCTCCCTATTAAATCAGACTGACTCGTCTGTTCCTGTACTCACTGTACAAAACATTCAAAGGCTCTCCACTCACCTGATCTGATGACATCACGGTCACAAGCTTGTTTGTCTGAAACAAGAAAAAATGTATTTTAAATGGTTTGTGTTCTACATATTTTTTTCTGTGAAAACTGGGAGAGTAACCTTTGAAATTATGTGTCTTTCATGTCCTGTTCACACTGCTCCTTGAAAACAACAAAACATGAATAAAAATTAAATGCCTAGTTGTCTAGTGTATCAAACTGTAGGATACTAATGACACTGTTGATAACGCACCTCTCACCTTTCCTCTCTGTGATGAGCGTCTGGCGCCTCGTCTTCATGTCCAGGCTCAGGTTTTCCACCATGCCGTCGATACAGTTGTCCAGGGCCAGACAGCGGGTCTGAGACTGGATGACTTGTCGACAGATGGGACATTCGTTTTTCTTTTTGCGCCACTGCTTGATGCAGTGACAGCAGAAGCTGTGAGCGCAGTTCAGGATGACTGCCTGTAGAGGACAGTAACACAGATTAAAACTTCGCCAAAACCGACCAAACTAAAAACATTGATTCAGTCTATCAGACCAACCTCAATGAAGAGCTCGGAGCAGATGATGCACTGAAGCTCGTTCTCCAGAACTTCAGTCACTTGTGTAACTACTTCCTCTTTTTGTGCCCTCGCCTTTTCTTTCTCCTCCTGCAAAAATATTCAACATATAAATGAATAAAGCTGCAGTGATTCTATGTGAACTATGTGAAAGACCAATCCTAAATGAATATAGTCATACCTTTGTCACTTCCAGCTCTTTGTTTTTGGCCAAAAGAATCTCCTCGAA
Source organism: Trachinotus anak (assembly GCF_046630095.1). Classification (NCBI taxonomy): domain Eukaryota; kingdom Metazoa; phylum Chordata; class Actinopteri; order Carangiformes; family Carangidae; genus Trachinotus; species Trachinotus anak. The sequence goes on along the minus strand of NW_027273882.1, from coordinate 1,099,868 downwards.
GCCTTGCCGAGAAAGGGCAAGTTCGTCAATGACTTTCTTTTGCTGAGGATGACGTACAGAAAAAACTTAAATGTTGAAAAAAAGAATTTTATGCATACATGAGCACTCTAAAACACTAGATTTTAACATGTTTTAAAATCCCATTTTTACACTAAATATGCTGTGTCTGTTTGGTTGTATTTATGCTTGTAAAACAAGAATTGAAATCTCCAGTTTTGTGTTACATACCTCTTGCAAGGCCTCTTCCAGCTGTTTTTTCAAAAGCTCCTCCTGTTGCTGTGTTTTCTCTGCCTAAACACACAAAAAGTTACACTGTCATTTATTTTGTGTATATTTTGTGTCTGGCAGTCATTCATACCAAAATTGTGTTCTCACAGATTATATACAATATGCATCCACCTCAGAACATAATGTACTGTAACATTTTTTTCATTTCCTGACAATCTATTGACCACACGACAAACAGAACAGAAATCTCAGGCTGTAGCTCAGGGGAAAAAAAACAAGTTACTGTTCTCACACGCAGCCTTCTTTGAAAATATTGCAAAACATTCCTGTTAAGGAAGTCTAACATTCTCAAACAGCTGCAATTTCTGGGTAATTTTGAGTCAAAAACCCGTTTCTGTAAATGTTCCAGGATGATATGCACGAGAAGGAGAAAAAACACAAGCAAATTGAAATTTCTGCTGTACGATGTGGCAAAAGCAATGTAAAAGTTTTGACACAAAAATCACAAAAAATATAAAAGTTGTCCGAGTTTCAGAGTTGTTAGAGGGTTGATTCACTCAAATCACCAAAATCACATTTTCACACTTACTACAGAAGCTGTCTAGCTAAGCAGTTTCAGTTTTATGTGCCAATGTTTCAAGATATCAGCATTTCTCTGAAATGACTGTCACCAATAAAAAAAAAAAAAAAAAAAAAAAAAAGAGAGTTACATTAGATGCCCCCAAAACTATGTGCTCAGTTAGTTTCCACTGGGGTGGGCAAATGTTTTTTTGTGTCTTTGGGTGAAGAGACACTTTAAATGATCATTATATTTATCGATCAATATTTATTCAGTTTAGACTTTTCACTATTCTGTAATGTTAAAAGTTCTTTTGAATTATTCAATTTTCAATTGATCAGATTTAAAACGGTTATCCTATATATCATTAATAGACAATGATGCCAAAGTAACCCACTACACTGATTCAATAACAGAAAGGAAAAAAACTCTCACCTCCAGCTGCCTCTTAGTTTCGCTGAAGGACTTCTCTAACGTCTCCATCCGGTGCATTTTGGCTCTCAGCGTCTCCAGCTGACCCTGCAGCCCCCTGACCTGCTCCTCTCTCAGAGGGTCAGCCTGCCGGGGCTTGCCCTCCAGCGAGGCTACCTGCCTCTGGGTGTCGTCCACCTGCTCCCTCAGCAACAGAATGTTCTGGCTGTACCTGCAAAAACACATAAATGGGGAAAGAAAGACTGAGATCTAACCTCATAACAAAAGTAAGTATCTTTTACTCACTGGTTGCAGGACAAAATAATATAATATATAATATATATAATATTTCCCAGTATTAAATATTTTTCTAAATAATATGTTTATACTTTTCTTGTGGCATACAGAGCAATTACAAAGTAAAGTTTAAACAATCCTTTAATCGATTAGCTGGTTGACACAGAAAATGAATCTGCAACTATTTTGTTAAGAAATTCATTCTTGAAGTAATTTCTGAAGAACAATGCTAACATTGATTGGTAACATCTTAATAACTGTGAGGATCTGTGGTTATATACGACTGTAATTAAAAAATCTTTGTGTTGTATATGGTCAGACACAAGAAGAAATCTGAAGACATAATCTTGGGATCTCATAACTTGTGATAAACTACTGTGAAAACTACAGCCCTAGAGTGATTTGTCATCCAGAAAAATCTGTAAACAATAGGAACTATGGCAAGGGTTGTCAAACCACCATTAGGGGTTTTGAAAGGCTGCATTAGATTTATCTTCCACATGAACTGATGTTTAGCTCTATGACTCAAATGCAGTATCACATGAAAGGCACGAACTGGGGCTTACATCTGCAAGTTATCCAAGTCACAGGGATTGCCGGAGCCATCAGAGGGCCGGTCTACTTCCCTGGCTTGTCTGCTGGGCCCAGTTTCCTGTGGCTGCGTGTGACTGAGCCTCTGCTGGCATTTCACTTGAGAAAGAGGGCAGGGCTTCGCAAACGACTTATCGGCAGAGGAGCAGCGGTAGAGCTTGGGCTTTGAGGTAGACGGCTCAACTTCTTCAACAGACAACTTCCTCTTGGACTTCTTGGAAACGTGGGCTGCTTTAGCACCCTCTTTGTGTCCCTTTGCAAGGCATGGTTTAATGTCTTTGAGGGGCCGCTGGACCAGGATGTAGTCAAACTCTACTTTGGTTCCAATTACAGGAACCCCAAGTTGTATGGAGTCTCCGAGCCTGACCTGATGGGCTTCTTCAGCAGGAATACGGTTTCCATTCACCCACACACCGTTGAGACTCTGAGAAAGAAAACCACACAGTTTTTAATATCTGCCATTGAATATAATATTCATATATCAAGAACATAAAGAACATGTCACTAGATTTAAAGATTGAACAGATTCAATTTAAGATTCTAAATTCTTATTATTGGACCCCCATCTTAAAATGTTTAGATTTAAGTTTAAACACAAATGCATGTGATGGAAATGTCTTTCTGTCCAGGCGACAGATTTGATAAATGCATTTGTGATTTTTCAAGTCATCTTTTTTTTTTTTTCAGACCTACATCATATATATCAGGCTCTCATTACAGTGACTGTAGAGCTTCACATATGATCCAGAGTAGCATAACAGCGGGGAGACAGGGATCTGTAGAAAGCAGGTCAGTAAGTTATTGTCTGTACAGGTATGCATGTGAGTCTATGTATGTATATGTTCCTGCCGGTTTCTGAGCAGTATCATTGTGAGATGTACAGTAAGCAGGAGGCAGCAACAAGTGAAAACGGGGAAGCCTAAATGAGAAGTTGTTTCTGTTCCATGAACTGCACTAACTGCAAAAGTAATCGATGGAAACTCCCCTGAGAAGAATCCCCCCTCCTCCCTTTCAGCTGAGAGTGCAGAATTAGCTATTAGCATCCAGTTATGTGGTCAGAGCTGTGGATCCAATGAGGAACAAACTCCTGGTTTAATGCATGTGTACGGTTGTTTAATAATTATTGCAAAAGTTTATTAGGCTTCACCTTCCATGACAATCTAATGAGTGAAGCTTTGCCCGTATACATCGCAGTCATTTTGCACTCGCGTAACACATCTGGTATGCAGCAAATGTCTGGTATAATTTGATGGTAAACGGGAATTTCACAGATGCTGACAAAATAGGGGAACAAGTTCCTAGAAAGGTCAAGGCACACTGCTTTGATAAGGTTACGAGGTTTTAAGGCCTTTACTTAGTGGCTAGATGATAAAAACCAAGACCAACGTGGAACAACCACACTCTTGGTCACATCATGTGTTGGCCTTGTTTCATCATGTAGCTACTACAATAAAGGCTTTTTAACTCTTGTACGTATTTTGTGGACTTCTGTTATCACTTGAGCGCCCGTCGAGAGCACTTGTTTTGTGTTACATTGCTGTCAGATCAAAGAATTGCCTCCACATTTGTGTTCTTTTCAAATGTTGGTACTATACTGGACTGGAAAACTGGTTAAAAAGGCTGGGTCTGTGCTTGGTGGGAGTCTGAACTCACTCAGGACTGTTGTGGAGAGACGCATGCACTGTAAGATGCAACCAACCTCTCCACAACATCCTTGCAGACCAGAGAAGCAGGTGCAGCAGCAACCAGCGTCTCATCTCGCTGCACTGCAGGACTGAAGGGTTCAGTAAATCCTTCGTTTCCACTGTCATCAGACTGTTCAACAATTCGGCCAAAGGCAGTGGATCATGACAGACTTTAACCTTAACTGAATACATTAGAGAGCTACTGAACAATTTGAATTTCCCCAAGGGATTAATAAAGTATTCTATCTCTCTATATATAATATTAAGAATGATGGGATTTCTCTCTAGGACAGCATACGGGAATATAAGAGAAAACTAGAGCTGCAATGACTAGTTGATTTATTGCTCCAAAGTACCTCTGAGCTTCTTTGGATTTTGGACTATTGGCCGAAACAAGACACTTGAAGCTGTCTCCTTGGTCTGTGGGAATTTATACTTCACATTTTTTCGTTTTTGGTATTTCATAAACGATTAAATGATTAATCTAACAGAAAAAAAACCTTCTTGTCTGTCACTGTCCACTGGCCATCTTCCCTCTGCTTGAAAGTACAGTGCAGTCTGGAGATCATGAGAGGACAGGTTGGAGACAGCAGCTGGTAGGTTACATCCACACCACGTCCGATGGTGATCTGGACAGCCAAAAACAAAGATGACAAACGGCTAGTTAGCCGTCCACTGTGCAACTCTTCAAACTAATTAAAAGATGCGGAAGACCACAAGGTAAAGAAAACTAAACAGACTAAGCATGTACGATAAATACATTTAACGTGAAAATCTGCCTCTACGGTGAACTATTGCAAGGTTTAGGGTTAATGTGAGGTACATTTAGCTAGTTAGCTTGCATTAGCAAACTGCACCTCAGTGTTTTCGAACAGGCGAAGCCAGTCTGAATTTCTTCCGACTCTCATCAAACATAAAACCTCTGAATCTGAACATTCATCCTCTTCGGCCACTGGAGAATCCGTCACTACGCTATCCATCTTATCTCATTGTGTCAGCGGCTAAAAAGCCCTCAAAAACGTCCCTTGCCGTGTTGTTTTAGACCTCAGTGCCATTGCTAACGGTGCAGCACAGCGGCAGCGACAAGCTAGTGACTGACGGTGCAAAACCGGAAACCGTTCGGTTCGTTTCAAAATAAAGGCGTCACACTCTCAACGATGTTAAAAATCACTCATTTAAAATCAATTATTTACTTTTATTCACTGAGTCTGTACTTTCAGCAGACTTTAAAATGGGGAATTAACTCTCCTACAATCTAACTTTTTTTAACTACTTTTATCTACGGTGAATTTAGAGAGCACACTTAAAATGTGAACAAGCGCATTTAACATTAATTTATTTTAATTCGCCAACATTATTTTGTATATTGACTGTTCAGACCTGACATACATTAGCAATAATAATAATAATAAGGTGAGTTATATAATCTAGAATGATGACGCCTGATAGACAGTATTTATTTGTCTCCAATTGTATCGATAAATATTACCTGGCCTAAGACAGTCGATCATGATATTGATATTGAAACATTCAATTTTACAGCTCAAAGAACAAAATCCCTCAGACTTTGGTAAAGAAAAACACTTTCCTAGTCCTCATTCTTTTAGTGTGGCTGAAAATATTTAAAATACTGTATGAACAAAAACAAAAACAAAACAAAACAAAACAAAACAAAACAAAAAAGATGTTACCAAGGTGACTAACCCAATAAGACTCAAAAATATACCATTCCGGTTTAATTGTCATAAAGTCACTTTGCTAACATCTGTCTTTATTCTTGTATTTGTTCAAATGAAAATATGGTGGAATCTGCTTTGATCCAAAATGTAGTGACAGACATTGGCCACTAGATTTAGTTGTTGTGACACTTAAAATCAAATAAATCTATTACAATTCTTTTTTAGTAATGTTTAGTCAAAAAAAAAAAAAAAATCTAAAAAAATTACAAAATTCACATTAAAGAATTTATTTTTTGCTGATGAAAAATGTAAAGATATAAAATGGTGTAAATAAAAATTTGATACTGAGAGGAAAAAAGCTAGTTTATCCAGATATTCAGAAAGAAACAAATCTAAATAGAATAAGGTTTTTAACAAATCATTAAAAAAAATACAGTTATTACATCATCATTTAGCAATGCTCCTTGAATGTTCTGTTAAAAGATTACTTACATCAATAATATCTGCAAACAAATGAGCAATAGATTTATTGATTAATGTAGAGCTGCACCGACGATTATTTCCATTATCAATCTATCTGCCAATTATTTTCTCTATTAATCGATTAATCACTTGTCTTTAAATGTTTAAACAGCTAATCCTCACGCTTGAGAAGCTGAAACCAGAGAATTTTGGGGCATTCTTACTTGAAAATGACTGAAATTATGAATCAATTATCAAAATAGTTGCTTGATAATCTTTCTTCACTTAACTAATCTATTCTTTCATTGTTGCAGCTCTAGATTTACAGTTTTCAGTGAATTCCCATCAAGGTGATGTCTTAAAATTGCTTGTTTTCGGGCCAAAATCCTAAGATATTCACTTTAATGTCACATTAGACAAAGAACAAGGTGGTGTTTGGCATTTTGAATGATTTTCATTTGGTTAGACAATTAAGTTGCTACTTATTTCACCTCTAAAACGACTATGATCAGCTTGAAACAAAAAAAAAAAAAAAAAAAAAAAAAAAAATCAGAGTGCACCTTTAAATTAAACATCACTTCTGCAGCACAGGCCCTTTAACACAAACACACAAACATCCTGTTGCCGCGCGGTCGGGCGACCCCGCGTCCCAAAACGAGCGCACCCCGGGCTCCGGGCGGGACTTCCTCTCTCTTGCGGATGCGATACCAGGGTGAGCAGGCAGAAAGGGCTTGGTCGGGGTGTCACCGGTCTGTCTCTGTGCGCCTCTGGACAGCAGATAACCTGGATGACGACGCTGCAGTTGCCGAAGCCCCGTAGATGAATCTCCTGCTCGGCTATGCTGCCCTGAGAGCGCCGCGAATACCCGCCCCGCCGAAATGTCTGATGTCAACAAGACTGTCCAGAAATGGCACGCCAGTTTTAAGAAAGGCACAGACTTTGATTCGTGGGGACAATTAGTGGAGGCTATAGATGAGTACCAAATGTAAGTTGCATTCAACATGTGTATCCTGGCTCTCCACACAAGCTGGTTCATCCTGAACACATGCTTCTTCTGCTCTTCCTTTTTTTTTTTTTTTTTTTTTGTTTTGTTTGTTTTTTTTTAAACGAATCTGTCCTTCAGTCTGCAGAGAGGTAACATCAATGTAGAGGAGACAGTGTGTGCATTATGCAGCTTCCCAAGAAGTTAGCCTCTGGGCCTGTCAAGTCCGCTCCCAGGCCAGTAAATAAACCCTAACCCATCCGTGGCGTGATGTGGCAGTTGTTGCAGAGGGAGCAGAGCCGCTGTGTGCATGTTGCATCCCCTGAGTTGAGGGAGAGTCCTTCCATGAGCCTGTCATGGAAAACCATCCCGGGCTGCTGCGTGCAAGTAGGTTTCATTATGTGTCATGCAGCGCAGAAGCGGGCCAGTATCCCTCAGGAGTATTGAGAAATAGTCAGCCACACCCTCTCATTGTTATGGGTGGGTTTCATCTGTTTAGTGAGGAATGTTTCCTGCTCTCAGAGAAAATCTTTACAGTCTTTATTTATTTATTTATTTATTTTTTTCACAAATATGTAATCAAAATGTCATCAATGCTTTGTCAGCTAATGAATGTTTTATCTGAGATGGCACAAATGACACAAAATCTAGGTCCTCACACCTCATCTGCTTGACCGCAAGGGGGCGCAGGGATACGTACTGCAGTCAACCCAGATGCATCCTCCAGAGTTTTGTGTTGAGAGGCATGTATGCACTTCTGTGTTCTTGTTGCTTGTTTCAGTCTAGCAAGACAACTGCAGAAAGAGGTCCAGTCAACAAACTCGTCAGACTTCACAGAGGAGCAGAAGGTAATCATTACACCTCTTTGACCTGCGGACAGAGGAGTCAGGTGCTTTGCTTAAACTAACACATGTTTTTTTTTCTTCTTCTTCTGTTTTTTTTTTTTTTTTTTTTTAAAGAAAACTTTAGGAAAGGTTGCAACATGCCTGGAAATGAGAAGCACCAGTTTGCAGGTGTGTCATTCCTCCTGAGCTTGTATCGAAGCCATATCCACAATTTTAGCAGTTCTGGGATCTGGGGTTCAAACTCCACCAGCGCAGCCACACATGCTGAAGAAATCTTTGACAGGTCATCTAAAAAAAAGTGTGCTCCATTCTGTGATTACTAAAAAAAAACCTACAGCTCTTAGTCAGTGCACCAGCTTAAAGCATTTACATTATGCAACTTGTTTTAATTTTGATGGACTTGCACTGAAGCTTACACTAGTCTGCACCTCGCTGTGTGTCAATTCTGTAAGTTAAAAATAATATTAACATTTTTCTACATTTTATTTTTTAATTTTACTGTTTAACCAGTTTCTTTATGCCAACTATGAAGACTAGGACTAAGTACATTCTGTACTGGAAAGACCCACAATAATGATACTGTACACTGACTATAATTATTATACTTTATCACCCTGAACATTGGCCTACATGCTGATTCAAAGCCTCTTCACACACACAGTATTATAGGAGCTTTTATTTGATTTAACCTGTATTAATTGTTATTAGAAACATCCCACTTTGAATGTACTGAGTGGTAAAACATACCAGAGTCTGCTTTAAAAATGTAATTTGTGTATAAATCATAAATCCAGGCTGTTAAAGACCTCAGTGTCATCACTGCCAGCTGCAGTGTGGGCATAGACTGTTACTGACGGCTCAGAACGTCACTAATTATTATTATTGAGAATATGATTCATGTTAAACAGTTGCCTGCTCTCCCAAAGCTCAAGTGCCTCTAAAGTCACCTAAGGATGTACACTGTTAACGTGTCCTTTGTCTTCTGTCCTGAAGTGCACACAGTCAAAGGACGAATTCAAGTTAGAGGATCTGAAGAAACTGGAAGCCAGTAAGTGCATGACTGGGAATCAAGAGCTGCTTTGTTAATCCTCTTGCCTTCCCTGGATATTCTGACCATTTCTCTTACACTCGACTTTCTCCATTTGTCAACAGTAATTAAAAATATACTGACCTATAACAAAGAGTTTCCTTTTGATGTCCAGCCGGTGCCCTTAAGGTAAATATCCATCACTTTTTTTGCTATTTTGTGTATTTTACAGTATAATTTCCCTTTGTGCTTGAGCCCAAACTGTAGAACCGTAACTGTTATTTTTATTATTGCTTTTTTCTTAATAATTTTTATTGTTTAGTCTATAAAACTATTGTTTAAAATGTCCATCACAAGTACTGTACCCAGAGTCAAAGCTGATCTCATCATAGTGTTTATTTTGATGGAGCAGCAGTCTATAACATAATCTGTAAGCTCTACTTCTGTGCTGTATTCTCACCATCAGAGCTCAGAAACACCCAAAAGAGTCAGATCAGTCATTTTATTGATTGCAAGATTATTATGAGATAAAAAGACTTTTAAAAATTATCTCTATTACTCAAAATTATATTTACTTTTTAACTTTTCTCCCTTTTTTTTTTCTTGTTTCTCTTATGTAACCGGATTATTTTACCCCTTTGGGCCACTATAGGTGCTTCAAATAATAAGAAATGTTATGATTAGTTAGAAAAAAATCACTGGTTGGTGCAAATAGACATGGTTTTGTTTTTAGTGCTCACAAGCTGAAAAGTTTGGGAACCTCTGTTCTACGTCTCTCTGCTGCCATCGTGCGCTTGTTTTCTCACAGGGATATTTAAAGTTTGATCTGATCTCCTCTGTAGACCAAGTGCTCAAACTTTGTGTCTCTCTCTGTCAGGAAAATCCTTGCTCCAGGCGAAGAGGAGAACCTGGAGCTGGAGGAGGAGGAGGATGCGGCAGCAGGAGCAGGTTCAGCAGAGGCTTTCCCCCCTCGAGCCCCCGGTACTGTCGCCTCGCCAGTAACAGCTTACCAAACGCATCCGCTGTTTGGGATGTTTGCCTGGTTGTGTCATTTTGTCCCGTTTTTTGAGGGCTGTTTGACTGTGTGTCTCCTTGTTCCTTCTGTCGGTGCTGTGCATGGCTTCGCCGCTCATTCCTGCCTGCTTCACTTGCAGCTTCGCAAGGTACTGTACGGCTTTGATGAGGAACGGCATCTGAATTTGTTCTCTGCTGCATGACAGACGTGTTTTTTATTACAGCCTGACAGTGGAAACACACAGTTTGTTGCTGAATTGACAAAGAAAAACGTGAATGTAGAGCTTGCCTATTAATTTTAAAATCAAATGCTTCTTTTTGTCTGTATGGTAAAGGTTCGTAGGTTTAGATCCCTAAAGTAAGTTTTTTTTTAAGCTTAACAGCTATTTCAGTAGCTGTACCTACATTCAAACAGCAATTTTTAAGGTCAGTATTATCAAACATTCAAGCTCAAACTATTATTTTATTAGGGCTCAACCACCACAGCTTCATTGGGGATTTGACACTGCACCAGCGCCTCAAAGACTCATGGGTGCTGTAGCTATTAAATTCTAACAAAATTAAACAGTCGTTTCATCTTGGTTCCAAAACCAAGATGCTCAAAATGTACAGCTGAGCACAGCAGAAGATTCCAATTTAGATTAAAGCTGCTCTAATCAATATTTTTATATTAACAATGGATCAAATAACTACATGTATTGTAAAAAGGAGTCACTCATAGTTACAAACAAACGCTTGATTATCACCAAACTCTGCAGTTCCCCTCATCTCTGCAGAACATTTTAGCGTCTTTCAGCTCATTGTTTTGGTTTCACAACTTTAGTCCGACACTAAACAGCTGAAGTTAGCAACTAATATGCAGTAAGACCTAAAAGCTAATGGAACAGATGCTAACCAGGGAGTGTAGTGTTTAATTATTAATATTTAAATGGTGACTTAACACTTAAGCCTGTCATCAAATGATTAAACGCATGCAGCTAACAACATTGTTGGTTATCGGTTACTCCTTAGTCCCAGGTGATGTCACCATCTGTTGTTATGGTAACTGTTAACACCTGTAACCTTTGTCCTTCACAGGTACCTTGTTGCCACGGTTACCTTCTGAGCCAGGGATGACCCTACTTACAATAAAGATTGAAAAAATTGGCTTGAAGGATGCCGGCCAGTGCATCGATCCTTACATGACCATTAGTGTGAAAGGTACTGACGCCGTAGTGACCCTGCACATGTGGAATATGTGATGTCTGTAGGCAGCTTCAGTTTGGTGAAGTGGTGAGGATCTCCACAGCTGCTGGTCTCAGATTACAGCCACACCCTTTGTCTCTGCTGTGGTGCTTCCTCTTCTCTCTCACCATCTTTCAGATATAGTCTACTTCAGAGTTGTGGACTGTCTGTGTTTTTTTTGGTTTTTTTTTAATATTGAAAATCTTCAAAAAGAAGAAACAAAACCCAAACCTCTTTACAAAGCTTCTTATGCCTGTGTAAAATGCCTTTATGCGAACAGAGTGTCCTCTGTCTCTGTCCCTGCAGATTTAAACGGTGTAGACCTGAACCCAGTGCAGGACACCCCTGTGGCCACCAGGAAGGAGGACACCTACATTCATTTCAGTGTGGACGTAGAGATCCAGAGACATGTGGAGAAATTACCAAAAGGTAATTCCCAGGTTCAGTGCGTGTCTAATGGTTTCGGCAAATATATGAATTGCTTATTTCTTAGGGAATTAGCATCACTAAAGAACGATATCCACTAAGGTGGGTCCTGCATGATTATCTAATGGTGTGGCCCTGTCCTCTAGAGCCCCCAGTGTCATAATCTAGTTTTAAGGGCTTATGTTGTGCTCAAATGGTGCATATTCCAAAACAAGTCTGGTGTGTACACTGTAGCTAATGGGAGCGTGGAGAGGACAGGGGATTTATACAAAGCACAGAGGGCAACAGGTGGGAGGTGACGGGACAGCAAGGATCCCCAACCACATGCTTTTTGCCCAGGGCTGTCTACCAGATCAGTCCAGCCACATATTATAAGTATAGCAGTGTAATTACACTGAATTATTCTTACTAAGATCTCACAATTCCTCTCATCATTTAATGTTTGAAAGATTTTTTGAGATGCAGTTTCATAGAAAGTTTTGTTCTAAAAAGGAAAACGGGCTGGAAAGTGAATGAATCCTATGTCAGTCGTTCTGTATTGTCCTGTAATATTCGTACAGTTTAAATCAGCGCTGTAACTCTTTCCAGGAGCAGCTATCTTCTTTGAATTCAAGCACTACAAACCCAAAAAGAGGTTTACCAGCACAAAATGTTTTGCCTTCATGGAAATGGACGAGATCAAACCGGGGCCCATCGTAATCGAACTGTGAGTCAACTAATGCATGTTTTTTTTGTTTTTTTTTTTTTTTCTTAATATAAAAAATTTCATAGGAGTCTTTCATGTGTGTTGGATCACGAAGCAGATCCTGTACCCTCTTGAATTTCAGGTACAAGAAGCCCACAGACTTCAAGAGGAAGAAATTGCAGCTTCTAACAAAGAAACCACTTTATCTCCATCTTCATCAGACACTACACAAGGACAGCTAAGTCAGAGCACGCCTTCAACTTTGCACCTCCTCTTAGTCTCTTACATCCACATCCAGCAAAATGTGGTGTTCCACCTCCTCACATCTAGCAATACTAAACCAAGGTCTCTGCCACCCCCCCCACCACCACCACCCCCCTCGAGTTTTCCAGAGTATATGAAGAAAGTAAAGGGAACTGAGCCAAACATTAATCACATTAGCTCAAACCACCATATTGGTTTTTCCTTTTTTTATTCGAAATATGAAATACATATGCCATCTGTTGCAGGGAAGCCTTCTCTGAAATGGTGTTTTGACTACCTGGGTTTTCATATGACAGGTGATGGTATGAAACGATTAAACCACCTCATCTCTAGTCTTCCTTAGTGCACTGATTTCAGGAAATGGGACACAATGTGAGTCATTGCAGGTGCTTAATTTGAGTTTAATACTTTATAGAGTTGTTGGACGTTGAACCTTGGACTGAAGTGAAATTCAGATAAACACTAAAAGCAACAATAGTTGCCAAAAAATATGGTATTGTTTGGGAAAGTCAAAGCAGAGTTTGCGATGCCATTCCCTGAATGAGTAACATTTAAACGCTTTGTTTACTTCATCAAGACACCAAAAGTGCATTCTACGATAGTCCATGATGGTTTATGGAGTCTCGAGTGTGCTAAAATTATATTCAAATAATAAATCATTACATTTAAAGACACTATTACAAAAAAAGTTAATTAAATGAGTATTTAAGTTGCATTACAAGAAAAGGTAAATGATAATAAAAAGATTATTAAATTCATAAATTATAACTAACTAAATAACTAAATTGTATTTACTCTCACTTAAATGATTACTATTTGAACTGTAAAATGGAATCACCAAACTACTTTTAAAAAGGTTATTAAATGATACTTTCCTCTGTCTGCATATCATATTCCATGTCACAGTTTCCATTTTGTGCTTTCTTTAATATTAACCAACATAAACAGATTTTTTTTTGTGTGTGGGCAGTGGATATAGGTAGTAAACACAATATCGATATATTATCACCTCTCAAGTTGATATGGAAATTTTGTTAGCAAAAATGTCTTTATTTACACATCCAGCAAAATGCAGAGCAACATTATCATTCATGTGTCGTGCTTCTGGCCTAATGATAAATGTAAGTCCAATATTCACACTCTGCTTTGGTCTCCACCAGTGAGAGAGACTGCAGGGCTCTTTAATGTGCTCCACTATTTCCACCAGCTTGTCGCTAACTGTGTCCGTCTGCTGTTTGGTTTTGAGCAGGTAGTTTACAAAGGATTTTTAGTGCTGACACAGCTCCTGACGTGACTAGAAACAAGTTGATGAGAGTGAACTGAAACAGTAAAGTTGCGGGCTGTAAAATCAGAAAAATGTGTTGAAAGACACTAAAGGACACCTTTGACACCAAATGTAGTCATTTGACTCCCTGTTGATATGTAGTAAGTACGTTGATTAATGCAGCTTTAATTTAAAGCAGCAGATGCCCTAATTGTTATATGTTGGCAGGAGTCGTCTTTAAATTAAAGCACAAAAATAGAAATGAATGAAAATTAAACAAACAAAAAAACACGTCTGCAAGTGGTGGCACGCTCCAGACTCCATAATGGTTTAGTGTTAAGTCACAGATGGTATTGGATTCAGCAGTGGCATTCATAATGTTACATGGTGCAATTATACACTAAATATAAATAAGGTGTCTTTGACCAGAAGCCTCTACATTCAGCTCAATCAGTTGTTATTTTTCGTTTTTGAAAGTTGTGTTGGTCTTTCTCAAATTTTCTTCCAAATTTGGATTTAAATGTCAGATTTTCACACTCTGAATAATTGTCTCGGTCCAGAATGAATGAGATTACGACCCAGTAGCAGTTCAATTAAATTCTGACAGTTGCTATGTCAGTGTTCATGCTTCAGTACGTATTGAATTTATGTTAAAATACTGTTGCATAAAGTTTTATAAATGCATAAAGTTTAAAATAGGTGCAGCATGGTGTGCATGCTGTAGATGTGTATTCTGTATACAGTGTGAGTCTTTTGTTGAGGCTCAGATGTTTAACACCAACTTTTTTCTAAGCAGTTTTTTGATGGATCACAGATGTTTATCACCTGCCAGGAAGTGGTTTTTGACTGTGTTACTTTGCAGATGAAATGTTTTATGTATACAGTTATATTTGAATGAAATTCTTACATGAAAATGTGTTTGGAGGATGCATCCTTAATGGCAGTCAAAAGACAGATTTGTGCTCTTGGACTGACTTTTGAAGGATTGTTTTTCTATTCAGTTGTTACTAAGAAAAGCCCACCACTCTTATTTTGAAATTTAACATCACCTTGTTATAAAGGGCTTTTTCAAAAATGAAGTTGCATGTAACTTTATGTTTCCATTCTGACTCTGCAGATGTTCTTATTCACTAAAACATCTACATTGTAATATTTGATTTTAGATTTTATTTTTGTAATGTCTCAATATTCAGGACTGTAAATTAACTGTAAGATACACTAACTGATGAATATACAATTCACTGTATATATGTATGAAGTGCTACAATGTGGTAGGACTGAGAACTGATGAGTGTTTTAGTTTTGTTGACAGATTAAGGGGAATTGTATCAAACATTTACAATGCTTTTAATTTCTAATAAACTACAAATATGGCAGTTTGTTGGAGGATTTCAGCTAAAGCCCCTAAATACTTCTGTCTCATTATATTGTTGCTCTATTAAGGACTGATTAATTAACACCCACATTAACATGTAAATATGCATTCAAGGCTTTAGACAGTCCTTTAAAAACAGCTATGAATTTTGTTTTTCATGCTCTCCAAGTTACTGTATTCCTTTCTCAAAAGACAATATTTTTACTTAAACATAAATGCACGCAAGGGATGAGCCAAGACGACAAGGTCATCTGCCATTGTTGTTTTACAACATTTTCATAAATTCCAATGCTGTTTGCGTTCTTCCTTAACCAAACACTGCTTATACAACATAGGAAATAATACCATAAAATAAAATCATAGATAAAAACACCAAAATGTAGTTCTATGATGTTTTTATTTTATGGGCATTTGTTTCCTATGGTCTGTATTCAACATTTAATTTTCATGATTTTATGAATGAATAAATTGAACCTTGAATATTAGGTAGGTTCTGAAATGCCCATCTCACAGATGTCTACCTGCACCTCAGCACAGTGGAGATAAATGGAATTTATTCTGTGGTGCTCACAGGATTTTAATTATTTAGCAGCAGCTTCTCTTTCCAAAATCAGTGTCTATTATTCAAGATAATTCAGACCACACAATATAGTTTACAAAAACTTTTTGAGACATTGCAAAGTAAAGATTATTTAGTAGACAGTGATTCAGCAGAGATGTTGCTGTTCAGTGTCTCAAACGTCATTTTCAAAGTTCTGTGAGCTCCATAAATTAAATTCTGTTCGCTTCCACTGTGCTACAGTGCAAGCAGAAAATCTCTGACAAGTTATCTCAAAACATGGACAAACTAAACAAAAACTACCTGCGTAGCCAGATGCGACTAATGACGGGCAAGTAAAATGCAGGGTGAACAGACACCTTAAGCTTCTTTAGTGCATTTTCATTTGGAATTTGGGAAAACTCAGCACCAGACATTTGAAACACCACACTTTACACTGCCAATAGTCCTGAGGCAGAGTGTCCTAATGAAACAGATGTAATGGATGTGTTCTTGCCTTTTGAGAAGACGAGGAGAGCTGAATCTTGTTGAGTTGAGGCAACATTTTGATCTGTTTCGGACATACTTTGTTTACATTATACAAAAAATGCGAAAGTACAGACATGAATTGTGAGGCAGCGAAACGTTCAAGCTGTGTCTCTGCCAACTCAAACAGGCACATTAAGCAGAAGAAACGAAATATGATACATGCAGTGTTTGGGTAAAAAAGCACGACAACACCAACAGTCCTGGAATGAGTGCTTCATCTCAGTAACAGCACAGATGTATGCCTTATTTTTTTTTCTCAAATGAAGACCATAACACATGTTGCAAAGTATCTAGAGTTTGTGTCAGACACATCCTCTGTAAGTGAACTGTAACCAACACTGTAACATAACACCGACAGCTTTTACATTCTTTATTATTAAAAGTTCTACCAACATAGTAAAATAAGTTATACATCTGGCCATCAAATTACACATTTGCTTTAAAGTTCGCTCTAAAGCAACAGCTTTGGGAAAATTATGGTATTCTTGAAACGCTAGAAGCTAAATTCTCTCCTTTTTCTCCTTTTTTTTAAAATAATTTCCACAGGAAATGACATTAAAAAAATTTGCCCCTTAAAAATCACTGCTATATGTATTTTTCTTTTAGAAGATCAACACAAAAAGAAAATTGTCTGGCATATTGTTATTGCACAATAAGCTGCTTAGAAAAGTGGTAACCCTTTCAACATATATCGATTTCAGACACATAATTATTGATGGTTTAATTGAAGGACCATGTTTTTTTTAATAAACATCATTGCAGTTTTTTTTTAATTTTATTTTATAACTGAAAAATGAAAATAATCATGACCTATGTTTGGACTGGGTCTGGTTTGTTAATGTGATGGTTTGGGGAAACAGGGTGTTCAAGTCCTCTGCTGTAGCTGGTGGCATTTTTAAGGCTTGACCATTGCTGGCCTCGCTGAGTCCTGAGGGGCCTCCTGCTTCACATGCAGATCCTGCCCGGGGCCGCTGCGAGCTCCCGCTGAGTTGTGGAGGGCATTGGGTGGAGCCTGACCATAAGCATCTCCAGGATGTGCAGGATGGGGCGGGATGCCTGGGGGCAGGTCCATTGGTGGGATTGTGTGGTCACGTGGTCCTGGGAAGCGCATGTCAGGAGGGACGGGTGGACGTGGTCCAAGAGGCCCACGGACACCTTAACAGGACAAATGAGGGGGGGAAGTGTTAGAGAAAACATACAGTGGCTGAAAATGATCAAATGAGTCGTTCCTTATAGGGCATTTATGAGCTCAGTACGTGTGGGTCTATTTCCAGGAAATAGCCACAGCCTTGCACTCTAAAGCAAAAGCTTTTGTATTATTCCACTTTCTTGACTTTTAAATATTACCAAACTATCTGCTAATGTTTGAAATGGAAGGATTATGACCTTAAATAATATATACACACTAAAGTACTGTGTGACATGTAACTTTTGTCTACAATTTCTTATTTCTACTACTGTCATGATACAAAATACATATTTGTCGGTATATTTTTGTTTATAAGCCAAATCAATGATGATGTGCAAAAAAGAATAAGCTGAACATACCGTGTGGTGGAGGCATCGGTCCAAAGTGATGAGGTGGAGGGGGACGGAAATGTGGTGGTGGTGGACCCCGGGGATCATGACCAGGGCCCGGCCTGGCGTGGAACGCATGTCCGTTGGTGGGTCGAGGTCCAAACTCTCCCCCCACAGGTCCAGGCAGAGGCATACCTGGGTGTCCGTTAGCTGGCAGTGGAGGCCCGTGAAGAGGAGGAGGTATGTTTGGAGGAGGGGGACCAGGTGGCAGGTGGTAGGGGCCGGGTCGTGGGGGTCTGTAAGGTCCA
This sequence comes from Trachinotus anak, assembly GCF_046630095.1. Taxonomy (NCBI): domain Eukaryota; kingdom Metazoa; phylum Chordata; class Actinopteri; order Carangiformes; family Carangidae; genus Trachinotus; species Trachinotus anak. The sequence continues at coordinate 1,081,937 of NW_027273882.1, read as the reverse complement.
GGTGGTGGCAGACGGCCGTGGGGTCCAGGAGGGAGGAGCGGGTCATGTGGCCCAGGGCCAGGTGGAGGTCCTTGGACCATGGGGCCAGGTGAGTCTCTGATTGGAGATGCTAGGAAGGATCCAGGTCCCTGACAAAGTACAGGTAAAGGCAGGAAATCAGCAAATAAAATGTGCTGTGCAGTCACAAGAATTTTCCTGTGAGTGAGCACAGATGAGTGAGCACTAAAAGTTTAGTCATGCAGTGAGGAGATCCACAAACCACACAAGTTACTTCAGTTTACTCCCAACATTAAGCGCATTTAGCCAGGCTCAATCACAAGACCAGTAACCACACACCATGATTCTTTGGATGAAAAATAAACCCACTGTCACAAATATTTCACCTCTGACACACATACTTTGCGACTTTCGCAGACCCATATATTTCCCAAGACACATTTAACTGAAGTTCAGTCCTGGTGAAAAGAATCACAGTTTTTTTTTTTCAATGCTGTGAGAACAGGTGAAACCACACACTCAGCCAAAAAGTCAGTCCCAGTGAAGCAAAATGCCTTAAATCTCTTCCCAAATCCAAATCCGGCTTTAGGGGAAGAGGGAGTGGAGTGCTTGCCTCAAACCTCATACCTCACACCTGCACTGGACAGCCTCTATACTCACTGCCTCTGGACTCTCTGTGGAGGCTTCAGCCTCAGTTTCTGCTTTAATCTGTGGATCTACTTCCTGTGTCTGTTTTAGAGCAAGGACATACACAATGGACATGTAGGTAGGAGATCTACTGCTACAGAAGGAAGGTGGGAGGATACCGTATAAATATGAGTCTGATCTTATTAGAAAATGACTTACAGATGCATCCATGTTGGCAGGTGATGAGCTGCGGGGGCCCATCATATCTGAAAGAGGGCAAAAAATCAGCAGCGTTAAAAGCAAATTAAAAGATATGGTGAAGCTTTTAAGATTAAGACACCACAGGAGACATACCCATCCCAGGAATGTGTTTGTTTTCAGAGAAACGGCCATGAGGATCCGATGGAGGTCGAGGACCTGAGAGGAGACGAAAACAAGAGGCAATGAAGAATGAAAACACTCAGGATTCTATCTATAGCACGTTTCCATGGAAGACACAGTTGAAAGAAAAAGAAAGAAGAAAAAGCATGGTGAGAGCAAAGACTGGTCATCTGTATTCCATGAAGAAGATGGTAAGAGGAACAGAGCATTTTGGATGAGTTTAAAGCCCCTGAAAACGTGGTTTCAAATTTATTTCTTGACTGATAAACAAAATCAGCTTATCTGCGTTATCATGACTGTTTAGGTGTAGGACCCCTGTTACTCATAGTAAGAAGCTGATTGAGAAAATGTTTTCAGGGCCTTTGAAGATGCAAAAGGTGAATTTCATTTCAACAGCAAAACAAGAATAATCTTCCTCAAAAGGAAACTTCTGAACAGCTCAACTAAAAACACGCTGGGAAGAAAGAAAAGGAAGAACTGAAGGTGAAAGAGCTGAAAGGAATAAAGTCAGGAGTGAAAACAAGAAAGATTAGAGGGGTAGAGGTCGTAGCAGAGGGATGATGTCCAACCGTGGTGAAAATTAAAGAGGGTGAAGTAATCCACAGGGACTCACCATACTGGTCAATTCTTCGCCCCACAGGGGCAGAGGGAGGGCGCCTGGGACCCTCTATCATTATTGGAGGGGATGGTGCACCCCCACTCACAGGAGAGGGCCCATATGAATCACCTGTTATGATCAAACCATCCATTTACTAAAGGAAAAGAAGCAGCTAGCAAAACATCACATCACCGGTGCAATGAAGAGGTCCTCATGTCAGACTCTCACAGTCAGGGAGAGTGAAATGACAAATATGCAACCACAATAAATCCAGTAACTTGAATCCATTTCTCATTTAGTAAAAATAAAATACAAGAAAAGAAGAACTGCAGAATTTTATTAGCAGACAGCATCACGTCGCCCGAAGCTCTGCAGGATGGGAACTGTCCATACAAGAACTCAGCAGGCATGAGTGTGGGGGTTGTTTACCTTGGCGAGGGCCTGCAGGTTGTCCAGAGTTGGGTCTGAAGAGAGGAGCACGGCGCTCATTCAGTTGTGAGGTTAGTACAGCCAGCCTGGGAAGAGGTGAAGAAACAAACAACTCACGGTTATTGGAAATATCTCTGAGCTGTAACAGGCAAGGCTGCAACTAACTATTATTTCTGTTACTGATTAATCTGATGATAATAGTCTCAATTGTTGGTTTGTCTTTTGAAATGAGAAAAGTGAAAAATGCTCATAACATTTTTCAACAGGCCATTATCAAAAGGTGGCTTTATCAAAAAAGCAATTCAGTTTCCAATTAAATAAAACAGAGAAACATAAGAAATTCTTCCATTTAAGAAGCTGTAGCCTGTGAATGTTTTGTTTTCCATTGCAAATTAAACTTCATGTCAGTTGATCTGTAAAACAACAAAAACAACAAAAGCTCCAATACTTACTTTTCACGAAGCTTCGATGATTCCAACTTCTCTTGATTCAGAGCTCTCTCTGCATTACGAGCATTCACCTGCAGGCAAAACAGAGAAACGAATAAGCTACTTCAATCATGTCTCAGCTTATTATTAATCTTAATCAGGCTTTAACATTCATGTGTAGTATTTTTAATGTGTGAATACTGTGCCAGTCAGTGCAACATACCCAGTTTGAGTGAGTTTTGTTTTCCTGTTCTTTTATCTAAAAAGGAAAGAAAGAAAAAAAGACAATCAGTCAGTTCACGTCCTGTAAGATTTTTCTCTTTACTTGCTCATTTTAGACTTAATAAAGATAAAAAGAGTCTACCTGCTCTTTGTAGACTTCCTCAGTCTTCTTCATCTGCTCCTCCATTTCATTAATACGTTGCCTTAAGACTTTAACCTGCTCCTCTGCCTCCACAGCTTTTCCTCCCACCTCAGACAGCAGATTCTCTTTGCTGCGTCGCTCCAGCTCCTCCTTCGTTAATCTCCTGTGAAGCCACAGAAACAAGCTCACATGGCTCATAAACATTTTTTTCCAATTTAAAAAAGACATGCGCTTTTATTCATGTGATGTTTGAATGGGTTTGGTTGAAACTGCATAATTTATTCTTCACATCGTCATCATTATATTGAAATGACAGCAAAAATACTTCCTGTTGCAATGTTTATATCACAAAATTTCTAACACTGGAAATCATAAAAACTCTTGTGAACTCATTTGAAGCCTGACAGACCTGCAGGAGAAATGTGACAACATCTTGTTGCCACATTTTTGAAACAGTTCTACTGAATGACTGCTGCAGGCTTCACTTACTGCTGTAGAGCATTTTCCTTCTGTTGGTACATTTCAACCATGATCTCATTTTTCTGCTGGAGGATCTTGAACTGGTTTTCAACATGGCTCTTCTCGCTTTTTAGGGTTGCAATCGAATGTTCCAGCTCCTGGTGTTGTTCTGTTACAATATACAACAACAGGTTCAGTGAGAGGCAGGGAGTCAGATTCAAAAGTTACACATTTATGCCTTTTTTTGGCAAAAAAACATTTGTTTCAAAAAGAAACACAGTCAACACACCTTCCAGGGCCTTTCTGGTCTTTTCTTCATTCAGTAGTTTAGTCATGAAGCGATCTCGCTCTTCTTCAACTACTGTCAGAGTAGTCTGGACCTGGGAATAAATCATGTAAAGGACAACTTAAAAAAAACTGCGTAACACTTTGAAACAGTAGTAATAACATTTGTTTGCAAGGTATGAACTTTTAATCATTATGTTGACATTTTACCCGGGAAACATCCATCATCTGTTTGATCCTGTTCTTTATGGCTGTCTTCTTATCTGTACAAGACACAGGAAGACCATCACACACTTGGTTTTCTAAACACAGTCTTCAATTGTGGACTTCAAAGACAACTGAATCTATTTGCAAGTGAATTAGTCTTTTTCCTAAACTAGTGTCAGAGTTGGACTTACCAGGTGCTATTTCACCATTGGCTAAAACTTTGGGGTCACCTTTTTGTAGATCGCAAGCGTCCAAATCTGCCAGAAGTTCAGACAGCACCTGCCAGGAAACATTTTTGTGTGGAGTCAGCCAATAATGTGATGGGAGATAAGGACTAAAATGTACCAAGAAAAACTATAACAGTAGCAAAAAAAAATCTAAAAGAATCAGACTGACCTCCACGTTGTGATCTTTGAGCACCACAGAGTCCTCCAGCTCTTTCTGGGACTTTTGATAACTTTTAATCTGCTCGCTCAGGTCCTTGTGTTTGTCCTCCCAGCCTTTAATAGCAGCCTTAAGCTGTAAGAATGAACAAAATCTTGGTGTGCCTCAGGAAAATAGTTTGTGTCTATATTATCCAGTTTCTATTACATATAACATTTATCTGAGTCTGATTTCCTTTACAAATAAGAAACAGAATATTATTTATTTATATTAATATAAATAAATATAAAATTTAATTACTTACAATAAAACGTATATTTGTTTACAAAATCAGACTAACATATCAAATTAACAGGTCTCACTGATGGACAAAGTATTAAAAAACTCTGCAAGTGATCTCACCGTTTTGTTCTCTTCTTTTAGAGCTGTATAATCTTTCTCCAGACATTTGTGCTGAACATTTCGGGCATCTTCCCGAATCTTCGCTTCGTCCAGGAGAACAGTAGTCTGTGGAAAAAAACTGCTTATTAGACACAATGAAACCAAAAGCTTGTACGGATCCTGAAGAGTCTTGTAATGTGCAAAAGATTGTGCAAGAACTTGTACCTTTGCAAGGGCTTCCTGAATCTTTTTTCTGCTGAGCTGTAGCTTCTCATTTGACTTTCCCAATTTCTCAATCTATCAAAAGAGTCATTGAACAACAATGAACATCTCAGAAGACAGTGAAAGTAATAACAGGAGGGGAAAAAAGGTTTAACAATTACCCTGATTTCATATGCTGCAGAGTTTGTCCGCTCTTCTTCGAGTAGCTTTAAATATGTGTCCTTCTCCTCAGCCATCCGCTCATTTCGTGATTGGGCCTCTGAAACCTTACTCTGCAAAAAGGTAACAGAAACTTCACTGACAGTCGAGAGAGAGGCTACTTCACTTGCTGTCACAGCCATTTACAGATACAGCAGGTGCACTTCCTCATGAAATAAAAAAACTCAGCACGGGCAAATACAGAATAACAAAATCAAATCCTTAGTCCTTACCTCCAGATCTTGCATCCTTTTCATTGTGTTACTAACTGTTTCCTTTGACTGCTTTTGATTTTCTTTCAGTTGCTCAGTCTTTGAGGAGGAAAAAGAAAAAACTATTCAAAAGTTCCAGATAGAATAAATCATAGCTCATAGATAACTGATCACATTTTTCTTTTAGCTCACCTGCTTCTGAAGCTCAGACATCTTTGTTAGAGTGTCATTCTTTTCTTTTTTGAGCGCCTCAATTTGCTCTGTGAGCCTTTTTTCATCCACTTTTTCCATATAGGTGCAAAACAAAGCACATCATCAGTTTTACAGGTTTTACACATCTGCATTTTGTGCAAATAACGAGATAAAAACTTACCAAGATATTCTCTCTTCTTTACCTAAAAAGTTTTAGAAAAGCAATAAGTAAACTCAGTTTGATGTCTTATCAACACTGATTAAAATAATTGTCACAGCAGTATGACCATGTACATGTAGTGGTATAGTGTATCAATATTGTACAAGTTTTCCAGATGAGGAAAATATTAAAATAATGCCAAACCCAATCCATACATAGAGAAACCCAGGAGGAAAAAAAACTAATAAACCCCAATTTAAACCTAATTAAATCTAAGTTAATACAAATACTAGTAATATTTTTTTCTTCATTATTGTCAAAGCAAAAACACATAATTGGAAAACTGATGAGAGCAGCAATATCACAACACTTACTGCCAACACAGTCTTCCAGAAGAAAAGGGTGAAGGTCACTACTCCAACAAAGGCAGTGATGACAACCGCTTCCCATGGACAGCCATACAAGGTTTCCCCGGGTTTCCACTCTTCTGGCAGGAGTGAAATCATCTGAAGACACAGAACCACACAATGTTTAGGCAAAGAATCAGGAGGGATAAAAAGAGCTGGTTAAAAATAGTTGATGCAAAAACACTTAAATAATCAATGCACAGTTACAGGTCAAATAAATGAAAGGGTAGAAGAAACTCTTGTTAGCATTATTACCACGATTAAAATGTTAAATGAGATTGTGACAAGACTTTTGCTAATAGTATAATTTTCACTGTAATAATAAGAGACATCAGCAACTCAACAGACTAAAACTGACTTGTAATATTTACATGTACCCCAGACTTAGATACTGTGTAATCATTAACCAAAATCCTGATGAGTGATCCGTTACTCTGTTACCACTGAGAGGAAAGGTTACCAAGATATTAGAGCATCACCATGAAATAAACAACAATAAAACCAAGTACTACACACATAAAGCAATGTCCTTATGAGTGTTGGTTTATTAGCAATAAAATCAAGGGCAGCCCCAGGAGAACATAAAGGCAGAAATTGCAAAACAGCTCTTTCACAAGTTTCCTGCCACTACCAGAATCATTACAACACCACAAGAATTATTGAGAGTTTTATAAGGGATTGCCGTTACAGTGTTTCAGCAAGGCAGGAAACCAATTTCTGCACCTGCTACCTTCAAATTCAGACACCTACAGTTTACATTGAAAAGGCAGATGCAGTGTATTTTCCAGTTTATGTATTTAAAACTCATATTAATAGCCAAAGTGGACCATAATTTTACCAGTGGACCACTGGCGACAGTTTTCATGCCGTCCAGTCATGAGCTCTGTGTACTGCTCCAACCACAAAGAAACCTTTGAACTGAGCATGTGGCAGTTCAAACAGGAACAAACACACACTCTGTGGCTCTAATGATACACAGGGATTATAATAAATGAATACACTACATTGCCTGGAGGGATTAGCATCTTTAGCCTTTTCAGCCAGTTGCACTTCATAAGTATACCTCTTCAGTATGGCAATGCACAAAGGCAGGACTGTGACTCTATACTATTTTTGCAAGCATTCAAACTATAACCTACATAGAAAAAAAGATATAACAGGCCATTTTGGAAGCAGGAGAGCCTGTGTCAACAATCAAAGCGCATTTACAATGTAAGTCACAGTGTATCAGCCATATGCTCATTAACACGTCAGCAGGCCATGATAGCATGATAAATAGTTAACACGGGGGGTCAGACAAACTCAGTTTTTCACTTACACGTTGAAGCTCCTTTAGAAAAAACATGTAAACATGCTCCGGCTCCATTACAGGTCGGGTCAATGTAGCACTCTCCATGTCAGTGTTGGAAACAAAAACGGAACTAGCACAAGTAACGTTATGCTAGTTTGACAGATTATTAGCTAGCGTGCTAGCACATTAGCTACCCTCAAAGTGAACCACCGTTAAGCTAGCGTTAGCCGTTAAACCCCTGCGGTGTCTGACAAATTAAAAAAAACACGTCCTTACAAACACTGACAACGTTTGATAGTCGAGACAGGTGGTGGATATTATTTGGCAACAACAACCGGCTAATGGTAATTACAGATGAGTCGTCGAATCCCATTCACTGCCAAATAAAAAAAAAAAAACAACCAACAAGCAGGAGACGTTAGCGGAACTGAAGGCTTAATTGTAGATTACGGTGTCGAAACAAAACGATTAAAAAGCTAAATTAATTTGAAAGCACGGAATCTATCTTACTTCTACGTTTTATGATAATTATCTGCCTTTCCATGCCGAAATAAAGCCAGTTGGATGTGCTAGTAGCCAGCTCAGCACCGGCTGTGTTGAACTTCAGCCTACAGTCAACACGACAGGGGGAGGGGGCCGTGGGACGTTCAGGTGACATCGGAAATACGAAGTTTATCCGACAGGGATACTCAATTTGAAACCTCATACTTAAATTGTCATCCGTGCTCTGAATTGCTTGAAGGAATACGAGGCCAGTGAAATGAGGCTTGTAGTTCATTATTTTGTTTCATTACTGTACATTTCTTTTTAGAAAAATCGATACTTGTAAAACAGTGATTATTACACCACCAAATTAATTTCTGGAAATTGTCAAAGCATTCCATGATAAACAACTTTATAACATTGCACATCTTTGGTGGCTAGCAACTGATAGAAAGCAACTAAACAGGCTACATTTATTCATGTATCAAAAATAAAGAGTTGGATATCATAACACATACATTAGGGCTTTTATAGTCCTATCTTCCTCTAAAGAAACTCTGGAGCAACATTTAGTTTTTGTTAATTTTTTGTTAGCTAGTTAAGAACTAAGAACAGGCAGGCGCAGGCTGATCAAGTCGGTGATGTTAGACTAATGGCCTGCAGTAATGATGATTTAGTTTTGTTCAAAATCCCTATTCTATTGTTGTAGCTGTGAAATGACAAGGTGAGGAATGATGCAGAACAGCTTCTGCCATTAAGTAATTACTGCACAAACAGCATGTGATGTTATTTAATTATTCAGATTTTTTTTGCCAAATGATTTAATTTCCTCATGTTCTGTGGCCCTGTAGTAGTCCACTGCCTGGTAGTTGGGAACCACTAGTTTAGGTTATGGTTGAAGTCAAGGAGAATGAGAGTCAATGTTTACAAAAGTTAATAAGCATTCTCCTCCATTGTTGATTTAATGGATTGAAATGTTTCAAATATAACAAACACAACACAGGTAAGAAAAACTATTAAGCTGACAAAGCTAATGTATACATTGGAGAGTGTATACCATAGCTTACAATTCTTAGACTTACCACAGTGGTCCACTCTGCAGTTTTATTGTTGATGACAGAGAGGATGCAGCCCATGTAAACAATTCCAGTTGAGAATAATCCCACTTCTTCTTCATGAATTTCAGACACTCGTTCCAATGGGTCCAAAGATCCTGGAGAAACAAAAGTGACCTATTACTAAATGTATGTGTGTTGGACAAAAGTAAAATTCTCTTTTGAGTTTTGTCATCTCGTGCATTAGGAACAGTTAAATCCTGTGATTATGAAACAATTCTCCCAAATCAGGAGACATCATCTAGTGAAACTTAAACATAACACTTTAACATAATAAAACCTCAAACAGCTTAACGTGCAACTGATTTGCTGACCTCAGGAATAAACTTTTGAACCAAACTGTGTTACACTTTACAATAGCACAAGTCCAACATTGTCATCGTTATACCACAAACAGTGAGGAGTTTTGAACAGAAATGTCCAATTTGGAAAAAACAAATGATTTCTGTCATGCCAACTACATTACCAACCTGAGGGTGAGTTCTCCACCTCGACACCAAGGCCCATGTCTATAGGATTTTCCAGAGTGGCTTGAGGAACCTTCTGCATCTCATTCGATGCGCTGAATCCCGGCTGATTGTCTTTGTTTTTATTAAAGTGTCCACCATCCTCCTCCACGCTAACATCTGGTCCAGTGAGCACTTCTTCCACAACTATCTGCTCCTCTTCAGTCTCCACTGGCCTTTCCTCATGACCTGTTACTGTGAGGTTGTCTTCACTCTCAGTCTCAGGGCCACCGTCAGCCTTGTGTTCTTCAACAGTGTGAGGCATTTCTTCTGTAATATTCAATTCATGTTCAACTAGAGTGAAAAGATTGAAAAGCAGAACAGCAATAGGGTGTTACACAGGACAGCAGTTTTGCAAGTAGATTGTAAATATCCTGGTTACAAAAACCACTATTTCCACAATTTGTAGACAGAATTTATTTATTTTTTTCTAGAGTGAGAGGTGTGTCCTTGTTTACATTCACACATAATGATTACAGTGGCAGAAGGTGTGGTCTATTGCTTTGTCAGAAGCATGGCATTTGCCAAGACTGAGGTCTATGTGATTCTCCTTAAAGTGAAACGTTGAAATAGAAGGCGAGCAGTACTAGGACCTGAACAATCACCTGGAACCAAACTGTTTATAATGTAATCTGTAATTGGGCTGTACACCACATGATATCTAGGAATGTACTGATCTGACTTTATCATTATCACCTATTCAAATACCCCAACCCATAGGTATTTGCAAAAAAAACAGTCTTTCTCTAAAATTCAATATCAGTGTAGCTCACTGCATTGACCTCATCAGGGTGATGTTTATGTAGGTTAGCATGAAGCCAAAGAAGAATCTGGTGGCCCACCATAATTTCAGTAATGTAACAGAGCAGAAACACTGAATTTTGAAAAAGCATTTAATCCTGGATCGTCGTGTTTTTCCGAAACCTGATCCACTTGATAAGGTAGTATTACCCCAAGATCAATCTAGTGGATTGAGGTGGTTCATCAATGACACCTGCTAATAAAGATTTTCTACTCGGGAATTACAGACATATGAAAGAAAGGGGCCCCTCGGTGTGTAAATTAGGCTCTGTTCCGACTCTGTACTAAATTCTGTCTTGGGTGGTCCAATTACAAGCGCAGGTCAGACGTCAGGCAAAGCAACCCTGAGGATACAGTTGGATCAAATAGCTGAAGGTACATACTAGCTTCCAAACTAATAGTCCACATGTTCAACTTCGCAGAGTGCACAGAACTAGAAAACACAAATCAGTTGAGCACAGTTGTATAGATTATGTCAAACAAGTAGGACGAGATTACTTAAATCAAAAAGGACGAGGTGTCAAATAGCCAATGCAATCACCTTCTTTGGCCCAACACAAATGTCTATCTTGTCCCTCTGGCAGAGGCTGCAATTCAGTGTTGGCAAGGAAGTGAAATTCTATCACAAATGGTCACTGAGCACACTTTCAGCTGCCAGGTGTGAACTGCAATCCCTTTAACTGGATGGGGACACAGCCTGAATGTATCTGGAAACAAGACACTGGTCTGAACAGGGCCTGAATGGTCAGTTCAGGTTTATATCTGCTATGGCACAGTATCAAATTCATAAGTGATAGCTCATAAGCTGATTGACTATACCTGTCCATAAGCCTGCCTGTATATAAAACACCTGTCTGTGAAAGACCCATATTAGTCCTTACCTATACCCGATATTACATGAAAATAATGAGAACAGAACCTACCCTGGTTAATATGTGATGCTTCTCCTGTTGCTAAAGGCGTGCTGTCACTGGCTGTTGAGTACTTCTGACGTAGGCTGAATGCAAGCTCCTGGAAGTCATCCAGTATTTCAGTCTCCTCGTCCAAACTACTTGTGTCCATTTGGTGGTCATAATCCTGCTTTGTGTGACGGCTGTCCAGCATCTTCTCGATCTCATCCAAGATTGTGTTTTCAGAGGCTTCCAGGATGCCCTCGAGTGCATTTTCAATGTCTTGCATAGTGCCTTCTTGTGACAGACGGGCAGCCTGCAACTCCATGTCCAGATCAGAGAACATGGCCTCCACTATGAAGAGATTTTTGAGACCTAGGAGCCTTTGGATCCGCTGCATGTTTTCCTCTGTGAAGTGTTCTCGCAGCAGAGTCAGTCTCATCACGCTATCGCTGTATTCTGGCTCTAAAGTCGACGCAGTGGGTGGGGTTTCAGTTTCAAGTGAGGGTTTGTTATAGTCTGTGTTATCTGATTGAGAGAATAAAAGTGCATTTTCATCTTCGAGTAATTCCTCTCTCACCTCAACGTTTTCTTCTTCCAGCTCTGCATCTTTCTCATCTTCCCTCTCCTCTTTATGTGGCTCTGCATGAATCTCCAGTTCCTCAACAGATGAACCAGGTTGACTGATGTTCTCAAAATCTGTCTTTAAATGGTCATGGATCTCATCGGGCAAGCTTTGGCTTATTGTCTTTTCACCATCTTTGAGATCTAAATCCCTTGATTGCTTCTCTTCAGTGGACAGGTCTTGATGTTTTTCAGTTTCACTACTGACTAATTCTTGATCGGTTGCTGTCTTGTTTTCCTTTAACAAACTGTCTAAATCCTCTCTATGCTCCATTGCTATGCTACTGTCCTGTATATCTGCATTGACCTCTGACTCTTCCTCTTCTTTGTGCTGTGGTGGTTCATTTATTGAGAATGATTTTTTAGAAGCATCCTCTTGTGATATCAGATCCACTGATGTTGTACTTGCTTCTGTTTGTTGGTGTCCCGGCGGTGTATCATCTATGGGTTTTAACGTTTCATTCCAAGCTTCCTCGTGTCCGATGACTTCTCCATCACTCTCATCTTCACGATCAAACAAAAGTCTCTCAGAATCACTGAGTGTTTCTTTGTTATCTCTTTGTACAGAGCTGGAATCAGAAGGATCTTGAAGAGTGTGTTCTATGTTTTCTGGCTCTTTTGGAGATTCAGCCGTTAGTGGCTCTTCTACATCTTTTACTGCACGCTCAAAAATCGGAGGGGTTTTTGTAGCAGCTCCTACCTCCTCATCCTCATCATCATCTTCGTCTTCCTCTGAACTCAAATCCTGTGCTGTCTTCTCTCCTCCAGTGACAACTGAAAAAACGGCATCTCCAAATGATGTCCACATGTTCTTCTCCTCTTCAGCCTGTGGATGATCATCAAGTGTTGCCGGAGGAGCTTCCTGCTGTTTGAAGGAATCAGATGCTGGAGAGTTCACAGCTTCTTCAGAGAAAGACAGTAGCGGAGTTTTTTCTGTAACATCAATGTCGTCTTCAGGGCGATTTTCCTCATCTTTGCTTTCCTCCTCTTCGTAGGGTGTAACATTCTTGGTGATTTCGTCGTCGGTGGTGACAGCATCAAAAGTATTTCCAAGGGTAGTTTTCAACTCAGGGATTTGCACCCCTTCAGAAATCAAGACTGGTTCATTCTCTGAAGCAAATTCATCTTTGGATACAGATTCCACTTCAGATTTTGGGAGTGTATCTTTGGTTTCACTTCTCTCTGACTCAACAATTTCGACAGACGCTACTGTGTTTTTCAGCTCAATTTCTTCCGCTCTTTCAGTAACATTAGGTGCAGCTGCTGTATCAGACTCTACTACCTTTGTAGAGAGTGATTCAGTTGGCATGTCAAGCTCAGGTAAAGAGGCACTTTGATCATCTGGGACTTTATCAAGATCCTCTGAGTAATCTTGATACTCAGTTTGTTTTTCACTGTCACTGACTTCTTCTGGCTGTGGTTCTTTCTCAGTGTCCTCTGTTGCTTGTATTTGATCAGACATTCCCTTATTTTCACTGTCATTCTCCTCTGCTGAAGAGCCTAACAGTAAATCTACATCATAATTGTCAAACTTATCAAATCCAGTGTCAAAACAGACAAAATCTGTTTCCTGAAGAAAGACCAAAAAAAAAAAGAAAAAAAGAAATTACAAAAAAATATTCATGGGAATTTATAAATGGTACTATGATGATAGTTTGAAAGCTGAATTGTATTTTAGCCTGCATTTTTACACATCATATTAATTCAGTTAGTCAGCAAAATATTTTCATACCTCAGCTGGAACTTCAAGCTCTTTATCAGTATAAAGGTGGTTAACTGCAAGAAGATCCTTTGGGAAATAGCCAAATTGACTTCCAACCTATAGACAAAAAACAAGAGGATATGTTAAGGATTATAACTACATTGGCCAACCCAGATGTTGACTGAATAAGCACTTATACTTACACTTCCAGCCCAAAGGTCAGCCCTTCTACCTGCCAGTTTGTAGTATACATAGACAGTTTCTGATTTCTTAAATGACAGGAACCGACAATCTGGTCCTGAGAAATCTTTCACTGCTTTTCCTCGACACAGAAGCACTGAGAAAGCAAAACATCAAGCATTAGAAATGTTTCTAAAGGGTAAGCTCTGATAATATGCTACTTCTCACATGGTGCTTAATTCAGGATACCGACAGCTACTTTTCCAAGATGCATTCAGACAATATTGTAGGTTTTCAAGGTTTGTTGTTTAATATAATAGAAAATGAAAGAAAAATCAGCACATATTCACTTTTGCAATTCTTCCTTAAAATGACTTAACCAACTGATTGTTGAGCAAAATAATTTTCTGTCAATAGCGCAACTGTTTCAGCTCCACATTTCTGCATGCAACACAACAAGAGACTGAAACTGATGCCACTAAAGGCGAAGGCAGACTAGAAGAAAAGGTTTACTGCATTGTCTGCATGACAGGCCACTGCTGGCATTAAAACCAAAATCCCATGGTTTTAGTCCTGTCGTTAGACTTTTGATTTCCTCAAGTGTATCACTAATTAGAAACTGATCTGAACTGAACGACTTGAGCCTGGGCTGTGTTGCTTTGTTTTATGTGTTAATATGCCAAGCTTTTATTGTTTTATGACTCAACACTAAAGTTCCCCGATGCTATGACTCCACTGTGATCATTTTCTTATCATACAAAACAGGATTTTGGGTCCTGGTAAACACTAGTGACATTTTCAGGTGATTACAACGGTAACAGCCCCCTCAAGATCCACATATGTAGGATTAAATCTTACACAAACTGGAATGGAAAAACAACCTGTGCTTACAATAACAGTTTATTTGAATCCTGTCAGTTCGTCGTTTAATGATTTTGCTACGCTAGTAACAGTCTGTCAAGTATCGTTGTCAGCAAGATGAGATATATATATATATAATAAAAAAACAAAGCTAACGTGGCTAACAGTTCAGCTGGTACGGCTTGTCCATTGTTAGCTCACATTAACTATTGTTTGTCGAAGTGTTACGTGTAAATTCGCACAGCTTTTAGCCCAAGCCGGCCGGTGGCTAATTAGCTGCTAACGTTAGCCACCTAGCAAGGCAGGCCCAAGCTGCCAGGCAACCGGCCAACACAGGCTGCGTCCGGGCGAATAACCCTCTCAGGTTAACTACTAATATCAACATTGGCTCGCATTGATTTAAATGAGCTGCACACCGCTACACAGCATCACAACAACCGCAGCAGGCTATCCGGGTCGTGAATATCGACCAACAGCAGGTCAAGAGATAAGGCGCAGTTTATTGCTAGCTGGAGTCTCGGGATGGGGATGCATCCTTGAAAGTCCTCATGAGCGATAGTTACAAGGCAGAAAACTTACTGCTGCACTCCTGATCGGCGCATCTTTTAAAGTCGGAAAACCTTTTCTCCAAGGCTGCGGTTGAAATAAAATTGAATAAAAGTAATAAAAAGCCTTGTCGGTAAAAGTGTTTTGCTGCCATGCTGGCAGTTTTGTTGACGGTCTCGACTCGGCTGCTGGAGCATGAGCACTGGGCTGGAGGAGCCGACACGTCAGCACATCCAGATCCGGCTGGGTGTAGGCACGGGTAGGTTTTCACAGGATGTCGGGTCCAGATTAGGCTTCAGGTGAAAGTTGGAAACCACCTCAGATAGATGATGCGATAAAGGAAAGACTGCACAAGTATCCAGCCTCATCATTTAGTTTCAGCAAGGAACATTTGTATTATGATGTTGAATAAAAATATTTTAAGAGACTGAAAACCAGGTCTTTCTTATCATACATATTTTAATATTAACATGTGTTTGGTGCGTGATAATGCCCTGCACTCCTCCTCCCCAGATCACCTCCAGCTGAAAGACCCTTGTCAGCCAGGGAAATAGTTAATGACAAAAACTTAAAACTAAATATCCACCCTTTAGGGTTGTAAGGAATGACAAATGGGCATGTCGCCAAAAAAAAAAACAAAAAAAAACAAAAAAAAAACATAACCAGTGTCAAATATCACTACTCCAAATTAGGCAGTGTGAAAAAGAGAGATAACTGTCATATCATTAAATAGATAAAATGTTTGCACACAGTGTTGTTTCAAATTGTAACATAAGATAAACTTAACTGATCCCATAACTCAGGGCATATCACCTTCACGTTATTATCAGAAAAAAAAAAATCAATGTATACTGTATTTATAAACATCAACAAAAACAACAGGTTTTTATAAATACTACCATGGGAACTGACCTTGTATTGAAACTGGTTTGCCAACTGAGGTAAAAAAAAAAAAGAGGGTGTGTTCACTGAAGGTCCTGGTATATACTATATCAAATTCATTTTGCAGCATGACAACAACCACACACGTACAGTCAGAGTAGTAATATCTCCAGAGACAAGAGGAACAAGGAGTCATGCAGAAGCTGGTCTGGCCCGCACTATATCTCAACATCATGGAGTCAGTCTGGGATTACATGAGGGACACTAAGACAGCCTGAATCTAATGAAGGTCTGTGCATGGTCTCCGAGAAGCTTCCTCACTTTGTAATTTTGATAAAATAAATTGCCTTTTAAACCTCCTGCCTTCCACCAGCAAGTCCTGCCAGACCGATAAATGATTTATAAACATCATTTCAACCCTTGTCTCACTGTGGAATAATAGTGGAATAACATCTTAAAAATTAAACAAAATGTTTCCTCCTAATTCATTAATCAGAGCAAATTTTCTGTTTGTTAATTGTCACCTATGCAACACAAATGTAGAAACAACAGAGCACCTGTTTTATCCTTGTGACATAATCCAAAATTTATGAGGATTCTTGTATGATTAGCTAAACTCCAAATCCATATATAGACCTCTTCTCTTTCAAAAATACTTAGTTGGGAGTAATCCTGAGGAACAACCATACTAAATTACTAGTTAATATCATCATAACAAAAGTCTAAATACACAAATGTTTCTGTGCCAAATCCCTCACATTGTGGAATGCAATAAAAATGAATTTTCTTTATCTAACAAATTGATAAAAAAAGGTCAAAAGCCCCCGCTCTATAGACTTATGTCTGAATATAATTTATTCTAAGTTACTTTTATTAATTATTGTTTTAATGGCTCAAATTTCGTTGCTTGTATATTCCTGTTATGTTATGTTCTAAGGAGGTATTATTCTGTTTTGGTACCTTACCTGAAATGTACAGCATTGAGGTTATCACTGTACCTGTCACCAATGTGTTATAAATAAAGTTACTTAAAAAAACAAAACAAAAAAAAGTAGCAGCTCCGCCTTTTCCGGTTGCATCAACCAATAATCTGGTAGCTTTTCCCTCCACTTCCTCAGCCACCAAACAGAAATAGTTAGAAACGTTTGTTCACTAATCACATTTAGCATCGGCACAGGAGGTAGGAGACGAGTTTACTTTATAGCTTGCGTCTACTCTATAGTTTAAAATATCTCAGTCTGTCTATAAATATCTATAATAACTTTGTGGGCAGTTGTGTAAAACTGTTTTAGCTTCAAACTTAACTAACAAGCTAACATTAGCTTGTTAGTGTGACTCAAAAGTCAGCTAATTGTGGTCTGCCAATGCATGTTTCCTGTTAGACCTTCATTACAAAGCAGTTAGCCATAGCTAACTGTCAGTGCCAGGTCTGGATGCAGTGTTTCTTCAGACGAATGACGAGCTGCAGGTTTTCAGGTTTAGTGTGAGCAGTTCAAGGAAGTGTAGAGGCTGACTGATGCTGCATACACACTAGATGTTTGTTTTTCTCAGTGCGAGAAGTAAGACTCTGCAAGATGTTTGTGTCTTGTGAGCCTATGTGCTCCTTCAGACTTTCTCCGCAGCTACCTTCATGGTTTGTAAGTAAATACTTATTTTGTTCCTAGAAGCGCCCATTTGAGGGAGTGATAAAAGGCAGCTGTCTTACCTGAGTCTGACTGCTGTGCTGATCATGGATGACTTGGAAACAGAGCTGGGGCGTCTTGAAGATGTGGAGGATGACAGCGACTCTTCGGACAACAGCTCTGCAAAAGGACAGAAAAAACCCAAGCTCCCTTTGGTTAATCCCATGTGTGTAGGTGAGTTGTGCAGTATCCATACATATGCTGTTCTTTTTCAATGTAAACCTATAAGAGCTACACCGATAAACTGTCTGGGCTGATATATCAGCCATTATTAATGTATCGCAGATGTATTGGTATCACATACTGTATGATAGCTGCTGAAGAACAAATAATTCCATAACAGAAACATTTAAAGATAAAAACAATTCCACCAGTACATAGATTGTTACAACTTAATGCAACTTAGTCATAATTTTTAATAAAACAAATTTACAGGTTTCCATTTGCAAATATCGATATTAGTATTAATGCTCCAAAAAATCAAAATCCAGTGTCAGTCAGCCTATAGAACCTATAATGGATAATAATATGTATGGCACATGCATCCTGTTCATCAAATAATAACTTTGTTTTTTACCTGTAGAGACACCGTATGAATCTGGGTTTCATCAGAGTACCAGGATCTGTTTGGAGCGGATCAGAGAAGCCATGTTACATCATAGATGGCAAGAGGCAGCAGAATATATGGCATGTTACCCCCAAATGTTAGAAGATACAACTCAAGGCTCCAGACAGCAATATAAAGAGGTAGGTTTTTTCTGTAGCTTATTTTGTATCATATACCCAGTGATCAGCCCATACGGACATATATGACACAAAAAAACATACATCACTACACATAATTCTACATTCATTCCACCCGACAATGTGAATAAAACCTGTCCCAAACTGTAAAATCCCTGTTTCTGTTTCCAAAAACACAGCCTCATTATTTTATACTGATCCAGCCAAAATACATTTGCTGGGATTGCAGATGTTTTTACTAAAGAGTATCCAGTATGTATAAATAAAGTGTCATGTTATGTATACAGTACTGTATGAAAGTTTGATATACACATGTTGGATATTAACTCTCTTTGTAGCTTATTTGGAGACTCAGCATTGAGATCCTTCACCATCACCCCAACTCAAAGCTGGAAGACTACAACAACATCTATGAACGAATGAAACATTCAGGATTTAAGAATTACCTCACGGTACGTTAGCTAATCTGACTGCACAGTGCACAGTTTGTTGATTTCCTTATCACATTTGAGACAAATTGTTTTTTTTTGGCTCTCTAGATCAGTCTGGAACATGCCTTCCACCTGCTGCTCCATGGTCACATTGAAGAGGCAAAGCATCAGCTGTCTGTGGCGGAAAGCTGGAGGCATGGGAAGGAGTCAGCAGCTCAGCATCAGAAGACTAAACTGATCCAGGCTTACAGGAGCCTGCTGGATTATATCATCTGGTGCGACAAAAGGTTCACACACGCTAGGACTGGTAAGGCAATACATGAGTCCATGCCCCACAGCATTTATTATTTACTTGTCTCTGTTACATTGGCACGCTGCAAGCTCTTGTGTGATGTCATACTGCCACCTACAGGGCAGACCTAGTAACTGCAAAGCAAAATAGAGGAACTTAAGAGCTGTTATGTTGTGAAAAATGTGCGTGTGTGTGCTACTTAATGCCCTCTGATGTGATTTAGTGTTTTAAAAATGCTTCTTCTTAGTTGTTTCTAAGCAGACCTTTTTATATGACGCCTGTTTTCAGACTTCCCTGACTCTGGTGACAATCAAGAGATGCGTAACTACTTCAGACAGGCCTCTGTGAATATTAAGGAGATCTTAAAAAATCCTGGTGTCTGGGACCCCTTCATACTGAGTTATGTTGAGGTAAGCAAGCAGCCCCAACTGCCAGATTTCATTTTTACAATTTGCTGACATTTTGTAGACCAACTGGGTGAGTCAATGAATCGGGAAAATAATCAGTAAATTCAGCCCAAGAATGGACCTACTGTACATTTTGATATCACCAGTGTCAGTTTCATGCTCTTGTATTAAGAAAGAACATTTTTGTGCTCCATGTCTTCGAATGTTCCTGTCAGGCCGGCTGTTGTAAGGAACTATCCGGACTCACTGTACAACCTTTGTGTTATTCTGGCAGATGCTGGAGTTCTATGAGGATCACAAGGAGGCTCTGAGAGTCCTGAATGACTACGCCTATGACAACAGTTTTCCACCCAATCCCAATGCGCACGTCTATCTGTACCAGTACCTAAAGCGACATGATGCTTCAGAGAGGAAACTGATGAAAGTGTTGAAGGTGGATATTAAAAACACTGTAGCTAGTACAGTGTTGAAGTATTGCTTTGTTTTGTCATTAATGACACTTGAAATGGTATTTAAGAAGATAACTAGAGCGTCTTCATATATTTCTTTTTGTTACTTTTGGAGAGCGATTATGAAACTAATAATCCCCATGAAACTGCATATAGTTGAGATTTTAACTAGAACTTATCTGATTGTTATTAGATTCAAAGTAACGCACACAAACAACACACAGTTACTAATGCATCTTTAAAACTTCACCTTTTCATGCTGTAGATCCTCCAGGTGTTGGTCCCAAGCCACGAGTTGATGTTGGAGTACAGCTCTCTCCTGCTTCAGTCAGGTAAAAGCAGGCTTCAGTTAAATATCTGCCATTTGGCAAGTTCACAACCTTACCAGATAATTAATATGCACAACTCAAGTTAAACAAATTCATGTTAAGAAAAGTAAAACGTTTGCTAAGTCATGACTTTGTGTGTCCATAGTACTTCTCAGTTGTGACAACATGGAACAGGCCACATCAAGAGTTCATTTTATTGTCTAGTTTTTTAAATATATTGTCTGTTATTATAGACATTTCTTCCAGTAACCTTTTCCCTGTTCAATAGTATCCATCACTATTGTGTTTTTGTTTTTTTTTTTCTTCAAGAGAAAACAAGTGATCACCACAAAGCTTTAGGAGTCGTCCTGGAAATGCTGGACTTCGCCTGCTGGAGGAGCAACCTGGATGCGTGGAAGTGTTTAAAGGCCATTATTCAGAAACTACAGTTACAGTACGTAAAAAAAAAAAAAAAAAGTCTGGAAAAATTGGGAAATTTAATTTTTGATTACACTTTTAAACACATTGCAGTTTTTTTGAACAGAGAAGACTGGAGAACGGTTGTCCATGAAAAAATGGTTGGGAAAAAGGACTATTGGCCTGCGCTGCACTTCACAAGCTTCCACGCCAGTAAAGACTCTGAGGAGAACCCAGAGCTGATGGAGGTGAAGGCGTCACTGACAAAAGTCCTTTGCCCTGGTAAGTCAGTGCACGTTTTTATACAATCACTCGTGGAGGTACTTTCATCAGATGTGAAACGATTAGTCAATAAATCAATTAGTAGAGTCAAAAAAACAATAGTGCAGGAAACTGCATTTTAGGTCGGGATGGAGGTTGGCATTCCACTGTGTAAATAGAAACTAATTTAAATGACAATATTTTGGAAGATTTACTTTTTATTTACAGCTAAGTTTTTTAATTCCCTGGAGCTTGCATGGAAATAGTAGCCAATATTTTACCAATGACATGTGGCCCATAATTCAGAAGAAATTAGTGTATTTATTTTTCATAAGAGCAGACAATAATCCTGTGTTGTGTGAAAGAGATGAGATCCATCCCAGTGCTGACAGGGTTTTCTTGCTTCTGTGGCACCGTTTTTTTTTATGAACTGGAACAGTCTGAAAACAGCTGAGAACATAAATGAAACTTTGCTTTACAGTTCACTGATGTCTTTCTTCTTGCAGATCTGACTCTTAAATACACTGCTGCAGGGGAAACCAGTGAAGAGTGGACTTGAGAGAATGTCAAACTGTCTCTTCAAGATTCAGAATCAAGAACGGGGCTGCGATGCTGAGACTGAAAAACCCCGACAAAGGTTTCTTGATGAAGAGCAAGAGTCTTTGCATATGCACTTTTCACATGAAACAGGGTTTCTTTCTTTTTTTGGGGGGAGGGGGGGTGGTGAGAAAATAGTCTTAATCTGAGTTTCACTGACACAGTGTACATGTGTGTGTTTCCAAGGTCTGTATTATATGTATTGCTGTATTATGAAGGAGCAAACTACGTCATCCACTATGTGGAGCTCTTGTTCTGTATATTTGCAGTGAGTATCTGGAGGGTATGACCACCTAATTTTGACAGAAACTGAGTGTAGCTCTGAATCAGCATTTATGGTGCTTTCATGGTTTCTGTAAACATTTTAATGAGAGCGGAGTCTCAGTCTGCCCCCAGCCGACCTTTGACCGCTGCATGGAGGCCTTTTAAGGTCATTAGTGAGTGTGCACCACACACACAGCCTGAGGGATTTTGTCTCCGTCAGCTCTATTGTCATGTGAGAATAATCTACGCAGACCTTTCAGCAACATGACGAGCAGAGGTTTAAGTCAAAGGGACAGACCACTGACAGGTGGTTACTGCTAATAGCTCTAAAATGTTATTTCCCTTGAATGCCAGAGCTGCCTGCTGTAAAAGATGATAACTGACTTGTGATCAGCTTGAATATGTGCTAGTATGCTACACAGAAATATATCCATCCCTGTCAGCCTTTTATGACACAAATGGTGCGGTGCAGTGCAGTGTTGCTTGCAGTGAAGAAGCTCATCATTGTTGATGCCATCTATTCAAAAAGAAAGAAAGAGGTTTTTGCACTAAGAATGTTTCTAATGGCATGAGCGGATCCTTGGCCTTCAAACACTGTTTACTCTCCTGAGTCCTTTGCACCAAACTATGAAAATAAAGTCTTGCATCCAGCAGCATGCCAATTTAATAAGCGAAAGTGTTTGTAACGATTCTGTTTGGGCTTGCTACAGTGTTGGCCATGCAGCAGCTCAGTCAGCCGTACTGTATGTGTGTGTTGCTTTGCAGTCATTACATAAACCAAAGCCCACAGCACTCGCCCGACCACAGGAGCAGCTGCAGAAGGGATCTGGGAATACATAACACATGTCGCTTGAAAATTCAAAACTCAGGGAGCAGTGGAGAGGATCAAGTCAGGAGCCGGTCACTGCGTTGGATAGTGTCCTGGTTGTGACCTTTTTTAAGGTTTTTTTTTTTTTTTTGGTTTTGTTGGAGGGGGGAGTGGGTTGAATTGTTTAAATCACCTGCACAGATGTTCACAGTTGAGGCGATCGTCCTGCTCATGAACTGGCTCTGTTGGGAGTTTGGTTTCTTCCTCAAAGACACTTTGACAGATAGAATTCAAAGTGAGACTCTTGTGTCTCAGGTCCTTTTGAACTCTAACTCACTCAAAGCTCACTAACATCCTGGGCCATAGTAGTTTGCTGTCAGAGCAATTTGATTCTTGTCATTTTTTCTCACCTTCTCCAAGAACAACAAGGACCTGGCTTGTTTGGATGTTAATTTCTCCCCGACTGGAGCAGACAAACTGGAGAACAGTTCGACCTTAGAGAAAGGTGTAATCACCTATTGGGGATCATCGAAAGGCACACACACACGCAAAAAAAAAAAAAAATGTCCTTGTTACAACCATCAGCTCATTGTTGCCTCCTGAAGCAGCAGCAGGGGTTGGGACAGGGTGTCCTAGCTGGTAACACGACAGTCTGTTTTTTCCCTGTAGCGTCCATGGTTGGATGATCAAGACACAGAGACACAATTTACAGTGTATGCGATACCAGTATAAATCAAACTATAGTCAAGGTCATAATTTAAACAAATTATACCAAACAACCCAAGTAGCTGTCGTGGTAAATGATTTGAAACTTTGCCAACAATGCACAGTACAACCAGAAATATAAGAAGCATAAGCGTGTACATGTGACAAATGTTTATTATCTCACTGCATGTATCATCGTAGCCCACCTTACCCTGCAGCCTTTAATGAGTTCACCTCATTTCAGATAATAGTGGATTAAAGGATACACATAAAGCTTTGTTGAAAATAAACACCTACGTTCAGTATATGAAGTGAATTTATTGTGCTTTTTGCTGGAAATTATTGCCTCGCTGTGCTTAAAGGGTTTAAAGGAGATAAAGTAGCGGGTTTCAGTATCTTGTATTATTAATGTAAATGTTCAGACTGGAGCCCAACTGGTAAAATGCCAGCATGGATGATTCTATTGGCCATTTTACAATATGACAGATGCTGGATATCAGGGTTGATGTGTATTTATCGGCCATACGTGAGAAGAAACTGCTGTACAGGGAAGTGATAGAGACGTTGTTGCCATTGTCCCCCAAAGGGCGCTGGCAAGTTTAAAAATAAAGGTGAGACTTATCACAGTACAAGTCTTAAAAAAAAAAGCGAAGAATTTGTTTATGCCAATATTGGCTAATCATGGAAGATTGGCCAATACACATTATATACCATCATATCTACCTTGGGGAAAGCCACCTGTTAGTACCTCCAGAGCTCACGATGCTACACGTTGTAGCTCGTTTGTTTACTCCGTACAAAAACTGAAGTGTAAAAATGACAAGCTGTGGTTCTGTCAGGGTGTTTATGCTAAGCTAAGCTAAGCTAAGCTAATCAGCTGCTGGCTGCAGCCTCAGATTTACCGTAGGGACATGAAGAAAGAAAGAGAAAAGACATCTGTCCCATTTTGAATGATTTCTTCCAAGTCTCAAGTACTGTCACCATTTTAGGAGATAAAGATTTTGTACCATTTGGACAGTTTAGTATCAGAAAATGCACATAGCTGCTTGCTCTTTTCCTCAAAGTGATTTGATTTAGCCTTTGCTGTACTCATCCTGTTGACTGAGAACATACTGTACGTGTTTACATGGGAGAATAATGGTGGCTAGAGGAATTGTTACACATTGACCAGCTGCTCACTGCATCCACTGGTGCTACTGGCATCTGAGCAGCACCACTGGTTCCACCAGCTTGTTCAGCGCACCGTCTGAGTAAAGAACAATGATGTATGTTCATGTGGGAATGCACCCCAAGGTTGTTGGGACATACTGTGCTGTAAAATCTATCAGGTAAAAAGAAAAAAATAAAGAAATAAAAATCCTGTCTCTGTAGGCTCATCTGACGACTCTAACAGGCGCTTTAAAACCTCCTCTAGCCCAGGGAGAAATTTACTGACGTCTTTGGCCTAACCCCACTGTGAACTGACAGGCATAATAATTGTTTGTGTAATTAATCATCAGTGAAGGTTGCAGGCTGAATCCATTTGCTGCCGAGGAAAAAAAAAAACAACAAAAACCACAAATCGTGTAAAGAGAGATGTTTCAATTTTAAGCCTGGCATAGAAAAAGGCCCTGGATGTTGCTTTGCTGTGCAAGGTGACATTAATTGAGTTTTCCCTTCTTGTACAGTTTCACTCCCTCTTCTCTGAACACCAGAACACACACACACACACACACACACACACACACACACACATAGACACACACAGACACACACTGCAGTTGGTGACTCAGGGTCTCGCTTGGTTGGTCTGCAGGGCTCTGAGGATTTGTAACCTAAAATCCAGACTCGCACAGTGACAGTGTAACATCTCAGTAACTCTGTAAGACATTTGAAGTCTGGTATGGCTTGAGAGTCGGGGGGTGGGGGGGCATGATAATTCAGCCATGCAATTTGGACTTAACATACTGATGTGTTTGCCAGTGCTGCGTGCTACAAGCAAGATAAAACAGAAAAACATGAGGCTGAAGTCAGAATCATCTTCAAAATACGAGCGAAGATCAAGCTAAGAAAATGAAAGGGAAATAAAAATCAAGCTCATGAATGAAAATCCTGCAGAAGTCAGCTTTAAGTCTTATCATAATTACATTTGCCTCAGTGCAGAATGGCCAGCATATAATGGGTGTATTCCAAACCTATGATGGCCCTTTTGAAAAGCGTGATAACAAAAGGCTTTTGACACACTCATGATACTGGCAGATGCTAAGACAAAAATTGCTTGAGGGGAGTCAAGTCTTGTGGTACTTCAGGGAGAGGAAAAAAAGCAAAAAAAAAAAAAAAAAGATTCCCAAAATATCCTACCCCTTCTGTCTGTGAAGTTGAAAGTGACAACTGCAATACCTTTGTTCTCAGAGTGCAGCTGCAAAAATAGCTTTCAATAATGTATTAGGAGAATAAAGACTGTGAGCTGATTTCTGGGGAGACGGCGCTCAGCTCTGTGTATGTGCCAAGACCAGGAGCTTTCTCTGCTGTGCACTGACTGTGAGAAAAGAGCAGGCTGGTGAACACAAACTGATCCTCTTGACTTCTAAGATTGCTCTACTTATCCAGGGTGGAATGAAATCTTGGCCTTGGAATAAACAGCTTAAATCCCTCTACATATATTTACATCTGATCTCATATCTTCAACAGGGACTGGACAATTACTGAAACAGGATGATTACACAGAACTTGTTCCTGACATGTTGTCAGTAGTATGGACCACCACTGCCCCCCCACCCCCGAACAGAAGACAAGCAGTGCAGAGCAGCAATGTAATGACTCTGAAATGCAAAGTACCTTGACCAGCAGAGCATTCACCTGAGGCTATGGAGGTTTAATTTCTTGCGTGCCTGAGTGTGATAAGTGGCTATCCAAATGCTGTGACTTTCCTTCAAGCTCTGCGGAAGCCAACCAACTGGAGCACCAGGGGAAAAAAAAACCCTGAATGATATGAAATTTGAAAAAAAAAAGAAAAAGAGGCATAACAGAATTGCAGGCAGGCATCAATTATTAAGACAAGCAAGACAAGCTGTGGCACAATCTACAGATGATACCTTTGGAAGGCTGTTTTTTTTTGTTGTTGTTTGCTTGACAGTATCTTGGGTGGTTTGACTCAGAATGAAATATTTCATCTAGAAGTGTATAGAGAACAGGACGGAGGCGAGTCACAAACCAAGTCGAGTTTAAGATTCATGGTGACCGAACTTTCGCTGGCCTCAAGTTCAAGCCAAGATAACCCTGGTGACATCATCAAAGTTGGTTTTTAAAACCTGCGAAAGCCACATCCAGAACCACAGAGGACATCATACAACTGTTGTCATATCCTGAACAGAACTCCCCATGATGAGTAAACTAAACTGTGTGTGTGAAATCAGAGGACTTCCCATTTAAACTGCCTAAAGATGCGTTTTTTCTCAACAGCATTTTATAATAGGGTTTTTTCATGGAAGACATTTTGACTCTTCACAATAGGAAAACCACAGGTGTCAACAGTAAAAGGAATGATGACTGAACTCCATGTATCCACTTGAGCGTCAGGGTCCAGGTGTTGTCCACGCTGACTCACGGGACACTTGAATATAATGATGCCATTGTTCATGTGCTTTTCCCACTATATCAAGTCAAGATGTCTGCTGTGAAAAAGGCCTTTTGTTTCTACGCCTTTGAGGCGATAAGCAGAGAATATGTACTACTGTTTCATTTGTAACTGTGAACCACTTTGTAGCATGTTCTATATACATTATATTCTAATATACTCTAAATAAGGTTTGTCTTACTTTGAGTTATTATAGCCCTCTCCTGCAGGGGGCACTCCAGCTACCTGCACCCTACCACATGTATTTGATGTAATGTGTCTGTAAAGCTCTTTTTACACGGTTGTTTTGAAGTCCCATCTCTCTCTCTCTCTCTCTCTCTCTCAGCCTTAAAAGGTTTCTTATTTGAAATGGTTATGTTGAAAGGTCTGAATGTGTGAATAGAGCATCTGGAAGATCAAATTTGCTTTTATTCAACATGTGGGCATCTTTTGTGTGGATTCACATGACGTAAGCTCCTAATTTATGCCCTTCTCTTGTCCTTCTGCTGAGTGTTATGACTATACAGGGGAGGATAATGCCTCCCGCTTTCAGTAAACATGTAATCTTAGATTCTCACTTCCCATTCTATTTCTGCTTTTTTTTTTTCAAAAATGAATAAAAGCATAATGGATATTTATACTACTTGAGAGTTGATGTCATCCACCAACACACCCACACACTTATCAAACTTGCAGTCTGTACATGAGGCTTGTTTTGCACTTGGTGAAATCCTGTGAAACTCTACAGGTATAATACTCGGTAGGTTGAATGATTCTTTGAAATGGTTTTTCTGAAACCAACCTGTTAACTAAGAACACCACACTGACTCATACAAGCATACATGTGCCCACTGACTCATGCTGTGCCCACTAATCTGTAACTCTCTGAGTTCAGTGGGCAACGAACAAACAGTGAGCGCGACCTGACCCAAAGAAGCCTAGTTTGTCAGTGCACCGGGGCTGCATAGTGGGTGATTGTGTGGTTGGAAAATACAACAAAGCCGAGTGCATTTTGAATCAATGTGGGAGCTGGAGAGCGTGGCCTGTCTGCCTGCCTGCCTGCCTGTCTGCCTGCCTGTCTGTCTGTCTGCCTGTCTGTCTGTCTGTCTGTCTGTCTGTCTGTCTGTCTGTCTGTCTGTCTGTCTGTCTGTCTGTCTGTCTGCCTGCCTCTATACTTCCGCCTTTACTCATCATTCTCTCAATCGGCACTTCCTCTCGTCCCCTGTGTGTCTGGATGGCTGTTAGTGAAGATACTGCTGTTGAACGTTTCCATATTATGTAACTTTGACATCACAAAAAAATGTGTCATTTGGATGTTTAATGCCTAAATGGTGACAGGTGATTAAATGCGTTAGTGCTTTTAGCTTTTAACCCTCTGTAAGCAAACCGTGGAAAGGATGGATTCAAGCTGATCCGGTATTTGTCAGCCAGAGTTTTCACTTATTCAGTGAAACATCTAAACATCCACCAGATGGATTGGCAAAAAAAAAAAAAAAAAAATGTACAGATGTTCATGATCCCCAGAAAATTAATTCTGTTTGATGGATTGCCATGAAATTTGGCTCAGACATTCTTATTGCCCCCATCGGCCTCAGCTGTACTTTGTGTTTAGAGCCAATTAGAAAATGTGGGCACGCTAAACTAATTCAATTCAATTCAATTTTATTTGTATAGCGCCAAATCATAATATACATTATCTCAAGGCACTTTACAGGGTAAGGTCAAGACCTTACTTTGTTACAGAGAAAAACCCAACAGTTCCCACAACGAGCAAGCGCTTGGCGACAGGGGGGAGGAAAAACTCCCTTTTAACAGGAAGAAACCTCCAACAGAACCGGGCTCAGGGTGGGCGGCCGTCTGCCTCGACCGGTTGGGTTTAGGGGAAGATAGAAAGAGGGGGAGGGGGAGGAGAGGGGAGAGAAGAGAGAGAATGCAAACATTCTAAAATAATGAATGCAATGAGGCAAATAAACCTGAAAAACACAATTTCTCAAAAAGATAGTTAAAATAATTAAAAGTGGTGACCAAACATGGCCCTATAGCATTGCTGCATTATCTTCCTGTGTTTCTATGTTGAAGAACTTGAGAGTGTCATCAAAAGAAAAATGTAAAAAGGTAAACAGAGTGGGGAAAAACACGTCAGGAGCCCGCAGCTTCTCCCACTTCACTTCTCTATAGACTTATACATAGTTTAAACCTGACTGTATTTGGTGGATATTTTTGAAATGGCAATATTAGTTTTCTTTTTAAATAAAGTGGATTATGATTTCATACTGGAAGAAGAAATCTGTGAAAATGTCCTTATTTTAAAGAATAGGTTTGATGATATTCTGTATGTTTCTTATTGTCAGAAAATCCCTTGAAAAGACCAAACAAACGATGGGTTTGTCTGTCTGTTAATTTTTCCTGACTGTTGCTCTCAACCCCAAGGCCATTTGTTTCCTCTGAAAAAAGTTTATTTATACTGTATTTTTACTTGTCGTAAAATAAAGTAATTTCCTTTAACAGCTGGACACTGTAGTTTCTAACAAACATTACTCAAACCGGTGTTCAGCCATGGATTAAGGCACATTTGGTTTTGATTGACTTTAGTGAGTATTTATGGCAGCGGAGCAGAGCATGTGAGACTGACTCAAAGTTCATTACAGTTCTCATGTTGATGGTAATGAAGAAATATGTCACCCAGAGCAAATATGCGGCTCATTATGTTTGTTTAAATAGTTTTTGGACAACATTGGAGCTCTATGGCACAGAAGAATAAGATATATCGGGTTTTACAGAGCCATTAGATTTAAGTAGAATTAATTCATTACTTTTTTTGTTGACATTAAAAAAAAAAAGACTATCACTGGACTTATCCTTTACACTTCAAATTCAACATTAGTCTACATGATATGGAAGCCAAACAGCTAAACAATTCAAGCTTTGTGACCTCCACTGAATCTGTCTGCTCGTAAATTTTCATTGCCTGACCTCACTCAAAACTGTGTCCTTTTTCTTTTGTATTCAAAAAAGCTGTGATGGTGTATTACAGGCTGACATTACACCGCTGGCCTTTTTTCTATGCTGGCCTTTAAATTTGCTGTTTGTGTGTCTTTGTCTTGTGTCTAACTGTGTGTTAGGTCAGATTAACAAATGGTAAGGCCGGTGGCAGGCTGAATAACAGCATTAACCAGAGAACAATGGGAGCGTGGGACTAAGCCCTTTCACAACCTGTCTGACAGCTTGTGGCGTTGATGTCATCCTCTGACTCAGGCTGTTACCTCCGCCGCTGTTACCCTGGACGTTTGGATGCATGACATCACCAAATGACACATATCACTCTCCACTACTGCCTCTCTGCCCCTCTTCGTCTCCAGCCATTTGCATACTCATCAGCTTTCCCGCATTGAAGGCTTCCACTTTGACAGTCTGTGAACAGGGAGGAGAGGCATCAAAGGACATCATTGGTTTTCCAAGGAAGCTCAGATAAAGGGAGAGAAAACACAAGAACAAAGACTGTCGGGTCATGTGATTTTTTTTTAAGTAGTTTTTTTTTTAAAGGAATTAGTGATGTTCACTGAAGATGACAGAATAACAAAAATATGTAACTATTACGACTCTTTGTTACAGTATGAAGAACAGTAAATGGTTGACAGCATGTTAGAATCCAAAATAGGCAGCAATAGTTTGGATTTGCTTTTCAGTGAAAACCGTGCATCTCTATATTGAGTGATTCTGAAGAAAAACTGAAAAATTAAGTGTGCGTGTACGGGTTGAAACAGTTCTGTTAAAAAACATTTGTGATATCGGAAAAATACGTTGTCACAGAACAAAAAACAGGGCTGTTTTTGTTATCTCGTGAAAAGCAGATGTTTTGGAAATATATGGTTTTCACAAAGCAGAGATGACACATAGTTTATACCATTAAACACCTTTTCTTTTATGAACTGTAGGAAAATGAGATACACAACATCAATAACTGATCACTATCAACCATGGAAACAATAGTTTCACCACCACCCCAAACTTCTGGCAAGCTTTTTCTTGAGAATATAAACATTTCATACATGGTTTATGTTCTATGACACCATAATGTAGAGCAGATTTAAGTGTTTATTGATACATTTATCATCATCCTCCAGTGGACACCTTAAGGGTGGCTGTTATATAAACAGATAATGAAAAACAATATAGAAATTCTACTAGAATATGTATGTTTATGCAACATAATATGTATAAAATGTCTTCATGGGAAATGTTGTAATTGTTAAAAAATACTGTTTAATAAACAGCCTGTGAATATTCTCATTTGTCCAGGTCATAGTATCTCAAAGGAGTTTTGAATCGAAAGCAACTGGACTTGGTTATTTGTCTAGGAAGACGTTTCACCGGACCAGTCCCAGCCTGGTCAGGTGCGAGAAAGAACTGATGAAGCCTCTCGGATGAGAGGTGAAACGTCTTCCTAGACAAATAACCAAGTCCAGTTGCTTTCGATTCAAAACTCCTTTGAGATGTTTAATAAACACCTAACCATCTGCTCACAGCTACATTATTTATGTGTTGTAAATAATTGTGTTAGAATCTATATTAGTTAAAGGTATGAAAGGCAAGTTTACTCTTTCTAGTCCAAACACGCTGAACAGGAGTAACAGCAACTACTACTATCATATAACTGCACAATAATTTTAACAAAGCCAATCTGTGATGCTTCACAGTCGACCAAAGCAAACCAAAGGCCTGAGAGATGCAAAATACCAGTTGCAGGTGTGTCTGCCGATCAAAGGAACCATAACTGATTCAATGAGCCACCCGCAGTTTCACCGTACCGGCCGTGCGTTCTTAGACACTTGTCAGTTTGTTTTTCACTCCTTGTTTACGTTTCACGTTTACGTTTGTCACATCCTGTTCGTGACTTCCTGTTTGCATAAAAGTGTAAATGGCAGACACCAGAATTTAATACATGATAACCTGGAGTACACTGTATGTCACTGTCAGTGTGATTTAGGTTGACCTGTTAAAGGGTCAATTTTCACACAATCTATGGTGATGATGTTGATAAAGGAAGAGATTCCACTGCACACAAATGAATTTTCATATAACACAGGCGAATAACAAACACGTTCGACTTCGGAATGAAGAATAAAGCTTTGAAAACTATTATAAAAGAAATGTTAGTCAGTGTTAGTTCTAGTCCACAAAGTTCTTAAATGTAAAAAACATTTAAGTCTCAAAATATTCTACTGATTTAGGATTGGGTCTCACATATTAGCTGTGCTCGTGGCAAAAGGTCAGACAGTTAAAAAAAAAAACAAACAAAAAAAAAACAACAACCTTAAATTCACTGAGTCCCTGTGTTTAAGTTAAATGTCTGTTTATTGTTAAAGGGATTATTCGTAAGTTTTCTCTGCTGCCAAATGTGGTTTCTTGCTGAGAGTGGGTGGTGGTGATCGTTGAATGCAAAGAGTTTCAGCCATCGTTGCATTTACAAAACAAGAGGTTATACAGTACATGTCCTCTGAGCAGTGCTGCTTCTTCAGGGACAACTGGATGCCACGCGGACTTGGATTTAGAAAGTGAGGGGACTGTCCGGGTGGGCCGGGGTTAGCTGGTTAGCATCCTAACGCCAGTGGAGGAAAATAGGTCATAGAAATGGAAGCAAAACAAGAGTTAACACTGGCGTTGCTTTCCATTGCTGCAGACTGCTCTTGGCAAGTAGGGGAATTAAGTTTAATGCTGAACTTGTAACATTTCTTCCAGACTCCTGTTAATGATAATGTTAGCTATGTAGCAATACCAAAAACACACACACATAGCTCCTTTAGCTTAGCAGCTCTATTATTCAGCAGCTAATTCAGGAAAGGTTTTGGATTTACTAGTCCATACACCTGGTGTCTGAGTCTTTCCCTGCAAGATCTTTCCCTTCCCTCTGTCATTCAGGAAGTTAAGCGTTTTACATTTTTGACAGCCTCAACAGCTTGTGTAGAATAACATAAGGA
This sequence comes from Trachinotus anak, assembly GCF_046630095.1. Taxonomy (NCBI): domain Eukaryota; kingdom Metazoa; phylum Chordata; class Actinopteri; order Carangiformes; family Carangidae; genus Trachinotus; species Trachinotus anak. Next base: position 1,049,187 of record NW_027273882.1, on the reverse strand, counting down.
GGAGTTATCATGAGCAATATTAGCTACTGTGGCTCTGAGGAGATTAAGGAAAGAGCACTTAACACAGAAACACAAACTTCATTTGAAAGTCTTTTCAGACTCAAAATCTAATCGTTTCACACATAAACAAAGCCAGATAATTGCGAACTGGTGTTTCAGCAAGAGGTCCTGTGATTCCAGACTTGTTTTACATTGTCACTCATTAATTTACAGCATGATTATTACTGCAGATATAGTCCAGATCCATCCATTCCCAGAGCACAGAGACAGCTGCCAACAGAGGGTAAACCTCAGCCCCCTCTGGGACAGCCATGCAGAGCTAAAAGGCCCTGGCTCCCACACAGCCATGCAGCAGGTGACCCCCCGTCCTAGAAACAGTTGCTATTTAGATGTGATTAGCAACGGGTGCAGAGAGAGTCATTGTTATTTATATTGTGTTATCCCTGTGTTTGTTTCAGAGGTTGAGGGCAGCGAGTACTTCTGATAAGTTGCTCTACTCAAGGGTCACGGCTGAGAGGTTTGGTTTATAACCTCTAGGAAGCGGTTTAATAAACAGACACTCACTGTGGGTGATGGGTATAAATATCAGGGGGACATCATCTAATACCCTCAGTCGTGCAAATCCATCCATGTGTATGATATGCTTCCATTCTGGGATAAGGTCAGAATTAAATTGGGCCTCCACTGCAGGCAGAATGACAAAATTTGCTATTCTTGAGATCATTATCTCACATTTCATCAAAGCATGAGGTAAATCAAAATTGCAAGCGCACACACAGATACATATCAAGCGCTACAGTATATCAGGATCAGTGACGCTTCATCACTGGCTTTATACACTATAAGTGCAAGTGTATACGTGAGCAAGTAAAAGCGAATGTTTAAATTTTTTCATCGTTAACTAAACAATATTTGGTAGTTGCTAAGTGACCGTGAGGATGAGTCACCCCTCCTCAGGCGAAGGGACATGCCAACTTGAATGAATAATACTGAGCAGACGAGCCCAACTCAGAGAAAGTAGGGTTGTTATGAGTTCAGTGATGGAGCTGTTATTGTTCGGTGTAAACCATACTTGTCTTGGTAATCTGTCACAGCCAATGGCCTCCTCTCCCAGGCAACACTAAAAGAGACTCGTGCTTTTAGCAGATGATTTTTATTTTTTAATTTTAATTTTATTTTCACTCCTCCTATCAGCAATTAATTTCAGAAGTTCTAAACCTGCAGCTGGGACTCCCCTTAGGGTTGTGAGACAGTTTTTGAGGAGGTGTGTATCACAAGGAGACCTATGAAATGTTTTACAAATGTTTTTCTATCACACAGGTACATTGGTGTCAGTAATTTTATTTTATGGTTTTAGACAACAAATTACTATTTAGGTTGTATCTATAATGCACTCTCTTTGATTTGTTTCAGATATTTTTAGTCTTCATTTACTAATCATGTCCGTTTAATTCTGATTCTGTGACATATTTCTAGAAAAAAGACATCTTTCTGTCCTGTAAATTCTAAAGTTAAATTCAATTAAAAAAAACAAGAATTTCTGAGAAAAAATTAACATGTACTCTCTGCTGATACGTCACAGAGCCGGAGCGCTGTACTAGCTGAAGTTACAGTCAAAATACAAACACTGAAAGAAGTTAAAACAGCACATGAAACAACAGTGCTGAGAGAAGCTGAATTGCAGACACTAAAAGGAGATTCCAGCTGAAGTGTCGGCTGAAAGAGTAAATTCAAGACAGCAGCTGGCATAAATTCTGTATAAACAGTGGAAGTCAGACGAGGTTGTCTTTTTTGCTGTTGCTTAAAGGTTAAGACTTGAGACCTGAAGGGATTTGAAGTGTCAGTCGAAGTGTAAACATTGAAAGGACTTGAAATGTCAGTCGAAGCATATGTGATGAACTGACCCGTAGGTGTCTGTTAAAGGGGAAATCCCGCAAGAAATTAGTACTGGCCACAAATAAGATATCGGTGTAAGCATCGAAAGCAGTTGGATGTTGGAGTTGGAGCAGTCAAATGTGGAGACCTGGGGCCTGAGAGGTTTTGAGGTGTCAGTCAAAAGGTGGGCACTGGACGGATCTGAAATGCCAGAAGAATGGTAAGAGATTTCAGCTGATTTATAGCCACTGAAAGTAGTTAAACTGTCTGGTGAAAAGTGCTGCCTATCTTAGCCAGGATCTTGAAAAAATACTTCAATATCAACCATATAAATACCTTTTTAATTGTTAGGTAATAATTGTCCTAGTGCTCTGTAGTCCAGTATCCAAACATGCAACACAACATGGAACATAAGCAATTTTGAAACATTAGCAAAGTTGCTATTACTTCATAGTTGGACACATTTTAAACATGATTTATTTCTCATATGTTGGTGTAAAGACGACCAGTAATGACGTCTCTGTAGTTCGAATCTGAGAGGTTCTTACCAGCTTAATTTACATGTTGGGTACAGTTGCAGGTCTTATCAGATCTTCCGATATTACATAACTAGTTTAGGGTTTTCTCAACATGTGATGTTTCCAAGCCTAAAATGTGCATCACACTCTCAAACTCACGTTTGTCACATCTTGTCAGTTTGTACAAAAGTTTGGACAGGAAATCCTCTTCCCGTTCAGTAAATCAAAAAATAAACAAAGGCAGTCGTGGTGTGACAGTATTTCAGAGGGAGGCACCATAATGCATCGACAGACTGGGCTGACAGTCTTTTTTTTTTGGGGAGGGGGGCTCTCAAAGCTCAGACAGTTTGTACAATGATAGTCAGACAGCCCGAGCATTAATGATGAACAGAATGTCACTTTGGAAAGCTGTGTCATTGCTCAGTTAAGATCTCGCTCATTCAATTCAATTGCCTAATGAAGTGAATGAAGAAAGATTTAAAATGACACATAGAGAGATAATCAGCCCATCAAGTTTCCAGAGGTTAAACATGTTTGAAGCTGTGTGTTGTCCTGTGTTACAGACTAACGGACTGGAAGCTGATAAATATGCAGAAAGTAAACGGCCATAGGTCGACGGGCTGTTCAATCTTTGGCAGTGTCCGTCCTTGCCGTCGCTGGACATGTTGCTTTTCAAGCTGTTGAGTCTGCAGTGGGCCCATCTGTGCCATTGCCTCTTAGAAAACCATCAGTAGCAACATTTTTTCGTTTCTTAAATCCTCAGCATTGAAAGAGAGATGAACTTCATGGCCAGATGGGATAAAGTTCGGGGAGCGAGGGGGAAGTCTTTTGCATATTAAAGACTAAAAACAGCAATTAGTAAATGGGCTAATTTGTAATTCAAACACAGTCTCCCAGGTCTTGTCTACATGAATGTATGTATGACAACTGGTTTCTAAGGTTATATAAGGTTAAGCTCTTCCTGTGCTGCTCTAAATGTGACATTGAGTCTGCACCTTGCTGAAGACAGGAAGTGGTTTGGGTCTTTCATCTGGGCCAGCGAGTATCGCACCACGATCAGTCACATTTTCCATGCTGAGCAACAACCAAAAAAAAGGGGCTAACCACTTGACTGTGTTCTACATCAAAGTTCTCATATCATGTATGTGATCTCTAAACAGACACACAAAGCCTCACCCTGTCATGTTTTCCATGGGCTGACATTTATAAAGGAAGAAAGTCAACGCAATCCAGTTCAAGATCTTGCAAAAGGGTGAAAATGGTGGTAAAACGAGGTTTCTTATCTGTTGAAGACTCTAAATGAATAACAAAAAGACTGTAACATCTATTAACATTAACTAACATAGATAATATGACATCCGCCCACTCCCAGTTTCATATGACAACATAACTGAGAAATTGTCCCCTAGAAATTACATTTCTATGCCACTAATTTGCAATATGTTTTGAAAGAGACATAATGGCAGTTGAATAACATTTAAGCCAAGCTAGCTGCAAGGCTGTGGGGATGGGAATTTTGGTCTGGTTGAATCCACCACTTTGGTTCCAGCCGAAATACCTCAACAAATATTGGATGGATTGGCACGTTCATGTTTGCACAGAGGACATATCGTGCTAACTTGTTCATCTTCTGACTTTGACTCTTGTGCCACCATCAGATCAAAATACGTCCTTTGACCTATATTTATAAAAACTAATTAGTAATGTATGAACATCATTTCTCAGAGACAGGGTTGACATGAGGCTGTTTTGGTTCAGAAATCTTTCATCTATATAGTAAGCGCTGAGTCCTTCTAGGAACCAGCACAACTTCCAGGTAATTCTGCTTCATTGTTCCTGATCATCATCACTAACATCACACAACAACCACAAACTCCTAATTGAAACACCAATCTCTGATCTAATCATTTTCACAGTTTTGATAGTGTATACTTGGTTCTTGGTAATCCCTCCAGCCTTTTGTGGTGCAGTCAACTCAATCACTTTGTACTGAAAAAGAGCGTCTTATTACTGTAGATCCAACAACTCTCCGTAAAGAGAGAGAATCTTCTGCTGCCTGTGTGACAAACATTTGGCCAGATAAAACCAGCCACACAGGCAGGACTGGTTGAATTTACATAACTGTTTGGGTCATGCTGCATACAGTGTTTGAATTCCCAACAGATCTCTGAAATGTTTGCTCGAAGTGTCTGCTTCTTATTCATCACCACAGGTTTCTAGCCTTACTACTGTATAACTACGTATATCTAAATGTTTACTGATGTTAATGATGTATGATTTTTCCACATATACATATACTTTCTATTGTTATAACACTAGTTGCCTTGTATGTTATAAAACTTTTTATGAGCAAAGAAAAACAACCCTGACCGAAGTTTTGGGTCAGGCCCTCTCACGGGTTCACAACTAAAATCTGAGGACTGGGGTTAATTTTATTTCCATATACAAAATAACAGATTTGCCTTGAAAATAATTCATTCTACATTTACCTTCTGGATTTTATATGAATAAACACTGGATTTCTAAATCATGTGGTGGTTAGAAATCACAAAATCAAAAACAAGACACATTTTGTAGTCCTGGATGAAAAAAGAAACAAACTTTAGAGTCTCCTCTACAGGCATGGGGTGCTTGTTCACTTACCCTCTATCACACAGTGAAACAGGAGTGGCTGGGAATCCAATCTGAATAGGCTTTGATCAGCCATGTCCATTTATAAATAACTGTACAGGGGCCTAATAATAGCAGCAATAATAAATGCCCTGCATTGTTTCTGGTTGCCAGTGAGGATAAATAGAGAGCTCAGATTATATTTGGGGTCTGGAGCCAGCGAGACCCTTTAACCGCAACATGGGTCCTGTCATATGGGACTGTACAGTCAGCCAACTTGGCACTTGCTTAATAGTGCTCCTGCCAAACACACCTACTTATTACCACCAATAATGTTACTTCTCCATCCAGCACACAGGTCACTTGTGTTGTCTTACACAAGCAACAATCTCTCTTCACAGGTCATTATGCATTTCCACCAACTTTAAAAAGAAAAATGAGTCATCTCAAGAATAATGAATGACTGAGGAGGCTGACTGGTCACACTGGTACATGGCCTTAAATGTCTGATGGCATTTAACTTAATGTCATTCATCATTACTGAACCGGTTTTAATGGGAATAATTACAAGAACTGGTATTGTCAGGTGTGTTTCACAGTTCTGTCATACAGGCCTGGTTAATATTTAAGTTAGACTGAATCATATTCAGTGTAAACCATGCTCTCACTGCCTTGAAGAGTGCTGGGAAATATTAATATATTACTGTCAAAAAAGCTGTGGGTCTGGATTGCTCATCAATATACACTCTTTGCGAGTGATTTAAGTGGTAACTATAACTTGGGGAACCTAGAAAGACACAATCTTGGGACAGCAATATCAGGACAAAGATAATGAGGAAATATGAAAATCTAGGGGTGGTTTGTTTGTTCATGAAGGTGCAGATATCATCTATCGAGCTCAGCAGGGTTTCGAATGATTCATTTGGAAAAATCTGACCAGAAAGATGTGAAGAAAATAAATCAAAGACAACAAGGATTTACGAGAAATTAAGATGCCTTAATACAAGGAAATGTAATACTGTTGACAAGCTATTGCAGGAAGTGTTTATCGCTGCTCAGAAAAAGATGTTTTTTGGTCCTTGTCTGCCTGTTTCTTTGTCTATTATATGCTATACTATAAACTTTATATATGCTGAGATTTATATTTGAATGATGGCAATATATAGGCTACATGTTAAGGCACAGTGGGTATTTATAACTGGAAAACATATGATTTATAATTTTAGTTACAATAGATGTTATAGTCACAGGGTGACTACACAGGGATTGTTTTCTGACGTAGGATTGATTTAAATGTTCATCAGAGTGATGGTGTGTGGAGAGAAACATGTCAGTTTATCTTGTTCATACAAAATATCTTGGTAACAGAATACTATGCAAAAGTTTTAGATGTTTAGATTATTTTCCAACATCCAGTAGGCCTGCCATCAGGGAGGTGTGTGATAGGTCCCACTTTCATTCTGCAGCAGGACAACGACCACAAACACACAACCACTCATAAAGACCTATCAAAAAAAAACACTGACCTGCACCAGCAGACAAAAAATAATTTCATATGTAGTAAAAAAAAAAGTGAAAATCACATGTCATCTATAACATATCAGACACATGTCTAAGATGCTTTGACTTTATTTTTATTTATTTTCTGCCAATACAGTATGGAGTAGCTCTGCCATGTTCCTGTGAGGCTCCGTTGAAGTGTACAAGAAGAGTTTACGAGCAGCACTTGAAGGCACCGCGGCTTCTTCCTGGAGCCTCCTGGAGAGATTTTTGATTGGCTGCCAGTGACATCATCCCTGCTCGTACGTAGGACTGAAGGCAGTTCAAGCGACCCCCCCCCCCCCCACACACACACACACACACACACACACACCAGCCACAGAGGCAGACGGCTCGGCCAAATCCCTCCCACCAGAGGGCCGGACCTCACTGTACAAAAAGGATCAAATTTAATATTAATGAAGTCGCGCATTGGCTCAGAGTCGCGTCAATCCCGCTGCGCGACTTCTGTAGGCTGGCAGACTTCCTTCAACATTATTTCTGGGGGAGCAGGGTAAAAGTACAAAAAAATGTTGCCGATCCACAACACTGGGATGGACTGAATGGAGGCAACGTTGACAGCGAGCGGAGACAATAAATCCGTCTACAGGCAACCGCGACACACACCGGTAAGCAGAAATACAAGGCAAGTTTGGTAATTGGTGTCCAAGGCACAAGTTGCTGTTGAAATGCACAGTCATAGAGATTTCACACGATTCTATAATTAATGAAGAGGGATATCAAATTGCTGCGACCATTTCGGGGCCGGTTCGTGTTTATTATTGCTGTTATTATTTTCACGACGTGACTGAAGCGGTTTATTATAGCGTTTATCGTTCTTTTATCCCGCCACTGAGATAAAGTTACAATCTCCGCCTTTAAAATGCAGCCATGGCATATTTATTTCATTTTTTTAATTTTTATTTTATTATTATTATTATTATTTTTTTTTTTAATAATTCATGATGGTGTGAAATTGGATGTTCGGCTCATCCGTTCAGTTCGTCTCGTCCGAGAGCCATATCACATTCACGACACGTCCTCATGCCGGTTTCTTCAATGAATGTGTCCATGAATGATTCCTGCTTCAGCTGAACCTGCACCGCGCTGAGAGGACGGCGGCGGCTGGGACAGGCGATGCTCCGCGGGTGTCTTTGCGTAATCTGCCACGATGACATGCTTTTAAAACGCGCAGGCTGGTGATCAAAAGGAAATGCCACCCCTCTTTTTTTTTTTTTTTTTTTTTTTTGTACCCCGACTTTCCATTTGGGGGAGAGACCAAACTGCGGCGTAGCGTTGATGCAGTATTTTATCTTTTTTTTTTTTTCTTGTTGTACAAGAGCAGAGTTGCTGTGAAAATTCAGTATCACACACATGTACAATATCTGGAGGATGATTCATATTAATTACATTCAAAGTGATTCAGTTACACAAGACTGTGATGATTTCACTGTTTATTATTAGTGGCCAGTCTGTCACACCTACATTTTCCCACCAACTTGGGTGTTGCCCTGCGGGTGTTGACACTACTAATATTTGGCTTCAGCAGCCGTTTTCTAGTTTGCATGTTGATCAAACAGACAAGAGGTTGGCCTGTGTGCTCTCTGCTTGTTCATTCACAGCCTTGGTCTCAGTCAGTGGGTGCAGAATTTATTGAACTACACTGGTTTTTGGAAAGACTGTCTCGCTCGCCTCACATTTTGGCTTGTTCCTGTCCTCCAGAGAGCGGCTTGTTGAGTTCTCCATAAACGTCCAGCCCTCGGCCTCCCCATGCCTCCATCTCCCCTTGACGACAGAATTGTGGTGGCGCTGCCAAGGCCGATCCGACCTCAGGAACTCCAACTGCGCCTGGACACCAGCTACCTGGACTCCATCGCCACCACCAGCAGCAGCAAAACAGTCATCAGCACCACCGTGGTGAAGATCCGGGCGACGGCCAATCTTGTAACGTATATGCCCTCATCCAAGGGCTCCACGCGCTCATTGTCGTGTGGATGCAGCAGTGCCAGCTGTTGCTCTGTGACTACCTATGAGAAGGACAGCCAGAGCCTCAGCCACAGCCAGGTGAGCGCCAGCAGCCCCAACCTCAGCTATGCCGGGCCCCCCACCCCAATGGTCAGCAACCATGAAGCATTAAGTGCCCCCAGTCTCACTCCGGGCACTCCAAAAGCCGTATCCACCGTGAGGGTCATCCATCCCAATGAGCTGGCCAAGAGGATGACCTGCTGCCCCATGGGACACCCTGTAGGGCCTGTGCCGGTCATCATCGACTGCCGGCCCTTCATGGAGTACAACAAGAGCCACATCCGGGGGGCCGTGCACATCAACTGTTCTGACAAGATCAGCCGGCGGCGGCTGCAGCAGGGCAAGATCACTGTGCTGGACCTCATCTCCTGCCGTGAAGGCAAGGACTCTTTTAAGGGCATCTTCTCCAAAGAGATTGTGGTTTACGACGAGAGCACCACAGACCCCAACCGGCTGACATCCTCGCAGCCTCTACATGTGGTCCTGGAGTCACTGAGGAGGGAGGGCAAGGACCCCATCATCCTCAAAGGTAACATTTAAGTAGGTTTATCAAAGCTTGGGGTCACAAATGCCTGGATGACTGAAAAAAGAAAGAAAGCTTTCCAGTATGAAAGGGACAGAAAATCACAATATCATGGGTTTTAGTTTAACTCTGGGGAGAGTAAATCAGTTTAGACATCTGAAAGCATGGTCTGATGAAGCAGTGGTACAAGTTTAGTGACAATATAAACTAATATGAAAGTGGTGTGGTAGCACAATAATGTGTGGTGTGAGTAAAGCCTCTGACTGTTATTGTTTTTTGTCAGCTGATATTGAATGTTAACACACTGGCTGTAGTTGTATCATCCTAACAGCTTTGTAGTGAAGCATTACAGCCGTTATAACACCATGTACAGTTTGTGCACATAAAATCAAGCCTATGCACACTCTGTCTGCGTCATCTGCATACAAAAACATATGCACACACTCTTCAACAGCTTTCTATATGACACATATTCCGCAATTTGCAGGCAGTGAGAAGCAGCTGTTAGTAAATAAGGCGGCCTGTTGAGATAGCAGTCCCTGGGTCGCTGCCATGTTTTCTATCTTTGGTGTGTGAGAGTGTGTTTGAAGCTGGAGCAGCATGTCGTTTAGGGGGCTGGGCTGTGAGTGTTTTCTGAATGCCTCCCAGTTGCCGTCCAGCCGTAAGATCACGGCACCTTGATATCTTCTCTTCTCTTCACCCTCTGGTCCTCCTGTGTACTTTGATGGACGAGGCTCCTCTCCAGCGTCTCATCCTGCATCAGCGTCTCTCTCTGAAGCTCGCCCCACTGGGAGGAACAGGCAGACTGTCTTGTTCTTTTTGTCCCCTGGTTTAATTCTTGTAAATTGCAAAGCCATCCTCTCTGCTGATGGGATCAAATAGCTCAGCCTCACTTTCATTTACATTACAAATACTTTTCAATACTAGCGATGGCCACTATCTCCCATGTTTCCCCATTTATGTTTATTTGCAGCATGGACTTCCTACATGTGATCAAACATATTGTGTTAATGATTGAATGGACTAAACCAGCCCTAAGCACAACATTTATAATGTTTGAGCCTTGATTCCATTATAATTAATACTTCTAATTATCTTTTTTATATACATCTTTCTGAATGTAATGGTGATTAATTCTTCACTTCCTTAAAATATCTGAGGGCTTTGTAACGGGGGAAGCAGGCAGGGGATTGGTGTTATTCTAAGCAGCAGTAATAGTGACATATTTGGAACATGTATGTTCAGTATGACTGCTGCTGAATAATTTACTCATACTCTATTATTTGCTGTTAGCAGGAGGTCTTAGTCATGATTTATTGTAAATGTGGTCGTAGCATGATACTCTGCTCCAATGGAAACACAAAATCTTCTGTCCCTGCCTTTCTGCAGCCCTGAGCAGGGATAGGTTAAATTTAATCCGTCAGAATTGCCATAAACAACATGTCAGTGGTGTCGGAAGGTTTAGGGTAAGCTTTGGAAACAGCAGGTCTGTGGTGTGAGAGGCCTAGCGAGGCAGAAGCGGTGATTTCTAAGCAGGAACTGAGCCACTGGCTTATGAAAGTGATAGAGACACTTTTTATGTTTTCCTCTGTGAGTTTAGTCAGAGATAATGACAGACGGTCACACTCGACAGATTTCATCTGACAGCAACGTGCTGCTTCTGTTATTCTCAGTTTGCTATGAAAAGTGTTGTTTATCGGTTGGATTTGACCTGAAAAGAAAGATGCTTGTTCAGTTTGAGCCAAAACAGTTTTCACAGTTCACTGTGTTTCTAGCTTAGTCATTAGACTGTTTATATGAGCTTGATAAATGTTTTGCAACTATAAAAAAGGCATCAGTTTATTAGTGTCAGTATATACTGGTTTGTAAAGTTTATATGACTAACATGTGACCAAACAGTTTCCTATTTACACATCCAACAGACAGTAATAAAAGGAATTATTTGGAGTTGTGAGCAACCTGACGAATATGAGCCTAATATTCACTCTTCTAGTGCTGTTTAGTCTCCACCATCTCCTGACAAGAAAGTCTGTGTTTACTAGCTAGTGGTTAACTTTGTCTTTCTGCTGTTTGGTGATGAACAGGTAGTGTACAGTGTGTCTCTCAGAGCTTTTCAGCTGGAAACATCTGCCTGCTAGTAGCTTGAAAACTTTGAGAGTAGTGTGAACTGGACTAAAACAGTGATGCTGTGCAGTAAAAACCAAAACAATGAGCTTAAAGAGGCTAAAATGCTTCGTAGAGCTGATGCAAACTGCTGAGTCAGGTAATAATAATTAAAGGCAATAATGTTGAAATAATATTTTTAAATGTTGGCCTCAAAAATCCATCATCACCAAGGTTGTACTTAAATGAGGGATATCATTCATGTTGAACTACACCACGAGTATCTAGCTGATGGCTTTAAGGCTGGAACAAGGTCTGTGTGGTACTGTATTGAAAGATAAATATGAAATCACAGACAAACAAGAATTTTAAATGTCTGTAAAATGGCTTTCACTAATAGCTCTGTCCTTTGAGCCCAGAAAAAATGAAAATGTAAGAAAAATATTAATGCCAGTGGAACTTCCCCCTTGAATTCCCCCCATAGCTCCTCCTGTATATACTTCCCTTTCTTTTATTTACTGTAGTGTAATTATGAACACAGCATCCCACCACAGTGAGGGCCGGGCCAGTATCACTGTAACATCAAGTTAATGTCTTTGTTCATGGTTAACGATCACGCTATTTTCTGATGAATAGACTGTCAGACAGTTGACAGGAGATCCCCACCTGCCCAGTCATAAAGGGGAAGTTGTGTGATGACCTCACATGCCGTGATGTCAGCTCTTGCAATATGAACAAGGCATGAACTGATACAGTGTGTGTTTGTGTGTGTATGTATGTGTGTGTGTGTGTGTGTTTGTGTGTGAGACACTTTCCACCCCTCCCCACAACTCTGGGCTGAGGGGAAACTTTGGCCGATGGCATCACTGGCAACAGGTGCAAACCAGTTATTTGGAGAAGTGCAGATGTCCAGTGAGAAGTATATTAAACATTTAGTACATCTATTTACCTGCAGATTAACGAGGGGGATTTCTCATGTTGGTTAGCAAGTGGAAACTGTCTTGGGAGGTATTTTGGCCATGTCTCTGCTTCTCAAAACAGAGTTGACTGGGACAGACAGTGGCTGTTAGTGGAGACAGTGCTGATCCCTCCATACTGATTTAATATCCAAATGGAGACATTCAAATCGCAACCAAATGTTACGGTGTAGTCATGGGACTTGGAGATTTCTATACTGTTTTAGGGCTTCAAATCTCTTTAAAACCAGTTGTCACAGCTTTTATCAGGTGCGTATGCAAAGTTGTCCTACTCAGTTGTAACGTGTGCCATGTGGTGGACAGAGGCATGAGTGCATGTATTTTTAGCATGGATCACACCAGTGGGAATTGAACCTTTAACCCTGACACTGTTAGGTCCACGCTCAAGAGACCGACGAGGGCTAATTTGCATTTAGAAAGGGGCTAAAGAAAAATAAAGTAATTAAGAAAATGATGTTTGACAGTTTTATCCATTGTTCCGCTTGTCAGCCAAACTGTATTTGCCTTGAGCTTACATCACACTCTTTGTGTTTGTGTTCACAGGAGGCCTTAGCTGCTTCAGGCAGAGCCACGAGAACCTGTGCGAGCACTCTCTGCACCTTCACGAGGGCTTGGACACGGGTGCAGCTGCTGGCCTGACGGGGGCGCTACCTCACTCCCTGCCCTCCACCCCGGACATAGAGAACGCAGAGCTGACGCCAATCCTGCCCTTCCTCTATCTGGGGAACGAGCACGACGCTCAGGACGTCAACCTGCTCCAGCGCTTGAACATCGGCTACATCCTCAACGTGACCACCCACCTGCCGCTCTACCACTACGACACGGGCCTCTTCATCTACAAGCGCCTGCCTGCCACCGACAGCAACAAGCAGAACCTGCGCCAGTACTTCGAGGAGGCGTTTGAATTCATCGGTATGAAAATTTGAACTACTGACACGTGAGCTAAGACAGCTTTTTGTCTCGTGACCTTTTGAGACAAAACACGGCCTATGTGAACTCCTCGTCGCAGGTTCCGCAGAGCTGCGAGCAGTTAAACCACAGACTAATATTTACCTTCTCAGATTGTTAAATGTGAACACTCTCCGGAGGCTGGAGGAGATTGAAGTATCTGTTGTTTCAAAGGAAAACAAGCGAAAATGAGAGAATAGTGAGAAAAATAAAAATAATGCTGTGCACTATAACCAAATTCTAGTTTGGGAACCACTAAGCTGAATGAAGGGTGTAGGAAGGAAGAATGATGATGGATCATATTGTGACGTATCATCTTTAGGAAATGAATTGTGTTTGAAGAGTGTCTCTCTTCACATCCTCTGAATACAGCTGACTTACTTTTTTAGAGGTTTATGACAAAATTGAGGCTGTGGAGACTGGCATCCCTCTGAAACTCAGGATTTTTGACACATATATTTAAAAGGCTGTGTTCATCCACCTTTTTCTCTCCATACTTCAGAGTCTCTGCCAGTACCAAATACCAATCTCATACCAATGGTCTCTTTTCCACCCAATTCAAAATGACCTAATAGATGTGACTGAGAGTGGAAACAGTGACTTTTTTTTATGTCACTGATTAATAAACTGTATTTGAAGTGGATAAGACACATCAGGCTAATCACTCATTCGATAACTGATAACTAAACCACCGAATAAGGTTTGAATCGAGGCAGATACTGATCTGGTGTATCTGATCTATGAATTCCTAATTGTGGCTCAGTGGTTTGCACTGTTGTTGGATGACAAGCAGGTCTTGTGTCTGATTCCTTGGCACTGGTGCTTTCTACAATTTGAAAGTTATTTTGTAGTTGCATAGGTTTCTTTTAAAAATTAGATTTGCAACACGGTGCTTTTTTTGCTGATGTATGATGAGATAGAAAATGGACAGATGTCGCTGGGGTAGTGTAAGCTGGGTATCATATGAAATGTTTTGAATCAGAACAGATACCAGAACTGATGTAAACTGATGTTTTCTACGAAAATTTAATTTGTTTAAATTTAACAAAAGCAATTGGATAAATTATAATATCTGATAAAAGAACAAGTGAACCAGGTGGTCAATCTGAGGAGGCACTTGATGCTAAATTACAGCACTTTACAGTTTCCAATACTTGGTGCTACAGCTGCATTTTGTTTGGTCTGGGTAAAAAATACTGAAAAATATCTTATCATGTATGATGACTGAACTGCCCCCAGGGGAACAAATTGTTCCTATTAATTTATTATATTGCGTTTTAATTGTCTCAACGTTCCTCTCTGCAGAGGAAGCACATCAAGCGGGTATGGGCCTTCTGATCCACTGCCAGGCAGGCGTGTCTCGCTCAGCCACCATTGTGATCGCCTACCTGATGAAGCACACCTGGATGACCATGACAGACGCCTACAAGTTTGTCAAAACCAGGAGGCCCATCATCTCCCCGAACCTCAACTTCATGGGCCAGCTGTTGGAGTTCGAGGAGGACCTCAACAACGGAATAACGCCAAGAATCCTCACACCAAAGCTGATCGGTGTGGAGACCGTCGTCTAAACGAACTCCTTCGTCTGACTCGACGCTCAGACGTGTGCTCGCTCTCGCTGTTTTTCAAGAGAGACCAGCTGGTTTGGAGCTTGAGAGAGAGAGAGAGAGAGAGAGAGAGAGCCGCTGTATTCTTTTTGAATCTCCTCATGCTCATCTTGGACTCTCTGGAGGTGCCAAAGCTCTGGGTCAGTGGTGATGTGAAATGCCAAAAATCCCTACTGTTTGGACCTGGCCGATGTCCCGGAGGAGAAGATGAGTTAGAGAGATAGAGAGAGAGAGAGAGAGAGCAAGTGGTCGGTGGGAAGATTTCCATTGGTGACCGCAGAGGAACGAACATGAGGGTAAAGAAAATTGGTGTGGAAAAGATATTCAATGTGCTTTGGGGCAATTACTGACAAGAGAAACTCTTAAAGCTCACACTGTGGCACACAGTTTATGTTTGCAGACTCAGGCGGGGTTGGCCACGGCAGTGCCTGTCAAAAAAAAAAAAAAAAAAAAAAAAAAAAATTGATGAAGACATGTTTGGTGTGTTAATGTTGTTGTTCTATTTTTATACGGGGGTTTATGGGGGTGACCATGACGAGCCCACAGCGGCTTACTGTGCAATAATTTCAGAGTGGAATGCAACTGAGACCTTGATCTTTATGTGTATATATGGGTAATGATTACGAAACATTTCCAGCTCTTTGCTGAAATACCATTTTGATGTTAATGTAATTACTGTTGTTCAGTTCTATACGATTATGTTCATGGTGCAGACGGTTATGCTGTAATATTTGGCGCAGAGACAGAAAAAAAAAAAAAAGGGGGTTTATTGTTTTGAGTGCAGCTTATGGGTTAATGTCAGTTGAACCACAAGTTCATATTTCATGTGTTTGCTTCAGTATTTTTGTTTTGCCATTCCTGCATCCATATATGCATACATTTTAGCAATATATATTAATTGATATATATTACCAGACAGCCATAAGAGCTTTTTTAATGCATGGCTGCTGGCAGAGGAAAGAACACTTTGAAATAATCAGTGATTATTGTAAAACAGGGCTAGTGGTGATGTTTAATGTAACAGAGCAGAGGAATTTCACTGCCTGCTCCTGTCTCCTCTGTTCTCTTTGCTCCAGTTCATCCATAAGCCAGCTCTGTTGTAATGTACTTCACTGTTTTGCCGTCCCTGTGTAGCTACACATTATGTTTTTGTCAGTGCCCTACTTTCTGAGCTATGATTTAGTCCATTCTGAAGTAGCAGAGTTGAGGTTACACACTTCAAACAAAGATGCACCTCTTTTAGTTCGACAGCGGTTGTACAGTAGAGCAGTGTGACCCTCGTCTAATCTTTTGCAACTCCCTGTCGCTGACACTAAGCTACAGTTAAGTGAGCTCTCCTCTGCCTCACGAAGGCAAGAGCTGCTGTCACGTGCTGTTCTAGTGCCTCTATCAATGCCTTAATTCATGTGTCACCAGTGGGCCTGCGCATGGTACAGCATCACGTGCAGACGAATGCAGATCACACCGAGGTCAAATTTTAGCTCCCTGACAAAAGCAACCTGCTCCTCTTTGTCTCTGTGTAACGTGCACATTTTGCTAGATTATTTCTGCAAGTCCTGATCGATATGCAGAATTTTAATCGGACTGCATTTAAAGACGCTAAAAAGCCTTGAGGTGAAAATGCTCATTATGTAACTCTGATCTCGTGGTGGCATTTGAAGGAGAAACTGAGCACCACCGTGAATTGTTAATCAACTTGGCGCTAAATAGTGGTGTAATAAAGAGTATATGCACACACACAAAGTTCTCCCTCATCCTGTTGCATCTGAATATGCTCACCTCTGACTCATATTACAACAAATTTACATAGATAGATACGAAGAGGAAAGGCTATAAAAGAAATCTTATCCAGACCATAGATTTCTGAAGTGTCGTTGAACAGAATCTCAATTTTCCATATAAGCCTGGGTAGTTTTTACACATCTGGTCCTCTCAGCCTTTTGACACTTTTAGTGGAAATTATAAAAAGGGACATTTTTATGTAGCCAGGTTGGATGCATGTGTTTTAAGGCGTAGTTCACTTGTCTTTTTGACCACTTGTATACAACTGAGCACACAGTATAAACACCTTGTGTTTAAAACACCTTGTGTGTTGTTGTCTAAAGGCCTAGAGTGCCCAGAACTAAGAATAGCCTTGTTTTAGCCTGAAACTAATGCACTTTTGATCTGATTGGTTTTGATTTGACAAACCCAAGGGCTGATTATGTTTTTCCAAGATGTAACAGAGCATGTGGTCCTTCACTTGAAGTTAAAACACAAAATTCAGACCAAAAAAAAAAAGAAGTTACAAGTTACCAAGCTGACTTGAAGCAGCCTCCTCACAAATGATGGTTCCTCCTCTGTTCACATGTTCTTTTGGTTTTCTTTCCAGCTCCCCATTCTTTGCATGAAAATAAAGTGAAGCACAGGGCTAACAATCTCATTGTCAAAGTACCAACACACCCTCATTACATCTTCAACACCGAACCCACAAGTCAGTGAAATGATCACATGTCTCTATGAGTAAGATGAAGGAGAATGAGAGGAGTTGTCGCAGCGTCATGAAAACAAACACACACAGTGCACTCAGTAAGGCTTTACAACACCAACATTCACAACAATAAGCTTCAAAAATCCCTCATGTGAAAATTCACGCTATGCAAAATGAAATTGTAACATTCAACGTTTCTTTACCCAACTGTCACGAAATCGTTTTTTGTGAGGTCTCTGCGAACATCTCGAGCATGAATAACAAGTTTGCGGCCTCAGACTGAAGTGAGTTTTAAGTGTGACAAAGAAGTTTAAAAAAAAAAAACACGTTTGTGTGGCGACGTGCCCTCACTTGTATTTTTGTTGCTGTTGTCATTGGTGTCTACTGGTGCTCCACAGTATATTTGAATATGATAAAAAAAAGGTATATAATAACCATTTAACACACGTTTGTAGCTTGTGCATTTATATTCAGTGATTACCATTTGCAAAAAAAGAAGAAAAAAAAAAGAAAAAAGAGAGTGCTTATCATCTGAGCCAATGTTATATAAGAATAATGTACCTTTTCGTCCCATCTGCCGGTTCCTATGACCGCAGCGGCACATGGCTTTTGTATGTAATGATCTGTTTGACTGAACAATGTAACCATCGTACTGTACGTTACTCTCTGGTTGGAAAAGAAGCATGCTGTGTGCTCCTTGTCTGTGAGGGACACTCGCAGTCATTATGGTGCTGCCTGTCTTTCCCACACTGCTCTTTCTGTACAGGTCGCAGTCTGACTGACAGCTCCAAGAGGCATCTGGGTCTGTTCCCTTTTATTTGGAAACACGGTTCTGTATTAGAACAATATCAAGCTGTCATGTTCTTTACGACTTATTTTAGAGTCTCTGCTTTGGGCTCAGAGGCTCTGGTGGAAACGGGCTTCGCTCTACAAGTCTGTGTATCTTTCTTTGTGTCTGTCGTCAACGGTCAAGTATATACAGTATATAAATATATATATATATCTATTTTCTTTGTATGCATATATTCATTACTATTTTTGCACTGACCTACGGACAGATGGATTTATTTTTTTCCACAAAGGGTGCTATTATAACGGAGGCCTTCTCCCACACCTTTTTTGCATGACTTGCTCAAAATTCCTCAACTGGTCTGTCATCTCTCCTACTCTTCTCCTACTACTCCTTGAACTGTTGCAATTGAAGCACTGTAATTTTGTAATCCCTACTTGTGAGCTTTGAAATAAACAGGGAGGCTTCAAGTTTGGTTTGGCGTCCTGGAAGTTTGTTTTCTCCCGGTTACATCCTAACGCAGAAGGATTTGTTTCTTTAGCTACTTGCAGACTGAAGGAGAAATGTGTTTCTGACTGTGAACTGAAATATTTTACTCAGCCAGATGTTTCCTGTTGCATTGACGTGTTTAAAGCTGCTGTAATGAATGTGTTTAATGCATCGCATGACTGCTTAATGTGAAAGGGGTCACTGGTAGTGATGAACCCACGGAGCTTAATTGTTTAGTCTATAAATCAGAAATGATTGAGTTTAAAGCTAAAGGTGACAACTTCAAATTGCTCGTTTTTCACTTGAAAACAAAAATATGTTTAACTTACAATGATAAAAAAAGCAGTTTGAAAAGCTAAAAAGAGCAAATATTTGGCACTAAAATTAACAATCAAATCTGTCTATCGATTAGTACGCTGCTGCAGCTATACAAGAGACGAGCTACCTTAAACAGGTTTGTGTGAAAACATCCTGATATTAAAACAGGAACAACAGATAAACAGGGAATGGAAACGTTCATGTGACCAAGGCCCCATGAAGCAGTCGAAGCCGGGAAACAGCAGACGCTCCGAAACTAATTATCGGGATCAATAACAACAAAACAAGCCTTACAGTGTGTATTTTAAGAGACAGCCTCTATCAGCCTCTTGACATTTGAGCATCCAGTGGAGTACACAGCCAGAGTTGTGAATTATCTGTGCTCCCCTCCATTGAACCATGTGTCACATAGCTGCAGGAGTTATGGGCCTATATTTACTCCAACTTTGCAGGCGTCTACTGCCTCATGGATAGCAGGGAAGGGGTGTGTGTCTGTGTGTGTGTATATTTGTATGTGGAGGGGAGGGGGGGGGGGTGGGGGTGGGGGGGGGGGGGTGGGCGGTTTGCCTGGGGGTCAAGATCTCTCCATAGGAACAGGCACAAAAATAGTTTTTAGCGTTGTTTCTAATTACGAGTGATGAGTGCCCCGCCTCATTAATCCTTTCCTATCAGCACTGGGCAGGCGGGCAGCACCAGAATAGCCCTGATCTTTGTGCCGCTGCACGCCACTCTCCAGCAAACCCTGCATGGACGTATTAGGCAAAGCAGGCCTGAGAGGAGGACCTACCTTTTCTACACGCACACACAAACAGGTGCACACACACGCACACACACACACACAATCAAGTGTGTACATACTTTGCTGAGGAGGCGGTGAAATAAAGCAGAGGATCTCTGAGACCGAGGACTGCTGCACTGGTTACCATCAAAGCTGTTCCCGTTGTCACAGGAAGATGCACTCGCACGACACCCTGCCCCAGCTTCACTAAATGTCACTACAGCAGCACTTTGCACTAACAACTCATGCATAAAACAACACTTCTCATGTTAACCAAACGCTATTACAAAATATGCCAAAGGATGATATGGAGTGAGGTTAATGAGAGGAAAATGGGAACACAGAGGACAACTGCGTAACGGGGAACCTTAAGGTGCTCTTGAAGATGACTGATGGTATTAATGGTGCAAGATTATACAGAGTTATTTGATTTTTATGGCCATGTTTTTTCCCAGTATATTCATTTTTTGGCTCCAATGTGACACTACCTTTGTATCACTTTACTTCCAGTGTATCATCTGTGTCAGTGGCTCCCAGGCTCGGGTTTGGGATCACCAACATTGTCTCAAGAAAAATAATTAAAGGCACGAGAAAGGAAAAACAAACAAATTCTTTTACACAAAATTATACATTTTTGTTTTACTTTCATCCAGTTTTTTTTCTTTGTGAAGTAAGTGCTCACAAGATATAGCAACCTGTGATGAAGGGCCACAAGTACTCATTATTTAATTTTAAAAGCCCACAGTCTTTCATAAGGCTTCTGTGCATTTAAAAGAACCTAAGGATCATTTCTTTTCTCTGACAATTAAAAGTCAGATCAGTAGATCAGTCATAGTGAGACCATATACCTTTCTGTACTTCTGGGGTGGGGCTCTTTTTTTATGGTTTGGGTCAAACCAAAGGCCCAGGAGCAAAGGGTTTGTGTGAGGTACCACGCTGAATGCAGGACATAATCCTTCAATACAGTTGACAATGATACTACAGACAACATTGCAATGTAAGTAGTCTGTATTTTTTTTCTGCCATCCTTGAGATTTAGAAGAGTAGAGTTACGGAACTGTGGGAATTCAGCAATGAACAAACAAACTACTACAACTTTCTCACAGCCAGAATCTCCTTGGACAATGGATGTCGTGGAGGTCAGCGTTTTCAAGATCAAAACAAACTTTCTCTCCGTTGTAAATAACGGCTTGTGTGATGCTCAGAAGCAAGATGGCACAATTGTACTTTTTGCCTAGAGGACAAGTTTCAATTACAGAATACAATGATATTTTCATGGTTTGCTTACAACAAGAAAAAGTTTGAAAAACAGCCATTCTTGTTTTAAAAATCACAATAACTCTGTGCACAAAGTCAAGCCCATGAAAAAAAAAAAGAGCATGGAGTGGAAGAACACTCCACAGAGCTTTGATCACAACCCCACCCACCACCTTTGGGATGAAGTGGTACGCCGACTGTGAGCAAAACTTGTCCAACATCAGTGAACAGCCTCACTTAAGATCTTCTGGCTCAATGGGAGCAAATCCCTGCAACCAGGTCCCAAAATCCTCTGGAAAGCCATAGAAGAAGAGCGAATGGTGCTGTAGCAGTGCATTGGTTGGGAATAAGATATTCGATAACATATGAGAATTACGTTTGGGTGTCCACATACATTTGGCCACACAGTGTGATGTAATAGTCAGTAGTCAGGATGAGCTGTATCTACTGTCCCACTCACTGTAATGCATTTCTAATGTAAATGAGATCTGGCCTGTGATTTCTGCAGTCAGCTCTTAGTTGGTGAGCATGAGTTATCCTTCTGCATCACAGAGAGAGAGACGACAGGAGCGTAGGATAGAGCAACAAGCAGAGCACTGATGGAGTGAGATAGATAGATAGATAGAAGAGCGGAGCAGAACAGGTCATGGCCCATTTCACTCAGCACACCAAGGAGATTACAGCAGGTCTCCAGGCATGACATGGGCGCCATGGTGATGTCTCTGCAAATACACAGATGCAAATATGCCACCTACAGTGGATGTGAGGACAGGGAAGGACAAGGAGTTCGGAGGGAGAACACAAATGAAAAAACTTTTCATCCTGGGAGATCGAAATGATAAAAAACGACGACGTGGGCCCCGCACAGAGATGAGATAAAAACGCTGTCAGCTGGAGCTGCTGAGTCCACAACCTTGCTGCGTTAGCGTAGCAGCGTTTTGTTATCGCTTGTGGCACATGTTGGACTTTTGAAGTGTCATGTCTCGTTACATATTAGCCCCACGCTGGCCACTGCGCAAGAGACAGGCCAGGGCTCAGTGTGGTGACACCAAACCATATGTCGCACCATCTCTGCGAGGAGCTGTTTATGTCACAGGCCATGTTTGGGATTTATTTGGTGGTT
The DNA here is from genome assembly GCF_046630095.1 of Trachinotus anak. Classification (NCBI taxonomy): domain Eukaryota; kingdom Metazoa; phylum Chordata; class Actinopteri; order Carangiformes; family Carangidae; genus Trachinotus; species Trachinotus anak. The sequence continues at coordinate 1,027,237 of NW_027273882.1, read as the reverse complement.
TGAGGCGAAGCTCCCTCTCCACCAGAGTCACTTTATCAGAACATAACATGTCGTGGTTATCAGTACTGTAATAATTCTAATTTGCCTCATGATTCATATACAGTGATGGTGTAATGTACTCAGGGACACTTGAGACACCAGATACTAAATGCAGACACATACACGCTTCGACTGAAATAACAGCTTACCTATGAGCATACCATGACATACAGTCAGAAATCCAATTACACCCCAAATACATTCAGATATGACTTATCTACAGGAGACGTAAGCATCAGCTGACCTGTGAGATGACGATGAGAGAAAGTCCCAATCCGCCAAATGACCTCATGGGCTTCTGTCATGTCCTTTTTCGGTCTTGTACATTAATTGTGAAAATGATTGGATGAAATAAATTAAATTTTACAAACTTCATTCTTGAGCTTGGAGACAGTAGTTTAAACGATCCATGCTCCATGGTTTTTCTGGAACTTGACTCGTTTGTGTGACCAACTCAACTACTATGTTATGAGTAAAAACATGTATTACAGCTTTGAAAGGACCTTGAGTTGGGATGTTTTTGTCAAAATACAGCAGTGGTTGTAGAAGTGCACCTGTTGGAATGAAATGCGATGTGAAATCATCCCTCGCACTTAAAAATATTTATATTGAACATTTACAAATTTTTTCTCCCTTTCATATTGAGATGAAACTAAAAGAGGTGGATTTTGTTCCCCCATCTATCAGTAAATGCTGTTTAAAGGCTCCTTTACTGCTATGTATTAAAATCTCACTCATGGGGAAATACACTCATTCCTTCCTTCTAAGTATGTTTTTGTCTAAAGTAGTCAAATGTGAATAAATAAAAATAAATTCAGTCTAAAACACACTGGAATCAGTCTATAAGATAAACAACAAGTTTTAGTTTTTAATTGTAGAATGTTAATCACCGCTACAGTAGCTGCTCTGCACAGCTGTGGGATTTCTTTCCACTGGAACCTCAAAGAGCAGAAAGTTAGGAAGGTTTTTCAAAATACTGCAATGATAATAACATAGACATTGCAGCAAGAAGCAGAGCTACGCCAGTGAATCTGGGTAATGTGTGCAGCTGAGCTGCCTCTTATTTCTTCACTGCTTCTCTTCTCTTCTGCTCCAGATAAAGTTCTTTTAATTGCTGCCCTCATTTTGCTATACCCCCACAATTCACACGTGCGCGCGCACACACACACACACACACGAGGAGCGGTGGGTTCAGGCTGGTCACACCACCAGCCTGAGGGGGAATCATTTGGACGGTTTTCAATTGTGTCATGACACCAGACTGCAAATAGGACATAAATGTTACATACTAAAAAAAAACCCTGACACAAAACACTTATTTAAAGAAATCTGCCACACTCACATTTGTACTCATCTGCTTAAACAAGGACTTCCTGACCTGTATTTATACCATGTGAGGAAAAAAATGATGAAACTTCCCAGATTGCAATTAAAATATTTTAAAACACTTATTTTCAAGTATTTAATTAACATATTTTGAGGGTATTTCTTTGAGACTGTCATCTTTTATCACCAAAATGAAAAACTTCAAGACAAGTTACATGATTCTTCCTTTTATAGTAAGTTTACCCATTTAGATGCCCCCAGACAACTTCCTGTTCTGCTACTACTCATCTAAATGAAGCCAGTGGGGGTTTGAACCGTCACTCTCTGTACTGCAGGTGTCATAAAAGCTGTCTGGTCCCGCTCAGCCCCTCCTCACCACTGGAGAGAGATAGCAGCCCCCCTTTTTTCCTCCTTCCTCCTCATCTTTCCATCTCTTTTCTACCCTGGGAAACCCCCCGCCACAGTCTCCATGACACATTTAACCCACCTATTATATTGCACAGTGGGGGGCCCAGAAAGCCAAAACAATAATTTAGACCCCATTTTACTGGAGCACTTATCTGCTAAGTGCTCGCACAAGTAGTCAAAGCCACACATTGTTCTAATGTTGACGAGTTTTGATGGATGATCGAGTCTCAAGTTCAGTTTGCAGTCATTTTTACACAAAGGATCTTAAACAGTTGTCAAAACTGACGTGAACTTTGTTATTTTTACTCCTGAATGGTATCATTTTTTTTTAACACAGCCTTTTGATGTTGAAAAATACATAACAGTCCATCACATTTTCCCACATCAGAGTCAAACCCTTGATACTCTTTTATACTCAGTGCAGTGAGAAAATGAGGAACTGTTCAGGCCACTGGAGATGCTGCACAGAGGAACTGGGCAGACTGATGAACTGTTGCTTGCCAAGAAAGTCTCACTCCAAAAATCCTAAAATCCAGATTGTTTTATATTTCTGTTCGCGTACCGATTACACTGATTAGATATAACCAACATGTTAACTTCTTACTTTTAGAGATGTTTGTAGGTATGTTCAATGTTCAACAGCGCCAGGCTAGTTGTCTCCCCCTGCTTTCAGCGTTTATGCTAAGCTAAGCTACCTACCTCAAGGCCCTTAACTCCATAGGTAACACAAAGACATGTTAGTGGCATCCATCGTCTCATTTAACTCTCAACAAGAAAGCAGGGAAGAGAATATCCCGAAATTTAAAATTATTCCTTTCGACATTAGGATGAGTACTGTAGTTACTACAAAATGAAGAGTAGATGAGTAGATGAAATTCCCGCTAGATTTTCAGACACCCCTCTTACTGTTATTATTATTATTATTATAAGCAAAGGTGAAATCATAAAATAAAAGATTTGAATTGGAGGTTTTCCTCAGTTTTGCTTTATTCATCACATCTGACTTACATATACATGAATGATGAGTGTTATTTCTCCCCTGTGGTGATACCACCTGATACACCTCCTTTTGGTGTTAAGAGATACACAACAGTGCATCACAGTTTCCCCCGGTGGGAGTCAGATATTAAATGCTCACTGCGCTGAGAAAAATCCAACTCCCAGCTTGTTATTCAGGCAACAGAGAGTAACTTCAAGAATCTAAGTATTAATAGAGTCTGACCTTTTAGTCAGGCATGCATGGGTGTGTACATGTGTACACATGAATATACGGTACACGCACAGGAGCGCACACACATGCAATAGCCCATAACAACTTTGTAGTAACTCAGCTCGTCACTAGCCGCTCTGTGTGCAGACAGTGAGCTAAGGAGCAAAGCTCATATTAGTATCCTTGACTTTCTGAGCCATGGTGGTTTCATATGCAGCGAGTGTAACTCAATAGGTCCATCAATTACCTCTGTTTCCTAGGTGTCTTCACAAACAACAGCTGCAGAGTTTAATAAACTAGCCATGCAACTCAATCACACGGGCTAAAATATCATGAAGCCTGAAAACCAGCAGGATGATGAAAGTAGGCTCTTCTTGTTGTCAACACAATCCATCTGCCTATCTGATAGGTGCATACTGCCTGAAAAATGTGTCCGTATTCTCAACCCTTTTGTTATTTCGATGGAGGCTGTCCCTGTTCTCAGAATGACGCGCTGTAACGTGGTATGTTGCTTGGCATCGAGGCATGCTGTCGCTGTATTAAGTTGCCACAGGCTTCATTTTTGGTTGTGGGACAGAGGTAAATTTTTTCCATGGTAACTGGAACCTCATTCAAAACTCTGTCCTTGAATAGATATGAGAACGTCTCTCTTCTTTTAGATTGAATTAGAGCCACTGGATCATACTCATGCGGCTGTTCGGGTCCTCCTTTACTTTACTTATCTGCAGAGACAAAAAAAAAAAAAAAAAAGAAACATAAAAATAAAAGATGAAATGGAAAATAATTTCAGTGAAAGTGTAACTGTGTGTGTGTGTGTGTGTGGGCTGCAGAGGGTGTTTCCCAAACACCTTCAGATGTGGTGCAGAAGGTGAGCCTCAACATACTATAAATCTAAACTTAGACTGTGATGAAACAGATTAGACTCATGCTCTTTCCATAACTCTTTGTACCAAATTGACTGAATTTGGTTTCCTTTGAGGAAAGTTGAAAATTTAGAGATGAAACTAAATTTTGCAGATTGGTGCCATATTGTCTGGGTGGATCTGTGAACTTATTTTCTTCTCATCTTACCTTTAAGAAAAAGAGATGTTGGTCTGTAAAGGTGTCTCTACAGTCAAAACTAGTTTTGTCCTGAGTCTCATCTAACCCATGGATGTACTTTATTACCAACAGGCTGCTGGGCCAGAGCCTCCATATGAAGTAACTGTTAATATTTCTCATTTGAAAATCATAGAGCTCAGTTAAAAGACACAAAACAACCAAACAGTGATGCAAAATGAGCAAAAGGAGATGCAAAAGCACCAGAACGAGACACGAAATGACAAGAAAGATAGATAAAATAACTACAAAGAGACAAAATAACTATAAACAGAGAAAAAAAAAAAGACTACAAAGACATAAAAACCTACCGCAACAAGATACAAAAAGAACACAAACAGACACAAAATGATCATACAGAGTTTGTGTCGTTTGTTTCTTCCAGCCTGGGGTTCCTGTACAGCAGGGGGTGACTTTTACCTGTGTCTCCCCAGAGGCTTATTTTCTCATAATCTGTCACATCTGAAGTACACATACAGTAAGTCTTCACAAGTGAATCTGAACAACTTGTATTTGCAGCAGCAGGATTGGTGCACTGGTGAGTATCTAAAGCAGCAGGATGGTTTCATAGGATTTGTTAAATATAAGAAAAATACAGAATTGCTTCAGATGTGGAGAAGAAGAAAAATAACGTTAATATGGACATGCTTTTGAGAGAAAGGAAAAGAAAAACTGGTGATGCTCATAGATCACATCCAAAATGTAACAAAGTCTGTTGTGCTCACAGGTTCACAGGTCAGTGATGTGCAAGAGAAAAATGCTGAATTAGCCCAGACAGACACACAACTCCCAGCGCTCTCCTGCTACAGTGACTCTTGAGAAACACACATGAAAAGGAATCTTATTTTACTCAAATTCATTTTGGCTTGTTTCGTTGCTAGTTACTCCAGTATTGTTATAGGCCTACACATGCAGGGAGACTGTAATCATTACAAAATAAACAACAGAAGGCCTTTTTCTCAACACTCATTCATGCCCTGTGTGGTCCCAACCTTTTCACCACACTGTGGCTCTCTCACAGCAGGAGGGCAACAAAAGCTCACACACAGCGTAAAGACGGATGACACATAAACACCACATTGTACTTTGAACATCCATTGTTTCTTTAGGTTCCCATTTTTTTATTTTATTTTATTTTATTTTTTTAAAGAATGGAAACATCAGTAGAGCTGAATCAGGACTTTTATAAATAGCACAGACTGTGATAACACAACAGAGCTTCTCAGTGGGGCCGCTGAAGCTCCCTGCAGCAGCTCATACTGTAACAGGCATGAAGGAAGAGGCTGCTGCACTCTGGTGGACACAAGAGGAATCTATGACCGTGGTATTTATTTCCACTGTGTATTGGGAGAAATTTTTTGAGTTAAAATGTTAAAAAAAAAAAACCCAAAAAACAAAACACCAACTTCGCAGATTTCATCTTGTATTTCCAGTGTAACTGTTGCATAATTATCTCAGCTCTGACAGTACAAACGCAGTTCCGGGAAAACACCCACAGAGGCTCCGATTCTTCTGAAGACTTTGCTCTGGTAGTTTGATAACTGCCGTTTGAAACACACACACTTTCATGTATTTTATGTGGTTTGTGTATCTCCATTAAGTAATGAAAGACTCTTCTTACAGTAAGATAGATCAATCTGAAAATAAATAATTCAAGAACTCACATGTAAGAGATTCTGGGCTCAGACTTTAATCACTGTAAATTAGTGTATTAAAGTATTTATTTGGGAAACAGCTGACAGAGTGAACAAATCAATCGACGGTCTTGGCCTCACTGAAGTGGATTTTAATATATATTAGAATAGTAGAACCCAGTCATTTTTAGGTATCAGATTATATTGCAGATTTTTTTACACCATGTATAGAAGAGCTTTTGTCTACAGACTATTTCTGACTCAGTTTAGTAAAATGTAAAATATTAGTGCCTAGAAAACGTTATAGACAGTAAACAGGCCGTGGCAGTGCAGAACGAGCATCGTCTGGAAAAACATTTCTGATGCTTCTGTTTTGTTAATGGAGAAAACAGCACAAAAGAAACGAAGGTTTTCTTGTTATAGCAAGATTAGGGCTGCAACTAAATCATTTCCTCAAATAATCTGTTAATTGTTTGTCAGAAAGTCTTGAATAAAGCTCAACACATTAGTTAATTATAAAAATGCCAATCAAATTGATTAATGGACAAATGGTTTAAGCTCTTAATACTTTGCTATTTCCACGATTCTTTCTTGCTATACTGATAAAGTAATTTTAAATGCTGGTTCGGCACTGCTCTAACTATTTTTAAAAAGACTGACATTATTGTAGGTTTCACTTTTTCGAGACATAATTTTGCCGTTTTTTGTCCATCCAGTAGATCAAAGCTGATTAATACAATAAGTTTGACTAAAACATGTCATTTATCTCAAGGGTTGTTTGAAACAGTAATAATGCTGCTGCTGATGCGTGTTGTCTCTGCTGTGCTGTACTGTGAGAGTCTGTCTCAGCTGTCAGAACCACACTAGCTGACTTTGGATGAGACACAACTTGACCTGAGCTGAATCACCTGTCCACCAGTCGCTCCTTCTCGCCCCCTCTCTGCCTTGATTTGTACGCCACAGCAGCTGTACCAGCCCTCTGCTCTGATGAATGCATGTTTATGAGATGCTGCATTAAAGCAGTCATTGTCCAGATTCTTTTGTTCGTATTTCTCTCTGTCTCCTTGCGGACTTCTCTTCTCTAAGAAGTGCTCCACTGACATGACAGGACAAGGTAGGACAGGCCGGGGCACGGCAGGACAGAGGGACGCAGCGTCAGGCAATAAAAGTGTCATTTTTCACCTCGTTTATAAACAGGTCGTAATGTTGAGATGAGCCATTGCCTATTATGGGCTCGGTCCAGCCTGTGACATCAATAAACAGAGCAGGACAGCTCTCTGCGAGTGCCTGGGCTGAACCAATGAGGAGTGTGTTTTAACAAACCAGCGTGGGATGTTGGGAGTCTGGACTAGCTCGTCCCATGGTAACCCAGGTAGACAATGTACATGTTATGGTTGAGCCTGGGAACAGACTCGGGTCTAACACTTATCAAGCTGTCTTGTGAGGCACAAACTTTGGATCATGAATATTACAGAGGTTATGGGGTTATGGGACAGCTTTATTACTCTGACAAACACCATTTCTCAGGAGGGCTGAGGTGGGAGGACAAGACAGCCATATTGCCTGCCTCTTTTGCTTTGCAAAACAGGCTGTTGAACTTTTTAACTCCCCTGCGTGACTTTTGATTCACCTTTATCCTGCACCGCTTGACCCATGCTGTTGCTGCAAATGAGCATCTATCTTTAGACGCCATGATTCAGCGCGCTGTGTCAGATCGCGACAGGACCGAGGCTGAAAGGCTGCAGGAATTTAGGGAAATGTGTCTGATGTGACTGAGATGAGAGTATGAGCTTTGTGAAACGCGTCTCCTGTGCTGTTTCTACAAACCCTGCTTGTTTCTGATGCTTTTTTTTTTTTGTTTGTTTACATGCTGTTAAAGTCAGCACTCACAAGAGCTCGTCTGCTCTTTGGACAGTGATGCAGATTTTTGTCATAATGCAGGTGGCTGGCTTCAAGAGGAGGAAAGGACAGAGGGAACAAGGAACAAGGAAGTGAAAGAAGTAGGAGGAACAGATGGAGAGACATCTCCCCTCCGTATGTTCAGTACGCCTCTAGTCCATATGCATGCAGCTCGTGTCCTCCTTGTTCTCTCAGTTCACATAGGCAGCAGTGATGCATTGTGAATTTATACACCTCTCATTAATCTCCTGCACAGAGAAAGCAACAACAGGCCTGTGACTGAATGCTTTGCCATGACTAATAGGTAAGAAAGGGACACACCACCCTCTTGTGCACAAAGGAAGCACTGCACTTTTGCATTACTGTTTTTTTATTACCAACATACACGATTGTTCCTTTACGTTCTGAGGTGCCAGGAACTAAAGTAATCTGATCTTTTCACTGTAAATAACAATGACAATAATAATAATAATAATAATAATAATAATAATAATAATAATAATAATAATAATAATAATAATAATCATCATCATCATCATCGTCATAATCATAAAACAGTTAACCACTGCAATTTTAAACAAGAAGATCATATTATGGCTTGTGGGGAAAGAGGTAAGTGTAAGCCTCTCATTTGAGTTCTACATTTTCATAACCACAGGCAACACAATTAAACTATTTAGTAAATATTCATACACTGCTAATGAATTCAATATAGCTATTTCCAATGACTGGTTTTTGCTGTACATTTGCTATACTTATTTTACTTATAATCACTGATTTGTTAGCTATATAGCTTGTTAGTTTTTATTTCAGTGTCACGCCAAATGTTTGGCTCATTTCACAATGGGACAAGATGCCACTAAATAGCAAACGTCTGAAATATAAAATATTCCATTAAAACATAAAGAAAAGATATCTATCACAACAATATATACACATTTACACAATTTCAGGGATGTGTTTACGTCCAAAGTTTCAACAACAAAGAGCAGAAAACAGGACAGAAATACTATAATCAAGTTTTAGCCGATAACAGGCTTTGTTCTTCATTTTGGGCTTTTTTCAAACTTCAACAACTACATGAATATCTTAACGGTTTTGTGTTCAAATATACAGTAAGGGCTGGGCATACTGCTACTGTAATCAAAATGCAACAGGCAAAGACTCACTTCATATTATCTGTAGGCCTAGTGTTTTAGGTTGTACCTGCAGCACGCATTTGCTCAGGTCTTTAAAGAAGCAAAACAGTGAATCTATTAATCCAAAAGAGAGCACACACATCAGTACTGTTGTGAAAGAAAGACGTTTTTTTTCTTACTTCAGTCTCAAATGGCAGAGATGTATAACACTGTTGAAAAATGACTGAACAGGATGGAAAAAACAGGATTGTGAAAGCTCCCAGGGTGATTTTATGAGGGTGTGGATACTTTTGGCTCCAAACTAGCACAGAAACCTACATAAATTAAACTTCATTTGGCTATCAGGAAGTTAGACTACCCTGAAAGCTACTTATTGTACTGCATGAGGGTGTAGAGGATATGACTCTTCATCTGAAAATCAAATAACTGTCACAGTGGATCCTGAACAGTGAGTAGTAATAATGGCCCTCTGATGGATCAAGTGGAAATCTATAGGTTCAATAATATTATGATTGGTTTGATGATTGCTCCCATAGATACGGTGTAAGAGCCAAGAAATGTGATGCCAGGTTAAGGGACCCGCACACCCTAAAATGTCGATGATGTTCCAGTCTTTAAATATGGTGGTGAAAAATAAGTTGCTTCGTGAACATAGGATAATTTTTCTTTTTTGTTTTTAACTTTCTTTTTATTGGTGTTTTGGGCCATACATTAGTACAATCAAGCATTTTTCAATCACACAGTAGAACCCATGGACAATGCAGTCCATTTGTTCCAGTATTTAATATATTGATCAGATCATAGTTAGTTTTTGTCAGTTTCTCCAAACAGTGTATTGGGATCCAGTCATTCTTTGATGGTGGGTTTGCCTGCTTGCAGCCAAAAGTACTTTATAAAGATATTCATCCTGGGCCATGAGTTTGCCTGGAATTTTTCCCAAGCTAGAATATGAGAAAAGAGAAACCTACTTCTATTGCAAAAATGTTCCTTATTTCTTTCAATCTCTTGCCAATATGAATGGATTAGAGGGAGGTCCCAAAATTATGAAAATGATCTGGCATTGGCTTACCACACTGCCTCCAATGTTCATCCTGTCCCTGAAAACCCCACTGTACAAATTTCAATTTTTGAGTAAAAAAAATATTGTATTATGTTCTTGTGGGAAAGTTCACACCAGGATGTAGAGCTGGTAGTCCCAGCTTTCCAATCATCCACAGATATCTCCAGGAACGTTTCCCTCTACCATTTCTGTTTGGCCTGAAAAGCTGAATATCTGGAGATTTGCAGTCTATTATATATTTGTGATCTTAGATGTTTATCTAATTATTTATCTTTAGTGTAGTGCAGTTGGAGTTGGGCTTGGTTCTCCATCCTGGACAATGGGAAACCCCATCTTCCGCAGGTCATCTGCAGCCTCTTTTGCATCATTGTAGATCCAAGGTCCAATGTCTGGAAACACCTTAAGCTTGACGGGTGGTGGGGTCGAAAACTGTACTCGTCTCTCCTGCAGTACTCTTCCTTTCCTCACCGTTAGATTTGACTAATCAAGTAAAAGTCCATGCAGTGGAGAGAATCTGGTCTATGGTTTCGCACTTGAGAAAGGTTGTCACCACGGACCTTGGCAGAGTGACATGAGGTGGCTGTAGGCTGGGAACTCTGTGGTAGCACTTTATATGAAAGTTCACCTAACAGCAAAAAATAGTAAATAGTAGTTGGACAGTTCAGATGTCTTGTTTTTTGTTGAAAAGATAAAAGTGGTGATGTTGGTCTTATATGAAGGTGATAAGCTACATACTGTCTTACTCTGAGTGAGCTTTACAGTTTTCTTATAACAGTTATATACTTACATCAAACTTCTTCAAACCTACTTCAAAGATCCAGACTGAACATAATAACAATCAAAACAGTCTCTGTGTTTTTTTTCAGGGAGAGTGACACAACCTCAGCACTACCCTACGTTAGACGTCAATGATTTAGTTCCGCACTGATTGGACTGCTACTAAATGGATCTATAAGGCTCAGACTCTACATAATGTTGAACTGGCACTGACACACTTTCCCCAGCTCTCTCACAGCCATTAAACTGTGCTTTGTTCCTGGTGTCTCACTTGCTTTATTCTTTCATTTCAGGCCTCTCCTTATGTTTCCCACTCCCTCTCCCTCTCTACATCTCCAGGATCCTCGGTGGGCTTGTAAAGGAGCTTTAATAGAGAGGAATATAAATCTGCAAGTGACAAACTCCAGTCATGGCAGAGCGGGGGCCGGTGTGTAAGTTGTGAACTGCTGCGCAGTAAAACCAGGACCTCCAAGGCTCCTGTGCCCCCTGTGATTCCCGCTGGCACTGCCGTGAGACCCCACAACCTCTCGGTCTGAACCACAACACACAGCCAAGACGCTCTGCGCTTTTTTTTAAAGCCTAGACTGAAAGTGAACAGTCATTGGGCCAATGCTGCCTGGAGGACTTTGGAGCTTAGGCTGGCAGAGTTAATGCAGTCTTTAAAATCAGTTTTTCAGGCAAACTTTTATTAGATTTATTACTTATTCTGTCTACATAGTATTTCAATTTCCTTTTATTTTCCAGGATTTATTAAACGCTGCTGGCAAAGATTTTTGAGACATGGTTTGCAATATTCCGTAAAAAGATTTTTTTTTATTTAAAAATCTCACAAGAACTTCATTATCTTAAACAGGTCCAGTAACAGGCTCGTAGCCCAAAGGAATACGATACGGCCATGGAGGAAAGTCACAAGTAAATAGATTTAAAGTTATATCCTTAAGATTTCAGCCCTGATGGATTTTGGAGACACCTGTGAATTCTGATGGCCGCTAACCATGACAATAAATAATATAAAAACAGGGTTTGATTTCAATTTCAAATACTGTAAGAGAATAACGACTGTAATGTTAAACCCCACCAGTGCAAGGGAAACTGTTTTTCTGCCCACTGTTTAAGCCGCTTGCACAAAAAACTGAATCCTGTATCAGTCAACATATCGATTCTTCTGAAGTTCTGGCTCTTATGAGCAAATATGTTCATGTTTAGTTTCAATTCATCTTTGTGTCTTATGATCAAAGCAACATGTGCATTGATGTTGAGGGGAAAAGGATGTACTAAATAACTTTTAAAAACTGTACACCATCACATTTTCCGCCCACGACCACTATGAAGTCAGAAAGATTAGTGACATGGTTTGATTTGAGTAAAACCTGAATAAAAGTAGCTTTGAATTACAGCTGCCACAATCATTTGGCTGATCAATGAAATTTGGTTTTCATAATTTTTCTAGCAAAAAAAGCCCCAAATTATCTGGTTTCAGCTTGTCAAATGTGAAGATTTGCTTTCTTTTCTTTGTTGCATCGGATATTCAACTGAATATCTTTGGGTTTTGGACTCGTGGGAGAATAAAACAAGAAATTTTAATATGCAAATTGGCCTGTGGAAAATTTGAGTATATATATTTTTTAATTTTCTGTTACTCTATAGACAAAATGATTAATTCAATAAATAACTCCAATAATATTGTTGGAGAATTTTCAACATAAACTTAAATAAATAATAAATAAAATAAATCATAACTAGGACTTGCACATATCTGGATTAGATTCCAACAAGAACCACCTCTCTTCGATTAGGATGTTAGCACTACAATTTCCATCATTTTATGGATGAATAAATTGAACCTTGAACCTCCTGTGGCTCTTTTATTCAGCCTGCCAGCTTGTAAAAGGAACAAAAAACTGCTAATAAGAGTGAACCGTTTCCTTAAAAATGATGATGAATATGAGGAGGAGGAAAAGACGTGACAGAAAATGCAGAATGCCAGGAGTGATCTAACCCAACACTGAGGTGTAAAAAAAAAAAAAAAGGCAGATATCAAACAGTTTGTGAGCTTGTTAAATCTTAAAACCAGAGATTCTGTGTGTCTGATGCAATGTGACTGGATGCCATTGTGGTGATGATGATGATGATGATGATGAAGGGGGGAGATGCTATTAAACATCATGACATGCTGTAATTCCCACACAGAGAATTTACCGAGCGTCCATGGGGTGGCACTGCAAAGTTTCCAACAGAAAGCAGGCTGTACAGTACGGTAACACTTCCTTGTCTTAAAATGGAAGATAAACCGACTTTTAACTGTTAAAACAACAGATCGGACTCACTGGCTGCTGAACTGGAGGCTGCAAATGTCCTTTGGATTTCTGTTAGAATAATGGAATGATAGATTTAACAGGCCCAGCTCCCAAATTAATAATTCTGTTCCACATTGCAGAGCGTAGCGAATCTGTCAGATAGTTTTAACAGCTTTTTGACTCCACCTTTTTCCATTTTGCTTGAGTTGAATTTGGCTCTCTGTTTTCCATTCCCCAGCAGCTGTGTTTTGAGTCATTTACAGCTCAGCTGACATTGCTGCTCCATATAATGGATTAGAGGACAATGAAATCATTTTTTGAGAAATGCCTTTGGGGAAATGATGGATTCAGTAAATACAACAGCTGATAAAATCTGACTTTGACTTCATATTGTGTTGAAAATCTTGACAGAGATGTAGTGAGGTGGAAAATCACGTTTTCATTACTCATTTTAGGGTGATCACGGTGAAAGAAGGAAAGTGTTGAATTCCTGCATGGAGTGAAAATGCAATGTTTCGATCACAGACCTTCATCAGGTATCTAGTGAAATAATAATAAGAAAAAGTTAAAGCAACTGGGGTATGACAGTAAACTGAAGGAAAAAAAAAAACAAATTTTCTTCTTCTTCGCTATATATATATCTGACGCATGCCGCCATTGTTGCATTTTCTACTTTAAATTCACAACAAAGATCAAGATTTGAAACTTCTGAACAATCACCACAACTAATATAAAACTTACTGTGCATCCAAGCAAAATATTACAAATGCGTCAGAGTATGTGATGCAGAATCTTTTATGTGACTTTTGTTCCACTGTTTACGTCATTGATCATCTGAATACCTTTTTAATGAATTCATTTTATTATGTGAAACATGGCCTACCTCACAGCCCTCCACAATTGCAAATACATTACATGATTATTAATTAATTGATTATAAATTACCAGAGGGTTAACCTAACGTACCATAATAAAATGATTATTTACTGTTGATAAATTCATATAAAAATGCTGTAGTTTTATATTATGTTGTCAGCAGCTTCAGTGTGAAACTTCCAGGAAAATATTCACCCACTGTGAAATAACTGGGTCTACATGCTTGATCACACTGGGTGGCAGGACTGGCACAGCACTGGAAAGCATTACTTCTGCATAGTGTTAATGGACTTACTTAACTCCTGGGTCCTGACTTGTGTTTTCCAATGAATTAAAGTGTCAGGGGCCACAAATCAGAGTCTGGGATAGGTCATGTGGGTACTAGAGGAGGAGTGTGGGCCTGGTCGGCTCTGTGCTCTCTCTTAATGGTTTGTTCCCTGAACACATAAAACTGGAGCCTTAAACCCGACCTGTTGTTACTGAGGCCCCATTTATACTCCCATCTACCCGTAACACACACCCACATGCACCCACAACCACACATGCATGCCATTACATGCTCATACACAGACTAACGCACTCGGTGCTGCCATCTCTCCCTAAGACAGATCTACTCCCACATGAAAACACACACACATGCTAACTCCACATCCCCTCTGTGCTTTGGCAGACCTGTTACATTTACTCAGCTAAATGAATTAAGTAATCGCACAATCCCGCAGCCTCTGCATTACAGAGGAATTTCCATATTACAGCATCTGATACTCCCTGTTCACAGCTCTCCTACGCCACTAATGCAAGACCCCGGCCAGGCGGGCTGTAACCAGATAGCCGATGGGATTCTGCTGCAGCAGATGCAATGAAGTACAGAGGACGTGTGTGCGTGTGTATGTGCGTATGTGTGCATGTGTGAAGGAGAAGAAGAGAAGGGTGGTGGAAATGTTGTTAGTGGTGGTGGTCACCCATGCTATATGGGTTCTCCTTCTTTTTTTATTTTTATTTTTATTTTTATTTTTTATTAGAGCTCATTAGGACAGCAAATAACTCACTACTCTGTTTTCATTTAAGCAACAAGCCACCCGAGGCTGTGGCTTGCAGTGATTTAGAATAGCAATGACGCATTGTCAACCCATGCAACTCAGAGAGATGCTGTGCTAAAATTACTGTAAACCACTGTGGCTTTGCTTTTTAACAATGACATTTAAATGAGTACCCCACTGATTTAATGTTGCACACAAGAGATGCTGTCTGTATTATTCCTTTCTTCTTCCTTCTGTCAAAATCTGTCGCCTATATTACCCACAATGCAACTCTTATATGCTAAAAGCAGAGATTCAGGTGTGTTATGTTAGTAGTGGCTGAACCGCAAGCTTTCAGCAAAGACGAGGAGCGGGCTATGGAGGTCTGGTGAGCTCACTTCCCCTCGAGTGACATGACTTGAGGCAATCTAACAAACTGCACAGAAGGCTTTACACAAATTTTTTTCACAGAGGCAGTAAGACTCCACAAGACCTGCATCAAGAAAATCTGTGGATTTCACCTCCACTTGATTCGGTGACACCTGAGGTTTCTGGTTGTAACAACACGTTGATAATAAAAGTCACAGAGATCTGTACAAAATGACACGTTTATCGATCATGTTCTGAGAGGCTGCTCTGTCAGAAATACCACAGAAGAAGACAAGTAACTCCTGTATCTGTTTACATTGCACTCAGACTGCGGGCTGAGAAGATTCATCACATTATGTTAGAGTGAGAGTAAAGAAGACGATCAATATGACAAAAAAAAAAAAAAGATTCAGTCCCTTGTGCAGGTGCACAGCGTTTGAATCTAGCATGAGGATGGAGGACTTCTCCACTGACAACACAGACTGTTATACAAAGAGTAAGGAGTCATAAATCTGTTTTAGATTATATCATATATATATATATATATATATATATATATATCAAACCATCTAAAAATAGTATTGTAAGGGCTAGGGCTAATAAATATGTAACATTGTACCTTTCAACAAACCCCTTTATCTAACATTTAATATTAAAACAAACAACTAAATTTAAAACTACTGCTAAACTCTTTAATATTTACCTGCCATTGTGACTGAAAGCGCAACTGGAGATGTGGTCTGTGCTTCATAGATGCCTCTTTTAGTTTTTATCTCATTTTACCTCTGAACATGACTCAACCATCAGACTTAAGTGTCAAAACTAGCTGCGCTGAATTATAACCAATGGCTAAATTCCTAGTCCTCTCTTCCCATAATCCCCTGCCTGCCCACCTCCTGCCCCATGTGGCAGGCTAATTAACCAGTTGGTAGGCCCAGCAAGGACAGAGGGCCACACACAGCTGCCCTGACCTTCTGCAGCGCTGGGGGGCTTCGGCTTGGCGATGGCTACGAGCACATTTGGATGAGCTCAGAGAGATGGGGTGGAAAGATTGCGTCAGAGCTGAAGCTGGGTGCTGTGAAGCTGTCAAAATGGTGCTGTTGGCAAACAAATGCATTTGCATGTCCATTAAATATGCTTTTCTGTTTTGAGGAATGCAGAAAAAAAGTCATTCTTAAATTCCTCAGGGACTCCTCATGTATTCTTGGCATGCTTTAACTTAATGTTCGAGTGCCCAGGGGATGTGAATTTCACTCAGCACCTGAAATGAAAAGTGTTTTTTTTCTCGCAGAAAAGTTTAAAAGGCACCGGCCAGTGCTGCAGTCAGGTGTCGCAGAGAGAACTTTAGAGAGAGAGAGAGAGAGAGAGAGAGAGAGAGCAAAAAGTCACCCAGTCAGCATACACTTTTACTCACCCTTTAAATCTCTCTCTTTTCCTCTCTGCTTCCCGGAGTCGTGTTTCAGGAGCTCTCTGCAATTGTAATCAAGAGTGTTTTTACATTTCTGGCTTCTTTCAAAAAAAACGCGCACACAGAGGTCCTGATATTTTCTTCATAACGTATCAGAAATATGACCAAAGCTCACTGATGTTTCACACCATCGAACATAAAAACTCTTTCATGTGTGCCACTGGAGTCTCATTAAAACCACAGTTAGTCACAGAAGGTGCTTTTCTTTTTCATAAAGAATAAAGAAGGAGTGTAATTATGTGGGAGGGATATATATGCAGTGGTGGAACAAATGTGTAAGGATACACAACTACAATAAAAGTATGTGTAAAAATACTCCATCACAAGTACATGTGTGCATTCAAAACTTGAATACACTCAAAGTACTTTAAATATGATAAGTTATTTACTGTGTATTACTCTACTACATCATATGAACAGGATTTTATTGTTGGAGCTGGTCAAGGTGGAGCTAGTTTAACCACTTTATATATACCGCTCGGTTGGGTTCCAGTTTAGGGTAGAAAAATGTAGCATACTTAATAAAGTTAAATATATGTGTTGGGAGAAAATTTAACTACAGTATATTTTTAAAATAAATGTAACAGAGGGAAAAGTAGAATATTTAATAATATAACTGGGGTAGAAATACTCAGATACACAATGTCAGTTTCACAAATATTTAAATAAAATGCTCACACGTGAAGATTCACTAACAGTGGAAATATAACCAGCGCTTGTGTAGTAAAAATCCTCCACACTGTGCAAATGGCTACATCTGCATTAAATCAGCACATTGTAATCTGTGGCCAGTGTAACACACGGCTGCATGACCTGCTGACAGATGCAGTGGCTCCTCAGAGCCACTAGGAGTCAGTTTATCTTATCACATTTATGAATCCACATTTCAGAGGGGAGAAATAAAAAACAGTGACTGGTTTGATGTCCTGGTGACTTTTTGAGCATCGTTGGTCATGATGATGATGAGGATGATGAGGATGATGGTGATAATAAAGAGAGGAGGAGGTTGTGTGATGATACATGATACAGTTTTTATTTGTACAGTAAAAGCTTCCCCTGAATACGGTTAAGTCTTCATTCGGTATTTGAGGAATGAACAGCTGACTTCTCCTGGCTTAATGCACTCTGCTCTGACATTGTGTCTGGCTTCCTGTGTCTCATTGTTGATGATCCTGCTCTACGTTAATAACGCTCCGATTGTAATCTTGACATCAGCGCCTCCAGTTGGAGGCTGGACAAACAAAGTAATAATCAAGAGCAGTAAACAACATGCTGTCTTCCTGACTGCCTCCAAGGAGCCAAATGCGTGATGATGGAGCAAAGCTACAGTGTGTTTACTCTGCAGAAGAATTTACTCAGGCATTTCCAAGTATCTTTATGGCTTTGATGGGGATATGACTTACATTGTTTACAATGGGTGTGCTCCTGTTTCTATAAGGTCACTTGCTGTGTCAATTACCAAGACAATACTGTGCTGTAATGTCACCAGGGGCCTAAATGAGCAAATTGTTTGTTAGTCATGATAAATAACTCATACAGGCTAATAGACAAGATGGTTAATACTGAATGGAATTCACAAATAACATGGACGATGGTAATATAGGAAATAATCTGTGGTGGAACACAGCAGGATATTTACTCAAGTACTGATAATTTACTTCAATATCTGAATTTGATACTTGACACTATTCTGATACATCTCAGGAGGAAATGTTGAACTTTTCAGATGTGCGAAGATTAGTCTCCTAATTGATTAGTTGACAGACAGAAAATGAATCAACTATTGTGACGATTGATAAATTGCTTTGTGTTTTTTCAATTAAACATTATACTTAACATTACAACAAACATTTTTGTTGTTCAGACAGAAAAAAACAACGTGGCATCATCTTGGATTTTAGAAAAACAGGTCAACATTTAAAAAAATATATTCTGACAGGTAGTAGTTCAAACAGTAACTCTTTTATACACACATTGTAGTTGTTACTGTTACTTCAGTAAAGGATTAGACCCCTTCCCCACTTGTAGAAATAATAATGGAATAAAAGAGTGATAAAAAATATGGGACAGCACTACATACATAACCTGTTGTTCATGCCATTTTTGATTTTATTTGGACAAAAATACAAACAAAATAAAGCTAATCTGCATAAACTGAAGATCACCTGAATGTTACAAATGAAGAAAAGCAGGTAAAATGTCCTGTCTCTCCATTTTTCTGACAAGTCTCACCTCTAATACACGTACTGCACATACACCACAGGCTATTTTCATCTATTGAAGTGAAAGGAAGCAAATAACAGTGCATTAGCACAGGCTGCAAACACACACACACACACACACACAGAGACACAAACAAAGGTACTTGGATTATTTTGGCAAGCGGCAAGTTTATTATTTTGTTTTATGGGGCTGGGGGGTGGAGGAGGTTGTTTTGCGGCGCTGCCTGTGATACGGCGGCTCTGTTTGTGAGCTTGTGAGAAAGGAAGCACCAGTAAGATCAATACATCCTCTACGCAGATTTCCAGCAGAGTGTGACGTGTGTGTGGGGAAATGAGCTGGGCCGAGGATACTTTGCTTGTTATGGATTTGACATGAACTTGGCCCCCGGCCTCTCAGAATGTGATGGATGTATTATTTAATCTTCCTGTCTTTGTTAACCTCCTTTTGGCCAAAGGCACGGTGATTCTCTCTCCCTGAGTGGATGAAACAACATCTCCAGTCTGGCCTTTGGATTTTGATGAAGTATAATAACGGCTGTAATAATAGAGCCTCTCCACAAGGACCTTTCCCACTGCAGACACACTAATGTGCTGTATTTTAAGCACACGTGAGTCAACTGCACATCACGGTTTTAAATGAGGCGAGGTATCACTGAGGACAGCACTTCAGCAGCTGCATCCACGGGGCCTTGACACCTTATCAGCTTCGATATTCTGGGTTGGACGTCTTTTAGAAATTTAGAATATAATTTTAGAGTGAGGACGTTTTGCAAAGTAAGGTCATAGTGGTTGGGTAAAGTTAAGGTTATAAGGGTTGAAGTTCTGCATTTAGACGAATTAGTTTAGAGCTAAATTTCTCAACCTTGGGGTCAGGACTACAAAAGCAAAATAAATCTGAGAAACACAAACCAAATGTTGGGGAAAAATGTCTTTTCTCTGCATTTCACATTTTAGCTCCTTGCTACATTTTGCCGTTATTATGTCCCATATGTCCTTGCATTTTTATACCTGGACAATATCAACTCCATACAGGACACCATAGAATCAATCGATAGGCAGACTGAGGCCCTGGATGATTTGTAACATTTATTTAAAATGAAACATGTTTGAAATACAGGCTTGTTATTATTTCCATTATTATTCATCCAAGTCTAAATGTAAATGAGGGCTGCAGCTAAGAATTATTTTCATTATCACTTTTTATTTTTTATCATTAACCAATTCATTGTTTAATCCACAAAATGCCAGAAAAGATTGAAAAATTCCAATCACACTACCAGACCAAAACACAAAGATATAATATAAAGTACAGAGATATAAAACAGAGAAAAACAGTAAATCCAATGTCTCCTCTATTAGTGACTTTAAGTAGTATGAGTATTAGACTTTAAGACATGGCAAAGTATTAATCAATTATCAAAGTTGTTGCAGGGTCATGATGATGTTGGGATGTAAAGACGTCAAGAAGATGTTCAGACGCTGTGGGTCAGTGGATGGTTAAAGGTGGGTAATGGATAATAATAATGACTGAGGGACAAGGATGCGTGTGTACACGTATGTTCCAGAGTTTGCGTGTCTGCTAAAAATAAACGTCTTGCCAGTATCTTCAGACAATGACAGGGCAATATTCTTTGGAGGCTGAAGACGTCAGAGCTTTTGGACAGGATTCAGACACAAAGACAAAGAGACAAATTTAGACCTTTGGTTTGTTGCCTGTCAGGGAATGATATTTGTCACCTCTGAGTCGAAGATATTTCAGCAAACGTCGACAAGTGCTGAAAAAAGAAACAAACATGCAGAGGAATGGCGCGAGGGAACGAGAGGTTCACACACCAGTGGGTTGTGTAGGAAAATATGTATTCGGTTTTCTCACAGAGCTCAGCTCTATGAGGAGGGTGGAGGTTAACACATCATCAACAGCTGTATTAACTGCAAGTTAGCATTCACATGATGAAGTATAAATGACTTAACGTTTTTGTCAAACAAGTGTGGAGAGACATTTACACTTCACATTTACATTTTATGGATTTTATTGCCGTCCAGTGAAAATTAGCTGTTAGCTAACTCCCACACATACATACATTTAAATGCCAGATTAAACTACTTTGCACTGTCCTCTACAGACAGCTCTCTATAAACAAACAACTACTACTGTAAAATAAAATAAGGAAAATATAACATTTAAACACATTTGCTCTAGAGGCAGAGCATAAATGCATTCTCTACCTCAATAACTTCTTACTGCATCCGCCCTTGACTATTTCCTCTCTCTCTCTATCTCTCTACTACACACACGTGGACATGTATTGTGTCCACATGGACATGATACATAGAAGTGTGGGAATGTTTGGTCTGATCTCGGTCTGTCACTTTTAATCTAAAATTTAAACTACTGATTAAACCTGCTGAAAATGTAATATATAGGGCGTGTTCGTAAAGTGCTCTCTAACTCATGGTATGTCTTGTTGCACTATCAGTAAACTAGGCAAGGGTTGGTCTCTGCTTTTACACACTATGGAAGAAACTAGAGTGGTGGGCTGGACAGAAACTTGTAACTCCACACCATCAGTGTGTGGACTCAGTCTGTTTTCACTATAGATGTTAATACGTGAGTGAAGACGAGGCTGTTTGCCAACTTTTCAAAACATAAACGCCTGATGTAACGATACCACAACAACAAATCTGACGTCACCCGTTATCTGTTCTGTGATGTATTTTAAAGTGCGCTGTATTCAAATGAATTCAAACAAATTATATAATTTCTCATTAATTCAAACTTGGTTTATAAAACCAGTGACTGCTTACACCTGGTGATGTAGAAGAAATTTCTAATGGAAATTCATACATCAAAATATGCTGAAATACTCAAGCAAGTAGCAAGCCAAACCAGAAATTTTCTATCAAGCAGTTCTGAATGAACATCTCATGTTTCATGTAACCCAATAAACTGTAGTTGTGTAAAAAAAAAAGTAATATAAACGACTAGTTATTTGCTTCATTTAATTTCATACAAAAATCCTCGATGCGATCCCAGGGTCTGTTTGCACCACTTGATCTCAATGCTTCAAAACACAAATGTTAGATGCTCAATGTGCAGTGCAATGGAGCTTCACAGCGGCTCTATAACAGCCCCCGTGACCTGAACCAGCTCTGCCACCGACAAAACGAGCCAAGATCCCTTCATAACGGGAGAACACATGGAGGAGAAAAGATTCTTTTGGAGAAGCGAGGAGGTGTGGGGAAATGTCCTGGAAACATTTGCAACATGACACTAAAAATACTCCACAAAGTTGCAGGCTATTAATGAGAAGCTCTATCACAGCTCTTGTTGTCTCAAAAGAGGTGGATGACCTGTTGTCAGCTGTGGTGGGCAATCAAACAAATATAGTGTTGGATTATAGACCCTGAGTGTTGCCAGTAGGAGCTGATGTCTTCACCAGTGGGCAGCCTGTTGTCTGCTGTCCTGTCTTCACTCCTCTGAATGCTTTTCACCATGTTCCTCCGTCCAAACATCACTCAATTCTTAAACTTGAGCACATGGTAATTGTTACAAAAATATCAAATCCTCACCACCAACAGGCGGAGTGACCCAAAGGTTTGAGGACGTCACTTCAGGCAACCCAGTGAAAGCCCAACTCCCCCACAAAACACCCTAAATCGGTTTTCACTTTGCAGCGCCAAACCACAAAGAAGGAAAAAAAAAAAAAACTATATCGTTTAAAATTTGCAATCATAAAACTTGTTTTTTCAACTCTATTTAAAGCAAGGGTTAGGCTTTAAGCCTCTGATGAGAGTAAGATTAGGGTTAAAGTTAGGGTAAGCTTTAAAAACAACTTGCTAGGTGAAAATTATAACAAAATCCGGCGTTGCAGCTCGGCCAGAAAGGATCAAGCTCCTAAATCTGGAGCTTTGCCTCCGCAATCAGCTGGACACAAGCGACCGCAAACCAAGCCAGGGCACTAAGAGCCTTCTGGATGTTTTACTGTATGTTCTCCTTGGTCACAGGACAGACCATCAGCAAATCGGCCATCCACAGAGAAATCTAGATAATCACACATTTCTGCTCGACAGGCCGTACAAATTAAAAAGGCATTTGAAGGAGAAAATGAGCATTGTCTACTGGCCTGGATCTGTTCCGCACATTTCTGGGAAGGTAGTAAATTTCAATACATGCATCATTTTTTCTGCTTCTTTTTGCCCCAAATGATCCATTATATGACAGTGAATCAGGAGCCTGGAGTTGAGTGGTCTCCAATGTCTCTTCACATGCATACCTCAACAGCACAGCCCCTCCACCCCCCCCCCCCCCCCCCCCCCCCCCCACCTCTCTCCCCGCACAGGATACAGGAGATTTGGATGTGCAGAGCCCCTGATGTCAGAGATGACTCAATCCAGAGGCTTGTAACTCCAAAACACATCTTGGAGATCCTGAATGAAGGCGGAATGGGAGGAAAGGAGTAGAAGAAATTTGTTTCCATGCCTCCATAAACATGTTTTCCCTATTAGATAAAAGTGTTCTCATGCACATGTCAGTCACGGAGTAGAGTACATGAGCAGGCTGTTCCAAAGAATACATGAGGAAGAAAAAATGTAAACATTTTTACCAACAGTGTGTCTCTATTTAAGAGGAGTGTCAACTTTCTTTTGCATCAGACTCTAAAACCCACTTGAGTTAAACACACTGATGTGTTTTCCTTTACCCTCTGTGAGGCTGGCTCTCACTACGAGGTTCCCAGGGGAGGTTGAGATTAGCTAGAATGTGATGAGATGGTGACAAATATCCAACACTCCCCCGTATCAACAATCCTGAATGCAACCACAATGGAGGAGAGAGCAGCTCTGATTGGACTGGAATACAAAACAAAACAAAAAAGGAGACGCGGCCAGGAAGCGAGGTATCCATTTCATGCCCCCGTCTGTTTGCCTGCCACCTGTTAGACATGATCATTACCACGGAGCAAGGGTGTAGGGGGCTAAGCCAGCCACATTTACATCAACAAGCTGGGATAAAACTGTCTAATTATCCCCTACGGCCCCTGGCCTGGCCCCTAACTCTCCTCACTGAGCTAGTGCCATTTGCCAGCCTGGCCTGCAGCCAGACTCTGCAGGCTGGTATGTGAAAGCACATCCTAATGACAGCTCTCTTTCAATCCCAGGTCTTTGTAATTGCCCTGGGTAGCTTATACACATTATGTGGCACTAGTCCAACTTAATAGTTAGAAGGTCAAGGAGAGGTTTAATGGAGTAAGTATGTGACTTTATTGCTGTACCTGGTCTGGATAAATTATCGTCATGTGAAAGTGTTGAGGTTGATGATGACAACTGCTGCATTTTGAAAGAAAATATAGGTTTGGTGATTTAAAAATTGTACTGAGTAAGGACGGTGGTCTTGAACACAGCAGTAACACAGCTCTCATACATGTTTCAGTGGTCTGATGCAGGGAAATAACTAATTTTCTTAAACAAGTGTAACTTTCAAATAACATCTAAGCAAATTTGACACTTGTGAGCAAATGCCTAAACCAGGGAGAGCTATGCTTTGATGATCACCCGTGATTGAGAGCAAATGTAGCCTAAATGTAAGCAATCTGCACCTGTGCAAAGCTGACTATTATCGTAACAGTTTTGATGGCTGCAGAAGGAATGGTCTGGGTGGGAGCCGGGCATCCAGCTCCCCGTGGGAGGTAGCATTAAGGTCTTAATTAGGACGCAGGGGGAAAGATTCAAAGTACTCCAAGATGACGAGGGACGCAGCAATGGGAAACCAGAGCTGATCATCTTTCCTAGTTCAAGGCTAATTGCTGAAAAGGGATCTGACGTGGATGTCCAGGGAAGCAAAGACGGTATGTAATAAGATGATGTGAGGTCATATCTAAAAGCTGTTGGACTAACTCTGTATATCTTTGGTAGCTTGTCGGTCTGTGTTGTTAAGACATCACAGACAAGATAAGGCCATACAAGTTACTAATGTTTCAATTTGTCCAAAATTGATTAAAAATGACCATACAATTCAACGTATTTCGGTCTAACAGCTTTTTCTAATAAAGATTATGGTTCTCTCTTTTGGTCCTAAAAGGTATTCTGCATTCTGTATGAGTACTTTATCTTTCTTAAATGAATACAGTCTCCGAATAGACGTCCTTTACACCACTTGCAACAGAACTGTCACACAGCAAAAGCTGCCACAGTGGCCAGTTCACTTCCAGGAATCTATTTGTCCTCAAGATCTCTGATTAAGTGGCAGCTGTAGCAGATATGATTACTACAACTGGACACAAATTGGAAGCTGGCCCAATTTCCTGGACCTAAGATTTGCCAATGTATTTACAGTCCAGTCACATGACAGAAAATAAACAAAATAAAAAAACGGAGTAATTATTCCGAAAGAAAACAAGGAAGCTAGGTGACATAATTTTAAACGTTTTTTTCAATACAGTTGACTCAATATGAAAGCGGATGTGTTATAATCTAGGAGAAAATAAGTGTCTGGTGCTCCTGCTGTTGGGACACTCCTGTGGGTTGTATCCAAGGGAGAGGACGAAAGACTTATACAGTTGTTTGGGTTCAAAGAATGGTTGTAGTTAAGAGATAAAAAACAAATATATTCTCTGCCGTTACGCCATTACTCTCTAAATGTGTTAACTCAGCCACCTTACTGCTGACTTCCCACCTAATAGACACGTCAGTTTCTTATAAAACATGTTAAACACAGGTTTTTTTTCCCGTAAAACTGCCATCATAACTGTATTTCTGTGGGAAAAAAAACAAAACAAAAAACACTGGTCTGAATGAACAACTGATGCATCACATCCTCAGTATATTTGTTTGATTTGTCGAAACTGTGGTATTATTAGTGGGATTTACTGTAACCTCCACATTCCGGAAGTGAATTAAAATTCAAGGAGGAAACATAAAACAGTTTCCCAGAAAGCAGCCACTGATGAGTCAATAAAGAAAAAAAAAATGAAATCCCCAGCAGGAAAAAGAATATTCAGTCAGAGAAATGCAGTAGTTTGGTGACACAGGGGGGTTTCTGGTTAATTAGGTCAGTTCCCTAACGCTTATATTGACTTACTAATTATGGCTGGAAAACACAACCACAGTGGTTCACTAAACTGTTTAATCACAGCACTCAGTATTGTGGTTAAAGTTGTTCAAGGCTTTTGTTTTCATGTGCAGGTACTAATGCTAAGTTTGCATTTCACTCTCAGGTTTCGTTGGTCTTGTTACAAGCGTAAGTCATTCCAGACCAGACATGGGGTCTGATTTGGATACTTTTCTTTGCTGCAACCTCATTTCATGACGTAGACGAATATGAGATATATATTTTATGTAGCGTTTGCCTTGTTTAGCTGTTAAACCAGAAGAAAAGTCTAATCACATTGGGAATACGGCTGCATTTAACTCTTTATGTTACTGTTTCTGCTTTGAGAAATCTGTGAATATTCACTAATAAATGCCACTTAGAACAACTAAGCGGTTAACACATTTGTTATAGTTAAAGGATTATTTTCATTAAAGGGCCACTGCAGAGAATTTCTATGAAATAAAATAACTATACCTAATTGCCCTATCAAGTGGATTCTTTTCACTGACATCATTTTCAAACATTTCTTCCAGATACAATCTGTTCGGGCCAAATTTGTGTGAAGTAAGGCGCACTGCTGTTCTAAAGATCATCAGAAACGATTCCCCTGGTAGTGTCCAAACTTTATAGAGTGGTATAAGGCAAGCCTGCACCAATAAAATACAGGTGCTTTACTTCCTCTTTCAAAGACTTTTGCAGACTTCTGTTCAATTACAGCTAAACGGTGATATATCATTTATTTATTCTTTGACTGGTCTGGCTGAGGAGAAGTCAGTGATGGACAGACAGTGTTGGGACATACACTCCAAGTCTCCTCCTTGCTATTTGTAAAATGATTTGCCAATCTTCTCCAAACATTAAAATGCTAGCTTGTACATCTCCCTGGTGAAAAACAATGATCCCCAGCTTTGAAGCAGCTGAAAGTGCACAGGGATAAAAACTCTATACAATTTCCACATGAAATGGGAAGACAGGGGCCCACCGGGAGATAGTAAATTGAAACTAAGGCTGTGCCTGATGGACCACAGGATATGCCTGCAAAATTTAGACATATCAAAATGGCGAAAAAGTCTGTTAGTGCCCATTCATATAAACTGAATGGCTTGTAATGTTCTCAGGCCCTTGGAGGATACTTGCAAGGTTGAGGAAAGACTACAGGAAGAACAGAATGGTTTTGACATAACTTTATTTTAGTGCACTACAGGTTTTCTCTCCTCCCTGCAGTTTAATGTTGTATTCCACTGGGTCCCGGAAGGAAGCAGCCCAGTAAATCCCTACTGCTCAACTTAAAAAGGAAACGGTATCTGAAGACAGGTGAAAAACTGAAAGATAAATACATCCAGGCCTCTCACCCGTAATGTTTCTCACCAGAGGGTCATCTTCCAGCCACACAATATAATGGCAGAGGCGTTTGGTTTAAATTTAGCCAGAGAGGAAGCCATAACGATGAAATAACACTTGCTCACTTTTGAAAACATACATCATTTTGATTAAAAACTTGCCTTACATGTTATAGATCACTGGCTGTTTTTTAGATAACCCTGTCAGGTGACAGAGGTATCTGGGTTTTCGGGCCAATTTGCAGCATTTAATTGGGAGAAAGTAACTGGGAACTTTTAAAACCACACAGGAGATACTCTGGGGGGTTTGTGGGGTGGTGGGCGAATTAGGAAGTCTTCACTTAACTGGGTATAATGAACTGAGCCGATGTGCACCCCTGTAAGGTTTAACATTTTACCTTTTATTTGGAGGAAGGAGGTTGGGGGTTGAAAGGTAAACAATAAGAAGTTCTGCGGCGGCCTAAACTGCTCCCAGTGCGCTTCAGAAGGGGGTTTTTCCATATGTTTTCGAGATTTGAACCAAGCTCCGGTATCAGCATTTAAAGAGATTTAAGTTAGTGGGTTTTTTTTTCTTTTTGCCCGTTTGTTATCACTTTGAAGTGCTGAGGGGAGAGAAACATGCTATTGAATTAAAAATGATAAAAAAGTAAATAAATAAAAATTACATACCATACTTTAAAAAAAGTCCCTGGGGCATTAAAGTTTCTTTCCAGGTCTATGTTATTGTGTTTCTAAGACAGTCCTGTTGTAGGTTAGTAATCACTATCAGGGTGTGTCTGTTAAAGGGATAAAACATCCACCATCTGCTGCGCTTCAAGTGCTTGTCATGGTAAGATGAATACTGCATGGTGTAGTAGTGTGTAGATGGTATCCAAAACATCATTGAGTGGTTTATGGAGTCATCTACTTAGACTCCAACTGACAGTGTAATAAATAGATAAAGTCAAGAAATAAACTGTTTCAGGCAAGGTTTTTATTTATCTAACAGGCAATTTTCAACAAGTTGCTTACATATGTATGATCTCTAAACTGTATACTTCCTGAAATGGTGCCCATCTGAGGCTCATTTTAATTTGATGAAGATAGTATGAAATATTTCTGCATGGTACCAACGTATTTGCTTGTTAAACTGTTGCCACTACAGCAGTATTCAAACCCATAAAAGGTGAAACTTACAGCACAGGCTGTACGTTTCTGCTGCAAAACAGACCCGTGCACAGATGCATCAATAGAATAGTTTCATTGTCATTTTAACTTTAAGCTGAGTTCATTATTCTTTACTTAAAGGTAATCAGTGGGGCTCCTAGCTCCATGAATTGCACGACACAATATTTACATATCTGCTTTAATCATTGCGGTTCATTTATTTTTTCCCTATTAAAATAAACATCCTGGAGTATTACCAGCTGGCTAATAGAATGGGGAATTAAAAAAACTGCAGTACAAACTCAGAAATAGTGAATTGCTTTGGTATGAGGAATTTCCACCCTACAACTGACAGTAAGCACTCTGGTGCATAGGAGAGCAACGTATTTCGACGTATATCTTCAAGAGGGTGTTACATACATTTTGCAGGGAGTCAAAAGATCATGATTCAGAGGTGTCACAGGACAGCAGCGCTCCTAAAATCTTACAGAAGTTTAAAATAACACTATGACAATATATATTTAACATTTTGAAGGACAAAAGGAGGTCTGCCATAATCTCAGAACAAGATGTAAACCAAATGTTCAGAAAAGCATAAAAAGTACCATGAAACCCAAGTGTTTCAATGTCCAAACATGCCATGACTGCCGACCATCTGTTTTTCCCTTGTTACATTGGGAAGCCAATGGAGAGGTCCACAGTGATGTGTAACCTCAATAAATATCGCAGGTCCACAGAGACATCTCCCAATTTGTCCACTCGTGATTCATCTGGGAACTAATATTAGAAGACAATAACCAGCGAGAGGAACCATCTGAAAGACATCAGTAAACATGCGCGTAAATCACACTGACCCAAAGCGATGGTAGGAAAAGTCTGTCTCCACAAAATCATCTTGTGGTTAGACGAGTACAGGGCTGACGGCAGGACGATGTTAAGGCTATTCCCAGATTCTTGATGTTTTGGTCTGTATGAATGAGTGCTTGTCCTTTCAGTGACCTCGCAAGTAATTATGCATTTTGTCAAACAAGCAAAGCATTTGTTCACACAAAAGTACAATAGGCATAATAACCGTTTCCTGTCAACTGAGGCTGAGTCTCTACCCAGATTCACCTGTTACACACCTGGATTTCTTTATAACTGCTGGATGTAATTTTATATCACTTTTTTGTCAAAGTTTAAATTTTTTAAACATGTTTTCAGTTCAAATTGGAGTTTAAATGTGGTGTGATATTAGATCTCTCACTTTTGGCACTGATAACTACAACTGTCATAACTTTTCCACCGACAGCAGCTTGACCTGCCAACTGACATCTGAGAGGACAAAAGGCCGTAGTCAGCTTTACTGTTATTTAGTGAAAATGGCAGCTGGAATTAGTTTGACAAGAAAGATGGACTGTGCTATTGGAGATAGAAATGTATAAATAACATTGTTGTGACCCCCGCAATAGACGGATTTTCATTTTGTAAACTATCAAGGATGTGTGTACAGCACATTACATTTTCAGTATTTTGAAATAAAGCAGAATGCTGGAAACTGGTAAAATTCTGTTTGATACTGAACTTGCAACATTTCTTCTAGATTGTTAAGTAATAAGTGTTAATGCTAACTGGCTATTTAGCAAAACTTACAAATAGCTTGCTTTAGCTAACTGGGATGACACATATCCTTCTGAGAAACCACACCTGTTAGCAACTAGTTTGAAAAATAAAAAAACAAACAGAACAGAACACGTAAAAGGATCTTGAATATACCCTTGATGGTTAGTTAAAGCTAAAACTAATGCTACATACCCCAGGCAAAAAGTCAATATCCACTACAATTGAGGTTGCACATGTTAATTCAACACCCTGAAGAAAGGTCAAAATACTTTAAAAAAAGATGACAAGTATAGCTAAGAAACCTTTTTTGTAACATAACCTCTCCCCACACTTAACGTATTTGGCTGATGAGATACTGTTCCGCTGCGGATGTAAATGTAATGCTAGGTTGCTGCTGTAGATGGTATTAAGTTTGTTAGCTGGACATGCTATGTTAGTTATGTTAGAGCGGACAAACACATTGTGTTACCCATCCTCACATTTCAGTTGATGTGTTTTTGACACCACCATCAAAACACTATTAATGAGTATCACTCTTACTCTACCGGTTAGAGTAAGTGTGGAGACAGGCCTGCCTTGCCTTGGTACATTTGCTTAACTATCATTAGACCACCCCTGTTTGGGGAAGGCGTTTGGCGAATGGCCAATTTATATATGCAAACTTAATACTCAGTTTACTTTTAAGATCTACATCTGGATTTTAAGCAGGAATGCTTAACCCCATATATATATTTCAGGGGTATTGCTGTTTTTTTAATCAGAGATTATGATTAATGCCATCGAGGGCTAAATCTGAATAATTTCAGCCTACAGTTACTCCTTCAGCAGCACACATATTAACACTCAGCTGTAAACACCCATGAAAACCGTCATGCCCGTATATCAAAATCCATCTAATCCATATGCAGTGACAATTTTATTGTGCTCATAAAATGCTTGCAACTGCCCTTAAGCACATTGTATTTTCAGCAGGCGTTTTAAAAAGGCTTAAATTACACTCAAACAGCATCAAGATGAATGGATTGGCAGCACTAATGTGAGTGCAATTTTTTTTCTGTTCAAGACAGGGAATTTTCCTCCCTGCAGCCGTGCCAAGAGCAGGAGGGGAAAGTCAACTCCATTCAACTATTTGTCAACTCCCTTTAGAAACATTTAATAGTAATAAAATTTATGGCTCTAGTTTCCAAAGGATACTGCCAGTGAAGTTCATCTCTACGAAAGTGGCTGTAAATGCTACCATTGTTTCAGATTTTGATTTATGATTCAACCTTTTGCTGAGGTTTTAAAATATAAATATTGAAGCCTGTAGGCAGAGTATGAATCTAATGTATGTATACATTTATGCATCTGTCATCTATTTATCTATCTGCTACTTGCCTGTCTATTCAGTCAATTCCATAATGTCCATGAGGAATAGAGGTTGGGGAAGATGCACTCTCCTGTCTGTACGATGAGCAACGACAGTACCAGACAACTTTGAGGAATCCACTGAAGCAGCGCTTCCAAAATCGAGTTGCCATATGGCAGCGGTGCTTAAATGTTGCCTCGAGACAGGTTACAGCATGAACTCATATGTCATGTCTGTCAGCTACATTGAATTGCTATTAAAACTTTGATAAAACCTCCATCCACTGGGTTAATATAAGAAAATGAACAGAACAATTGAGATGACCAGAGTCATCATTGTGGGATTTTAGGATGAAGTTGACTCATTTTAGGCTGTGCGCAATTTCCCCATTCTCTCCATTTCAACAACTTTTAGGCTCTTTTCTCCGTTATTCCATTACAGTGTAATTCATGAGATATTATAAAATATGTTAGTCATACCATGGATCACAGTTCAAAGTGTAAACCTTTTATTGGACAGCATAGAATTGCCTATAATAAGGTCATTAAAACATGGCGTAGTGGATTGTGAATCCGACAGTATGAAGGGGAAAAGGGAATCATGGTCAGAATGAGTTATGGACCATCAAGGAGCAGTAAAAGCCAATGATGAATTAGTATGTAGTTCTATTTTTTTTCCTTTTACCTTTTTCATCCTGACACAGGGAAGGAAATGCTCTTTGTTTTCTTAAGGATGTGCAATTTTCTTCTCTTCATCCCTTTCAAATCCTCCTACCGAATCCTCAAGCCATCAAATGGAGGATTTAAAGGCCTTTGGCGGCAGTTATGGCTCCCTGCAGAAGCTTCCTCATGATGCCAAGTGGCGACTCTGTAAGGTCAGGGAGGAAAACCATTGCGTAGAAAAAAAAAAAAAAAGAAAGGATATTCCAAAAACCTTGGCAAAACTTCCGCAATTCAGTTTCATATGGCGCATCAATCAAGCCTCTTGCTCTCTTTGCTGTAATTACTAGGAAATGTTATAAATTTTGTGCAGATTCTGAATCAAACGTTGAAAACATTGAGGGATAAACACGTCTTTCGTAACAGGAGAGAGTGAGTCACTTGATAAGATGAATTCCTTGTCAACGTTTAGACATGATAAAGCACTGAGCTTGCGTTGGATTATTATGATTATAGTTCTACTTTGGAATAGATCATTTTGATAAATTTCATGTTTTATACATAAAGATTTTCAGTTTCTTATCAGTACAAAATATTTTGCGGTCCATTCATTATGGAACATTAAACGTACATTAGTTCTGCTGAATGTAGTGAGGATAAAAAGAGCAGCAACATCATCCACACCCTCACATGTGTGCACATGTGTAGATTACATTATGCTCTGGGTCCTTCCACAGAAAACCTGTGTAATTTATGGGGAAATAAATCTATCCCCTTCCTGACAATTAAACCTCAACTCTAAAGGGTGGCACAAAAGAAAAGCTCTCATTTCAAAAAGAGGAAGAAATAGAGCGAGCCTCAGCTCCGTCCTAAATCACTCACCATAACACCGCTGGGCTCTTTGGCTTTTTTATCGTCAGTATTGAACACTGAATAGGCGCGACTCTGCATGACAACTATGTATCAGCATCAACATTAAAGCATGCATCTGTCATATCCCCCAGTGAATGAGGGGGTTATTTGTGAGCCAAGTTCAGATGCTGATGGTGCTCAGCTGACAGGTGGCTGAAGTGATGATGGAGTTGTGGAAGCCATATGCAAAACAGAACATTGTGACACTGTATACTGCCCAGCTTTATAAGGGCTCTGGGATTAAGTTCATAGATGTCAAGTAATGTTTTTTACAGATAATATCAGGGTTTTTGCACGTTACCACAAATCACACACATATATAGTGGAATTAAACACATTTGGATATAGATTACATTACTGCCAACCATTTTCCAAAGCATACTGAGGAGTCTTGAATTTCTCAATCCATTATTCCTACTTTCGAAAACAGCAAATTGTTTCTGTTTTTTTCCCTGTAAAGTATGAAAATTAAGTTTTAGAGGCTTTAAATGTGTTTGACATAAAAAATCCCTCACTGTGAGCACCATGTCAGCTTTATTTTCTTTAGCAAAATTACATTATGCATAAGTGATATTGCAGCTGAAAGCACACGGGTGTTCATGTATGGCGTTCACATTATCCTTCTCACACAGTCTGCTTGATGCTTGTGCTATGTGTTTGACTTTTCAACAAGATACTGTAGCTTATGAAACCAACGGTGTAGAGCTGGAACAACAGTCAATTGATTGGTTAGTTAATGGACAGAAAATTAAAAGGTGGTATAGAGATTTTGAGAACTAGTAGTGTTATGGAGCAATGTTTTTACCAGTCAGACCCCGTTCTGTCCGGGTGACACAGTGCACGTCCTGCTGCCACTTTTCTGACGACGGTTGGCGGCGGTAAAGAGCCAGAAAAAACCCCCCAGCAATTTACCAACAGTGATGAGGAAGACCGCTAGCAAGTAAACAGAGAAAACAGTTCTTAAAATATAAAAAAAAAAAAAAAAAATCTTTGCAAATGTTTTATGTAAAGATTAACTTCTTGTCCTTCTTTTATATCACTGTAAAGTAAATATTTTTTGGTTTTAAACTATTGATTGGTCACCGTATACTCTGGAATGTGCATTTTTCAGGATTTTCTGATATAAAGAGTAAATAATTAATCAATAATGAAAATGGTCATCAGTTGCAGCCCTACAGTGGTGTTCTCGTGCTGACTCTCAAGTCAAAGATATCAGGTTTCCAGCAGCAAAATCTTTTGAGATGATTTTCATACAACACTGACATGAACAGAAACCAGGGGATGTCAGGACAAAAAAAAGAAAAAAAAAGAAAGGAAAACCCTGACAAGAGGTGCATTGTAAACTAAAAATAATGGAAATCTATTCTACTTTCTAAATGTACAGTGTATCCTGTCTCATTGCTTTCAAAATTGCCACCAGCTGTTAGGTTGTACAAGACCATCATTTGCTGAGACAATTAGTTTGGTGTTACGGTGATGAATCCTCAAATGGTCAGAAGGTTATAGGTTCAAATGTATTGAAGTCTATGTGTTCCAGTAACCTGGATGTTTAATCCAGCTGTAAGCAGTTGACAAGGTTATGTTTTATGCTTCTCTCTGTGGTCTGAGAAGCCTTGAGGCTAAGCGGCAGAAAATTCAGCTGCTTGTTGGGGTCTGCCAGTATGAATTATAGGGTAACAAGCTCATTTTCTGCTCTCACACTAAAAGCCTAAGAGAGGCTCAACAATTACAAGTTTTGGATTCGTAACCGACTGAATTTCCTGAAATTAAGTCATTACATCCAGCAGAGCTGAGGAGGTCACACCTGACAGGAAAGCCTGAGGCAAGTGACTCAACAAAAACACAAAAGCCCTGTGGCTGTGCTCCCAGCAAACCTGGGTCATTTGTTTCATTTCTAAACTTTTTAATCCATGTCTTTGATTTTTGTTTAATTTTTCTAACTTGAAAGTGACATTGTTATCACTTAAAAGCAACGTGCTGCATCACGCCCTAAATATATCAGCTCATGTTATGATGTTGGCTTTCATCGACTTGAATTAACTTCCTTAGATTTCAATGAAAATGGACGCGAGACATCAGGCAGTGGTCTCTCACATATGGTATACAGCCCACACTACATCTGTGCAGCCGAAACCCACATTGTTTTCTGAAACACGTAATATCCTCCATCCTAAATGTCCGTCGGCATATCTGACACTTCAAAGTCAGATATGATGGTCAGTCTTGTCAGTGGAAAAAGTCATTTTCTCAGGTGGCAGACACTAACGCACAAATGAAAGGATTCTTTTGGCAACTGTTATTCTGACTTTGCCAGAACAGCTGATTTATGCTCTTAAGTGATCCCTGTGTGAATTCTGTACCACAGAATCCAAACAGCCAGAGGAGTGTTGCTCCTGGCCAGCACAGGGTCATTTACTTAATGGTGAATGAATCTCTAATCCTGTGTAAACGTCAGGTCCGTGTAGCGAGAGCTCCTGCAGACAGAGAGATTTTTGCTGCCTGAGCTTTCAGCCAAAAAGTCTGAGCTGTTCCTCAAGCTGGAGACAAGGTCAAGGAAATAATGTTTGATCTGTTATGGCACTCTTATAATTATTTGGACCCTGGAGGAGGACCTTTTCTTTGGCTTGGCTACTGCCATCTAATATTTCACTTGAAAGATGTGAAAGCCATATCACTACTTGTGGTGGAAGTACGCTGCTGGAAATTTCTCAATCATCTTTTAAATTTATTCCCCATTCGCTGTAATTTAATTAATTACCATTAATTTTAAAGCCTCTATTAGAGTGCAAGCTTTGCCTTCTAATTGTAGACAATCTACAATTGTCTGTATCGTAAAATGGGACACATTTCTCTCCCTGATAATTGTTTAGCTGATGAGAACCTGCTTTTCTGAAATCTTTCTGCTGAATGTGAATGATGACCCTGTTCCTGGAACCAGTGGAGTCTGGATTACTGTGCCCCATTTAAGTTCAAAACTAAATTATAAAATGTTCTGGCTCAGGAGGTTTGAAGTACATCTGCAAATTACTGTCTATTACAATAATATGAGGAAAAAAGATTTTTAAAATCAAAGTGAAGCTTTAAACCATAGCCTCTTATACTGGTTTGACATGGTTGCATTTATGGCTGCAACTAATCATTGTTGTCAGTGATGAATCTGACGACTATTTCAATTAAACAACTAAACATTTGGTCTAATTAATGCCCATCACAGTTTCTCAGAGCTCCGAGGAACATCTTCAGAACCCATAGATTTTCAATTTACATGGCAATGGCATGTTTATTTGTATGGCACCTTTCAACAACAAGGCAATTCAACGTGCTTTACATAAGACCTAAAAGGCATTAAATGATATTAAACAGAGAAATGCAGCAAATCCACACACATTACAAGACAAATGATCAATTATAAAAATAGCTGCTGATTAATTTTCTGTCTAATCCATTAACCAAATAATTGTCTTAGCTCTTCTGAATTTAACATACCTCTTTTAGCTCAGTGAAATTTGAAGATTTATACAGTAACCTTCTCACAAATGACTTTGATTCACTCACAGATCTAAATTCTGCCCTGTTACTTACGACATGCACAGTATCAGCAAAAGACTTTAAAATTTACACTTTCCATACGCCTCAGTATTTCTCTGGCCATATCATTTCCACACTTCAGCAGAAAATGCAGAAGTGTGTCCAGGACAAATAGTTTATGATAATGTTTGAATTCTTTTATCATGTTGAATCCTCAAAGAGATGAAGGCCGCACCGTGACCCTAACAGGAGTGTAGGAGGAATTCAAAAGTGCTGCTAAAACAATATATATATTCATAAAAGCAGGGGTAAAAGTTAAGCCAGTGTTATTTCATTCAATAAATCTCCCACAACAGGAGGAACTGGAGAAAAAGTGTCTAGCTTATATGATCCAGTGAACTAGAGTATTTCTTTACAAGTGATGACTTATACAAGAGTTCAGCTGCTCAATAAGATGTCCCATTTGGTTGGAAGAGCTTACACGCGTGGTCATTTGAATGGGAGGAAGCGGAGGAGTCCTGGGAGTCTTCAGCAGGTACTGAACTCTGAGGTGAGCGACTTCGCCTCGCCGCGATCTGAGATTTAATTGTTCTGAATGCAGCTGGAGGTGAGTTACTGCCTGCACAGACAAGAGAATGACAGCATGGCAGGTTTACGGGGAGGAGGAGAGGATGGTAAAATGAAGGCCTGGCCAAAGAATCATCTGCGAGCACTGGCTGACGTGTCTCTGAAACACTTCCTGCTTCTCAGTGACGGTACATACACTGTCTACTCAAACCGACAGTCACATACTCCCATTACTGATTCATACTGAAAGTGTGTGGCAGTCATATGAAATCACTGGTACAAAAACCGACACGACTGTTTCATTTTTTCATGCAGGTTTAAATATATCACAGATAAAAATAAATACAGACAGGCCAATTACTTTTTAATTATTACATAACTTATTTAATACAAAACATGCGTGTACATCAGAATAAGTCTTCTAAAACTAAGCAAAAACTTTTTTTCACTCAATCCATGGTATTGCCAAGCACACAGTTTTGGTTTTATTTGACTTCTCATCAGTGTCCATGTTATTCTGAATAATCCAAATGATGAATACAAATAATCCAAATATCACTTTTCATTGGAAATACTTTCT
This sequence comes from Trachinotus anak, assembly GCF_046630095.1. Taxonomy (NCBI): domain Eukaryota; kingdom Metazoa; phylum Chordata; class Actinopteri; order Carangiformes; family Carangidae; genus Trachinotus; species Trachinotus anak. The sequence goes on along the minus strand of NW_027273882.1, from coordinate 989,627 downwards.
ACTCAGGAAATAATCCCCATGAAAACTTCATGTGCCACTAGAGGCAACAGATATAACATGTGTCCTTGTTTGTTTATTTTTTGTATTTTGGGTGAACCAACACTTAAGTGAAAATGAATATCAAAATTGCAAAGTACTAGTGAGTGATTAATTATTATGTAATGAGTAAAAAAAAAACGCCTGTGGTCCAGGCAGCATATGGTCTAAATTCCTATTGATAAATAAGCTGGGCTTAATGCAGATATATCTGTATAAATGTTCATGTGGGAAAATAAGTAACAATGTCAGTACTGAAATGTCAAAGATATGTGCCGGGGAGTTAGGAGAATGTGTCAGTATTGGTTTGTCCTTTCTATTCTTTGAATAAAAAAAAAAAAAAAAAAAAAAAAAAAAAAAACTTATTTAAGCAATACCTATCAAAAATATTTATTTACGCTCAGTTTTACTGGTCAATATTCTATGATAAGTAAAAATCTCAAATATCAATCTCATATATATATATAATCTGTAGTATACAGTGTAGGTCAGGTTGTACCTCATGTGCTGCTGCTGCATAGTTTAAAATATATGAATGTATCACATTTGTGAGCTTACTTTACATGTAGAATCTACAGCTGTCAGATGGTCCCATAAAAAGTACAATATTTCCCCCTGGAAGGTAGTGGAGTAAAAGTATAAAGTTTCCCCAAATAACAAGTCCTTCAGTAATGAGTAAATGTATTTTAGACTCAGCCACCTGTCTATATTTGGAGACATTGTTAGCGTGTGTGTTTAAATTTGGAGCAGTTGTAAGGAAGTCATTATCTCTCTGCACCCAAGTGTGAGACAGGAACTACAAGATTGAACCATCCATTTCAGCTCAGAAAAATGCACTACAAAAGATCACTGAAAGAAAAAGTGAACATCATGACTGTGCAATATGCTATCACTCATCCGAAACGCCTCACTATTTTCTTTCTCTCCATCTTTTGCTCCATTTCTCCCTTTCTCAGTTGCTCCCTCGCTCTCTCGAATGCCGTGCATTCCTCTTTGTTTGCTCATACTGAGCCCTCCCTGTGGATCCCGGGCCTGACTTTCCCAAAGCCGATATTAATATCACAGGCCATTGTAATGGAGTTATTTTCATGGAAGCCCCGGAGGAAGTCACGTGGCTATGATTAGTCCCCTGAGGGCCCAGAGTCTCCATTAAGCTCGTTGTTTTAACTCACATAACCATCAATGAAGTGGAAAAGCTGAGGAAGTAGCTATCACTCTGGGCCGGCTGGGGTGTTTTCTGAGCACCTATTTTGTTAATGGGGCCAGAATATTTTCCCTCCTCTCTTTTTTGGGGGGGGGGAATTATTCTTAAACTGTGGCTTACAGAAAGAGCCTACACATGTGTGCGTTTACATTGACCCACCACCATTAAGATTGATAGCGATGGGATCTGGTGGTTAACACACTGTTTAAGCCCGGAGAAAAAAAAAAAAGGGGGGGGAAAAAACAACATAAGGAAAAGCACAAGGACTCACACACACTCACCAGCTACACGCAAGGGTGAGCTCCAATGCATCTGCCATCAGGAAGACAACTTGAGTTAAGATGGAAAAAAAGAAACCCTGGAATACATTTACTTTGTCAGGTTACTACTTAAACACACACGACTGAGAAAAGCAGACGCTGCCACATGCATGCTTCCTCTCATAATTCTGTTCACCTCTCTTCTTGACCTAAAAGCCACTGGGCCACTTCCAAGGAAACAGGAAGAACTGGGCCAGGGAGGTAGTTGACAGCTTTCAGAAGGGCTATTGGTGATATCTCCCATGTTCAGAGGCTTACTGTGAGGAAGTGAGGGCTGTTCCCACTCTGCAAAATGTAATTACCCAGACATGAGCCTCAGAGAACTGACCTTCAACAATAAAAAAGGAACTCGTCTGAATTATGAGTTTGGATTTTTCTGGCGATTTACTGACAATATCATTCACTCTTTTCTGTCTTGGAAAAATATACAACGACCATTTTTATCAATGGAAATATCAGATTGTGAAATAAATGGATCCCATTTTCAGGCGGGAGGATTTCTGCCTGGTCTTCCACTCAAGAAGTTGATATAATGAATAAAAAAAACTAAACAAAAAAACCTCTCTGTATTAGATATATCATTTTTTTTTCCTTTAGACTACTGACAGTATGTCTATTAATGAGTTCTGACAGTGAACCAGGTCAAAGAGGGTTCATGAAATAGCTCAACATCCATTAACACTTGAGGAAACATGCATGGCTGAATAAAAGCCTGCTGTCTGCTGTAAAATGGACATGGTGCACCTGAATAGCGAATGTTACCCAGCAGGCCTTGGGCTTCATAGGTGCTCACGCTGCTGTCCTCACCCACTACCCAGGATCGCAATACTCCTGTGTTTCCAACATTCATCTCCATGTTACTTGTCATTGTAACTTGGATCCCAGGGTAGGGGTTTTCATAATAAAACTCAGTTGCCAGCAAATAAATCTGGTGATTTTATTGTTTTTTGTTTTTTTTTTGATTTTGGAAAAATGTAAATACCAAGCAGGTCACATCATCGTGCAAATGGAGGATGGCTAAGACCTTCCACTCAGTCACATCTGCATGTCGTCCAAAATGATGTAAGCAAGTTCCCATCACGTTCCCTTATTAATGTCAGCTCCATGTTGGGTGCAGAGCTACATAAACACCCACACACATGTTAATAATGCACACGCAGCAAGACTCTATGTGGGCCCCATTTGACCTGCGTGTGTTAAACTGACACACATATTATACGCCATCTACGCCCTCCCTCCCTCCTGTTCCCCACGCTGATCGGTCCCGACTGGGCCGGTCAGTGGAAATGGAAGATCCACATGGAGTTTGTGACACCGCAGCTTTTCCCAAGTCACCGAGACCAGAGGAGGCCGACCGGCCCGCTGCACATTAACTGGAACAGGTGCAGTGAGCGGGGGCTTGTTTTTCTTCATTGGCTCCTCAGGAAATCATAAAGCAAATATATTGCAGGAGGACGGTTTTTGGGGTGCCCTGTGAGCAAACTGAGAGGGGAAATGGATCAACGAGCGGCCACCGGGGACAGTAAATCAACAGGCTAAAAGGAGAGCTGAATGTACTGTGGAGGCCCCGGGAGCCCAGCCCAAGGCCAGGGCCTCTGTCAGTCAGAGCCTGGTGTTAATGTCAAAGCCAGCTGGACCTGGCAGCACACGCCTATAAGGAAATGATTGAGCTGTCCGTGTCAATCGGCAGCGTACCACTAGAGGCCATCATGTCACAGGCCAGCATTTTGGGGAACTTCAAGGTTGAGTTTTTTTTCCAGCCAAATTTCTCTTTCTGTGGCCTTCACATCAGGGAGAGGATCAGATGTTGCTGCCTGCTCAAAGGCATCCCAGAAGCTGTTTTTTTTAGCCGTATTTTTATGACACAATATAAAAATGACTCTTCTTTCAGAATACAAAGTTGAGACAAAGTCATGCACAGTGAGATTTATGTATATCCGTGTCAAAAGCATTTTCCAGGAGAGCAGTAAGTGCAGTTGAAAATGTATGAGCCTTTCCACACACTCTTTGGAGTAATGGGTCATCACTAATCGATTTGTCCTGCCTGTTTAAACTGCAGCGAGATCTCCCCGTCCCTCTGTCAAATGCCTCAGCGAACACAGATTTCTCACTGGCTGGAAAACACTTTCTCTCTGCTACTGCACTTGATTCAATCATCGTCAATCAGGAACATATGGTGTTTCTTGCCCGGCTACCCCTCCTCTCCCCTGCTCTGCCCACCGCTTCTACTACCGCCGCCGCCACCGTATCTAGTGCCACACACACACGCACACACACACACACGCATTCTCCGAGCCCTTTTCCTTTCGCCTAGTTTACAAATTATAGCAGCTGACGTTTACTGTTACTTCATAAAGGCCGCCGCTGCCATGGGAGGCCCGGTTCAGACTGGTTACCTTGTGAATGGGGCAGTATTATTAGCTGGAGACACGAGCTGGTCCAGCCCAATTTTTCTGATCGAGGGTTTCAACACATCATACAGGGAAACAGCTGTACTACAAATTAGTACCTTCTCTGTGACATTGACAAATGTGCTGCTTGGACTCTGTAGAAGCCCGACAGTTTCCGAAGCCCTCTGTTCTTGCCCACCTTCCCAGCACAGACACCTTAACCACCAAAACACACACACACACATTAACACACATCTTGAACCCATGTACTTGCCAGAAGAGGCAGGGTAATAGAGGCTCTTGTGTGTGATCACTCTGCTTAATCATCTATCTGTCATTCTACTTACTGTTGCCAAAGTAGAAATGCAGAGCGTTGTGCAACACAATATCTATTGTTGAGAGACAGCTGTCAGGTGTCAAGTGACCAGGCATGAATTAAACTTAACTTCATATGCTGACTGATTTAAAAGCATGTTGAAAACTAAACTTAAGTGTTTGCAATGGAATGAATTCATATTTGGTTACTTTTGACTATGTGGGCATCTATTTTCATCATACATCATGAACTATGGTTTGCGACACCAGAGCCCTAGCATGAGGGAACTACCTACAATGCGGTAAAAATGGTGGGGACGTGTAATTTCAGGTTCTGGTGAGACAATGAAAAACAAGGAAGTCCAGTTTGAGTAATAGATCCATGAGTTTGAAGGCTTATTAGATGTTCCACAGCAGTATATAGGATTTTACAACTATATAAAGTTACTTACTTAGTTAAAGTTAGTTACTGCAGCGACCATTTGATCATTCAATCCTCTTTTGTGACAATCACGATACTGCAGACATCCCTCGTCAAAGCAAACGTGGCCTTAAGTTTATGCTTTAAGTTTGGAGAAATTGTCATTTGGCCACATCTAAAGGCAAGTGTTTGTAGCTGTTGAGGGCGGTGTCAAAGCTGTCATAGGGAAGGGTGAGAAGCCATATTTGTTCCAATATAAAACAACAGTGCATAATCTTGGGAAATCTCTCCTCCAAGGCTCTCAAAGTGTTGCACTGTAAGCTGTGCATGCAAAAAATGATGGAAGTAGTTGAGTGAAGAATGAAAAAAAGAGAGCATGATGGAGGAGTTCAAATCCTACCTACTGGCCAATCGCTGTGCAAAGTAAACATAATTGTCAGAAAGTTATCAAAATCGCTGGATGTAGTTTCCCCATTTCCATAGAAATGTGGGACAATTAAATCTTAAACACTTGTTAGATGATCCAGCACAGATCAAGTATATTTAGGCCCTTGGGAGTGATATTTAAAAAGAAATGCAGGATTAATCTAGATAGTTATATATAGATGAACACCAAGTCAAGAAACTCATCAGCAAAAAAATCTCAGGATAAACACAGATCAGAAGTGGAAAACAGCAGTGGTTTAAGGGCTTAAAAGGGTTTTTCACTTTAAGCATTCCAGGTAATTGAGGACTTCCCCTTTAGGTATTACAGGTAATTGGAATTTCTGTAATGGAACTAAAACAGAAGTTCTGTTCATGTACATTTACACTGTAATTCTTTGAAAGCACTTTGATTTGAACTCCTGCAGTCAACGTGGTTTAGGAGAGAGTGATTATACCAACGCTCACTAGGTATTTTGCAACTTAAACGAAAAACTTGAGAGAAGTGAGAAGTGAAACTTCTTTTGGGGTTGAGCTGCTGGAGCAGCTGGAAGGCTGCGTGTTCCAAGGTTCATGTAACAGGAAAATAAAAATGGTACTTCCCCATTTTAATGCTATATGTAATTTCATACTTAATAAAAATAAATAAATGTCCGCCACAGAGGTGGATGGTGGAAGCATAATCCGCAACATGGCGAGGGGTCGGTAATGATGGGTCTTACTTTTAAAATGTTTCCCCTCACACTCTGTGTCTGCGATAAACCAGGATCACTGTTTAGGTCACTTAACTGACTAGTAACTCATAATTTCTCCAGAAAACTATATTGATACCGCAGCATCTTTACTTCCTCATTCTGATAATGACACATTGTCACCGTTTCCTGTTTTATTATCATCAGTGTTACAGGCTGCCAAAGACTGGCAAAGAAAGATCAAGGTAAATTATTTTTTGAAACTTTATCTCAGTGATATATTAATAATCATCAAAAGGTTATGTTGACTCTTTAGGCATACACAAAAATCATTTTGCTCTGATCATTGCTGGCTTGATCAGTGGGACAACTGTGTTGTCACCATGGCAACTGAGTTCAAAACTTGTGTCTTACTCTCAGGCCTAATGATAAAATGAGGCTACAGACCACATGCTAACTCTGAAGAGGAGAGTAGTGGGGTGTTTTTGACATTTTCAGTTTACTCTCAGCAGACCTGTGATGTGCAGCCAGGCTGGTTCCTCTGCGGGGGAAATATCAGCAGGCTTGGAGCACAACCAGTGAAAAGGCCTGATGTTATTCTTTCTGCCCTGCAGAGTGGCAGAGACAAGCTAAATATCTACTCATAAATTTGACCCGGTGTAGGTCGGGCTGCTGGCTGAGCATCAGTAGGGTGTATCTACTGTGTGCCAGGAAGCCAAGCCCCTGTTACCACAGAACTGCTCATATATCTGGCTTCTCACATCATTCTGACTCACTCACCCCATGGTCACCGCACCTGAAATTGACATTATGAAAGTGTATTTTAAGATGGAATCAAAACGCTGAAACATCAGCTTTTAAACATGTCATTGTCAAATTCATTATGATACATTGGTGCTGTTAATGTAAAAAGATACGGCTGGTGCTGATGGATGTACACCCCAAGATGTTGCTACTTGACCCTGATGACCCTGCCTAATGCTGGCTTGTATTCACCTGCTTTCTTTCTCTTTAGTAAAGGAAATAAAAGAAAAAAATCTGATACTGTTTTTTTTCTATTTTCTTCGTATTTGTTTCACCATATACTGGTTTGAGAAATTAAAACCCTCAGTGGAAGAGAAGGGTCCTGTTTTGTGTAAAGCAAAATGACATTTATTGTAACATCTGAGCTGCAGAAAGTTATGTCAAATCCATGTTCTGCCAGTTCTCCTCCTAATCATCTGGTTTGTTCATTGGTGTAATTATGCTAATATTACAGAATTAATGGAGTAAAAATTAATTGACTTCAAACTGCAACATGAGGCACCTTTAATCGGACTGAATTGCCATTTAATTTCACATTCATCACATTCATATAAGGTAATTTCTGAATGGGTGCAGAGGTTATTTTGTTTGCTCTAAACAATCAGCAAGTGACATATCCAATCTGCCAACGTCAGTTTTAGTTGATGTTATGGTAGCAGCTGCTAATGGCAGTTGGACTAATGTGCTCAGACAGTAAAATACATATTTAAGAGGAGTAACTTCACAGCCACAACAATAAACAACAAAGGATGTTGATTATTAATCCTGCCTACACAGCTCTGATAGGTTGACTGTTTCTCCACCCAGCTGAAATAGCTGCCAATAAGCACAACATCAGGACTATATGAATCACTGGACAACTCAGAGATGTGGGCGAGGATTCAGAGGTCTGGGACCGGGCCATGTTTATGTGTTTAGATTAAGTTACAGTTGCTGGTTTAGTTTTGCTCAGCCTGGCGATTTCATTTTGGATGACTGAAGTCCAAATGTTTATTGTGATTAAGGGAAAAATGTATGTCTTATATGCAAAGCTGTTAGTTTTTACAAGTAACTGAGAACTGAGATTAATGTGAGGGACAAAAGGATATTTTCATTGTGAATTTCCATTTTAAAAAAGCTCCCAAATACTGAAACCTAAAAACAATAATGGCTGAAAACCATATTCAAACAGGTCATTGTACTGGAGAAGTCTCAGTAACTTTCCACCCCTCATCACAGGAGTTTTATTTATCTTTTGGCTTTAGTGTATATGAAAAGCGCTGCACTAATCATTCAGCACATTTCACTGGCTGGGTAACCTCCCTCCGATTTGCAGAGTTTTATGTTGACACAACCGCCATCACCATCATGACAAGGCACATGGTGACTGGGTTGCGTCCAATTTCTTCAGACCGAGTTGACAAACAGTCACAGTCTAGATTATACACTTTCAAAGGAAGCGAGGGCTGGGAACTATTTTAGCCAATGCAAAACCACATATTTCATACACATTTCTGCCAAGAATGTAACACAATCTCACATCCCACTGGCAAAATTAATGTTTATGAGTATTTTAATGGGCTACCTCAGACCCAAGCTTTTTAAAATTATGCCAGCACTACCAGAGCCTGTGAAATGATTTCAGAGCTATAAAGGAAGCGTTATGTTCTACCACCTTCACTATAACAGAGCAGCTCCCTTCAACAAGTCATGTGAGTTATAGCAATGATGAAGAGGCCTCATTATTGAACATTTAGTAAATCAGAGCTGAAGTTTCTACAGTAAAGTCATTTAAAAGTGTAGAAAGTGCACCGGTCTAAGTGTTCACTGAAGACATTCAGTGTGATAAACTCTGCCTGCACAGTTACACAGTTGTTTGCACTAGGAAACCAAAATATGAATTTAAAGATGGACAGACATATGGGCCCATATGTGGAATACTTATGCAGGTAATGAGGTTATTTGTAATTAATCTCACGCCTTTAGCCTAATGCTTCAAAGACTTGTTAGCATGTTTCTGGTGTAAACCTTGACCTGAAGGCTCACTGAGTTCCTTGGAGGTGACGAAAGGAAACGTCTGGATCCTGAATCCAGTTCCATTTTGAACGCAGCTGCAATTCTAATGCGCTAAAGGACTTTATCTGTTTGAAAAAAGGTAAGGGGTTCTGCTCAGGCCTAAGACTGAGACCCAAGGCTATATTTTTACTCCATTTCAACTCGCATTGGCTACTATTGGCCCTTTACCCCTTCCCAATGGGTGATGCATATCTATTTGCAACACATGACAGGCAGGGATTCAGACAATTGACACAGTCAGAGAAACAGTTACATTTCAAAATAACCTAACCTAAACCGTGGCTCAGGGTAAGCTACAGGGCAAGCAAATGTAAAATGTATTCTTGTATATTAAGCTATGCTAACATAGCATAGACCATAAATGCAGTTGTATGAGTAAAAGTGAAAAAACATAAATGGGTTAACTTTGTTGCATTTAAAAAAAAAATTAAAAAAAAAAAAAATCTTCCACTTGGTTTCACAAGCAGTTTGCCAACAATTGAAATCTACACCACCAGAAACCTCTTGTAAGTGACTCATTTGACTTAGCATATAATCCTGAAGCCAAAATAAGACAAAAAGAATAAAACCATGAGCAAGTTTGGGTCCTGCAGAACTGTATGCATCCAACACTGATCGAGACTAAGAACTGCTCCTCACTGTGAAAGTATTTGCACTTGTTAGTAGATAGAGGGGAAGTAAAACTGGGCTACTAGTCATAACAGGAATCATTCATTTTAATCACCAAGTACAAGAGACAATAGAGTTTGTCTTGTTGTCACTGGTGCTGAGCCATTTTGAAAATGTTCAGACTTTCACTGCCCCTGCTGACAACAGAATGAGGCACAGTTCCTGCTGTTGCTGACCTTAAGAACAGCATCTTCAGTTTTTGTTTTTGTTTTTTTTTTTGCAATCAACCTAAAAATTTAATGTCTAACTTGCTTTTGGCCTTTTTGTTTTCACTGTTCTACAGATTGAGCTGGTACGAAATGACTGGTTGGAAAAATATCAAATCTCTCTCACTACGTCGTCTATATGGCTTCCTTCTTTCTGCCCTGAAACAATATACAGTAAAATCTTACAATTACTCCAAAAACTATATTTTTATTAAAAACACTATTTCATGCTAAAATGAATTTTAAATGTTGCTCCTGGCAGGTTGTTATTAAAAAGACAAAAACTTAAAAGTATTAACACATCAAGGAGTAGAAAGAAAAAAAAAAAAATTACAACAGTATACCACCAAGGTCCGACTAACACTCACAACAAATGGTGTGAAGAGGTGTTTGCACTGTACTGTAACCTTTTTCTAATATAATGCTTTCAAATGCCACTACATCCAAATATCTGCAACGCTCAGGTATCCCTTAAACCCATTCGGAGCACAAATTAAACTCCACTGATCTGAATCAATAATGTAAAGACAACAAAAATGCAACACCCTTAGGACAACTGTGGGTCCTATAACTCAAAAAGGTAATTATAAATAACTGTTGCAGGCAGTGTTTGGAAGCCACAACAATTACTCAAGTACTGTACTTCAGTACAGTTTTGAGCTATCAGAGAGACATATATGTACTACACTACACAGTTTGATTAGTAACTATGCTAGTTACAACTAACCCACAGTACAAAGCGGTTCAAACTAGCTAACTAGTTACTCACAGTCACAATCTAATAATGTAATTTGTTATAATATACAAGTTACAGAAAGCATTTTACTGCAGAATGGGGCTTTTACTTTGATAGTATACACATTTTGTTAATAATATGTCTGTACTTTTACTTTAAGTAAGACATAATGCAGGACTTTTACTTGTGATGGAGTATTTTGATGCTGTGGTATTTAGGTCCACTGTCAGAATCAACAGAGTGAGGTCAACAACAATGCAACACACCTGAGATAACAAAGCACTAAACACAACATGGCTACATTTCATGACAGTGGCTTGTACTCACCTCTCAGCAGCGGCTCTCTTTCACTTAGGCCCTTGAGGATGGAGACGGGTGGGGAAAAGAAGCCGCTGAAAAGGCTGTTTTAGCGTTAGCTCTGCGGCTAACTTCGCTCAGAAACGGTGACTCATTCACCTCTGGGTTAACCCTCAGCACACAGGCTGCCGCGTTCGATGAAGCGCCTCTCACACACCTGTTTGTACCTGTGCCCTCAGCCAATCAGCATTTGAGTTACTCTCACCGGGGCTGTGGCCAACCCGACCACTGTAGGCCTAATGCCTGATTCATTTCAAATATTTATTTCTCTTTAAAAAAAAAAAAAAAAAATTTTGAAATGGCTGTCAGCACCGTTTCTGTGAACCTGTTGATTCTGCATAAAAAAATTCAAGCAGCCTGCACTTGTAATTGTTTTTGCTCACCTTCTCTTAAATATGTGGAAACAAAACAGGCTTTAATGCTTACAGCAGGACTGTGCAAGTTACTTGGACCTTTTCCTTTTTAAATCAACATGGCTACCATCTGTTTTGTTTTATTTAGTTTAAGCCCGACTCTGAATTAAACTCTGCCAGAACTCATTTTATTTATTTAAAGCCTATTTGTCTGGGGACAAATAGTATGAACCAAACGCGACATACCACAGCATTTATAGCCTAAGTGTTTTACCGTGCCGTGATAGTTTAATAAAGATGTGAAAATAATTCTTGGAGTGCATATAAACAACATGAGCACATGGGGGAACATGTACTTTCCTTAAACACCATACGACCATTAAATCTGCATTGAAAGTTATCAGGTTTTACTGCGCTGACTAAATAGTTATAATGATTCATAATCACTGCACTTTATTCACTATAAACAGGAAAAAATGTGACCGGACTGTTACAAGAACATCAGGACAAATTTTCCATTTACAGACACATTTAATATTCATTACTTTTTAAAACTCTCCACCAACACCTCTGTCTTTGCCAAGTGATGCTATCGCGAAGACATTTTTATAATGACATGGGATGTGTGTAGGCAGCTGTGTGTTTCGAAATCTTTTCCTCCTGACCTCAGTCAGGTCGGCCATGGCCATGGCCTTGTTTTAAGGGTGAAAGGCAGAGAACCCCCTTGTAGTTGGGGAGATGAAATGTTGCGTCAGTGTAAATGGATGTGTGTGTACCGCTACACCCCCTGTGAGAGGATCTGGGAGCCCTTTATCACCTTCCCGAGCTGTTGAGCAAAAATAATGCCCCCTCTGTTATCCTCATTACCGATGCAGTGAGCAAGTCTGAGGGGATATCCTGTTGGCGAAGTGAACGCATTCATCCTGCTTGCGGCGGTTTTGGTGACACAAGATTTACAAAATGTTCCACCCGCCTCCACTTACCTCTTTACAATACTCTGTATATAGAGTAATGGGCCTTAGATCCTCTGTTATTTCAGAAAACAGGGGATTCTCTAAATGGTGCCAACTTGAGCAGGGTTAACACAGAGACCAACACCAGCAGGACTGTTCTCACTTACTTTGACAGCCAGGGTTTTAAGTACTCACTGCACTTTTTGTAACCAGAGCAAAACATTAAGGGCTTAATTTAAACTTATTTATGACCCTTGTAAAATATATGTACACTATGAGTTTCACGTGTTCATTTCAGTGAAAATTAAATACCGCTTTTTGGGCTGAGAAAATCCCGTGACCTCCTCTGTAACGCTATGGTTAAAAACTACATTTTTACAAAGCTAAAAACGAGGCTGTGTTTTCTCGTTTTCTCAAAAACCTAATATTTTATATGCGGGATTTTAACCTCACGGCAGTAATGTGTTTTTTGCCTTTAAAGTTATGTCATATTAAAAATGCTGTAGCCTTAAAATGAAGTGAACAGCCTACGTACTTCAATGTGAAGGGTAGGTTTAGAAAGCAGATTACTCAATATCCAACTCAATGACTTAAGCAAAGTTTTAAAACCACTATGAAACAATTCTGTGGGCTGGGTAAGGAGGAACCATTAAGTAGCTGAAGTAATTCAAAACATCCACTAACCATAATGCACCGTGTGGTTTCTGATTTCTGGAAAAGTGAAGTACTTAAAAACAATCGGATTTGAAAAATTTCATCCTCCTCTTCATTCCTTCCTTTTCTGTGGCAACAATCTCCACCGTGGGACAAAAATACTGCGATAAATGCAGAGTGAATTTTTTTTCTTTTTTTCTTTTCTGTTATATGGAGCTGTATCCTGCTATCACAGCTTGTCCCTTTTGTCTGACCCAAACCACGTTTGTGGTGAAGCCCCTGTCATACCAGCAAAAGCAATGACATTAACATCAGAAACCAGAGGAAGCCCGGTTGCAGGCCACCCAGGTTTTCCAGGGGTCTGGAGAGCCAGGGAAAGTATATCTTGGACAAGTCACTGGACTACCCTTGCATTTCCTATTATTAATTTTACGCAGGCGACCAACCCTGCTCTGTAAATCATACCTGTGGTTTAAAAAGGGCCGATGGATCTCGTCTTTCTCTTTTCTCTAATTCATGATGAGTTCTGCTCATTGTCTGTCTCTTTCTCTCTGCCTGTCTGCTTATCTGTCTCCAAGAGATTATGCCTGTCACTTACAATACAACACATACACGTGATACAACCCTGAAATGTTATTGAGATTTCAGCTTGTGACATTTGGGTTCAAATTTAATAAAAAAAAAAAAAGGTCTGGGCAATTTGAAAGTGTCTTTTCTCTTTGAGTATCTTTTTGTTTTTTGGCACGTTTGTGTTATTGCAGCATCAGTTTAAGAGAGGAAACTGCGGTGACTACTGGCAACTCATTTCACCCTTTGCCCTTCATCTTAAGTAGAGGAGGCACACGGAGTATTACCCTCTCAACTCAATATAACGCAGACACACACGGTTTAACAGCAAGGTCAGGGAGGCTGTCATAGACGCACTCGAAGGTACAGCTTCTACTATATATGTTCAGATTAATGCAGCAGATATTTTTATTTTGAGAGAAAAGGACAGGATAGCACTGCAAAATAAATAATAAAAAATAACTTAAGAACACAACATATTTCAGCATTTTTTTTTTTTTTTTTTTTACCCCTTTTGTTCTGTCAGATTCATGAAGCTTGGAGGAATTTCAAGGCCGTGAAAGATATTTTTGCCTTGAGCTTGTCAGTGTAAAAATAAAGTCGATTGAGATAGATATTTAATGCACAAATTAAAGTTGAGCGGTCAGCTATCAATACATGCACACAGCTATATGTTTCATGCCAGTAAAAACTGTATTCCCCTCAAAATATTTTACCCATTGTGGGCACTCGTGTCTCAAAATAGAGACTTATATGCCGACAATCATAAACAGTAGCTTGGCCCACAAATGACTAATCCTCCTTCAGAGCTAAATGGATCTACATTTGAGGCGTCTCCAGGCTATCCACCATTTATAGAAATATGTTGAACAGAAACCACACAGGGACTATCAGGTACATCTTTTGTTTAATACAGTAAGCCCATTCATTCCTCTTTTTGTTATTGTATGTGCCTTAATCCCATTTGCAAAAATTAGATTTTTATCTCCCCGGTGTGTTAAGTCCTGCCACACAGAGGGAGGGAGAAACTGCCTGTGAAACCTCAAGTGATCGCTGGAGTCATTCATTTTTAAGTTTTTGGCATGCTCACGGTGAGGATGTGGCAGCTCCCGCTGTGACGCATTTACTTAACTGGAATCTATCAGAGCACAACATGGAGAGTTAATAAGTGTGGAGCTGTAAGGGATCACAAGAGGGATCACTTGTGCAGAAAAATAACACTTCAAAAAGAAAGCTGTTCAAAGTAAACACTAAATGTTAGTTGTGCAATGTAACTAAATACATTTACTCAAGTACTGGATTACAAATTTGAGGTAGCTTTTCCCACCAAGCACCTTACGTCCATAGATGATTTTTGGGATAAATCGGGCCACCCAGTTTCTATCATTATTTAGCCTGAATAACAGATGTTGAAAGTTCAGCTTTGTTTGGTTAGCTAGTTTAACCAGAAATGACAGTTGAGTCATTTTGGATGACATTTAGCCCAATTATAACCTACCACATGAACTACACTGCAAAATAAACCTTGATATATAACTTGGTGGAAACTGGTTGTGTGTGTAAATTATGCCCAAACTCCTTGATGTCATGCAATCACTGAACACTAGTGTAACTATGTAACGTCTTATGTTAAATGACATTTTTTCTGCAGCAGTTTGTGTAACTGTCACTTCAATATTTTGGCTTGTTCACTTTTCTTTGGCGAAGTTTTGATATCAGTTTAGTTTTGCAGCATTCGGGGAAAAAGTGGTCCAAGATGTAGATGTGGATCCAGCTTAGTGCAGGAAGACTGCGACTCCTGGTAACGTCAAAGCTTTCTAATCATTGGCTACCATTAGCTCTTGGAAAGCTTACATTCAGGAGTCACCAGGGCCAACATTACGCCAGCGTGTTAAAGGCCTGTTAATAGTGATTTGCGAGTATAAACGTGTTGTTTAAAGGCACATGTGAGAAATCTGAGAAATGTAAGTATAATTAATTGCTTTTGCTGTTGAGTAATTAGTAAAGTAACATGAATACATCTTCAACAGTCGGGTTCCCATCCAAATGAGGTACAAATTGTGCTTGCATCCACAACCGCAATGAGAATACTAGGAGTTGAGCACCAGTCAGACCTCGAGCAGTGGTGAACCACATAGAACCCGTGATGGAAATATGGCATTTCTGTTTGTTGGATATATTCATTTGAGGACGGTTACGGTCTCGTTTGCCACAATTTCTTCATCTCTTCAATGGAGCAGAAGAATCAGTGGACGTTAAAGTCACATGCTTCATGTATATGAAGATTTATTTGCTCTATTTCCACTTGGTTGCATTTTGTTTTTATCAATACACCAACTTTCCCCCCTCAGCAAAGCATAAAAACTTTTTCCTATTTTTTTTTTTTTTTTTTTTTTTTTGGAAACACACCTAATGAGTATTGTGTAATGGGTAATTAATTAAAGTTTTTTGTAATTTTCTAAACAGTGCTCATAAAACATGATTAGAAGCTACCTCGCAGTATCATTAAAATTATCCCCATATCAACCAACTGCAACATAAAATGTTACTTACACATTTGTATTAGCATTATTATCATTAACAATACAATATGTAGCAATATAACACTCACAGGTAAATTAATAATGTAAAATATAACAGTATATCATAGCCACTATTTTTCTACCTTCTGTAATTTTACTGCTGATACTTCTGTAAATTGTACTAACAATGCCTCTACTTTTACTGAGCATTTTCAATGCACAACTTTAACTTATGTTTTTTTATTGCAGCTTTTACATAAGTAAATGCGCTGAATACAATCTCCACCATTGCAATATACTCAAACAATAAAAATTCTTTCTTTTAGAACTGAACATAATTCAAACCTTTGTTGACTTAGCGAGCAACTGCTTAAGTTTAAATGCTAGTGAGAAACTTCGGCCTTGAGACAGCTGGACTCATAAAGATGGACCTACTTGGAATGTGCCAGTAAAGCTGAGCAGTGCAGAGACGCTGTGTGAACATGTTTAGATTCAGTGTCATCTGAGTGCATTAGTTAGAATGTAAACACACAGCAGACATTTACTGAAACCAGCCTGCATACTTACTCGTGGAGCAAACAGGCAGCAATGGCAGACGCATGCAAACGTTGAATCTGACCGTCCGTATTGTTTTAAACACTATAAAGCTTTTGTTCGCCGAGGGGGTGAATGGACCAACTGTAGTGCTCAAGTCATCATCTCCTCGAGACTCCAGACAGACAGCTGAAGGAATTTTTAAACAAAGCCGGAGAAATCCATCATATCAAAAACGTTTTAGGTTTTATTTGGGCCTCTGGTATCTCTCATCTCTTTCGGAACATGACAGTAATTACAGCCATCAAGGTGCTTGTCTGGAGCCATCAGCCAAGAGTGTGGAGACTGCTTCTCCTCAGCTGGTCTGACATGGACTTCTGACATCACCGCCCCGTTTGTTTTAACAG
Source organism: Trachinotus anak (assembly GCF_046630095.1). Taxonomy (NCBI): domain Eukaryota; kingdom Metazoa; phylum Chordata; class Actinopteri; order Carangiformes; family Carangidae; genus Trachinotus; species Trachinotus anak. The sequence goes on along the minus strand of NW_027273882.1, from coordinate 973,009 downwards.
CCCCTGAAGTATGTAATGGCGATAATCGCAGACAGGCCAGATTTATTCCGAGTTGTCGCCCTGTTCTAATTCATACATTAAGTTGACTGTGACTGAGCGGATAATCTTATAAACAAGTTAAAGTATTAGCCAGAGGAAGGAATGTGTGGATAAACTTAGGTTGTGAAATAGTGAAGAAGGGAGTTCTCCTGCTCCGTCTGAAATCATATTAGTGATATGTGGAATCATTTTAAAGACACCATTGATTTTACACATGACGTTCAGCTCACTCATCATGAGAAGTTCTACATAAAACAGTTTTATTATCTCATCTGTGACTCTGGAGGGAGGGCAGTCTGCTGCTGCATCAGGCCTAACATCTTAACAGAAGGCCTGTGTTCCAAACTGTTCAGCGTTTAGGAGGCAAAGTCTAATGAAAGACTGTGTTGAGTTGCATTATGGGAAATGTAGGTTGATCTGTCTCTTGTGAGTGCCCCAATTTCACAGGTGTGTGTTAAAGCTGCACTACACACATACATATTGGACACAATTTGCCCTTTATACTGAAAAAATATTGACATAGCATGCAATGAGATTATTTCATTAGCCTGGAAAGATAATTGAGGTGTATTTTAAATGATTCTTTGTGAACATATTGTTGAAAAAAAAGAAATAAATAGAAATAAAAAGAAAAACATCAGCTACTTTCAAAAAAAATTTAAACTACACCGAGAAGATCTATTGGACATGCATGTTTAGCCTTCTCTCTGTGCGTTGCCATCTGACCGCCACTGCCGGACTGTTTGAGGTTAAGTACCTTGCTCAAGGGCACTCTGAAAGCAGCGCTGCGGGCAGCACAGAGCATTAGTCATTTGGTTTCCCTGCCAGATTCTCTTGATCCAGTCCAGAGCTTTGAACTGGCAAGCATCCAGTTTCTTGCATACTGATATACAGTAGTGTGGACAAAATTGATGGTTATTTTGTTTTATGGTTGGATTCATGAGGGTCAGATTACCTCCATAAGCAGCATTTATCGACCGGGCCACAAGAACTGCAAACACAAATTTCCAAACACAAAAGTAGGTTTGATTAATGTCAATATTAATTGTTGTGAATGACATGTTTTAATCAATTCGTCAGCAACGTGCTGCAACAAGAGAACAAAATTATCGGTGAAATAATGTAAAAAAAGAAAAAAAAAAAAAAAAAGAAAAAAATGAATAAATAAAATGAGACTTGGAAACTTTTGGTCAGATTCCCTGTTGAGGGCTCTTGTTGAAAAACAGGCAAATATGTTTTTTCTAGAGATGGGAATTAATTCAGGTGATAAATGTTGCCTTTTTGGTTACAGCGGGACAAAAAAACACAGCCAAGCGGGACTTGGCAGTGTTTCCCCACAATGTTCCATGAGTGCTGAACTGTGCTCCAGTTTCATGCTTGTTTGACAATGTTGTCACCCTTTTTCCTCTTAAATATGAAACACTGAACACATGTGTAAAAATTATAGCATTTTAACAGCTATTAAATGAAAAGACAAATTATTTTTCTGCATAAAAAGAGTTGATTGATTTGTAGTGCTCGTTACTTAGGTGTTACTCTATTAGGTTTCAGGGTATTATGTCTAATGATGTCAACTTTTCCCTCATGTGAATGTGCTCCACTACATATTCCTTCAAAGAGAAATGGTGCAGCTAAATCACGTATAAACTCTTTATAATGCTCCAATAAAACACAGGCCCAGATAGAAAAAAGTCACCTCTGGAGAGGGAAATGTGCATAACATCAACAATCTGCTGTGAAATGTGAAATGAAGAAAGTGACCTCTAGTCCCACTGCTCTTGCCCCACTCCCATTCATCAGCTTCTAGTCTCTACTAAAAGCAGGCTTTACAGCCGGTTGGCGCTCCTACTCTAAAATATGTTCTACTGGATGGACATAAGTGTCGATGAGGTGGTATTTCTCAGGCCTCTTGTCTTTCCGTTATCACAGGATGTGGAGCTGAGGAGAGTGAGAGAGCAGAGCAGGGAGGACTGGAGCCCTAAAGCATGATTTACTTGACCTTGCAGAGCTGGAACTCACGGCCAGAACCTCATTAATTCCCAGGGTCATTCTGTTCGGACATAAATTGGTTAAAAATCAGAACGCGTGGATGACTTCCAGACATACACAAAGAATTATGAAATCTCTGGCCTTACCCCGCCCTCCCTGACTCTCCCCGTACCCACTCCAAAACCAAAGCATTTCCAAATCGCCGGATGTAAATCACGCAGGTCTGCTCGGAGGAGTCGCCTAATCCTGATCGGAGGGAGGAGGCAGATGGAACGTTTTGTGCTTATTAGGCAGCAAATATGGCGTTGTTTTATGTGATTATCCACTGTGAATGATTTTTCACTCCCATCCATTCTGGAGCCTTGGCCTGTCTTTTGTTTGGGAAAAAGGAGGTGGAGGAACAGCAGGGCCGAGAGGGAAGCCCAATAAATTACACTAATGCACACATTTAAAGGGGTTCATATTCCCTCTGGCCTGTTATCAAGACTACTCCACTGAGAATGTAAACTACCTCTTTCTGCCTCCCTCCCCAGGCCCAATATTTAATGTTATCATCCTTTAAAACAACCCCACTGTTTATGTTATCACAAATAAAGGGCAGATTATTTCAACTTTTTCTCACTATTTCATATTGGCTCCAGATTAGTCAGGCAAATAGTTGTCTAATGGTGCTTTAGGGCTCATTAATTCAAGAAGATAGACCCAGAATTGTATAAACACAGTGAAGTCAGGGCTGGTGAATCACACCTTCAGTTTATAGAGCCCGATAGAGGGGGAGGATGCTCTATTTGAGCCCACACAAGGAAAGCCCTGGAAAGGAAAACAAGCGTAATCCTGCTGATAAAAGCAGGATTGTTTCAACGTTTATTTGGACACACAGTGCCTGGCTGAGGCTAGATCCTAATGAGACAGCAGCCTGTCCAGAGTGGATTCATCACTGCTGGATCGGGGTTATCACCCTCCGCCGTGCTCCACTACTTTTAATCAGGCTCCTCTCTGGTCACTCCCTATCAGCGGCAGTCCATCTCTGGAGCCGTCAGCATCCATCAGGAGCTGCAGACAGGCGCAGGGAGCACGGCTGAGGAGTGCATTAGTAAATTATTGCCTTGCAGTTTAGCTGTCGTGTCTGTCATGTAGCAGAGTGCACGTGAAGCCAGTGCAGGCATGCACACACGTATGTACGTGCACTTACACGCTTGAGACATTTATTTGTGATGAGACACCAGCAGTCTGATATATGCAGGAGGAATCCTTGCAGAGCTATAAGTCAGCAATACATAAAAGCAGCATCTGTAGAATATAGCGCAAGCCAGGACAAAATACCTGCAATAAATAGTAATTGTGATGCTGAATAAATCCACACACCTATTGGCTACCACCTCCAATCTGGGCCTGTCTTGTTGTGCAAACTTATCTCCTGCACTGTTTGTCTGTGTGTGTGTGCTCTGTCTGATTAGCTTGACTTTAAAAGTGATTTAGTGCTGTTAGTTTTACTCACCACCATGACATGACCCGCTCCCACCTCATCAACGCGCCCCCCCCACAACCCCAAACAAGCACGTTAAAGTCACAACAGCTTTTCGTCTTGTTTCGTAGCGATGACACGATGTGATTGTGCAGCTCACGACCGGCATCTTTGTCTGAAAGGAAAAATAAAGACAGTTTTTTTTTTCTGTCTTCTGCCTCTGGTTAAGTAAAATACACAAACCTCAGACACTGAGAGGGGGGGCTTTAAATCACTCATTGTTGATGTTTGGACCAGTTAAGTCAATAATCCCCATCTTGCCACAGTGATAAGTAATATTGCAGGGAGACTCTTTACCATTACTTCTCTCTGGCAGTTTGAGTTTGCTTATAGCAAAAACATCAGTCAGAGCATGTGCTCAGAGTAACTGGCCCTGTGGGAGAAATAGCCTCGGACGTAAAAGAACAATGTGGCAAATTGCATTTCACTTTTTTTTGGTCTTTTTTTTTTTTTTTTTTTTAACATTTTGAGGTCACAGACGACAACGTTAGTGCCGCCAGCAGAGATGTTTGCAGAAGATGCACGGTCTGTGTTGCAAGAGGAGGGCAACACGACCGTGAGAAACTGAATGAGCACTGCTGGTTAAAGAGAATGCAGACACTTTGGTCAAGTGCACAACAGTGGTTAATAAGGCAGTTAGGGGAAGTATTTCCCCATTCTACAAATACACTTCACTGCCTTGCCACAAGAGCAATGTGATCAGATTAGATAAAGATGCCACTGTACTGCTTATACCTAAAGGTCAAACATAACATACACAAATGCATAAATAAATCTCTGTCTAACTGCCCTTTTTTGGTTTTAGATAGAGGAAACCAGGTTCTAATGTGGCGAAGGTCCCGAGCTGGATTTGAGCAGTTATACAGTGTGCATCTTAATTGTTCAACCAGCAGAAGTCTTAAGCCTTACGCAAGCCTTACTCGTTTTTTCTCTGTCTTTAGCTTAGCATAAAGACCGAGAACTGGGGGAAACAGCTGGCAACAGTGTGTCTGGCTGCTTTTCCCCAGGAATTAGTTACAGCATATGACATTACATACGTCATCTTCACCAGTTTGTGTATGATACAGATCAAACAAACCAGATACCTGTTCATTAGTGAGCTTCAGGGTGTTCATAAGTGTGTTTTTGAACTTTTAACAGAGCCCGATCAGCTTCCAGTCTTCAGGCTAAGCTAAGCTCGTCATCTCTTCATACAGTTAAAGCACAGACATGACAGACGTGTCCATATTCTTATCTGACTCTCATTTCAGTGTAAGACAGAACACTTTTCTGAACCATATTAAAATGTCATCTTCTCCAGGAAAACCAGTTACAGATTTGACATCATGTCAAACATATTTCCACTATATGAGCTGTCTTTAAGTATTCCATTTGCCCTCGTACACCTGTTTTTAATTTTTTTTTTATTGAATAACTAATACTTTTTAGTGGCTACAGTTTGACCTACTGTCGTGAAATATGAAACTGCATTTTATCTTAATCACTTAATCATAGCATTATTTATGAAGCTAACATTATACATTTCAGGTATTTTGGCTGAGACATTAATCACTTAGTGAACAGATGGAAAGTTGCTGTAATACTGATGATGGGAAATTTGACAATTTTGGACATTTTCCTGTCCAATCAATCGATTTAAATAAATGCCACATTAATCAATGACGAAAAAGAAGTTTTAGTTGCGGTCCTGCTATATACAGTACACAGCCGTGCTTCTTAGCCAATTTCTGTCATACACTAGTTGGACGATCGAGATAAATGAGACAGTCATGTTCCTTTGAATAATGGAAAATCCACAATAAACCTGTTTCAGCTTTAGATGATCACTCCTGTTCCCCCAGACCATCCCATAGGCAGTAATTACAGGCTGTGTAGCATGTGTCTGTACGTCGTGTGGCCAGTGCTGCTGGCTGCCGAGGAGCCCTGTATCTCATCACAGGCCGTAATGGAAGCCAGATGTCTCCCTGTCTGTTTAAGGCTCATAATCAATAGCCTCACTCAGAGCAGCTCTGACTTTCTCTCTCTTTCTCTCTCTCTCTCTCCCCTCCGACAGCTTGTTATGAGAGGATCTGTGAAGGAATGGCGTGCCTGTGCTGGAAGTGTGTCAAGAGTGAGATTAACTAATTGGATTCCCCCACATGAGTTTTTGTTTGGAGGGGGGGGGGTGCGAGGGAAGGGAAGTGATCTCTCCCTGTAGCCTCAACAAGCTACATGACACTGCAGGCTTGTTCCTCCAGCTCCCAGACATCCACTCTCTGGGACTCCAAGAGTGATGGAGGTTACGGGGATTCCCATGAAAAAAAAAAAAAATCCCTCCAAATAAATAACCTGAAGGGGCACTCGAAGTAATGTAGTGCATCTCCACTTCCTGTGACTGTTTCCTGCAGTCAGACAGGATCACTTTATATCTCAATCCACGAGCTTGTGCCGGGGGAAACATTATGAAGTCAGTGACTTCTTTTTTTTTTCTTTTTTTTTTTTCAGGGTGAGGGGAAGTGGAGGGTCTGTGTACAGCACAGGGTGATTGCAGGAAGAGGCAGAGGTGTGGTGATTGGAGTGTGCAGGTCATGACCTCCAACTTGTAATGTTCACCTGATGGATGTTTTGAGTCTGAGGTCAACTTTGTGTCATGGAGGAACAGGGAAATAGAGGGGTGGGCAGATATACAGGGCCAACAGACTGTTTTTCTTGCTAACTGATATAACACCATACAACACAAGAGCTTTTCCATTTGTGGCTCTTCCTGGTTATCTGCTAGATCTTTTCTGGAAGAACTTTCTGCTGCACAGCAGGTGATGCATTTAACAAAAAAAGAGTAGTAATAAAAGCCAGTGTAGCTAAATATGCAAAGCAGCGCTTACAGAAATCGTGAAAGAGACGCTAATGGGTGGTTTTTGCTTTATGCAGTGAAGATGCAGCCAAAATATCTGCTTGAACAAAAACCTGGAAATATGTGTCCATTATCAAACCAATATTATATTCAAAACCCCCCTTGCTTTTATTATTGCATGTGTGATACTCCGTCATAGTTATCCTTTATGTTTCCTTGCGTTTGCCTTTTCCCCTGTGTCTCCTCCCTTGTCTGCGTATGTGTGTGTTATGTGTGGCGTGGGTGTGGCGTTCCCCGTCCCTGACTCTCCTGGCTCCTGGTTCCCAGCTGATCACCACACATCTGCCTTCCATCACGCTCATCATCCTGCTGTGTATCTACTCTGGCTCTTCACTCGCTCTTCGTCAGATCATTGTTTCAGCTACAGCGATGGTTTTTACGCTTCAAGCCTCTCTAGTGTTCTCAGTGAATTGTTTCCTCGTGTTGTATCCCCAGCTAATGGTTATTCCTCTTTCCTGTGCTCATGGATCACGACTCGCCTGCTTGCCTGCCCACCTGCTTGCTCTCCAACCCACTACCACCTGCTATTTCCAGCCCTGACCACGCCATTCTCCGTCGTTCATCCACTCTGCCCAGCCAGTCCTACCAATCCTCACCGTCCTCCTACCCTCTGCCTCAGCCAGCTACTACCCCCCCACTCACTCTAACTCAATTCCCTTGCTCCCCTTTTAATAAATCCTTTTCATTCAAGTCTGTGTCTGCATTTGGGTCCACAGGGAAGCCATAGCACATGCAGCCTCATTTGATCTGCTGTAATGGTAAAGATCCAGTAACAAAAGGCTAGGCTTGTTAGAGGCTAGGCTTCAACATAATAAGCTATCAGCTAAATCTTAATCAAAACATGCTAACATGCTCACAATGACAATGCTAACATGCTAATGTTTGGCAGGTATAATGCTTATGAGAAACACAAATTTCTGTACATAATATCCAAAGTGGTGGGCCAACTGACCAAATGACCAACATTGCAACTGTCAATATCAGTATTGATCACTAATAGGAATGATGGCTCAAAGTATGACAATAAAATCCATGTTGTGATAAACAGGAAATATCCTTTAAATTTACCAAAGACGATAGCAGACTATTTGAGAGTTGCAAAAACATATTTATCCAATCAGAAGTCATTTTCCTGGATCAGCTGAGTGCAGTTTAACTGAGCTAGTTTAACTGAACACATGTTAGCACACTCCTCTCATAGAGCGAGTAGTGCCGTTCCTTATGAGGGCCACTGGGAGAGGAGCAGCAGATCTGGGGTAGAGGCCTCTGTCCGTGCAGAGTGGGAATAACTCCATCTCTCACTGATAAAGGCAGCTAGCTCTGGCGACGCTCAGTAAAGTTTTATAGTCAGATATGCACAGATGATTAGGCCAGCTGTGTAGTGTCATATATTCCTAAACAAACCCTGCAGGAACTGAACTCTGACCCCTTGCACATATGGGTTACAGGGCTCGCACTCACACTCTTGTTCATGCACTTAAATATGTGCAAACATTACGCACACATGCACACACAGCAGAACAAGAAAGTCACAGTGTGCTCGCTGACTTGCATGAAAGCTTAGACTATGTGACCCTTGTGAAACCAGTGTAAATCATACTCTCCATTAAACAGCATTAAAGTCACAGTCATAGAAATGGCTTTACTGTAACCACACAGATGCAAATACGGACATTAATTATGATCTCTGAGCCGCATCAGAATCTGTCTGCTAAATCAGTTAAAAGGAAGTGGGGACAAAGGATGTGAAACTGAGCAGCACTTTCTATAAATCACCTGTTGACTCTCACTTGCATGTCTCCTCTCTGGTTGCTGTGGTGACGAGTGTGTGGCACTTTCTCGATCCAAATTGTTTTGATCAAAGGAGCTGTATAATACTCGGCAGCCCTGAAAGCCCCTGCAGTTCTCTCTGCCATGGCTCTGTTTATTTTGGAACAAGAACAAGACAAACCCAAGTGACGTCTTATTTATTTTCCCGCTCTTACCCTCTCCTCCCCTTAACAAGCAGAGTCGTGAAGAAGAATTCCTTGATAATCCATCAGGATCAGTCTAAAGTGTGTGTTCTCTGGAGTGTTGACACCACACACACACAGACACACGCACACACACACACAGATATAATGAAGTGTGACCAGGTCTAATGCTACAACATAGTCAGATAATGAGGGACACTATCAGATAAAAGGGCACAAGCAATGACCCAAGTGACATGCTTGATTGTGATTGGTCCCTGGGGTGGTCTAAACTCTGCAGGATTGCTACCTCTCGCACACCAAATGAAACATTCATTACTTTAAAGTGGTTTTTAAAAATACTAGAATGATAAAAATAGCTTTCTGTCAGAATGCTTCACTCAGGCTGCTCTTTACCCTCATTTCTTGTTGTGTCACCCTCAGTGTTTGCTTGTGTGTGCTGCAGAACTTCAATATAAACTCTGCGGCTTTAACTTCCAATGACACTTCTCAGTACTCCTTCAAGTATTCTACTTAAAGTTGCACTTTAAGAGGAGATATCTAACACTACGAGGTGCTGTTTGAATAAAAAGCTATGAAACATGAGCTAGCATTCTTCTCTTTAAATGATAACATCTGATGTGATAAACAGAGAGCATGTGTAGGTGACATTGCATTGACTGAATGAAGAGGCAAAAACCGTGTTAGTCATTTGAAATCAGTATAAGGGAACATGCAGTTCATCGTGTTGTTCACTGAGCGGTGTTTCGTTTTAGCTGTTCTCCATAAAACAGCATCTGCAGGCCTCGATAAGCACCAAAAAGGGGAAATGAGGAAACCTCAGACTATACTCAGCAGACTTAACATTTATCTTCAGAGAGGCCATTCAGGTGACCCCAGTTACATCATGTGTCGGGTTCTGCTAACACTGTAATGTAGTTTGTTTGTGCTGTAGACTGTTTTATGTATTTTGTATATATTTTATATTTTATATAATCTATTTCATGTTTAATCTATATTTTTATGATAACTACAGATCTAATTGCAATGTGAAAACAATGAGAAAGAGGTCGCTCATAGTGATGAACCTACCTACTAGAATGATCACCCGAATCTGCAGCCCCCCCCCCCCGAGCCTTACAGAGCTTTATAGCAAGTTTCAGTTCATTGTTTAGTTGTCTGGCTCACAACTTGACTGTTTTGGTTCACTCTCACTGCTCTCATAGCGTCGTTTTTGGCAGCAGCAGGCGGCTGTGTTCGGTGAAAAAGCTCCGAAACTCCTGTGTATGTCACCTGCTCATCAAACACCAAACAGACAGATGTAACTGACCGGCTGCTGAACATAGTGGAGCATTTCGGGGCTAAAGAGCCTGATTTCTCGCTCAGGCTACATCCACACGGCCACGTTTTAGTGCGTCACTTCTGTTCTGTTTATGCTGGGTGTTCACGTTACTACAGAATTCCTGAGACACTAAACTGGAGACTTTTGGTAATGCTGCTGTTCCCGTTTGAGTTTGATAACTCTGTGGTGGCGTTGCAGTCTAGAAAGGCAAAAACAGAGTTTTTGGAAACAATGACGCAGACACTCATGTTAATACCCAGATTGTGTCTTATCAGTCATGATATCCTTCCCTGATTCATCACGCTCTTATCACGTAACCCTTTTCCGGATGAAAACATTGATTCCCAATCTGTGTTTTCCACCACTATGACTCCCTTATACTCACATGTTACTTTTACAGCTCCAACTCATTGTCAGCCCATGCAAAGAAATCTCTGGTCTTACTTTTCACCATTGCTGTTCTTTCTTCACAGTATTTTCTGCTACTAAGCAACGAACTGCAGAATAGACAATCTGCTGCCTTAGGCGTCTTAGTATAGACTATAGTATAGATTATTTCTGATATGGAGCAAAAACACTAATCTGGATGGAGATCCTCTTTGTTTTAAAATGAAAACGTATTAGTGTTGACGTAGCCTCAGTTGTTGGTAGAGACCAAAAGCAGAGATAAAAGAGTGTGAACAATCGACTTACATTCATCACGTGGACAGAAACATGATCACTGTTGCTCTGTAACTGCTGGGTGTGTAAATAAGCAACTGTTTTCTAACATGTTCACCGCAGCGACTAAAAAGACATGATGTCAATGTTGTGTTCACAACTGGTTTCCACTTCCCCCAAGCGACCAGAAAATCTGCTATTACAAGTTTAAAATTTCAAGTTTTCTGTCACCTAAGTGGAAAACATCTAAAGAAACAGAATCAGCATATTGGCAGACTTCCCAGCATGCATTGTCTCAGAGTTAAAACACTCCAGAGAACCTTATTTTCTATAATTTGTAGAAAACATACATGTCTTTGACACATAGTAAATGGCTGTTCTCTCTGATAATAATAAACACAATGCAAACCAAGGAAGTTAGTGTTAAATTTAGTGCCTGCCCCGCTGCACTTTTATATTAATAGACTTACAGGGAGTGGCTTTACATGTTGTCTTTGTACACGCCCCAAAGACACAGCTTGAAGGTCTTTGTGGCAAAAGATGAACTGACTATTTGTTTTCTCAAGTTCAGCTGGTTTTGCAGTTTTGCAACTTATGAGATAACGTTGAGCTAATTACTCAGTTAAAGTTAAGTTCAGTTAATTCCTTTTTTAAGGCAGCAGAGGAGCTTAAGTTGAACCAGCTTAAACTGTTTTACACTGTACTTTGAGTATAACCCCATGTGAAGTGTCCCACTTTGAAATTCGTACATAAACCATAAAATCTAACCTCATAACATGATATTCTCATCACTGAGAGAAATAATAATTTCATATTCCTGAATGCCAGTACTGAGGTTGAATATGTGAGCAGCTCTCTCATTTGTACGCATATAACGTCAATTCTATCTGATGCTTGGACCCAACATACGGTTAGTTTGAAAGCCGCAGGCAGTTCACCCTGGTCTCAGAAAGCAGAGTGAAAATTTGCTGCTGATGACAGGTCATGTGAAATGAAAGTGCTTTTTACATCCTCTCTTTTGTGTTTGCATCTCAGCGGGCAGCCAAAGCTCGGCCATAATCCCCCTCCCAGTGTGTACATCACTCAGTGAATTCAGCCTCTATGGAAACGGGCAGGCGGTCGGACCGCTGCCATTTCACAGCCCTAATTAATACCAAACCTCTGCACCCTTCACAAATTACAGCGTATACCACACAGTGCTGGCACAAGACAACAGTCTGCAGTCTGCAATAAAACGGTTCCTTCATGGCCACATTAAAAAACAGAGCGGTAGGTCAGAGGACTTTTAGCTTCTAACTGATTACTGTTGGCCATCAGCTCCGAGCGTGTAGGCAGTGTATTATACGAGAAGGGTGGTGAAAGAGAGCCTAAGTTGTGCTGTCCAGGTGGCAGATTCTCTGAGGGATCCTCCACTGTGAGAGCCATCCAAGGACAACCCGGAGAGTTTTTGAGTTGGGGGAAAGGGAGGGAGGGCTACTGTTCAGGCCGAGAGGGAGGAACTGGCCACCCCACAGTGCCCCGCTGGCTGTGGTCTGCAGCCAGTGCAGCCGTAGGTAACTCTGGAGCCAAGGTGGAGTGAGAAAGGAAGGGAGGAAACTCAGAGAGAAACCATGAAAAATGTGGAGCATGAAAATGTCTCCCTTGGTTTATGGCAGCGCAGCCTGGCTTCCAAGAGAAACACATCTTTAAATTTAACTTGAGATGTCTTTTTTTTTTTTTTTTTTTTTCTTTTTCTTCTTCTCCTTCCACTCCCAACTGCTGGCAAGGGCCTGGTTTTGAAAGCAAGGCCAAGATGCTTGGAAACTGTGACCATGTTAAAAAAGCACTCAATAATGTGGCTTTTTGGAAATGTGGCGACAGCTTCTGTATGAGGGGCTCAGCTTGCAGTGTTGGTGAACATGTTTGGTACGTGTGCAGCTGCAGAACAGTCCTGTGTGTAAAAAACCCAGGATTTATACACCAAATCAACATTTACTGAGGGTGAATATGAAGTGTAAGGAGGAAAAACTTTAAAATACATCATTCAGTGAAATACTCTGCAGATTCTTTTGGTGATATTTCAATTTCACGCGCAGTATATTAAACACAAACTCTCTTGGCACTTAGGTCAATGTGCATTTCACCATCTCTCCATTGCAACCTCAGATCCACTCTAATTCTACTTAAAGAGAAACATATCAGCTGCAGTTGGAACAAATTGCCCATAAATAAAAGACGTGATACTGGTTATTCCAGTGAATTGGATTAAAATGACGGGGGTGTATGGAAACATTTTGGCCTCCTATCAAATTAAAGGTTTGCGCCATGCAATAATATTTTGCTAGTCTCAGGAGGAAGTCATCTCTCATGCCGATGATTCAGAGCTCATTTAGGAAAAGAGCATCCAGCTGATCTCATAAATCAGTGTTCGATGGAACAAACATACCTCTGAAGGAAAGACAGCATCGACAATCACTCCCGTAGTTAGGGAGAACTGAATAAAATGCTCCACTGATGATGAACACATTTTTTGGGCGTGGAGTTTAATTCACATTAGCCCAAGGCTAACACTTCTGAGTGCAGCGGGTGCCATAAAACATCAATTTATATCTGGGAGATTAGAGTATTTTTGGCAAATAAAGCTAGGGCGTAATTTAGAAATGCATAAAACAGCACTGAATAGCAAGTACTGCACTTATGTATAATTTTGAGATACTTGTACTTTGCTCGAGTATTTCCACTTTCTGCTACTTTATACTTTTACTCCATTACGTTTCAGAGGGAGGATTTATTTGTTTGACAGCTGTTGTTACTTTGATCATTCAGGTTTTACATACAAAACATTTGAAAAGCTTCTAAAATATGATGGATTGTTACAGGATAAACTAACCAACACTGAATAAAGTACACATTAAAAATCACAGGGGCATTTTGGGCAATATAATACAACAAAAAATTCTCATTCATTTTAAATGTTACTGATTGTTAATAATGTGGTGTTTTGTACAACTAACAGTACGTTTGGGACAGTTTTAGAATGAGTTTGTTGTTCAAAATAAAATGAACCCAGTGCTGAGTCTGTAATGTACCAACCCAAAGTGTGTAATATATTATGAGTAACTCTTAGGATATTGGTAAAATTAGCCTAGCTGACCAGCTACAAGATTAGAAAACTGCGTAGATCTTTATTATCTTTACATTAATGACAATACCCCAATAACACAATATATAATAACTTATGACATTACAGGAGCCATTCTGTCTACATATAGGACTTTGACTTGTAACTGAGTATTTTCATACTGTGGTTTTGCCAGTGGTGGAAAGTAGTTGTAAATTTACTCAAGTACTTAAATACAACTTTGAGGTTCCCTACTTTATTTCCAATTCATATTACTCTGCTGTTTTACTCCATTACATTTCATTGGAAATATTATATGTGTCACTCTACTAAATTGTGGATGAAGGAAAAATATATCATTATTGCATAAGATATGTTATATTGTAATAGTTTAAATTACCCAACAGTGTATAAGGAAGTTAAAATTCTACAGTTATAACATGAAAGTGCTTCTTACATTTGTGCATAATAATCCAACAACTTGACGTACAATCATACATCTAGAAGATGCTATTATGATGAATAATGAGCACTTTTCATATTTAAAGTACTTCACTAATAACTTAAGATTTTAAATGAATGTGAATACCTGGAATGGAGTGTTTTTCCACTATACTTGAGATGTCCACATCATCGTCATCATCATGATCATCATCATCATCATGACAAATACTGACATTATCATTGTAATCTTCCAAAAGAGGAAGACGCAGAGTTACTAAACTAAACTTCTATCTGTTTGCATGCTGCATTTGTCAGCTGCAGTTTCTCAAGCACTTGAGAAAGTTATGTTGTAGCATTTTTTTTTTTTTTTTTTTTTTTTTTTTTTCAAAACTACCCCCACTCTTTACAGGCTCTAAAGCCTCCTCTGATACATTACGGCAACGGAGGAGAAATCTCCATCAGCCTATCAAACAACTTCACAGATAATGCCTCAAAGCACTGGAGACGTCACAGCTTTTAGTCACGTTAATCCCTCAACCTCTGCAGACAGAAACCCCCTCCTCTGCTCTCACGGAGGTAATTTGTTTTACACAGTTACTTTTTCAAAGCGTTAAATATTGGTGAAATCTGCAAGGCTTGTTTTATGGGTTGCCCTGTCCTGGGTTGCCAAGAGGGACATATAGGACAGCTTTTAATGGAGGCGGGAAGGCTGACATTAAATATAGGCCAGATGGACTTTCTCCTATCCTGCTCATAAAAGTTCTTAGGACAGTTCACAAATCAAGGCCTCTCAGTATTATGTTAAGCGTTTGGATTGTTATTGTTATTGTACATTTGCAAATACTAATGTAATTTATAGCTTTTCGAGCATAATTTGAGACTTAACCCACCCAGACATTTAATATGTGAGCGTTTAACAGTTAATATTAGGTTGATAAAGTGCCGGGGCTTTTACAGCCTTCCATGGAAACTGGCTATCATAACTCCTGACAACTTTTCATCCAGCATGAATTAAGAGTGAAGACTGAGATGAGTGCCATCTACTTCATAACCTTCCCAAGCCAAGCTCATTTTTGAGAAGCTGTGCTGTGAAATATCTCCGGTATGGAAAAGAAACAAAAGGCAGCAGGTATACTGTATAGCCAGGCAGCAGAGGGGAAAATGAAAAGTGAAATTCAAGATGCTAAGCTAAAACGGAAAAACTGCAGCTCTCTGGGGGTCAGTCCTCTTTCCGGAGGAGAGGAAAGTGGACCCCGTAGAAGAGAGAGTCTGTGGTGGTCCGGGTTTTTGGGTCACTCACTATGATGTTGCTGCTAACATGACAACAAATACCAGAGGGCTTTGAGTTTCCTGACTGAGATATAATGCTATCTGAAGGCCAGGACTTGAGCACCACATTATAGCACATTTTCCCACTTACAAACTGTTTAGCAGAGAAGCACATTAATGGAAGGAATGGCATCATTTTATAGCTGAATAGTCTTTAGCAGCGGTGAAGAGTGACAAATTACATTCACTCAAGCACTAATTAAGTACTATTTGGAGGTACTTGAGTATTTCCATGTTATGCTACTATATGTGTCCCACTGCATCTCAGAGTGAAAGGTTCTTTACCTAAATTATTGTCCAGGTTAAGGTTTGACATGAAACACGGCATCACAGTGTATCAATATACTATTCATTGTTACGGTGCAGTCAAAGTTTGCTCCATAATGATATAATTTACATATATAATACAATGACAGACCCAGTTCTGCACAATGAGTACTTCTACTTTTACTTTTTGTTGCCAATACATTTGTATGTGTTTGTGTTTTATGGAGTATTTTTGTAGTGTGACTCCTTCCTTCTGGGAATAATATATAAAATGGATCTTTATTTTATGCTGAGCTTAAACCTATTAAACTATGTGAATGCTGCACCAGTCTTGGAAGAAGTACTCAAACGTTTTACTTCAGTAAAAGTAACCATACCACGTGTTCAAATGCTGTGTTAGTCAAAGTCCAACATTCAAAATCTTGCTTAAGTATTAGCATAAAACTATACTTAGAAAATGTGTAAGAACTCAATGTGCAGAATGGCACATTTCAGAATAATTATAATTAGTGATCAATTTTATGTTGCAGCTAGTAAATGTGCGGCTTGTTTTAACTGCCTTATATAATGCTGGGTAGTTTTGTAATATACTATAACAATATAGATAAGTAATGATATAATAAGTAGAGGCCTACTATCTGTCCTGTCAAAATAATGCAAACCTGCTATCTAGTTAGGGGGTATGTAGGGGGGCTTGCGACGTTTGTATTTCGAAAATCCTGGCTACGGCACTGCTGACAAGACCAGTTCTGCATAATGAGAACTTTTACTTATGATACTTTTGATAGTCCAAAATTTTTGAATGCAGAACTTTACGGTCACTTTCTTGAGTGAAAGTTGTACTAAGCTGGTTTTCCACCTGTCTTATTCAACAAACCTCTTGCTAGTGGAGGCAGGCACGGTGTTAATAAAAGCTCTGAGTGGCAAATTATTAGTAAAATTCTCTCCAAGCCATTTGAGCTTTTAAATACAGATAAACAGATGAACATATGTTACTGACTTAAACTTATGTTACACAATCTGTATGTTCTCACTAAGTATTGAAAACATATATTCAGTAGAAATCTTTTGGAGGAGTCATCATTTTTTTTTAATTTTTTTTTTTTAGATTGAGCAACATGTGACAGTTATAAAGACTGAATATTGATCTGTGCTGCACTCAGTGTTAAAAACTCCAGCATAGCCTCAGAAATGACGATAAAGATTTGGCCTTGAGGAGCAGCCAGGGAGGGTTGTTCCAGATTTATGGATGTCTTATAAAATATAATTACTCTTACAGACACAGATAGACTTAATAGACATGTAAAGGGAGGGAGTGTGTCCTGACACCGTGTCAGTAACCATGCTTAAGCTTGTTTAACTGGGCTGCACCTGTGAGTTTGGATGATGTGTACTGCTGCAGTAAAGTGGAATCCTCCAATCTAATAATCTTTGAGCAGTCACCACTGACCATCAAGATAAGGCTGATTGGGAAATGACATTTCAACACAGTATCCTCTTACGTTAGTCTATGAGTAGCTGGATTTCCTTGTGAGTCATTATATAAAAAGAAGAGCTGATGTGGAATATCAGAGCTTGGAAAGTGGCTGCAGAGGGAGGTTATGAGCAGCACTATAAACGGAGGAGATGTTGATTGTATCTGTGTCTGGATACATAAAATATACTCATCCGGGTCGTCGCTGCTATCTGGAGCCAGTAAATGTATACAAACTATAAACTACCCTCTTGTTCTCCTCTCGCTTTCAGTGCCAGAGCTCGGGAGAAATGAATGTGCTTATAGGAGAAGGCCTGAAGATGTATAGCTACATCTGTCATGGGGGGAAGGATTTAGACAGTTTGTCCGTTAACCCAAGTTTTAAATGATATCACGATTTTTTTTTTTTTTTATTCATTTTGTTTTTTGTTTAATTATTAGTGACCTTTAGTAATCACAACAACAATATGTTTTACTTGATATTAAACAAAAGTAAAAAAAAAAATCAGATCTCTGGGAACCAGAGTCCTGTATGAAAGTCGTGGGTTTTATGAGTCTAGGTATTTACGGATAATTTGCATATACGCAGATGATTTGTGTTTCAGTTTTGTTTTCATATACTTTTATGGATAAAACCACCTGACAGAGACTACTGCTAGTTTCCACTTTTCACTCAATTTTTTTTATTTTTATCCATTAGTTTTGTTGCATAGTTTAGGTGCATATGCAATTTCGTGAAGTCCTATTTATTTCAGTTTGTTTCCTTATTTTTTCTACTTTAATTGCAAAAACAAATAAGAAGAAGATAATTAAATAAAACACACATGTATTTTTAATACCTAAACTAAACCACATCAATATCGTTACCGAAAGATTGGCTGAATCATCATGAGCGAGCAACTTGCAAATTTAATAATAGCATAGGGTAATAATAATAATAATAGCAATAATAATAATATTAATAATAATGATAATACATTTTAAGTAAGAAACATTTTATTTACAATATTTTCAGTGCAAATTATTATTAACAAAATAGCACAACTATATATTCAGACAAAAAAAAAAAAAAATACATGAACACTGCGTGATGTTCTGAGATTCCATGTATAACGTGAAACGAGTGGTTCATAACCTCAAAATAAAATTCACAACCGCATATTTCCTTCATGAGGAAAAGATGATGCACACAGAAGCTCCTGAGAGGAAAACGACAAAGAGACACTGGAGGTGGCCGGAAGCCTGTGGGTTGGTTGTTTTTTTTTTGTGTTTTTTTTTGTTTTTTGTTTTATCATTATAGCCTGACAGAGAAAAAAGAATAAAGGAGACGACAAAACCTAATGAAATTCACAAATCAGTCTGGACTGTGTTTCTTTTGTTTGGGCTGATGTTTCTTGAACAAATACCGGGCCACTGCCTTGTTGCTCCACTTGCTCCCAGGAATCACACCGGCACAGGCCTGGCTGTAGTTGCAACAATCTTCTCAATACCTTAATTGTTTAGTGAACTGACTCTGCCATTCCAGGTCTGTTTTAACATCACTGTCGTTCTTCTGTCAAATTTCATAAAAAAAAAAACAAAAAAAAAACAACAACAAAAAAACAACAACAACTCGTTCTCATTGTTCATAACCCAGATCAACACGCCGGCTTCATATTAGCCCCTGAGAGGCCGCTGTGTCTGTGACCGTGGCCGCTGCCGGCGCGCTGCTCGCCGGCGCGCCGCCGCTCATGATCACGCTGGGTTTATGCTGCTCAGAAATGTCCAAGTGTCCGTCAGAGTTCTCCTCCTCCGGGGCCTCGTCGGATTCGCACTCGTTCACACTGCCTTCGCTCTCACACTCGGACTCCGTCGGCTCTTTGGGCTCCCTGCTGCCGGACTCTGACGCACTCTTGTCTTGCTTCTCGTCCTTCTCCTTGTCCTTCTGAGCCTGGGCCTCTTTGGAGTGTCTCCACTTCATGCGCCTGTTCTGAAACCACACTTTCACCTGCAAAACGCACACCGGACACACCATCACATTAGACCTTTCTGTGCGTGTGTGAGCAGCGGTTCAGTGGCATACAGCTGCAGCCCCTTAGCAAAGTTCATGCATTTCATTTCCTCCAATCTTCCTTGGAATAAAATGGATCTTATAATATGAAATTTGGTGCATAAGGTCTAAATCTTTTGAATATAATGCTCCCAAAGCTGCTTTTCCCAATTATTCCTTCTTTTGCATTGTAATGCTGAAAAAAGTAACACACTCTACACACACTTCAGGACTAGCCAAAAGCTAAACACTGGCCATTAATATGTTTATTCAACCTTCATTTAACCAATTTAAAGTCATAATGAGATATGAAATCTCTTATGCAAGGAAGGCCTGACCAAGACAGCAGCATAAAGAGAGCAAATATAGTGCAAAAGCTTTGTTGAAGTCTAACAGACAAATATATTTAAATATATTTTCAAATGTAACATCAATTAAAATGAGATGATTGTTTCAGTTTTCAGTTTAGGAATTATTGTTTCCATGTTTCTTGGTAAAATGAAGTGACAATGTACAATATGATGAAACGTAAACACTGTGATACAGTGAGATTTGGCACTGGCCTCTCAGCCAATCAGGTCGCACCAGACAGTTAGGATGCTGCCTGGATCAGTGGCCCTCATCTTTAGTTCATTCGTACTTATTCATTTTAGATCTGAGTCAGCGAGTCCATGCACAGGATGAGGATGCGAAGTGCAAAAATCTGAGCTGCTTGTGTTATGGAAATTGTCGTGTTGGAGATAAGATATTAGGCACGCATTTCATTTCACATCCACTGTTGTGTGTTGTGCAGTAGTGTAGCTACCATTAAAGACACTGAGCTTATGTCCCTCTGAGTTTCCTGGGACTGCAGGAGTTCAAGCAGCTTGAGTCTGACTTTACATTCTACTGTTAAGAACATGTGGTGTCTTTTTTATAGGCTGTTCCCGATATTTTGAGACTGGCAGCATGGACACGGCACCATTTAGACCTGACATTCCATATAAAGAAATAAGAAATTGACAGGAAATTCAATTTATAAAAACTGAATTATTAAATATGACTTTTTTTTAATATTAAGGAGGATAGGTGAGGGGGGTCTCATACCTTCTGTATTACTAAAATCCTGGCTACAGCCCTGTGGTTTTATTATTTTACTGTTCATTTGAGTCCCTATTAGTTGTTGCCTTACTTACTTACTTACATCACACACAAAAGCCTAAATAATTTAGTTACATCAACATTGCATCCAACAATAAAACTACATCAAACTATACATAGATAAAGGGCGAAAAATTGATTTCTTTTTTCTTTTCTTTTCTTTTCTTTTTTTTTTTTTTTACATGGGATGAAGGGTAAAGCAAAATAAGGTGAACATCCATACTGTAAAGACATTTCAGAAAAAATTATTTTGCCTCTTTATTTTAAAATAACCTCTTCAGCTGACTCTTAAAAGCTGTATTGTAAACGTAGTGTATACAAAACGGAAAAAAAAAAAGAAAACCTCATAAACCCTTAAATCATGTTGGAAACATGCTGACCCACAGGTGAGACTGCTGCTTACCTGAGCGTCTGTCAGCCCCAGCATCGCAGCCAGCTGCTTTCTGTCTGGCTTGGTGACATACTTCTGTATTTCAAATCTCTTCTCCAGCCCTTTTCTCTGCAGGTTTGAAAACACTGCCCTCGACCACGACCTTTTCCTCTTGTAAGTCTGTGGCATTGTGTCTTTTGTGAGGACGGCATATGGACCTAGAAAGACATGAGGAGGACATGGGGTTAAAAACGAAAGAGTCCGGAGACCAGCAGGGACCACATGCACTGCAGGTGTCTCACACCTCCACCAGAGAGCAGGACAGGTCAGTTTCCTGTCTGGTACAGTCCTCCATGTGTTGACTACCTGGGAAGGTGTCCTGAAACTGATGCTGGCCTGATTGTCTGCTGCTGCTGCTGCCTAGTGAACTCATCATGGAGGACGCGTCGCTCATCCCGGGGTCTATGGAGGAGAAGTACTGGCTGGCCGGAGGCTGAACGGGGATGTGGATCCCTGACTGACGGTTCGAGCTAACGATGGACGTGAGATCTGTTGCAGAGCGAGAGATGATGGGCTTCAGTCAGGAGAGAGTTATCGCAGTGACACACAGGCAGACTACCACTGACGCTGCTCTTAGTGGGGCAAGATGGTCTCAAGTTTAGTGAGAGAGGGGGGGTGGGGGGGGGGTAGGGGGGGGTTTGGGACCATATTTTGAATCAATAGCCTGGGGTTTTCCTTGCTGGGATGCTTTTGAACTAACTTCAGATGCATCGCTGCTGTTTGTGGCTGATCCTGACCTTTGACCTCTCTGTGGAGGGGGCAAGAGAGGAGAGGATTTCCCCACAGGGCTCTTTAAAGTGCAGCTCATGAGGCTATTTGCGCTCTAACTACTGTGTGAACAAGACTGCCAGTGCTGTAAACTGGAGCAGGTAACTGACTTTGCACATGTGCAACATTAGAAGCTGCTTCTGGTTTGTTGCTTTCAGTTTCTAAACTTTGTAGAGGAGTTTGTCTTGTCTTGTGGCAGACTACTTCATGTGGTTTTTAAAAAAGGATTTTAAGGCTATAAACACATCCCTATTTATTGTTTTTCGTTGTTGCCATGACAGGAAACTTCTCTATAAACACCACATAACTTTTTGGAAAATAGTAGTGTAATAAAATGTCTCCGCTCACCTCTTAACGACGACTTTTCTTTGCCTTTTGGGTCAAAGTCCGTCGACAATATCCGGTCAATTCCAAATTTGAGGTCCTTGCTTGAAGGCGGGGGAGCTTGTTGGGAGTTAAATGCAGTTCTGGAGACTGAGGTTAGCTGTAGTCCGTGTCTGTGGTACGGAGACGCCGGACTCATCCTCGGACCGTACACCGACGGCTCCGGCGCGACAGGGGAAGGGCGCAGCGGAGAGCCCCCGGAGTGGCCCTGCTGCGCACGGTGGTGGTGTCCCATATGCACCACGAGTGCCGACGATCCCGGGATGTTCTCCGCATCTCCAGCCTGCAAAATGTCTGCGATGCAAAACGAGGGTTTCTTCATCGTATCCACAGCGAAGCCCCCTGCGCAGTACGCAGACCAGAGGCTAAAATTTGATGCGTAAAACGGGTTGAGCCCGGCCGTGTACATCCCGCAGTCTCTAACGCGTCTTATTGTTTGTCAGGAGAAGGTATTAGAGGACAGGCATGTAAAAAAAGCAGGGACGGCGTTTTGGTTGGATAGATGACCGTCCTCTTTGTGTAAGTGCCAATATCGCTCTCCCAACTCTGAAATCCTAACCCTGCTGCTCCACTCTGAAGTTCCTCCGCCGACACTGATTGGTTGGTTTCTGAGCCAATGGCTGCCACGCATTTGCTCACATCACACCCTTGCAATTTAGGATGATGTGTAACCCACAAACACACGTACGCACACACACACACACACACACACACACACATGACCGGGGACACTTCGGAGCAATTTTGATCCTGAGATGATGGATTGATCACTTAAAGAGAGCCCCCCCCCCCCCCCCCCCCCCCCCGCCCTCCTCCTCTTTTCAGCCATATCACCGCAGACAAAAACAGTCATAATGCGCATGAACTCTCATTTTAATTCACTTTTTTTTTGGTCTGAAAATAAATGATTTCCTACTCCCTACATGCTTCACATTTAAGACCGTGTCTGATCTGTCAGTTTTCAACACACAGTACCCTAAAACAAATCACCTAAATTCCTAAATAAACAGGCCTCACACTTGTATAAGACGCTAAAATTGGAACAATACATGTTCAATAATTAACCGTAAAAATCACGCAATAAGAGGCAATAACCCTCTGAGCGCAGGGGAGCGTCTATTAGCCGCGTCTCATCCTGTTTTTGATGGGCCGTGATTCGTGTTAAATGAGCGGATATTCCTGCTAGATTTGCCCCCAAAATAGAACCAGTTTTAGTATTTTAGGATACAGCAGAAATCCTTATTTCTTCCGGAGCAGAGAAAGGGGGGTGGGGGGAGGTGTGTGGGGGTGCTTTATAATGACTGCTAGAACTTCCCTTTTTCAATATTTGTGCAACTTTATCTCGACCTGCAAGTTGCACGGTGACGCAAATCCGTCCCCATGCTCATAATAAACAGAGGAAATCTATTCCCCTCTAAAACGAAAACACAATTAACTTCAGAGGCGATACTTCATCCGCAAGGCCCCTCAAGATTCACTCTCTGGGTCCCGGCCAATGAGATTTCAGAATCGAGGATTTAAATAGCAGAATGCAGCTTTAACTTTTAAGGTGGACTAATCTGACTTGATTGGCCCGAAACTACATATTTTTAATATCTGCAATAAGAGCAGCAGCTTTAAAATTCTTGTTTACACACACACACACACATATATATGTACCTGTCAATTAAAATGAACTCTCTCTCGCTTTCTCCCCCTCTCCTACTGCCGTGCCTTCATACTGTATGACCCCCCCCCACCACCACCACCACCTCTTGCATGTGTTGAAACAATGGCTTCTGAAGTCCGCATTCATTTAGTCTTGATTCATGCGGGCGGAAGGGCCGATGACCCTGACTGCCTCCTATCATGCTGTTTTCGAGTGACACTTTTCCGGGTTTAAAATTAGAAATGATTTTTTAACGTTTGCCCTCCATCATGCAGTCAAAACAATCCAGGGAAGAGGATGTAGCAGACGCAGCACGCCTCTGGTTATTTCAGGTGCTGATGAGCTTTTCAGTGGGAAGAATTTAGAAAAAAAACAGGCCTCAGATCAGCCTTTAGCACAGGAGTGTGACAGCCAGGGAGAGGAGGACCAGGATGAATTCATCTCAGCCCCGTTTGCTTCTCCAGCTATGATATACGTGAACAGTTCAGTCGCTCTACACATTAATAATACAGTCTGCATTAAACATTAATAGGCAGACCGAAGTAAATCCTGCTGTTTTTAAATTATAAATCTAGTGAAAAATGATTTCTTATTGTCCTTTCGAAAATTTGTTTATGTTTTAAACAATAAGAAAACAATAATCACAAATCATGAAAATCCTGTTTTGCCTATTTATGAGGAAAAAAAAATATTTGAGCAAAGATTTATCAATAAAACAGAGTTTTCAGAGCATAATAATTGCAGTATCTTTTGCATTACCCTTTGAATAACCTTTTCATTTGGTGTGTCCCTGATGTAAAAGTCCCTGAAGGCATCACTTTTTGTCTGTGCTGGAGCAAAGACACATCATCCGTGCACTTGGCCCTTCACATAGCTGACTGTGAATGTCCAAACACAGGCACAATATTCAAATAAATACAATAAGGCGGTTTCACAAATGGCCTCTCGTTGCCCTGCTGAGCCCCTCCACATGTTAGAACGTGGACTTTATCCTTACAAAAATGGAGAAAACTGTGCATTGTTTACTGCCCTGAAGGCTGCAGATATCTGCTGCTCATACCTCTACTTCATAATTTCCATCAGACATAAAAAGAATGACAGAGCAGCTGAACCTTTTTCACGCAGAATATTTACAGAGAGAAAGTTTCCATGGCTTGGACAGATGTAAACTCTCTGCAGGAGGATGCAGAAAGTAACTGTGCACATGAAAGCATCAGAATTTATACCAGTGACTACAGACAGTTTTCACCAGTAGCCACGCAGTGAATTTTTCATGCAGTTATAGTTTTATTCCTGTTATTTTCATCTTTTAATGCAAGTGTTTTTAATGCACCTAGCACTTAAAAAAAAAAAAAGTATGTTCGTAAAAGGAGAGAGCCAGAGCATAAACCTTTCACTGCACTGAAACCAGCATCACACGCATAGCTGTTTAACACATAGAAGACTAAATCTGGCTTCACAGTATTGCAATCATTTTAAAGGCTGAGGTCTGAAAATTGAATATTTCTAAAAAAGCACATGTTTGATCCAGTAATCACCTGTAAAAAATGAAATATTACTTTTGCAGCCAGAGCCCTGCTGGTTACTATTATTCACCTTTATTTCCCTTTTCCAAACCAGTCCTCTGTGGAGCTGTATAAATGATGGCAGGTGGGATTACTGCCAGTGCCAGCGATTCCTGTCTCTGGTTAAGCGGCTGAACGTACTTGAGACTTCAGCCTGAAACAGAAAATGCCGTCAGTATCAATCCTGCAAAAGCGTCTTCTGTTTGGAAACAGAATATCATCCTTGTCATACGGGCTGTTGCTGTTAGGATCTCATGACTGTGTTTTTCCAGCATTATTGTCCCTTCATAGAGAAGGACAATCATGCTTTATAATATAGTAGAGAAAGCAAGTAAGAAACTAACTTGACGACCTTGCACTTTACTTGAGAATCTGTATTTTATGCTATTTTATACTTCTACTCCTCTGTATCCTTATGGGAATATGGTTGCCAGTTATTTTTCAGGTAAAAAAAATAAAAATGACGTAAAAAAACATGATGATGTTTTAAAGTATTAAACCAGTGATACAAAATCTTTTTGGCTTTTGAATTCTGTAGCTTTAAATTTGTATTAACTGTTTTAGGCCCAAGGAGGTCAATCACATTAAAAAAAGGAAGAATAGCAAAAAGCACAAATTTATTTTGTAGTAGAACTTTGCTCTTTTCTTTTTTGCCTTTTCCATTAAAGATGACATGACCCTTCAGATTCATCTTGTGACCCTTTGGAGGGACCCAAGCCTTAGGCTGGGAACCAGGAGGACTTTTCTGCAGAGGTACATTTAGCTCTCAGTACTTTTTGAATCTGATTTTGAATGCAATATTTTTTTCCTTTCACTAAGAGTATTTTATCATTGTTGTATTAAATAAAGGATCAGAAAGCATCTTCCACCATTACTATAGTCTTTAAAAATGTTAAAACCCAGACTTTATTCAAGACAAAAACACGTTTGGAAACATTTCTGTCATGCAAGAAATGTGCTCATCATTTTCCAATAACTAACAGTGAACTCCCGAAAAAAAAAAAAAAAAAGACTAATCAACTAAAAAATCCTTAGTCAGATAAAACACTCATGACTGACGAGTTGCTTAATTATCTCAGAGGACGCAGCAGCTCGATTTTAAAGATTGCCAGTCCATACACTCTGCTAATCAGAGCTTAAACAAACAACATGAAAACAAAATGTCAAAGCATTTATGAGTCATTGTGGATGAAAACAAAGCAGTGCTGCTGTGCGCTGTTGACTACCTGAGGTTTAAAGCGTCTGACAGAGCCTATTGTTGTCGCCTGATTGCTTGCTGTGTGTTTTTCAGGAAGTCTTATCAGGCGGAGGAAAACTGAATGAGCACCTCAAACTGCAGCTCTGCTGGATCTGAGGCCGCTGGACAGAATTAAATGATTTCCATTATTACACCGAGAATTATTGCTCCCCTCTGTAAGACTCCGGCTGAAGCCAAGATTACTATTTCTGGCAATGTTTGCCTCAGGAAGGAACTTTCGCAGATTTAATGGGACCTGGGCCATTGTACACAGCCTTCTGTATGGCACTCTGCCATCATTTCCACAGAGAGAGGAGAGAGAGAAAAGAACTGAGGGATGTTTCTAAAGTCAATTCAAAACAAGACTGTCTCGTTTATGTGACCCTGAATACATCCAATATATCTCAAACACTGAACTCTCTGTGAGGGTGAGATGAACTCAGATGATACTTCATTTGCATGTCAGAGGTTAAATGTCTGACAGTGACTGCCTGTTGCTGTGATCTGTCTCATTCTTCTTTGTGTTTGTCTGCATGTTCTTAACAGCAAAATCTGAAACATGCTCTCACCTTTGCTCACATTAAGCGTTATTGTGGACGGTGGTGGTAGACGGTTTAGATTCTTTACATAAGTGAAAGTAACAATAGAAAAACATAAAATCCCACAGAAGGTTTATGCTTAAGTAAAAGCACAGAAGTGTTATCAGTAAAATGTACTTTAACTATCAAAAGTAAAAGTAAATAGGCTTTTATGAGTGTTTATTTAATCATTACTGATCAATGATTAATTGTAAGAGGCATGTTATTGTTGTAGTTGGTCAAGGTGGAGCTAATTTTAACCGCTTCATAGTCCTATACTGTTAGTTTAAACTAATGTACCACATTTTATGTTTTAATTTAACATGTTAGATAGAAATGTATATGTTAGATAACAGAGATAAGATAAGATAAGATAAGATAAGATAAGATAAGATAAGGTTTTCTTGATCCTTGAGGAGAATTTCACATTTAAGTAACAGAGGCTAAGATGTAAGAGAGAAACCGGTAATACAATAATAAAAAAAAGAATAAGAGATTAAAGAATTTAGAGAAGTGATATTGGAAAAAAAAAAGCAATATACAATATATACATAATAATACCTTTGACTCAAATATTCTTGCAAAAGAGGTCAAATCTTAATGAACAAAATAATTAGTTGCTAAAGCTGTGAATAAACATAGTGCAGTAAAAACTACAATATTTCCATATAGGGTATGTAGTAGCATGTGATGGAGATACTCAAGTAAAGTACAGGTACTTCAGAATTGTACTGGAGTGAATGCACTTTCCAGCAGAACTCGTTTATAGAGTTTTCAAATAGTCAAGTGAATCAGGAAAACTACAGTGAATTATAATTATTGATCTTTCCATAATACACAAAATAAAAAATTGTCGATAAATGTAAGTGTTTACAGGCGCAGGCAGTATCACAGCATGCTCTTATGAAAAGCAGACGTTTTCCATATCTTTAGGACGTGACTGCAGTTGAACAGGCGACTGATTATTCCAACAGACATTATAAAAAACATTAATGAGCATGTGACGGCAGTAAATGTACAAGCAGCTCCCCCCAGTGACTAAATCTTTTTTCTTCTTGTTCCCTTATTCTTACAAATGTAGTTTTCGTTTTGATGGCGATTAACTGATTGACAGAAAATGAACAAGCACCTGCTTTGTACTCTGTGCTGTTATCCTGACTCTGCGTTGTTTTAACTTTTCATTGTTATTATATTATTATTGTTTATTTTCTAACTTGTGTCATTCATTCATTTATTTTTTACATGCTGTTTATAATTTGTTCTATTTTGTTCATTTTGTGTCTCCACATGTCCATGTTTAATGTTATTTTGAATCTATGTTTTTTTTTGTGTGTGTGTGTGTGTTTTCAGGGTGAATGTGTGAGAAAAAGACTTGTGTGTAGATTGTTTCATGACAGAATAAAATCAAACCAAAATATTTTGATAATCAGTTCATCTTTAAGTCATTTTCATGCAAATATACAAAACATTCAATGGTTCCAGCTTCTCCTACTGGCTTATTTGCAAAGAATTTGATTTGCAAATAAACTGCTGGATAAGATGATTATATAAGAATAAATACTCTTGCGGGATATTTTTGTATAGTTAATATGAAGATCTTTATTCTGTGATTATATCACACTGAGCTGCTGACTGTTATTTTTCCGTGCAACCAGTGCTGCACAACTGCAACAGCTGGACATATTGTCAAGAGAAGAAAATAAAAAAACACACAGAAAACATGCTCTTCAAATTTCATAATCCTGAGCATAGACAGATAAAAAGACTGATAAAGGATTTACAACCTGACGTTTGCTGCATTTTTAGATACTGATTTTAGTGGTGTTAGTGCTGATCCTTCAGGCTGGAGGAAACAACGACAGGTGTTGATTTGTAAACTCTCCTCACAGCTTTCTGGAGTCAGTGCTTCTCTTTTCACATAACCCCCCCACCCCCCCCCCCCCCCACCCCCCCTGTTGATGTCCCAAATGAAAGCACTTTTCCACAGAATGAGGTAGACACACTCAAAGTGAGTCCACAGGGCCAGGCCGTATGAATGAATGAGTGAGGGGAATAAATCCCATCAGAGCCCCCTGTTTCCTTTTGTGGTAGTGGGGCTTTTGCTCTTTGCTCTGCACAGTCACAGTTTAAAACATTAAGTGGTCATTAGCCGGACATTGGAGTGGTAGACTAATCACACTCAGCCCGGCCTGCTCTCTGCTGTAAACAGCCTAAGGGGAAGCTTTTAAATATGATGGTGACTCAGTGCCTTTGAGCAAAACCATCCGTTTACATTAAAACAGATTAAAGTCGCCTCTTGTGCGGCGGGTTCAGGGCCCTCTACAGCTCCAGTGAGTGCAAGTGTACACACGGTTAAATCACACATACTGGGAACTCTGAGCTAAATACTGTAGGAGACTAATGGAAACACAAAAGGTCATAATAACAAACCATTAGGGCCTAATGCTGCTTCTCCAGAAGGGTGGCAAGCTGCCATGAGGAGCATAAACCACTGCAAAAAGTAGTTTGAAATATCTATTTTTTTAATGAAGTGGAAATCTGATGCAAGGAGTCATCTTGGAGTTCTACTTATTTATTGTTGATTCTGCCTTAATAGTAGAAGAGTTTACATTTAAAAACAAACAACAACAAAAAAAACATATATATATATATATATATATATATATATATATATATATATATATATATACTTACCGTACTTTGGATGATGGATAATTATTTTTCACTCAAAAAAAAAAGAAGAAAAAAAAAGCTGAGCATTTGTTTTGCATTGGTTCCAAAAAAAAAAAAAAAAAAAAAAAAAAAAAGTGATCAAAAAAGCGATTGAAAAAGGAGCTTTTCGGCGTTTGCAGGTTTGAGGAGGCCTCGGCGTGTGTGCAGGCGCGTCGGGCACCGTCAGCGTGATGCAGAGCAGAGCATCTCAGCCCGCAGCTCCACTGGTTCACATCTCGGCCAAATCGACCCGGGTGCTGTTTAACGCTGCGGTGGAAAAATAAGACGGAGAGCACGATTCATCAGCGGAGGAACTCCAAACAGCAGCAGGGAGGCTTCACGTGAAGCTACACAGCCCGCTCCCAAGTCCCTCACACATGTCAGAGTGTATGGGCCTGTGTTTATATTCAAATATGATTTCAAAGATTAATTTAAATACATGAAAATAGAATAAAAATGTAATCTATCTATCTATCTATCTTTAGTTGAGTTTGTCTCAGGGGAGAACTTGGTCCAGAAAACAGCTACTGGAGGTTTTTCCACGCTGTCCCAGGAGCGTCTTCTTCTGCTCTGGTTGAATTTTTGTTCTGTGCTGAAGGTCAGAGGCCGCAGATCTCGATCCAACTGCACCATAAACACATTTTCTTATCACGGATGCCTTTCATTTTTTTTTTTTAAATTTCATTTTAGTTTAATTTAGTTTGCTGCATAAAGTTTAAATGCAGCCTCTCAAATTCAAACCGAGAAGAAATCTTTATGTATATTTTATATAGCTAATAATTCTGCACGGCCCTCAGTCTACCACAGAGGAGACTTGTTCAACTTTACTCTGATATCATGTGTTATCACTGTGACATTCCTGTAATGTAGTCTGCGTATTACCTCACAGATATCTCTGTCAGCATATTTCATAAAGCAGATATTTCTTACGTGTCCTTCAGAATTATTTATTTATGGCCGCTGATGCTGCTTTTCCACCAGGCGGTGCATCTCGCTTTGTTTCCACCTGAGAGCTTATTTATGGTTATTTATTTACATACATGTATATTTACAGTGTCGCCATCGTGTTTTATGACCTTGCTGTCACTGTACTGTAGACACCATAAGGCAACGCCCCCCCCCCCCCCCCAGCACACTGTGAGGGTAGCAGCCCAGAGCTCGTAGTGAACAGCTGACTGTCGTTGTTCAGCAAAACGCTGCCATCCAGCGGCCACAGGCGGACCTACCGCACAGAGTCATGCTGAAAATAAAGGAGGGCCATCAAGAGCGACATCGGTCTGAGTGACTCTGAAATACCAGACCAAATAAAGAGAGCATTAATAAGATGCGCATATTTTCTATTCTGCAAGTGAAGTAGATCAATATATACATGCATTAAAGTTCTCCTTCATGAGGTATTTGTGCGTGCAATGTAGGTATTGCTGTAAAAAAAAAAAAATACAAAAAGGAAACACTAAAATAAAAAAGGGAAAAAAAATACACTATGATCCAACATAATCTACTGATGCAGATTACAGTCAACCAATATTCTTTTATTGAAATAATATTAACCTTGTTTATATTTACTTGAAATGAGAGCAGAGGCCTATCAAATAAAAAGTATTACTAATATACAACTTTGTTTCTGAGATAACAGTTAATAGCTGCTGGTTATCAAATGACATTAATCTGTCTTTCCTGATCAATGTGGTTAGTTATAAACCTGTGTGTGTTGTGTGTGTGTGTGTGTGGTCAATTGAGACATTTTACCTTCCTCCTGTTCCTGGAGTTGAACGGGGTCGTGTGTACAGGTCTCTGGAGACTGCTGGGTTTAACCTTTGACCTCCATTAAAGCGAGAGCGCTCTTCAGGGAGGATGTTGGGTTGACTCAGGAAGTGGAGGCAGGTGTCAGCTGCTGGTCGGTGACATCGGACCCTTTGACTGACCTTTCACTTTTCTTCTTCACCTCAGCATCAGATGTTTGACACATTTTCATTACTAATTGGTCTTATTATTGTTTGTTGTAAAAACTTTCTGATTATATCACATTACTTCCACTGATTGCAGTTTTCCGCAGGTCAACACAGGCCTGAGTGAAAAAAATGCCACTGCACCATTTAACAAGTGTGATTTAATGACAGTTCCCTTTTTTCTTACTGTACGTTACAGCCAGTGCCTTAACTAACTGAAAAGAGAAGGAGAAGCAGGATTTACAGTTCAAGTGCAGTTTACGTGGTGTATGATTGTTTTGATACTGGTCCGAGGGTCAGAGAACAAACATACAGATATATTCCATTGGCTTCTGTATCAATCAAACTGAGATGAATAAAGTGGCTCTGCAGACGGATTACCTAACCTATCTCTGTAGTGTCTCTGCAGTGAATTGGCAATCAGTAAAATCTCCACGCTGGAAACACTATGGCACAATCATACTGCACAGTCAGCAACATTTAAAAAAATAAAACCCATTCTTAAAACAGATCACGGATCAAGACATAAACATCTGCATACAGGACAATTTGTACAGATATTAAATCAATATCAGAAACAAACTGACAATAGGCCCTCTGTTTAAGATAATCTGCATAAAACTTCAAAATGATCTCACCATTAAATTCTGTCACCCAACAGTATTTTTTTTAAAAACTTCTGCTTTAGTGATTATTCTGTTCAAGTTTCATTTCTAAACATAAAGAATGGTGGAGAGAGTCAGGGAGCAAATGTTGATGCTGGCTATCAATTATTTTGTTTTGTTTCTGAAGGACACAAAAAAAGAAAAAAACTCATCTTTATATTAAAGGAATCCCTAAAAAACCCATATGGTCATATAAAAGCTCCTTCTGACAGCCCTCTCTAACATCTGTTTGACATTTTGGGAAATGTGCTTATTCTCTTTCTTGCTGAGCGTTAACTGACAGGACTAATACCTCTTATGCCTGAACAGTAAGTATAAAGGGACAGTCACCAGCTGGTTAGCTTAGCTTAGCATTGTCTAAAGGTAACAAAACCTGTGACTCGCTGCCGCTGATTAAGTAACACTAATATCTTGTTTGTTTAATTTATACAAAAACTGAGGTGGGGAAATGACGTGCTCTCATGGTGGTTAGATGAGAAATCTAACACTAGTCAAGAAATTGAATAAGTGCATTTTCCCAAAATGCTAAACAATTTTTTTTTTTTTTTTTAAAAAAGCTTCCACGCTCTCACATATTAAAACATTGTGTGAAGTCAGTTGAAATCTGAGATGTGAAGAAACAAAAACTATTTAAAACCGGACCATCACCGACAGCATGCATGAAGGGTGCAGTGTCTTTGACAGACAGTCTGAGATGCCGTCTGTGTTGAGTGTGGCGACCATCAATCAGTTTTAGCTCTCGTCACCGGCCTGCACCCTGCCGTTGTTCAGCAGTCTCTCTCTTTCTCCCGAGCTGCTCTCCTCCTCTCCGTTCACCATCCCAGCGCAGCACGGCAACCTGGCCAGCAGGGGGCGGTGCAGTCCGTTGTACAGCGCCGTGCCCAGCAGCAGGACCAAGAAGCCCAGGACCTGCAGGCCGTGAAACTGCTCCCACTGCAGCGCCAGGCTCACCACCCAGATGACCAGCGTACGCAGGCTGTCCAGCACCATGCGGGTGGTGGCGCTGATCTCCTTGGTGACGCTGATCCCTGCGAAGTTGAAGAAGGCGATGCTGACCGTGTTGCCCAGCAGAGCCAACAGGATGAGAGGCTGGTGTCCGATCTGACAGAAGGCGTCCAGCGCGTCCTCCAGCACCTGTCGAGGGTTCCCGCTGAAGTCGCCCACATGAATGAAATACATGGGGATGAGCAGCAGCGACAGGACGACGAAACCAAAGAAACCTGGAAACAGAACCGCATTTAATCTGACATACTGTTGAATTGTGACCCCTTAAAATCGTGTCTACTTGCAACCCTTTGTCAGTGTGTGACCGGTGCAACCATTTGAATCATTTTTAGAGTAAAATAATCATGTTATTCAGAAGACAAAAGCAAAGATGAGAGAAAGTCTTGCTTGGCAGAAATATGTTTTTCCTGCTTTATTTGTGATCTGACCCTTCTAATTTATCTCGCAAACCATTATAATAAAGGACACTATGATAATACAAATGACAAGCACAGAAAAATAAAATGGGCAAACAAAATAATACAAATGTAAAATTCAGTGTAGATGTCATGTTAGCTGAATATTTATATATATATTCAGAAGTCCAGTCAGTACAGTACTCTATTATAGATATTTCTTCCTGTGAGAAGGTGACTGGTATTTGTTGGGAAACTGATATCTGTTGTTGTTGTTTTTTTATGTTTGACCTTTGCATTCCTCATCATCGACTTTTTTTTTTTAACATTGACAACTCAGGACTTTGGCTCATTCTACTTGTGTATTTGTATTTTGTGGGTTAAGGAGGTTCAAACCCTCAAAGGTTCATCACCAACACCAGAGTTTTATGTGGTGTTCTTGTTGCTACTAAAATGTAACATGTAACTGCAGATGAACGGCTGCTGTACCTTCAGTACCAACGGCACGGAGAGGATGGACGTCGTGTTTGTAGACGAACTTTTCTTCCAGGACCATCTGCACCGACACAATGATCTGAGCCATGATGATCAGAAGGTCTCCTGCAGGACCAAAGAGACATGCGGTTATTTCACTGCTAATGACACACTGCATGTTTTAGGACAGAGAAAAAAAATAACTATTCAGAATTTTCTATTTCCCTCCTATACTGTCATCAACTTTACTTGTCTTGCTGTTATCCTGCAACATAGACTGAATACACAGTTAATTACAGCAGAAAATAAAGCAAATAATATAACAATAAAAAAATAAAAAAAAGATTCCACCATACCTGTGATGATATCACTGAGTTTGTGTGTGTCTCCTTTGTGGCTGCTGAAGAAGTCGGCGAGTCCCACTATCACCAGGCCCAGGATGGTGATGAGGATGCCGATCCACTGGCTGGCTAACAGGCGACGCCCCAGAAAAGCCACAGAAAGCAGACCAGTGAAGATGATGACTGCTCCACGCAGCATCTGGAAGCTGGAGGCACTGGTCATGTTGAGGGCTGGAGACCAAAAAAAAAAAAAAGGGGGGTTTATCAGTACAGATACACAACTTCATCAGTGCAGCTAATTCACTAGCATTGCCATGAGTTAATTTGTACATTTATGATTTAGACATAGACACTTTTCTTTCCAAGACACATGAAGACCAATTCAAACAGCCCAACACAGCTGAAAGCTGCATTACAAAGTGATACTAGGAGAAACAACTGTGTTATCTTTGACTGAATTATCTCTTTTCCTGACGAAAGGCAGGAAAAACAAGCAGATAATCTTTATTGTCTGGCTGCACCAATGGGGGTCATTACATTTGACCTATGAGGGTCAGATCAGGACATATGCTTTCAAAAGCTCATGCTTACCATATGTACCATGAAAGCAACATCTGGACAATTTCAATAAACAGGTGGCCAATAATTTTATACCTATACAAGAACTGAACATTTAGCAGATGAAGGGTTTTGGTCACTTACCAACATACATGAGGGAGGTGGCCGTCATGTCACACATGGCAGGAGCGAAGAAGAGGAGAGGGTTGAAGCTCTGGCCTGGGTTCATCTTGGGCTCTGGACTACGTCTGTCGTGGCAAAGCAAGATGTAGAAGACTGCAAGACAGCTGAACTCACCCAGAAACATACCCACTGCCTGGACAGGCAGGGTGGGAGAGAGACAGTGACACAGACAGAGACAGGAAACAGATATTGATTTGTTTTTTCCACTTAGTAAAACAAGCAACCGTGTCAGAACTTCAATACGTGACAGAAGGTGACGACTGACACAGACAGAATTAAAGTTGAACACTCTGCCTTCTCTGTCCAGCGCGGTGCTGAGTGAAAGTAAAGTGTGAAACAATGCTGCCACTTTGTACCTGTACAAACGGGTGAGAGAATCCGTGTTCACCATCATCATGGCAGCCCTTCGCTGTGAACATATCAGCCCATCTGTCGGACAGGAAGACGTCATTAGAGTTTAATTACGGATGTTTTACAAAGTCAAACACACTGAAGACACTAGAATCAAGAAGGGGTTCGCCACGTCGCTGAAGCTGCAAAAATCAGTCAATTAATCAATTAGTGAACTGAGAGAAACTGAGCATGCAACTATTTTGATAATCAATTCATTGTTTTAATCAATGAAAATGAACTTTTGCTGGTTCCAGCAGGAAGCCTTTCTTTGTCATATATTCAAGTAAAGTGAATATGTTTGGACATTTGAATACATCACTTTGGTGTGCGGGGAAAACACAACTGTCATTTTACACACCTTTCCGGCATTTAATAAACAAAACAAAATAAGTAGATTAATTAACAATAAAAAATAACTGTAAGTTGCAATATTACACATCACAACCCAGCTCTGCTCGCTTTATTTCTTTTCACTTATTTAAAAACGCTTATTTTGTGTTCTTTCCAGCAAGCATCCCAAAAGACACGGCCGTGTAGAGCATTTCCTCCTCGCTCACCGAGATCACTGAGGGTACACTTGTTTCACTGTGACCTCACATAAAACACTGAGCAGTCATTTAAAACACTGACTTGCAGTCGCTTGTGAAGTTAATGAGTGCTGAAGTCTGCATAAGCCTTTACAGTCAGACAGTCAGAGGAAGCATGATCGGCATGTGAGTGTCCTGTCTGATTCAAAATGCGTGACAAGGGGAAAAATGATTAAAGCTGATGACACAGCGCTTCCTTATATGCAGCAACTTCTGAGCTCATCAATACCTGTTGAGTGATCCAAATCTGCGATGACTGTCACGTTTATTTGTGCTTGATGTGTTTTAGATTAAATGTCTTCACATGGTGCAAGGTTGCACGAAAAGAAAGAGGCAACTTGCACCAAAACTATCCAACTGTACGCTGCAACCAATCTCCGCTCTAGGGCTTTAACGCCAGTGATCCAGCACTGAGAGGAGGCCGGTTTCAGGTGACTGCAGTGAAACTTTACCTCTTAGTTGCCGTGCTCTTCTGTGAGCAACATGACACGGACTTGTTTTGTCTGAGACGCTGTCGGAGCATTCAAACTGGGATTCATTGCAGTTTTGATTTGCGTTCAGCTGAGAAAGCCCACAAATGTACAGAGAAGTGTTTGCCAAGCAACTGAGAGCTGACTTCGTAGGTTATTAGGGAAGTAAAAGAAGCTGAATTTCTTGTTTCGCTGAAAAGGCAAATCTCTTGGACAGAGTTTTAGTCATCTATCAAGTCATATACTATCAAATTGTAATCTTTGGGTTTAAGACTGTTGGTTGGATAAAACGAGCAATCTGACAACGTGCCTCGGTGATCTGAAGAGATGCTTCTCTTTGAGGTCTAAGAAAATGTAATGGGTATTTATTTTGTTCTGTGTTACTGTCTCCTGATGTTTTAAAGAGCAAACAATAATGAAAGCAAACAGTGAGTTGCAGCTCATTCATACCAGCTGCTGTGTTTACCTACAAAAAAAGGATGAACTTGTCTGTTATTTAACCTTTGCCAGGACATGAATACCTGAGTCATGTCTCATCAAAACAGGTTTGTCACACACACACACACACACAGCTCTTGATAAGGGCATCAGCCGCTGCAGAGCCCGATTAATTAGGAGAAGTGAAGTCACTGCAACATTTGGCCTTAGCTAAGGCTGCACAAAGGCTTCAACAACCGTAAAAGTTACTTCCTGGCAGAAACCTGAAACATCTCTCCTCAGACACAATATTAGCCGCCTGTCAAGCTAACCACCCAACAAGGCGTTAGCTTTTTATTTACAAGCTAATGTTACCTGCTAATGGCTATAGTAGTTGTAACTGAACTACAAATGAATTACCAGATGCGAATATCACTTCGTAACAAAAGCGTAATAAGCTGACTGCCTCCATTAGTTAGCTAATGATTGGGCTAATAAGCTCTAAAGGAAATAGGCATTCACAATGTATGTTAAATATCTGTTTTAGCGCACTGTTACTGGCCAGTTCTCCTACAGTCAATTAACTTTAACTCTAAACACATGACACCAGCGGTAAAACATAATTCAATCTACTCACTTTGCAGATAATGTGTTGATGGAGCCCGTCGTCAGCATAAGTCCCGCAAGGAAAAGTTGGTATTTTGTCCAAGCCATGTTGGACGTGCGAAAGAGACAAACAAACCAGGAACAGACGACCACCAAGCTGCTTTTGTTGTTAGAGGCGACCCAGGTTGTTATTCCCTCTCTCTCTCCGAGGGATCTCCTCTGTCTGTAAACGCCACATGACAGCTCAGAGTCAGCTGACCGCTGCGCAAACAACTTGCTGCCTTCAGGTCCTGTCGGAGAGGAGGAAACACATCAAACCAATAAAGGGTACGAATGAAACCGAATAAATAAAGACACCAAATTTATTTATAAGACATATGAAAGTAAATATCTGTTCTGTTTTGTAGTAAGTAGTTTTGTAAAATGCACAATGGTAAATCACACACGTTTAATTATTCGAAACTTAGTGAAAGACATTAACAAAAACGTTAGAAAAATGGACCTGTACTAGTAAATACAACCATTTCTTAGCTGGGGTAAAAAGCTAATTCATTCTTGATTCCTTTAATGTTTTACGTGTCTTAAAAGGACCGGTTGCTATCAGCTGGCTTGATGAGACTACAGGGCTTGTCGGGGACGTTAGACGTCATCACACCGAACACGAAAACCGCTAAATCAAACTACAAGTTGGAAGTTTAGTAGTAGTGACGTTGAAGTCATGCGACCGCGGTGTAGTTTATTTATAGCACAACATTAGCTCTGTGTTTCTGGTGATTTGTGTTTCAGACTTTAGAAATCATAAAGGTCGTGTTCATCTGTGAAGATTATCGTGCTGAACAAAACTTGTAAGTATCATAAACTTTTGTTTGTCAGCTTATTTAATTTAATTAATTTATTTATTTTTTGACAGAATCAAAAAGCCAGTGTAAAAATCCCACTGGCTTTTTGCCAAGGGAACCAGGGTGATGCTAACTTCTGTGTTGGCCTACAAAGATACAGCATATCTACAGCACCCTGTTATGTTTACACTTATTTGGCAGACACTTCTATCTAAAGCAACTTGAAAGAGGGGACATGACTATTCAACTGTATTTGTAATTTGCAAAATTGAACAAATTAATAACAGTAAATTGATGTATTACGATGGTTCTGGATCAGGATTAAGGCCCTACCTGATCCTTACCCTGACCATAGCCTAAACACAATAAATCCACCTTGCTCTAAGAATGCAGATACTCTGTGTTAATTCCCACCCAGTGCACTGCAATTCAAGTTACTATCCCTGCAGAAACACAAAACAGCAGTTTACGAGGGGGCTGTAAAGGTAACATGATAAACCTCGTGGTTGAACAGCAGGGGGAGTCAAAGACCAGACATGGACGATCATCATGGGAAAGTGGGACCACACTAAATTTCCCCCCTCTGTGGCCTCACGCTGCTTAAAATTAGAGCATGCACTCCACTTTCATGAGGATGCTGTCGTCTAGTGCTTATCTGGTACTTCTGTGGCTTTTTGAAACCTACATATAAAAGGTAAATGTCACAAAATAAATCATGTTTAGTTAGGGATGTGTATTACAGGCTAATCCATCTGTGCCATCTTAGGGAAATGCTACCACAAGAACCTGAAAAAAAAGATACTGAAAGCAGTTGCTTTTTGTGATACCTGCACTGCAACTACCTTTAATCCTCTCTGGTACCGGACACCCAAATTAAGATATCACGCGCAGATTTTCTTTGCTGCAGAAGCAGATTTATTATGACCTATCCTCCTTGTTTCACTCCTCTGGTGTTCCAGTGTGCTAAACAGGATTTTTGGTGACTTCCCAGACAGCTGATGAGAACAAGGAGTCGTCTGCTCGTCTGCTCAGTGACTCTTTGTGAAGTCTCTCATCTCTCCTCTCACCACAGACAGCAATAAAACCTCTTGGCTCCCTCCACTTAACGTTATCGTGATTCTGCTCAGATGCTGTCATGAATGCAAAAAAACTGAACTTGCTCTTGTGACTAGATTTCCTGTGTATCTGCCTTGTAGAATTAGGACATACCTATAATGAACATACATGGGAATTAGTGCTGGATGATTTTACTGCAGTGGGATGGTGGTGGTGGAACTTGCATTTGCGCACAAAAGTCAGACTTTTTTTTTATATCTATACTACGAGGGATGCAAAATTACTCTTCATATTCCTACTGTATTTCTGAACATTTTTGCTTGAGAGTGGTGCAAAGAAAAAGGTCAGTGGAGTCATCCAAAAATATTAAGACTTAGCCTTCTGGAGACCATCTTATTTAGCAAACCTTTATTTAACGGGTGAGTCCATTTGAGATTGAAAACCTTTTTTGTAAGGAAGTTCTGGCCAAGACAGCAGCGTAAAACCCCTAACCATAGCAATGCTAAAAAAAGCAATAACAAAACAACAAAACAAGAACAAATAACAATACTAAGAAAGCTGAGTGTTTTACCAAGAAACCTCCAATAGCCTTGAACTCAGTCAGAGTTCAAATCAGATCAAATTTGTCAATTTAAAGTCATTTAATGGACCATTCCAGTTGGCAAGAGCAGAAATTATGAGGGCCGACCATAAACGGCTTTGTTCAGAAACATCAACAACAAATATCATGGCAATCTGCCCAGTATCTGTTAAGATATCTTGACCACCAACACTGGCATCCTTGGGGCCCGCAGCTAGTGCAACAAAAACCAGCTAAGGATCAGTTACTAACACTTCAGAAGTGCTGGCTTTTGTTTGTAAGCACATTGTTGGGTTGATTATGCTAGTTCATAATTCTGGGTTGTTTTGTGTACTGTGAACACACTGTTGGGTTGCTTATGCTGGGTCAAAGGGGTTCATTCACAGCTGGCCAGCTGGTTGCGTTACTTTGACACAGCTGCTCATTCATTCAGTTTCGGATCCATCAGTCCCGGCTGGATCCATCTCGCATTTAGAGATTTGCACGACTCATGGCTGGGAGGACTTTATGATAAGTTAATATTAAGTGATGGCAACATTAGCTGCTAATTCTGGCCACCGCGGCCTCACGATGCAGCCGTGTGTGTAAACAGTTTTACTTATTATTATTTTATTATTATTTTCAGCACAGACACAAAGGAGAAACCTTTCAGAGAGGAAATCCCGGACGAGACGCCGCTTATCGGTGAGTTTATAACACATTTTGACATATAGCATAACAACCTCAGCTAAATTTAACTAAGTTAACTTGAGCTTGGTTTATGATAGATAGATAGATAGATAGATATCACATAACCCCAAAATGACAAAGCGAAAACAGGTCATACCATTTCCTCAAACACTGTTGTTCTAGTTACATTTGTTTTCCATGTTTTCAGAATTCATCAGACTTCCAGAAGCTTCATCCCGAAGCAGCAAGAAAACCTTTTTGAAAACTGGCTGCTGTCGGTGACGGGGTCATCACACATGCCCAGTGTGAGGGAATCCGCACTTAGTGCTGGATGACATAACACCAGGTAAGTTACAATATCTCTTACAGTAATATGTCATAATCTATTTACAAAATAACAACTGAGAGACAGTTTTGATATTTTGTAAGGGTTGGTAGACATAACCTTGCAGTTTGCCTGAGAACCTTGTAGCTGAGGTTGGGCTGTAGTTGACCTACCTGGAGCATTTGAGCCATTTTTGGATTCACAGTGTCCAGTCTTTACTCCAGTATCCTCACTGTTGTAGGTTATGCCTCCTCTGCTTCCCTCTCCCTCTCACACAGCATCAAATATGTAACTTTTTAAATCATAATTGCAAGATGTTGCAAGATGTTGTAACACTTCCTGTCATTCTTCCTTCATGAAACTACATTCAATACCCAAACACTTGGGTCATAGCAACCTAGTGTGTGTTCTGTCCTGCAGTTACCCAGCTGTGGGGTTAAGGTTGGGTTATTTTTAACCCACCATTTATTTTTAAAGGAACCAATCATTTAATACATGTATTGTGGCATATTTGTAAAACAACACCCACAGTGAACACAGTGTTTTTCTTTAAATGTGCCCATGAAAAGTCACATCTGTGGCGGTTATTGAAAAAAATATGAGTAACCAGGAGCATTGTCATTTCATGTGAATGGCCTGGAAACATCTGATTGACAGCCAACCTCCGGTGGTGTGAGGTTGGACCTGCGGGGAGGGAAAGGTGACGGGGGAACACTTTATGTACACGCAACTCAAATGGGGGCGCTGAAATGTCACGTGGCAGCAGAGCGGACTGAGGTGGATGCTTGTTAGAAAGCTTCACTCTGCACTGTCCAAACTGAACTGTCGGCAGAATTATTCATGATCACCGCTCAGCAGTGCTCACCTGTGCATCCTCTAGACGGATATCACTGGTGGTGACCCTGTGACTCTGAGCTGTTATATAACATGTACATCTGCACTGTGCAGAACAAATGCAAGGCTGTTCAGATCAAAGATCACCTGCTGACAAATCAAAAGAGTAGAACAGTTCACTGGGAGGTTTTAAATCTCCACCATAATCTAATTATTGTTCATAACTTGTGACTTATTTGAAGTTTACAACGCTTGAATCTTTTTAATTTATTGTGAAAATTTTGTTGTATGACCAAAAAGCCATATATTGTGTATGACAGAATTACTTTCTATTCTTGAAATCCAAAAATACCTTAGATACACTTCAAATATGAGCCAAGTAACTAAGATCACATTCATTTTAAAAACAATTTGTACTTGTTATTGTAGTCTGAATTGAATAAATGAATTGCCCTGAAACATTTTATTTTAATCTTCTCTATTTAGCTTTTATAAGTACTTTATAAAGCCCTGATAGATGGTTTATAACACACTATAATGTAGTTGTAGGGAGAGAACTTTTAAGTGATTATCTATCTATCTATCTATCTATCTATCTATCTATCTATCTATCTATCTATCTATCTATCTATCTATCTATCTATCAGCAGCATCACAATTTATTGATCATCCTAACATTTCCTTCACAAACAGATTACATATTTTTGTAGTAACATGGTAGTAGTCCTGGTTTTCTGTTTATGTTCAGCCTGGCTGTTTGGGTTAGGGTTAGTCTGTTATGAGCTGTTAAATATCTTCTCATCACCTTTTGATTTTAGTGCCACGTACCAAAACTTTATACTGATTGCACGGAGTCTATAAATGACGCTGTAGTGGCTCACCGGGGAAGCAGAGGCCTGATTGGCTCGTAAAGAGTTTAATATAAGAATAAAAGCTTTCAAACATCAACATCTTAACAAGTCCTTCCAAATCAGCTGTCACAGTTGTCCCTGGTCTTAAGCACACAGCGTTGATAAATTATATTAAGTGTCTGGTCGGGTAAGGGTTAAGGCAG
Organism: Trachinotus anak; assembly: GCF_046630095.1. Taxonomy (NCBI): domain Eukaryota; kingdom Metazoa; phylum Chordata; class Actinopteri; order Carangiformes; family Carangidae; genus Trachinotus; species Trachinotus anak. The sequence goes on along the minus strand of NW_027273882.1, from coordinate 930,107 downwards.
ATGGCAGTCAAGAAATAGTGGCTTTAATCTAATCACCTCTGTTGCTAAGCGACTGTACATCTCACCAGACCTGTTTAATGACTTTTCTAGCCCCTGCAATCAATGTAATTGTTTTCTGCTTCATATTTACTTTGAGTTCTTTTCTTTCCACTTTCTAAACATGAACCCTTCCACAGCAGTAACACTGAAAGTGTCTACTACTTCTATTACTGTCACTAAACTGAACATACAGTGGCTACATTTCATAAACCTGCACTAAATGTAAATGTGTCTTGTTTTTTTTTTTTTTTGGTTGTTTTCCATTGTATCCTATTTTAAAAGCCAGAATAATGATCATGCAGATTAAATGAAGGTTTGTGGTTGATGGTGATGACTAAAGGGTAGACCTGGGTTAAAGCAGCAAAATCTAAGATAGCTTTTAAAGTTTTTATGAGTTACAGTGGGAACTAGGAATTGCGACACATTTACAGGAGCTGGGTTCAGTCAGGGACAAACATGTGATTGGTGCTGGGTGAAAAAAATGAGCTGTGGTAGCAATCAGTTGCTGCTAAATAATTATTTCATACATAATTCTAAGTTATTTCAGCTTCCTTCCATGCTGTTCGAGGTACTTACATGTACAATAAGAGACATCAACTGCATTTTTTTGTAAAAATGCCCTTTTTATTAAAGTACTTAAAGCACTAAAGCACCTTAAGGCTTTACACACATGCACATACTGTACATTCATTTGGCATGAATCTGACATGCTTATGTAATGCAATTATTCATCTCGCCCCTGTGGCACTGTTCGCCACTGAACATTCATGCCTTAGCTTCTCAAGAGATTGCCCCGCAGGTCATTGGAGAGCTGGAGCCATATTGATTAAGAGCAAATAAGTTAATTAACCGTTAGGATCAGCAGGAACAGTGTTTGTGCAGTGTTATCCAGTAGGAGCAGTACACTTTAATATCCAATGAAAGAAAGAGATAAAGAATGGCAACACCAGAATGTTTTATTGGGCAGTATTTTCCTCTTTTTTAACCTTAAACATCACTTGATTCTATAGGTTTTTGTACCTCTGTACCAATTTCATCAATAAGTACATTCGTTAGTGCAAACAGAAATATTATTATTATCATAATTTATGATGTGAATAGTTTTAATATTTTTTGGGGACATAAAAATTAAATGTGTTGTGATTTCATTTGAAAGCTAAAAATGTAACCTATTGTTTCTCCAAGTCATTTTGTCTAATGGGGGGTAGCCATCGTACTAAGTCTCCATTAAGCAATCAAATGGAAGCAATGGAAAAAAAGACAATGCAGTGTCTGGGATATTTATTCTCCATGTGAAATAATAGACCCTCTCTTGGGGCTGGGATGGAAACCAAACTTCAAAGCCTCATGTGCTGTGGAGTGGGTACAGTAGATTAATGCTGCTGCCCCTGGAATTCATTTATAGCCTTCAAACAAAGCTCACCTACAAAAATGAACTGTAAACACAAGCCCGCACAACTTCTCCGTGTGCAGTCTCTACTGTCTGGCTGAAAATGTGCAGGATGTCATGGCATTAACAACTCTTCTTAACCTTTGGAAAACATGTCAACACTCACCATGAATCATTGTAATAACTGTTATTTCCAACACAGACCAGCGTATTCCTGGAAACCCTTTCACTGGGCACACAGCATATGTTCACATGGAGTTGAAAAGAGCACGAGTTGGAGATGGTCACGACTAATGTGGTTGTTGACATACAGTGAGTGGAGGAAAGAGTGCAGTGTGATGAGACTAGTGTGGCTTAGCTCATTAAAAGGTTATTACACACCCTGTTTAAAGGTCAGACCTCCTCATTTCCTTCATTGATCAAAACATGCAAATGAGGCAAAATACTGTCAGTAGAGACTGATTGACGGATTGGTTTTGTTATTGGTATGATTGGTTGTAGCATTGGTCTTGTGGCTCTATATAGGCCTATACAAGAGCCCCTTCATCGGCATGAATGGTCATGTTCCACATATGTTCTTAGGGATATAGTATAAATAACTATTAAAAAAGTGGATATTTTTTTTAATACAATTAAACTGTGTTTAGTGTTTAGGCTCCTTCAAGTTTACATTAACATTACTACCACCTAGAGTGTCAGAAGTTGGATTATCAATCACTTATTCATTACTTATAGCTAACTTTTGCATGTGCTTGTCCATTTTAACAATGTCAGAGACACTTAAAAACTTAAAAATGACCCTGTGGGTCATCTGTGCAAAGAGCTTATTACGACCCATAGTTACATTTTATTGTCAGATGACCTCTGGTCAGTACTAATTATGATGAGAGAAAATGAGGAAATGATGTGATGTAGTATAAAGAACGACAAAGTCCACATCAAGAGGAGGTTTGGGAGAGGTGGATGGGTCAAAACGCAGGAGTCATCAGTAGCCAACGTTGTTTCGTTTATACGACTGTTCCACAACCTTAACCATGTGTTTATTGTTATTACCACGACAATGCACCAGGACACCAGCTCCTGGCATGCTCCTTTGGGTCACATCTACGGATAACAACTTACATGGTCGTTCAGGTTGGAGGACTTGTTGCAATTTTAACTGTTCAGCGAATGGTTTCAAATTTTATCCATTACTTTTAGCAAACTATTTCACCTTTTTAATCATTTCACCTGATAATTCATTAAATATTTCAACCGTTTATTCATTAACTTTTTCAACTATTTATCCACGACCATGATCTCCTTACCATTTCATGTTTATCCATTGGTTTTAGCTAACAATTGAACTCAAGTGTTCCATCATTACATTGAGTTAATTATTTCAGCTCCTCTGCTCAGCTCCTAATGTGTTCACACGTTCTCAACTTCAACACTCATGGACAGCTTACTGATTATTATAAACATACTAAAGATCAGTATTACATCAATTTGTAATATAATTGGCTGTTTATTTTCCTCCTTCAGTATGTGGATATATTCCCCTGCCAGAAAACTGCAGAAGTACCCCTGTTGGGAATTACTTTCTTGGTTATAGTTAGTTGTAGTTGTATTATCAAAAGGAAAGATAAGAAATAATCAGTTTTATGGTTCATGTGATCACGTTCAGGTGTTCACAGTCCTCCTGTGGCTGCAATATAGTCTTCCCTGTTGTGGCTCACCCACTGGCACTGTTTATATATTGATTTACTGGACTGAAATGTATTGCTTGAGCTTTTAATACCGGAACAGAATAAACAGTAGCTACGATGAACTCTCCAGACACAAAGAAAGACTTCCAGGCAGAGCTATTCCTCTAAATGTCATTCTTTCCATTTTGTAAATCGTATGTGTAAGTGAAAGGTCAGATTAAGAGGGAGATGAATCAGGAAAGAAGGCCAAATTAGGATTGAAAATCTGTAGCCAAACTATATATAGAAAACACATTGACTCACTCACTTTTCGGAAGTTTGAAATTGATTGAGATATTATTTAACATTGTTCCATGACAGAGCAGGACTTGCTGCAACACAGCTTAGGTCAGTAACCCAAGACCATATTTGGCCACAGTAACACAAGGACAGATTCTCTTTGTGTGAGGGTGAAATCACCATAATTTTCTGGACTTTAAATATGCCTCAGCAGAAAGTTGGCAGCTTCCAAAGGACTGGGTAGATTTTAGTGGTGTTTTATGGACAAGCAATGATGGATAACAGCTTCCTTACAACAAACACAGAACAGAAACGAGTGTGTTCACTGATGAATTAAAAAAAAAAATACAACTGTCAAATGAAAATCATTGCAGGAAAGACATTACAAGCAATCTCTGTGGCAAGAAAATAAAAGCCATAAAACCTTGCTTAATTGTGTGTTTTCTCATCTCTGACACAAACTGCAGCTTGTGACCTTTCATTTAATCCAGGAACTTTATTGTTGGCTTAGCAAAATGTTAATAAAATGCTTTGTTATGCCTTGTTGAAAGATGACAAAACCTCTGACGCAGACACGCCTGACCTGTGACCCACTGTCTTCCCTGTCCACTTGTCTTCTCTCTAACCATTATCTACTGTATCAGCAACTCACCAGGACAGTTGTCGTGATTATGCATCAGCCGCTGAGGGCTGTCATTGGTTACACAATCGCTCTCCAGTGGTGCTCAGTGTGCTAGGAGCAGGAACTGGTGCTCTCTTCAGTCCCTTTGTGGCCTGAAGAGGCCATCAAACACACGTGGCTTTAGAGAAATTATTAAGCATCCCATCCCCTCGGGAGATTTCAGTGAAGTATTCTTGAGACAGAAAAGAAAATCAACCCTCTGATCACCACTTTGTGATTGCACTTTCCCCGTTTGTTATTCACTTTTCGCACACACCTAGCCCCCTTGACATTAAAGTACTCAGGGGAGTGGTATGAGTGAAGTTTGTATCAATCGTGTACAGACATTATAGCATTTTAATCAGCTGTTTCTATGAGACCAGAGCAAATCCCCGGATTTGGAGAAATGCAGTGCAGAATCAAGCTAAAATGTTTGGGTTACATTAATTATTCAGCATTTTCATGGACAAACTATTATACTTGTTTGCATTATTTCCTTAAATTATATATTTGTAAGTTTTGCTATTGCTACATAGCTAATGTTAGCATTAACAGCTGTTTACTAACCAGTCTAGGAGAAACGTTGCAAGTTTAGTATCGAGCTCCATTCCTTTACTCACTCTCCAGCTGCGGAAAGCAACCCTCTCGCTATTTGTATGACTTCTTTTCTCTTACTGAAGTTATCATGCTAATCAGCTAGCCGCGGACCGGCTGGACCATCCTGTCACTCTCTGATACCGAGTCACTGTAGCGTCCAGTCAGCCCTCATGGAGTAGCGCTGCTCAGAGGGCGCGTTATTAAACGCAACAATGGCTGAAGCTTTTTGCAAGACTGGGTAGAGAACAGCTGTTAATGCTAACTTTGGCTAGTAGCTCCAGGAAAACCTACGAATAGCTCCTTTTAAGGTTGTTATGCTAAAGTGCTGTGATAGATTTTTTCCATTTGTTCTTTGTTTCCAGCTTAACTACAATCATTTTTATCGGATTTCTCAGTTTTTAGTTGTGATGGGACTATGGGTCCACATTTGTAACTGAGCTTTATTATCTCCTCCTGTACTTGGTCTCATTCTGGGGGTTGAGCATGAGTCTCTGAATTGTAATTCAACATGTTTGCAAAAAAAATGCTTACAGTGTTCAGTATGATAACTATGATTTTGAGTAAAGTCACAATATGATTATTATTAGTGGTCATACCGTCGTTATTCCCTCTACATTTCACTGTCCAGAATCCACGCTACATTCCTTGTTGTGGATCTTACACAAGCGGTGTGTATGGATTTCACAACAATCACTTCAGCTCATATCTCGCCTGATTATCTAACCATCGAAGAGCTTCACGACATGGCGGGGGTGTGCGGGGTACGGAGGGCCTGGCAAAATTTCCTGCAGATCTTCTTGGAGGACACCTAATCACAAGTGACACAGGAGCAGCACTGCAGATTTGATGTTAATCCATGGTGAAGTCAGAAACATTTCCAAGGCTCTCAGCGGTTCCTTCTAGATTAAAAGGGCACAATTGACATTGTGCCATGCAGGCTGTGATGTGATACCTATTTCAATCATTTACACACACACCTTAGGCTAGGAGTAAGGAGAAAAAAACTGGTCTGTACGCATCCAAGTATTTCACTGTCAAGCTTTGACATCTGCCACAGCAGCTTGTATCTGTGCAGGGATTCCCTGTTGTTCTGGCATGTGTTGCTCTACTTGGCAGTGATTGTAAGGTTTTGTTGTCCTTGTATAATGTGTATGCATGCAACTGTATTAGGTGGAAGTCTCCAAGACGTACATATTGTTTTTTTTCCTCACCTGACATATCTATCTATGACATGAGGCAAGGATGTTAAAAAACAATAAAAAACAAAAAAAAAAAAAAACAACCAAAAACCCAAAGAACTATTTTTTGGCTGTCAAAGCAGAGATGATGTTCCAAGGTTGACATGTGACAGATCCTCCCTGAAGCTCTGTCTACTCTTGTAAGAGAGGGTGTTGCTTTTTCAGCTTTGAACTCAATGTGCTGCGACATTGAAGAAGGAAAAAGTCTCAGAAGGAATGGGTAAGAAGGAGATAAGATCAGTGAGATTGATTTTTTTTTTTTTTTTTTTTTTAAGGTGGAAATTTCAAAGGAGATAATGAATACTTCCCTATAGGTAAGATAAGTAGAAGGCCTTCTGCTACAGAACCATACTCTGAGATTGCATTGATGTAGGAGCTGCATGTTTTTTGATGTTTGATGGCTATAAATCTCTTGTTTGATTGTCCCTCTCCAGTGCTGCTCTATCAAATCAACCTGGCGAAACTCCATTAGTTATGTGTTTGTTCTGACCACAGACCCACCGATGATCTAACACCAGACACTTTAATGAGCAGAAGTCTCACGTGAGACTCCACATGTAGGCCTCCACGTGTCTATTTTTTCCTACTATTTATTCAATTTTTCTCTTACCAGGTTTGGTCTGCTGAGACAAAGGATGTCTTACTTGGCCGAGACGGCAGCAGCACATTTACAGAGAGAGAGAGTGAGAGAGAGAGAAACAACACAGTTTAGTATAAATAAAAGATTATAGAACAAGCAGAAAAGAGAGCAAGGGATGGAGAGAAAACGAGAGCAGAACAGCAGCGCACACGCTCTTTTAACAGTTTATTTGGTTGTTCTCTGGTCTGTACCCATTTTTTAGACTTTCAGCTGATTTAAATAATTTGCAGTTGCAGAGATTTTGGATTCTTCAGGACTTTTCCAGGGCAGCCTCACTGACTCTATAAGGTGATGTTAAACAGTCAGTGCGTTAACTCAAATACCCAGAATAAAGTTTAGCTTCAAGTGCAGAAAAGGCTTATAAGGACCAGTGCATGTCACTGTTTGTTGTGTCTTAAAAGAAGAAGAAGAATATGTTTAAGAATTAAATTACACTAAGTTTATATCTTAGTTTTCTACATCATGGCCGACTTCCTGTTGTGACTCTTCATTTAGTGCAAATCCAGCCAGTATAGGAGTATAGGAGATATATTCAAGAGGTGGTGAAGGGGTTCCCAACCTGACGGCCTGTGACCCCTTAAAATGAAGCAATGTCTACAATTGACCCCATGTCACTGGCTGCATGTCTACCAGTTAGAACTACAACTAGACTTTCTTCCTCCCTGTTTTATTTGAATAGTTTTAGAGAGAAAATGATCCACTTGCAAATATAAATGTAATTTATTGTGACAGAAATCTTTTTGTCAGTTTTTCTATCCACCTAATCACGTTTTCACCTCTTAAGCCCCTTTTCTATTGATGAAAAACCCACTAACATCTGGCTTTTGTCGGCAATGGAAAAGACTACAACTGGCATTCACACGCGGGTCAAACGACTCTGCAATTGACATGGGTATTTATTGGTGTTTATCGGCTCTGGCTCCGATCAGCATTGATATAAACACAACACCCCAGTAAACACTTTAGTTTTCGCCCCTTCCCTGTGCTGTGACGTCATGCAGAGCACAGACACTGTAGACACACCTGTCACCTGCCCAGCACAGCGCTGTTAAACCAGAAACACTGGGGCTACACTGAGCTCGGGGACGACAGAGTGAGCGCAGCAATCACTGATCGGAGGCTCCAACACTTTTACAGGAGGACCAACCCGGAGATGAGCTAGCAGCTCACTCTCTCTCCACTGCATCTATGTGTGTGGGTGCTCTGCTCCTTGCAGTAGTGTGTGTCCTCAGTCCGAACAGAAAGGCAGTGGCAGTGGAAAAGGGGTCAGTCGGCTTTAATTAGCGGGGCGAAACCCACATTTAAAAAAACCTGCTTATGCTCGATCATTTTGGTGGAAAAAGGCTCTTAGATTTGTCTTCTGACCTCATTTGATGGTCATAACCCTTAGGTTGGGAACCACTATATCAGAGAATATCTAACCTACTGTAGAATAGAGGTGGTTGGGGCACAGAACACAAACATGTATGATAGTAGATGTTGTAGGAATAGTTTGCATATAAACCTCCATAAACCACAATGTTGTTTTTACATTTTATTTTGGTGTAGATTGGACAGACATGGTATCATTTTTTGCTTAGTGAGATTTTGTGGTGCTACTGGGCTGAATTTGTGACCTCCAGACTGAGCCAGGCTAACAGTTTCCCTCAGTTTCCAGTCTTTGTACTAAGCTAAGCTGACATCAACTCCTACAAAGTCAAATTCACTTCCTTACAATATTAGCAGCTTTATGTTGGTCACAGTCTGGAGGTCATAGTTCACCCAGGTTTATATTTTCCCTCCAGAACATCAGTGTTGGTAGTGAAATCGGTAACACAGCCCTGGGTCTGATTCTGTGAGCTCTCAGTCTGGCTGGTATTCCTGCTTGTTCTCGTCTCAGCTGACAGCATCAACTGATCAGGAGAACGTCTCGGCAAGTGTCAACAGCTTGTTTGGTCACAGAGCTGTGGCTTGTGTCTCAAGCCATGCATGCAGAATGATTACAGAGGATATGGGAGGGTGGTGGTGGTGGTGGTGGAGGGAAGACTCTACTAGAGTCGATGGCAGCAGAGCTGGAGGTCACAGTTATGTAACACCACTAATGTCAGACCATCACATAAGATGAGACCCTCCCCAGCATCCGTGTTGCTGGATGCCATTTTCTCCTGACATCAGTTAAAATAATCACATTACAGCCGATCTCAAAGGTGGGAGGCTGGCCGCTCCGAACCAGCGTGTCCAGTTGATTTAGGTGGAAAATGAAGATGGAAAAAGCTGAATGTGGTCTGACTTCAATGGATTTTTTTTTAATAGTGTGCCATTAAATCCTTTCTGTCACCCTCATACCACCTATTTCTGATCGACCTTGACACGAATACACACTGATCTGCGCTGATCTGCATCTGCGCATGCATTCGCTCTGACCGCTTTCACATGTCACCTACGACATAAAAAGCAGGAAATCAGAGTTGAATAAGAGAGAAGAGGCGTGAAATCAAGAAGTCAAAATTTCGTGCCTGCTGTACCAGCCACTACAACACTGCCGACATTTAATCTGCTGACAGAGAGAGAAAAGCTCCAGGTATTAGTGGAAGAAAATGAAAACACTGCCAAGCTTTCTGAAATCTTTAAATGTCACCAATGAGGAGGGGAATTATCTCCACCGAGAGACAGGTTTGAAGATTTTGTCTTATTATTTTGTCTCTTACTATAAAAACACCCCATTCCCTTCTAAGATCCTCTATTGTTACACATCGATCTTAGTTGCTGAATATGACAGAATGGTTTTACTTTCTGTTATTTTTTTTTTTATATATATATATATTTAGCGAGTCCATTAACAGCTTTATTTCGGACATGTTTTTACTCAACTGTTTGATTTCATGTTTTGAAATCATGCTTTAGATCCTTTCTCATCTCTTGTCACTAATGCAGTCTGAAGTGAATAAAGCTGAAATTCAAGGGCAGACAGACAAACAAAGAGAGCAATGTAAGGAGCTACATCTCTTTCTGTTGAGAAAGCAAAAGTTCAGTGTGATCGCAGCACATACTTTGCTGGAAAAAAAAAAATCACATTAGAGCAGCTTTGGAAACTGATATTATTCTATGAGATACAGGGAGCCATGCTGGCTGTTTGTGTACATTGTCTCAACTGTGATTTAGCTTTATTTATACAAGTTTTTAGGGTTAATGGGAGTTGGTGTTGTATCAACATCTGTTCATCATTAAAATGTTATAGCAGTGCCAACATCAGTCAACAGGCTGAGCTTGCTGTCAGCAGACAGTAAAATGGTAATACCAAACAGCCTAAAGCTAGATTATATCACAAAAACTAACCCGACTATCATTGCTAAACAGTGCAGAATAAAAAAATTCAACTTCAGTTAAAAGCAGCACTTCAACATTTTGGGAAACATGCATATTTACTGGCTGAGAGTTGGATGAGAAGATTGATATCACACTTACAGTTGTGAGATAAATATAAAGCAGCTTTTTTTTGCTGGGTTTATCATAAACACTGGACCCAGGAGGAAAGATCTAGCTTGGCTCTTTCCAAAGGTAACAAAATCCATCTATCCATCAGCTCCAATGCTCAGTAATTCAGACGTTATATATATGTATTCATCTGAAGTCAGTGGGTTCAGCCAGGAAATTGTCTTGGACATAACTCCAAACAAAGTGTTGTTATTTTGCACAGATTAAACAGGAAGGTGTGCTGTGTTGATTAGTGAGCTTTATAGGTGTTAGCTGGGAGAATTTGCTACCTTTGGACAGAGCTGCCGCCCCGTTTCCAGTCTTTATGCAAAGCTAAGCTAACCTGCTGTGGGCTGTAGTTTCATATTTAGTGTATGAACATGAAAGCCATTATCAATCTTCCTGTCTAACTCTTAACAAGAAAGCGAATAAGTGTGTTTCCCAAAATGTCAAAATATTCTTTTAATACAGAGGAGACAAAGAAAAAACAGACTTTAAATTTAATAAATTCTTCACACAAGGTCCAACTTACTTGTTGTTGCCAAAGCTTTCAACCACATTAGAGCTAAATATGGAATTTGATAACAGTATTGTGTTTTTTTCTGTCAAGCTGCTGTAAAGATATCTGTGCATTAGTTGATAGCTGTTTGTCCTGCATGATGTACAGTATGTCAGATAAAAGACGCTGGTTCACACTCAGGGGAAGGCCTAGGGTGGAAACATGTCAACAATCATATTTTAATAAGACAACAAGCTCTACAGACACAGTGTGCCACTCTTCTCTACTTTTGAACTGGTTTATGCAACTGCTCATAAAAGTTGCAATGTTTATGTGAGAAAGAATAGTACAACAAAAAGAATAGAACATTAAAAACATCTTACAAGTCAGTGAGAAATGATAAAAACACAGGAAGACACAAAGACAGAGAAATTCCCGTTTTAAAGATGCAGATTGACATGCGGGTTTGTTTGACGGCTGTCATCTCACTGATTTCTCTTTTTTTCCCTTAGTGACAACAATTAGTGTGACATTTAAGTGTTTCTTTGCTGTCAATCCCAAGAAGGCAAATAAATAAAGTCTCTGGGTGCTTGAAAGATCAAATACCACACGCTGACTGACAAGAAAAAAACAAGACAGGAAAGTGTGCAATTTGTAATTTTGACATGCCACTTAGAAAACACACAAACTCTCGCTGCCTTCTTCAGGAGAGATGGTTTTCAGCACATAAAAAGACATTTCCTCTCTATGTGATTAACAGCAGAGAGTGGAGCAGGCGGTTAATGGCATTCTCCGCTCGTGAGATAAAGGTCCTGGCAGACAGGCGTATTTTCAGCTTCCTGTGAAAAATGAGTTGGCTTAATGCAGTGCAACGGGAGTGAGATGTGAGAGGCACTGAATACTGGACGTTCAGAGGTGGACGCTCTGGAAAGATTAGAAACCCATCACCCACTAAACAACCAACCGTCCTCCTCTCCACTTTCATTTATTCCCGCGAATATGCTCCGCTACCTCTGAAAAGGACTCACTCAGAGTTTTTTTAACTTACAGACACTTGGGCTCCTTCTTCTCTCAGAATCAATGGCTTGATTTGACAGCATGCTGATTACTCGGTGTCATATGGATTTTCCACTTTAAGAACACCATTTCCAGCTGGTTTCTTGGTGATAGAAACGTTTTTTTTGAGTCTGATGTGCAGCAGAGAGTGTTTCATATACTGTGACTACTCTAATTACACTGGAAAACATTTAGTCTATATTGACTTGCATATTATTTTTCACTCATCGGTCAGTTCTAAGAATCCTTATTTCTATCTGAAGTGAAACCTTATATATATATATATATATATATATATATATATATATATAAAAACAGGCAGCATACATATATATGTCTTTCTAATTTATATTAATATGTCATCAGCCTTTTTTGGTGGTGATAAAAGTTGAGAAGACGGCACAAATTGTTTAATCTAAGCATCCCTTCACATTGAATTCATCCTCAGTTCATTTTGTAATGCTTGGCTGTTCAAGCATGAAGAACTGCAGCCTGTCAGATGTCATTTGTGTCCTAAAACCCACAAGTCCTTGCATTCTTCTGCTGTTGCTTTTCTGTAGTTTGTTCACATTACATTCACAGTCCCAAAGGAGCGCTCATCAGTGGTTTTTAAAGAGGGCTGAAATTGACATTTTTAGAGGCATTTCAATGGGATTGCAACACTCAGCTAAATGGTACAGAGCTAAAGGACTGACTGCATCAGAGGTTAAATAAACTGACAAAAACGAGCACATGATCACGGCTGTAGCAATCGAGGACAGGACGTTCTCAGTATTGTTTCAGGACATTTTGGGGAAGGAGTAGTGGTTCACATTGAATTGCACAAAAATTAGACATTGTTAGTTGTTTTTTTTTTTTAGCCTGTTTGTCTTTTGTGTCAGCATTATTAAAATTGACTGTTTAGGCCAAAAATATATAAATGGCAGTTTCTCCTCTAGAATTATATGATGAAATAGCAAGACAACAGGACATTTTGCAGACCCCTTTGGAGGCTAGTTAAAAACTTGCATAAGGAACGTTGGGGACTTTGACCCTTAACCTCAATATTTCCAAAATGACATTTAGAAGCTGGTACAGCAGTATTTCTAGTGGTGATCAATTCCCCTAGTACCAGTGCTACCTTTTCCACGACCATAACAGTACCTATATGATTTAAGGTGTATTGTGTTGTTGTAGAAGAAAAAAAATCTTCTTTAGTGTGTTTGAAAAAAGAGAGAGTGGTGAAGTAGAGTCATCAAATGAACCTGCACAATGGTGCAAAGTGAAAATTTGATGCATAACATTGCTGACAAGATGGAGATTGCACTGAATAAAAAAAAAAAAAAAAAGCAAAGACTCAAAACACATAATCAACCAACCTAACGAAAACTAACTGTAAAGAAACTGCTTTTATATAAAGTTTTCTCTAGTCTTAACGACCATGCTAATTGCTTTTTACACCACATTCCCCGATATTCATACAACACATTCCTAATACACATACACTCATACACAGATGATACTTGTCTGCTCAGTACCTTGCCCAGGGACCTCCCACTTCCACCCCGCAAAAAACCCATTTTGTCCTGCAAGTTATTAACAAAGCTAATCAAGTCCTCATCACTGGTTATCTGGTATCTGCAAACACTGATATTTCTATTCCATCAATCATTTAATTACTGCATATTTCTTGTGTCTTAAAGCTGAAGAACGTTCATAAACCTCTGAAGAATGTTCCTCTTCCTCACACAAACATGTTGTGCGTGTGCATGTGTGTGCATGTGTGTGCATGTGGCGGTCATATACTGTAAACCAGAGAGACAGATGATGTGAAGATAAAGATGAGCTGCAGAGAAGCACTTGTGTAGCTGCTGAACTGTGGAGTGTTGCTACAGGTCAGGCCTCTCAGGCTGAGTGGTGAAATGCAATGAAGGTCACCGGGATCTCGGCTGATCGTCTGGGAACTCTCTCCTTGGAAGTGGAGCGGAAGAGTTTATGGTTTGCAGCTATAAAGGTGCGACTGTGACAGTTATATAATAAATATCATTAAAAAAAACTAAACTTACAGTGTCACCTCATCCTAACTTTGGTTATGTAATGAGCCATCGAAGCCTGGGTGAAAAGTTTGCTGTGATGAAAGCAGTGGTGACACAGTTGAATATGAATCCAAAGATTTGTGGCATCAGTGTCCGAACAGGCCTGGTTTACAGGAGCGTGCAACCAAAACCGAGTGAAAGCAGGCTGTCGAAAGACAGACAGACATAAAACACTAAAAGAGAGGAGAAAATATTAAGACAACATGTTTTCTTCCAGGATAAAACAAGGCCATAAATGTCTGTTTCCTGAAGATGTGACTGTTCAGATCATTCCATATCAGATTTGCTGGAAAGTGTGATCAAAATATGTGTTTTTATAAAGCAATTCTGCAGCGTTTAAATTAAAAATATTCTTTAATTGGTTTGAAAAGGGTTGAATTCCCCAGTGCTACAGATTTCAACAAAATGACAGACACACACACACACACACACACACACACACACACACATATACACACACACACACACACATATACACACACACACACACACACAGTGTGCTACAGTGTCTCTGCTGTGCCACTGCTGAAAATCTCTTCTTGTTTTAAATTTGGCTTAATTCTAGTTTTTCCATCACTTACATTGAAGTGTGTGTGCAGACAGACCACAGATGGTCCATAATGCTGAAGCCAGAGGAGAGCTAGACGCTGTTTATGTCCTCTCACTAACATGAAGCACCTTTTTTCTGTAATAGTCTGCTCTCTTTCTCTCTTTAACAGCTTTAACTATGTGTAAAACTTGACTGATTAGAGCATTTTTTGAATGCAGAATAATTTGATGTCTTTTTGTTTTTTAGCTTTAGGATTTTCCTCAAGATGGATAAAAAAGAAAAATCATTTCTGGGCTCTTTGTTTCTTGTTTTGTCTCTGCAACAAGACAGGCAGAAATTATGTAACCATTAATTTATTCATTCATTTAGAAAAATCAACTCAAGTGATATTTATAAGTGCCTTTAGGAGTTTTCTTGTAAACAAACAAAATTTGTGTTCACATTCAGTGTTTCTCACCAAAACACACTGGACATATCCTTGAGGTACAATGAATATTTTGTTTGCGTTTAATAGCCCACCATCAAAACAGATTTTTAAATATATTTTAAACCCTGCGTTGTTTACATTAATGTTTTTCTTCACTGCCTTTCCATTGCTACGTTTCCACCAACTTGATCACTGATGGAAAGGTGGATGCAAGTAGTGCCGTCTTTGTGCATGCGTGTCCTCATGCATGTGCACAATAGAAACTAAAAGTGTTCCTCCATAAAATACAGTGAAATTACATAATGCAAAAATTATTCATCAGTTTTGTGAATTAAGTTGCTGTGCCTTGATTTCTTAGATTTTCTGCAGACCTTGGTTTCCATGAAGGTAGATAAACTGCATCCTGCGAATACAGCTAACTAATACAAAAAAACAGATAAACATGTATTTTACCAAAAATAACAAGGGCAAATCAATTAATTCAGTCAGTACTCAAATGAACTGTTGTTTTAAATTAAACCATATTTTATTATTGTTAAATGAAAAAAAAAAAAAAAAAAACATACATTAAATGTGTAGCCACACACATAGCCGACCACAGCCCCTCCATCAGTTATTGAGAAATGCTGGACAACATTAACAGGCATATTGCAGTTAGTAAGAATGTTCCAGTAGAAAAAAAAAAAAAGGAAATGTGACTGAAATGAATGTGATGTGACTAACGTATTCAGACGTTGTAAAGTAAACCTAAAAAGAATCAAATAAAATGATTACATAAGAATACTAAAACATAAACAAAAGAAATGCGGCATAAAGACCTCAGTTGGCTGAATCAAGTGTGTTTTTTGGGGTTGGAGCAAATACCCCCTGTAAGTGCATGAGGTGCAAACTCTGAGGCCATTTTTTAGTGAGGTGTACTGCTATTATTCTGAATCATCCACAACACAGAGTATTAATTCAAATATCTCAGACTAACAACGGAGGCAAGAATTAACTAGGGCGTATCATTTCCATAACAAAACATAGAGTGATTCTGTTAAAAAAAATAAAATTAAAAAAAAAATAGAATAGTGCACTGAAGTCCAGTGTCCTAAAGCATATACAACAATCTCTAAGGTGCAGCAGTGAATAAGATATGACTTTCTATTATGCACAAAGTGAGCTTGCATGCTCTAAATTAAACAGATCAGAATATAGTTGTGCTATATGAAAACATATGACAAGCAACAAGTATATAAAATAGTTTGATGCACAGGAGGAAAAAAAATAAAAAAGAAATTGATAGTGATTTGTACAAAATAAAGTAAGGTCTGAAAGGAGCAGCAGGGAGGCCTAGTGGTTAGAGACACTGTCACAGGGTGTCCATCCCTGAAACAGCCGCAAGTCTCCCTCTTGAGCAAGAGATTTAAGCCGTACCTGCTTGTTCTCGTTGCTTATTCTGAAATGCCTGTAATGTGATTCTTCTAATGGAAGGAAAACACATGAAGCAGATCAGAAAGTTTGGCTTAAACATAATCTCTTAGCTACGGACACACAGGAGAAGACACTGAGATTATTTTTGAAAACTTTCACTGAAAAAATAGGCTTTCCCTCAGTAACACCTACAAGTGAAGTGTCCAAATATATACACATTTTAAAGTGAGTATGATACTTACAACCAAAGATTCCTTTTGGAAAAAGTGGATTTAAGATCATTCAATACAATATTTCTCAGTGGGGCATTATGTACAGTTAATACACCCCCTATCCCTCTAAAAACATGTCTCACAGTGTATTTTGTCCCTTTTGATATTAGAACATTAAATTCTGTCTTATGACCAAAGAAATAGCTGAATTCAATATTATGATTTGTAATATTAGAATTCAGAGGTGCACAGAGAGCTGTACGTTTTCTTTTTTTTTTTTTTCTCCCTGTCTTCGAACAGAAATAGTCTCAGTGTTTGTTCAATGAATGCCTCTTGAACAACCATTAGCATTATTTCTCTGTGGCATCAGTAACGATGTTAGTCCTAAATGGTTTGTGCTTAGCTAATGGAAGTTAAATACACGGCTGGAGTCTGGAGATCGCAGCACCAGGCTCTTCAGTGCCAGAGAGAAGCAAACATCGGGAGTACTGCGTTTCTGTTCGACTGGAGTTGTGTTCCCTGACGTCCACAGCTAGTCTAGTACCACAGTAGGAGGGCCCTCCCTCTCTACATGGACACAAGTGGGACTTGTCCTTAAAGCATGAAGTTCCTCCTGGTTCAGATGGAGCTCCTGCGTTTATTGAGTCTCCTGTAGGTGTTGATGCTGTGCAGACCCGTGGAAACCGAGCTGATGCCCGAGTGACGCTGCAGACTGCACACACAGCCATTAGAGTGGAGGGGGTTGGAAAAAGCCTCTCCCTGCTCCATGTAGGTGTCCGAGGTGGAGAGGTCACGTGAGATGATCATGGGTATGGAGTATTGAAGTTTCTCTCTGCTCTTGTACCAAAGGCAGGAGCACATGGACTGGAAGTGGAGCACCTCGGCGTAAACGTTACGTAGGCCTCGGCTCGCTGCGCCGCCGCCACTACCTCCCACTGCGTTCCCTCCACCACAGCCGGACGGCGTGGAGGAGGAGGAGGCCGGGTCTACAGAGCAGTTAATGTGCCCGCCCGCCTGACCGTTGTGAGCGAGGAGAGCCCTCTGCTCCGCATCCCTCTTCTCGTCCTCGGCGTTCATGGTCATGAAGCGCAGCACTGCTAAGTTGAGGAAGGCTCCAATCACAGCCAGACCCGTCAGGATGTAGATGAAGCTGAAGGCCACGTACTCCGGATTTTTCTGCAGAGCCTCATCGTTCTGCAGCGCCACATAGTCCCCGAAGCCGATGGTGGTGAGCGTGATGAAGCAGTAGTAGTAGGCGTGAAAGAAGCTCCACCTCTCAAAGTGGGAGAAGGCCAGCGCCCCTACGCACAGCGTGCTCATGCAGGATATGAAACCGATGGTCACCATGTTGACCATGGAGACCTCAGTGTGCCTCATGCCAAGGCACTTCTTCAGGCGGTGGAGCAGGTACCTGACGAAGGTGTTGATCCGCTCACCCACGCTCTGGAACATGACCAAGGTGAGAGGGATGCCCAGGAGGGCGTAGAGCATACAGAACACCTTCCCTCCATCTGTGCTGGGGGCTGCGTGGCCATATCCTGAGGGGAAGAAGGAGAAAGGAGCAGGGTTACTGGGGCAGAACTAATTAAATCTACAGTGCAGAGGACAGGGGTCTGAGAGGAGAAGGCTGCAGGCTGGGAAGATCGTCAAACCTGGAGCAGGCAGATATAAATGATTTGTATTCTTTGAGCAGCACTTCTGATAAATTCAAAGACTCTTCATTTCACGGCGGCAGAATGCAATTGGAGATGAGAATGCACGGCAGTGTGGCAGGACTGGCCGAGTATTGATGTCGTGTATGGGAGAGAGAGCTTGAATAATTCATTGACCCATTCGCTCTGTGGAGTGGCTTCAGCTAATGAGTACATTTGCACCTAATTAGTCCTCTACATTTTTCCAGATCAAATAAACAGGACACCAAAGGGTAGGCTGCAAATGCTGGTCCTTATTTTGTTTGTGTAATAAAATCGTTCTTTATCCTGCAGCCCTTTGAATCTTCGGATGATAACGCCCCGACAGCATAACAGCAAAAGTCAGCAGAGCAGTTTATGTGTGCTCTACTTAGTCTTTTGAACAACCCAAAAAACAAGAATAGAACAAGAATAAAAATTCCCAGTGAAACTAATTAGTTAATTAAGCAACTTCAACGGTGGATGTCGTGTTAAAGTTCAGAGGAGGATTTTCCATTATTTTATTCCTCATAAAAACAGATAATGGCTGACAAACCACTTGCAGTAGCATAAACATATTATCAGTGACGTGCATTTACTGAAATGGCCCCTTTGAGAATACGATCGAGCGCTCACCACCAGCCGGTTTCAGATATGGCGTTATGACTCACTGAGTGATTCTGTATGCACTGTCATCATGGAGCTCATGAATTTCACGATGGGTTTGATCCTCCTTCCGGCATATTTCAGCTTAAGTGTCAACCTTTTGTCTCATAACATCCTCTTCTCACTCCTATTGTCCCAGAGGATACGAGGCCCTCGCGTGCAACATCATTACCGCCTGAAATAAATTCTCCACAAGTGGACCTGTTGCACACAGGAGCTGAGAGATGATGTCCCTGATAACAATGGGATGGGCAAATGGAAAAGGTTGACCAATAGTTAGAATGTAATTACTCTGGGGGTTGATTTGATTCTTTGGGCTCTGGTTTTTATTGTCACACTGATCCATGCGGTTGAGCCATCTGTCTGTCTGGTGCCAAATCTGTTTAAAGCTTTCCCAGTTGTGCCGCCGAAATGACAGCCATTACAATTGATGTATCTATTTGTGGAAGGGAAAACATGACCCGTCCACCATTCACAGAAACATTTAGCATCTTGGTAGCATTTTTTGTCTCATCCCGACAAAGAAATTTATCCCATGACTGACGAGTACTCTGTCCTGATTGGTGGTGGATTTATTTTTTCTGGAGAGACGGATTCTCCAGCCAAATGATGACCTTTAGTGTGACCTTTGGTATCCGGTGCTTCCCAGTCTTTTTATGTGTGATGTGGCCTACCCCTACAGTTCTGCCAGATGAATTCACATACCCTGTAAAGTGATAGTTCGGGTTATTTGATGTGGGGTCGTGTGAGGTACTTATCTATAGCCAGCGTGAAGTAGATTTGGGATTGGTGCCCTGTCAACCAGGAGAGGCAGCCAGGAATACCGGCATGGAAACGTAGCAATGTACTGCTGTGGATGGGTCCACGTGGAAGCATGATTTCAAAAAATGCAGACAGTCTACACTATATTTCAAATATTTTCAGCACTTGCTGTCAAACTGCCCTTCTCAAATAAAAGAAGAGGAAAATGTGTGATCTGCAGCATGATATAGTGCATGCTGTAGGTGAGCTTGTGCGCAGGAATACAGTAGTTCAACAACTGAGAAAGTGTAGAGCAAAAGGAAGAGGATGTTTGATAGATAGATAGATAGATAGATAGATAGATAGATTTTTGATTTTAGTTTTTGTCTTTTCAAATTAGTTGAGCTAAGCTGCAACTGAAGAAGTTTGTCCTGAGCCACAACTGCCCTTTGTTGAAAATCACTGCTGTGGAAAATTTGTCCAGTTCTTACAACACAAACCAGTTAAGTGTCTTTTGACCTTTGTTATGTCTGACTACCAGCTTCTTTTTCTCCAGTGGATTCTGCTTATCAAAAATGCATGGGACTATATGGTCAGACTGTCCAGCCACATCTCAGCTCAGGCCTGTGAATATTAATGTGGTTCTGGTTCTCTGCTACATTTTTAATCATTTATTACACTCCTCTCAAGCACTGCAGCGGAAAATACTATGATCTTCAATTGCATTTACTTTACTTCTGACCATATTATTTCCGTTAAATCCAACAGATACTATTATGGTATTAAAACAAATGGTCAGTATCTTGATTTGTCATCTGTCTCTCATATTATTATTAAGCTCAAAGAAGTACTATATGTTTGGCCCAACAGTAAAATCTCATTCATCCATAGCCCATGAAACAATAATCTTATATATATGAAAGTTACGACCTTGTTGTTTGATATACCATTACTACAAATTTGTGATTTCATCTAAAAGGTACAGAATGATTATCAATCCCATTTTATTTTACATTATTTTTACAGTTTTGGTGATAAATAAGTATAAGTTAGTATGGTTGATGTGAGTAGACATTTTGGTCAAGGTCGACCTTATTGTTTTGGGAAAGCCTAAGGCCTATACCTTTCAAACAAATCAATTGCACTGGATCACAAACTATGACTGTAAAAATCATCATTTTCATCATCACTGTAAATATGAATTTATCTGACATGGAACAATAGAGAAGAGACAGAGAATCAGGACACTGGCTGAGTGATATCTTTTAACCTGCATTTATTCTAACATTAAGGCTGTTTTACTCCCTGTGAGCTGAGCTTTTACATTTTAAGAGGTAAAAGCACTTATTAGCCATTCATTGTGGGGTGAGCGGGACAGTGTGTTAGGGTTAGGGTTAGGTGAGCAGAGAGGCCGAGCTGCAGACCTGTCAGGAGCTGTCAGCAGCAGGGAGCAGCTTATTGAGACGTGGGGACGACCGGAGTGACAGTGGCGCTCGTCAACAGCAGACGCAGGGGCTGGAGGCGACAAGGCCAGCAGTCCTGCCGCTGTGTGAGAGAGTCTAAAGGCCCACATGACAAGCTCATCCTCCCCCCTCTCCCCACCCCCCAAACTTCTCCCGCTCCCCCAACAGTGACAAAGTTATCATGAGACAGGACGTCTCCACGGCTTGTCCTGGCATGCAGGAAAAAGCCACGAGGGCTGCTCACTCTGTTTACATGGATTACAGTCATTGCCACTGGCAGAGGAAAAGTGCTGCCTCATCGCTATGAAAGGTGAAAGAAACAATGGACCACAGAGGTTTGATTGGCGTCTGAAGAACCCCACTCTCTTCTCAGGCTGAAAGCATTAATATTGAACATGTTTGGCTTCAAAATAGTAGTGTCATTATGTAGGAATGGCTGCGACTATTTGCACATATTTCATGGAGAGACAGGGAAAAACAGAGAGGAGACATCTGGGAAATTACAGGCTATCCGTTTTTTCTTGAGGAAACAGTAATTCCCTCTAAAATTAGCTCAGATTGTCAATTTGTGTAAGGACTGTTGCAACATATAAAAGCAGTATCAAAGACTTTGCCGCAACCCCAGGCCGATTGTCTCATAACCTAATTTCTGTAATTATCATGTGAAAGAAAATATGAAAATTGCATACAACTGAAAGGCGATAAGAGCCTTTAAAAGACTTATTAGGCAAAACTAACAAGCAGAGGAGGCTTATAAATGTCAGCTGAACACAGGTGCACCGTACTCTAAACTCTCATTCCCTCCTCACTTCTGCCTCTCATTACTGAATCATAATTTACAGCCAATCATTTACGCTAATGCCTCTAGCAACAGGCTGGTCCTAATTTAAATGCTTCAAAACAAATCATTTTACAGAGAACAAATATTCCCTTATGATATCTTTACCGTTCCCGAACACTGCCAACATTTTGTAATTCAGAGATTTAATTTCAAGTCTTCAATCCTGGTCTTTTTTCCTACCATCTAATTCATTTCACAATTTTTAATCCTCCCATAGCAGATGGGCGCACAGCTTTATTCAGTGCTGTGCCATATTAACCCTCATTCAGATTCTCTAAATTAAACGTCTGATATCCTCCAACACTGTAGCAATGCAAATCACATCGCTGGTGCTGGCTGTCATTTCACCTTTCAGTCCTGTGATTGCAGGTTTGTCTGCGAAGATGACAGCTCAGTGAACACAGCTCCTTCCCCACAGTGTCTGCCTCTAAAACACACTCGGCCACATCACCCACTGCATCTAAATTCTTGATTATACAGATTAATTAGGCTGGGATAAAAAAAAAAAACAGGCTTTGAAAATACATCAAAGAATGGCATAATGTGGCTGTTAGGGCTCCAGTTCTCTTTGATTACCAAGCATAATTTGTTCTCGCCAGCAAGATGAGGAGCGCAACCTATTCATCAAGCACATCACCTCAACTAATGGAGAAGGATTGTCAGAGAGGTGGTGCATCTATCAGGGGCCAGTTTATGAGGATCTTTGTATGTATGTAACTCAAATGTCCACAAAGTAAAAGACCACAAAGAGAAAATATATGTTTCCCGAAAAAATGAAATAAAACACATCATTGATGTGATTGATGTGCAGACCAGTGGGATTACAAATCACGTTATGAAACCTGGCATGTTACATAAACAAATATTATATGTCTAACAAGATGGAAAGTCTCCACAGCGTCTCTGGAGAGGAAACTTCAGGACATGCAGACTCAGTAACAGAAATGCTGGTGGCAGAGCTGCTCTCTCTGGGGTTCAGTGGTGACTGATAATGTCCTCAGACATCTCTACACCCTGGAGACCAGCCAGTGCCACGCTGAATAATGCACTCCCCAGTTTGTGTGTGTGCATGGGTGTGTGTGTGGTGCAGGGTTTCACTTAAGACTGGGGGCAAAGGTGAAAACAGTAGCCAGCTGGATTCTGTTGTGTTTGCATAATTACGCAGGTATAATTAAAGGATAAATCATCTCATGTTGCTTTCAGGAAAACAGTTGCAAAGTGTTTTTTAGTGCTGTGCATAAAAGGGATAAGGATTTGACGTGTCTTTAAAGGGGTCTAAGTTGTTACTGCTGTAAAACAAACATTTTCTTGTATGTGACGCTTTATATTTATACAGTACATTTATTTATTTATTTTCAAACGATGCCTCGTGTGTAAATTAGTCTTTTATTATTCTGTGTTTACGTCATTAGAATCTACTGTTCAAATCTAAATTACCTTTTCTTTTTTTTTAAATCACATACAGATTGGGGAAATGCATGTAAATATATGCACAGTTTATCTTGATTATTTCCATTTGATGTCATGGAGCTGCACTTAGTGAACATCATAAAGCTTTGAAACCTGCCCAAGTACATACATTGTGCTATATAAACAAACTCACCTTGCCTTGCTAACTGTATTATACAAACTGACAATAAAATATATATGTAGAGTGAAAGTGAATCTTAACACTATTTGACCCCTGAGATGATAAGAAATCAACTCATTAGACAGCAGCATTAACCAAAAAGAAAATCAAAGTGGGCACAGAATATTAAACCTACAGCAAAGTGGACACAAACGATTGTGAAGACTAACAAACATATGCTATTTCATATACATTTATGTCAATCTAGCAAATAACAAGTTAGATAAAATAGTTTCGTCTGCTTCTGGTTGCTGCCAAGCACACAACTCAGAGTTTCCTTCATCTGGATTACAGCTGTTATATACTATGAGGAATCCTTCACATCATGAATTACTGATGTTAAAAGCACACATTCTGGAGGAGTTATGCAAAAATATTTGTTATATATTAGTCACCAGAAATAGAGCTATGTTTCCATGTAAATGATAGTATTATTATAATTACAGGAAAAACATACATTTAAAAGAAAAGTACAACCATTTGAAAGTCTTCACATCAGCAGCTAGTGAAGAACTCCCTTTGAAGAAGAGTAACTTCTATAGTTGTAATAATTTACAGTTCCCTTGAGAGGACGTGAGACTCAGTGTGGATGTCTGTAGTGGTGAGTAAACAAATTCCTTTTGCAAAGCCCAGTGTGCTCAGAGGTGTTACACACAATCACAACATTCAGCCGTATATGGCTGGCCTAGTTCTTCAACATACAGGTGGCCAGAGCAGCTTTTCCTGTGTGACGTTGCTCTTCTCAGCATTTACGCTATCCCTAAAATGTTGCGCAGACTGGGGAATGTTCTGTACAAATGTACAAATAAACACTGATCATGTCATGAGCAGTAGCGCACTCTGCTTCCCAGCATGCCTTCTACACAGCTCACTTTCATCTCCAGCTGTGTCCGGCCAAAGATATAATTACACGACCTGGCAAACTGTAACTCTTGTCCACTTGCAAGCATCAAGCGTTTCCATGGATGACACCCAAGGAGTAAAAGTTAATAATGATTCTGGATTTCCCACGACTTGTGTCTTACCTCTATCTAAAATGTGGACCCACAGACCCCCATCAATTCTCTATCACAGACACCTCAAACTCTAGACGACCCCAGGATTGTTTATTCAGGCACTCAAACACAGCTCTGGCTCTTCCACCTCCCTCCATTACTCCGTCCGGCTTTTGACCCACAAGCCCTCGCTGACAGCTGCTGTGTAATGTCCATGTAATGAGTGTGAAAGCAAAGAATTCTAGTAATACCTTTTATTGGAAAAAATATCAACATTTATAGTAAATGAGCGCAATCATGAATCTAGAAAAGAAGCACAGCTGCTTCATTTGTTTTTGTGAGTCATGGATTGACTGGACTGATAGAGAGGCAGATGGTGAGTAGCATCTATGTTAGTTAGCAGTAAATGTTAGTACCATTGATTAATCAAGTTAATTTGTCCTGAAATAATAAATACATCTCAAATGAGCCATTTCATTTAATATTTTCAGGAAATTCAGATTCTCCCACTAATGGTCAGTGCACCAAATCAACAAGTCCTCCAACATAAATGATGAAATAGTTAGTTAATGGCTTCCAAAACCATTACAGATTATTCATATAACTTCTTTCCACTTCCATGCTTAGGGTTTAATTAGGCTTAGGCAACTACTTGGTTAAGGTTAGATAAAGGTCATGGTTAAAATAAATCAACGTTCAGTGGAAACAGGATGCAAGCGGTGGTCTCCTGTATCAAATTCACATGCCCTGTTCACCCCAACCTTAAAAAAAGTGATGCTCTGGTTTAGACTTCAGCAGGTAGGGATAAATGTTACACTTTTTATTGTTTATTATTGCAGGGCTCACTTTTGCACATATCACCAAGATCATGGTACCTCCTCTACTTTTGCCTCTGACAGACATCAGTCATTGTTCATATGACCACAAGCTGTCCATGTTGTGAAAATGCAAACAAAGGTTTAACAAATGACTCCTGCTCTTGTTTTTCTGGTGAACACAGACAAATGTAGATGAACTTTAGACTTAAGACTTTAATTGAGTTCTTTTTGGACTTTTACATTTTTTGTGAACCAAATCAAAGCCAGAAAGCAAAAAAGATGATGGCTTCAGTCATTCCAGCAAATGCCCCAAAACATTTCTCACCATCAGTCAACATTGGCGTCATTTAACCATGACCATGTTTATTCCCTAACTTTAGGCAAAGGGCTATTTTAACTCAAACTGGAATCTTTTCCAAACTCTAACCAAGTCATTTTTGAGCCTAAATGTACCAGACATGATGATGATATGTTACATGATATAACTCTCTGCCATTGCTGTGTGAATGTGTGTGTGAGTGGGTGAAAGACGTAAAATTGTAAAGCACTTTGGATAAAAGCAGTATGTCCTTTCACCATATACCAAATTAAGATGTTTTCATTTTACAAGTGGTTAAATGTGATTGGAGTTCAGTCATTTTGACACTACATACCATATATTGGCCTTTGCAAGGATGTGCTCTGTTATATTCAATACTTGCAATTATGTCAGGTAGGTCAGCTTCTACATTATACTGTTGTAGCTGTCAGCAGATTGTAAAATAGTGAGAATAATCTCTCTAATCAAAATTTCATTATATGCAGCGACAGTGAACAAGGAGCCTCTCCAGCCGGTACAAGAGAGGGAGAGAAAGAGGGGGATACGGGATGTATTCATCACAAGCAATCTGATGTTACGCCAGAGGAGACAGCACATTGGCAAAGCGTCTGTCTGGGTTCACTTTAACTCGGTTACCCCTGTGTGGGCTCCAAATCGGGCCTGGGAGCATGTGCTCTCATCCAGCACACAGCTGAGACCCAAACACTAAAGCATCACAAGCCTGAAGACCAAAGCAACCAGGGGTTAGATCAGAGAGCTGTGACTCGGCTGCCACGTGCCCTGAGCTTGCTTGACGTGTAGTAAAACCCTCTCATCAACGTGTGACACACCAACAACGTTCACAAATACAACACATTCATCCTTGATCCAAAAGCACCAATCTGCGCCTGTGTGTGTCCGATCATCCGAGTCTAATGTTTTGCTTTCACTGAAAAAAAAAAAAAAAAAAAAATCCCTATCAGGATCTATTTCCAAACGTACTCCTTAGGTTCCTTTTTAGGGGATATGAGAGGAAACCTTGGCAGGCTGCAGTTTTCCATGAGGTCAGTAAGCAAGGCATTCCATGTGGAGAGTGAGATCTCTGGGAGGGTTAGCTAATTAAATAAATCACGTGATTTATGTACCTGATACACAGTTGATACGGATTTGTTTTAAAACTCACAACACAGCTGCACTAAGGCACAAGTGGGGTTCACACAGATACTGTACACAACGAGCATGGGTAGAGGGAGGAGGAGGAGGTGGAAAGGGTACAAGAGGACATGAGAGATGAAATATGAAGGGAAAGAAAGCAAGAAAATGAAAGGTTAGAAAATAAAACTTAAGGGAAATACAGATTTTGAACACATAACTCACTCTTTGCTCTGTACTAAATTCATAAAACGGTCCATTTAAAGAGCCAACACACATTTAAAGCTTTAAAACTTAATTTAGATAGCAGGAAGTCTTTAATTTGTAGTCATTGCTAATGTAGGAACTCCGAGCAGGGATTTCTTTCCAGGCTTTTAAGAGGTCAACTCAAATAACAGACGTATCTGTTTCAAGTGCTCCATTTGGGTTATCTGCTTTAAAAGTGTGCCTGTGTTGGCACGAAGAGAGTAAGAGTGGAGAGAAAGAGAGAACATGTTGTGTAATATGATACTGGATTTTGAAATAGTTTCTTTTGGGAATAGATGCTAAGTCCCTGTGGTAAACTGCTGGCAGGAGTGCAAAATATACCTGCTTATCGCTGTCAAGAATGATAACACATGAAGTCAAAACAAACAGATATACAGAACAATGACATGACCGCTTAACTTCCCATAATCTGGTAACACGTTGCGTTCAAAATGAGCCTGAACAAGTCAAAACAATGGATATGCAGTTGATAGTTAGCTACAAGATAATGAAATCATTCAAATAGCTTTTTTTGAATCATGGATACACTATCTGGAATAATTAGCTAAAAGTAATGGAAATAGCTAAAATTAATAGATAAATGTTAGTTAGCTAAAAGTAATGGAAAAGTGGTTGATTTAGATAGATTACCTAAAAGTCACATGAACAGCTTGGACAGTTATGTTAATGGCTAAAAAGCTAGCTAAAAGTATTTAATAAACAATTTAAATAATAGCTAACATAAAGTAACAATTGAAATAGCTAAAAGTAGTGGATAAACAGTTGAAATGGTCAGCTAATTGTAATGGGTAAACTGTTAAAATAGCTAATGAATAAATAGTTAGCTAAAAGTGATGGAAATATAAACTATAGCTAAAATTAATAGATAAATGTTATTTAGCTAAAAGTGATGGGGATAGTTGCTTTAGATATACTACCTAAAAGTAACAGATGAACAGCTAGCTAAAAGTAATGTTAATGGATATTCTAGCTAAAAGTAAACAGGAAATCCAAAGCTTGAAGAGCGGGAAACGGTTGAAACATTGTTGTTCTACTGCTCCAAGTGGTGGCATGAACGCAAACTTGACCAACTGATGATGTAACATTATTCACCGTTATATAATTGATAGTGTTGAAAATCATTTCAAAAGAGCAAATTTGGAGCACGATGGGTGGCGTATGAAGGAGCTCATCTGACAGGCCTGTTGTGGGGCACATCAGACCAAAAACATGGTGGGAGGCCCAGACCTAGACCTCAGACTACAGTGTGCATAATCAGTCACAGATGCCACTGCTGACGATGGCGGTGAGGATGACGAGGATCATTTTCTGTGGAATATATAAAGAGCAGAGACACACTTGAGACACATCTAGGCTAGGAACTGGGCCAAGTGTGAATCAGGAGACGATTGCTAAAATTCACACACTATTAGCTGCCTTTGATCCATTTGTGCTCCAAACTGTTTTGTTTTTGTCACATGTAACGGTGAAGAGGCAGCTGATACTGTACAACACAAACAACATTTTATGCTCGTTAAGCCTGACACAGCGGGCCGGGGGTCTCTCTGGTCGAGCGTAAGAGAATTTGCATGTGCAAAATAGTCCAGCTCTGTGTCATTAAAAAACCAAACATATGTGACAAGCCTGCTATAATTTGACATGGTTATTTCACGCCTGCCTTGTGATTTCTGGTAATTTGGACTGCAGCCGGGTAATGTTTTATTCAGCTGAATGCTCTTTTTAAAAATAGCTGCTGCTTGTCTTGCTATCTTCCCTCACTCTAACATTTTTTTTTTTTTTTTTATCAAGTCTGACTCTTTCCACCATCCTCTCTCTGTATTTCTCTGTCCCCCTCAGTCTCTAATTCAAAGAGATGCATTTGCTCTTGCTCTGCAGCCTGTGCGGCACAGTCACCTGCCTCTGTCACCTGATTCCACTGATATATTCGTACACATTCTGGCCCCTGTTCAGCTCATTCAGCTGCTCTCAGGGAGCAGATGCTGTCCTAAACTGACATGTGCTGGCGAAGGGGAGGCACTGAAGTCTGGCACGTAACACACACACACAGATCAGTTTACGCAGCAAAAAGGAAAACAATATGGAAAAACCCAGGATTAAATGAGAGGACAGCGGAACACAGGGGCACAATGATAAACATCCGTGCCTGGTTACACAAAGAACTTACATTGAAAAATGCAGCCACAGTTTTCATTCTGTGTACATTGCATGATATATTCTTGTTATCTTTATGCTGTATCCTTAGCGTTTAAGACTAGAGACTGACCATTAAGTCACCCAACTTATCCACTGGAGAGAATTGAAAAGTTTCTTTTCCACTGAGCAATATCCCATTCAGTGCATATCTTGGTTCTACGTTTCCAAAACAAAAGTCCAAATTTTTTCACCATCCTCTGTTTGTGTGTGTTCTTATTACAATACAAGAAATCATGGAGTTTAATTAGTCAAAGCCACAACCAATTTCAGACCAGCGATTTAGACTAAACACCTTCCACATGCACATGGACTACCTTCATCTTTTGTTGGGGGCGTCCTGTGATGGTGATTTAATGGTTTCCACCATGAGTCTAAATGTATTCAGCTCAACTCCGCCACCGCACTAATGACAGTGGTGCTGGAGCAGGTTTAACAAAGCTGGGATATGTCTGATATAACTGCATTTCAATCCACCTGTTTTATGCATTTTAAATTTGTGCATAAAAAAAAACCTGAGAGGAGAAGCCAAAGCATAAAAAAGGAAAAAGAAAAATTGAAAATTATCACCAAAAAGTTTTCATGCTTGGCTGAGGTGGAGATGCAGTGGAAACAGACTCTCCGAGTCAATCAGGACATCCACTGAAGAGATGAGAGACTGTGGCATGAAACAAAAATAAATTCCGTATTTACATCACATTTTCCACATCATTTTTGTTTGTTTGAGGTTTGTCTGGCGCTCTTTTAATTACGTGATTTTGTTGCACCCTCGTCTTCTGCAATGCTGTTTAATTGCATCTGACTGGATTATTAACACCACCATCTAGCTCTTCATCTCGATGAAATAACTCCTGATGTTTAATATTAATGGCAGTGAATGGAAACACTCATTAATTCACATGATCTTTTGTTGATTTTCTTAAAGTTTGGTTATAATGTAGTTGGAGGCTTATATTTTTGATTCTATTTTGTGGTGGCTTCCTGGCTAAGTTAGGTCTAACATTACTATGTTTTGAATAGTAATATAATTAAGGTGCATCTATAGTGGAATATAGTGCGTAGACCTTTTTTTTGTTTTGTTTTTCTTTAGTTTTTCTCACAAAGAGTTTGTGTTACAACTCATTACTAGCTAATCTTCTAAGTTTAAGAAAATGTAACTATGAGATATTTAAAAGAAAAATGAAAGAAAATGACCTCTGACCCTCCGCTCCACTCATCCAAGCACTGGATCACCTCAAACAATTTTAACTTTTGTTTTAACTTGAGAGCTAAATGAATTGTGTCAAATATTCTTACATAAGTTATTACTTACAGAAACTCAGGCCAATATTAAACTGCTAAGGATACTGCCTGATCTCATGATCCACCAGCTTTACAGAAAAATCTCACAGTCAGAACTGACAAGATAGATCCAAACACAAACCCATATGAGGAAATGTGTGGGTGCTTTACAACTCACAGACCACACATCAACATCTCACACAGCCAAGAGTGTGTGTGGTCCTTTGACAATGGCTTTCTGCTGGAGACACGAGTGCCCATCAACGTTCTGGCTAATCTGTCTGACTGGGCTCGTCGCCACCTTGTAAAGCTATCATATGTCATGTTATGTTATGCATGAGACTAATGCTGGCACCTGGCTTAATGACCAGAGGCAATTAAATCAAGTAATGGATCTTATTAAGGTGTTATATGAACCCCTGTCTGCACAGCCTGGTGCTCCTCTTCCTCCTCTGTACTGGAAAATAAGTTGTTTGCTGTTTATTTTCTTTTTTTAAAATTATTTTTCTGGTACAAAATTGACAGAGCGAAAGCTGCTTGTCTTAAAGTTGTTTCATAAGAAAGCCTCAACTGTTATTCACAGCATGCACTAAATGCCTTGATCTAAATGACTGGAAAAGCTGCGTAGCTTAACATCACGACTCATGGAGACAGAATGGTCGTCAATAGCAACAAATAGCTTTTTTCAAGTGCAACATATTTATTTGATTTTCTTTGCTGCGTTTCTTTAACCTCTTTCAGCTAAGTGTTTTAATGATAACAGTTAAATACAGTTGCTTACGGAGATTTCTGTGTGCACGTAAGGACAAACCTTCGATCTCCATAACATGGAGGTCTGTGAAAGTGACCCTGACGCTGACTGCTACTCCTCGTTTGTGACAGACATGCACAGTACATGTGGACAGATTCCTTATTAAATCATAGAGTGTTGTAACTTTGTCCAAACTGTTACTAAATGACCATCCAGTTTTATCTGTGTGTCAGGTCTCCTTGTCACCTTGGTGAGGTAACCACTGCCTCAGGCTGTCCAGATGGCGGGAGCAGACAGACTGGGACCAGAGCATCAGTTCCACCTCCACTCAATCTGCAGGCTCACCTTACCAGACCTGGGTCACACAGTATCTGCAAATCCATCCGTAGCATTTGTTTTAACCTACTTGGAGGTTTTATTGCATCAGCACATTTTAGTTTGCATTACCTTACATAACAAGTAGGCCGCTTTACACAAAAAGTACCATTCATTACAGTGGTGTAAGGAAGATGTGTGAAATTAGTTTCTTTTGTTTAAAAATATGTCTTCACTTTGTTATTCAGTGATATTTCTTACGTGGCAAACTCAGACCTACACAGGCTAAAACCACTATAATAAGGACATGCAAATGCCACTTCACTCAAGTTTATGTTCCAGCCTGAGATTCATTAGGAGCTGAAATAGCCAGAGTGTGCCACTGACTCACTAGATGATGACACAGGAAGACTGCATCTTCTGTTAATTAAACAAAAGTGTGTGTTGAAACTCATCAGTCTGCAGGGGTAAAGCTTAGACACGGTGTTGTTACATTTCACATAAATTAGCATTGTTTCATTTTTATCTCTCTCACCATGTTTCCTGTCTGTATCTGTGACTATCTACAAGTCTAAAAGCCCCCTGAATCTTATCTTTTCATCAATGGGTGATGCAGAGCGCAGTAACCACAGACCATAAATGTCACTATCCATTAATTTTTTATGTTGCAATGATAGCTAGGTTTATTGGCAAGCTAATGTATTTTGTTCCAGCACCAAAGAAGGAGTTTAAAAGCTCTCTGCTTTGTATTTGGACAACTTCAAAACTAGGAGGTACTTTCTCATTAGTGTAGTGTAGTAAAAACAAATACATAAGATCACTCTGAGGTTTTAGTGATTTTATTTGACTGAAATTGGATAGAAGAAAAATATCCCGTAGCTCTATAACAGCTTTTCACAGCAAGAAGCCCTATTCTTAGTTTGTATCCATTAAGCAATCTGCTGTTTACGGGACAAGACAAAGTGAACCAGTGCTAGGCAAAGATGAGTCGTCTTTCTCTGCGTAAGAGGATATTCCTCATTATAATGATAGGAATGAAAATCATCAGTACCCATACTTACAAATAACAATGGACTGTCATTGTTATAATGTATCTCTTTTTATGCAATGCTTGTGTTCACTCCAACCCTGTCAGCAGACAAGAACATATTGCACAATTCTGCAAAACCCCAGATTAAATTCAACAACAATGTTTTATTTGTTATTTCTACAACATCTGTCTATGGCAACAATGGCATGGTTGGAGTTAGGGAAGACTGTGGATATGGCAAATAAACTATGGTTAAGGTATGGGGTTAGGCAACTAATGCACTTGGTTAAGGTTAGGAAAAGGTCATGGTTACGGTTAATAAAAAGGCAAACATTAACTGCAGGTCTTCAATGGAAGGTAAATTTCAGTCTCCTGCATAAAGGCTTTCCGAAGCCACACAGCCATCTGACAAGCATTTCTGACGAAGCACATGGCACCTTCAGGCTCCACTCATTCAGGTGAGTCCACACTGCGGGGGTGCCAATGCAGATGGCTTCAGTGAAAAAAAAGGCAGGGCGACAATAAAGTTGAACCTGGCTTAATTTTTTACTGTGACAACAACTAACAATCAAGCAGCTGCCTGTTTGTAACAATGGCTGGTTCTTTCTGAAAGGTTTTCTCCATCGTCAAACATGTAAAAAAAAAAAAACAAACAGGAGAAAGCAGAGGATGACCATCTCACTACTTGACCATTACAGTAGTCAATGCAGTGTCATTTTGGTGCTATCAACACAGTTGCTATGCTTGAAATTCATCTTTGTCCAGGCAGATTGCTTCTGTAGCCATTTGGGTCAATCGCCATCAACGATAAACACCCTGGACCTGTTTTCCACCACCACACATCATCATGTAGACCAGAAGCAGACTCGTCACCTCTGACAGGAGCGATATTAGGATTATTCCAGAGAAAATAGGTTAGCAGCCTGTTGTTTCAGCCCAAGGTTGTCACAGGGCACTTTTTTTTTATTGTGTATGGATATTAAATGTGTACTCATAAGCTCGCGCTCAGATCACAGCCCCTGGGGGTAAACACGACTCACCTATCACTGTTATTATTATTATCATTACGCCCCAGTGTGTGACAGTCCACTTCATCCAGGTTGGCTTGTTGAGAGATTAAGCAGATGCTGGAAACAAATTGGAAAACAAATTCCCCTGGGAGGCCGTATATAAGCCAGGCGAGCTACAGCCGCTTGGCGCTGTCGGACCAAATCATTCCACTGCTCGGAGCCAGTTGGAGCAGCGTAAAGCTAATGCACCACCCCGGCTACCAGAGCACTCAACACTATCCCACTCTGTGGACTCGGAGAAGGTTGGAGCCGTCAGGAGCCAGTGAGTTGTGAGAAAATCACTTGAGGTTGTTATGATAAGGACGGCAATGAAAGCTCTGTTTTTTCTGCAAGCCATAAACATACAGTATTAACTTCTCACCTCTCACCTCAGTGTTTAGATGCTTTCCACACAGCTGATGAGCCTACCATGCTGGATGTGGAAAGATTTTTTTATTTGTTTTTTTTTTTTTTTTTTTTGGCACATGCTTGTACTGAGGCAGAAAAGCTAAGGCTACAGAAGCGTCACCATCTCTAGGCACTGGGGAGACAGCTCAGCGCTTTGGGCACACAATCAACACTCAGCCGGCTGGTATAACACCCCCCTCCCGTCTGAGAGAACTGTGTGTGAGAGCTGCGTTTCATGACATTGTGCGTTCCTCAGGGAGAGTTTCTCTGGTGTGGTCATGTGACTAGCTGTGTATTGGCTTTTTATAGCAACAGTGGCTATTTGTAATTTTGGTTTTCGGGCCATGCAATGCACTCTACATAGAGCTTCAACCGGTGCTCTGATAAAAAATTGTGCTTTATAGCAGCTGACTTTGTGTTTTGCAGGAAGATTTTATTTAGTAGTTTGGAATAAATATATTTTGGGTGATGGTTTTTCAAATATCAATTCTGCAACGCTTTAACTGAGCTTTTTATGTGTCGTTCTGTAGGATTATACATAAAACTTTATGCTATGGTGGCTCTGTACAGTAACTCTTATTTTTAACGAAGGGGGTAAAGAGAGTTCAAACAGCAAAATATATGAGGACACACAGATTAACACCACACACATACCAGTGTACGCATAATGAGCTTCTTAGTGCAAATTTCCCATCAGCATTCAGGCATTTCTCCAAGAAATAATTTGCAGCTCAGTGTGGGCTATTATACTGTGTCTCTTAAGCATCGTTGAGGAAAATGTCTGGATGCTTTTGTGCGAGTGCCTTCTCCCACATTTCTGCATAATTTGGTAAACACAATGCAGGCAGTTCATATGAAATGGCTCACATAGGTTTTTGAGATTAATGGAGAATTAATCTCAAAAACCTATACGAGCCATAGGTTATGAATGACAGCAGAGAGCAATTTCATTATAATGTCTGGCAGACTAAATCTCTAGGTGGACATATTGTTGAATGCCATAAGTGTCAACAGTGGTCACCTGTTACCAGATGTGAGTGACATACAATAACCCAAACCTGCAGTGGACTATGATGATATTTTGTTGCATGCAAACACATGCAGCTTTGAGGAAAATATACTGGCATGTAACATACTTGTTTGTCCTGTGGTGATATGGGAATTAGCCCCTTAAACCTCTGTTAAACTATGTGGTCAAACATAAGTGCAAGAAAACAGAAGAAAGCATTTCGGCCTAAAACAAACCAAAAGTTTATGGCAAAGAGAAAACCATGTTTACAGTAATGTCAAATATCTCCACTACAGCTTTTTGACAGAATTACAATAAATGTGAAATGTCTTCACTACACTTTTTAGCAGCCTTTAATCAGCATCATTCAACATGAGCCCTGGAAAATTTGGAAAAATGACTTTAGTCTAGACTTTAGTTTAGAGTGTCGGTGAGTTTTATGGACATGGACAAAACCAAGTTGAGATGACAGAAGTGCCCACACTGAGGTGATTCAAATTCTCACAGCAGCTGTAGTTTTTTCCTCCTCTCACAAAAAGTGAAGTATGAAAAGTAAAACCCAGGAACATATTTCACTTTTTTACACAATAGCTTTTTTTGAGTTACAGAAGCTCGAGAAAGAGAAGATAGCTCAATAAATAGCCCAACTGGACTGAAAGAAAACTGCACAATCTGGCAACACTGTCGGTAAGGAAGCTTTCTGTACTTTCCCTGCAAAGCTTTTCTTTCTATGGCCTACTCCACTGCAAAACCCAAAGAGCCACAACAGCCACAGTCTTTTATACCAGCATTGTTCCTGGAATCACATCCCAACTATCTGCACCGTGAACAAGTTTCCAATACCTTTCCTTTTCAGGTCACGGGAGGAGAAACACAGTGATGCAGCCTTGTTCAAGAGACATCCAGTGGATTGAGCTCAGTGCTCACACAAATACAGACCAATTTCCAGCATGCAGTATATCTCAATCTTAAAGCAGAGGTCTGCTAATATAATGTATATTAATTACTGTCAACATGTCCCATGGGAATCAAAATCAACAATTAATGTATTCAATTAAGAAGTATTATCTAACATAGCCAAAGCCTGATATTTCTTATTCCTCAGTGCTATAGAGATCCAAATATGTTTTTACTTGTTGTCCAAAAACCAATAAAAAACACATCATTGCTGCGGGCGACATGTTCCTTCATTATGATGAACAAGGAAATGTAATTTATTTTAAAATCAATCCCACATACATCATTCTGCTGCTATAAATACCCACTGGAGCACCAAATGTGTATAAATCCACTGCTGAAAATAGTCCCTACCAAATGCATAAAAACTACAATGAACAGCTGTTTTAATAAATAACAGAGCCTTTTTTTATACTTTCAGTAGGAACCAATGGGCTTGCAGCTGAGTACCACAGACAGGACAGAGAAGTCTTGGTCTTTTCATAGAATTTATTGACAGTAAGAAAATTATAGAGTAACACCAGATTTATCCTTTTAAAGTGCACTTCAACAAATTCTGCCTCCAATGAACTGAAGCAGTAATCCGCACTTCCTTTATACATTAACAGTGTTGATGGAGTTATAACACATATTTAATGTCTGGGGCTCTGGGACACATCTCAGTTAATCTCAAATTTCCACTGGAAGGATTACGATATTAATCGAGCAGCGAGTGTCCAGCCCTCACTAAAAGCTCTGGGTTGTGAAAGAGGAACATAATTCAATACACAAGGACATGAGATTATAAGCATTCTTTCATTCAGAGAAAAAAAAAGAACAAGAGGAAAGAGAACACATTTCAAATCAAAATAAACCCCGCAGGAGCTAGTTCGACACAATGTACTGTAGCTGAGACTTTACACATCACGTCGAGTCTATTTATACTCTGGAACAGAATCAGTAGGAAACTTCAAATGAAAAGATTGAGATCTCACTACTGTGTACTATTTTATTTGGTTAAACTCCAGTCAGCCTTTGCTGTATTATGAAGTCTAATAAATACAAAGTCATGTTTTGTTTAGTGACTCAGGCAAGCGCTCAACTTTCCATTGAGGCAGCGGAGCATAAAGCAGACGTACAATGAGTAAACATTCGCTGGTCATGTGAACGGAGCAGCAGCAGCAATGAGAGTCACTTCTATCAACTTTCTCAGACGTTATTCCTCCAGATCCAGAACAGCAACAAACTCTCTCAGCCAATAATAGCTGTGGATGTTTCAATGTTTCTCCCCGTGCCCTCAGTTTGTACCGACTGCTCTGCGTCAGAGATCTGATTCTGTTATTGTGCATAAGGTGTTTTTAATTGAAGAGACTAAATGTTGCAAATGCTGGAAATGAGATTCAAAATCCATTAGACACCTTGAAACGCAAGGATTTGTTTGCTTTGTGTCTAATTATTTAGACAGCTGTTGAGTTGTGGTTTCACATGGCTCTGTAATATTTACTCTATTCAATAACGTTAAAACATTAACTATGATTACAAAACAAAGAACCTATTAAAATTCACATTAGTGGAGTGCTGCTGTGTTCATTAAAGTTTTATGCTCATTCAGGTCGACTTAGTAAACTTAGGAGCTTTAGTTTACTTTTAACAGACAAATCAACAAAGTTTCCTTCATTACAACAGAGGATTTCCTTTATAATTACGCTCTCTGATAATAATGATATAATAACACCACTCTTTTGACTGAGGCCTCATTGTTTGTCTCCATTTGTAAGTTAGTAAGTAAACTTTATTTCTAGAGCACCCTTCAAAAGCAGATTTACAAGTTGCTTCTCAGGTGCACATAAAATACAATGCCACAAGAGTTTCAGGGAATGCTCAGTCATAGAAAAAAAAAAAAAACAACATATAACAACATCAAACCTCTGGAGTAAGTGGATGAACAAATGCCAGCCTAAAGCAGTGGTGTTTTGAAAGCTTTTTGTCCAAACCATGGCTGATCGGGGCAAAAGGTAAAGAAATACTCCCAGTTTGTAAGCTTAATTAATACATGAGCAGACAGGCATCAATATCGTTGTGCCTGCAAATGTCACTTGTTGCATAAGGTAACCTTTCAGCAGGTACAGCACAGGCAGTTAGCACTGACCTCAGTATGACAGGCCTTTTCTCCTGCCTTTAGCTGCACACTTACAGCTGCCTGAAGTTTCTGACCTTCTTGTAACCTTAGTGACACAGAGCTGCGCAAATCAAACAAAGAGATCTCAGCCATCCTTTCAGCTCTTAAGGCTTCAGTGACCGCCTCGTGGCGGGACTGACTCAAAGATGCTGAGTCCAGCGCTCTTTCTTAATCAGCGTATCATTAACGGGAATATTTATGTCATACACAGTTTACGCTGCAGGACCTGTTTAAAGTCTGTTGTGTAATTTATTTTTAAAAAAGGGGGGAAAAAAATCCATCTTTCTTCTGTCGGCTAACAGCTCTATGTCACATTACATCTCAGTGTGTCTCCATGATGAGCGGGGAGGGCAGTGCCTCACTGCAGAGCACCACACTGGGTTATGCAAGGTAATTTACTCTGTTTTGGAGCCTTTTATACAAGCGCCATGAAGAGTTACAGTCACCCTACCCCGCCAAATCACTTGAAACACAGCAACGGCTCCTCAGCAGGCCCAGGATAACATCCCCCCTAACTAAATTAAACTGTAACCTGAAACTGCTCTGGTTGATTATATACCATTCATCCTCAATCGATTCATTGTAGCTAGGCTCTGTGCAGCACTTCTCCATTTTTTGAGCAATTTGGCAAACTGGATATTTAGAGGTTCCACTGTAAGAGCAACGCTGATATTAAAAACACAAGTTCCACCAAAAAAAAAAAAAATAAATAATAAAATAAATAAATAAAAAGCCTTTCTTAGCTACAGTGCTTCAAATGACCCGAAAAGCTCCAGTGGAGAGGCAGGCTTGCTTTAGGGAGTATCACAATAATCTTCTATCCTTTTTGTGAAAGCCCCTCTTGCAGTTTAATGTCCTTAGTTCTAATGCAAGAAAAAATTGACTTGTATGCTCCTAATTTGCAACAGAAAATATGATTTGGAAGACACATGACACTGCTCATCCACTCCTACTACTGACCTTTTCTACCAACATGATGAGGAACTGTCGCACATGTGCTGAACACATCAGGAGGAAATATAATTGTTTTCTCCATCAAATATCCACTCCTGCAATACAATACATTATAAAATGATGCAAAACATTTTTGCGGTCGTTCAGGCACTGGTGGTACACTACTTGGTTCAGCTTTGGGGGAAGGTTGTGGTTTCAGTTAAATGTTAATAAAACAAACACATCCTGTCTCATAGTTCAATTCACTTTTCACTTTTTCAATATTTTACCAAGACCATCTTTCCCTAACTTCAGCCTGGTGTTACTACTGTCTGATCCTAATGGAGGATATGCTGTGGTATCTACTGTAAATGGACTTCATAATGATAACATAATTAGGGAGTAGTTATGATTCCTAATTAGGGTTAGGGTTAGGGTAGACTTTGGAATAAAAGCTATTTTGCCTTTAGCTATAAGCAAAAAACACTTTCACTTGTTCAGAAAAACCCAGTGAATGCATCCGTCAACTTGCTATTGCTGTGAATATATCACAGTGTTCTTTCCACAGCTACACATCCTTATCATAGTTATGAATTTATTTGTATCATCACATTTTTTCATCATTTTAATGCCAACACTCCTCTGAGAAGCGCTGACGTATCCATCTCCCTCTGTCTTGACGAGAGTTATGTTCTTTCTGCACTCAACCACTTACTGCGCTAACCTCTTAAGCTGACTGAATAATAATGATGATACTAATGTATTTAATTACCATTAATAATTCACCATGTGCCCTCTAATTATGCCGATGCTGGAAATGGATTCACGTCTGGTGCCAAATCAAAGTCTGTGTCAGCGATGAAAATAGAAAAATGATCAGATATTTTATTCATTGTCAGCCCACATATAGAAACATTAGATTCACTAACCCAGAGAGGATTTGCTGGGCGCGTCTGCTCTTTTTCAGGGAGAGCCTGCTTCACATTAAAGCACTAATATGCTTCCACACTTGGTAGCTGCCCAGTACATCAACAACTGATGTACTGGTGGTGACAGAGCAACTAAACCAGAGCTGGAAGGGCTTAGGCTCTGTGATCCAGGCCACTTTTAATGTGATGGGAGTGTGTTGCAAACCAACCAGCAGATTTTCATCACCAGTCCAAGGCTTTAACCCTGACTGATGCTATCTTTTGGGATTAAAGCAACTCATACAGATGCATTTGTATTCATTTCTTCTCTCTACAATAGATTACAGCTTCATAGACTGCAGAGCTCCTCTATCGAAGCACTGAGCTCACGTCTGCTGAATCAACAAGAGGCAAACAGCCAAATGATCTTTGAACAAAAACTATTTAACAAGAGGTGATTCACAATAATAAACATCCAAGCAAAGCATGTGATTTTGAAGGAATGTTTTTTCTAATAACAACCATATGGTGACTTTAATGGGTCCTATCAAAAATAAAGGTTTTGTTTATGAGTCTAAGATGAAGGTTAATGACTTCAGAGATTAGATATCTCTGCAAGATTAATTTACTTAAAGACTGGGCTCACCCAGATTACACATTAAACATATTTTCTCTTTTTTTTCTCATTTACCTCTATTCTGCAGATAATTTTGGTTTTATATGTCTAAGTTTTTAGATGTCCGTCTCTGAGATTTCTGCCTCTAGCCCAATACAATGGACAAAACTGATAATAAAATATACTAAAATGTGAACATTGAGTTACTGGGCTGCAGCATTTTATACAGGGGCTCTTTCATTGCTAGGAAACTAGGTCTGTGGTTTATCTAGAGTAACTAAGACATTATTTCTGGAAAGAAATGTTACTCTTGAAGTGTTTAAATGCAATTTTTCAATGAAAATTCCCGCAAAACTTGGTCAAATAAAAATCATATCTTTCCGCATGGCTCATTATCAACAGAAGTAAGTGACAAAAGACGGTTGTGTGTGTGTGTGTGTGTGTGTGTGTGTGTGTGTGTGTGTGTGTGTGTGTGTGTGTGTGTGTGTGAAAATTTGTGTGAGCTAATCTTTTAATTTACCTTGTGTAAACATATTGTGATATCATATGGGGTGTTACACAAAGACCACTGTTCTCTATGTCAACATGAGCCATCTGCCCCTTGAAAAGCAACACAACTGCTTCACATGTCCTAGAATCACATGTTCCCGCCCTTATCACACATCATACGGCACATCAGATAACACGCAGAGGATATGAGACACGTCTTGTATGTAAGACGGGGTTTTCATGTCCTGTGTTTATCCTCGACACGGTCCAGATGACCTTGAACTGCAGTATGGACAGTGAGTGCCGTGGTCACATACATACCCTGAC
Organism: Trachinotus anak; assembly: GCF_046630095.1. Classification (NCBI taxonomy): domain Eukaryota; kingdom Metazoa; phylum Chordata; class Actinopteri; order Carangiformes; family Carangidae; genus Trachinotus; species Trachinotus anak. The sequence goes on along the minus strand of NW_027273882.1, from coordinate 888,928 downwards.
GTGACAATGGCACTGGAGGTGGGGGGGTGACTGTGCTTGCACCCACTGGGAGAACTCCCTGAGCCCCAGGCTTTTATCGAACCCGGGCAGCAGAGCTCCCCCTAGCATCCTGCCATCTTGAGACCGCTTTTCTTGCTCAAAGCTCATTTTTCTCTCCCCCTGTGGTGTGTCTAACATCATTTCAATCTTTCCCCACGCAGTTGGTGAGTAAATGGATACCCAGCCCTCCCCCTCCCCCTTCTTCTCTGGAAAGCGATGACTGGTTACTGATTGCGGCTTCTCCTCGCTTCTTTCCTAATGTTAAATTATTAGTAGAGCATGCTGGGACCAGATCTTGTCATGTGTTTGCTGTTTTCCTCTGGCGGTTGTGTGCTTTAGAGAAGTGAAATGATGTGTATATTTATTCATAGCTTTCCAGGATATTATTTGTTTTTGATAGAGTAGACAGCCTATGTGTTATATACAATATGAAATTCAAATAAGCCGTGTTAAGATTGACTCGTTTCCTCTTTTATTCGTGTTACGGACACATAGAAGGAACAATGTTTTCACATCAACTCCAGCACTCTGGTCCTTGGGGGTGTCCTGTGTTGGATCAGAATGTCCTGAGGCCTCATTTCTAAAATGGCTTTAATTATAATTTCAAAGAATGTGAGAGGAAATAACAGGTTCATGGCTATTTTTATATTTTAGATGGTGATAGAAATAGTTTTAGCCTCTGTTTCATATGATAAAACTTAAAGAAATCACAGCTTTAGCTCAGATCTGGCTCCATGTAAAAACTATATGAAATAAATTAGATGTTTTGTCCCTTCACTCCACTGTTTTACCCCATTGTGTCATTCTCTCAGTATGTGGATGATATGGTATGTCATGGCGGCGTCATATTGAGTATACAGTACAGTATCTACAGCGTTAATGTGGTGTGCCAGTGGAACAGCGAGGGTCTGGTGTTGTCATTAATACTTAATGGCAGGCTGAAACGCCAGTCACTGTGTTTGTGGCAGCTTCGGGGCTCACAATTACAGAATGCAGTTACAGACACCCAGGGTTGGGCTAGTGTGCGATTAGTCGCCTGCATCTGATAGGGTTACAAGTCACAGGTCACTATACTGACAACGGCCCCGGTCACTAAACACAGGAGGAAGGCTCAGATAGGTGATGGTGATAAAGACTTCTTCTAAAAGCTTGAAAAAACAGGCAGTAAAGGAAGACCAAGTGACTTCTCTGGGAAAAAATGAAACAATTTTCCACTTACAAAATGAAAAATTTACATTTATAAACAATAAAATGTACCATTTACCACTATAGCCTCGCTTGGTCTGGTATGACCAACAGGTTATGGTGGCTAACATTAGCAAACTTTAGATATATGCTGTGCCACTGATGTTATTGAGTACATTCACTGACTCTGTGATTCTTTTTAAGCTTTTGCTCCTGTCACACTGTTTTAGCAGATACACAGATACACATGACATCTTTAAAGCAGCTGATTAAAGAAATCAATGTTCCATTAACCTCTAATTACTATTTGTGGCCACAGTGGAAGTGGCTTTTTAGGCAAAAAAATTAGGTTGTGTTGCTTTAAAGATAAAAAACAAAAGGTTGCATATATATACCTGGTCGATCTTTTTTTAACCACAAACAACATCCTTAAAGTGACCGATTTTTAAAACAAAGGCAGACACCGCAGTCTTTTCCTTATTGAATATCTGAAATGTCAGACAAAGTTAAACTTGGACTTGCAGTTGTGTTATGCAAAGAGCTGAGTGAAGCTGAGTTGCAAAAGCAAACAGGCTTCTCTTGAAGGCTGGGTAATAAAATGAGTAAAGAGCTGGAGGCCATGTGGTGCTGTAGGCCCCCTTGGAGCTGGAATAATGAGCAGGAGCACAAGAGAAGAGGCAAAATGACTGTCTCATCACTTAACTTTCCCGGAGCATCTTATCTAATGACAACCTTCAGTTATGAGCAGCAGAATTTCCTAGTTGGAGAGATGCTTGTCCTTAAGAGTCCTTCACTTGCTGCAGGTTTGACTTTGAGGCGACCTCTTTTCAAAGCACTTTGAATAAAACACTTTAGTATAAAAGGCTCTGATGAGAAACCTGTTTATAGAGCAAATTTTCCCTGTGCTCAGTTTAGAAAAAAAAACTGTCTGCTCTCTGCTCAGTCTGTGGGAAGCAACAGGCACAGTGTTTATGCTGCAGTGATGGGGTTATCAACCTGCCACCATCACCTCACGCATGGGACTGCATGTCTCATGGTGCTCAGTATTGATCTTATGTAAAGGTTATATCATTTATAATAGTATGTTGTAACCTTTTGGTATCATAATAGTGACATAATAGTGGTTGCGATGGGCTATGAAGTTAAATTAAGTAACTAAGTAGATCAGAGCACTTCCTCCTGCACTGCCTATTCTTTATAGTTTCTGAGGATTTATGGTTACATCTAAATAATCTTTTATATTTCCTCCACCTGTGTTGTCACTGCAGTTCTCATATAATGTTCCTATAAACAGACGGTGCATTTAGTTTTTCATAAATGAATAGATGTGACTGTTCTCGCCTGTGGTATCTCCTGTTGCCTCCAGGATTTATATTTCTGGCAGTGATGTAGGAAAAATAGCTGGGGTCTTTCTACAATGCTTTCTTAGCAAACTAGTGCTCTACAGTTCATTCCCTTAAGGTTTACACGGACGAGTGGAACAGAAACTGACATATGATCTCTCATATCAACTTTTTTTTTTTTTTTTTTTTGCCGGAGTTCCCACACATGACCTCAGCGCCGCTCTCTTACCTATGGTCGTGATCACAGTGATGGCGAAGTAAAAGGAGCCGGCGAACTTCCACTGCACCCCGGCTTTATGCGGCTTCATCTCCAGCACCACCTTCTCCAGCTCGCCAAAGTCCTCCGTGGACAGGTTGAACTTACTGAGCAGGCCATCTTTCCTCTTCTTCAGCTCATCCTGCTGGGACGTCTCCTTCTCCGACTCCAGCGCGTCGAAGATCGCGGCGCCGACGATCAGGTAGGTGAAGGTGCAGATGATGAGGGCGAGGGTCCGCACGTTTTGCCTCTTCATGGTGGCGCGGTGCGCGTCAGGGGGACGGGCGGAGGGTCGGCGCGGGTCTGGAGGACGGGGAGCTCGGCTGGCTCATGGCTGTGCTGCTCTGACGGAGCAGAGGAGCTCTCTGATTACTTTATGAGCGGAGGAGCTGTTCATTCAGCACCACCCCTCCCTCCCTCACCTCCCTCCCACTACAGGAATCCTCCACCTCCGTCCGTCCCACCCAATCTCTCCCTCTCTCCCTCTCTCTCTCTCTCTCTGAGATTTTCATGTGTCTGCAGAGGAACTGTATTTGTGTGTGTCCCAGTTTAACCCTCACTGCAAAAAAAAAAAAAAAAAAAAAAAAAAAAACTCTACATTTTGCTTAAAGGTGGAAGCAAGTCATTTTACCATCTGCCAGGCGTCCCCGGTGGTCTCTGGAACGCCTTTTTCACTATGATGTAAAAAATCCATAAAAACTTTCAGATTGTCTTTGTTTGTTTGTTTTTTTATCACAGTAACGCATCATAACGAATCTCTGCCTCCCTCTGCTCCGGCTGTTAAATCTCGACCATATATCCACAGGTGCGGGGGGACGCGACGGCCGCGCAGGAACAGGCAGAGCGGCTGAGCAGCGGAGCGGCCCCCGGTGGACAGGTGAGCTTCAGAGCGCACCGCGCACCACAGAGGCTGGTGCGAGCCGACGTGCGCTGGAGCTGCGGGACGGAGGCATGGACCGAGCTCCGGGGAGGGAGGGAGGAGAGGAGCGCGTCTATTTCTGTTCACTTAGTCGCTTTTAAATTCCTTCCAGTCTCAGAGGAAGGCTTGGTTGGACGTCGGCGTGAGCATCAGTTGCACAGTCTCATCATCAGCGTGTCGTTTTTATGTCATTGGTAAAGACACCGATTAGCAAGAAATCGAATTGTGACGTTTTTATTATTTATTACGTTACATTATTACGTTTCTTAAATATTGTAGTCCACAAATGATTGATGAACTTACAAAAACGTCATCAAGAGTAATTATTATCATGCTGAAAATTTGGATCAATTAACTTTTTTCCTTTCTTTTTTTCTTTTCTTTTATTTGACACATGCATGTTTGTCTAATGCATTTTTCAACCAATTGCATTTCGAGCTCCATCCATACTTTTGAAAACTGAAGACAAGTTGGTTTTAATCCAGGTTAAATCCTGATAACTTCCTTGAGTTTTGTGACTTAAAATTCCAATTTAAGGCAACTATTTTGATAATTAATCATGTCTATGTCTTCCTATCAAAAGCAGCAATTTGAAGTGTCAGCTTGACTTCAGGGATTTAGGGACTTTTTCCTATCACTGACTTTGAACTAACTGTAACTCCCAGAAACCTAACCAAACAAAGTATTACATCGTTGAGGTGGCTACTTTTCAGTGGATGTAATATAAAAATATTTATTTTGGGCGGAAATCATATAAATTCCTCCGAGGCTATGTGGACTATAGCAGCCTTGTTCTGACAACCACTGAGCTACTTCAGCAGAGCAGCTGGGGGTAAAAAGCCCCGTTCTTCATTCACATTATCTGCTGTGAGTGGGCTTTTTTTGTTTTTTGTTTTTTTTTTGTTTATCTGAAAGGAAACTTCTCCATCTATGAGGGATACTCTCCACATGACTCACCACAAAATTTCTAAAAAATCCAGCTGTTAACTTTGGATCCAAGGAAAACTCCAATGTCCACTCTTTGACCTTAGCATTCCCCCAGTACAGCGAGGCAATACGAGAAGCAATTTTTCAAACTTGAGAGAAAATAAACCTGATACGAAAGTTTCCAATCTTGTTAAAATATTGTTTGTTTACACTGACTCTGGCAGGTCAGCAGCAAGAACAGTGTGAGGAGAGAATCTGAAGTGTGTTTAAGCTGAACACGTGATGATGAGGATTTGACGCAGAGAGACAAAATGTCAAGTGAAAGTCTATCCCGGTCCAAATTTGATGACCTTCAGTGTCACTGGTTTCCAGTCAGTGGTTCCCTGATGTGTTGTACGTCAGCAGGAGATGGAGACACTGTCTGGGGAGGACACTGTGACGAGGTCAAGGCAATCCCGCTAAGGTTTCATTGCTTTTAAGTTCTTCATTATTGCTATTTTTCTCAAATGCATGCTTTCTTTTGCACACACACACATACATTTTCCATGGTTTTGTTGTTCTGCGGAAACATTACCCATGAAAAGTTCCTTTTCATGGGTAATGTTTCCGCAATAAAATGCTTTTATTTTCTCATTTTGAGTGATAAAACTGTATATTTCCATCTGAGTACGAGCTTAGATGTTAATTCCCCAATGTGCCGTTACAGACGAATCACACAGAGCATCCTCACAAGCTAAAACGTATCTATAGCCGTACGTCTACCAAACAGTGACAGACTATGACATTCGTACTGCACCTCACTGGCTCTATCACTGACTGATAGATCCTGGCCAATCTTAAGTTCCACACCGTGAGCCCAGCCAAAAATAGCTCTGGCTTCAATAACCAGGTCAGTCAAGTCAACCGTGACTGAGCCTGCATAAATCCTACCCTCACAAACTGAAGTGCTGCAGGCCTCGGCCCGATCAATACATCAATTAATCCATAACACTTTGATCAAAAACGTGGCTTTTCAAAAAATGCTCTTTGGAAGGTAAAGAAGAAAGACATGATGAATAAAGCATCCATCCTTCTTCTCACATCTACAAAGATTTTTCCATTCATGCAATATTTTTTTTTTTTTAAATCACATGGTATGAGAGGAATTATTACAGAAATGATAAACATTTGTTAGCTCAATACAGAAAGTGATGCTCCTATCACTGAACCATGGAGATATAGAGGTCAATAATAAAATCAAACAAAGCATAAATACAAGTAATAATTATAAATGCATTGTTAAAGGAAAAGGGTTTAAGTTATATTCCATATTTTAGTTTTTTGTCAACAAATGAAAAGACCAAAACCGACCATGCTTTAGTCAGTCTCTCAGAACTTTCCAGCCTCCCCTGCCAGTCTGTGGCTCTCTGCCCCAAGCACTATATGGTTCCTCCTGAAGTCATAAATCTTTAAGAAAAAAAAAAAAGAGGTCATGAATATGAATATATCCTTATATACTTATGCATTTATTAAGGACTATTTTCAGCTGCGGGTGAATACACATTTTGTGCTCTTGAGAGTATTTCAGCAGGACAGTGTACAGGGGATCAACTCAAAATCAAGTACAGTGCAAATGTTCATTGTTATAAAGCACAGTGTTGCCCAGTGTAAAGACAACAGTGGAGCTCTGTGGCACAGAAGTGTAAGACATATTCGTCTTTGACAGCACAGGCAATACATGTTAGTGGGATCAATTTATTGTTGGTTTGGGATGTTGGTGTTTTACATTTCACGATAGGATTGACATGTTAGGAAGATGTTGGATTTTGATTACTGAACAACACAACTTAAAAACAAAATATTAATATTCTACGTCATATTGACATTGGTATTAGACATAGTTCTGACATTCAGGTTTGGTCACCTGACGTCACAACCTACAGTCAACCAAATGCCAATGAAATAGGTGGCCAGCTGTGTGCCTGCAGGGGAGGTATTAATACAAGGAGAATCAAGCTTTCCTGCTAGACCGAGGTGATCAAAAAGAAATAAGAGACCACTTTACAATCTGCCAGACCAGCAAAAAAATGTTTTTAATATGGTGTTCTGTTGTGTGTGTGTGTGTGTGTGTGTGTGTGTGTGTGTGTGTGTGTGTGTGTGTGTGTGTGTGTGTGTGTGTGTGTGTGTGTGTGTGTGTTATTTATTTTTCCCAGGTTGGCCCTGGGTCCCTATCTGAAATAAGACAATCAGTCTCAGCTGTAGAGTCCTGCAGACCTGCGGGGTTTCAGCTTTAGGCCGGTCAGCTCTCTGCATCTCCTCCACTGCGTAATCACCAATACATCCTCATGAGCCCGAGCACTTCCTGCAGCCACTGACCCATCAGACAAAATCTTCCAGTGGCAGGTTCTGACCCAAGGCTGTCTGAGCAGGGGATCGAGCCTGGACCCTCATTACTTCAATTTTGGAGAAGCTGCAAAGTCCACACTGAAGTCAGAGCTTTGATGTACTTCAAAACCCCCCTCCCCCCCAAAAAAAGCACACTGCTGACTGACTGAAGATCCCAATGGCAAGTATCCACTGAGAAAAACATAATGATTAAGAAAGTTAGGTATTGATGTTATTGTTGTTTTATTTATGCTCTTATGCTTTAAACAGGGTCTGAAAACGAAACATTAATTTTTAATGACTCGACTGTGGAGGGAATCTCCAGAGTGCACGCTGTAAATGTGCTGCAAAGTGGCATTTACTAATTGCAAAGATAAAAACCCTTTGCAATATTTATTTAATCTCCTCTAAAGTTATTGAGACTTTAATGTAAGACTACATTAGGAAAACCCAGCATCCGTGATAAGTGTCACGCTGTATTTGCTGTGCATCTCTAAACTGTGATTTAGCTGTGATTCACCCCCCCCCCCCCCCCCCCCCCCCCCACACACACACACACACACACACACACACACACACACACACATGAACAGGCCTGTGATATGCAAAGACACTCACATCATCTGAATGCGCTCCGCACAAAGTTTAGAGGGAGCGAACAGTAGACACGGGCAGGTCACCGGGCGCCATGTGTGACTCCGACTGAGCTGCAGGAACAAGTGTGTCCTCACAGTAAAGTTAGTAAGTCTCATCTTCACTTTACACGACACTGTGCTCCTGGGTTTCTGAGACCTGATGAGATCCTTTAAATGCATGTGTCAAAAAGAGACTCACAGAATCCACATGCTGTATATTACAGTCTGCACTATGAAGCGTGACTGTAAGGTGTCTTTATGCTGATGGTCAAACTATAGAAAACATGGTCTTCACACCAACATGGCTGGATTGACCTGCTTGGTGGCCCCAGGCAGAAATTAGCTCTGGGCCTCCTCTGAGCTTCTTCCTCTCTTTACACCACGTATCCCGTCATTTTTGATTAAACCAGTGATTTTATTATTACTATTTCTTGTGCATTTTATGCCTTCATTATATAGCTGAGAGTAAACAGGAAACAAAGGGAGAGTGAGATGAGGAATGACATGCAACAGAGGGTATCTGCTGTACTATGGCATGGTCACTGGAGATCACAGTTAGCATTTTAACCCATAGGCCACCAAGGTGGCCTGCAAGGTAAACACATTTCGCACGAATAGTAATTTGCAGTTATGACATGATTTTCTGTCCAACGGACCAATCAATCAACAGTTGCCTCTTCATGGTGGCGCGGTTTTGCATTTGCATTTGGGTTTTGGACTGTAGGTCATAAAAAAAGGAATCTGAAGACAGAGAGATGTAAAGCTATATTGAATATATTGACTATATTGATTTTTAGTACTTAAAACCACAATAAATCTCCTTACAGATATCAAGACTTCAAGTAAAACATTGGGCATTTCTAGAATATGGGACTTTTAATGATATAGGGTGTTGTATATAGAGACTTTAAAGCCCTGTAAAGGTGAATTTGTGATTTTGGGCTTTGTGAATACAGATGACTTGATTTGCTGTAAAATAAAATTGAATTGTTTGTCTAACACTCATGAATAAAGAGAGAATAATTTGTCTTTGCATGCAGTCAGTGAAAACACAGAGGTGAATAATATGTACGAACTAAGTCGACGCAGAATGTTGCAACATCTTTAAAACCAGTCACTGACAAATGATCAGTTTTCTGTTTTCTGTCCGTCACAAATTCCCAGCTCACTTTTTTTAGTGCTTTATTGGCAAACTGATAAACTCTGAGGTAAAAGAAAATCCATACCTCCTGGAGAAATAATGCACATTGATTTTGAGGCCATCCAGGCAAAAATAACTTCAACTCTCTTAACAACATATGTGCACTTCCACACACACACACACACATACGCACAGCTTGATGTTAACAGTTGCACAAGTTGGCAGGGCTCAGAGTGTATAAGCCTGACTAAACATTACTGGAGAGCACATTACATAATGCAATGATATGAGCACATCATTAAGGCGATGCCAGGGAGACAGGAGCAACCCCCCCCCCCCCCCCACACACACACACACTCACCCACACACACCCACGACACACCCACCTCCCACCCCCAACTCTGCACCCCGGCCTCCTCCTCCCTGCCAGCAAAGCATCCTAGGAGGGGTGCCCTTCAGCTGCCTACATCTCATTACATGAGGTTCAACGTGGCCTGCAGCTTCCTGCTGACATTCAATTAAAGTCTTTCATTTTCCCATCATTTGCTCCGCCTCCATGACTGTGCTGCTGCTCCCACTGCCATTTGATAATTATTCCAAACATCCCTCCAATTAGAGGTGAATCTATTCATTAGCCTTTGCCCCTCAATGAATAAGATACACCTGTGCTGCTCAACAGGGTGACAGTCCCTGGGAAAGTAGGAGAGCAGCAGACACGCATCATGTGTCCTCACCTTTGACCTAAAGACCTTTGCATATTTTGTTATGGTTGAGGTGAACCTCCAGACCATGCAATTCTGAGTTAAACCTAAAATCGTTATGCATGAAACTGACCAGTTTCAGAATTGATTGAGTTGGATGATTTATTGACTTGTCAAAATGTGGATGCCAGACAACAAACTACCACTATACCCCCAGTTTCATACAACATTTTAAGTCAATATAAAGAAAAAATGTTCACTACTTTTATCCACTGATTTCAACATACAATTTAGTAACAACTGTGCAGAGTTGTAAAATCTGTGCAGCGTTAAAGGATGTATTACATTTCTGAGCCATTAGCAGACATGTGATTTCAACAGTTTTTTCCAGCCAGTCCATCAACATCATACTCAAAAACCGATGCACTGTAGTATGCACGCTGTCTTTTTCTTGATCAAAGTCTGAAGTGTGGTCAGGCTACAATTGACATAGCACAGTATGACATTAGCATACAATAAAATAAATAAATATTTTCAACATATATAAACAAAAGCACATGTAGCCTACCTGACCTGTGATTTACATAATGGATTGTATCATTAGTACACATGGTAAAAACACCTCTCACAGTCTCCCAGAGCCCAAAATTGCTTGTTTTGTCCAACCAACAATCTAAAACCGAAAGATGTTCATTTTATTATCACATAACTGAAAAAAGAAGCAGCGAATCCCCACATCTACAAAAGCTGTAAGTAGAGAATATTTGCTCAGAAATTGCCAATTAATTCTCTGTCAGCACCCACAGTTCCCCTGCTGCTCTTAGGAGACACTTGTTTTATACAGATATATATGAATACGTCCGCTGGCCTGCCATCCCACAGTCTGTCCTTCCTAACAAGTCATAACTGCTGCCTGCATCACCAGCCTCCACTCTAATGAACTCTGTCACATGTCTTTTGTGTCATTATATAACACTTGTCTCTCTATATGATTATTTCAGCGGCGATTACCCACTCTGTCACCAGCTTTTTCTTCCCATAGATCGACAATAAACACTGACGGCGCGACCCTCATTAAACCCAAGTGATAAAGGTCACGTATCGGCTCTGAGTTATTGATTGAACTCAAAATGGATCGATGACACACAAAATACCAGGGATACATTTATAAATCATCAGCAAATGAGGACACCAGGAACTCTTCAGGAATGATCAGGGGGGAAAAAATGTGAGTGATATGAAAATGCTAAAATTAACTTTGCTTATCATGCAATTAGATGTAAATGATGACAATTGATATTACAGCAGGTGCGATTGTTATTGGCCTATTTCACCTTTGATGTCATTGAAAGGGAAAGTTATTTACATATAGTGGGGTCCAGAAGTCTGAGTCTCAGTCTGGATTTCAGTTTCAAACCAGTCCGTTTCAAAACACCCTCTAGTTTCTACATTAAGCGTTCAAGGCTGATATCGTGAAATGTAATCAAAATGATCAGAGCACAAAGGAATAAGCAGCAGCCATCTCAGGGAGTATTCGAGGTTACAGTGTTTGATCAGCTGAGCCCCTACTGTAATATTGATGGACTCTAATGATTGAGAGAATAAACTTGGGGTTGTTGCCGTAGCTCGGCTTCCTGCAGAGTGACACTCCTGACACATGGTAACGAGACACTTAACAGCTCTTTAGATTTCCAGCTGGGCTTCCCCTGGACTGGACACAGGACTGTCTGCGTGTCAGGTCATTATCCTTCACTTGAAAACCAAAAATGTCCTTCTCTGTGTTTCCTCTTCCACTTTGTTTTTGTCAAGAGGTTATAACCACAATCTACAGTTTACAGTGTACTTTAAACACCAGAGTAAGATGACACACAACCACCATCCTGCACTTTAAAGTTTACCTTTTATCCAGCTGCTGCTGACTCAAATTAGAGTAGTCTCCTTTTCTTCACTGTTTGCAAATATTTCCCACAAAGAAGTGGCTTGAAGTGTTTGCCTGATAGAAAAGATTTAGATCAGTAATTCTGCTCTTGTCTGGTTCTCTTATCTGACAAGAACAGAAAATGTCTGCAGATATAAACCTTTGAATACAGAGTTGATCAGGATAACTGCTTGAATTATGCATCAGTTTATTCATTGGTTTACTTATCAGGACCAGAAAACACAATCAACACAGCTGTAAAGGTACCAATTACCCAACAAGCTAGTTTACATCTGTAGCATCTGATAGTAAAGTAAATTTATGACTAATTTAGTGACCCCTCAATTGAAAAAAGGTGGAGAAGGCTGATTTAAATGACTGATTTCAAAGTGTTGTGTTCTTTGTACATGGACCACAGTGCAGAGCGACACATTTTCAACAAGAGGTCTCTGTTTGAAACCAGAACCTGGTCATGACAGTGTTCACAACACAGTATACGCCCAGTTTCTCCAGGTAAAAATCTTAAATCTAAGTTATTATAATTTATCTTTTGCTTTTTAATCATTTCTGTAAATCCCTCAGAGAAAAACTAAGGATCTAACAGTTGAACAGTATATGTTCCGCTTGTCACTGTTTCCAACACTGTGCTGAGTGAGCTGTTTAGTTATCTCTGTCACTGGCAGTTATCATTTCCCCATTTCACTTTGTCGATCTTTGCATAACGATACTGACCTTTCCTTCTCTTATAATCCTGTAGAAAAAAGAATCTGTCACAACCACTGTCTCAGCCAGTCGCACAAAAAAATGATTGTCGTAATTTTCCAACGGCAGCAAAACCTGCTTAAAATAGATTTGAAGAACTGGGTGGTTAGCATTAGCGTGACAAGTAATCGTGATTGTGGCTCAACAAACCCTGCAGTGCTGCTTCCAACAAGGTTTAAGAAAAAGATCTACTGGCGGGGTCAGGCAATTCAGGGCAATAACCCCTAAGATCCTAAGGAAAATTTAAAATAAAACTTAGGCTAAATCAAAAACCCCTGTGGTAGAGCATTTTGACTTATACTCTTGTTAAGTTAATCACAACTGCAACTCCGAAGAAAGGCGGCAAGCCAATCATCTAAAGGTTTATTTACATCTTCTGCATCCAATTTAATTTTTACATTTACATCTACTGAGCTTCTCTCAGAAAGGGAACATGTGGAAATACAGTATCTGACCTGTTCTTGTTACATGTTGGACTTTAGGCAGCCAAAAACTTCTTTTACGCAACTCTTAGTTTAGCTGACATTTCTTATCTAAACTGTTTAGTCATGTTTTTTTTTTTTTACCAGCACCGTGGGTTATCTTTCTTAACTGCACAGGAGCAGTAACAGTCTCAGTATATCATATTTTAAAACATGAATGCACTGTCCAAACAGCAAATAACTAACAATTATCAAAATGATCATGATCAATTCAGTCCTATGTAATAATATGCCCATAATAACAAACTCCACCGTATTGTATGATTTATAGTCAATTTTTAATCAACAAATCTGGATGTTCAGTCATCTCTCCTCGCCTTACTGCTTTGTGTTTCATGGCTGGTTGCCCTGACCTCTCTTCCCACAGTCTGGCTGTCAATCATATTGCGTGGTCTGTATTTTATAAAGTCTCACATGCACATGGTCATGAGGGACTGTGTGAGTGAGTCACACTTGTTGGCCTTGATTGCTGTCTGCTATTGATCGCACTGCTGTCCTATTCCCCCTCATGGCAGGCAAGTTCAACACATCTCGTTTTTTTTTTTGTTTAATGGCGTCACCAAATGTTCGGAGGTTGAACATTTGACTTTCTCACTCAAAAAAAAAACTGTGTTTCAACAAAAAAAGTACTGTAGCTGCACTTCTCTGATGATCACCGGTGGGTCGGAAGAAATCGTCTTGCGGTTCAGAAGCCAGAGCACTGAAAAAAGCTGCTGGAAGAAAGGGAACATTGAGGGTGACTGGTATCAAGTGTAAAAAAAAAAAACAACTCCTGAGCAGGGTTGGCAGGCCATATGACAAAATTTAATCCTGGGCTGAAAATGTTTGCAGCTGCAGACACTGACCACGACTCCAAACACAGATACGTTTATGTGTGGAGAGATGCTGGCTCGCCCCTGTCTGTTAGTCGGTGTCGCACACTGTCACTTTGCACTGGGCAGATGTGGCGTCCTGCTGTTCTCTGCACTGGGGTGCATTTCCAAAAATATATCTTGTGCTGTGATAGAAAACTCTAGTGACATTCACCTTGTAACATTTTTCTCCAACTGGGCAGGGGATGGTTCTGTTTGGTTTTCATCCTGTCATAATAACATACCTGCAGAAACATACATATTACAAAAATATATTGTGCATACATATCAGTGTATAACTGTTTAACCACAGGGAAGAACAGTTTAGCCTGCAGATAATGTGCTTTGTTCCCCTTTTGTAGCATTTGTAGAATTCTATCCTCTATTCTATTCTGTTCTATTTGACTCCTTATGGACAGAATCGAGTCCACCCGAACAGCCGGAGCTCTTGGTTTCTGTTTCATCGCTGTTAGTTTCAAGTTGTGCTCTCACCATTGCTTTATGTAAAATAAAATTCTAATTCTAATAATAAGATATTAGAAATGAAGCCATGCTGCTAGCTAGTGGTAAAATTAACTAAAAATATTTTTGGCATCAAACTGCTCGGTCTAATTCTGGTAAAAGCTCTCACGGTCAAAAAGAGCAGCATCTCCACAGCTTTGTCTTTTTTTTTTTAAGCATCACGCCACCTCAGCATATCCAAAGCATCATTAGCAAGAGCAAAGCTCACAGAGGCTTCAGCACAGAGCTGTAAACTGTAAGCACCAGCAGTCACTCCTCCATTATGTTCTTGACAGACAGGCTGATGTCGGCTTGAATAAAAAAAGCTTCTTTGCGGTGACATTTTCGCCTGTTTCACAGTAACTGTGTGAAAAATATTAAACATACAGGTAAATTTGTTTAAAATGTAAAAAAAAAAGAAAAGTAAAACACACCTTTGTAAGAAACACATGTAAGACTCTTGTTTTACTGTCACATGCTGTCAGTCCTTCTATCAAGAGCTCAATCAGCATCAGAAACGGTGAAAATAAATCAACATATACACACAGAAAGTCAGTGGGTGGGCCGCACTATTTCATGTTCCAGTTGTGGGTGAGTATATATATTAAAACCTTTGAAAGGTGCTCATTATTTCAGGACAACAACAAAGCAAACAGCAGACCTAAGACACTCAGATGGTCTGTAAACCCTGGCTGACAGGTAGTCAGTGACAGATACGTCTGAGAAGACAGAAGCTTTCAAAATAATGTGCTGAGGACTGTGTCATGTTGAATGAATAATTCATGGCAGATTTACAAGCGCCTACAGTAAATCTCATGGGGAAGATGTGCCCATAACTATCAGCTGATGAATTCTTTAAGCACACCTACTGCTGCTCTTCCCTGATGTATTATACATAAGTCACGGCTCACTCTGGGCTCAAGCCTCTCCACTTCACTGTAAGTGTTGCCGGCGGCTTTGAATTGTTCCAACAGTGACGTCTTCGATTGATTTTACAGTTTCAGAAGGCAGAGACTGAAAAACTGAGAATCGCTGCAGCACTTGTTGCTATCGCTTGTTGCAGATGGATGAGAACAGTTAACTTTTTATGTTTGTTATGGGCAATATTATCACTAGTGTGTGTATTTTTGAATACACAGTAAATAAATAATGCAAATGCAAAAAAATGCAAGTGTTTCAAGAACAACAAAAGAACCGCTAAAAACTAAATTATGCACCACGCTATAAAATACAATATAAATCTAAAAGCCGTTCATGTTTTTACAATATTCAACTTCTTAAACTTGAATGTTCTCAATTATTTCAGCAAATGTTTCCTTTGTCTGTTCAACCCCCCACAGATTCATCTCATTGTTTAGAGTCATGCTCAGCAGGTCTCCATTTGATGTGGAAGTGCAGCCATAAAAACTGCATATGTTAGTATTTTCAATGGATGTTAGCATGATATACCGTTTTCAGTGAAGTGTTGGAACAAACAGAGATGCAGAATATGCAGTATATCTGCCGCCGTCATATACAGTGCAGGAAAAAAATAATGCTTTTTTTCTACCTTTGAAGCTCGATGGAGAAAACAGAGTTGAAGGTGTTGCTACTTTATATACAGCAGCTTTTAAGTTTGATAAAACACTTTTTTGTCACAAACGTAGCATATTCTTTTTTTTTTTTTTACACTTGTTCCAAAAATAAAATCTTTGAAACAATAAAATACATACTGTATGCTGAAAATTCAAATATAAGAAGATGTGTAGGGAATATTTGTTGTATCATGCCTCGCTGTTGCAATGTTGCTGTAATGACAAACCAAAGAAACAGGTGCACTTGGATGATTTTGCCAGAGTTTTAGGAGCATCATGTACTGTAAATAAGTGCCTTGAAAAGACCGAAAGAAACAGGCAAGAACATGAGGGCAGTATGTGCTACATGTGTAGCTCAACATTAAAGGTCATACTGTAATGTCCAGCTGGGTTGGGGACAGCTGTAGGGAGACACTCTGCTGAGAGACACACAGTTCACTGAGCAGGACACACACACACACACTCTCTCTCACACACACACACACATTACCCACAACCAGAAAAAACACACTCAGACATGCAGAGACACCCTCATAGTGTCACCAGTTTAAGTTTCATACTCAGGCATGCACATATACACTGTGTATAGTACACACATATGTCCACAGAAACACACACATACACTTGGAGACAAAGTTAAACAAGCAGTGAGAATAGTTCACCCTGGGCTGTTTATGAGTGCAAGGCAGGAGGTCAAAGGTCAGGAGTTCCAGCCACATGCGCTCTCCATTATCACACTGCGGGAAAATACTGGAACTGAAGGAAACCTGGACCTCACAGAGCTGAAATATGCCTGTGTTAGGGCTGTCAGGGATGAGGGGCAGCATTAAATTATAATGATGACACTTCTTTAAGTGACATGGCAACATCTCTCCTGCAGGGAGGAAGCGTCACTGTTCCCCGCAGTACAGTAAAAATGTCGCAACATTACCATCTTGTGGTGGGTTCAATAATAGGCCAGTTTCACGCTGGTTTAGTTGATGGAAAAATAGAAAATGAAATTACATTTAACCACCAAAATTTCACACATCATGTCAAAATGCAATTCATTAAATTAAAAAATATATGTTTTTTTGTTTGTTTTATGTTTTAGCTACTACTGCTTTCAAGAAATCCTTGCACTGAGATCATTCATTTAAAAAATATTTAAAAAAAAAAAAACAACTATATATCTGGGTGAGATTTAAACAATAATCAAATGAATCTTATTTCTCACAATGGGACGTTCATCTATCTAGCATGGTTATCTTGAACTATCAGAAACATAACACTCAATATTGCATTAATTTTTGTATTAAAGGGCCACAATTCATAAAGCCCGACGCAGAGATCTACTTGTAAGTGATTCAAAACACACAATGAATATTAGTGCAAAAGTAAACAGGCTGCAGAGGTTTGTCATTCCGCACCATTGCAGTCTGGCCACAAGATGGCGGCAGCGCTCAGTCCCCTCACCCTGGACTCCTTTCAGCTCCTCAACAGCTGCTTTGACTGGTAGTTTATCACTGTCTTGCAGCTGAGAAAAGTTAGACCCGATAAACACTTTTCAGACGCGCAGGACAAACACTCAGGGTAAGTTTTTTTTTTTTTTTTTTTACATTTCAAAATTGCACCTCCGTCTCTAAAGTGGCTGCAGATATTTACAGATGAGCAGACCTCGGGTGGAAAGTGACTCCTGCGCCGGAGAGCCGAGGTCCGCCGCCTCCTTCTCTCTCAGGTCAACCTCACGCCGCTGCCTCACAAAACCTGCGGACGTCGAGGAAACGAGGCGGTGCTTCACTGGAGCGGAGGGTTTATTCCTCAGCGGCGGAGCCCTGTCTCTCACTCAGTCCCTGCTGCTAAAAAAACAGAGGCCGGAGTATTTCTTTTATTTTATTTTTTTATTTTTATTTTTTGGCGTCCAGCAGCATGGAAGTAAGCAAAGGAGAGGAGCGGTCGAATGAACAGGCTGCCACTTTATTTGGGACAGAGCTGCAGAGTGAGGGGAGAAACACCAGACGCAGAAAGACGTGGAGCAACCAGTGTGTAATCATTGCTGTGGTATGTTTGAAGGCACTAATACTTCACCTGCCCCTGCATCTGACCACCTAACTCCTCTCTGACTCAACAAAACAAGCAGTGTGTGTATGTGTCATTGCGCCTTTATCCCGTTTTAACTGAAACTAAATGGGTCTTGCTGCGCAGTGAACAACACAAAACATTCCTGTAAAATTCTCCACAGTAGTTGGTCTCTCACTAGACTCTATTTAGTGACCTTAATATCATTTTTTTTTTTATCTTCTGCGTATTTATATGTCTGTGTAATGTTCCTGTGGGACCTTAAAATGTGTCTAGTCATTGAAAAGTGTCCAAACTTGCTTAGATATTGAGTCTATAGTGACTGAAAAATGAAAAGATAATCTGCAACTGTTTTAATAATCAGTTCATAGATTCAGTCATTTTCAAGCAGAAACAGTGAAAAAATGCCAAACATGCTCTGGGTCCAGCTTCTCCACTGAGATGATTTGCTGCTTTACTTTGTCAAATCTGACTGAAAACTGAATGTCTCTCATTTCAGGACTTTTGGTCGAACAAAATAAGACAACTGAAGATGTCACTTTGGGCTCTGTGAAGTTTCGATGACCACGTTATCTCGATTTCTTTGTCATTTCACATACTAAACGACAAATATATAAAAATAAACAAATAATCTTGAGGATAATCAGCAGATGAATCAATAACCACGATTATGTAACCACGATCTGCAGCCCGCGTGACTGTATCTCACCTAATCTCAGTCTGGATTTCTACACTGTTTACTCTGAGCACCATGAGTCCACGGCTGACACACAGCCGTGACCAGTGGTGTGAAAGTGGAGACTACATGTTTTCACTCCAATGCAAAGTCACAGAGGCCAGAGGTGTCTCTACAGGTGGGGATGATCTACAGTTGCTGGTATAAAGCACACACAGGACCATAATGCTGACTGGGACAATGAAAAATGGAGTTGTCATTACCCTGGAGAACAATCTTCAAATAGATTGTTTTGTGTGACCAACAATCCCAAACACACGCATGAAAATAACACGTTTTATACATTTCGTCAAGTTTGAGAACCTGGAACCGTGAAATGTTTGTTATTTTTGTCTGAATAATAGTTGCAGATTACTTCTCTATCATTCAACGATTTCTTTATTTGACATATTTGAGTTGAAGGTATATTTGCACGGCAAGCTTGTCCTCTCATATGAAACGTATCCTGTTTATCTTGTAGTTAGTGGGGTTTTAAAGGCAAATACAGCTGCTTTTGGACTGAAATCTGCTGAACATCTCTATTTTGTGCCACGTAAAGGCCAAAAAACAAGCCCAGTTACCCTCTGATTTACTACCTCTAGCCATTTTATGACCTGAATGAGATTCTGTTTGGACATTTGAATGATTATTCCCTTTGTATCCCACCCAGAATTGTATTCTCACCACAGAGGGAAAGTCTCAGAAAAGAACAGCAGCTTTTATTGTTCACATTTCCAAGTGGCATTGAGACTAACCACACATCTTCTAGATGGCGGCTAAATCTGGGGCACATTTTGGGATTTACATGAAGACTAAAATCATAGTTGAAAGAATTGCTCGGAAAAATGTGATTGTATGTTTTAAATACTGCGTTTCTGTAACTGTGGTCAGGTATTCGTCAGAAAACGATGATGTTTGTTACAGTAAATGGCAAGTGATGGGTTAAGATTATGTGAAATAAAACAGTGCAGATGGGAAAATCATCTCTCAGTATACACACCTTTCAAACTATTTACTTTTGCCAGTTAAAACCACATGAAGCGGCATTTTCAGCTGCTGTCTGCTTGGCACTGATTAGATGCACATGTGTCGCTGTCTAGACAACAATATGCTGTGTCCTGTCATATATCAGCCACTATACATCTGCTAGTAGTTGTAACATTGGTACTTGTCACACTGCTGTGTTATTTAAAGACTAAAGACAAAAAGCGGGGCTATTTTTACTCTAATATGAGCTTTACTCATGAGTTTTTCAGATTAATAGTCCCTGAGTCCCTGAGAAGACGTGTTTATGTTTGTGGCCTCAGCTCGTGCTGCCTAGTTTGACTCCCAGCAGTCTAATCAGATTTTTACTATGTAGACAATAGTAATAGGGTTTGTTTTCAAAGTCAGACGAGTAGGCTTCTACCAGACAGACTGTTTACTTTTACAGCCCACAAAGACCACGTCTAAAGGCTTTCCCAAGAAGCCAGGTCTCTCCCCCCCCCCCCCCCCCCCCCCCCCCTCTCTCCGTCTGCCCCTCTCTCTCTCTCACCTCTGTTTTCACCTATAGCTGGAGAAAGTAAGCGCACATACCCAGACGCCGTGCACACACAGCAGCATATTTTCATACCTGTCTAGGAATTCCAAGTCTTGTGTATGTGAATCACACTAAATGGATTACTTGTGGTGGATGATTCCCACATTTCCTAGCACTTTTGAGACTTAACTGCACACTACTACAGCGCTCCGAGTAGGGAATAATTAGAGGGAATGAATGACTAAAGCATGGAAAATATCTAGACTAGTGCTGAGTCATATGATTTTATTTGTTTTAAAAAATAATATTATCACCGGGAACTTAATTTTGCCCCCTGTCTATATCAACATGGTTTAAAAAGCCTCCTCTAAATATGTTTTTGTCAGATTTGTCAGAAGGTTTTCCCCACTTTTTTGAAAACCGATAAATTTAAAGATAAATAAGATGAAACTTGAATGGTTCTTGCTACTCCCTAACTGTGAGATAAGATTAAAATCTTATGACCTGTGTGAAGAAATGGGATTCTGCCAGAAGCAGGAAGCTTTTTTTTTTTTTTTTTGCAGAGTAAGTTAATGTTTCTTTTAGAGGCTCACTCTTAAATTATTTCTTTCAGTAGTGGATGTCTGTGTCCTGTGGTGAGAGCATTTAAGGTTTCATGTCAAACAGTGGTCACCAGGAGCAAGTGGTCCCCAGATCAGGCGTCACAATATGGTTTAAAATGATAAAAATAAAATCGATCTTCAATAAACTGACAAGTTTAAGTGTCACAAGCCAAAAAGTTTGAAAAGTACTGAGTTACAGGACTACAGAGTGTTTAAAACACTCAGCACACTTTAAATCAAGGTTTCAAACCAGCTCTCATACTCCATTATAATTAAACAACCATGATAACCACTGCAGGCCTGGTGTGGGTGAAAAATAAGCAGCAATGATAAGACTTCTGAATAACCCCATGTCTAAATAAACATTCAGATTTCGGGCCAGACGATATAAAACGATAACAGTAATTATCACGGTATAATTTTCCACCTTTACCTAGATTAGATTTTATCTTACCTCAGATTTTTGACGTGTTCTGCTGTTTACCCAGTGTTTGTCGTCTTCTGACCATAAAAAATAGTTTAAAATATCACCCAGCCCTATTCAGATTTCATTGAAAATGCCCCTCTAATTACAAAGCCCTCACCCCCAGTCATATGCTATCATAGATACGAGCAGCAGATAAAGAAGAAAGCAGGCCTCCGTCCTCGTTTAACTTTTCAATTACAGAGGGCCAAGATCAACATTTGGACAGTTGGTGATGGTATATGAGGGAAGGTGGAAATGATTAGAGTCAGGTTTGAAGAATAAATAACAGTCCCCCTTCGCGCAGCACTGCAAGACCTTGATCCCATCATAAATAAAGATTCAAGTTTTTAAAAAAAATAGAGTAGATCAAAGACTGGATGAATAAACAAATGATAAGACTAATAGGCTTCAACCAGGGTGGTAGCTCTGTCATGCACAGCAGTGCTTTGAGCGAAATGCCAATGGGAGTGTCATTCGTTTTTCCAGTGAAAAGTCAAAAAATCCCCAAAGTTGCTGCAGTTCATCCTGAGGGGAACATGAATGTGTATCATGACAATCCATCTCATAGTTGACGAGACGTTTTACCTCGTAAACCACAAGAGCCGACCTCATGGTGGCAGAGGTCAGGGATCACCAAGGTCAGTACAGTTCTTTCTCTCAGGACAATGAATGTCTATGCAGCATTTTAAGTCAATGCATCCAGTAAATGCTGAAATATTTTAGTGGGTTAGTGAAAGGATTGGCCTGCTGGTGATTTTAGAGAAAAAGTAAGGGGATCAGGAAAGTCATTAGGATTCCCCTGGGCACCATGGATATCTGTACCAAATTTCATGCCAATGCAGCCAATGCTTGTCAAGACACTTCACTAAAAACCTATAACGTGAAGCTTGTGGTGTTGCCAGTGGAGATCACTAAAGTTTTTTGGATTCAACCGCTGGGGAGCATGAAAGTCTACAGAAATTACAAACAGTTGTTGAGATATTTCAGGACCAAAATGGTGGACCAACCAACCAACCGTCATTACCATCCATAGAGCCAAGGCTGCTGCCACGGATGAAAACAGTCTGTCTGAAGTGTAGTTACAGCACACATTCTGTTGTATTGATTGAAGGAAGTCTTTATGGCTCTGCTGAATGTCCTGATTGATGGCGTTTCTCTCAAGGAGCCAGAAGTCTGTTGCAGTATGTTTATATTATGGTTGCAAAGGCATGTAGCTGACACTGAAGTATGCCTGGAGTACCACTAGATTGCGCTTCAAATTAAAGGATATTTTCACCACAATATCAACATGTTGAAATTTCTTTCTTTTCTGTTCCCTTTTCACTTACATTACATGAAAATTTGAAGCTACACTAGTTACTGTCACCGTTTGTCGCAATAGTGCAGTTTCTTACCTCTTGCTGCTTTTACCTTCTTTCCGCCAGAGCCGATCAAACTAAACACCTCAGTCATGTTTGTTGTATGTGTTTTATCTTCAGTAACTTTAAAAAAGAAATATCCTAACATTTGGTCTCTGGACTTCAGGTTCTGCTGCTGTGCGTGCTGGCGGTCATCCTGGCTGTGGTGTTATCTCTGAGAAAAAGCAGTAATGGAAGAGGTGGGCATCACTCTTAATTAACCTATGTGCAGTTCAGTATTTCTTTGTGTGTTCATTTTACAGCTATAGTGTGTTTCCTGAAAGTTTTGACACCTTGTTTCAGTCAATCGCCACAGTCTCCAGCTGTATGAGGACAGTGAGTACTCATTTGAGTTAGGCTGTCATTTTGTATAAAGGAAATTAAATATCAATGAAGATTACATACATTATTAAAGCGCCCCGGTGTTCTAGGGAAGTAGGTGCTGAACATGTAATCCAGACAGGCCCGACTCTCCATCTCTCTCCTATAGTTTCCTGTCACCTCTCTAATATTAACTAACTAACACAAACAGTGTGTTTTGGCTACTCTGAGGAATAGTGTGAAACTATCGGCAGGACTATGAAACAAGTCACCAGCTTGCATGTGTCGTTGTTGACATACTCAAAATACTCGCTGACCCACTCTTATAAACACTGCTCCAGTGCACTACTAGTGGTCCCTCGACAGTGTACCTTTAAAGCATAAAATACCCCCAGAAAACCTGTCAACTTGAGTATTCAGTGCACTGGGATTGTCTCATTTTTCTGCAAGAAAAAAAAACGTATGCCATCAAACTAAGTTGAAAGATAATAACATAGGAAAAACTTACAAACAGGTGCTTTAAGTTGGAAAAGCTGTGTAGTGCGTGTACATGAAATGTGAAAACAAGGGAAACTGTGATGCAACAGTCCTTACACAGATGTCAAAATAGCAAGCTTCACATCCTTTCACTCACGGGTAAATGTACTGCAAGAGATACCACATACTGCTTTTCGGATGTAGTTTTTGTGAGGTATGGATTTCACTCCTCAACACACTGTTGACAGAGAATCAAGATACTTTGGCTGCAGCAGCAGCGAGAGACAGACAGAAATAACCATCTCAGATTACATTGTAGAAGACTTATTCAGTAAAGGCTGGTGAAAATACACACTGCAAAGCATCAGCGGGCTGAGGAACAAACAAGCCTGTATGCCGCTACTGTGAGGCTACAAATCTGCTGTCCAGGCTCCCAGAAAGTCTACATGTAGCTAATGTAGAGCCCGCTAACGTCCCACAGCAGCTCCTTCAGAAACTCTAAAGTGGGAGTATTCAGAGCAGCGGTGAGGTTCAGGAGGAGGCTCAAGTTACCAACCACCTACTAGAAAAAGAGGTGAGAGTGAAAGTGAGACAGAGAGGTGAATGGTAACCTCTGAGCCTGCATTTATTCACAGGATATGTTTCTCTCAGCCTGGTGCAGTATGACTTTTTTTTTTTTTTTTTTTTTGCCCACTGTTGCCAAACATGTCATAAACACACATTTGAGTGAGACAGGAATGTTCACCCAGGGTTGGCATGTTTTCTCCAGCTATAGACGTGGGCAGTGGCGTCAGTGTGCACTTTGCTGCAAACCGCCATGCTAAAACACCCTTCTTCCATTTCGGTGGCAGAAGTGGGGAGTGTGGGCAGCCGTCCCAAGTCTGGGTGGGGTGCTCTTTCTCTCTCTCTGCTGTGGCATTTCCCCTTTAACTTATATTCCCTCCCCTTTCAACATGAAAGCCATATGGGAAGAATAAATTTTGAGTTTTTCACTGACCCAGACTTGGTGTTATTCACATCTGTGCAGCGCTGCTGGAACCTCTGCATCTTTCATAATGCTGCTTTCTTGGTAAAGTCTTTGGAAACAGATTAAAAGAAATGAAAATAACCCAGGGCTCGACTTCTTCCTCAAGGCCAACAGAGTGTAGTGTAAAATGCTGAGAGCGGGTTTTCCCGTGGATTACAGACCACAGCAACTTGTCTCCTGAGACGGAGCATCCCCGTGTTCGGTCCAAACCACAACTGCTGGCCTCGAGAGGCAGCAAGGAGGGGCTTTCTCACCGACACGCTAAGACTCCCTCTGTCATGTGTCCAGTCAACAGCAGACTTGACAGATGTGATGGGAAGGCAGCAGCTTGAAAGGTGAAAGAGGTGGCCTGAAGCTTCCTGGATGAAGCTACCTTGTCCGTGGGAAAGTCCTCTAGCAAAACGCAGTTTTCTTCAAATGCTCCAATAGAGTTTCAATAGAGGATGTATTCTATTTGTTTTAGATGTTGTGTCAATAGCCCCAACCCAACTTACAGTGTTTGACAAATAGTTAGATTTAGTTTCAACATGCATTTCATTGCAACACAAAAATGAGACAATCACTTCTCCCCAAAAACATGTTGACCAGTTTACATCCTGTATTCTGTGGAGGGTTTTGTCTTAAAGCTGCCATAATCAATATTTTTATATTTAGAATGGATCACAGAGTGAGTGTTTGAGTGTCTTTTAGCGAACTTCCCTTTTTTAATTCACTCTTTCTTCATCACCATCACTTCCAGCTGCAGGCAGCAGTTTTCAGTGAAAAAGCTCCAACGCGCCTACTGTACACTATTTACCCAGAACCAACCCAGAAAGCAACATTATTCTGGCTACATATTTGTGTTTCTTTTGGCCCAATATGCACCTCAGTCATTGCCTTGAGTCTGACCCACCTACGCACCATGATCGTTAAATGCTTTGTCCACATATGGGCTGATTCTGGCTGTTATTCGCCAGTGTTGGCTGACAGCCGGCAAGATTTTGTGTGTGTGTGCACCAAAATTGGTAAGGGCTTGTGAACAAAGTGGAGCATTTAGCTGCTAAATATTATTATGTGGATATTTTCCCTGATGAGTTGTTGGACACAAAAATGTGAATAAGCAACTGTTTTTGCTGAGATATTCATCATAACAAATGTCAGTGTTGTGTTCACAGCTGGCTGCATCGGCCCCATTTTACCAAAACTGTTAATGTAGGTTTAAAAAAAATCTGCACATGTTGTTTGATGCTTTAGTCTCCTTAATTTCACTTTCATCATCTCAGATTTAGTAAATGAAATGAGTCTGTGAGATGGTCACAAATTAAATGATCACACCTCTTTAAAAAAAAAAAACAAACAAAAAAAAAAACTGTTTTTATCTCTGTGCTTTGTTTCCATGAGAACAAAGTCCAGATGGTTTCTGTCGCGGTTCAGCAGAAAATCTGGTGTAGGAATTTGATGGTTGAGTGTTTTCTCTTTGTTTATGGGGTCTTTCTGCGCTGTTATCCACTTGTGCCTTCATGCAACACACCCATGTGGTTCACAGAGTTATGCTCACTGGTCGGGAAACTCCGGAAACCTTCAGCCTCTTTCTGTCTTCTGTTATCTGTACGTATATGTGGATGGCAAAGTTGCCTTCCTGTGCAGTTGCGCACTTTCACATCCTGTTTTACGCCAGATCATTTAACAATCCCATTTCATTTGACTGTTAAGGCCCTGAAAACCTTTTTGCCCCTAGGGTCATAACAGGTTTTTTCCCACTGTTTGGAAAAAAAGGTGATGTCATGTATTTTTACGCACCAGTGAAAGCTGAACAAGAGAATTAAAGAGTGTGGCGTTGTTTGGTTATGTTGCCAGAACAATCTATAAAATCTTGTCTAACTACACTCACACAGTCCTTGACGAAGCAGTGTGTGCCTGCTGTTTGGTGATGAGTAGGTAGTGTACAGTGTGATTTTTTTTTTTAGGGCGCTGAAAACAGCTGCCTCCTGCAGTCAGAAACAACACCACGAGAACAGGTGTTGCAGGAAGACAGCTAAAAAAATCTGTAAAGCTCCATGAATTCCTGTGATAGTTCTTTAACTGGTTCGTCATTACAAGCAAACCCTTTCACTTCAAATGTTTCTGAGCACAGTTTTCACACATTAGCTCTGACAGTTGTATTGTTAATGTAGCTTTTTTTTTTTTTGTTTTCCTGCAGAAGGGGATATCTGGCTGCACGGGGGCCCTGAGGAAATCCAACAGCTCCAGTGTCCGCCTGGGTAATGCAATGCTCTCGTTTCACTGCTGTAATGTGAACTTTAATGATGTTTTAAAAGAAAATGATAACCTCAAAACTTGACTGGCCCAGTTTGGCTAACAACAGCTCCTGTCCTCCTCTTTGTGTGATATCATTCAGCAAAAGGCAGCTATTCAGATGTGTCGCAAACACTGAACCCTGAGTTGGGACATTGTTGCCAGGAGACAGTTCTTGGAAATTAAACTGTGACTACAGAGAAACGTAAAGTCACAGTCTGGCGGTTCAGTCTCTTCATCTGACTTTTTTTTAGAAACGCATAAACAACCCAAACACATGAGTCTTGTTTTTGATGACGGTGATGGTTTGTGGAACGAAAGTAAACTGTTCCTATGGAAAATGGGCTAATAACTCTGAGTAATCAGGCATGTGTTGGTGAGTGTTGTGAGTGTGGTCATATCTGTGTGTGTGTTTCTGCTTTGGTAAGGGAGTAACCCCAGACACATTCATTAGACTATGGAAAAGAAAACCCCTGGCTCCAAATGAAGCTATTTTTGGTTTGAAAATATATTTAGAGAAATGAATGTTGTCTGTATTTTTTTTTATATCAAAGTTATTCATTCTCTTGGGTTTGTTTATATTGTTTCTGTTGGTAAACCACACTTTTATTTTGAATTGTGGTTTGGTCTCTATGTGCAAAGAGGAAGCTCATCTGGAAAATGCTGATAGCAAACTTTTTTTTTTTTGTGTGTTAATTTTTTAAATATACAGATTATTTGGGAAGGACCAAAGTGTCACATGAATTGTAAATGACAACACAAAATGGAAAACTAGTAAAAGTAAAAGCAAATGGAAAATAGAATTGTCCTTCCAATTTCCAAATTAAAACTTTTACTGTTAATTCAGTTGAATTCAGTGATTTAACTGCATTTTCAAATTGATTTGTAAATTCTTCTATTTATTTAGGTTTTCATTCATCTACTTTTACATGATGTATCTATTGATAGTGGTTTAGTTGATAGTTGTTTTTTGTAAATACCTTTTTATTTGACCTATTTGTTTATGGATTAATCTGTTATAAATTCTCTCATTCTTCTCTTTCTATTCCAAGATCAATTAATGAGTAAATATGAATGAATTATTTATAGATGAATTCTTAGGTAAAATATTTTATTAATAACTGTTTCTATAGTACAATTAGATATCTATTAATGGAATACTTTACATGACACTTCCTCCACTTGATGGCTGCAATATTATAAAATCTGCACTAATCAGTATTTATATATTAAATTAGCAACTAGCTGGTGAACATAGTGAAGCACTGAGCTGCTAAAGAGTCAGATATTCTTCTCGGAAGTTGGTGGAACCCAAAACAGAGTTTAAAGAGAGTGAATGTTGGGCAGAAACATGACTCCAGCTGAATGATACATTACTCTGTGTCTGCTGAAAGTGTAAATAGGCAACTGTTGGTGGTGTTAACATGTCATTGTTGGTGTTTAAGTTTGTTCTTATGCTCCCAAATGACCCCAAAAAAATCTGCTTTACCTGTTGTGTCTTGAACAACATAATTAAACTATAGGCCTGGGTATTGTTTGACAATTTAAAATACTGGTGCTGATATGTTACCTGAATTTCTGCACTGATACCAAAGCAATACTTTCTTGTTTCTACTTTCTACTCTTTATGCCAAAAAGTAATATATAGTCTAAAGTTACAATATGTGGTTTAGATGAGTCTAAGTCTAAGAATATGACCAAGCATTCAGTGTCAGCTTTGGATACTTGACACTGTTTGGTCAGTGCTGTATGTTGCTATGATGCTGTATATATAAGTGTACAAATAATCATGGGTAATGTTGCAATAACCTGTAACTCTTGCATGAAGAGAAAAGGGTGGCAGAACAGATATGATTAATGTAATACTCCCACTGAACGAACTTTGTGTCACCCCAGGTAACAAAGAAATCCGCTGATACTGTCAGAACTCTTTGTCTTTATTCATTATCAGCAGAGTCACATTTCTGTTCCTCTTCTCCTCCTCTGTGCGTCTGTGTGGTCTCTTTTTTGATTTCATTTCTCCTCTTTTAGTGCTGAGACAAAGAGCTGCTTTGTATTCTCTGACACACAGACTTACTGTACAAAATGACCTCTGCACTGCTGGTGCCAGAGATAGTCGTGTCTCCTGCTGGGTAATTCCCCACTCGCAGACACACCTCAGTGTCCCCTCAACGTGTCACTCTTTCCCTCTGTCTTCCCGCCCAGTTTTTCCAAGCCCCCTCTCATCCTGGTGTCCTTGGACGGTTTCAGAGCGGAATATCTGAAAGATCACGGGAGCCACATTCCTATCATCACCAAGTTACGTAAGTCGCCGACACTGTTGACTCCTCAGCTCTTTACGGTTTACAAGGCGTCCTGGTGTGACTGAACGTTACTGTGTTGCAGGAAATGCTGGAGCAACAACACCATACATGAGGCCTGTTTATCCCACAAAGACCTTCCCAAACCACTACAGCATTGTGACTGTAAGTTTGTCTGCTCTGTTGACAGAGCCAGAGGTTGATTTATTGGGTACAAATGGCCAGACTGTCTGACTTGTTTTGCTAGTGGTGAGACAACAATTCATTGTACTAGTACCAATACAATAATGTAAAAATACTCCATCACAAGTAAAAGTCAAAGAGAAATGGCCCACGTTGCTGATATATATTATATATTATAATTATATATAACATAATGAAAGTGGTATTTATAGTTTATATTGATGCAGCAACATAAGCAATATTACTGTCGTAGCTGGTTGAGGTGGAGCTAGTGGTGGTTCCCATCTTGCGGCTCAGGCCCCCTCAACAGGTCACAAGATTAATCTCAGGGGTCATGAGATGATTCAACTTTACACATTTGTGTTTATTTTCTGACTCAAATCTAATTTTACTTCTTTGGACAGTTATTTAAATGAAGCCATTGGAAACGTTTAGGAGGGAAACGTCTCTTTTATGGAGCTGCTGAATACTCATAGACATCTGAAATTGGTCCGGCTTAGTTCTCAGCCTCGGGGTCAGGCTCCCTCTAAACAACCACAGAATAAATCTGAGGGGTCATGAGATGATTAAACGCACAATATGTGGCTGCTGCTGCTAAGAGTCTTTCAATCAAAACAATAACAAAAGATGGAGTAAGCAATGTCATGACGTAGCATGAGATCATGGGAGTTGGTGTCTTGATTGCAGTCAGCTGCTCTCAGCTAGGATTCCTTCAGCCTCAATCGTTCAGGAGGTTTTTACAAGAATCCAAATTATCCAAGGTCTCCTCCTCTCCAAAACAAACGCACCAGGTGATTGAACTAGTAAAAACACTGAATAAAGCAGGTTATTGTTAAAAACTGTCTCAGAGGGGCTGGGAGCCAAGATGCTGCTAATGTTTGCTCGGCTTGTTTCTCTGATAACTTATGATCCAGACGTCCGATGACTAAAATCCTTCATCCAGTTAAAATATATGGCTAAAAACGACCAGATCTAAAAAAAAGTTTTGGTAAGAATCTGGTTTAAAACTGGATAAAAAGTCAATTTTGACTGCTTCTGGCTGCAAACCACAGCACTGATGAATGCGCAAAAGGGATACAACGCCACTGACAGGCAACCAAATAAAACAGACCTCTACAATGATTAAAATTAAAGATTTGAAAATTGATGGAAATATTTGAGATAATGTCAACAACTCAACAAAATATATAAGACAGGTCTAGTCATTTTTATACATTTTAATGCAGATAAGTTTCATATTGTAGCTTTAACAGGTTAAGAAAGAAGAAAAAACAAAGTTCTGTGAAACAAATTTGTATTTCTAATAATATCTTGTTTTTTTTTTTTGTTTTTTTTTTTCAAACTAACCTAAAAAGTAACTGGTAACTAAAGCTGTGAAATATGTATGGTAGGGTTACAAATACATTATCCAAGTAAAAATACCTCAAAATTCTACTAAAGCCCAGTACACTTTACTTGAGTAAATGTAATTACTACTTTCCACCATTACTGTGAGTAGACAGCAGCTCAATAGTGAACTTCTATATGTGGAGGCTTTTGCGTGTGATTGTGTATTCACTTTGTCTTCATTGAGGCCTAATTGCTAACATGTGCTTGTGAAATGAACCGCAGCAGAACTAGGGAGGGAGGGGGGCCGCTTGCACAGATTTCACCTCTGTTGGTTGAAAACAGACCCTTCAATTAAAATGAACTGCTGTGGTTACCAGTAATATTTAGGTTAGGAAGATCGAAGAGAGGAGGTAATCACAGTAAATCCCTGCAGCCACAGTATCAAAGCAGCTCACCTCGACTGTGTGTTTGTTTTACCTCCGCTTCCTGCAGGGTCTTTATCCCGAGTCTCACGGCATCGTGGACAACAAGATGTACGATGTGACCCAAAACGCTGTCTTCAGCTTGAAATCTGATGAGAAATTTAACCCAAGATGGTACCAAGGAGAGCCGGTAAGTGAATCGGTGCAAACCTACAAAGCCCAAAATCAAGACCTAGTAAAAATGGTTTGAACCACGTCAGGAGACTTTAGTCCATGCTGCGAAAGGCCACCCAGGACAGTAATTTCATAACATTTCCTCCACACTGTCAGGTCTGAACCATGGCTCGGACTCAGATGCAGACAGACACAGTTTGCAAGTTCACAATAAGTCCTTTAATAAAGGCAAAGTAGGTACACGGGTGATCAGTCAGCAAAGCAAAGGTATCCAAATCGGCAGGCAAAGGCAGGGTCAACAACCAAAAACAAGACAAGGAACTAATCAGGCTCACGGGGAAAAAAGGCTGGAACGTAGTCACAAGGAACAAGACGAACTGGCACAGAAGGAAGGGAACACTGAGACTAAATACTCTGGGAGAGGGAAGACAGTGAGACACAGGTGCAACACATTAGGGCAGGGCAGGTAATCACACAAGGGGAAGACACATGAGGGCAGGAAGTGAAGAACCTGAAACGAGATAAGAGGTGAGTATCAGAATAAAACAGGAAGTACAAGACAAAGAACACTGGGGGAAACAAAAAAGAACTCAGCTATCCAGCTGAGGCATGACACACACATCTTAGATTCTGAGCCACTTTCAACTTGTGAAAGTTAACACACCCTGATTCTGTGTAAGAAATATGATGGATCATTCTCAAATCATGCTATAATTTGCTGTCTATGAACGGCGCGAGAGTCGAGAATCAGCTCTCCCCGTAATGAGCTTCTTGATTATAATTATGGATTCTGCTTGTGCTGCAAATGACAGCTTGTGAGGGCTGCGAGTTGTGCTTGTTTAGACGCTTTTGGGTTTCCGTTTAAATGGGAGGCCTCTTAAATCTCATCCCTCAACTGCGTGACAGGCTGCTCCTCTTGAAAATGCACCGTGCAGCGGTCTATGTGATGGAGAAATGGAATGAAGGAGAAATAGATGATCCCCGCTGGGTGATTTATACTGAGAGAATGCATTCCTACGTAATGACATTTGATCCAATACAACTAAGTGCATCTGCCAAAATATGCTTATAGGCCTGCTGCATGAATACAAAACACATATGATCAGTCTAATAGGTATCGATTCAGCATAAAAATGTGCAGTTAGACTCCATCAGACTTGACTGGGCTGTGATGAATTACACTTTTCTCCTAATGGACTGAACACTGTAACAAATGAGTTAGCTATTACTCCGCTACAGTTTAGTCTGTATGAATTAATCATGAGCCAAAAGATGACACTCATCTCCTCTCCTTTTCTTTGCTTCTCTTATCTCCTTCTTTTTCCTTTTCTTCTATTTCTTTTTCCTTTCTTCTCCTCTCCTCTCCTCTCCTCTCCTCTCCTCTCCTCAGGTCTGGATCACTGCCATGCGTCAAAAACTGAAAACAGGAACCTTTTTCTGGCCGGGCTCAGATGTAGCCATCAATGGCACCTACCCAAATTTCTACGTGACATATGACAAGTAAGAACGATGCCATTATGTTGCATACTTTTAAGTTCATGACAAGAAATTTCCCGTCGTAACACTGTGGTGTATCGACGTGCTTATAAATCACATGGTGTCTTTTTGGCGCACAGGAGCATTTCATTCGAGAACAGAGTGTCGAAGTTGTTTGAGTGGCTCAGTTTACCTCAGGGAGAAAGGTATTATTTATTTATTTATTTATTTTTATCATTACAAAGAACATGTTGCGAGTCAGCATCAAAAAATACTGAACATCACACTTAAACTGTTGCCTTTGTCATTTTTAAGACCTGACTTCTACACTTTGTACCTGGATGAACCTGACTCGGCAGGACATCGTTACGGGCCAGGAAGCATTCAGGTTAGTTACTGACTAAACAATGAATCTGCGACTAAAAGCTTGTAGTATATATAAGCTAAGCTATGAGTGTCAGTTTGTTCATTACCCAAAAGAACAGCAGACCAGATGGAACAAGTGAGAGTCTTAAGAGTAAAATTAACTTTGACTTTTAAAATAATCTCATCTCACAGTGTTGCTTTTTCCAGCGCCCTCACAGTGTAGGCGATACCACAGTGTTCGTCAGCAGACGGAGTTTGTTTTTCCTAATATCACATTAAGTGCGAACCTTTAGTCATATGATAAGACAGCTCATTTCAGAAGTTAGTGAAGTCTACTGAGTTCGGAGTATTTTGTCAAAGTAAAATTCTGTATGATATGACGAGGATGTTCATTACTGACTATTCCACAGATTATTTTCAGCAGGTTAGTCTAGAAAATGATCGTTAGAATTTCCTCATGCCCAAGTTGACATCTTCAGTTTGCTTGTTTTGTTTGTTCATCAGTAATGAAATATAAAGATATTCAGTTTACTGTCACATTAGACAAAGAAAAATGCAAATCTTTACATCTGAGGGCTAATTTCTGCTTCAAAATGTGTTAAATGATGAATCGATTATCTTCAAGTTTCTGTTGATGAGCTAATCGACTTATAGTTCCAGCTCTATATATCAATGCAACCATTTAAATAAACATCTAAGTTATGAACAACTAACTCTGTGATCTCTTTAATGTAATAATTACATTTCATATTGAATGGTAGTTTGAGCATTTGCAGACAGTTTTTTTTTTTTTTTCATATAGCGTGCTGCCTCCACTCCCAATTTTAAACCAAAGGCTGTTTAATAAAGTCAACATTATGAGCAGCGCTGACAAAGTCATTTTATTTCACAATATTTGCTAATTATTTATTTGCTGAAGCAAGGTGGAACATTGTTTTCCTGCCACAGTGACATATTAACTTCATCTGCCGTTGTGTCTTCAGGTTGTTCAGGCCTTGGAGAAAGTGGACAGGATTCTGGGCCGGCTGATGGATGGCCTGACAGAAAGAAACCTGCACCAATGTGTCAACTTGCTAATCATCTCTGACCACGGTGAGACATCCACATAGCTGTGATCCAGTTTGTGGTATAATTTTACTAAAGAAATGAGCCAAAAGATAAATAGTGGAGGAGGGAATACTGTTCGAAAAGCTTAAAATTACATCAACAAACAGTCTTTAAAAACTACAGTGAAAAAGAAATGAAAACTTTTACCAGTATAAATATTATTTTGCTCCTTTCTTTGTCTTTTTCTCTGGGTTTCATTAAAAGCTGTTTATTGGCTTACAAACAAACCTGGTGCCTCCGTCCTAAATCACTGTGGTATCACAGTAGTAAGACATGGCATCGTTTTGGAGCCTGTGTGCCACTGAGGGAGACTTTGGAGGCTTAGTGTCAGCTTCAAATGTTTGACTTGGTTGAGTCACTGCACCTGTTGCAGGGGAAACTGCAGGACCATGCCAGAGAGCAATCTGATGAAAAATTAGTCTGTTATCTGGGAGTTACTGTTCTCAGTTGTGTGTGAGGAGGACATTTTGTAAGGAGACATCTGGAGATCCAGTGGACATCTGGAGACCTGATGTTTAGGCTTGTAATTTGCTATATTTAAGATTAAGGCGCGGGAGAAAATGGGAGTGGCCCAGCTGTCCTCATCAAAGACATCGGCATCATTTCCAGGAGAGGAATTTGATGTACTGTGCTGGTTATTTGTTGGTAGCTGAAAGAAGGATTCGTCATGGATCGGGCCATGTGCAAGACAGTGATGACAAATATTTTACTAAATACAAATGTACAAATCTTCCCATGTGTAGTAAATTTGAAGAGTTGGGGGAATATTGGAAATGACAATGTAAGTGCTCACGTCTTCAGGCACATTTCTAAGAAGATAAAACTTTGTAACACTGCGGGGAAAGAAGTTAAGCAACAACAGCAAGAGACAAAGACAGGAGAAATCATCACACACAGCCATGGATTTTTAAAAAAAAGTTTACTGCTGGTGCACAAACTCCACCTTTTAATGCTACCGTGGCCACATTTTCAAAGTCTTTACAAATTCAAATATAAATTGAGAATATTTTCTTTCCTAACAGGCATGGAGGAGGCTTCCTGTACCAAGGCAGCCTATGTGTCATCCTACCAGGAAAAAACTGATGA
Organism: Trachinotus anak; assembly: GCF_046630095.1. NCBI lineage: Eukaryota > Metazoa > Chordata > Actinopteri > Carangiformes > Carangidae > Trachinotus > Trachinotus anak. Next base: position 854,031 of record NW_027273882.1, on the reverse strand, counting down.
CTTCACTGTCATCCCAGGCCCCGCTGCTCGCATCAGACCCACTCGCCTCCCAGAGGAGTACTTCTCCTGTGAGTTCCTGTTGATAACATCCAACTTCCCTTCTTCCCGGAGTTGCAGTATCACTCAGTGTCAGTTTGTTTGTAACCAGTGTGGCTAATCCCGCCCTGTTTCTTTCCTGCAGTCGACTACGATGGCCTGGTGAAGAACCTGTCGGTATGCAAAGTATTCCAAATGCGACTCTTGTATTGATAAGAAGAATGAAAAATTATCTGCTTGCTTAGCTTCACGTCAAACAAAGCCATTCCTCGCTCTGCGGCGTGTTGATTCTCCTCTTCTGTGTCTGATCTGAAGTGCAGGGCCCCTAACCAGCCAATGAGGCCGTACCTCAAAGAAAACCTCCCCAAAAGGATGCACTTTGCTAACAACAAACGCATTGAGAGAGGACATCTCTACATGAAGCTGGGCTGGCAGGCAGCACTGTAAGTGAAGGACCAGTTTACTGTCTTCAAACCATAATTCTGGTTCATTACAGCTGCGGTCTGAACAGTGTGTTTCTGTAGTTTTGCCATCGTTCCTGTTTGGTAGTAATAAATCATTTTTACCTAAAGAAATTCTGGCAGCGCAGTAACATCACTGCTTTTTAACAAACCCTGCAGGAGCCAAACTCAATTGGAAAAGAAAATAAAGGTCAATTGCTAACTGATAAAACTGAAAGCCAAAACTACAAAAATAAGACCCAAGCTGCTGTGATAAACTGCCATTATCCTTAATATTACCTCTGTGCAAGAAGGGAAGAAAGACGATGGAGAGAGGACGACTTGTCAATTTCAGTGGTGTCAGGGAATTGTATTGTTGTATTGTTGTAAGCCTGTTAAAGGCAAGGTTCAGTCAAAAATGGAAATGATGGCAACCAAACACATTTGAGTTTTTAGAGCCACCAAACACCCAAAGAGTCTTTAAAAGGCTTCATAAGTCCTTATGTATTCTTCAAATTATATGTGTCAGAATAAAAGGCAGTCAGAAGACAACACTGTGGACCAGTAAGCTGACAGCTAATGTAATATGCTATTTTATTGTAGGATTCAGCTGTTTCCAAAAACAAATACTAGACTTGATAATTGAATGGAGGAGGTTGTGGGAGGGGCAGGCAAGTAAAACAAGCTCTGTAATTGGCTGGCAAGTTGAAAGCAACCTCAGCAGCTCTCCTTGTTTTGGCTACTGGAGTTAGCATCTCCTAGCTATTTCCCAGTAATTCTTTGTAGCAGCCATAATGTCAAAATAGCTAGTGTCTTTTGTATCCTTTAACTTAATAGATTTTTTTTTAAAGAATAGTGAAATATGTTTGGGAAATACATTCATTCGCTTGTTTGAAGGATTTAAATGAGAAGACCAAAACCATTGTGTGCTAAATATGCAGCTACAGCGAGCATGTAATTAGCAAATCTAACTTCTTATTTAGTGTACAGATGTGATATTGGTGCTGATCTTGCAAAGAAAGCAACTAAATTCTTCGGTTTCAAATTGCTTCATAACGGACAGAAAAAACATCAGAGTGTAGCTGCACCGTAATACGACACGTGTTTACTGTGGGTTATACAGAATTAAACAGAACCTAAAACTGACATTATTTGAGATTAAATTTCCATCAAAATAAGATGATTGACAATGTCAATGTTGATATTTACCATAGTGGTGCGTTAATGACTTTCACCCTTCATCTTTATGTCTGTGTGTTGATTTTGGTTCTTAAGCTAAAATATTTTTTTCTGATCTCCTCAGTGAGAGTGGCAATGTGAAGTACTGCAGTGGTGGATTCCACGGCTCAGATAACGTCTTCAGCAGCATGCAGGTCAGAGGAAGGAAGGGTGTGTGTGTGTGTGTGTGTGTGTGTGTGTGTGTATGTGTGTTAGCAGTTATAAATGCTATATAACTATATCCTGTTTATGTATAAAAAGAAGAAAAGAAGTGTCATAGGTCATTGACCCATCAAGAAAAATATTTAGGTGGATTCCACGGCTCAGATAACATCTTCATTGGCATCCAAGCCAGAGAAAGGAAGGAAGTGTCAGAAAAAATATTTATTCTGACAAAGTGCAGACAAAGTCCTAAACTGTCTGAAAATAAAATCAGTTCGGAGTAATTGCAGGTGACAGATTTGCTGTGCAGCTCCAAAATCCTGCTTCGTTTTGCATCCCCAGCAGGCACCCAGTAACTGCTTCTCACTCACTAATAAATCATTAGATCTGCACTTATAAATGTTAGTAAAGGGCCATGGGTTTCTCCATCTTTATTAGAAATCTGCAGCAGTAAATGTTAATGAGCTGTTTATAAATAGATTTTGCTCCACACACCTTCCAGCCTGTCATTTTTCTGACTGGCTGAGCTGAAAGCTAGAATCCAGCAGGAGACTTTGCACGGCCACTTGGCCACAATGTTCTCTCACGCATAGGAACAGAACTCCTGTGATCCATTTGGGCAAGCAAAGTGGACTTGTCACCCCCATCACGGGTTTGTAATGTGTTTGACCTGTGTGCAGTCTCACTAAAGAGATGTTTTCCTTTTCCTGGTTGTTAAGTTTGAGTTTGGGCTGAAGAGGCAAAACTATCCAGGATTCCACAAGAACAAAGCAAATATTAGGGAAAACTCTGAACCAGTTGTGTAAGCCATTCCCCGAGGCATGAGAAAGTTTTAGCAGCTGTTTCCATCACTAAAGGGAAAAGGAATAATTTTCCCAATTCCGCTTCAAAAATTCAACTAAAGGGTAAATTCCTGCAAAGAGAAACCATTGATATGTTTTAATGTAGAGAAGGTCTGCTGAGTACATTTAGTAACTTCTCAATTACATCACTACTGCTTCAGTCATTCATATATTTGAGCTCACAGGTTCAACAACAGGTCTCCGCTGTCAGCTGCTACGTTCAGAGGCTCAGCGTGGGGTTAAGGGATTTGCCTGAGAGCAGCTTCTTGGTAGCTGAGGAACAAAGAAGAGCACTTTTAATTCACTTAGTTTCATTTGCATTTTACCACACAGTTCCAGGATTTAAATCAGTTTTACTCTTTAATGTTTGTTTCTTCACATTTTTCACGGTTCTATATAAATCCCCAGTTTATAGATTTTATTTATCTGGGTTTCTTACTGGTGGATACAGCAGTGACATTTTCTGAATGCTTCAAAATCTGTATCAAAATAAGTTGATTGGTCTTGTCTCTAGATTTAGGAATGAATGTTTGAGTGTAAAGGCAATATATATCGTTTGCTGTCTAAGGTCTGCAAATGAAACCATAAGAGCAAAAACACCTAAACACAAACAAACCAAATACTGTGCAGTTCTAAAACGCTGCTCAAGTACAGTGATTACACTCGTGGGAAGTCACTCTCCACCTCCACAGTCTCGGCTTTGGATTGAGTTTGTTTGTGTGCGTCTGTCTGCCACCCTCCTGTTAGTCATTACAATAAGTCTGTGTATGTCTCCGGATGTGGTTCACACCAGAATTTGACTTGGTATAATTAGCTGACATAAAAAAAATGTGTCTGAGTGAGGAAAGTCAACTGCTTTCACCCTGCTCACGCACAGCAAAGTGGGTTTAAAATAGACAGTTTACTCACCTGAAAATATCTCCGGGTCCCACCCAACCAGTGACTATTCTAGATTATAAAGCCGTAATTCAAGGTTACGTGAGGTCATTTTACTGCTTCAGTTCATTTCAAATATTTGCACACAGCCTAATCATGGTATTGAGTGTTTGACGTCCTGCTGTTTAAAGTTAAAGGTTTCCAGTTCACAGTTCACAACTGTTGAGCAATGTCGTTTGAATACTTTGCTGTCCTCTCTCATACATGAATGAGTGTCAGTATATTAATGTGTATTTGATTTTTCCAGGCGATCTTCATTGGCTATGGTCCCGGTTTTAAAAACAAAACTGTTGTCCCCCCTTTTGAAAACATTGAACTATATAACGTCATGTGTGGTAAGTTGCTTTGTTTAGAGCATTTTGCCTTTGTTGTTCATTTCTATTCAAACAAACTAAACAAAGTGTATAGCATCAGATATATTAACACAGCCCTAACCCACGCAAAGCTCATCACCAAATGACGCCCACGACATCGCTGTTCACAATGTATGTAGTTTTAGCTGTGCTATTATTCTCAGTCATGAAAACTGAACTGAACTGAACTAAATTTCAGTTTGGTGCTTGCAGCAAAACAGGGCACCACATTAACCAGATTTAAGCATAAAAAAATGTCAAAATGTATTGAAATTCAGATAATTTGAATCACGTTACGTAGAAAATCTACTTAGACCTGCGCACAACTACAGTAAGTAGAGTAGGACATAGAATTGTTTACAACAAAGTTAAAAGATCAAAGATGCAAAGATCATTGTTCTTCTTTTTACTTCCATATAACTTCTGTAGGTTTTATGGTAAAATAGTATAAATTCACATGTAGGGTGAGAACACACAGGGCCAGTCTACAGCCAACACTAGGACATGTGCACACAGACATACACACTGCGCAAGGCTGGCACCGAAACGTGTGTGTGTTCAGTGGACTGTCGTTAATGATTTAATAAAAAGAAAAACATAAGAAGGAAATGAGTAAGTGCTCGCCTCTTAAGACTCTAAAGGATTTCAAGAGACTTGATAAAAAGGCCACCAGCAGAACCTGTTCCTTCCTTTTCCTTTGCTTGAATAGTTTGAAACTCATGTTAGTGAATAAAGCCTTGTTTTAACTGAGAAATTGATAATAAAAGGTTTCAAAACTTTTATTTTTTACAGTAAATGTACTGACGGGCTGTATTACCGTCCCTTTGTAGTGTCTGAAATGTATCCCCTCTTTTTAACTCTCGTCTTCCTCCAGATCTCCTCGGTATCCGTCCCGCTCCAAACAACGGGACTCACGGCAGTCTGAACCACCTCCTGCAGCATCCAGTCCACCTTCCAGTTCACCCAGCGCAGCTCTCCCATGAAACCCCCTGTGAGGCCAGTGACCCCAGCCCTGCTGACGACCTGCAGTGCACCTGTGCATCCAAAACCAAGGCAGTGGTATGTGCTAACAAGTTATTGAGGTCACGCGTTTATTTTTCATCACACCAGCTTCACAGGTCCAGGGATTCAGTGTCGGTTGGTCAGTCCACCATTTTTTGAGAAAAATCTCAACTACTAGTTTGCAGAGTAGAAGGTCTCAACCAATTTTGGATGGATTGCCATGAAGAGTCATTAGAGGGAAACCCTACCTGCAACCTCATCACAAAAGTCAACTTCTGAAGTCTGGATAAGCCAGAGTCATTTTGGAAACAAGTGCTGTGGACAGATAAAGTTAAATGTGAGCCACAATCACCAGAGAGAAAAAAGCATTTGATGAGGGAACACTTTGCCAACTGTTAAGCTTGAGTGTGGAAATATTCAGCTTTTGGGGTGATGTGGCACAGGATACATTGCACAGAGCAAGGGAAGAATGGATTCCACTAAATATCAGCAGATTCTGGAGGCAAATGTCCTGCAGAGCCCGACTTCTGCAACAGCAAACCTCACAGTCCACCACGGTGAAGCGTTTGGGACAGCTCTCGCAGTCCTCTCACCTGAACATCGATGAAATCTAAAACTGCGTGCAGAAGAGAAAGACTGTTCGCTGGCTACAAAAAGTTGTTTTAACCTGTGATATCTGCCAAAGGGGCAGGTGTTCATGAATAAGAGGTAAAAGTGCAAAGACAAAACCATTAACAAGAAGTGTGTGTGTTTCTTTTCAGGAGAAAGAATGGAACAGACGTTTCATGACAACCAGTTCCAGTGAGAATATTTTTTTACTTTTCCTTGCATTTTTAATGTTTTTTTTTTTTTATTTTTTTTTAGAGAAACTTTTGTGTGACACATATATATACATTTTCCCTTTAGGCACTAAAGTCAGCTTGCGTCGTCTCCACCACCCTTTCGGCACCCCTCGGGTCGTCCAAGCAGACGCCACCTTTTGTCTCCTGCACCACTCTGACTACCTCAGCGGATACAGCAAAGACCGCCTCATGCCCCTGTGGGTGTCGTACACAATCCAGCCTCCGGTGAGTCTGCTTGCTGGGAGCTGTCTTCTTTCTCTAAACATAGCCCATTCATTTGAGTTGTCCCAGCTATATTTCTTCTGTGGTCCGGGTTTGGCAGCAGATTGGAGGAGTTTGTTTAGGATCTGAAACCTTTCTCTAAGCAGCTGTTACTCATCCTCTGTGCTCATGTTGGCTCAAGCAGCTCTTGTCTTTCTCATTACGTGGTTGAACTTTAGCGTAAATCATGACCTCAGGCAGAGGGATACATTCCCGGGAGAGCTTACACTGTTGTACTTTACTGTCAGAATGATAGAGTAAGTGAGAATGTAGATTTGTTTTTATTCAAGCTCTATTCAAATACAGTGCGAGCTAAATATGGCTTGTAGTGTATTCATTTTGGCTTGGAAGAGCCATGGTTTAGATTGTGTTTTGTTTTATAACATACAGTATTTAGCTGAGCCCACTTGTACACCCACAGAAAACTTCCATTTCACAGCTTGTCGAAGTTAACATCTCCATATAAATCTTGCTTCAAGCTAGTTGGCCTACTACAAAACCAGTTAATCAATGAAAAGCGTGAGGCCGTGCTGCTGATCTGCCCTCAGAACAAGCTTGTATTTCTGTTCTTGTACGTGCAGGATGTTTGAAATATGCATAGCTGTAAATGCTCCATTGTTTTTCTGCCTGTAATCAGGGACAGAAAATTTGACAAGGTTTTATTGTACCAATCTGTCATTTTCAAATAATTTCCAAATATTTTCCAAATATTTTCCAAATATTTTCCTTCTGGAAAGACATTTTTTTATAATAAAGTTTAGTTGCAAAAAATGAATAGTCCTTCATCATTCATTTGTCACAGTAAGTTGAATGTCCAGGCTTGCCTCTGTGACATAATGCATTTCCTCATTCACCTTTTCATTCATCTGCCTTTCCGAAAGAACGGTGGATTTCTCACACCTGCATCAACTACAGCACTTGCTGTCAGAAACCGTCATGGTTTGAATAAAGTTACAACAGTTAATTTGTTAGCTGCCATGAAAATTGATCAGCGAGGCAGTGCGGATACTTACATCATGATAGTTTGGTTTCTTCCATATCCATAAATCCTCCGCGACACTCTCTTCTAAAGTCACTTTCCAGAATTTTATTCTGTTATCTCTGCTGTCAAAAAACCTCCACATCATTCAGTCCTCTCTGTCCTGTTGTTTCTGTGAATGTTTAGGGCTCATGTGAAATGGTGTTCCTTAAAGTACCTTTTTGTAAGTTTTGCTATTGCTAACATTAGCGTTAGATCAAGTGCAGATCGAATGACAACAGTCTAGAAGAAGCGGGAGTTGGGAGTTCACCATCAAACTTTATTCCTTTATTCGCCAAGAGCTGTCTCCAGCGGTGCAAAGCAACGCCGGCAAGAAACTACATCCGGCAGCAGAGAAAAAACAAACAGCCGCTTTAAAATCTGCAATATTGAATAAACAGCTATATTGTTTTTTAAAATGAATGAATGAAGCCACATGTCACACTCTGGATTTCCTTTTGCTACCGAATCACCTCCTTAGTGTCACTGAATTCACAAGTGTTACATTTTATTCCAAAAAAAATTCAACATTTTCTCTTGTAAGAGGAGTGAGATGAGATTATTATTGTTAGAGAGCTCTGCAAACAGAAAGTGCAATGCCCTTGCTGACCCACATACACAGGCGAAGCCAAATCAGGCCAAGTGATCTTACACAACGCCCAGAGTGCTGGCCTGAAGTCCCACTCCACACTGTCCATCACTGACTGATCCTCTCTCTCAGACCAGAGTCCGACCCCTGAGCCCAGAGTTGGAGGCGTGTGTTCGTGCTGACGTCCGCATCCCACCGGCCGCCAGCCAGCTGTGTCTTCGCTATAGAAACAACTCAGATCTGTCTTATGGCCTGCTGCATCCCCCCTGTGAGTGTGTGTGTGTGTGTGTGTGTGTGTGTGTGTGTGTGTGTGTGTATGCGTGTGGTAGTGGAGGTCACGGCTCTTCATCCCCAGCTGGGTGTTGAATCCAAGTTGACATGTTTTCAGAGCCACATTCTCATGTAAAAATGCACCCGTGCTGTAGGGCTGCAGCAGAGGAGGAGTCCCATCCCCCATAATTGAGACACTGTAGATATAATGTAATTTTAATGATATTCTGGTTAAAGGTGGCTCCTCAGGAGGAAGTGAGAGTGCAGTGGAAGAGAGAAGTAAAAGCTCCCTTACAGCCGTCTGAAAGTCACACTCACCAAAATCAGACATTTTATTTTGATCGTCACTCTGGTTGAGTGTGATTTGTGCAGTTCAGTGATGCTGTTAGTAGTTGACACCAAAACACCAAACAAGTCTGTGACTCCAGCTTTTCTTTGTTATAATTTATTGTAAACAGAATATCTTTGGGTTTGAACTGTTAATTGGCAAAACAAGACATTTGAAGACATGGGAGTGAAATGTGATGGATGTTTTTCAGTATTTTCTGACATTTTTTAGACAAAACAATTAATTGATTAATCCAGAAAATAATAAGCAGATTAATCAATCACAAAGATAAACAGCCCGACTGACTTTACCTCTTTCTATTAAGTTCCACAAACATGTTAAGCTTTTAGCCAGCAACTTTTTATTCTTTATTTCCACAGCAGGCTTTTGCAACATGCCATCTGTTTTTGCATCCATCTCCAAGTAGCTAACATGTTCTCTTTTACTCCATCTCTCATTTCGTAGATCTGAGCGTCAACGGACCTGAGACTGACTCTCTGCTGACAAGTAACATGGCACCAATGTTCCCCGCTTTTAAAGGTGAGTCAGTTATTGTCTGCTGGTTTTTCTGGCTGCAGCCAAAGCTGTAAATGTGAGTCCTGGTGATGCATTACTTAAAATTAAATTCCAGGGTTGTCAGAACCGTTCACCTGCCAGCTGAGTGAAAGAGCTTTTGAGCCGAACAATTAAATAATGAACTGAAGTGATACTGTGGATGCTAACTAGACATGACATCACGCTTTGTTTTGTGAAATCGTTAAACACTCAAGTTTTCCGAGAGCAGGTACTGAGGTTTGCCTGCTCTCGTGAGCCAATTTTTATTGCTCAATATTATACTTTACAAAGCTGATTTTCTAAAAACAGGCTATATTTTAGTCCAATTGGTTCTTAAATATACATAACAGGAGTCCAAAGATCTAACCGCTGTGATTATATGGGACTACTGTACTTTAATTTAGTTAAGCGCTTTCTGTAAAGTACAATTAAAGGTTTAGTCAGAGGATCTTTTCCAGAGTTAATCCTGCTGCCATGCTGCTGCAGCCACCGCAGTTTTCTTCACAATAAGATCCAGTTTAAAGGTGGTTTAGTTTGTAATGTGGCTGAGCTGACTCACCAAACTCTGCTAGAGCAGCACAGTAGACTGGATCTAGGTGACTTGGACTGGGATGAACGTGGGTTCACTCTTGATCTTTGTGCTTTTGCTCATTCACATGTAAGTGCTTAATTCTGCCTTAACTCCCCTGAGGATTGTGTCTGTACCTGCACTCTCAGTGTTACGCACCATTACAAAACTACCTGTGTCATTTGTGAAAGAATTTGCAGGTTCAACATGATAATGTTGTGGCCTGCATAAGCTGCATGACTGAGCCATGCGTTTGTTGAAACTTGTTGATTGTGTTGGGGGGGGGGGGGGGTTGATTCATTTAGGAGTTTCAGCCAACACAGCTCTGGTTGTGTTTCCAGTGGAGCCACACATGCTGCAAATGGAAACTCTTTCTCACTTGTATGAGTGAGCACTGGAAGAAAAACTCCTCCAAGTGCTGAAAGTTGTGTTAGAAGCCTAAATATTCAATCAGCTAACAGATGCTGCCCCCTGGTGGCACATCACTTTTTATACACAGCAATGAAGATTTCCATATTGAAATATATTTTCCTTTTATTTCTAAATTTAAGTCAGTGGCTGCTCTATAGCATGAAAACTTTATTAGAGTTTTTAAGTTTTTTTTTGTGTATTCTTTCTAACCACAGATGTTTGGACCCATTTCCATGAGGTCCTGCTTCCAGGATATTCAAAACAGCTGAACGGAGTCAACGTCATGAGTGGGCCGATATTTGATGAAGACTTTGACGGAAACGTTGATGCATTTAAAACAATCTCACAGTAAGTCAGCGGCACACGCTCCAGGCAGTCGATGAAAGGTGCAACCAACGATCACTTTCATTTGTCAGTGAATCTGTCGGATATTTTCTTGATTTAATAATGATAACTTTTTCAAAAAATGACCATCAGACCCCAAGGTGACATGTTGAAATTATTTCTCTTCAACTACCTATACAAAAGCCACATATATTCAGTTTAGTATCATATATAAAAAAGAAAAAGTTTCTAATTCTGACTTTTAAGAAGCCAGGTACAGTTAATATTTGCTCTTTTGCAGGTAATTGCTGATTATTTTTTTCAGTTGCTATCTGGTCTGCAGTTCATTGCCCTTATGATGATCAATCAGCAATATTAGTTAACATTTATTTTGCAAATGTAGCCCAGCATCTTCTGTCCTTTGAAAATGCTTTGATGTGGAAGGTCTGGGTTGGAGAGGAAAGAGGAATCTTAAGTCGTCTGTCTTCAGTAAATTGTGGTTGATAATGAAACTTCTTCCAGGTTTCAGTCTCCCATGAACGCTTCAATCTCAGAGTTTATGATGACATCAAATAGACCACACACACACACACACACACACACACACACACACACACACACACACACACACACGTACACACACGTACACATTTGGAAATGGAGGATTTTGTCAAGATATTATTTTTTCGAAAATACTCAATGCTGAAGTGTAAGAAGCCTTAATTTCTCAAGATCTGAGGTCTACTTAGTATTGTGTCATGAACTCAGTAAACTTCTCAGACGTATTCACTTGTACGATGAATTAAACTAGGCCATTATATTTCTGTTTTATGCTGCATTTACACTGTCCACTCTGATCCCTTAAAGGCCCTGGAAATGTATTTCCTCAGTCAGCTTCTTACTTTGAACAGTGAGTTCCTACATGAACGAACACTTTTCTGCCAAAGTTGGACCAGTTTCAGTTATTTCACCCGTAAGTTCTCTGTAATTTTTGTTCTGCCTGAATTTTTCTCTGCTGTTCGAAATGGGTGGGACTTCGTTGGAAAAATGATGATGATGATGTCATTATACCTAAGGGGTTTTTTTAAGATTTGATTGTATCACAAAACACTTCATTCGAAACCACATTATCAGCAGCTTTATCATAACCATCGGTTTGAGACCTACAGTTTCGACCACTTCACCATCGGCTTAGGTTTTATCAATGCTGTATTTATAGCTGTACATTCTGCACTCACCACAAGTCAAAATTGCTTTCTAGAAAAGAGATAACACTGTGATCTCTCGTCTCTACAGGAACGAGGCTCCCATCCCAACACATTTCTATGTGATTCTGACCAGTTGTGGCAACGTGACCTTCAGCCCTGTTAACTGCCAGGGCCCACTGCAGGCTAAGTCCTTCATCCTGCCCCACAGGCCTGACCACACAGAGAGCTGTGCTGTGAGTAACACCACAACCACGTCAGTCTACTTCTGTAGAGACCGGTTGTCAAATCCCACAATGGAAAACATGACCAGAGCTGATAAGTTTCTAAATAGATCACCCACATTAATAGATTTTTCTTTGTTCTTAATTTCTCTTCCTCTTTTCATTTCTCTTCAGACTGGGTCAGACTTGACGTGGGTGGAGGAATGGCTACACTTTCACACCGCTCGGGTCCGAGACATCGAACTCCTGACTGGAATGAGCTTCTACCACGATAGGTTATCAGTGGAAGAGACGCTACAGCTCAAGACGTTTCTACACATTGCTTAGAATCAGAGACATCATCAAATAAAGTTTTTAATCTCGAAAGGAAGCCATATTGGTCTGCACTGCAGGTCTCTGTCCACGTGGACACACAGTTACCCTGCGTTCAGCGGGTTTAACAGGTGCCTCACTCATAAACGTTTCCTGTTTTCAGACCACGTTAATCCCATCCATTTTTTTTTAAATTTTTTTTTAAGAGAGAAATTTTGTAAAATGTCTGATTCCAAAACAAATTTTACAATTGTTTAAAGTGTGAAAACCATGCATTAGTTTTTGATTGTGTTTTTAAAGACAGCTGTACAGAGAAAGGTCAGAAGGTGTTTTTATAAATGAGGCTTCGAACCAAAGACGCCACCACATCTGCTGAACGTCTCTCCTCAGTCCAAAGCAGGGACTAAAACGAAACGGGGGAAAGGGAACACTTATCGATGGAAGAAGTATTTATACCACAGATGCTTTTATTGGTTGGGAGCATTTCAGGAAACACCGTGATGATCTGGAAACATCTACATCTGCTGTTTTTTTTAAAAACTTTTTTTATTTTGTGGGAATCCTGCCGCACATCTGGAGAACTGATTGCAGCTGCAGGACAAACACCCAACGTGAGAATTTAAGAAAAAAAAAGAAAACAAAAGAAAATGTTTTCAAGTTTTCACCTGCCAAGTGTTGACATTGCATTTCCATGGTTGTTATTGTTGTATTTCCTTTATACAGCACTAATGTTGTTTTTCGTATTTTGTAAATTTTGCTTTGGTTAATGACATTTAATACGAGAAAATTGTTCAGTCGAGTGTGTGTGTGTGTGTGTGTGTGTGTGTGTGTATACTATATGTATGGATGGATTATATGATAAATTGGGCACAGACATGTAAAACCCCCCCCCCAGACTGAAAGAGACACAACATGACTACAAACAGCTTGACTCATTTGTTGTCATTTTACTCATTTTGACATTCACTTCTGTTTGTAGTGCTTTTGAGCTTTGTTGTCATTTTGCCTCTGTGGTGGTTTGTGTCTCCTTGTGGTCGTTTTGGAGTCGCTCTGCATCTCCTCATTGTGTTAGTCTGTTTCAGTGACATTGTGCAGATGAAGCAGGACTCTCAGGTGTTCGTGTGTAGCTGGAGATGAAGAGAGGTTGTCTGTGCCCACCAAGGCCTGTTCAGTAATCTGTCCATGACTGTGTGTGCAAATGTGTGTTTGTCGTTATTATTTGTGGGATCAACACACTTCTTTGTTCGGTCTTTGATTTTCCACTTCACGGCCACTGCCTGAAAGTCGAAGTTGGCAAATTATTTGTAGAAAATGAAAAATTCAACAGATTTAGATATTTCTAGTATGTGTTAGTCCCCCCACCCCCCCCCCCCCCCCCCCCCCCAAAAAAAAAGTGGTAGCTATTGACAAATACACACTTTCATATAAAAACTCTTCTACACTGACTCTGTGGCTTCAGTTCTTTGTTTATAACATTATACATGCAGATTAGGACTGCAGACACACACTTGTTCACACTGTTCACGCACAAAGCGGAGGAAATCTCTCAGACGAGAGCAAATTCTGAGATATAAACAACCAGCAGTTGCAATGTTGGCCGTCTCCAGACTGCAACAGTATGTGTGAACGCAACGAGGAAGGAAACTGAGCTCTGTACATTACCTTCAGTATATGCAGCAGCAACTTCCTCAGGCTGACCAAACCGGCGGTGCAGTGAGCCTGGAGGTAAGACCTTGCAGCTTTTCGCTGTGCACCTCTTATCTTTGCAGTGACCTAGTTCTCATGTCACAAACCAGAGCTTGCTTTCTTTTTGACGCTGTTGTAAGGGGCTCCATTGTCACATTTTCAGATGTAGCAATGAAGGAGGGGAGTTGAGTAAAATGTTTGGTAATCACATCACACATTGACAAAGGAGAAATCCTGAAGTCTTTTTTTTTTTTTTTTTTTTTTTTGCAATGTATATTTGCAATGTTTAAGAGGAAAATTTCTTTACTCTTTGCTTCCCTATGCATTGTGCTGGCTGCAAAAGGGGCAGTGACATCCTGCGTCCTTGTGTCACGTGACAAGAGCGTTTATAAGTCTGTACACGTGGAAGAAAACGTGATAACATTCATAACTTCAGTTCACGTGTTTAACATACTTCAATTATTATTTTCTTTTGCACTTCAGTGTTTGAAAGCAGGTGTCTCAGAGCAGTACAGTGAAAATGAAATGCATATATGTCACAAGGGAGTTTCCTTGTATCTCCAACTTTGCAGTGTTTTTTTTTTTTTTTAAATTGACGTTAAATTACAGAAATACTATATAGAACTTCACGCTGCTCAAAACTATATGGAAACCACCACCAATGCGGCACAGATGAATTTCTACAAAGTATTCTTGGAGGTTTTTAGTTCATTGCATGGTTTGCATGACCTCATCAGGTTTGGCAGGAACAGGTCATTGTTTTTAAAATAAAAGACCCACAGCTTCCATGGCAGTGCGTGTGTGTGTGTGTGGTCGTGACATGGGTTTTTAGTTGAAATCTGCCTGTGGTGATCAGTCTTAGCTGACTCAAGGTACACGGTCTTCCAGGAAATGCTGCTCTGGGTGGGAAACATGTCAGAGGCCGTGTGACTGTTTCGGTCTTTCATAAGCCATTCAGACACCATATTTGGGTCCCTGTGTAATCAATCAGGTGTCCTTTACTGTCACTGCTGTGGTGGGCTGATATGGGCTCCCACCATCCCTTCTCGGATGTTAACTCACACTCACCACTAAACCATGGACAGCCTGAATCATTATGGTCCTTTGCATAGTAGAGGCGAGTGTGAAATGACTGTGTTTGCATTGCTGAAATGATGATCAGCCTCCTATCAAACTGTCAGCCGGAGGGCTATTAGTCATCAAACGATACATCAAATCACAGACAAGTGTGAAGAAATGCCCCTTGCATCACAACATTCTTCTAGTAGCATATTTCACAGCTCGCCTCATTGATACAAGAATCCCCTGGGGCATGGTGCACGTCAGCAGAGGACGGATAACAGCCCTGTCCCCCTGTGAGGCCTAATTACAGCTGATTGTTTTGTCCGGCCTCCTGGCAGCCTCTAGATAGTGACGAGGACAGGCTCTTATCTACCAACACAGGCTGGCATTCAGCTATTCAACAGCCCAGTTCCTCTGTACTCCCAGTGCTTCGTTAAGATTAGGACTAAGATGTGCACTATTTAGAAATGGGACCCAGTTATAGGTTGAATGGGAACTTAAAGGAATAGTTTGACATTTTTAGGGATTTGATTTGTTTCCTGATCTGAGTTCTCAGTTCAGTCAGAAGCTGACCGCAAACACACAGGCGCACACTCCGCAGTCTTCATCTTGCTCATGAAACACTTGACCTCTTAGACAGGAGGTCACTGCACCTGGCCACAAACACAGTTGGTGCAGAGATTAAACAAATGAGATGCAACGTGTTCATTTGCAAGCTTTGGAGGCAGTTGTAGGTGAATTTTATTCCCTTTGGACAGAGCCAAGTTTGCCCCTGTTTCCAGTCTTTATGCTAAGCTAAGCTAACCACCTGCTGGCTGTAGCTTCATACTTACTGTACAGACTTTGCATCGACCTTCTCATCTCATTCTAAGCTAATTTTCCAAAAATGTTGAGCTATTCCTTTAAAATAAAGCTTAGCTTATCAGTCTGTACGGTGTTTGCATTTTAGAGACCAGAACTTCATTCCAGCAGTGGTTAACACTGCCCCCCCCCCGCAGTGGTTAACACTGTGACCTCACAGCGAGGAGGTTCTGGGTCCAAGCCGCAGGGCGTTCCTGTGTGGAGTTTCCATGTTCTCCCTGTGTCTGCGTGGGTTCCCTCTGGGTGCTGCGGCTTCCTCCCACATGCACATTAGGTTAATTGCTGACTGAACTGCTGTAGGTGTGAATGTGAGCGTGAATGGTTGGTTGTTTGTCCCCACATGTCAGCCCTGTGATAGAGTGGCGCCTGTCCAGGGTGTACCCCGCCCTCGCCCAGTGTCAGCTGGGATTGGCTCCGTTTTGGATGAGCAATGTAGATAATGGATGGATGGAGACATTCATTCCTCTTTATTCACAGAATGATGAGTTTCACCATATTCATTTTTCTTTTTTTCACAATGGATTGTTAGTCATTTGAATAAGATTTATGAATAAATAATAGACTTATTTAGAAGTATGTCTACTGACCTTCAAAAAAAAAAAGGGGGGGGGGGTGGAGGGACTAGAACACAGACGCACGTCAGCCATCAATAATGCAAGGGTTGGCATTTGGTTTGTTTTGCAGCAGTGCCTTCAGTGAAGCATCACTGCTCTTCCTGCAGTTGAGGAAGTGGTGTTTTTTTGAGACAGTGACAGAGGAGAGGAAGATGATGACATATGGGTAGCGTGAGAAAAGCTGTGGGAAAAGAGGTTAAAATATTGCAAATGTGATCAGATCCTGGGTCCACCGTGACTGCGGCTGACTAACCATCTGCCTCATCAGGTGGCAGGTTTGTAGCTCCTCACTTGCCTTTAGAGAAACGAATGTTAAAAGAGGGCATTTCCACGGCTGCTGGGGAAGAGTGAGGCTTCATCATTCAAGTGGAAATACTAACAACTACATGTATATCTGCTCAGGAGGTCTACATCCTGCTCTGACGCAGGTAGAGACTCTGAGGAGATCACAATCAGGACAGGGGATCTTGCCTTAGCAGCATGTCGAATAATCATCACTATCTTTTTTTTTTTTTTTTTTCAGCTCCAGAGGACTAAAGAGGAGGTCTGAGCCTGAGCCCAGGAAGGGGGAGGGTTTAAAGAGGGGAGGAGACAGGAACAAAAAGGAGACAGTGAAGCAGAGAGGACAGACAGAGAGAACAGAAGCAGTGATAGCGACAGATCATCAGAGACAAAGAAAAAAATGGATTTAAATTTGCTTCAAGCTCTGGAGAAAGAAAGAGTCCTGGAGGTTCTCCGGAGAGACAAGCAGCTGCGTATTATTGAAGAGGACAGGATCAGGTGAGTCATTTCACACCTCTTTCATATGCCCTCTGACAAATTTTCTTCTGTCTTAATGATGCTGAAAGGAGGCTGAACTACCTGCTCTCAGCGATCATGCTCTCACAATGAGAAAGCAGCCAATAATGTAAACAGAAAGTGATCATATTGTTTTCCTCTGTCACCAAAACCTATGTGAGTTTAGTTTCTAATATTTTTAGATGTGTGAATAAGATTTTAATTCGCCTGAGATGCAAAAAAAGAAAATAAAACGGAAACTAGTTCATCTCCCTCTCTGTGCGCTGCCCTAAGTAAGGTTTCACACCTCAGTACTGACAGCGCTGAAGGTTTTTTTTTTATTTTAACACTGGCAGTTAAAGGTGCCTCTTCTCTCATCTCAGGAGGATGAAGTACGAGCTCCAGGAGCTTCGCAGGAGAGGTGCCAAGAGTTTCACCCGGCAGTACGGCGAGCGGACCTGCGCCCGCTGCCAGAGGCCTCTGGGAAAGTTCTGGAACTCGGGTGCAGTCTGCCGCGGCTGCAGCCACCGCATCTGCAGCAGGTGCCGCGTAGGTGTGGGATCAACAGACTGGAAGTGCACAGTCTGCCACGCCTACAGGTACAGGAACAGTGTTTAAACCCCCTGCTTCATGCAAACAGACCTGAAGCTTGTGAGACAGCACAAAATGACTGTAGAGTATCTGAAACACGAGGTTGACAGTTAGTGACCTGTACTGTAACTTCTAACTTTGCAGTTTGTGACTCTTGAAGATCAGTTTTTGGATTTTACTCTCTTTTTATCGTAACAAGATATCAAATGACAATTTGAAAATAATGGGAAAGGGCAGGAATTATCACCTGAATCTGCAGCTCCCCTCAGCTTCACCGCAAATTTCGGCTCATCGTTTTTATCCAGTCCACCAAATTTACTGTTTTGGTTCACTCTCACTCAGAGCTGCAACAGTTGATCAAGCTGATGGGAAAATCTTTTGTTCCAGCTTCTAAAATTTGGGGACCTCACCTTGGTTTTTGGATGTTATGATGTGGTTTGTTGCAGATGTACTCTGAGCATTCTCATGGTGTGGCTTTCTGCCGCTGTGGGCAGATGTTCTCAGGCTCTAAAACCCACTGAGCTTGCTCAGCACCAAGCAGCGGAGAGACACAGTTAGCGACTAGTGGAGCATCTGGCACCTAAAAATCCAAATATATCTTTGAGGAGTTGGTTGAGACCAAAAACAGAGCTAAAAATTGGACTTTCATTCAGTAGGAATCCAGAAACTTGGCTCCACATGAAAGCTAATGTTTTTCTGTAACTGCTTGATGTGGAAATATGCAGCTGTTTTCTTACAGCTTCACTATGTCAACACAAAAAATGATGACATGTCATACAGCTTGTTTCTGCTACGTCTAAATGCCTAAAAATCAGTTAGTGCAGGTTTCACACATTCCTTCTTCCAAAATAAGACTTGAAATATCTATAATAAGAAATAAAACTTACAGTATAGTAAAAAGAGGCATCAAGAAGAATAGCATTACCTAAAAATAATGATGTGGTCAGGTTACATTCAGAACTTCCGGCCTATTTTAGTACTACAGTTTGCGGTCTGAGGGGATTGACAAGTTGGTATCGGCGACTTGCTGAAAAGCTGCCTCTGACTTTTGACTCTCTATGTCTGGCTTCTGCCTCTGTCTTTACTCTCTTTGGAAACTAAAGCGTGTGAAAGATAGTTTCTGTCTATCAACTATCAACTTAAGAAAGACGGTATAAGCTAAAATAAGTTGCAGTTACAGTACCGAGAATAGTTGTACTTGCTACCTCTTCTTTTTCAGTATGAGTACACTCCTCACCACCATGTTTCTCCTCTTCACAGGGAGGTGAAGATCAGGTCTGGAGAGTGGTTCTTAGAGGAGAAGGCAAAGAAATTTCCAGTCATCACAGGTGTGTTGACAATAGTTGGACTGTTCATATTGACTGTTATTTATTATTAATACTCCCTTGCTATCACCCAGTTAAAAACATTGAATAATAAAATATGGATGATCCAAGTTGTTTGTTTAAGTTGCTGAATTATTCACTATGACCATTTGCCAGTGTGGAAGTATAAGAGACACACTGGCGGTCTTTTACCTATAGGAACATTTAAATGCTTTTATGCGTCAAAATTGGCCACATAAGTGAGTACAATCACTTTCAGTTTGTTTGGATGGTCACATGTGAAATATATTTGCTCTTAGCGTCAATTTGCAATAAAAGTCGTCCTAACACCCTAGACTTCACCCTGCTCATTTGGCTTTCACACGTTCTGCTGCGTGACATTCATCGTATGCCCCTTCTTCACAGACAAATATGAAACAGTTGGGGAGAGGCTTTTACAGACCTACAATGTGCTGAGGTATGATGCATCTTTGAATGTTGTTTTTAAGTGTGTGGAGCTGTTCTGATTCATTCGATTCAATCCATCAAAATGAAACATAGAGTAACTTGTTTGTTCTTGTTTTCTCACAGTCATATATCAGTTGTGCCACCCACTCCTCCACCACATATGGATTATCACTTTTTGAGCAGATCTGGGGTAAAGTGTCTGATATGATTCCAGCATTATTTTGTGGTAGAAGTGTAGAAATGTATGAAGTGAGTGCCAATAATCTTGTGTTTTGTTCTGCAGGATTTGAAAAATGCAAAACCCTTCACCAAATCTGTGGAAGATCTAATGGTTTCGTTCACCAGTCATATCAGAAGTAAGTTGTCATGAAAACATCAGATAAATTGTCAACATTTGTGAGGGATTACTCTCCTGAATAGCGCGATAATAAACACCAAGACGTGTTAGCGTGTTTGAGAAACATCACTTCCTCTGGATGTCATGGTTATCATAATCTGATCTCGCTCAATGAGCTGAATACATGCAGAGTAATAACCACAAAGGAAGCTTGCCTGTAATAACATGACGCAATAAAAAAAGTCCCCTCTGATCTCATAACACTGCCATCACAAGGAGAAGTTGTTAGATAATGGGCATGACTTGTCTTTTATTTACATGTTCTGAGATTTGAAGTCTCACTCTTTTCTCAACACAGAGATTTCGACTTCTCAAAACGACGTGCGAGGAGACTTGCTGAACGTTGACAACGGCCGCAAGGGGTCATGCTTCATCTACACCACCCAAAAGAGCCTATCTGACACCGACATCAACAAGTCTTCCCGTGTAAGTCAGCTACAACACTTCATACACTCCAACCTAAATCAAGAAGCTGTGAGAGCACAGCCCCCACCACCACCACCACCACCACCACCACCACCCTTGTGAAGTCCTGCCATTTGCAACAGACACAGCCACACATAGGCTGCCTGACTCTCCCTCCTCACTCGTTACTTTTTTCGAGAAATTTCACCATCAAGGCGACAACATCACTGAACAAGGCTGTTCTAAGTAGTAATCTAAGACCTTTAGTGGCCCCTACTGGTGGTAAGAAGGAATAACAACTTCAAGTCTGTCGCAGTCTGTGATTTTTTTGCACCACAAATGCCAGCACCTGTCTAAGTGATAACGTAGTTAGTATTGTTTATCAACCCTATGACAGGTTCTATTGTACTGGTGGGTAAAAGCACAGTAAAGAAAACGATCTCTCTTCTTTTTGCAGCTCTTCAAAGTCCCAAGTCTTCCAAACCTGTTCAAGAAAAGCAAAGACAGTGACCAGGAAGGCTCCTCCACCGGGGCAGAAGAAGAAACATCCTTCGGTTCTGAGTACTCTGGAGGAAAGAGAGTGAGTAGAATCTGATAATGAGAGAAAAAAAAAATCCCCAAACAACATCCTGTGGTTGAAATATCAAATCACAGATTGCGATCACTTCAGCGTCCTAGCTCATGTAAAAAATCCCCTTCCTCTGTACGTTCTGTACATCTTTAATTGAATTGAAGTCTGTCATATTGTGTCTGTCTTTCCTCTTAAACATGAAATATTAAGTTACAGCCTGTATTACCCCCCCCCCCCTCAGGGCAGTAACAGCAGCATCAGCACAGACTGCGGCCTCTTTGAGGGCGTCAGCGTGTCAGGAGAGCTGGAACTGGCTCTGGCCTACAACACCAGCACCTCCTGTCTGGAGATCACGGTTGGCGGCTGTAGAAACCTGGCTTATGGAGACACCAAGAAGAGGAAGTGTCACCCGTAAGGATAATAAATATGGCGTTATGCATCACCTACAGTATGACCCCATTTTACTGTGAGATTCTCTATCACAATCTCAGGATCCTGCATGTGTTATGTCTATGTGCAGATATGTCAAACTCTACGTGCTGCCGGAAAAGAGCGGCAAAATGAAGACGGCCGTGAAGAGAAACACGACTGATCCGATTTATAATGAGCTTTTGAAGGTAAAAAAACACAGATGCTTTACCCACCTAATCTGATTCTCAGATTGGTCTTGTGTAATATTTGATTTAGCCAAATTATATATATTTCATATATATATATATATATATATATATATATATATTTTATTTTATTTTTTTGACAGTATCAAATAGAGCGACACCTGCTGTTTGGAAAGAGGCTGCAGGCCTCTGTGTGGCATTCAGGAACCCTGAGAAGGAAGGTGTTTCTAGGTGAGGTCCTTATTCCACTGGACGGCTGGAGATTTGAGGACGAAGCTTCCCAGTGCTTCAACTGGTACCCGCTGTGTCCAAAGGTACAGCCATTGAATCACACCGTAAAAAACATGTAATGGGCCTAACCATAGGCTCTGATTATATCTTAGCCTTTCCTCCAGTGCTATCATCAAGTCAGGATTTTCATTTGTCCACTAGTTTGTTTCATGACCAATGTCATAAGATATAGAGGAGTCCAAAGAAAATATAAATAACGCTGGATGGTCTTGGTTTGTTTTCTTCAGCCCCCGTTCCCACCCCAATAATTTTCTTTGCCCTAAAATTATTTCATAATTTCATGATCGCATAAATTTTGTCTATAATTATTCATTCTATTCATAATTAATATGATTTCATAGTGTAATTTTGTAACCATTAATACTGAACATTAAGATCATTAAAAACATTAATACTGAAGTTGTCTCATAATCCTTCCTCTTCCTCAATTTCTGTCACTCAGGCTGAGAGTCCAGACGGAGGCGCCATGGAGCAGGACAGAGGAGATCTGCTGGTCAAGTTCAGCTCCAGCAGCCAGGGTGAGCTCCTGCGGCTCAGCTCCCTTAAATGTCTCCAAGAAAAAGACATGTATCTGACTGTTTGCCAGATTAGATAATATGATTTTATTGTAATTTAATTTAATCGAATAATTTAAGAACTTATCTCCGTTTTCACCCAGTAAAAATGTTGTTGATCATCCTGAGGTTTGCACCAAATTTTTGCAAATGGGTGATTGTGCAATTGTGGATAAGGACAAAAACATCACCTTATGTCAGATTTTACGGAGAAATGACAACAGCCTTATGTGTAACTTGCTTTTCTTGTTATTTATTTATTTATTTGTTTGTTTATTTATTTTTTACCCATACTTTATCAAACCATACGAAGCATTAAATCTTTAATCTCAAATAAAAAATAAATATCACAAAAAGCTACTTTTTAATGTCTTTTTCAGAGAGCCTGGGCAGGGTTTGGATCCACTGACTCCATGTCTTGGTCTTATAAAGCCCACTGATACATTATGTTTGATATTAGGCTGTACAAATAAACTTGATTTAAACTTGAGTTGCACAGTTTTCATCCTCCACCAGTGTCATATTATTTATGACAAACAATAAGAATTCACTCAAGAATTCCACATACATCTTGTCTTATAAACAAGAAGTATAGCATTGGCTCTAGAGTCTCCTAAACTCCAGTATCATTATAGTAGATTATACAGTGTTTTCTGGTGTGGTTATCATGTGGTTTAATGTGTTACAGTTGTGCTACATGTGATAACCAACAATTCAAGAAGAGCTATTCAACTTCTCATCACTTTTCAAAAGAGAAGATCTTAAGATAAACTTTACCGATAAAAAGACAAAAAAATAAACACTCACACTATAAACGACGCTTTTAAAGGACATGAAGGAAAAGAGTGTTTCGAAGGAATAAAACACACCATGTGTCAGCAACATCAGCTCTTGGTTCTGTAACTAAAGCACTAGAGGTCAGGAGAACGTCTCTTTTGGACGCTTCCATGACAGTCAGAGGTGAACACTGAGCTACACGGCAATGATCGACTGTCCTTATCAAAGGTGCCAAACACCTTCCCATTAATGCAAACACAAGTCAGAGCGCCTGCGTCAGAGTGTAAATAAACCTCATTGTGGCCTTGTGTGTCTCTTTGTTTTTCGCATTTCAGTGTCTGCAGAGGTGTGTTATGTGTGTTCTGGTGTGTGCTTGAGAATGCATTAAAGAGTGTAAGTGTTTAGTAAGCCTGAGGGTGTGTTTATATAGATATTTGTGTGTGTGTGTGTGTTGTGTTTAGGTGTCTTACTCTGGGAGTAGGCAGAGAGCTCGTCCAGATGACACCCATTTCTGAGGGTGAGACCAGGCATCTCACCAGCTGCTGTTTGACAGGGTCTCCAGGATGGCGCTCCGCACCTTGACCCTTGCGGCCAAAGCCCCCCCCCTTCCTCCTCTCTGAGAGACTCCTGGGAGGGGCTCAAAGAGACCCTGGTAACAGCAAAGATTTCCTTTATACTATAACTTATTTGTAAGCAGATATAATCTTTTGGGATTAGCAATATATTTGCCAACACCTACAACTCCTCCTGTGAAGCACTTGTAACAGTTAATGAATGATTACATTATAAAATAAGTGCGACTATGTCTTTGTATGCTTTGGAACGTGAAATATTATGTGTTTATTTATTTCATTTGTCAATTTTATTTATTAATAAAATATTTATTTATAAATACTTGACTCTCAATGATGCTTGAGCAAATTCAATCCCCTAATGAAGGCCATGACATGCTGCTGAAATCTCTGTGGGAAATCGAGTTATCAGACCTGGAGTTAAGACATTTTTGTTCCACTTGCAATGTGTTAGCAAACAGTTGCAAATTCATTCATTTGGAGTCTTATTTCAGGCCACGCTAATGAACGTCAATCCAGTATTCACACTCTTTTAGCTCTTTTCTGATCTCTACCATCTCCTGAGGTGAATATCTGGCTCTTAACCTGCTAAATGCTTCATTCGCCAGCTCCACTAACTCCTAACACAACTTCTTACAATGTAAAATTGTGAATAACCATAAATTATTTAGTTTGACTTTGTTGGAGGACTGCTGTCCAGACATGAGAGTGGCATCAATCCACATCTAATTCTCTGCAAGGAAAGGAATAAGCTTGTTTCCCAGATTATTGAAGTGTTCCTTTTAAATATAATTACAGATACCTGAATCATTTATTAACTATACTGTTCTACTATGAAGTGCTGAGTGCTTCATAGTAGAAATTATAATTGCCGAGAAATCCTTTAATACTTAAATGTACTTACAACTACATTTTTGTGTTATAAACATTTTTTTATGTGAATATACAGTAGCCAGTCTTACTTGTAAAAGTGTGAAGTTGTTACCACTTCGGTTTAAACAATATTTCTGCTGCATTCAAGGCGTCTTTCCACTCAGTTTTTAATGTGATGTCCCATCAGAGGAGTCAAGCAGCTAAACATCCATGCAAATATAACTACCGGGGAAAATGTTTCTGACAAATGAGACTTGAAGCCACGCCCGCCCGTCACAGGAAGCTCGGAGCTCCATCAGTGAAGGAGCCATCCAGCGTTTCCTCCTGCACAATGAAGCCTTTCTTGTCTCGGTCCGAGCAGCGTGTGAAAGACATGCTCGGTCTCCGGTTTCACAGCGCCGTGAAGAAGAAGAAGAAGAAGAGGAAGAAGGAGGAGGAGGAGAAGAAGAAGGAACGGTGATGTCACTGACCTGGAATTCTCTTCTCCAGAGTCTCCATGGTAACCGGGTTCGCGGATGACCAACAAGTGGCGTCAGGACATCCGGAAAAACGTGACGACAGTGAACGCCTCTGCCCATCGACAGTCTCCGCACTTTAACTTTATCATGTGTTTTTGCAGTACAGTATTTATTTATTGCAATAACTGTCTTTGTGATTAATGTTTTTTTTTTTTTTTTTTAATAAACTCATACTATAGGCTACGTTATAATGTACAGAAATAAGTTTTAATGTAGTTCCCTGTCAAACTGAATCACTTAAGCATTAAAATTGTTTAGGTTTGAAGCTTTTAAAAGTCACTACATGGTCATAAGTATGTGGACACCCAGACTTAATGTGATTGTTGGATACCACCTTCTGACATCATCATATGACATCATTTATAGAGGCTTTATAAGCTGTTTATGATGGTTTTATTAACGTCATTTTAGTGATAAGAGCAACTTTTTTGTTGCAAGGTTGTGGAAAATCCTCCCCCAGCAGTTGACCAGTTGATCCTCAACGTTGAATCAACATTGAGGAGGCCGACAGGGAACACGCGGGGATATCTGGGGTATGATCTGCAACTAAGGTCCACGAAGGTGTAAATACAATGTACAGCAAGTCATAAATATTAAATACGTAAATACTTGTCATATATGACGAGTTGAAATGCATTTTTAGTACATCCTGCAGGGAACATGAATGTGTATACTGAACTTAATGGCAATCCATCCAGTGGTTGTTGAGATATTTGATTCAAAACCACAAGTGTGTAGCTCCTGGTGTCACTACAGGAAAAGTCGGGGGATCAAGACATTCATGGTGCCCAGACAATGAAGTCTACAGACTTTAGCTGTACAAAATCTAAAGGCAATTGTAGTCTGGACCTGAAGTCTGGAAAGTGGTACACTGACTAGCTGACAGACATTACCATCCTTAGAGCCACGTCACTAGCATGGCAATGATACAGAAGAACAGCAAACCTATTTTGTTACTGGAACTAGGAGCCTTATCCAAACCATAAAAACAATCAAAAACTGTGAGCACAGAGATTGACAGAGCAACCCTAGACTTCTTGCTTTTTCACAATAAGTGTAAGTTAAAGAGGATTAGTATTTATGGACCCAATTTATGTCTGTCTTTGTTGTTGTTTGTTTATGATTGTTTGTTCCAAAATTCATGAAAACCCATAAAAATAAAGTTTAAAAAAAACAAACTATGAGGACAGAGATGGCCACAAACTGAACAAAGTAAATACACTCTGATGTGGAATCATAGATTTTTTTTTATTGCCAATAAGATGAACACCTCATTATAAAATCCTGTTCATATACAAAGGCCAGCAGAGCTGTGTGTTTCCATTACAGTGTAAGTAGATGCTACTCTAGTCCATGTCCAGAAAGAGGAGAGTGAGATGTGGTGTTAAACTGTCTGGGTCAGTCCTTTGTGACCAAGCTGCAAAATAAAAACTCTTTGTAACGTTCACCTCAACCTTCACTGAACCTCAGCGGAGGTCTAACACTAAAAAAAAAAAGTTTTTCCAAAGCTACATCCATAATTTTTGTGACGATGCACTTTGGCTAAGAAGTAAAGACCAACTGTCTGGGACTGCACCCTGCAGAGGCACCGCCAGAGAGAAAGGCCACTTAGGAGGGTGAAAGCACACAACACGTGCTCATCTCTCACTCAACAGCAACATGACAACAGACAAAAATAAAATATATTAAACCTAAGTGTCCCAGTCAGTGCTCTGAAGATAAAGACATTCCTCAGCATGCTGTGAACTACATGGCAAAAAAAAGGAATCTAAAGTACCTAGATATATAGCAATCTCCTTAACTGATTAAATGGCATGCAGCTGGATAATTCCTATAGTAAAAAATAATAATAATTTACAATTAAATCTCTTTAATTTAGTGATCTAAAGGAAATATATGGAACATAAGACTGCTATTATTTTGGTCAATATATAAAACCTTTGAAACATATTAAATGTTTTCATTATTAGTGGATAGCAAAATAGCAAAAATATACAAACCAAGAGGAAATACCCTTTTTAATGTCCCATATACAGTATAAATATCTAACTAGGAATGATTTAAACTACTGTATAGCAATATTAAACATAAATGGAAGTGTTCAAATATAATGGAAAACAAAAACAAACATACATTTTTCTGCGTATACTGTTTTCCCCTTTCCGAGTGGTCGCCATAAACGACAAACTGTCCTTTTCTTCCTACACAACAAATGGCAGACATCAAAAAGAAGCCAGGCTGGGATTACATATATCCTATGTGCACATCATGAAATAATAATAACAATAATAATGATAATAATAATAATAAAATTTGGCTAGTCCCACTACTTCATCACACCTCTAGTTAAAAACAGTAATGATTTGGTCTGAACTGATCAGATTACACAATCAAATACACAAATAATATCTGAAACACTAAGAAGAGAGGGGGTTTTGGCACTAAGTTTTCTTCAAAGGATTTGCAAAGCCCTGCATACTGCAAGACGAACCCATGACAGGCGTTCATCTCTCTGTAAGTGATGCTTCTGCTCTCTGCTGTGCTTATACTGCTCCAGTTAAGTCTGCAACTTGTGTGTGTGTGTGTGTGTGTGTGTGTGTGTGTGTGTGTGAGTGAGTGAGAGAGAGAGAGAGAGAGTCGTTTGAGTGTGTTGAGTGTGTGTTGATATGTGTCAGCCAAGGAGCGAGATGTGGTGACCATTCAGAAAGGGTACGTGTCTGAGGGCCGAGGGCATCTTATAATGCTTCGAACTCGTCGATCCTCTGCTTGGTGTTGCCCTGCCTGATCTGTCGCAGGGTTTTGTATTTGTCTCGGCCGGCCCGGACGTTCTCACTGTGAAGAAGGTCGTTCTGGGTATTCTTGGACTCGTCACGCGCCTGAGCCAGCTCTGAGGTCAGGGCCTGAGGGCACAGGAGGAGGAGAAGCATGAGGTGAGAGGACAAACGACACCAACAACGCTGCTGCTTCTACAGTTCCAGCATTAAAGCAGACCCCAGCGGTGCTGCCATGACACTGCGACGCCCCTCCACTGTGTCTGAAGGGCTTAAATCACTACCTTGTTCACTCATTCACTTCTTCCCACACTCGGCAGTTTACTTTAAAGTGATTAATGAATTGAGAGTTTGGACACTTGTGAATGATTTTCATTTTGCACGATCATTAACTGCTGTAATTTTTGCATCTATAAGATGTGAGATTGTTAACTGAAAGTAATTTTTTCACTCCAGGAAATTTTGAGATTTCACACTCAGAATTTAGGCAACAGGCCTGTTCCAGCTTTTGCTGCTGCTTTGGTTTAGTTTAGTTTACTCTTCCTTAAACTCAGCGTGACTTAGGTTGTGACAGTCACAACTATTTGACTTTGGGCGAATACATGTAAGGTACTGCTTCTGTGAGATTTTGAGTTAAAATCAGTTTGAAGCAGTTTTTTTTTTGCAGCTAACTGGATCAGAGCAGTTTTAAACTGTTCACAAACCACAGTTTAAAACTGTTTTTTTTGAGCTGGTGTGACAGTCAATCAACCTAAAAAACCGGAGTGAGACCGCCTCATCTCCGTTAGTTTCTAAGCCTAATATCTCACAATGCTGCATCCAGGTCCTCATTCTTTCATTCACGTGGAATAAATGTACTGTTCTATACTGTATTTGCCCCTTGTGGATGGTGTGAGGTGTTAATTATCTCCGGTTCAGACGGCTCTGTCCTCACCTTCAGCTGTTTCTGGACGCGCTCGTTCTTCTCAGCCTCAGTCAGGCGGTCCTCCTCTTGGCGGTGGTCGTTGATGCCTTCGGTCTGCAGGTCAGCGCTGTGCGTGCTGGCGTTCTCCTCGCTGTCGCTGTTGTCGTCCAGTTGGTCGTAAATGGGAGGAGGGGGAGGGGGCGGGGGTGCCGTCATCACCATGTGCAGCTCCTCTTTAGTCTTGATCAGGTCGTCCTGGGCCTCCCTGGCCTGGTGAGAGCAGTGGGATGAGTAACAGAGAAGGCCAGTCACGCTCTGTAGTAAATCTGAGTTGTGTTTGTTTTAGAGCCTCAATTACAAGAACTCTTCAGCAAGAACAAATTGACTGACAACTGCCTTAATTCTTGGACAGTTTTGGCAGGTTAGGGAATTTGATAGCAGAGAAAGAATCTAAACTAACCTAATTTCCATCCCTGTGGTTATAATGTTGTGTGATTATCTACTGTAAATGACTGTCTGTGATTTTCCAACCAGGCAGAAAAGACTCCCAGTATTCTGTAAACTCAGTTAAAGCTCTCACCCTGAGCTGCCATGTGTTAGCCTCCTCCTCCTTGCGTTTCTTGGCCTCCTCCAGCAGGCTGATCTTGGCTGTGTGCTCTGCCAGCTCTGCAGCCTGATACGAAACAACAGGAGACAATTATTAAAGCGTTCAGATTTAATACACACAGGTGGAAAAAGATGACAAGAATGCTTGATTTTTTTGCGTCGATGTGATTTTTGATCTGTTTCACTGCACTAGGAAAGAACAAATTAACTAATAGCACGAGATGGTCTTCATTTTCTTCCTATGCAGAACTTTCCTCTTAGTCTATATTTTTAATGTCATGTTTATGGAAACCTTGGCCGTGTCAAACGCCTCGCTCAGCAGGTGAGTGACATCTGATTTATGCAGCAAACAAAGCTGATATCATATTTTGCAACTTTTTAAAAATCTATTTATATGTGAACACTCATTTTTATCCCGATATAAGGGTTAGGGTTAGGTTTCAAATTATTATCTATGTACAAAACACCTTAAAACAAGCATCATTTAAGTCAAACATTAATATGTACATTTCTGCTCTAATGATAAGTATGAATCAGTGTTGAAGTGAACGATAAATTATTTGCTTTGGTTGCTTTGTGTGACTGTAATTTCTGTCATTCAAGGCTGTGACTTTAAGTGATTTTTAAAAGCTAAAAAGCCAAGCTGAGCTTAACAATCACTGTAGTTAAATTGTGGTTTAAATTATTTTAAATTTGAAAGTACAGTGTTTTTAGCTTTAAAAAGCTTTGTGGCCTTTCAATCCCATCAGAAAAAGCACAAAAATGTGAATATGAAGGAGAAGAAGGAAGTGAGTGTTATGAGTAGAGCCTACCAATGAAATGTAACCCGACTGTGCGCAGCCCCTGAGGGCATTGTGGTACGTTCCTCCTGACCACCACAACAATGTGAACAGCTTTTCTTTCACCAGACTGAACTAACCAGAGGCTCAGTGTTTGAACGCTGCACCTGCTGTAGTTGTTCAGTGTGTGTGTGAGTTGTAAAGACACTGAATGTGAAAGGTCTTGGGCTGGTCGCTCAGTGAAAACACAAGGACATGGTTGATGGGTTACTGTTTGTGCTTTCAAACATGTTGGCGACACAACTCCCTCATGTCTTTTTTGATCACACTCAGTGGAAGTTAATCCATTGCACAAGCTTCTTAGTAAGGTTTAAGTATAAAGGGTGTCACAGCAAGTGTCTGTCAGACACAGTGCAACAGTCAATGTCCACAGTGTGTCACAGGAACCAGAGCTTTACTCTCAGGGCTCTTAAAGTGAAAACACACGCTCCTGTGGGTGGTCTACAGCCGAGCAGCTCGGAGCGAGGGGGGGCGGTTAGTCTGAAGTAACAGGGTGTGGTCCAGCTGGACTCTACAAAGTGGTTTTGTCTGGGGCTGCAGTAGCCAGGCACTGCTGAATACACCACCCTGCAATGAGCCTGGTACAGACCTGGACAAATTAACAGCTAAATGTAAAGAGAGAAAGACGGTTTTCATTTATCTTACTTGAGATTTTGTCGATGAACCTGTGAGGGCTTTCTTCCTCGTTTCAGTTGTGTTACTGCTGGAGGCTCTTTACCGTTGTTTAAGTTTAAATTAATAAGCAAAGTCAAAGCAGTTGGAAAATTTGAATTGCACCGTCATTGAAATACTGACCAGCTGCTCCTGACTCTTCTTCTGCTCCTCAGCGTGGCGGGCGAGGTCCTCTTTAGCCAGCAGGGCAGCCTGACGCTCGGCCTCCAGACGAGCCGCCTCGTCCTCGGCTCTCCTCCGCTCCTGCTCCAGCATCATGGCTCTCTGCAGCTGGTCCTGCAGATCTGAAATACACAAGATACATGAGACCGATGCTCAGCTGCTGCTCACAGGAAAACCACGAAACTATGCAGCCAATGTTTATTTACGATTTATCTAAGAATTATCTTGATTAATCATATTGCTTGTTCAAACAGTTCATCAGTCATTAAAGTTGTTGTCAGTGAATGTTCTGTCAATCAACTAACAATTAATAAACTAATCAGCTCTATTGATTACCAAGTAATGTCATGAAAAATTCCATTTATTCCTTTATTTCCCTGCCCCCTCCTTTTCACCAAACCCATGGTGCTCCATGACTTTGCTCGTGTTTTAGATACAACCCTATAAATAACACTGGTTCCTGATCCTTGCTTGCGTTGATGTGTCTTTACAGGCTGCACAAAGTGAATGCATCTAATTCCATGAAAACAGAGATACTGTAGCGAGACAGAAGATGATACTTTGGTTAGCTGAGGTTTTAGATAAGTACAACACCCCACACCACAAAACTCTCTGTCATGTACATGTCAACCTTCTGTTACTGGGATTCTTCAGGGTGTCAAACCATAATCAGCTGGTATGTAAAGCATTTAAAAACAGACACTGTGAATCATTTTGAACTAATTTATGAGCAGGGAAGTGAACCCACTCATAGTCACTTAATAACTAGTGTGATAACTTTCCCTCTGTCATTTCTTCAATAGTAAGTGACCTACTTCCTGAGTTAAAAAAAACACAGCAGTGCATCTTTCTGCTTAAATGCAGGTAGACAAGATTTTCACCAGCAGAAACTGGTATAACTAGAAGTGAAGTGTCAAACCTCACATGCTTTTTTTTTCTGGTTTGGACAAAATAAAAACAGAAAAATAAGAAAAATACTGATTACATTACTGCTGAAGTTACTGATAGTTGTGTAATTTAAAACTAGATTTCATCATCCAGATGACAAAACCTGTTAGCTTCGCATTCAGATACCTGCATAATTGCACATGTTCTAATTATTTGCACACACACACTTTTCTATTCACAGGTTGAAGTGATGGATGAGCCACTGAAGGTCCCTGAGGCCCCCTCCCCCACCTCACCTTTCTCTGCCTTCTTGGTCTTCTCCTCAAACTGGTAGAGCCTCATCATCAGATCCTGCTTCTCTCGCTCCATCTGCTCCTTCTCTTTCTCGATGGCCTCTCTCTTCTTCTTCTCGTTCTCCAGCTGGGCCCTGCAGATAACACACAGCTGCCGGTGAGCCAACAAAGAGAGCTGACATACTTGATACAGAGCTACCACTGACGGACGACAGTCTGTGAGCCCCGCGACACACATTTGCACACACACACGAAATGAGATTTAGCACAAACTGCTCTATTATCACTTGCACCACTAACTCTGCTGCTGTCATGGTCACGTACAGTTGATGATTTGCAGCTGAGGCCGAGCAGTTTCAAACTGCACCACATTCACGAGCATTTGGCAACACAATTACCTGTGATTACCCTCCGTTTACAAGATCCCATAAAAAGGTGGCAGGACAACAGCTACTGGAGCTGCAGCTGTGAGATGTGAGCCCAGTCATCGCTAACAGGGACAGATTCTTACTCAAATTATGGCTGCAACTATTGTGTAATTATTGATTAATCTGCTAATCTTTTCTTAAACCATTAGTCAATTACACAATTATAAAAATTGTTGTTGAATGATTATTTTTGTCTAATAATTATGTCTCATCCAAAGACCAAGGATGTAATCTTGTTTAAAATAATATGACTTTTATTCTCCTGTTTATTCAGTTTAATGAAATCTTATCAGATTTCTATCCATTTCGTCCAATTTACATGAATCTTTTTATACTACCTTTTGTTTCTTTAATGTCTTAATGTCTTTTAATGTCTTATGTACAGCACTTCAATTGTGACCTTCTAGCCTTGTATTTAGTGCATATCTCGACATAATTTACTTATTATTACTGTATTTTTTTTACTTATTTTAGTCTCTGTCATTACTTTTGCTGCAGCTGATATCTCCCCAAGAGTTTCATCACATTTGAGTTAGAGCCTTATCTGACACCGTCTTGTCACTGTGTTTGGACACGGCCTCTTCCACAGGCACTGACCACTGGGAGCTACTGTGTGTGAACCCTAACTCTCTGTGCTGCGGCCTGGTGATCTAATGGCTCTCCCACTGGTATTTACTGTGTTGTCTGCTTGCCGTTACATCACCATGTTTGAACAGCTGTACGGGACAGACAGTGGGCCGACAGCTGTAGCTGAGACCAGGGTCAACATCCATTCACTTTCAGTTCAGGCAGTTCAGGAAGTGCATTTCCCACACTTGAAAAGGAATGCTGCATTATTACCCAGTGGATGGAAGTTTCACTTTACACATTTTACAGACCCAATAATCAATTGATTAATTAAGAAAACACTCTGCAAATTTATAGGTAACAAACATCATTGTTAGTTGCAGCTCTTAAACTCTTGTTAGTGCAAATATTCAGAGATTCAATGTCAAAAACACTGCTGGACATTTTATGCTGGATATTGTTGTTTTTGACATTTCCTTATTATTTTGTTAAATTTGAAAATAATCAGACTGACTATAAAGGCAGCTGAAATAAACTGAAATTCAGTAAACAATGAAACAGAATTACTGTCCAATTGTAGTCAAAAAACCTCCAGGCAGCTCCAATCATAATTTTAAATATGGTTTATATCCATGTCAGTAAATATTTTGTGATATCCTCTGAGTGAACTCCACTTCCAGACATCTGCGTACCTCTCCATCTGTTTCTGCTGCTTCTCCTCTCGGGCCTGGGCCTTCATCTGCTGCACCTCAATCGTGTCAGGCTTGCGGCGGCGCATGTACAGCTCGTGGTTGCCCATGCACAGCTGCAGGATGCGCTTGTTTATGCGCAGTCTCGGAGCATAAAACACAAAGTCCTGAAATTGGGAGAAGAAACAAACAGGAGGAGTGAGGAAGAGGGCGAGAAGTGAACGCCGGCCTAAATAAACCTCCTGCTCCCTGTCCATTGCGCTTTGCTGATAAAGGACAAAGAATCTGGTGGTGACTGAGGAGGTGCAGGGAAACGTTTAACACAGTACAGATTACTGCTAAAATCACTTCTACTCAGACTGCTCCACTTACACTTTAGTGAAAGGTAAAGCAGCCTGGGGAACCAAGACATACCACTTACTTCTGTGTGTGTGTTTGGGGCCCATCACTAATAGCACTACCTGGAAACAAGCCCTGGCTAATGTGCGTGCTAGATTGGACTGAGGAGGATATGTCTAATGGTTCCTCTCTCCACCACAGAGAAACATGATACCGCAGGTAGAACAGGAAGCAGAGAGATTTAATATAGACTTAACAGGCTCTAAAAAGCTGAATTCTACCTAAAGAGGAACAGGAACTGCTAAACTGGAAGAGACCGTCAAAGAAAAGGAAACATTTAAGAAGAGGGAGGTCTTTTTTTTTTTTTTTTTTTAGAAATGTCAGCACAGGTCAAACTCACCGGAGATTTTTTGTCAATGGGCTTGATGATGAATTTCTTATCGTTGAAGGAAATGTTTCTGATCTCACTCCAGGGGAAGCCGATCTTTGGGGTCAACCTGAGGAGTGACCACATGAACATAAACGTTATCCTGTGATACAGATACAGACTCTAACAAAACAGATGATGGTGTCAGTAAAAGTGCATTTTTACACTTATTTATAATTATTGTAAGAGTTGGACCATATCTTGCTCTTTCCAATAAAAAAAAAAAAGAAAAAAAAAAAAGGTGAATTCTCTTGTTTTCTCTTGTATGGACTATTACAATGCTCTTTTAACTGATTAACCCAAAACAGTCAGTGCACTGTCTTCGGCGTGAACAAAATACATCTGCCAACAAGCAAAAGTTCACACCCATTTCAGCGTGTTTGCACTGGCTCCCTGTCTCGTTTGATATCGATTTCAAAATTTTATTACTGGTTTTTAAAAGGTTTAAATGGTTTGGCACCACTCAGCCGACTCTCTCTTCCGTGACCGGTAGTTAAGACAAAGAAAAAACACATCTTAAGACTCAACTCAAGCACTTCAAGCTACTTGTATATGTCAATTCATCACTTCAGGTTTTTTTCCAAGCAAAAATGCCAAATTGTCTCTGGTTTCGGCTTCTCATTGAGAGGATTTGCTGCTTTTCTTTGCCGTACGTGACAGTAAATTGAATCCTTTCAGAGAATAAAGGCTGACTGTGAGCATGGATTTCTGTATATCCACTGTTCAAGTACGAGGGATGAATCTGGGGTGTGGCTCACCGTTCCATTGTGCCAGACGAACTGAACGGATGCCAGTCTCATTCAACACAATACAAAGTAGTACTGTAAACACTGAACGGTCGATAGTGTTGTAATCTAGAACAGCAGCCATCCACCTCGCAGCGAAACTCTGCTGCGAAACCGTACTGCCTGACAGGAATTTCACCCTGACACATGCTTGTGGAATTGAGAAAACAATGTGGAAGTTATTGTAGCGATTGAACATTTCTATCGGAGTCTTGTGGTTTATTGAGCTGCTGTAAATCCTTGGATTCATGTTACAAGATATCACTGTAGCTCTTAGCTTCAAGCTCGGGTTAGAAAGTAGAGACTATGGTTGGTGTAAAATGTAGCTTCATTACTAAGCCTCTGACTTTCTGTGTTAAAGATCCCTAGTGTATAAGAATAATGTATTGTAAAGGCTCTTGATAGCAATGGCTAGTGGAACCAATATGTCAAAATGCATTAAAATAGGTATTTTTCAGGTTCAGGTACTGTTTCAGTCTGGCTAAATACCTGAGTAAAACACTTCACTTAAGATAGCTGCTAATAGATTCATCTGCTGATTGGTTTGTTCTACAAAATTTCAAACGTATTGGAAAATGTCTGTTTCTTAAGACCATGGAGACATCTTTAAATTACTTATTTTGTCCTATCAACTGTTCAAAATCCCAAAACAGTCAGTTTGCAATATAAAACAGAAAAAAGTGACAAATCCTCACACTGAGAAGCAGAAACCAGACAATGTTTGGTCCTTTTTCTTTAAAATGTTTTCCAGAAAAATGACAACTAATGCTTATTTACATGTTTTCTGCAATTAAAAGATTTTTGTTTTTGACAATCTACTAAACTCGTTCTGCTCTAAATGGTTGTGTCAAAATAGACAAATAAAACATTTTTGGAGTCAGATTTTGTTGTATCGTATTGATTACTAATGCACTTTTGTTTGATTCATTTTAATTGCTAAAATGTAAATCCAGCATTTGAACAAGCAAATCTGAAATGCTGCATCTTTGCTAAGAAGAAAAAACTGGGCTCAAGAAAACCTCCAGAAACTTTGTCCTAGAAAATGAGCAGCGCTGTGGTTAGACATGCAGCAGAGCATAAGGAGTTAAACCAGCACCAGACTGCGCCTTGGCAAAGCCTTGACTGCACTACTGCATTGTGGGCCGGCTGCTCTCATTGGAGAGGCAATGTTGTAGGTTAGCCTCACATTCTTAAGTGCCGCACAGCTTGAAAAACCAGTCGGCGTAGTCATGGTTACAGCAGAGGGCACCGTGGAGGAGAGGCATTTCTTTGCTGATCCCAGGGAGCACAGAAAGAGACAGCCTCACACAAGAACCCTGTATGTTCCTTAACAATGTGTTTCCCACTCTTGTCTGAGGGCTCATACCACCGTTAAATTACAGTCGGGACAAATGAGACACTAGATGAACTTTCACACAAAAGCAGTTTGAGTAATTAAATCATTTAGACTTGAAAAGAACCTCCTGTGCTCATATAAGACAAAGACTCTTCCATTAAAGGTTCAATTAGAGGCCTCATGGGGCAGCTGACTTGCTAAACCTTGTCATTACCCTGCCACCAACTAACTGCATTCATTTCTTCCACTAAGGCAGACAAAGTAGACCAAACTGCTTTCAACAGAAGCTGGCATGAAAGCTGACACAGTGCAGCCACTTTAATACGGGAAGAGCAACAATCTGGCAGCGAACAACACAACTTAGCCAGGGGACAGCTGGAGGGATTTCCAGCACAGGGTCAGTGACTGAAAGGCAAGTCACCTGGGATGAATTGTTCCTTTAACACAGTGTACTTCACTCCAGTAACCCCACAGACCGGGCCACCAGCCACAGGAGATCTCAAAACTCATTTCACCAAATAGAGGGTGATTACCTCCCCAACTGTCTTGTCCTATAAACAAAGTGGCAATCATAACCCAGACTGGGCTGGACACTGCTAAAACCCTGCCAGGTCTCAAAAAGTAGGTTTCCATTCGATTACAATGCTGAAAAAAATAATAAAAATCATCTAAACAAACAAATACAAATGTAAAAAATTCGTTTTTTTCTGCCATACTGTGTGTGGATACACAGAGGAACAGCTAGTGATTAACTACAGACATGGAGCTAACTCAGCATGTGGTTCTTGGTCTGAGGTTGGCCTCAGCAATAAGTTGAAAATTAAGAAAAAACTTAAGTCTGCAAAAGCACAGCACAGATTTTATGTCAAGTATCTGTAGTGTAAATGGCACACAAACATATAGTATGTGCCTGTGGAGGTAGTTTTTAATCATTCAGCTGT
Organism: Trachinotus anak; assembly: GCF_046630095.1. Lineage (NCBI taxonomy): Eukaryota > Metazoa > Chordata > Actinopteri > Carangiformes > Carangidae > Trachinotus > Trachinotus anak. The sequence goes on along the minus strand of NW_027273882.1, from coordinate 816,550 downwards.
GTGTAGAGTAGAACTGCACCAATATAAACAGAGGTGTGAACAAAATACACCCTATATATCCCACAAGAGACTGTCACACACTCACTCGAAGCAGGGGCAGAAATCATAAACTATATTAAGTGACAAATTCATGTCCAAAAACCTAAAAACATTAAGATAAAAACTGATGATTTCAGCTCAGGGAATGTGCAAAAAATAATATGCAGATCTTAGATAATAAGAAGAAATAAGTGATTAAAGCAAACTGCTGAGTTTGATTCTACTAATCCTCCAAAAGGCTGTATCCATTTGGCCTTCATTGTTATTCCTGTCATACTGTCTGCTGAGAAACAGGAACAGTGATTAAGTGCAGACATGGACCTGGCCCAGCCAGTTTAGCCCTGTGTCACAGGGCTGCAGCTAGCAACACGCACAAAACAAGAGCCAGAGCAGACACCCACAACAGGCCTGTTTACTTCAGGGGTCTGTCACAGTACAAGGCTTACTTGTCGTCCTTCTCGTAAATGTTGAGTCCCAGGGCGTCCACTCCGAGCCACAGCTCTGTTCCCTTCTTATTCTTGATGTCAAAGTAGTTGACTCCGTACATTTCCAGGTCCTGGGCGATCTTCAGGTACTCCAGCATGGCGTCCTCCCTGCAAGAATGGACAGAGGTCAGGAAACGAGTGGCACGGTCAACCCACCGCATTCCTACTAATACTGCAGGATTTAGGAGTATCTTGACAGCATAACACACAGTTGTTGTTTAAATGCGTTGCGGTAGTGCATTAATCAGTGACACTCACTTCAACATCCCACCGTGCTCCTCATGCCACACCTGAATCCTCTCCTCCCACTGTTCTCTGGATAACTTGTGCTGCTCCAGGACTCTACAGACGGATGGAGAGGGGAAAAAAAAAAACGACAAAGATCAGCTCGACCACCACACAAACCACCAACAGACAAGACAGATATCTTTGATGTGTTAAGCAACATGATGGACTATTTTCATACAAGCTCATTATGCAAAGCACGTCTTTATGTCAGCAAAGCGGTAATTTCCCAGAGGTGTAGTGTTTTCCTTGTCTGCACTAGTTTGGTATTTTGGTTACTTGTCATGCACCACAGTGGGAGGAAAAGCACAATAGGGGGTGTGCCACTGGAATTCAGTGTCAAGATAGAAATGTTTTTTGATCCTGTTTTAGATACTTCTACATGCACACTCAAAAACAAAACTATCTATGACAATAAAGCTATGATCTTTAGATTATTAGCATCTTGCAAAAGGAAGCATAAAGGTTGTCCTAGCTGATGCAGCCACTTTAAGAATGTCCTCTTCAGTACATCAAATTAACTATTTAGGCTTCTTTATTCTAAAGGGTTTCTTAGTTTGTGCAGATCAACAGTGACGCTGGAGATGGGGACAACCTCTGGACAGACACGGTCCACATGAGAAAGTGCAATGACCCCCAGATTTCTGACATATTTGGAAATGTGAACTCTCTGCTTGTTCCTGACAGGTCGTATAGTTTTGCATCAGGAGCAGCAGGTCCACACTCTCTTCTCCAAGTTCAATGAATCACAGACAATAACAAATGCCTCCAATATCTTGGCACACTTGTATCCTGTGCTATGATTAATGATGTAATGAAGCTTCGATCTCACTCTCGAATGCTCTGAGCAATGAGCTACTTTGTTGTCTTTGTTTTCTCCCTTTTTAAATTTGAACATGCATATGTATGCTTGTCTGTACCAGAGGCTTGAAAAAAAAAAAACAACAACAAACAGATTATTCTTTTTTGTTGCATAAACATCCTATTTTGTTTATGGAGGGTTAAAGAATTTACATTTATTCAAACGCCACCTTATGCCACTAAATTATTTTCTGCCGGTACCAAGTGGCTTCAGTCTAATAAGAATATTACAGCCTCTCTTTTTGATCTAGATGATAGTACAACAACGTTTGATTTGTTTTCCTGCACCTGTGTGGCAGCAGACGCTCAGAGAGCAGGTATCCAGGCCGGTGGACTTCTTTGTTATAGTCTCCGAACTTGGCCTGAACAGAGTAGGAGGCGAGCAGCACGGCAGTCTCTGGTGGACAGTAGACCTCGTCGCTCAGGATGCCCTCCTTCACCTGCAGGAAGAAGAGCTTCTGGGTGATGTCCTGGATCAGCTCCTCTGCCACGTCCTCTGGGAAGAACTTGGCCCGAAACTTAAACTGGAGGGGGTTCTCTTTCTTCACGTCCTGGGACGACACCTGGAGATGAATCACAACAACATTTCATGCTGAGAGTGAGATGAGAGTTGGTGCATTTATACCTGGTTACAGCGGCTTGTTAGCTTAGCTTAGCTTAAGATGAAGTCAGGGGAAAACAGCTAGCCTGGCATTACACGTTATATCTCGGTTGTGTAATCAGCACAAAATTGTTTAAATTAGAAAGTGTAAAAAAAATGACAAGTTGCTGTATTGGGTTAGGGTTAGGCTATTTCTTGCCCATGAGCAATGACTTCTTAAAGACTCAGATGGTCGTTTGGCAGCTGTCTCCATTGCACAAAGCCAGGCTAGTTTCCAGTCTTTATGCTAAGCTAAGATAGCCAGCTGTTGGCCCCAGCTATTTATTTACCACCACAAATGACGCTGCATCAGAGAGTGGCACTGATCTTCTCATCTAACTGTTAGAAAGAAAGCGAATACGTGTATTACCCAAGACTATTCTCAAACTATTATTTTAATGTCAAACTAAAAGTCTGGATGATGCTGAGAGTCATGATGCTGTAAAATATAATTACTGAAGTAAAAAGTATGAGTAATGTCCTCTTTTTAAACCTGTGCATTGTATCATCGGCGACTATAGAATCACCATCAGCAGCATAAATACCGTGTGTCAACACTCTCCAAGTAGGAAACAATAAGTTCTGCAGTTTCATAGGTGCCCTGCCCTCTCCAAAAGGGGATCTACCATTCTCGCTCAGTGGAAATACACTTTAACAACTCCCAGCTACAGTACGTGTTTACACAATGTGCCTCTTCCTCTAATTTCAAAGCAGGAACCAAGCGGTCTTGATAGAGAGAATGGGGCTGTGAACGACCGGGAATATTCCAGTTTGAGCTTTGCATTGTGCTGATGAGCTGCAGCGCAGTGTCAGCACACAGTGTACAGTTTACTGCTGCTGACTGAGGCAAGCATAACCTTTTCTCTCCCTCTGTGAACCTCGTTTATTATTAGAAAATGCAAAGAGGCAATTTGGAAGTTTCTCTAGACAGATGAACATGGTTTCCTACGTTTGTTTCAGTCAGGAAGGCATTCAGCAGAAGATTTCTCTTCAGACAGAAACAGTCTCGATCTAGACACTACATTATTTACAGTCTGTCAGATGTATACTTTGAAAAGTACTCCACTGATTTGGCACTGCAGTCCTATAACACTGTCAGACTCACGTTGGACAGTAAAAGAAAAAAAAAAAGAAGGGATCAAATCAATGCACTAGAGCTTTGTCAAAACCTTGCACCTACAATACCCACAATGCAACTCGACCACTGACAGTTCTGTCAAAGATTCAGCCAGGCTACAGAGGTGTGTTGACTTTATTTCTTTCTAACTCCACACCTCCAGATTTTTTTCATTTTCAAACTTCTTCAGCCCAAACCGACGCCGACTCAAGTGACATCATGCGAGGCAATTTTTCCATGCAGCTCCCCTCTGGAGACACAACAGGCTTTACGTCTCCAAAACCTGTTCCCCTTTAAGACATTATTAGCACAGAACCAACTGGTCTAAAAAGGCGCAGGCTGATCATATAGAAACTGTGATACCAAAACAACCCCCAATTGCTTTATTCTTCTTTGCTTATCATGACACAGTTTGGACTAGTTAGAGTGTGACTAACTCAGGACTAACAGTTAGTGAAGTCCAGGTAATCTGTGTTTACTCAGAGAAAACACAGAAGAGCAGAAGCAGTTCTGGTTCACAGAGAGGTCACACTCTCGTCCAATAATCCACCTCCAGCTGATTACATGCCGAGCTCTAACCCCTGCAGCACAGACAGAAACCAGAACAGGGATTCAGAATCAGATGCCATGTCCGAAGTGGAACCTCAATACAGTATGTGAATATGTACATACTGTAATATGGTGGCTACTGATTGACTGAAAGGCAAACAGTGGAGGTCTGATTGTATCGTCCCTTCAGAAGAATGCATTCTTTCTCTATTACTCCACAGTCCTCCACAGAGAGTGGTGTTGCAAAAGCTGGGTGGTTGGGACTTAATACACTGAAGAAAATAACCAAGAGGTATGTAGGTAGAACGTGTCATGATATGTAACGATAGATTAATGACATCAACAAGTCTCGTTGAGTAACTGTTGAATAACTAGCTTCAAAGAACAAATAACATCATCTGGTCTGATTTTTGAAAGTATATTCAAGACTGATTGATGAAGGAGTGTCATAGTTTTTTTCCTTCAACCCAAATGCCTTAACACCTGCCTTAACAATTTGAGCTTTTATAAGACTGGAGGATTATCAGACAAAACCGAAAATAACAGCAAACATCTCATTTCAGCTGGATCTTACCTTTTTGTCCAGTTTCAGCCAAGTGTAGTAACCTTTGCTGTCCATATACTGGAGTCCGAAGTACCAGACCTCACGTAAGCCGATGGTTTTCACCACCTGCACAGAAGAAAAAAAAAGGCTTAAAGTCTTAAAACACAGTAGGCCTGCAACAAAAGATTATTTTCATTATCAATTAATCTGTAGTTTAATCCATTGATAGTTTGGTCTATGATATAGTGAAAAAATGTCAATCACAACTTCCCAGAGCCCAAGGTGACATCTTCAAATATCTGGTTGTCTCTGATCAAAAGGTTTTCAGTTTACTATGATATACGATGACGAGAGGCAGCAAATCCTCACGTTTGAGAAGCTGGACACTGAGGCAGTTTTTCACAACAGATTTAAGATTATATGACCCAAAGAACTCACACCCTGCTCTTCCAGGGAAAAAGATCACGAGAGGATGATGACGTAACCGCAGGTGTTAACAGAAAGAAACCATGCCTTCACCAACAAAGTTCAATGAGGTCATTTTCTAATAAATGTAAATGAATCATTGATGGTTTTCTTCCAGCAAGAGCTGTGAAAACGGCCTTTGAGGGCTTTACAGACGCTGGCGAGGCCTGAAGCAGCTAAGTTTAAGGTGAAATACTGAGCTACCCTCATAGTATTACACATTCCCACACCTGAGTATGGACTTGGCAAGGTAATGATACAAACTGCTGTCAGGATAAACAAAGTGCACTTGTCGGCAGCAAGTCAGCTAAAGATGATGAGACTCTGGACAGCGAGGTGATGGCTACCACTGTCACTGAGACTGCTATTTATTTTCATTACTGATAAATCTGCTCATTATTTCTTGATTCATTGGTGAATTGTTTGGTCTATAAAATGCAAGAAAATTATAGAGGAAATAATGTATTTCACAATTTCCTACATCCCAAAGTGAGGTGTTCAAAATGCTTCTGACCAAAATCCCCAAAAACCACTTCAGTTTTCTATCACATAGGACAAAGAAAAGGAGTAAATCCTGATGAGTTTGTTGCATTAGCGCTTAAAAAATGGCACGAACAAAACAACAGCTGCAGATTTATCTTCTGTGGATCAAATGAATGATTAATCATCAGCTCCAACTGGCATCTAAACCATTAATAAAAAAAATTCAGCTATGTGAGACTGAAGGCTTTGATTATGAGGATCATCTAGTGAGGAAGTCAACATATCTGTAACTAAATTAAAACCATATCATCACATTTCATTCAGAGCGGCTCCTGGTGCTGCTCAGATTCCCCTGTAACATTCTGCTAAATTAACTTTTATATTTAAAGCAAGCTGATGCAAACAGGTCTCAAACAAAGTGGTGCCATTGTTTGAGCAGCGAGGGGGAGTGATACTGTATGTTGAATGACTAGCATCCTGTCCTCGACTCCAGGAACACACTAAGAAGGCTGGAGAGAGGGGGAAGGAGAGGAGGAGGAGGAGGAGGAGGAGAGGGGAGTCTGCTCCATCTTACAAGGCCATTTACTCTCTGGCCAAACAGCACCAGCCAGAACTCCTCATTATTATTAACGTCTAAAAGGCAGATTACGAACGCAGTTTTAATTTCAACCACACTGGAAACATCTAACCTTGGAAGAATGTCTTCACATCAGCAACTTTGGAGAGTTCTTCAACCAGTTTTTTCGACTGTGTAGCCGAGGCAGAGAGTGAAAACCCAGTTATAGATCTGGAATAATCACTTGTGCTGCAGGAGGAGCTGCCATTTTCCACTGGCTTCTGAGAGAAACCTCAATGACCAGAGGCTCTTTATGGCCTTCAGAGCGGGAGAGCAATTTTCCAGCAGCATCGTGCAGGAATTCATCTTTTTGTGTGTGTGTGTGTGTGTGTTATTAAGTTGTACAATCTCTGCGCCGGGGCCCTTTCTGAATGCATCCCTGCCACATTCCCCACCCAGTCACCAGGTGAGGTGCTAAGTTGCCTGGATAAACTGTGAGTCAACACTTTGGTACTCCGGCCAAGCCCCATTCCCAATGATAAGCTCTAGCCAAGGTTGAAATTAAAATCAAAACCCCCTCCTCTCTCTCTCTCTGTCTCTCTCTCTCTGTCTCTCTCTCTCTTAGTGGGTGACACAAAATACAGGGCAGGCTGACCTGTGGGAGTGAAGATGAATGGCTTTTCTGATGGACTGTATTTAGGGCAACAACAACAAGCAGTAGAATGGAGCCTGAAATGAGAGAGCACTTCAGGCTGCATCTCACCTGTAGTGAAACTCATAAGGCCTCTGAAAACAATCGGCCTTTTCATGGTGGCTTTTTCGCTCTGGGGTCCTCAGAGTGGGAGGCAGAGAGACAGAGCGGGCGACCACAGGGAGACCTAAATGAATGAATGTTGAGAGAGGCTTCTCTACCACGTTGGCGCTGTCTGAGAGGCAACCAATTTCCTGCACGAGCTCGCCAACCTTCAACAATGTTGCACTTCACTTGACAAATAGATAAACTACCTTCAATAAGGTGCGGTGCACGTTATGAACACTTGCTGACAAAGGATAGTGAAAATAATACATTTCATTAGAGGCGGATTAAATCTGAATCTGGGGACACAGGTTCAGTAAAGTGACATCACAGCAGGCTGGTTTGGCTGGCTGCCTCGACTTTAATGGGTCACTAGTTTGCTCCAATGTACGTCAAGAGCTATTAACACCTCAGATATTTGTTCTACGTAAGATTACTCTCCCATGCAAAGGGTTTTTGCAGGGATCACCAAGTTAAATGTAACACTTTGCAAGACCTTGCAGTCAAAGGCACTTCTCACGCAGACTTCTCAGGACCTGCAGATACCATGTGAGCTGCGGGCAGTTGTTTGCAAAATCTCTTAGCGACTGTATCCAGCCTTGGAAAAAATAATCCCATATATATCAAATCTGGAGGCCAAACTCCTCGAGAGCAGCTTTTTATGAGCTGTAATAAGCAGAAGCACAAGTCTAACTTCATACTGGCAATGATTAAAAAACTGTAAACTCAGTGAAACATTTGCAGCCGGGTTGAAGAGGCTAAACCTTTACAGATTCTGTGTCAGCGGCTGAAGGGGCAAAAGTCAGTTAGCATGACTTCAGTCTGCAGCCTCGTCTCACACTCCTCTGTCAGAGAGTGAAAGTTTCCCGTCTTGGTTTAGGGGAGCTCGGGCCCTGCGGTGAGCGAGAGGAATGCCGCGGGGCTGAAACAGCATTACTCACTGCATCCTCTGGGCTGTGTAATGTGGAGTCCTCCAGCGGCTGAGGAGGGGAAGGGAGGGGTTCGCCCAGTCAGGCCCCAAATAGGGACCTACCGGCACAAAGATGAAGGAGTGTGCCGGACGGGGGTGGGGGCAGTGGGCACTGCCCCAAAGGAAACTGGTCTCTTGCTGTCAGACCACACATTCATTGTGACTGAAGCGAACACTAAAGGGAGTGTTACAAAGCCAGGAGAGTTCAGCTAAAATACTACAGCTAACAAGAAAAGCCATCGTGCAGCATGTTCCCTCTCTTCACTTAGCAGCTAATTTTTTTTTTTTTTTTTTTTTTTTGGTGTGTGGCTTTGACATGTGGGTTGGGTGTCTAAGTGAACTAGTTTCATATTTTGCTCCTGGCACTTGTCAGCCACATAACTTGGACTTGGATTTAGTTCAAGACATAGATTAACTGTTGCCATGTTTTTTTGTTTTTTTTAAAAACCCTCCTCCAGCTTCTAACCAATCCAAAGCATTCTCCAGCTGACACTGAAAGCTTGTTGAAGCCACAATAATACAAATGATTAGTTAAGAGGACCCAGCTCAAAAAATGAAATGAGCAGCAGCTCAGTCATATGGAAGTGAAACTGAACGAGGGTGTGTTGGGGAGTGGCAGGCGTTTCTCTTTGAGAGCGCCATGACAGGGACTAAGGCTATGATCAGCGCTGACCACAGGGGCCATGCCAGACCTCACGCTCGCCTCGAGAGTGAGCTCACTGCTGTTACTCAGCATTTCCACAGAAGCTGTCGAACACACTGTGACCCAGTGTGTCTGCTGCCGATTTGAAAAGAAACCAGGCTGCTGACAGACACATTCGGGCCAGTCAAGCTCAATGTCAGCAGCATTAACCTGCGGCCGGCAGCTCGGGTGTGAAGCTTCGTAGACAGCTTCCCATGCTCAGATTATTAAATTTCATGTTTGCACTGAAATAGAGGGAGTGAGTGATTATCTGTGGCACACCTCACTGAGAGCCATTCTAACAAGTAGGCTGGGGAATTCACCAACACCCATAAATAGATAGAGATGTCACAGGTGATAGCTCTTCCTTCCTTTAACAAAACCACACATTAAAAGCTCTACACATTTAAACAGTAGCTCTGCTGTAACTCTTCCTAAACACTGATTCCTACCCAACTACCCAAAAGATTCAAAAGATTCATATCACCAATATCTGATTAAGCCTGGTGGGTTTTTATGGATATTATGATTGGCATGATTCTTTTCACGTATTCTTTGACTAAAACGTTCTCTACAGAGCCGCAGACATGAAGGGATGAATCCTCTGACAGGCAGCCACACAGTCAGCTAAACTTGCTATTGAAAAACGAGTTATACAGGAAGTGGCTAAAACAATGCCTTTCCTCACCCAGTGCTGTCATACAGCCTCATGAGAGCTGACGCTGATGACATGTGAGTGACATTTGGATTTTAGGCACTGAGCTTCACAGCAGCTTTGCACAACAAGAGGAACAGTGCAAATTAAAAGAAAACTGCCTGCTTGACGATACTGCAATTGCAATATTAATATGCAAATGAATACAGAGAGACATACTTCTTGTTATTACATAACCACATCCGCTGTAATAGGCAAATATTAGTAAACTGACTTCAAAATTCACAGTTGCACACACCTGGTGACAATTAAAGGTCAAATGATACCAGCGTTCATTTACCAAAATATTTAAATATACATAAGACAACAAGCTGTCCTCTAAATGAGCACACGGAATAAAGTATAACAAGAAAATGTGAGTGAGGTTTTCTAACATGGTGCCAAACACCATAAGAACAAGGGGATCACTATCTCCTGAAAATAAATTAGTTTAATCCATGGTAAAAAAAAAAAAAAAAAGTTTCCTATACTTGAGAGCAACAACCACAAGAGAAATGTTCAGCCTTTCACTTCCTCACTGGCTTCATTCAGGAAAATCACTAATGTCATTAATCATTAGTTCAATAAATGCCAGGTTCTGTTTGTTCACTCCGGTTATGTTAACCTGACGTTATTAACCACCAGTCAAGTCCATTTTTATGTATACAGCACCAAATCACCACAGAAGTTGTCTTAAGGCACTTCTCATTCAGAGCAGGTCTGCACCGTTCTCTTTATGAACCACCAGAAACCATTAACCTCTCTGCCTCTCACCGGGAAGACACACACTGATAAGGACTCTTGAGGCCAAAAGCTCCTGTAATCTCGTCTGTAGGAGATAACTTTTCAGACCTGGATGTAACGAATGGAAAGAGCTTTGGGGGGATGATAATAAGGGCAGTCACTTTCCCCTAACGCAGATCTTTCTCAGTGACGTCAGTCCAGTTAACTGACACGATGACGAAGGCTGCAGCGGTTTGTGAGTAGTTTGTAGTGATGACGGCGGAAATTCAAAGCAACAGCAAAGTATAGCTGGACTTTGAACACAGATTCCAACTAATTTAATTCTATTTTGAAACACGTAAATTCTCTTTGTTATTGGAGAGCACAAAATCTTTAAAGACAGGTGCTGGGTTAAATTTAAAGAAAAAAAAAAAAGCATTTGTAGGAATTGCTCCACATTTCTGGGAAACATGGTTATTTTAATTATGTGGCTGGACCCAGCAGCTGCTTAGCTTAGCTTATCTTATCATATAGACAGGAAACAGAAGGAAACCACTAACCTACCTTGCTCTACCTGAAAGTAACAACATCCACTTACAGCCCCACTAAACTCACTAATTAACACATTATACCTTGTTTGTTTAATGAATAATTTCCCATTACCTTAACCCCCATAAAATCACAATTTGTTGTTTTTACACTTGTACATATCATTTATATCTGCTTTAATCAATACCACAACAAGGCTGATTTGTATTGATTGTCTCTGTAAAAGTGACTTTATACATAAACTTTCATTCCACGCTGTGACAGTGATAACATTATTTCTGCGTCAGCGCCAATGATGCTGGAGGTCAGGACCAAACTGATGTCCACTGTACCTGGTCAAACAGCTGCTTGCCGGTGGTGCTGGGCTGGATGGCAAACTCCAGCTCAGCGTCCATGGTGGTGACGCGAACATTGACCTGTGGAAAAACATGAGAGAGCAAGTGTTGAAAAGCTGACCCAGAGCAACAGGGAGGCTCTTATAGGTGAAAGCACCAATATGTAGTACTGCAGAGCCCTGCTTCAGTGTATGTGTGTGTGTGTGTGTGTATGTGTGTGTGTGTGTGTGTTTGGTAGAGGGTGTATTTGCAGAGTAAACACACAGGGCTCTATGTTTATCTCTGCTTTCTCAGAAACAGACGGGCTGATTGAAGGGAGCTCAAAATCTTTGGTGTTTTGGATGTAATATGAAGTGCTGGGTCTAAAACACATGTACATAAAGGAAATAAGGCATCGCCATATAAACGAAAAAAAAAGAGGCATATCTGACACTACTTCCACAAGCAACTAAGAGGCACCACGCGCGTTATTCTGGATAGACAAAGTGAAGGGACTGAATACAGCAGCTCTTTCAGTCACTCACCGCCATTCACAGGAAAATAAAAAAAGGCACGTCATTCAGTTCTCAGTTTAATGATTGATCAGAATGACCTGTGCATACACAAAGAGGCAGTCCATCGCACTGAAACCTGTCTTATGGGTAGACAATTTAATGTCCACTTCCAGGGATCCACCCCAGTGATTAATGCACAATTTCAAAACCATTACACATAGCATGACTGATGCAGAATAATGACAACTGACGTCAACTGCGTCCCATAATGAGGAGAAACAATATTCTGTATTGTAGGTTTGGTCTGTAAACAACAAATGGCATCTGAATTTCATACAAAGGCCACGCAACAATGCACAAATATTTACAATAGCTGCTTTGAGGTAATGCAGATACTGAATCTCTTTTCTGTGAGTATAATGTCAAATGTCTCTGGTATTTGCGTGGGGTTATGAAAAGACTGAACTTATTAGCGCTCAGTGAAAATGATACAAAGAGGTTAGTGGACACAGAGTGAAGACAGAGAAAGCCCACTAACACAAGCCTCCAGTGACATCTTTCAACTCCAGCCCATTGTGAGCAGCGCTGAGCCTCAGCGGTGAACAAATTCAATGATGCCCACGGCAAAAGGGATGTCTGAGCTGCAGTAGTGACTCGTCTGGTGAGTCAGAGCCGCATCGACTCTTGTGAAGCTACACAGGCTGAACAACTAACTGACAGATTTAAATCCTGCTGCAGAGAAGGTAAATCCTATCACAGCATTGGATGGAAAGCACCTCACCGCTGTAATGTCCAGAAGTAGTCTAGACAGTGGATTTTCAAGGATGTCCCATTTTTTTCATCCATGTGTCTGCTGCTGTTAAGTAGCTGAGATGACTCACTGGGAATTCAAGCCCAGGATCCGTGGCACAGCAAACTTTTACTTTACTAACAGAAATCAAAATAATGAAACCCTCAGAGCCTCAGGGTGTGTAGCTCAGGATTTGTAGCGCTGCTACAGTGCCACATGGTGCATACAATTTTAAACTTTTGGAACAGAGCGACTTATACCAGCTTCAACTCACAGCTAGAAAGCAGGGGAAGGAGGGGGGAAACACTGCATTTACTTTACACAGCAAAACAAAGCTCCCCTTTCAGCTGCAGCGCCTGAGCAGTCCCTCGCTATCATCATCGACATCCCAGAGGAGCCAGATTACCAAAAAACAACCACAAAACTGAGGCAGAAGTGATATTTTGAGACTTCCCTTGTTTAAAAAGGGGATTCTGTGAATTGGTAGAGGCGGCTCTGACAGTTTGGGATGCTTCTATATTTTACAGCAGTTACAGATGGAGCACCTAGGAGAAAATAAAACACACCCTAACAGGCAGAGAATGGAACATGTGAATGTGTGGAGCAGACAAGCCAACAGAAACCACTGAGTGAGTGATATCTGATCTCAAAGAGAGGTCCTCCAACAGAAACTCACAATAAACTGAGACCATTCACAGAGGTAAAGAAAACATGACACATATGCTAAAAATATACTGGGCAAGGACCCAGAGTTCCACAATGAGCGATTTTAGTCAGAGGAAAGTACAGGCGTTCATTTTAACCATATAAATCCCTGCTTCACAAGTCATGACTGTAGTAAGTGACTCAATCATTTCGGCTTGAGGGGCATTGGAGCCCAAACCTCACCTGCTAGAATGACACATAGACACACTTTCACACTCTTGGTGGAGGGTACAAAACTTTGGTAACCAAGTAACAATAACAACAATAACACAAGCTCTATGGTAACGCAGGCAAAGCGGAGGAAAAACTAAAATAATGTAACCCAAATACAGGTGATCAACAATGTGCGGGACTCAGTTTAACACGGAAATTGCTTCAACTTCTCAGGTGCAAATTAGCTTGTAGCTACAATCACACAGCATCCTTTAGGTTTGAGCTATACACCGTCCTTTTAAAAGAAAGATAGAAATAAATGCTCTCTTGTGTATGTGTGGTAAAAATGAAGTGAATTAGCTTAGCTTAGTTTAGCATAAAAACAGGCAGCAGCTAGCATGGCTCTGTCTACAGGTAACTAAAGCTAAGCTAACCTGCTGCTGGCTCTAGCTACATATTTACTACACAGAGAGTAGTATCAAGCTTCACAACGCTAGACAGACCAGTTTACTGTATTCATACAAAAAAAAAGTCAGATTATATTAATCTTTTTACCTTTTTGTTTCCTCTTCATGTGATTATATATTCTAACTAATAGTTAGAAACATAAAAAAGCAAATCCACAGAGAAAAAATGTTTCCATTTCCTCTCCCTCCCTCAAGAACCACTTTCAATAAAATAAAACACCTACATGTTTATATCCAACTCACTCATGTGGGATCTCTGTCCTAATCTTAGCAAAAGGTTTCCAAATATGAATAAACTAAGCCTGCAACTAACCAGTAATTTAATCGTTGATTAATCTGGTGATTATTTTCTCAATTAATCATTTTGTCTTTAAAATGTGAAAGAATTGTATTGTTAATGTCCCCCCCCCCCCCCCCAAAAAAATACAGCTTCCTAAAGCCAACAGTTACCTCTTAAAAATCCCTTCTTTGTCTGACAAACTGTGTAAAACCCAAAGATTTTCACAAGAGAAAGCCCACAGAGGTTTCGACTGATGGCTCGAGCTGAGACGATCCATTGATTCATTGACAGAAAAGGGTACTATTCTGCAATTTAATCAATCAAGCCATTCGCCAAGAATGCCACATATTTCCTAGTTTCAGTCCACAAAGTGGAAGTACACACCCTTCCCTATATGTGATCATAAACCAAATAGCTTTCCATCAGCCTTTTCAATGGTGAGGTTAAGGAGCTGCTCTGGGTCAAGTTAAAGAACTGAGGCGGTCATCACTTCAGTGGTTAAAATGTGAATAGGTTGCACTGCATTCTTCAGTGATGACCATTCAATATTTAACCCTCTGCATAGTTTGCATGGCTTTAGAGGAGCTTTTTTGCAGAGGGAGTTGCCATGGGGACTCCGCTGAAAATGGTCTGAAAGCAATATAGCCATAAATGAATTGCTACCATTTGAGTGTAGAGCAGTAGCATAACAAGGATGGAGAGAAAAGGCCCATTGTGTCTTTCATTTTGGCTTTAGAAAGTGATATATATTGTGTTGGTTTTTTTTCACAGGCTCTGTAAACATTAAACACATGTAACAGATGGATGACAGTTAAAGGACTTGTGATCTTTTTGGGATCGGTCAATCAGGACTGGCGGGCGTTCCAAGTATGATTGAGTTATCAATTATTTAAAGAAAGAAATACTAACAATAGAACTGGACATGAAAAAGGAAAACACCCATCCATGTTGACTGTGACCACGCCTTGAAAGGGTTTGTGTCGTGGGGCTGTGACCTGCAAGGAAACAGGATTCTGGGAGAGCTAAGAAGCATTATCCTTCACTTCTGACGATGTGTCATTCAGATAAGTGAAACATGAGTCACAGAAGCACCGGTACAGTAGTCTTCACTGCTCCTCAAATCTGGTCCAACCTCCTGCCGCTGGGCGTCTCGCTCCTCTGGAGTAAAACCAGTTTCTCTTTTCCAGACACACCAGGTTGGAATATTTGATATCATGCCAAGTATCTGAACTGTAATAATTCAAGTTAACACTTTTACCCTCTTTGATCTTTGATAACAAGGCTGACTACAGTTACTTTACTAATAATTGTCTGTGACTTCACAATAAAATCTCTCAACCGTGCTACAGCAGTCTGATGTGAGGCAGCTGTTAAAGGTGTTAACATTTTTTTAGGGGCATTTTGCAGTGTATTAGACGAGAGCTGGCATTTGAGGATGACAGAAAAGTTCAGGAGAGAAGGTGTAGGATGAGGATGCTGAGTTCAAACCCATCAATATCACATCAACTCCTCTGTGGATATAGTATTGTCACATTTGATGTGTTTTCAGAATAATCAACTTGAGCGGAGTTTTTTTAAAGAGATTTAGTTTTCATTTTTTTATTCTACACATTTTTTGTATTCTACACTGTTTTGTCCTTGATTTGCTTCTTTGGTATTAAAATATCATTTACAATTAAAAGATGTAAAGTGACATAAAAAACTAACATCACTATGATAATGTAAGAAGGAAACTGGAACTCATGAGGGGGCGCTGGGCATGTCCGCACAAAAACGACATGAAAGCAACACTTGAATTGTATGTGTCTATTGAACATCTCTCTTCCACGTACTTATAATGCTTTACCATAACATTATACAAATCAGAAGGGAATTAAACTGGGGCTGGAACACTTATTCAATTTATTGACTTATCGATCAACAGGAAACTATTTTGATAATCAATTAATCGTTTTTCAAGCCAAAATGCTCAACAATTTTTCTGGTTCATGTGAGAATTTGGTTCTCTTTGTCATACGTGACAGTAAACTTAATATCTTTGGGTGTGTTTGCCTGATGAACTATTTCTGCCATAATGAATATAATCATTAGCTGCAGGACGTGTGTAACATGAGGCTCATCTCTCTGTAGCTTTTGGGGGTTGTTTCCTGACACCCCACCATCCCCTGCCTTCCCCACTCCTGGCTACAGGCTTGAGCCACTGACACTCTTCAAACTTGAAATCCAATTTCACACTTTTCACCGAAGACAAAACATAAAACCCTCATTTACATATCTCGCCAATGCTAGAAGTGAGACTTTGCATTTGCAGGATTAATCTGAGAGTAGGAGGCTCGCCACTTTCTGGTCCAAACAGCATCGAAGGAATAACTTCATTAAAACAGACTTAGTGTCCTATTCATATCCTTCATGCCATGTTGTAAAAAGCTGGGTCGGTCATGAGGCCACATACTGAACAGTCTGTAAACTGGAGGATTAAAAAAAAAAAAAAAAAAAAAAATCTAACTTTAGGCTCGGGGGTTCTTGATATCATGGAAAAGAAAACAGTCTGACATTACCATCTAAAAAGGCTGTTTTGTGGCAACTGAGCAGCTGCTATCAGACTGTTGTGATGTCATTTCCACGGCGACGCTCATGACAACCCTGAGGCTACTCTAAACAAACCAACAACACACTTTATGACACTGACCGGGGCTTTAGTCACTGTCAGCACAACACGCTACTCTGTTCAACAGTAACGTGTCTCTGTCATGATCTGACCGGGCGCCAACTCCTGACTCTGCTTTTGTCTGTTTATGACAAAAATCGTTCCCCATTTTAAATATGTTGCTCATTAAACTTTAAAAGCAGTTGTATGTTTCAGGCGTCTCTGGACTTTCTGTCCTGCTTTTTTTTTTAAAATAAAGAACAGAGGATAGAAGAAAAAAAGTTGTATTTAGTGCTAAATTTAAAAAAAAAGTGGTGATGTGTGATTAATTTCCATCATATTTTCCTTAATGCTGTAAAACATATATGCGTAGGCTGTTATACGCCTACCAGAAATTTCCAAACAGTGAGCTGAGGGAGGGACCTGTGCCATGTGCCACTGTGCAGTATGTAATAACTGGGGTGGGGCATAATGAGTCCAGAGTAACTGAAGGCAGCAAAATGCTCAAATATATTGGACAATTTCATCAAATAATGAATTTTTTTTTTTGTTTGTTTGTTTTTCTGATGATGAAAAGCTACCGATGTCATAAAGACTCAAAGTCACTCTTTCACATTTTTTTTGCAAGTCTCCTAGTCAAGATGACTATGAGTGGAGAGCAATCCCAAATTTCAGCCTGGAAAACAACCTCCGATGACTAAGAGACAACCCTGTATTCATCACAACCTCCTGTCGATGCAAACAAGAGAGTTTCCACCCCCGTTGTTTATCGTGTCATGCTGCACAAGTGTAAGATAATGATGCTCATCTGTGTGTGTTTCTTGTTCCTTTGCTTGGATGATGTTCTCATACATATGGGACACACCCCCCCCCCCCCCCCCCCACCCCCCCCCCACCCCCAGGATACAGGATGAGTGTGTGATTTGAGTGGCATTTCCCTTTAACAGAGACTTACTGTAACTATTAGTGTCAATGTCAGGATCACATGTCCTTCTGTGACGGGGTACAGCTCTGGTTCTGATTCACTCTATAAAAAGGTTTATTTCTAAATCACGTTTCAGTTCTGGCCCATTCATTTCAAGTCTAAAAGAAGCCACCTGTTAAAGTAAGTGGAATTAACCAAACATAGCATCCCCTTCAACACTGAATCTGCCCCTGCCAAGAGGTGATTTAAGATTTTGTGTCAAATGTCAAATTATTTAAAATCCTATAAAGTATCACCTCACAGATCCTTTTTGAAACAAAGACTGCCAGAGCTTTCACAGAGTTATGACATGTGTACACAAAATGAAATACTCTGGCATTAGTGTGATGAGATTATATTAACGTTACCATTCACTGTGCCACATATTAGAGTTCACAAAAACCTAAGTATTCTTCAACCTAAGATGATTCATGTGGAAAAAGAGGATTAAGTCGTTTGACTTTAGGAAGCTAACCCTCCATTCTCGCCCCCTGTCTTGTTTCAGTCAAGCTTGGCAACTTATAAAGCTGTGGCACAACAAGCAGTCAGTGAAAATATCAGTAAACCAAACGCTGCTTACCGCTTTGGGCATTTTTCCGTCCTTTTCCTGGCTCTGTGCGAGGAGCTGTTAAATTAAAAAAAAAAAAAGTTTCCAAAGAAGAAGAGACCTGTGCTCCGTGTAGCTCTGCTTCTCGCTGTGTCTTTCTGAAAACAGAGAAAGAGGAGAAACGAGTTTCAGCCACTTCAGCGTTACTTAAACCCGGCTGAGGGCAGCTCGGCACTCCTGCAGGCGACAGTCATCAGGGTGGATCAGCGCGCACACCAGCAAGCTGGCAGCAGCGAGCACAGGAAGTCCGCCCGGCCGACCTTCAAAATAAGAGCCTGGTCAATTCTGATCAGTCAGGGCGTCTTCTCAAAATCTCTGAAGTAACTCATCATGTTCTTCCTTACGACTAAACACTTTGAAAAGATATGGGAACCATTTATGGACTTCCTGGAAAAGAGAGCCATTGATCATTTTCATTGTATTGTATTGTTGTCTTTGTTCTTCCTTGCAGTTTTGCTTACATGCCCCCAGCAAGCACTTTATTAGGAACACCATACTAATAGTGGGGTAGGTCTCCATTTGTTTCCAAAACAGTCTGTTTTTCATGGCATGAACTCCACACGGTGTTGGAAACATTCCTTTGCGGTTTTGCTCCATGTTGACATGATTGCATCACATCATTTCTGCAGGTCTGTCAGCTGCATACTAATGCTGCCTGTTTCATCACATCCCAAAGGTGTCCTATTGGATTCAGAAGAGTGGTTATCTGAGTAACCACAGCCTTTTTTTTGTCAGTACCAACCAGTCTCCTCCGGCCTCTCTCATCAAAAAACATTTCTGTCTGCAGAACTCCCACTCACTGGATGCAATTTGTTTTTTCACATCTCCTGATTTAACTCTACAGACTGTCGCACATAGAAATCTCAGGAGAGCAGCGGTTTCAGAAATGCAGCATGTTTGGCCGATTGAATAACTGCATGAACATGCGGGCGTGCAGGTGTTCCTAATAAAGTGCTCAGGTATGTGCACGTTGTTTCCCATTTTCTGTTTGACATTTCTTCAAAACAAAATAAATACAACAGTATTTTGTTCGACCCAACTCAGTCATTTATAGCTTTATAGCTGCAACAGTCACAATTTTCCAGAACCCAGTGTGGGGTCTTCAAATAGCGTCTGACAAATACTCAAAAACACAATGATATATTTAATTTACTATTATACAAAACAAAAAATCAAATCCCTACATTTGAGATGAGAGGCCCAAATGTTGTTCAATACACTTTTAATAGTTTTTGATATGGGGGTCTATATAATCTTATTGTGAAATTTCACACCGGAAATCCTACATTTTCATTCTACCTTAACATAGTTGAACATCCAGGCACCAGGCAGGTTAAATATGGTACTCAACATGCCTCACCCACTAGCTATGATAAAGTTGGAGTCCCCACCCTGCTCTGTTTTGGCCTTTTCTTTTGACGTCTTCATCGCTAACAGACCCACACCCCGAGTCAGGTGAACGGAAGACATTTATCTGAGTCGCTTATGAGGTCGCTTTTAGAAATGCAGAAAACAACGTTGAATTAAAAAAAAAAAAAAAAAAAAATACAGGTAACTTCCAGGACGCCGTCACCTCCAGAGGCTGTTACAGTGTAAGAACCTGCAACAAAGTGATGATTTTCAGTGTGTGTGTGTTTCCTCCGTGGGTGAAATGAGTTCACACCCACAGCGACGGGGAAACGAGTCGAGCCCAGCGATTCCACCTTTCCAGCTTCGGACGACACAGACAAAGATTTCACAATAACACAACTCGTTAAATTGTTAAAAAAAAAAAACAAACAAAAGGTTTAGAGCTCAGGGGGGGGGCCCTTCGTGCAGGAGCCGGCTCCGTGCTGCAGTCAGCCACATCCTCGCTGTAATCCCACAGACACCTGTTGTGAGATTTGTCTCCTTTGTGCAGAGCAGCAGAAAGTGCGCGGAAAAAAAAAAAAAAAAAAAAAAAAAGTGCGAAAAGTGCGTTTATTCTGCAGAGCTTCGAGCTGTCGGAGCAACATACGTGAAGTCTTACCGGAGCCGGTGAGGTCCGGGAGAAGAGGTGATGGTCGAGCCGCGGGCCTCAGGTCGCAGCCGCAGGTTTCCCCTCCCTCGGCTCAGCCAGGCGCAATATGGCGCTCACACATCCGACTGCGGAGCCTGTTCCTGCCGCCGCCGGTAGGCTGGAGGGCGCAAAACCCCAGGGTCCGACCCGCAGGGGATTCTCCTGGGGGGGGTTTACCACCACACCTAAGACGGTTTCATAATTATGAAGGGGACATTTGAACTGAATAGGGTCTTTCCCCGACCTGCAGCAGGGTTTTGTTGTTTTGAATAGGACCACAACAGAGAATTATGTTTTGGGGGGGGTGGGGGGTCGTTGGCATGGAAAAATGAAAATCAAACCTGAAACACTGGAATGGCCAATTACCCCCCCCCCGCCAGAGAAAAGTTTCATATATTTGACCAATTGAAAGGGCAATGCTGTTATCTCTGTTAGTAGGCTGCGTTTATTAGTTTATTAGGGGACAGGACCCAAAATACAACATATCAGATGGAGGTATGCATCACAGAGGCTGCTGGGATAATATCTAGACACTGGAAAACACCCAAGACTCAATGGTTACAACAGCTTCATCTTCCAGTGGATGCTTAACAAGATAGATGACAGAAACAAGAGTAAGGCACCAGTTTGGGATCTGTTTCGGACCTAGAACCCACTCACCAATAAGCCTGTAGTATGAACACTGGCCCCTGATAGTAGTTAATATACTGTATGCAGCATGGATATTCTTACTAGTCATAATAATGTTCCTTATCCTGTTGACTTTTATTCATTTTGTATTTATTGCTTTAATTTGTACCACTGATGTTAGCAGGAACTGTACACAACAGGAACTTTCTCGCAGCGTGATACAATGCACTGTCCTTTGCCCAAGATAAAAGTAATAAAAATTTGAATTACAAAAAAAAAACAAAAACAAAAAAAACAGGAAAATGAAAGTCAGCTCATCATTAGAAGATAGTTTTAGGGGCCCATAAAACTCATAAAGAGGTTAAGGTTGCAACCCAAGTTGTGAGGTTGCCATTATGAAAACATACCATTGCTGTTTCAAGCTAATAAAGGCAATGATTAATCACTGGTACACAAATCAAACTGTGTTTAATGTACATTAATGATGTATATTACACATGATGGACATGTATTATTTTCTTTCATTTGTATTTACATACTGTCGGTGTAATGGATAAACCCATTATTTATTTATTAGACCATTATTATTTTAATACTTCTTTATTATATTTGTTTATCATTATGTAGTTCAAAGGATTTTATTGTTTGATTCCTTTTATTATTGTTATTCTTATTTTCTGATTTTAACACACAACTAATGATAAACCATAACATGACATTACACTCAAATTACATACAATAACACAATTTGCAGGCCAGGGGTATAATGTACATATCCTGCTCCCTAGAATAATCGTATATCATACTGTAGATATTCTACATGTGTAGGAATCACACCTTTAAAGATAATTGTATTTTTGGGTGTTATGAACTTACTTTCTTTTACCAAAAAGACAATTTTGTATGCTTCTGTATTTACCTGGCAACAATCTGTTGGGAAAAAATGTGTGTAAGCCACTTGAGCAGAGGAAAATAAATTAATGTGAGTACAATTATTTGAGCAGTGACTGTTACAATCTATAATACTGAATAAATACATTTAATCCTCATCTATCCGCTGTGTAAAGACTTTTTCTTTGCAGTGGCATCGCTGCAGAAACTTTTTTTTTTTGTTGCACAGTATTTCACTGGGGAAATGAGCGTCATCCGCCCTTCGCTGAACCAAGGAAGTGAGAGGGGAGGCGTCATAAGTGAGCTGACCAATGAGAAGACAGGATTAAAATAGAGTCGTATATATCGGAGGTGAGACCTACTTCACACCATAATACGAAAGCAAAGAGTGATGTGACAGTCGCGCCTAAACACTTTGTGTTACCTAACAGCCATGACGTTTATCATCATGGCCATTGTCAACCACTGCATTTATCATCAAGCCAATTTAATTTAAAATCATGTTTAAAATATAAAAATACGGCCAAACAAACACCAAACAATATTAGTGGGCCGTAATAAATACAACATGAAGATGATAACACAAGCAAGTCTGAAGTCTGAGCAATGCAAAATACCCTTGAATTTGCCTTTTAGGGCACCTGAATGAACTGTTTGCAGAGCAATGCCAGATGCAAATAGATAGTGACAGCAAGCCGCTTTGAATGGGCCTTCAAATATTTAGAGTTCCTTAAAAACTGTTGCTCATCTGCTCTATGACTTATCGTTTTTAAGATAAAACTTCTTTTGGTCAGATTTTCTTTGGCTGGTGTTTTGAAAACCCGGTAACAGGCAGGAACTGTCTTCTGATAAGCGGTAAGACGTACAACTGACAGAAAACAGGCTGTTTTGACTGACTATCACAAAAATGAGGAAAACGATAAAGACTCTAAAGATTACCAAGAATGGCTCAGGATATAAAACATGTCCTCATTTCATTTCATAATTGCATTGCTCTGGTTTGATTACAACCATGAAATATCTACCAACTAATTAAAAAAATCTCCAAAAGCTAATGTAGGCCGCAATATGTGACTGAAATTTTCAGAAAAACTATCTCCTAATGACTCATCCATGTGCAGCAAAATGAAGAAAACTGAAAACACTGAAACACTGACGAAACTCTCAAGGTCACCTTTCAAGGAACATGTATATAAACTCTTCATATTGTATAAACTGAAATCCTTGATTCACAATACACAAGAGGGAGTGAAAATATAGAAAATGCAGCATTGAATCATTACAATCATATTGCTGATTATAAGATTGGAGCAAATATCTTGAGCTCACAGAATAATCCTCATTACACTGGTGTCCTTGATGTACATTGTCTTTGTAATGATTCACCCTGAGCTAAATACACACACACACACTGGTATTATATTATCAAAGAAACAACTTTTAGTTTTGTCAGCAAAAATTTATTGTTAATAATACATTCATGCCATTGACTTATCTCAGTGATTTTTTTTTTTATCACTGTGCTACATGTCAGATTTGGCAGGTTGTGTGTCCAACTCCTTGTACCCCCCCAGTCTCTTCTGGGCAACATCATGGATGATAGCTGAAACAGACACACAGGATGAAGATGTTTCAGTCACATTCTGCTCTGTGCACAATACTCCATGTCTGACAATGGTAACTTCTGTAATGTGTGCAAAGAACCACTAGATGGTACTCCAACAATGTCTATGACCTGATGACCCCTGGAGGAGGACTTGGGAAATACCTTTTTGCTGTCAAGGATAAAAGCATCAGCAACTAGAACGTGTTGATTAGTTTGAAACAACTTACAAGAAAGTTATATTAACACATCTCATGCTTGTTTTTTAGGAGGAACTCTCTAGAGGCTACAAATGGATTGGCTTAATCTTAAAACAGATATTCTTTAACATAAGGATGAGATGTTTATATTTTGTGGAGACCCATATCTTGGATTTTGCCGTCAAACAATAATGGTTTGTCCTGGTGTGACGGCTTGCTGGTGGACAGCACTGGATTTGTGTACTGCTCAGTGAGAAAATGGAACAAACATTCAAAAATACAGCTTTCAAAATTAGATAATTGTTCAGATTGAACACAGAAGTGCCTCAATTTTAAAATATTATACTGTCTTCCCTTACTGTCCAGCAGTTCTCTTGCTGCGTATCTCTTCTCCAAACTGTTGTTAACCTCATTCATCAGCCACGGGAAGAAATTGGTCTCAATATCTGGAAATCAAACCACAAATATGATAAAAAGGTTAAACACTCATATCAAGACTTTCACACACAGAGTATGAATGAGCGTATCTATTAGGCTACTATTCACAGATCAGTTTTTATCAGGAGGAAGTGTCACTGTACATGCATCGTGTCAGAAAGGGCTAGCTGAGTTTGAACGGTGCAGGAAAACAATGCAGTGAAGGGAGGCTGACCTTTCTCCACAGGGTCATAGAAGTAGCCATGGCTTCTCAGTGAGGTGAAGACTGCAGGTAAAAGATCAGCCAAGTACTGCTGAGTATATGCCCGTGCAGCAATCTTCTCTGCAGTCTCTCTTTCTTTCTTCAGCACCTCCTTCTGCTGGGCAATTCTACGCTCCTGTAACATGAAATATTTGTTAATAAATAACCAACAATCTCATTTGAAGTCACAAAAAAGCTTCCCTACTTATAAATGAATAAGAATGAAATGCTCAAAAATGCAGATACTCTAGTCACAGTTAGATAAGATTTGATTGTTGACATTGTCTTCCTGACAACATAAGCAAACCAACCTATCAACTGTTATCGCATTATGATTCTTTCACTGTTAAAGTCTGACTGATGCACTTAATATGACCTTTTTCCCCACACAGAAAGAAGTGCTTTTCACAGTGCACAGCGGAAACACATCAATACAGAAATCTCTCTTGTGAAAAAACCATTACACTTCTAACCTTGCCAGATAACAGTGTGGTCACGAAGGGTCATGTGACTTGTAATAAGAATCTAAGGACATGAGTTTTCAGTAGCCTGGTTACACGTCTAGATCATTGCCCACTGGGTTTAGATTAAGCTTAAGCCCAGTCCCAGCTGCATCTTCCGGACTGATGTGTTCATGGCATCACTGTTTTTTCCTGATTTTCCCACACTGATAAAGACCTATTCCTATTTTTTCTAATTTGCCTACTTTCTCTTCAACGTGGCGTCTCTCCTGCTCCTGAAGTCGGTGCACTTCTGCCAGCTCATTATTTCGGAGCTCCTCAAAAGCCCTCTGCTGGGCCCTCAGACAGGCCAGCTCTTCCTCCTCCATCACCTCCAGCAGAGACTGCTCTATTGTCTTACCCACCAGGACCTCCAACACCGGCTGCACCTCCCTGTCAAAGTCAAACAACTGCAGAGAATACTAGTCGTTAAAACATTACATTAAATTTGATCAAATCTGCAAACATTTTGCATTTTATTCTCCATTAATATCCTACATGACAACACTAATCTGAAAGCAATTTAGTATTTCACTTGCATAAATTTAGGGGACTCGCAAGAGACAGAATAAAACCAGTAGATGCTAACATATTCTGACTTTTAGTTCCTTGTATGGGTCAAAGTAAAATACACTGGCTCCAACATGTCCCATAATGAAACAAGTGACATCCTTTTGTAGACTCTCCACCTGGTAATCACCAATGTCTTTAAAACACCACAACACTGGGTTTCTGTTTACTATAAAGTTCCCCAAGTTGCGATAACCTTCATGATGTAATAACACTTACTGTAGGTTGGTAGTGGCAGCTCTCGAGCAACAAGAGATTATTATGCAACTACAAACTGGCTTTATGTGTGAAGTTGGTGGAGCAATCCCTTCAAGTAAAGTGGCCAGACCTCCCATATGAATTACCCACCTCTCCCTCTTCTATCTGTGTTTCCACGTCTTTGCCAGATTTGGCAGGTATGAAGAGTGGAGTCGCTGGTTTGTCCAGGAAAGCATCAGTCTGGCATTCAATATCTGTAGCCACTATAACATCACTCAATTCTTCAAGATAAAGATCTGAAAATAAAGAGTATTTAAAAAAGTGTTTCTGGTTTCCAAAGGCAAAGAGGTAAAAGTTTTGAAGTCGTTAAGAGAAATTCTTGACCTGTTTGTACGTCAATATGTTTTCTGCCCTGCAGAGCTTCGGGAGTTTTGGGTCTGAGCTGCTCTCTGGCACGTCTTCGAGCAATGGCTCTTCTCCTGATCTCCTGTTGTCTTTGTATTTCAGCAGGGTCTGGGTGGGCTGTCTGTCAACAGTGCATGATGAAACACATTTTAAGGACTAAGTGTATTTATGGGCAAACCTGTCAGCAATAAAGCATAGTGAAATGGATGTTTCATACTTACAGTTGGTATGATGTGTTGAGCATAAGTGTTTCCTCTGACAACACGACGGTCATACATAATGTTTCCATAATTACTGTGTGTTCTGCATTGTCAAAACAAAAAGAAAAGTCAGCTCAGTAGCACCTGTTCCTGACACTTGTTAGCTTCAAAGGTGAAATGCTTCTCCATGTTAAGCCAGTATTTGATTGTTGAACAAGGCAGTATTTTTGATATTTTTCAGGGGTTTTCCTTCTGTCTGGAGGTAGAAGATGTACTAAGTATACTCTGTAAAAGTAGTGATCCCACATTGTAAAAATGCACAATTTAAAGTGAAATATCCTGCATTCAAATTGTACTAATGTACAAAAGTGTTATTAGGAAATTGTACTTAAAGTAACAAACTACTCGTTATGCAGTCTTATATATCATATATTGTAAAACTCTATGTTAATTATCAGTGATGTAGCTGGCTGAGCTGGTGGAGCTAACTTTGACCTACTACTTTAAACACTGTAACAGTGCATCATATTTCATTGGTAATAGCTGTCAGATAAATATCATAGAGTAAAAAGTGCAATATTTCCCTACTAAATTTACATACATGAAAGTAGCCCACTAAAGTAAAGGATAAATACCTGGGAACTGTGTAGTGTAGTGTAGTACTGGAGTAAATGCACTCAGTTACTTTACACCACTGCATTGAATATTTCTTCAGCTGGATAATTTGAAATATTTTCACCATTTTCTTGATATTTTCTTGCCATGTCGCTGCTTGTAGACATTACACAGGTTTGGATGGGTTATGTTCAAGTTTAGCAAGAGTTTATCAGCAGTTATTTCCACCGAGGCAACGTTAGCACTTAGCCAAAACAATATCAGTGTTAACGCTAACAGCACAGGCTCCACGACGGCACTCACTGTTCCGGCGGAGGTTCTCTGTACTTGGGGCG
This sequence comes from Trachinotus anak, assembly GCF_046630095.1. Taxonomy (NCBI): domain Eukaryota; kingdom Metazoa; phylum Chordata; class Actinopteri; order Carangiformes; family Carangidae; genus Trachinotus; species Trachinotus anak. The sequence goes on along the minus strand of NW_027273882.1, from coordinate 789,806 downwards.
GTTCTCGACAGGTCTGGGGCGGCTGGAGAACGTGTAGGTTCCGTTTGGTTCTCTGTGGCTCTGCGAAACAAAAGCCATCTGTCGGAAACTATCGGAAAACCATCTGTAGCTGAGATGGGTAACGTTAATATTTGGTGGCGGACAAGCTGCTTTAGCAAGTTAAGGGAAAGGGGGAAACAAACTGTTGTAGCAACCGTATCCAGGTAACGTAAGAAAACGGCCGTTACGTCACTTCCTTTAAAAACTGACCAGTAAAAGCATTTATTTCTTCTCTGACCATTGAACCGCTGGTACCAGTATTTTCAATACCACTTCTACTACTATTACTACTACTACTACTACTACTACTACTACGAGTAATGTTGTAAGTACTTAATGCTGCTACTCCTACCAGTGGCAACCTCTACTACTACTACCACCACGACTACAACTGCTGTTTAAGTACCACTATTGCTATAACACCACTAATAGTAAATAGTACTTGATAGTTATTAATTGACCTTGTAATGAGCCTGTTTTGTCAAATGCTGTTTCCAAAGTCAAGAATGACTTTTCACTCTCAAAAAAAACAGACAAAACAAATGAATACACACACAACACACAAACCTTTTAACTGTACAAGAACCAGAAAGATCAGCAGACATGTAATATAGTATCACAAGAGTGCTGGAGCTTATTAGATTTTGTTGAAAAAACTTTCACCATCTCTTGCAACTCATTCTGTGTCACAGCACATCTGAGAAGGTCTGAGTATTGATGGAAAGGCCACTTCCTGCACAGAGAAGTCAAAAGGTGACAAAGTCTACCATGTGTTGCTCTTCAAACACTAGCGTAGCATAAGACGAAGATAAAACAACAACTTAAAAAGCTGATGTTCCATTTACACTTTCTACTGATACTACTACCATGCTGATCGCAGAGCAAGAAGTAACAAGTCAAACTGTTGTTGTGGGATGTGCTGCAGGCCTGACATCTGCTAACACCTTCGCCACTTTTGCACACTTAAACAGCAAAACAAATCTGGCACAGTTTTGTTTTGCTTGTACGCTCACAGGCGACGCTGAAATGTGGGTGGCACGAGGCATTTAGTAAAGGAAAGCTGAAACTCAACTGAAGACGATGTTAACCACAAAGAGCATTTTCATCTCTTTACGAAAAGCCTGAAGCGTCAGAAGAAAACAGGGGACCGGAATTTGCACTGAACTGTGTCTGTACAGACAAAGGTGAAGGCCCGGGGGTCAGAGTGACGGCTGAACAGGCACCTTTGTTGTTTGCATATAACAGATTTTATATCAATGATTGTTCCCCAGTTTTCCATATTTACATGTTTTGTTACATAACAGATGGCTCTATTTAAATAACCAAAGCATGCTTGTATAACATTTCCACGAAAACTATACTTTATTCACATCACAAACAACCGGATATACTACTAGTACTACCACACCACCACTACTACAACTATTACTGCTATTACTCCTACTGCTACTACTATTATCACTGCTAGTGCCATTGAGACTACCTCTTCCACTACTACTTCTGCTACTACAACTACTACTACTTCTAATACAACCATCACTACCATTACTACTACTACTACTATTGGTCTTGCACTGTTACTATGGCTACCACTACTACTAATGCTACCACTGCTACTATTACTACCACTATTAGTACTACTGCTACTACTACCACCCTTTAATAAGATGATTGTGCCACAGTTTTGCATACTAGCGTATTTGATTTGTTATGTAAAAGGCACCACTGGCTATTAAAATAGCCAAACAAAGGATTATTATATAACATTTCCATGAAAACTACTCTTTATTCATAACACAAACAGCCAAATATAGCCATGGTTGTAGAGAAGCCCCTGCTGGAGTTATGTCACGTGTTCCTGATCTTTTTTTAAAAGGAATAATTAATGTCTATTCAGATGAGTGTAGGGGTTTCTGTGTCATAAAGGGCTAGGATGTGCTCTCCTCTCTGCATGTTATATTGTTTATGCTTGAGCTGTCATAAATCATTACTCTTTATTGAAGGGAAAACTGTTCAGCTTGCCACTGTGTTAGCCTCTTCTCATTAGTGTTGACTGCCAGCCATGAGATTATGCAACCATCAGGGCATGCTTCCACACATTCATCTTTTCTTCAGTGCAGTAATATACTCACCACGTTTTTTTTTTTGTTTTTGTGGGTTTATTGCAGACTTGTAGCCTCGATTCCCTTTTACACCATCCCCTAACTTCATTGGTATAGTTTTAAGTATTTTTCTACCTTTATTGAAACAAAGCGTATAGGAGGAAACATCACACAGTTCCTCAGTGTGTCATCATGCTGACTCACACACTCAGCCTTTTTAAAAACAGCAGGTGGCAACTCATGCAGTTAGGAAGCTGGGTGGTAATAAACGTAGACAGTCAAGTGGAAAAAAGTAGCTGTTAGTGAAGCACTAATGTACATGTACAGTAAGAGGTAAACAGGTGGTAGTGAAAGGAGCTAAAGCAGCGAGGTTGAAACAGAGGCAATTACTGCAGACAAGAGCAACATACAGGACTGGCAACATAGTCATGTTGAAATGTACAATGTTATTGGGGTGGACACAAAAACACGGACAGTTAAAGGACTCCATTGCAACAGGCCTAAATAAGTACCTCTGTGAAGTTTATAATGCTAAGTTTTTGCTGAGACTGTTAATTCAAGTCTATGGTAATATACAGTATAGCATTTAATCAGGTAAGCTCACTGAAGTCAAGAGTCCCATTACGCAACTGAAATTGCATCTGTAGATCATGTGATGACAACTAAACTATCTCCATGACAACTGAGAAAACAACATCTGCTAGGGAGGTTGATGAGATGAGGCTGAAAACTTCTGAAAAACTAAGCCAACAAAATTTCCTGTTTTCCTTTCATTGATTTACGTGTAACTAGCTAAAAATGCAGATGAAATAAATATGAGAAACATGCAGAAGAGGAGATAATAGATGAATTTAAGGATATATAACATATATTTTAGATTTTTTACTTTGTTGTCTACCCTTTTGATACCAAACCTACACCTCTGACCTCAGATAAATAAAATAGTAAAATGAAATTTGTCTGCCCATCCCTTCTACTGGAAGCATGTCAGTAAATGATCTGTAAACATTCACGTCAGTGTGAGAAGTTTGTGATGTTCTTTTTTAAGGACATCTATGTTCAGTCAGTGCTTGTACAACACTTTCTACACAAAGCAGAAATGATTATAAGCAAGTAACACATTATACTACATTGTACTGCACAGGCGTCCATGTCATTGAATTCATCCCCTATATGATGTCCTCCAACTGTTTAGGTGAATATACTCTTTTATTAATAAATCCACACCTGACACATGTACTGTGACATCAGTTCACAATAAGTAGCGATTATTGAAGAGCTGTTTACAGTGAAAACGCTGGCATCCTCTCGCTCTCATAATAGCAGAGTAGTCACAATGGGCTGAGCAGGAACAATGTGCGATGGATGAAAAAAACAACAGGTAAAGAGATGCTGCCCATCATCGGCTGGATATTTGTTGATGACCACAGTATATACTGTACATATATGAATGTAAACCCACAGTAGTTCTTCAGGACTCTCGTTTTAAGATACATAGTACACAATAAGACAGACATTAAAAGTAGAATTCAAATAGTTGTTTAATCAAGTAGTTTTTTCATAATTGAGTGACTGACTGAATGATTGAAGCCATTTTAACATCATACATGATAGTGCTTTTACAGCCATATATGATATAGGATGTCAGCTCAAAAATATCAAATTTGGGTATTCAGAAATAAAAAACACAAAACGAGTTAGCTAGCAATCATGAATCACGGTGAATAGATCATTTATTTTGGGAAGGACTGTCAATTTCACAGAGGCTACTCTTCCTGTAATGGATAGTGGGAGGTCCATCCAGCAAAGGAGGTCATTATTTATTGTTTTAAGTAAGGGGTTGAAGTTGAGACCAAGCAGATCTGACAGCCTGGGGGAAATATTAATACCCAAGTAAATGATGTGAAGAGGTGCCACATCCCAATAATAACAGCCTTTTTAAACAATATTATATTAGAAAAGATTATACAGTATCTCACAAAAGTGTTTTTGTTAACAATGACTCCTCTATCATCACAGAAGTCAGTCATGGAGTTCCACAAGGTTCTGTGCTAGGACCAATGCTCTTCAGTCTATATATGCTTCCTCTGGGAAACATTATTAGGAGGCACCAGATGAATTTCCATTGTTACGCAGATGACACCCAGCTGTACTTATCCATGAAGCCAGGTGAGACTAACCAGGTAGCCAAGCTTCAGGTGTGTCTTAAGGACATAAAAATCTGGATGACCAGTAATTTCTTACTCTTAAATTCAGACAAAACTGAAGTTATTGTAATTGGCCCAAAACACCTCAGAGATACACTATGTGATAATATACTGACTCTGGATGACATCACCTTGGCCTCCAGTGCTACAGTCAGAAACCTTGGTGTCATTTTTGACCAGGACTTGTCCTTTACTTCACATATAAAGCAAGTCTCTAGGACAGCCTTCTTCCACCTGCGCAATATTGCTAAAATCAGACCCATTCTATGTCTAAAGGATGCTGAAAAACTAGTTCATGCATTTGTTACCTCAAGACTGGACTACTGTAACTCTTTATTGTCAGGATGTCCCAAAAATTCAGTAAAAAGCCTCCAATTGATCCAGAATGCGGCAGCACGAGTACTGACAGGAACGAGGAAACGAGATCACGTCTCTCCTGTGTTAGCTTCTCTGCATTGGCTCCCTGTAAACTCCAGGATAGAATTTAAAATCCTCCTCCTCACCTACAAAGCCATTAATGATCAGGCACCATCGTACCTTGGAGAGCTTATAGTTCCCTATTTTCCCAATAGGACACTTCGCTCTCTAAATGCAGGTCAACTTGTGGTTCCCAGAGTTTGTAAGAGTAGAATGGGGGGCAGAGCCTTCAGCTATCAGGCTCCTCTCCTGTGGAACCAGCTCCCAGTGTGGGTTCGGGAGGCAGACACCCTCTCTACCTTTAAGATCAGGCTTAAAACTGTCTTGTTTAGTAAAGCTTATAGTTAGGGCTGGCTCGGGTATGTCCTGACCCATCCCTTAGCTATGCTGCTATAGAGCTAAACTGCTGGGGGATTCCCATGATTCACTGGGCGCTCTCTCCCTATTTCTGTCTCTCTCCCCCGCTCTCTCTCAATGACTTCATGCCATTAACTTTGTTTTTTTTTTTCTCTCCCGTAGTTTTGTGCTTCTCCTCTCTCTCCCTCTCTCTGTCCTCATTCTGCAGGTATCTCTGCCTCGGGAGCAGCAGGATCCAGATCCACCACTACTCATCTTTACTATTACTATTACCTGTCTTTATTATTAATAACGCCATTACCGACACAGCTGTTCCTGGTCTCTCTCTCTTCTCTCCCCTCTCCTCCCCCTCCCCCTCTTTCTATCTTCCCCTAAACCCAACCGGTCGAGGCAGACGGCCGCCCACCCTGAGCCCGGTTCTGTTGGAGGTTTCTTCCTGTTAAAAGGGAGTTTTTCCTCCCCCCTGTCGCCAAGCGCTTGCTCGTTGTGGGAACTGTTGGGTTTTTCTCTGTAACAAAGTAAGGTCTTGACCTTACCCTGTAAAGTGCCTTGAGATAATGTATATTATGATTTGGCGCTATACAAATAAAATTGAATTGAATTGAATTGAAAAGTGAGTACACCCCTCACATTTTTGTAAATATTCGATTATATCACTGAAGATATGACACTTTGATACAATGTAAAGTAGTCAGTGTACAGCTTGTATAACAATGTAAATGCTGTCCCCTCAAAAAAACTCAACACACAGCCATTAATGTCTAAACCACTGGCAACAAAAGTGAGTACACCCCATAGTGAAAATGTCCAAATTGTGCCCAATTAGCAATCTTCCATCCCCGGTGTCATGTGACTCGTTAGTGTTGCAAGGTCTCAGGTGTGAATGGGTGTGTTAAATTTGGTGTTATCGCTCTCACACTCTCTCATACTGGTCACTGGAAGCTCAACATGGCGCATCATCTATAGTAGCTGTGTCACGTTCCTCCTAGCAGGTCTCGTCCGGATTTTAAATGAGATATAAAGTTGAAGATTTGAAACGTTCATTTTGGTGTGAGAAATTACACAAACATCACAGCCTCACAGCGCCAGAGCCCCATTCATTTTTATAGAACGTCATACATTTCATAGGTTCTCCCTTTGGTTTCCAACTTTAGTGGAGATTGCTGCATTGCAATGTGAATTCTTAAAAAGGGTTAGGTTCTCTTTTATATGCACCGTAATCCATGATTATAATATTGGGTTTCCATCCTCAAAGCATCTTGTGCAGAAAAATAAGACTAAAATTCGAAATGTTAAAGAAGCCTAGAGGGGACTGTTATTAAAATGATCATGTAAACTTGAAAATGTAATTTTTACACATGTTCTAGGATTACACTTAATGAATATGAGCAAAGCAGGAGTGTGAGTCAGGAGTCAGCACACCTGCTGCCCTTCAGCCCAGCAGTCCAGTGACCCCACTTCCCACATTTATTTATTTAAGTAAATATTTAATTTATTTAATACTCATGTGGGTGTTCTATGACCATTTCAAAATGAAAATTAAAAAGCTGTTTGATATTTCATCTTGAAAGAGTTCACCTGCTCTACGGTGACTATTTCTGTGTCTACTTCTGGGCCCAGATATTTAAAACAAACGTTACAGACCAGTCTGGCCAATATGAACCCAGTGGACACAGACTCAATCGGCCAAGCACTAGCTTCACAGGACACTCTTGTTGGTCATCATGACTGAGTTATCCATGCCGTAGTACACAATCTACTGCCAGTGTTTTCCAGCTTTTGGCCCACTTGGATGAGCTCACCATTCACTTTCAAAGTTGAATACAAAAAATGACCAAAAGTGAAGTTTCTGAACATTTTGAGTCTTGAATGGAGTTTTTAGCTGAAAGTATGAATGAGTAGAAGGGGTTGAAGAATGCATGAAAAGTTGTGGAAACTGGAAGTTTTGAACATTCTGTCCAATCATCGTAATGGAAAAAAATGTCAGAAAAACGCTGAATATAAGATAAGATCGCCTTTATTAGTCCCGCAGTGGGGAAATTCACAGTGTTACAGCAGCAAAGTGGCAGTGCAGAGAACAGGAAAGCTGCAGAAACTGCAATAACAGATATTTAGAACGATAAATAATAACAACATAACAATGTACTAAATATATAGAGACAAAAAATTACATATTTACAACAGCAGTCGCTAATGCCTGAGGTTGTTACGGTGGTGAGTTGTCCGTTTCTGGTGTGTGTGTGTGTGTGTGTGGTTACTGAGCACAGTGTTTGTCGTAAAGTCTGACAGCAGCTGGAAGGAAAGACTTGCAGTATCTCTCCTTCACACACCGTGGGTGCAGCAGCCTGTCACTGAAGGAGCTGCTCAGTGCCGTCAGAGTGTCCCGCATGGGGTGGGAGGTGTTCTCCAGCAGGGATGATAGCTTCGCCACCATTCTCCTGTCGCCCACTACCTCCACTGAGTCCAAGGGGCATCCCAGGACAGAGCAGGCCTTCCTGATCAGCCTGTTCAGTCTCCTCCTGTCAGCAGTGGAGATGCTGCTGCGCCAGCAGACCACACCGTAAAAGATGGTTGATGCCACCACGGAGTCGTAAAAGGTCTTCAGTTGTTGAAGCATCTAGAAGGAGATGTGAATCCAGAAATGGTGGAATAATACAGAATCTTTTGAAAAAGAACATTTAAATATTTAAAAATATTTTTCAAAGGTCTGGTTTCCGCAGGAGTTTGCTAACAAATCTTTTGGATCCTCATAATACACTGACGTTCAGATTTTCTCAGAGTTTAGGTTGCAGTTTGGAAATTACCTGCAACCCGACCTGCGCTATCCTCACAGATACACAAAGTCAGATAGATCATAGATAACAGCTGATGACTCAAGTTCCTTCAGATCTGCTGCTGGATATGATAAGTGGTGTGATGTTGTTTTCTTCCAGAGAAGAAAACAGGATTTGCAAATGTGGTACTTGAACAATTATGGCAGTGCTATCACAGCAGACCGCAGTGCAAGCTGTTGACCTGATGCTACAGGCTCATACTTCTGCTAATGATTAAAATCATGTGACATCTTTGGTTTCCCTTTACGCTTCACTTAGAAGTTTGCAAGTGTGATGCAGTAATGAATGTCAGAGGCTGCTGACGGTGGAAAATTATGAAAGCAATATTTGAGCAATGAATAGCAACTTTAGTATAGGTAGGTATGAACTGACATTTTTGCTGACATCATATCAGACAGGCACTGATTAAGCTTGTAGTGGTGCTGTGTTTACATTATGTTGTAAGATCTTCCTGTTTTTTTCTTCCCTTTTGGGGAAGAAAACAACAATTGTTGTTTTTGTGAGTACAGAGTTTAACAAGCGTCTCTGTCATTCCAGCAGACCTACTGAAATGGGTTTCTAGGTGTAGATGCTGCTTTTTTTAAAAATTATTTTTCTGGCTTTTTATGCCTTTATTTATAGGTACAGTGAGAGAGAGACAGGAAAGTAAGGAGAGAGAGCGGATGACATGCAGCAAAGGGCCACGGGTTAGATTCGAAGCCTGAGCCGCTGTGGTTAGGACCAGGCTTTAATGGTACGCGCTCTACCAGGTGAGCCCCCGGGGCACCCCTAGATGCTGCTGTCTTTGTGTCTACCATGTGTAATTGATTCCTTAAGACAGGTGTTATCAGGGTTTGTTGGTAACACTCGTCTTTATCTTTCAACCATAAAATGCTGCCAAATCAGACTCAGTCAGTCTGGTTGAAATCTTTGGATGAATTGAATCAGTGTGTTGAGGAAGGAAACAATGTGTTAAAATACTTCAGAGAGGAAGGAAGACAAGGTGGCATCAGCTCATCCTGCAGTGAGAGACAAGAGCAGCAATTCAGAGAAAAACCAAATCCGTCCATGTGACCACGTCTGGTTTCCTTCTGTTTTAGCATACGTGCCAGAACATGCTGTTCTCTCAATGACGCTTGCTAGCCTCTGTTATGCAACACATCTAGCACGGAGAAGTTAAACCAGATTAGCTTTCTAAAAGGGGCTAATAGAAACAGAGAAAGAGGACACTTTTTTTTTAAAACTTCATTTCCTTTTATTGAAATGCTTTTTCTTCCATTTTCTACCTAAAGCCATTTACACTCTGGAAGAGCCCCTGGTAAAGTTTACCAATCTATATCTATGTCACATTATTTACATTTTTAGCATCCAAGTCAACAAAGCATAGTTTATCATCAGAAAAGTGCTTTAATGTAGTGGAAGAAGGAGACCATGCAAATTGAAGAGGATTTACAAAAAGCAAAAAATAAAACACAAGTGTGCTCAATGTATTATACTGTACATACTCGCTATATCAACAAATCTTCGAACAAAACATAGAAACTCATAGCATATTTGATTCACAGCAAAGTGTGTTTTCATAGCTTCATTGTGATAGACTAAATATCTATCATGATAACATATAAGATTTGTACTCTAAACAGTACTACGTAGACAGTGCAACCATAGAGGCAGCACATAGCTGACATTCATCCAAAGTGAAACAGTGAAAAGTGAATAGATTGGACGTCTTTATACAAACATTGCTCTGGCACAGAGTTGTTCAGTGAAACACAGTTTCTCTGTCTAACCAACCACAGGACAGATAAAGGTGCGGACTAAGGTAGGAAGTAGCTGCTTTTATAAAGCTAAGCATTCTTACTATTAAATCTAAACATACAATCTCAACATATTAAGTTCTCAAGGTTAGAAAGTCAACTTTGCCAACCATGCATTAAAGAATTAAAGAAAAAGAAGCTTGGTGAGTCGCTAACTTGCAGTTCTGCCTTTAAGAAATGTCTGTATATCTATAATCCGGTTTATGAAAGAGTTGCACGGTAAATCAAACATAAGACTCCTTGGCGTAAGAAAACTCCTCAAACACAGGCTGGCTGCATCGCCGCAACAGGGCCTCATGACGGCCGGCAGACACACACTCAGACATGGCTCTCTGGCGGAAAGGCTGATGCCGCATGACGACGCTGGCATTGTCCTGTGCTGCTTCAGCAAAACCGTCCACGTGCCGTGTGACAGAGCAGGTAGGCGGGAAGTCATAATTTACAGAGGATGGGCGGGATCTCCTCTCTCGCTCTATGGCGTCTTGTACAGTCATTACTCCGTACTGTGGAGGGGGACCAGCATTCTGCACTGCCTGCTCGTATGATGGAGGCCTGCAGGGCAGCCTGCTGTCCACATGTTTAAATACCTCGATGGCCGACAGGGGGCGTGGTTTGTGAAGCTCAGCTGGTGGATCAGCTTCACTCTGAGAGTCCTCCTGGAGCGTTTCACATGGGAAGGAGTTTTCCTTCTGGGAGTCTTTCTTCATGCTGCTCCTGCTGAAGGCTCCTAAACTCCTGGTCCTCATTAGGACTTTACTGGCTACTCTCATGGACTGTGAACGCTTCTTCTCATCTGAACTCGGCCTGGCAACGTCCTGTAGAGCTTTTGCAGCCACTGAAGGCTGGCTGGTGGTGTTTGCCCTCCTGGGGCAGGCTGGTGACCCCACTGGTGAGCTGGTGAAAACAGAGCCCTCTGATTGGTTTGAGGCAGCGCTCTCTAGAGAAGAGCATGAGCAGTCCTTGGCATGATTACCATCCATATAGGACAGTGGGTCCATGTTGGCGCTGCTGCTCAGTTTTGAAAAAGACTGAATTGGCCTGGGTTCCCCCCGTCCCCTGAGCAAGAAGGAGTCATCAGAGATCTGCTTTTTCAGGGGCTGCTCCACAAAGTCCCTCCTCTCCAAGGAGCAGTCCTCGTGGCTCCTGGCGTGGCCACACAGGTTCTCAAGATCAGGCGAGATGAGGATGATGGGCTCAGAGCAGCGACGGTTGAATGGTGTCTTTGTGTTGAAGGCAGCGTCAGACGCCCAGGAAGAGGCGGTGGTGGAGGGAGTGAGAGAGGAAGATGAGCCACAGCCTCCTAGTGTGGAGCTGGTATTTTCCCCTGCCTCCCCATCTCCGTCTGGGTCGGTGCTGTCATACGCAGAGTCATGATGCTGAGAGGACAGAGAGTCTGTAGAGTGGGAAAAGTAAGACATGATTAGGATCTCTGAATTTTACAATAATTATTCTTACTTACTCAATTTGTGAAAATACAAATTGATTTTAACTCCAGTAAGGGACTGTAAGAAATTATTAGGATGGGAGGTGCAGTCAAAAAAGGGCCTATTTATTTATTTATTTATTTATCTATTTGCTGAGGAGAGGGTTGTCTAAAAGTTTTGGGAGAGCAAGAAAATATCATAAATTTTTCAATGCCCCATCTTTATATTTAATTTGCAGAATTTACTACAAATACAAATTTAATTTTAAATTTAAAAACATCATTACATCATGTGGTCACATTTTGCCGATTTCAGAACCTGTTTGTATAGCAGGGCTTTTTTCTTCTAGTTGATCATGATTATCATGATTGCATGTATGTTCCATAAACATATTAGACTTGAGGTTTACTATCTCCTTAAGGGAGATATAATAACTTCCTATTATGTCCCTAAAGGGAGATAATAAGGGAGATAATAAGAGAAATTTGAGTGATGTGTAAATGTACCTTCATCAGTATCGAGCAGATGTGGGATATTCTCTCCAAGTAGCTCACAGTGCTTGATCAGGAACTCTGTTAGCTCCGTGACCTGCAGCAAATCATAAAAACAAACACGATAAGTCATCGTAAGACATTCAGCACAAACACTTTCCACACACAGCTCAGCGCTTCACTCTGTCCACATGGTGTATTTTCTTAGTGGCACCTGACTAAACAAACAGCAAACAAGCGTCTCTGTGTACCCTTGATTCTGAAACCTTTTGAGGTTTTCTGCTCTGTGAACCGCAGAGCTTCAAAGCACCAAAGTGAGAAAGTGCACTCATATCAAGACTTTCTACCTTCTCCATCTTTTCCTTCTGCTCATCCAGCGGGGTGTCGTCGAACTGCAGCAGCGTGGGGGCAATGCACACCGCCAGGTTGTGGGCGTCCATCTTGTTGAAGTCAGCACTCTCAAGGATGTGGTGGAGGACGCAAACTAGATGCTGCAGGAGGAGTTTGTTGTGCCCCGGGAGCTCATCTATCACCCTAATTTGCAGGTAGCAAAAAGGGGAAGGAAGAAAAATGAGAACAGGAAGATTAGCTTGGCGGCCTTTTTTTTTTTTTTTTGTGCGTTGAAGTTTCTTCCTTTTTTTTAAACAGAAGACTGATTAAAAAAAGAGAAGTGTTTGCACTCAGCCTACTGGCGGAGGACATTGGGAATTCTCTGCAAAACCCCCCTCAAAAAAACCCGCCCATTTAAATCCAACCACAAAAGTTTTCATTCAAATACCACAACATATTTCTCTTTATATATAAATGTCATATATAAATGCAAGCTGAAGGTGACCGTTGCAGGTAAATGGCACTTTCTAGACTAATTAGCAGGCATTGATTACTTACTTTCTGATTTCCAGAGCTCTCTGCTGAGTGTCCTCATTGCCCAGAGCCGTCATCCAGCTGTCATAAAGTTCAGATGCCAGCAGGCTGCCAGGAAGTTCCTTCAGAAAACTCTGCAATCAATAGGAGAGGAACGGTGATGAGATGTGACGAGTTGTGAGTAATAGAAATAGCTGGGTGTGACACCAAACTGTGGCGTCTCGCACAGTTAATCAAGTACTGAGTTTAACTGCAGTTTCACTGTAGCATTTCCATTTTGTTTGGAACAGCTGTAGATTCTCTTACTTAAATAAAAGATACTGTAGACTAGTAGCAGCTGCAGTAGTGGTGGTATGGCAGTAGTTGCGGTTGTGGCAGTACTAGTGGGAATGGTTGAAGTAACATAGTAGGTGAATCATTTGTAATAGTTTTTTTGTAAGTAATGCTAATGGTGCAGTAGTGATTATAATATAGTTTTAATATTAATAGTGGTGCTAACAGTAAGATGCAGTAAATGCTGCTTTAACATAGTCTGATACATTAAGGAGGTGATCACACAGAACAAGTATGGGAAAGTACTTTGAGAAGCCCGACGAGCAGAACCACCGGCTGGCCCTCCATGTCCACCTCCGCGCCGCTGTTGAGCTGCTCTCTGATGTCCTTCATGTTCTTGTTGTTGCACGGCTTCCGAAACACTCCCTCTGTGGACGGGCCTTTCTTCCTCAGCAACACCAGCAGATCCTGGTGAGAGGACGGGACAGAGGAAAGGAGAGGTGAGATTTTGATAGTAAATAAACAAAAATAGGCAGGGTGGGTGTGGGTGTGTGTGTGTGTGCGTGTGCGTGTGCGTGTGCGTGTGTGTGTGTGTGTGTGTGTGTGTGTGCGTGTGTGTGTGTGTGCGTGTGTGTGTGTGTGTGTAGGCTGCTGTTTTTTGGGCTGAGACTAAGCAACGTGCACCTCAGAGACTCGCAGGGTTTCCTGTTGTCATTAAAAATTCTGAGAACTGCTTTCAAATGCCAGCTAAGTAGGTGCTTGTTTATTATTCATGCTCACAGAAGATTCTGTCTTAACAGGGTTAGGATTACATTCAGTCTTCGTTAGTTATATTGTTTAAAATAAGAAGAAACCCTAACAAAACAGTGACATAACTCTAGGAACTAATAAATAATATAAATAATAATAATGACACTTGTTTCTGGATGTAAGCTGTTTTGTTCTTGGTCTTGCAAAAGAGCAACTTGACAGGAAGGTAGACGGAAACAACTTGACATTAAATCTGACATTTGGGTTTGAAAGGCAGCTTACCATGACTGGTTTGGGAAGTGAGCAGTCATCTGGGCATATCTTGCGAAGGGGCTGTCCAAACAGCTGAGTTTTGGTGCCTGTTTCTGTTCGGCTTCCTTTGTTGATGAAACTAGAGCCTTTTTTGAGCTTCTTCACCACTTGGTTCCACTTTTTTTCTGATGGAGGAAAAAATGTTTTATCCATTAGCTGGTTCAACATTTTATATTGAAATGAATGATTTTATACTTCTGCAACATTGCAGAACAAGACCTCAAGTGCAAGAGTCAAGGCCACAGTGCCACTTTTTTCACTTGCTCACTCTTATCAGTAGTTAGGCTTCCTTCCTCTGTTCCTGCGGTTGCTCTCTTTAGTCTCATCTCTACACATGGCACAATTAATGAGCCCCTCCTTCCAACAAAGCCGACTTTCAAACTCACCAGTGGGCTGTGACTGCTTGTCCTCTTGGTTATTCAACTGCTTTGACGGAGCGGCAATCTTTGCATTGCCCTGGCAACAAAATAAACAAAAAGCGATGTGGTTATTATTAAGCAAGAGGAACATGAGCATGCAAAGAAGAGGAAAGTAGGAAGGGGCTTTATTCTCAACTGCCATGCACCGCACCTCTTCACTCTTCATGCCTACCAACACGTGATTGACTCAGAGTGAATATGACCAGACTACAAAAGACTCTAATAGCAGCCTGAGATCAATCGGATCTACCATTACTTATTGTCCTCAACCATTAAGACCCTTTCTAAGCATCACTGTGTACGCTCCTTTGAACTGTGCAGTTTAACTGTGTGATTTGCAGCTAAATTACTTTGCAAAAGCTATACATATCCTGCAAAAGCTGTCTCCTTTCAGCATGTGTGGAAAGGTGCAGGTGTCTTTCGCCAACAGCTGTTTCACTTGAACATCTTTCATCTCAAGAAGCGAGTGAAATAGGGGTTTTACTCACATCTAGTGGAAACTCAATGATTTGCTCCATGCCACCTCCTGTTAGAGTTTTAGTCTAAAAAAGAGAAATAGGAACAGTGAGAGATGTTATTTAGTAATCGCTCTTTTTCTTTTTTCTTTTTTTTTATTTATATTTTGTTTTCAATTGGACATAGTAGAGTGGGCAGGATGAGAGACTTACTGCAATGCTGCCACTCAACACCTTCATGAGGACGTCTGGACGTGAAAAAGCACAACCAGCCCTCTCTTTTGCGTCTTTAATTTTTCTGTGATAAGAAAAAAAATAAAATTCATATAATAGATTTACTTTGTTGTCACAACTCTATGCGCTCTGTGCTTGGGTAACACAACCAAAAACAATGTGAGTTATTTGAAGTTACTGTGTATCAATCTTACAGTGGATCAATGTAACACTCTTACACACTTTAAAAAAAAATAACAGACAAAAATCCTTTAAAACATGACTAAAGAGTTTATTTTGATTGGAATTTGTGCAGCATTACTAAGCCAAACAAAAAGACTTTACAATCTAGGTCAAGCACTGTCCAACTCTTACAATTATGCTTATTATGTTTATCGGTGTAAACAATGACATAAATAATGATGTTGTTTCTTACCTGTGAAGAGTATCTAACCAGCGTTCTTTCACCTCAGGCGAACTGTGGGCAAAATAACAGCATGGTACGAGTTACTAATCCACAGAGAAAATCAAACAGGCCAACAGGTTCAGAGGGAGGAATGAGAAGCAATGTGCACCCACGGCCTCTTTTAACAACTCTGGTGGAAACTGTAACTCAGTCATGGGAACAGGAAGCTGCGTCACGGCGTGCCCCCGACCAGACACCTTCCACTTCCTTCTAGACTCGGTTTGCTGTGGCTTTGTGTCCATCAGTGGAAACATGACGACGACACAGATACGCGTGTCTACGTATACACCTGTAGGCTTAACCTCTTTGAACATCTTTAATATGCTGTGCGCTCATTAATGCCTGGCACCTTTGAAGTAACATATGGGTTACAACAAAAGTGTCAACAAGTGAGCACACGGTTTCTTGTAGGGTCCATGATCACCTCCATGTGAGTGAGAAGGAATGAAACTTTCACACACTGAATCATTACAAGAGCCAAACAACCAATCAGACAGTGGCATCTCATTTTCAGACAAAACAACTCAAAACCCCTTGAGGGACTCATCATCTTCTTGGAATAATAACATATTTAAAATGGCTTCATGGTATGATTACTTTGCAAGAAGTGTGGGTGTCAATGATTGACACAAAATGACTGCCATTTCCCCACTGGTTGCAATTCAATGTCTTTGATGACATATCATTTACTGTAGAGAAAAATAACTTGCAAAGCATGAGACCTTCCTCCTGCATTTCATCTTTACTGTAAAAGTCAGTCCTTTTAGATAAAGTCAGCTGAGGTAGATCTCATCACATGAGGACTGGTTTAACAACCAGCTTCGCATTTCCTATTTTGCAACCTCTTGTCTTGTGATGCTGTCAGGAGGACTTTCTCTTTGCTGCTTCCCCATTTTAGTGAAGGCCACAAATGATGATTTGCAACATTTGTGAATATTTTTTGAATGGGCTCAGGTTTCAGTGATGACATTAATGACACACTGTGTCTGTTCTTCCATTCATATGAGAACCAGTTTTACGTTAACACATTGAAAGGGGCTATTTGTATTTGTATTATTTCTCTAGCTTCAGTAGAGGAAAAGACTTAATAGAGACAAGAGTTAATATTGGCTGTTTTCCACTGCTGGAGACAGCTCTTGGTGAGCAGAGGATCTAGACTGGTAAACAGCTGTTAATGCTAACGCTCACTATGTAGCAAAACTTACAAATACTTCCTTTAAAGGAATTATTTTGGTTATTAGCTTGTTGAGAGTTTGATGTGAAGATTGCCACCGCTCTTATTTCTATCCTTATTGTACAACCAGAAAAAATTACATTAAATTAAATTTAGTTAATGTTATTCTGGTCAGAACCAAAGTCCTATAAACAATGGCATGAATAAATACCGACAACAGATGCTAGCCAGCTGACATCAGAGTACCATGGAAAAACAAAAACAGCATGAAGATGAAATAGTGTGCAGACTATACAGCAAATTAAAGTGTGGTCTTTTTAGTTGAAGTATGTGGTACTGACAGTCTGTAGTATTGTATCTTCATGGGAAAATCTGTGTGGCAGTTTGCATTATGATGACAGCCTTGGTGGTGCAGGTCCTGCTTGTTTGTGCATGAAAAAACTAAAAGAATACATTTTGATTAAAATTGTGAATCATTCTCCAACCCTTGAAAGAAAACACAGAGCGCTACTAATAAGTGATTTTCCCAAAATGTCAAACTATTTCTTTACATCTTCAAGAGTTAATCACTAATCAAATGAAGTGAAGAAACACGTATGCATGATCATTCCTCAGCATGTATCCAGTCCACAGGTGAATCAAAACACATTATGTGCTGCTGTTTGTATGTGAGTCATCTGCTGCATGGCTGCTCACCGAAAACACACCAAACAAAACGTGAAAGCCCAGGCCAAGATGAGGGTCACCCGGAGGTCAATATCCCCCGTTGATCCCTCTTCTTCCTCCGCTTCATCTTCAAAACTGTACAGCCAGATGTCCTCGAGGCTCACTCTGTGCTTCAGACGGTAGCTGGCAGTCGACCTGTAGAAAAGAAGCAAAAAGAAAAGCAGCGGTCCTTTTAATTGTCCTGTTCTGTTTCCCTCTCTGACTGCCTTTTTTCAAGATTACAGTTCAAGCTCAAGGTTTCAGTTCCATAATTTTCCCCCTCAAAAAAAAAAAAAAAAAAATCATTATTGATTCTGAATACTGTCATAAAAAAAGTAAAACCTGTCTATCCTATTTGTGAAAAAGTTGGAGCTGAATATAGAAATAAGAGGCCTGATTTACCATGTAAGAACCTGCACTCTCAAAAAATCTATAGTAAAGAAATCATCTATACATACAAAAACATAACAATCCCCCCTAAACGGAAAATTGATTACTACACATGAAAACATGCCAGGCAACAATAGTTTGTAATGCTAACATTGATTATCAAGGATGACGAGACAAAGACCTCGCTCTTCGTCTCCTGAACAGTGGTGGATGAATAGCTTTCATAAGTGGTTCAAAAACAACTTTCACAAAAGGTAACTGGTGAAGTAAATAAGGGGAATCCATCTTTTCCCACTACACCTCCATAAAGACACACTTCAGGTACCAACAGCATTTGGAGGGTGACCCCACTGACCTCTGCGTGTTTGCAGCAGAGGCGTGCTGACTGTATCCTGGAGCGCTGATAGATTGGAGGGGCAAAAAATAGGGGGGGTCATAGAGGGATGAAGGCAGAGGGAGTGATCTTGGGTATTCAGGGGGTGTTACGGTACAGAAATAGAGAATTGAAGCAGAGGGCAGAGGTAATATGGAATATGGCTGTGAGAAAAAATCACGGATGGACTAACACACTGGGGCTATGAACTGAACAATACAAACTGAGAGCCCTGTATGAGACAGTGTGGAGATTATGGATAGCTTTGTCATATTTCCAGATTACAGCCAATACTCAACACAATACAGTACTGGAATAGGCTACTACCTGTACGCAAGTCGGTCAATTACTATTACTATTGAATAGCTACTTCATTAAAGATACATTTATTTAGGAATGCTGTATGTACCATTTACCATTACCGCCTGCATAGTGTCAAATAAAGAGTTATATTTTGTAACATACAAGACAAGGCCACAAACTTAGGTAAAAACAACTGCTTGAAGGAATAGGTCAACATTTTGGAAAATACACTTATTTGAGTTATTTTTGAGAGTAAGATGAGAGGATCTCTGATCTGGGCTGGA
Source organism: Trachinotus anak (assembly GCF_046630095.1). NCBI lineage: Eukaryota > Metazoa > Chordata > Actinopteri > Carangiformes > Carangidae > Trachinotus > Trachinotus anak. The sequence continues at coordinate 771,158 of NW_027273882.1, read as the reverse complement.
GTCAGGTTGCATTTTAGCCTAGCTTAGCATAAAGACTGGAAACAGGGGGAAACAGCTAGCCCAGCTCTCTCTAAAGTTCAAAAATGCTCCTACTACCACCTCTAAGACTAGACTTTCAGTCGTGTAAATTGTCTACAGCTTAAACAAAAAAGCTACAAAATGCTAATAAGTTAGCTTTAGAGGTAGATTTGTTTTTCTCTGGAACGAATCAGGCTAACTGTTTCCCCCGTTTCTGGCCGAGAGTCAGATGTGTGTTCCAAGATTGTACTTAAATGACTTCACGTTCTGTTTGTGTGCTCATGAAACAAACAACATGCACGGTGTTAATTACTGGGGTTGATAGGCATCTTTTGAACTAGGAGAGACAGCTCTTTGCCTGTAGCTTCATATTTATTGTACAGACATGGCAGCGGAATCAATCTTGTCATCAAACTCTCAGCAAAAACAAAAGGCTGAACTATTCCTCTAAGGCTGTTAACATATCTCTTTCCAGCGCCAGTTTGCTCTGTGGCCTCTGGTTGATAATCCAGCCCTGTGAAGAATATTTTTCCAGAAAGCTTTGTTAACTGAACTCGATGACGTGGTGCCTTTTAAATGCTTCTCAACAACACTGAAAAGCACCATATACACTCATTTCTAGAAGTAATGAAAGATCATACGCATAGACTCTGAGGACTCTAATTTGTGTTTACTGTATTGTATTGTAGTCCCAGTTGTGCTACCTACTGGAACAGTGGGCAGGTTGTAGTGTAGAGATGAGTGTGATTACTCCCACTCAAAAGCTATAAAACTTCCACCGGCTGTGACAAACAGCTCGAATCAGACGGAGCTGAGCAACAACTTCAAGCTTGTTCACATTCGTTTGTTTATGCTGAAATCAGGTAAAGCGAGAAAATGGGACATTGGAAAGGTTGATTTTCATTATACCCACTAATGATAATAAAAATAACAAGCCAAAGAAAGTAATGAAAACTGGATATTTGATCCTAGAATAATGATCCCATGATAAAGTCATGCCTCTATGTGTCATGATTGATGGTGTTAGATTTAAGATGCTATCGCTTATGAACCAGCATTTCACTGATGTATTTTGTTTGTTGTTCAGACAAGAGAACTTCAGCTGAAGGTGTGTTCAAATATTTTGATAATAATAATAAAAATAATACCGTTTGAGTTTCCCCTCACGTGACTGTGGGAACCACCACACTTTCTTCTATTATTGAAGTGACTAAACACAAACTGGCTGTGTGCTGGGAGATTCCCCAAAAGCCCGTGTGTGCAGTCCAAAAATACATTTATTTCAACTTCCTCTTTCACTCTCCCATTCCAACTGTACAAATATGTGTCATTTTTCAGCAGAAAGTTTCAGAAATACCACATCAGCATTAAAAATGCATTTCCCATATTTGTTTTTATATTTTCTGTCAGTTGATTCAGTTGTTTTCCACTGGTTATGTTTTGTTCCATGCTCATATATTTGATTTTCTTCACCTTTTTACTGGAAATAACTGGTGATCACCATCTTTGCCTCTGAGTATATATCAATATCTACATTACTTACTTGAGTTTGGCGAAGACAATGACATCACTGAAGAGGAACAGGTGTCTGTCCCTGGTCTTTGTGCCCTCGGTGACCTGAACACACTCGTCCAGCAGCAGCTCTCCGTTCTCGCTGGTGAGGCCGAGGACGAATGGACTCTGCTCCACGGACACCCAGCAGGAAGTCTCCTCTCTGAGCCAGTGGACACACACAAGAAGGGTGGATAACAAGGACCTCCCACAGCCACACCCGTCTACTTTTGGTGAGTACTGTACATTATGTCTATTATGGATAAGTTGAAGGTTTACATGCTGGAGTATTTAAAATATGTATTTCTACCACTTAGAGAGGCAGTTTTTCTTACCTCCTACAGAGTTTTTTACATATTAAACATGTAGTAACTGACATATATAATCTCAAAGGTTTACATTTGATGAGAAACCACCAAACTTAACAACTTCTTGGTTGACAGTGGGATTTGAAAACCAAAGCATCAACACATACAGCACATCACTATGATGTATGATATTAATTAACACTATGTTGTAAACAATCACAGTGTCTTAAGGAGGTGTATCATTTAAAGAAAACTGTCATCTAATTTTAATACAGTGGTTATTGTTGTGAAATAATTATATTTAACTAAACACATAAATCATAAATTATCTTCCACAATGTTTTTTTTTTTTTTTTTACATATGGACAGTGGCATACTTTACAACATATCAAATTATTCATGCTTAACTTTATGTTTTGCCATTTTAGAAATGATGATGTGAAAACGATGCGAGTCACACCTGACATATAACTTCAGAGAACACCATATAGTTTCACAGCTAATCACGCACCACCAAAAATATGAATATTAACTATTTCCTGAGACGACATTTTCTTTGAAGTCTCAAATACATATGTAACACATTGCATACATTTTGCATGAGAACCTAATGAGACTAGATATTTAAGAACTGAATTAGTATTCATGAAACTGCCTTGTAGCCGTCATAACAAATTTAACACCAAACTAATATTCAAAGACATTTGTTCATGATTGAAATGTTACAAAAGACTGGAGAGATTATAACTCATTTGAATTCAAAGCAATGATGTTATGTCCTCCTTCAACATTTGGTGTCTCAAAATTCACAAGATTTCAACTCCAACACTCAGACTGATAATTGATAACACTCAGATAATTGCTCAAGACCCAAACAGGTCATATGATCTAGTTTTACCCCAGAAAATCTAATATTAAAGATAAAAAGTCATATTTATATAGCAGGCCTTTGCTGTTTTCCCTCTTTGTTTTCTTATTGATCATCTCATGGATTTCTCAGTTGCATTTTATGACCTGTTGGTGGAGTCAGAGGTAGACTTTAAATGAGGCACAAGTTAAAAAGATTGGGAAACACTGGTCTAAATGACTAGATGTGATATTGGAAACTACCAAACATCAGCAATGATATGTGCAACCAGCCCAAGGTGTTACTGCTGTTGTGCCAAGATTGAGTGATCTGAAAAAAAAACCCCACTTGTTTTGTAATATAAACACATTCACCAGCTCTAATCAATGGTGTCCAACACCGATGATCCTTTGCAAAAATATCACCGAGAGCGGGGAATAATGTTTTAATATGAACAAAAATGTCAGGTCAGTGTATGAAGGCATCACCGACCCTAAGGGATCAATATAAAACAAACTGATCCGATTTATTTATCCTGTAGGCATCACAGAGTGCCGCACTGGTATTAACTGATTCAAGCTTGGCTGTTTACATAGCTTCATTGTACAGAAAAGAAAGTTACTCCTCTCTTCTCTGTATTTGTACACCTGCTTTGTGACATCTTTGACCACAAACCTGACAGCGGCAAAACAGGTTTACTCTGAAACAAGAAAAAAAAAATAGTGATGTTGTTTGTCTGCTGTTTATTATTAAAAGGATTAACTCTCACCTAACATGATATTTCACCATGCCTGTTTACTGCCTGACTGATTTTTTTTTTTTTTTTTATGTCAAATGATAAAATAATCTGTATCTCTTAAAAAAAATCAATATGGTCATGTTGTTTTAACTTTTTTGTGTCTCCAAAGTGTTCAGCGTAACAAGTTAAGGTGTAACTGAGACAAGTAAGAGTTGTTGTTTGTTCTAAATGACTGTGAAACCAGTTTTGGTCACTGCTCTTCCCACTGACTGTGGGCTCAGGGCAGAAATTCAAATGGTTGCAACAGAGGTACTTTCCCTGTTACCATTCTGGCCTACAGAAGATGACACATAAAATACCAGCAAATAAAACAGCTGGGAAAAGTCCAGTGGTGTTTATCATTCTGTGTATCTGCAAATGACATAAAACAACTGAAATATAAAATGGCCATGAAACACCGCCACTAATCTTAACTGCCTTTACTATACTGTCTATGTCAGCAGCAGTCCCACTATAGTGAAACTAACACCCATGACTCCCCCCACTCAAGGAAATGCATAATGTGTGAATGTTTGAGCGCTCAACTGGTGGAAGTGTGAAAGTGGGTTGTGTCTGACATTTTAATTTTTTTTGCTTTGGTAGACTCACCCACTGGGTGCTCTGGTGGTCTTTGCGCGACTATTTGGATGACAACTGTAAAAGGTTAAAGAGCCCACACTGACACACCTACAGGTTCTGTAGGTGTGTTATTTGACGTCTGTGACGGTGTGACAACTTCTAACCTGAAGCAACGGCTGAACTTTCTTTTTCTATGGGCGTTAACTATAAGTTAGGCCAGCAAACTGTCTCTCTAGAGACGAAAGATTTCCAAAGGAGGTTTATCAGTGGTTTTTCAAAAATAAACTGAGCTCTGTGGTGACGCAGACCTTTGGTAATCTCGTCACAGTTTTTAATAGAAATTTAAACTATGCACACAGTTGATAATATGTTTTGGGGTTTTTTGGAATATAAAACTTCAAACAGCCAAACTGTTTCTTGATCAAACTGCTAAAGCAATTTTGAGGGATTGGTGCAAGAATTTTTAGAAATATTGATCCACCCTGCGAACTACATAAATAACAGAGACCATATATAATATTTGTAATTATATGGACTTTGCTGCTGTTATTCATCAAGTGAACTGTTACATTATGTCACAGATGAGGCTCAAAATGCAGTTTCAAACCTTTCTCACCACTGGTAGGAATTACATTCTGATAGAGAAATACAGTTGTTTTTTATTTTTTTAATAATTTCTTTTGTTGCCCTACTACAATTCAAATATAGGGAGTGTAAAAAATACTGGTGTCAGCCAATGAAATACAGACAACAGTGTTTCAGTTATAAGTAAAATTTCCCTAAACTCCCAGAGGACATGACCTCGGCTTTCTCAATGGTAGCCACAACCTGAAATCTTATGAAGTACTGAAAGCTCGGTCAAGTCAAGTTCAAGGACTTTCCATACATTCAGTGGATTAATATTGGATGCTTCAAAATTAAAGGTTCAGATATAATACTAAGCATCATTTTAAAATGTAGAACACAACATAACATTTTTAGACTTGTGTGAATCTCGGTCTTAAGAAAACAGTTCAATGGCTGAAATCAGGACCACAAAGCTGTTGTGTTTGCTCCACCCATGCCGGCAGCTCTGCAGGGCTGCATTTTGTCACTGCGATGTTTTGAGCTGAATGCTAACGTCACCATGCTAACTTGCTGATGTTGAGCAGGTATAATGTTTGCCATGTTCACCGTCTTGGTTTAGTTTTCTTAGCATTCAGTAAGCATAACATTTGGTAATTAGCAGTAAAAACAGAGTACAGCTTAGACTGATGGGAATTGCTATTTGTTCTGTATTTCATCAGAAACAAATATACTGGGCAAATGAAAATCAGTTTGGACTAAATTAAAACTGGCCTTACAACGACAAAGCTAACTGTCTCATAATCATCATGATTATAATTGATGAAAATACCACTTAACATGCGGCAGATTGATCTCTTTAGCTTTAACCATAGTGTACTGTAGTGGTTCCTAACCAGGAGGTCATGGCTTAGCATCAGAAAGATGAGTTTTTAAAAAAGAAAAAAAATGTGTTATTTTTATGTTTTTTATGATTTTCTCTGTTTCTTGCTTTTTTACTTGTTAAGATACAAGATATTTTAACATCTTTAGGCTTTTAAAAATCCCTGCAATGACACAATCTGAGAGGGAAAAATATATTCCATTCTACTTTTATGTATAAAGTTTGTTAGTGAATGTAGGAATTTGTGTGCGTTGCTCTGTGATGTTGTAGTCTCTCTATTACTTTATAAAATATTGAGGTACTTGTATGAAAACTGCTGGGGGTGTTTGGCGTCGTTTGTGTAAAAGGCTCACAAGACAACCTCTTTTTAAATTTATCTAACAGGCAATTACAGTCAATCTGAAAAGGTCATGCCAAATTTCCTTATGGTACAGGGCTGAACACGATAACCAGTTAATCAGGAGTTCTACAGCTCATGACTTGAATTGGAAGACAGATCCATATCAGCCTGTCAGCCTGGTCCTCACTCAGTGTGGTTGTGACTGAGGTTTAGGAGTTTGAGTTGATGTGCAGGTTACCGTTAGAAAACTCCACTCTGTAAATCCCCCACAGGGACATCTGTGTTTGTGGCCTGAACCGAGTGGGCTGCGTGGCCTGCGCATGGCAAGTGATACGCTATCATGTCACCATTTAACACGTGGTCGTGTCAGAAGGTGGGGAAACAAGTTTTTGTTTCTTTATCTGCCAAATGTTCCTCTGTTACAGGGATCATTTGAGATAGTTTTTCTATGTGCTGCCATCTGTAGGCTGAGGAGAATGTGAACCTGCCAGAAGGGTTTACATAAAAATGTTCCTTTGCATGTAAACAAAAAGCTGTAACTATATCTAATAGTTTCTTTAAATCAGGTCTGCAACTAATAAATATTGTCATCATTACCCTAAGCTCACCGTGACATCCTCAAATGATGATTGTTTTTGTTTTTTTGGGTTTTTTTTTTTTTTTTTTTTTACAGCAAACAGTACAAAACCCAAAGATATTCAACTGTCACATAAGACAATACAAGTCAGCAAATCATCACAGTATAGAAGCTGCAACCGAAGAAAAAATATTCAAATGATAAATTGATTGCCAGAGTTTCTGATTAATTTATAATAATATTTTTTAAATTATTATTAAAAATATAATAATTTAAATTTTTTAATAATAATTTAATATTAAAATGTTATTAAAATGTCAACAGTGACATTTTTCTATGAACTATGAGCACTTGAAGCCAAGAATTATTTGAATAGGCCTGTAGAGATAAAACGATACAGTATCTCATAAGAATATAGCAACAGCAAATGAAATGTCTGACTAAATTGTGTTATTTTTTGTAGCCGATAAGTTCTTTAAATCTTAGCGAAGCGTAGCGAGGTCTTCAGGTTAGAAGTAAACATTGTTGGACATGCGATTACAACTGGACAAAAAAAAGGTGAAACAACCTGTAACGGTCGCTGACATTGCGTCATCTTGGAGGAAATTTTCCTTATCTGAGTCTGTATGACGTAGAGTAGGTTCGACCTTAAACCTCTTTGATGTTCCTAAAGATCAAACTTTTGGATTCTACTGATAAACCTATATAATCTCTACATTTCCTCCCCCTCTCGCTCTCTTATGTTTGCTATCTTCATCTCTTCTCTTCATCCTTCATGTTGTTTGTGATGACTGATGGGTTGTAACTGGAAATTACATCCTGACTCTCATTACGATCGTAATTGGCTCCATTACCGGTTAAGTACCAGTTTCATTTTGCAAGTCAATCAAAAAAGTAATCCCTGCCAAAACTATGAAGAAGTCACCAGTCACACACCACCACTTTCAATCTCTAGACTGCTTGGGAAAACATAACATGCTTCAAGTGAACAAACACAAACAGCCCCCCTGATGAGATGCCTAACAACTCCTTTCAGCCCACTCAGCTGTCAACAGCAGAAAGTTGAAAAAGATTGTCATTGCACTTACAGCCCTCTCTTTGGGAGTATATGAATAAGACACAGGGCATTACAGAAAATAGACACATAGGTTCATAAAATGTTCACTGGAGGGGGAAAAGATTTAAAATAATGATGTACAGACCTGATAGGAGACCATGGCATCCCCAAGGCTTTCCCAAAGACAAGTGATGGAGCAGAGCGTCGTCGCTGAGCCAAGTGTCTGAGGTGCTGTGAGAAAGCAGAGGACTTGTAATAGAAACAAAACACAGTATATCTACGTCTACCTATGTATCTGGGGCTTTTCATTATTCATTTTTTAATGTGATGTAAATGTTTGAGCTGTTCAAACACTTCAAGCTATACCACATGCTGTGCCACACATACTATTTTTCACAGATTTTCATGATATGCATATATGAATCATATTTCAAAGTGTTTTGGTGCGTTATAATACACAGAAGGATCTTTAAAGCGTCACATATCCATCCTACACATCCCTCTGTTTTCACTGTGAGATTCAGGTCTGCAAACAACCAGTGAGGGAACATTTAGACGATAATGCGACGCAGCACTTCTCCCAACTCCGAAATGCCATAATTACTGAAACTTGGTATACGGTACTGCATCAAGCATGGTGCTGCAAACGACTGAACTACTGTTTGCAACTGAATTTTATCTGGAAAATAGATTTGAAGGATAAGATTTTATGTTTCTCTTGTTAAAAACTTGACGCACAAAACCAGTGACAGCCAGCTAGATGCAGGACGGGTTCATCCTGTTGTCTGAGTGAAGAAGAGTCGCTTTGGATAAAAGCGTCTGCTAAATGACTAAATGTAAATGTAAATGTAAAGAAGAAGAACTGTCACTCATCCACTTGAAGTAACAAATTCAGTTCTCCATATGAAATGATAAAATATGCATGTACATGCCCTCCAGAGCAACATGTGTGTTTTAACACTAATATGTTTTTTTGTTTTTTTTAATTACTTCTTCACAAAGATTCAGGGACCTTTGTTGTCGTGGTAACAATAAAAGGAACAACAGTGAGAAACCAACGGGTACACGTTGCCCTGCAGTGCTCTTTGGAGTAAAGATGCAAATACACATCTGTAAAAATGATTTCAGCTTCATTGTGCCCCCACCCCCACCTTCTGAAACCGTCAGACCATCCATCCACCTGGTCTTTGTCACACTGTAATAGTACAATTTCCTTGTTTGCACCTGTCACCACTAGAGGGGATTTGTCACTTGAACACAAACACATGTTGTTTCGGGGCAGTCACTGAAATGACTGGTGGTGTTGTTTTTCTTCGGAAGAAAGTGTCATTTCTTTTTTACAACAATATGTTTTCTGGAAGCTTAACACACACTGTCCCTGAGCTCATAAACCCTCCTGGCAAGACCCTGAGATACCAACATTAAAATATGAGCACATTTTAAAAGAATCATTCAAACTTAAAATACAGCTTCAATTAAATTTCCAACCCTTTATAGCAGCTGCATATTATGAGAAAAAGGTTGTGGACATGTATGACTGGAAGGTGTGGGAACAGGTGAGCCTGCCTAAACTACAGCTACAGCTCCATTCCCAGGCTGATGAATCTATGGTTTTTCCAGACCGCTACAAGCAAAGCAAAAACTGTGGGAAGACTTCATTTAGCATATGGAAAGAAGAAAAGTACTTCTACTCTGGTACATACAGAACTGGATTTTCACTGATTTGGTCCTCAGATCCTTTTCCAAATGCCAGAGGTCATTGATCTGATCTCAAGTCAATGAAGAACAGAGCACTTACAGTGGAGAGACCATGTTTTCCTCTTCTTTGGCCATAGAAGAGGAAAACGTGCTCTTTGCGCTGTTTGTCTGACTATCGGGTACAACTAAACAAGACAGATGTCAGTCAGGGGGAAAAACAACAACAGAATAACTGCTTTGCTGTAATGGGAAATTCTAACAGGGACATATTGTACCTTCTACCTTGTACCTAGTAACCATGCTGAAACCACACATCTGGGTTATCTTTAAAGCAGACTAAAAATAAAGCGAATGACTGAAGCAAATTATTTATATTCCTGACTACATGCACAGCAACCAAATCTACACTGAAACACAGATAAGAAATTCCACCTGTGAAATGACTTGAGATAGCTGCTCATTGACAGTCTATATAAATGATATAAATAAATGATGAATATGAAAAAATGGAGGATTTGCTGCTTTATTCGGTTTTGTAAATTGAGCTCAGTAAATTGATTATCTTTAGGTTTGGGACTGTTGACCAGAAAAAAACAAGAGAAGACAAGTCTTCTGAGTGCCTTCAAAAGCAAAAGGTTGTCCACACATTGATTTTCTTTAGAAAAAAAACAGAGGCACAGAGTTGTGTCTTGAATTTTGAGAGTAGTGGAAGCTACGGATGACGTCAGCTGTGGATGTGCATTACAGCCATAAATAAAGATATCGCAGTTTTAGAACGCCAGGCCTCAGCTCGCTCCATTTACCAACACAGATTCAGAAATTGAAATCGTGTTCACTGTGCTGTGAGGATACAAGCAACATTGTCACAGGGTTACGGTTGATTCGCCCTGAAGCCAGGACAATAACACCGGGAGTCCCAACAGCATATGATTTTGATTCCCTGAACATACAGCTGTTGATGGTTTAGGTAGTATCTCGCCAGTGCAGACGTGACCGACAGCCAATTACATGTTGCCTAGCAACATCTAGGCCAACACACTTCAGGAAAAGCTTTTGTGTGATCTGCCATACATCAGATTGTAAATTGAAAAAAAAAAAAAAAAGAGGCTTAGGAGAGAATTTGAGAAGTAATTCTAAAATGATGAGAAGCTGTCAGTGCAGATGAAGAAGGTAAATAAATAAAGTGGAATTTAAAGGCTGGGAAAGAGTGTTTATAAGTATTTCATAGCTTCTGATTATGTAATTACAGTCAAAATTATGTCTTACTATATGTCAATAAGAAATGATTGACATTTGAAAATATAAAATGTAATCATATAACACTGAAGACTGGGAGTTGACGGCCATGCTGGTGGCTTTGTGACACTGAACTTTACCGTACTGTGAAATGCTCAGTTTAGCATGGTAACATGCTGTATGATATATGCTATATGAGATTGTCATTCGTTTTGCAAAAGAAGAAAAGTGAGGGCATCACCAGAGTCATTAGGACTCATCCTCTGGAGAGGAATTTAATTACAATCCATGGAAAAGTTGCTGAGATATTTCAGTCTGGACCACCTGGCTAGCACAACAAAACCTAACTTTCTTTTATCAATCCTAAACTTTCATTTATCTTTCAATTTCCCAGCAGGAACAATCGTCCATACTCACATCAACACTGCTTTGTTAAATAGTGTGAAAGAAAACAAACAGATTCTCCATCTCGTTGTGGCCTCTCTTGTGTTCTAATTGCTGGACAAACTGAGAAACTGGGTTAGGCAGAATTTAAGATGAAGGGAAAAACAGCAAAACAAAACAAACAAAGGCAGGAACACTTGACAAAGCATCTCTTTCTGGCTTTTGTCTCTGCAGCCAGAGCCGGGATGGTGCGCAACATCCACTGACTCGTGATGGACCAGGACCAGGACACAAAGGGCCCGGGTGACCTACCTACGGCTCCTCTAAGTCCTGGGTGCACAAATTTACCTCAGGGGGAGGTATGGTTCCTCTCTGATTCCAGAGATTTCCCTGATAGGGTTAATCAGCATTGTGGGAACGATCAGTAAGATGATATCATTTGGCACCTGCTCTGCCAGCTCTGGGGTCAGATTTGGTTTAATAAACTAAAACTACTTGGTTAGGGTTAGGGAAAGATCGTGGTCACACAGTAGTTTGGCAGGAGACACAATGGGAGCCGTGAACTCCAGTGTCAGAGGTGGAGATTTTGTGCCTCGTATCCTTCCTTCCTGAACAACTCCTGAATTTTATGTAACAAGCTTGTGCTTTCTACCTGTTTTTTTGTTTGTTTTTTTTACACACACAAATACTTTCTAATGCAGTTAATCATTTGAACTAATTCAATTTTGAGAGTTTCATGCTGATCAGAGCCACGTAACACTGTCTATGGGAAAAATGAATGGATCTTTTACTTCCAGAACCAGAGGCGCCCATGATAGCTTCTGTCATAGACTATTGTTTTGAATAGTGTCTGGATTGTGTTAGATTGGTGTTAGGCGTCACAGAGATAACTGGCTGGCATCTGGGCTGAGGTTAGTACACGGTTAGGTATCACACAGAGGGCTGGCTGAAATCAATGGGGAAACAGACAACAACAGAAAATCGCACAGATATTTTTGGGGCTGACTGTTGGCGGTCACATCGGACAGAAGGCTTATATGACCCCACCTTGAGAGGTTTTTGCAACAGCATAACAATTTTGTACTTCTTGTGCCTTTACTTTTGAGAGAGTTCAGTCATTATTTTACAATAGAGTTTGGTTGCCAGGGAAACATGTGGGCCATTTGAGGTGTCATTTTCTGGTGAGGACAGTCTCGAATGACCTGTCAGTAAACGCGTCATTAATAAGAAGAATTTGGCCCGGGTGAAAACTGTACATTTTTTTCCCAAATATTTTCGCTGGTATTTTTAAAGCACATAGAGGATTGATTGTCTGGTCTTCGCGTACAGAAGCCACACGTCTGTATGGATGACACTGGCTCTCTTTGGTTTGTATTGTACCACTGAATAACTACCCTCGCTCAGGGCTGACAGCCAATCAGTTTTCTCACACCGTATAGGCTGGAAATGTGTTTCTCCACCTGTTCTTGATGATTAATGTCCCTTTCTCATCTGTCTTATATAACAAGTCTTCAGATCTCTCACACACACACAGCACCTAATGAACAAGGTGCAACAGAGTGTAGATTTACATGTCGGATTCATGAGTCTGGAACAATTAAAAAGCAGCATCTCATACTGAGTCACACTCAGCGGTCGTCGCCAACAGGACCTTTTTCACCTTTGCCTTCAGAGGATGGATCAATACTCACAGGACGCAGAGAAGCTGCAGCATCATCATAGCTTCCTCTCCTCATTGCTGCAATCCCATAATCTGGAGTGTCCATGCTGACGTCTCCGAGTGAGCCCTCGACCCCCTGCTGTCCGGTGCTGCAGTTTGTGTAGTCAGTCGGCAGTGTTTTCACTCTGTGGAGTAGAGGAAAAGAAGTTTGTGTCTCAGTTTGATGGCTCTGCTGTGAACGAGCGAGGGAGCAGCCACAGAATGACGCCTCCTGTCCTGCACAACAACTTCTTCTAACTGGTGCTAATGAGGCTTTGAACAATGGAGGCCCGGCTGGCACACAAAAGAGGAGAGGGGTTGTTTTTTTTTTTGTTTTTTTTGTGCCTGACCTGGACCTGCAGTGCCACTCTGATCCGAGCCAGCCCCTCCTCTCAAAACCCTCACCATCCACCCCTCACACCGGGCCTGTCCTGTTACGCTCCAGTTGGGTTGCTTCCTCCCATAATGAGATCGCCGTGCGTCCCATCAGGGGCTGCCGCCTCGTCCCCATTTCCAGGCTAACGAGGCTGAGATGCCGTGACAGTGCCAATGCATACGAAAAACAGGGTCTCACAGATCGGCCCCATCCCCCTCATAGATACATGAATAGGTGCACACACACAAACATACCGGGATGTACCTTTGGAGTTGAGCTTGTAAGACTACGTAGAGTTGAGCCAAGGCTGGTTTGTGTTGCAGGCATAAACTTCAAGTGTTTGACTGACAACAACAAACAGGAGTGATTTCATTAATAAAATGAGTTTTTCTGGAGTGAAATGTTAAAAATATATTTCTCTCTGCTTAATTCAGCAGTGGTGGTGACCTTTAAAGAGAGGAATTTAATTAAAAATCCATCTTTCAATTGTCATTACAGAAGGGGTGTCAGTGTTTAACACTTGAGAGTCTCTCTGTGCCTCTTGAACATTGGTGGTTATGAAACGTGTCCTTAAAGCTGAAATCAAGTCATTGGTGAAACATAGTATCATTGGACAGAGGCAGAGAGCCGCCATTAGTCTAAAAGAGTAAATTGGCACATTGAAATAATTCAAATCTTTAACCCAGAGTGGCCAGTCACAATCAGGACATGAATGTGTGGGAATTATATTAATTAGACACATAAATCGATGGATTTACATTCCTAGTAGTCAAATTCAGGACGGGGATCAGGACACCACAAAAGGGTCACAAGATAAATCGAAGTGAAGACAAGTAATAACGAAAGAGAAAGGTAGAAATCATAATTCTCCTACACAAAATTGTTTGTTTTTTCTTATCTTTGTTGTTTTTCTTATGAATTTTACTCTAAAAATATTTTTTAAGAATACAAAGGAAAACACATTCCTCGAGGATCTGAGCTCCTTCTTCACACATTTTATATCTCATTAACCTGGTGATTCAGTTCAGAGGACAGATTTCACATATAATCGCCAGGGCCAGAGTGTGAATTATATTATGGCAGTTGGGGGTGGGCAACTTTTTCTCCAGGGTGAAGGGCCACCCTGCACAGTGCAGATGCACGCCTTAGTGAACTGAAGTGTTACAATCCTTATAGTATCTTGCTTGTTAAAGCTCTGGAATATATGTAGTGCAGTAAAAAGCACAATATTTTTCTCTGAAATATAGTACAGTGGAAGTATAAAGTAGCATAAAATGGAAATACTCAAGCAAAGTGCAAGTACCTCAGAATTGTACAGTACTTTGAGTAAATTAAACGCCACTGTTGCTAATACAATTACTCAGCCTTCAGCACACATGGATTTTAATTTTGTTCAATATTGTGCCATTACCTAACTGGGTAAGGTTGCATTAATTTCCGGAGGTTGGTAAACAAACCAATACAAAGGTATCTCACGCAGTGTGTCAACAGTTCATTATAGAGCCACACAGTATGAATGAATGAATGGATGATGACACATGATGAAACCTGTACTCGCCCATTAGAGGTTCATCCACCGGGCAAAGTCATTACAACACTGCTCAAGTCCAAATTCAAATTGTAGCCAATCCAGCTAACGTTAGCCTGTTACCGTTAGCTGCACGTTAACATAGCTAGCATTCGATGAACTTGAGGCTTAACTTAATCGTGCATTACCTGAAGAACACCAGCTTCCTGGTGACAGGTTGAGAAGAGCATGCTCATTGGTCAAATTAGGATTTTCCAACAGGCCTTACTTTGTAATTTTTGGAAAGAAAGTAACCAAATTAAATAAGTGGTCAGTAGAAATTATATTTATTTTTCATAAAAACAAGCAGTTAAACAACAAGGCCAAATAAATGATGAAATTCAGTGTGATTTTAAGTGTGCAGTGCCATACTTTTTTGAGAATTAGCAATGCCATGACTTCTTACTGCCACTATAACCTTTCAATGAACCAGAAAATTCAATATGTATTCTCTTAAACGGAGGCGAAAGGTCGGGTAATGTGAGTCTAACTTGAAATGTTTCAGTCGTGGTTTTGAAACGCCTACAGAAGAGTGGGCACTGACATGGACACAATTTCAAATGGTGAATGCACAATACAGTTTTTAGCTACTAAAGACACTGAATATATGAGCAGTGGTGTGTTGTGGATAAGATGAAACTTGACAGCAGTAGAGACAGAGTAGAGCACGCTTCCCCATTAAGGGCAATAATAAAAACTGAAAATGGAAAATAAACTATATTTTAGCAGTAAGGCTATCAAGGCCAAAATTAAATGTAAAAAATAAAAGGAAATAAAATAAAGGTTAAAAAATAGGCCCACAGTTTACACATCCATTTGAAGGCAGGCTCTTCTGAAAATATGGCCCTTCTGTTATTGCCCAGTTGATGACAGTGATTTCTGGTGCATCACAGCTGGAACTGTTGCAAAGCAATGTGTTGATTAAAATGAATAAACTTGTCTCCCTTGCCAGCCTCAGAAGTTGCAACAGACTGATGAGACCCAGCTGTTTCCTATTTCTTTACATTCTGATGTTTTGGTCATATTAATCTAAAATTAAGATTAAAAGTTGCTACTTCTTTTTTATTTGGCTGAGGCACAAATGTCAGAGGGCAAAAACATTATGAAGAAACTGCTGAATGTGTATACATACAACAGTTTCTTCATAATGTTTTTGCCCAGAGGATGTGTGTTAACATTATCATTCATTAACATTATCATTCATTTAGCTCTGTTTTGGTCCCCACCTCTGTGTTTTAAAACCTAAAATGTATGTATCTTTATGGTCGCCCAATCAATCATCAGAAAAACTAAAAACTGTCTAATTGCAGTCTTAACACTTAACAGTCCTGCAATAAATACCTTCATGCTGGTTATAATGTTCACTTTGTATTGAAACTGTTTCAGAGATGCGTTAATTCAACTTGAAGGTTGCAGCTTGGAGGCAGCAGTTTGTGGTGCTATTGAACTGTATTGTGTTAAACTGATGTTTCTATTATTTTGTCCATCCCATTTACATCAATGGGGGTAGGCTAAATAACAGAAACACCTCTCTGTCTCTCTGTGTATAAGGCAATACAGCCTGTCGCACAAGGTATCCACTTCCTTCTATAATGTCAATCATGTCACTGTCATTCAGTGAAATAAGGAACATTTCCTTCATTCCTTCATACATTTCTGTAATTCCAAATTTTATTGAACTTTAATGAACAGGAGAAGGAGAAAGGGCATATCTCCGAATGTGTGCGAGCACACAATTTAACCCCCCCCTGGATTTCAGATCATTTTACAGATTGTCTTTTTCATATTTAAAGTGATAGTTTAGGTTATCCGGTGCTAGTTGGACTAAAACATGCAAACTCCAGTAACAACTTGTCAGCAGGGGAACATTCAAACAAACAAACAAACAAACAGCACTTTTGCCCTTTTGTTATCAGTGTTTTGAGTTGGCCTTGGTCCTGGAGGACTCCATTTAGTCCTGTTTAGAAAAGTTAATGGTTTCTATCTAGTCGTCAAAAGCTCAGCATGAAGCCAATTCAGAGTAGGTCGCTGTTTTCAGAAGTGGTTCGGTCTTGGCTGTCTCTTGCAGTGGAAGTTATTGGCTACACTTATTCTACGGATGTATTCAATTATTGTAACTCCGATAAGTGACGTCATTTCATGTATGTTTTCTTCAATAGGTCTTCTTTTTAGGTAGGTTTCCATTTTCTAGAGGTGTCAGCGTGTGTATATTGATTTGCAGTCGAAGTAATTAAGCTGCCACAGACTCATATGCCTCTTTGTAAAGAGATGCAGCTTTTTCCTTTTTGTTAACATTCTTTCTGATGGAGCCCTGTGGCGAGTTCATACAGGGAAATACAATTAAGTCTTTGGGCGATGGGGGAAACACTGCGTTGCTTTGCAGCTTTGCTCATCAATGCACCCTATTGTCAAGAGGTTACATAATCAGTGGCACATACGCAAAGTCTGGATAAACATCTCACTGCACAAGACCTTTCACCGGAGCAGCCTGACACAGTGTCCATAACCAAGACTTTGATTTGGCGCTTCAGTCTCATGAAATTGAATTCATGGATGATTCGTGGATGGATACTCTGGAGTTCTGCAAACGCTAGACAAAGCCCCTGGGAGAAGCCCCCAGATGAACACACCTACAAATGAATCATGTCTGGTAGACGGCATTTCCCTCTGTGCAGTTTAAAAATTAGCTGCTGATGGTGATCACATTTCATTAACCATACTTTATTCGGCAGGATCTGATTTCTAGGCCTCTTTGGGGCAGCAGAACAAATACAACACAAAAATATCACCGCCTTAGCAGATAAGGAGTAACACAGGCATTTATCTGGAGATGTGTTTCAATCCACCTGGTCAGTGTAAGTTCAGTGTTCACTCTCTTTTAGTTCTGTTTTTGGTCTCTATCAACTCCTGAGGGAAATATCTGGCTCTTCAGCTGCGAAATAGCAGAGACTAGCAGGTAGTCTCCAACTGTCTGTCTCTTGTCTTGTGCTGGGCAGGTAGTGTACAGCTGAAAAAATAATCACTGTAAAAGTCTTGATTATAGCAGCTTAAATCATTAAGAGTACTGGGGGGTTAGCTACTAGCTAGCTGATAGAATACAAGAAGCCGTTTAAACTGTGACTCCATCAGAAAAAATTAATTGCTCTGCCATTAACATGCATGAAGCAGTTAAATCACTCAGACTGAGGGTTGAGAAATGAGATGAAGCAGATTCTGCTCTGTGAGGGAATTTTATTTCCTTCCATTTATGCAGCTGTTGAATCACCAGAGAATTAGACCATGGACTGAATAGAAATATAAGAACATTTGAGTGTTTTGAGCCATGAAATATTAACACTCACAAAAGAGTGATATGCAAGAGTTCTTAGTTTCGAACAGGTAAAATGGATTTGATATTATACTGCAGTATCATTGTTTTGATCAGTTTTCCATGTATATCTTTTTTGCGGATGTTCAATTCCTAAATATATAGAAAGACATTTTTAATATCTCACAAAAGATATCTGACTGTTAGAAAAATCAAGCTTTAAGGCAGAAAACAACGACAAGAATGAATTCACAGCTCAGTCAATTTCTGTCCTAAAAACAGAGTCAGCGTATGTATAGTGGTCAAAATTCATGAAGAAGAAAAATATCAGTGGTATGATGAAACATTCAAATATTATAAAAATGTGGATTAATACATTCAGAATAAATTAAAACTTCAGACAGATTATATATCTACGTTGGCTAATTCAGCATACTGCGGGGACTCAACAACAGAAAAACCACAAACTATTACAAATACAATACAAATGTGGAGCTCAGAAAGTTCACACATATTGAACCGGTGTAATTGCAGTGGAGTTAAGGGCAACATAACCTTCAGCTGGATTTGTTTTAAGAGCAGATTACAGAGAAAACAGCAGATGTCCCTGTTTCTTTGTGTTCAGCAGTTGAGGCAGAGTGAGAGTGTAAACACGACGACAACAACAGGCTGAAATCATGATAACATCAGAGAGTTGCTAATGTTCACACCATCTGTTTGATCAGAGTTGTGAGGGTTAACATAATGTGTATTGACTTATTATAAAATCATATCCATTAAACTTAGGTTTAGTTACACTGAACAACAGTCTTTGGCTGATGTGAGAAATCAGGCATTTCTCCATTATTAAGAACCAATATCAGAAATATCAAAGCTTTATCCTAAAGACAGAGTTTCCTTGTTGTAATTATGGCTTGTGGATGTTGCTGTTAGGGCCAACAGGGTTCTCTTTTCATAATCAGTAAATCTCCTGATTATTTTCTCAATTGATTATCTTGTCTGTAAAATGTCAGAAAATGGGGAAAACAATACAGTTCAAACCAGCACAATCCAGCAAGCTGAGTACCAGAACCCTGTGACTGCATTACGTCACCCAACTGCAATGCAACCATTATTAACACCTGCATTTGAGGAACAAAACCATCCACTGACAGAGAGGTTGACTTTCTGTGGCTCCTCCAATTTACAGTGCCAGTAGACAGAAGAGGTCTGCTAATACAAACACATAACACAGATCCTATTTGCACATAATATGTAACTAGTGATTTATAGTCAGCCCTGTGTTTTCATGTCCGTCCTGTACAAAAGGACGCACAGTTATATATCTTTGCACAAATGACACTGAAAATAACACAAACAGAATATGATAGCTGTTTCAGTTTCGTGATCTACGCGCTTTACTGTGCCGCAATTAATGTAGAGTATTTACGATCTAAGGATTTAACAGGATGCAGGCTGTCAAGCTGTCTCACTAGGAGCTGGAGTTAGCTGCTAAATCACCCACAGATGCATCCAATCTACATTAAAACTCTTATTTATAAGCTCAGTAATTTGCAAAACTGGCAACGATTTCTGAGTCTTCAATGACAATTACAGGACCAGCCTGTTTGGTCCATTGGTGTCCATAATTTAACCTTTAGATCACAGATCTCTCTCCCTTGTGTAAACTGTACATTCGATTAGTGGTGTTTAGATATGTAAAGAGCAATACGCTTGAATCTTACGACATTATGTTTTGTGATACTGTATCGATTGTTAAAAACACTGTATTGATTTGTAATTAATTTACATGCTAAGATTTAATTTACCCAATTGCTGTCCCCACAATTCAGTCTCATGATTTTTTTTTTACTTTTTAATAGCAATTTTAGCCAAAAGGTGACACATTTGCACTCCTGTATATAGCAGTGTTGTAATCTATCTTCAGTCATTTGACTCTTCCAGTCCAACATAACAATGCAAACTGAGACAGGAAGTAGCATAAGGGCACAATATTCATAATTCTACCACCTGAATCAAGAAGAGCTGAAGTACAGAGCTGAAGTGTGGGTTCATTTTGGCTTCCACAGTAAAGAAGGCACTAGGAGATCGACAAGAGCCCTGTGGTTTGCAAAATGTGCCACGCCAAAATCAAATACTTGGGGAACACAACAAATCTGAGAACGCACTTAGCAAGACACCGTTCTGATGCACCGCTAACGGGACAGCAAACAGCTAACTTTAAACGAGTGGATCCCTCTCAACACAGTCTAACACTGTCTTTTTACATTGTTTTATTTACATGATTGTTTTCCTAAGGAAACCTACAAGCTGATATAGGAAAATGTAAAAAAAAAAAAGAGTAAACTTTATCACCCAGAGACAGACAGGAAATCCAAGGAGAGAGTAGAGAGTTTTCCTAAAATTATCTAGCAATATATCGCCTTGCTTACAGTATTGCAACATATCACAATATATTGAATCGTAACCCCTGCATCACAATACATACTGCATCACCTGATTCTTGCAATACACATCCCTATAATAGACACAGTTCATATAGAAACAGGTAAGGAGTCTTTGGCGGGGTTATCGTGTATGATGGTGGGACTGTTCTTCGATGTGGACCCCCAGCAGGCGTACACAGGCCTGCCGTGGACACAGTTGCCACTAGTGTGTGTTACTTTGCCTTTGGTCTTGCTCTTGCTGTGAGTTCTGTCCTGAGACAAACCAAAGTTCTTCTTTTGAATACAGCCTCTCTCCTGGAGCTGAATGTGGATGGGGTACGGGGCTTGATGGCCTGCAGAAATGTGGACCCCCACTCGGTTTCCCCCCAGCTTTGGGCAGAATGAGAGGAACAGGGAGCGCAGCTCCCGCTGGAAAGTCTTGTTAAAGTAGAAGTAGATGAACGGGTTGTAGATGTGGGAGCTTTTGGCAAAGAGGGCGGGGAAAACAAAGCCCTCAGGAGCCATGTACCGGTGCTCCTTGTGGAAAATGAAGAGGAAGGACACAACAGCATACGGGGCCCAGGCAATCACAAAACCCAGGCTGATGCAGGAAAACATCTGTAAGAGGAAGTAAAAGATAACAGACAGTTAACTTGCTACACTGGAAACACTGAAAAAGAGACACTTAATGAATCATTCTTAATCATTCTTACTACTAACAGAGGAGCGTAGTCAGATGACGCATGTCTCCTTGGAGACAGAAACAAAAGCAATGGTCATGTGGCCAATGTTTCCCTGACAAATAGGCCTGATCTCTTACAGTCATGTGAATGAACGTTTTCTCCAGAAAAATGACGGCATTTCTCATGGGTTCAAATTAACTTAAAATGCCATGTTTATTTTCAGTGGCAAAGCAGGAAGTATTGTGATGTTGTATAGCTCTGAAAAACAAATGGAAAACATGCATGACTTTGTCACCACAGCCAGGGGTTAATATAGTTTCTCCTATCAGTGTCAACTTTGGTTTCTTTTGTACAAAATTACAATCTTTTACATTCTTTTTCTGTTAAAAAAAAAAAAAAATTCCTAATCTTGATTAGCAAGACAGAAAAGGATAAAAACAAGGTACCATTTTTTGATAAGGCTCCATTTATAGAGGGTTTTTAATCTGTAATCAATGTTAATAAATCATTAAAAAATGTTCAATAGATCAGTTATAATCCATTGATAAGAATTATTTTTGGGTTGCCAGACTGGGGTAGAGATTTTAGAGACTTTAGTATTAGTATTTCTTATGTGTTTTGAATTGTCTTGCGTTAATATGCAAAATCATGTCTCAATCAGATTAGCAAGCTGCATGTGATCCACGTGAGCTTTGTTTGCAGGCCCTCATTGTCGTGTGAATGAAAGCAACCAAATACAAACATGCAGAGTACCTTCACCTAACAACGCAGACAAAAGAAAGCAAATTGCAGACGTGATTGCACCCTTGATGAGACACCAAACATAATGAATGGAGATACAAATGGAGACATATATATGAGTGAGAAGGGAAAACCTGCAACAGTAAGTGGAAACACTAAACATATGGAGATGCTTGATGGTTGATAGAGCATGAAAATAATGAGAATGTCTCCACAGTAACCAGATCTCAAGACAGTTGAACATCTGTGACAGATTTTGGAGTGTCATATTAGACAGCACTTGTAAGACTTTTGATTTTTGGTGTGTCCTAAAGGCTTTAAAACCTGGATTAGAAATGCACTGAGTCCAGAGCAGTTTTAAGTATATGGGGGAAAATCTAAATCAAGTCTTGTAAAAGCAAAACCTACAGCCGAGTCTTGAGTCATTTAGTCCAGAAGTCTTTTCTTACCAGGTCAAATTTCAGACTTGATTGTTTTTGCTTGAGTTCTCAAATGAAGTCAAGTCTAAGGGATTTGTATCTTACAAAGTCATGTTTTAGTGTAGTCAATTTCAAGTCAAGTCCTCAATTTTGTGACTTTAGAGTGCGTACAGTCTTAAATCCTCTAGCATCCAGGCACCTACTGTGACAGTCTACCAGGTCAAAACTGTATAGGCTATGTTGAAGCTTTCAAGCCTCAAATCAAGTCAAGAAAATAAATGAATTAAGTTTCAGTGTAGTCAGGTCCACGTTGATTCTCAAGTCCTTATTTTTGTGGCATAGATCTGACTTGAGTCTCATTTCTCAGGTTTTCAGGTTCAACTGACACGCAGTATCATACACTGTATACACATAACTGACCGTCCTCCCACCACTCACTCACCACGGACAGCCGTTTCTCAGCGTGCCGCAGGTTGTTGCGGATGCCTCTTGCAGACAGCGAGTAGGAGAAGCGGCTGACCTTGTAGAGGATCCGACACTGGGACACCACGATGAGGAGGACAGGAATCAATGTGAAGCAGGCAAAGGAACAAATCACGTAGAAAGCGTCCTTTGCTGAGGTGTGATAACCCCTCCAGGCGATGGTGCAGGACAACCCATAAGGTTCAGGGACGTACTCGCCCCAGCCAAACAAAGGGAAGCTGGACCACACGGCGGCGACCAGCCAGATGCCGCAGCACGCTATTCGGATGTTGGCTCCTTCCAGCCACACAGCTGTAAAGAAGAGCAAAACTTGTTGATGATCTGACAGCGTTAGCACTGTTACTCATACAATCCATGTTTCAGCTCCTTTAATGCTAAAAGGAATAGTTCAACACTGTAGAAAATACATTTTCTACACTTTTTGCTAAGAGTAAGATGAAAAATTGTCTTTCTGTAAAGGAAGGAAAAGAAGCTACGGCCAGGAGCCAGTTAGCTTAGCTTAACATAAGGACTGGAAACAGCCCAGCTCTGTCTGAAGAGCCACCTAAAGCTCATTGATTGACATGTTATATCTTTGTGTGTTTAATTTGCATGGAAGTCTTGTTGTTGTTGTGAGCTCCTGTGAAACCACAAATTGTAATTTTTATATTTTGATTTTTGTGCAGATTAAAAAAGAGGGAAAAAAAAAGGATTGCTATCTTGTTATCTTGGTACGGCGTCAGGCTAGCTGTTTCCCCCGTGTTAACAATCTTTATGCTAAGATCACTGGCCGCTCACTATAGCTTCATATTTACAGACATGTAAATGTCTACAGACATAAGAGTGGTATATTCTCATCTAACTCTTGGCAAGAAAGTGAATAAGCATAATTTTCTTAACTATTCCTTTAAGAAGCTTGCATTAATCCATATTACTGCTTCTATCATTGTCTCTCCTTTGTCAACATCTCCTCCACTACCGTCAAAGTCCTCAAATGTCAACACCTTCCCTCACCATAAACCAGGCTGTAGCAGGTCTTCAGGTAGCGGATGATGCTAATGGCGGTGATGGTGAACATGCCGCACAGTCCGAAGATGTAGCAGCCAAGGCCATAGTAAACGCATGTGATGTTTTCCCCCAGCCAGGCGTGGTGGAAGGAAGACAGGATGGAGAGTGGGTAGAAACAGATGCAGCAGAGGAAGTCCACAACGGCCAGGTTGACACACAGCAGCTCCGAGCCCACCATCTTCTTCCTCCTGCGGTAACAGATCACCAGAACCAGCCCATTGCCCAGAAGTGAGAGCAGAACTACAGAGAGGGAGAGAGGACCAGGGGGAAACAGTCATTCTTTGTTGGTTGGTCACAATCACAGACACCTTTCACATTGCATGAATTCATTTCAAGCATTTTCTTTTTAAAATAGTAATTTAATTAACTTCAGTCAACTCAGAGATTGCAAAAAGTCAATTTTTTTAACCAGAACAGTAAAGTCTCATGAGTGTAGACACACCAGGTATACTAACCCTTTTCCACACACACACACACACACACACACACACACACACACATACTTGTACTTCTATCTTTGTGAGGACACTCACACACACACACATACTTGTACTTCTATCTTTGTGAGGACACTCATTGACATAATGCATTCCCTAGCCCCTTACTCTAACCTTAACCATCACAACTGAGTGCCTAACCCTTACCCAAACCTTAACCTAAACCTTATTCTAACCATAACTCTAAAACCAAGTCTTAATCCTCAAAATGTGATTTTAAGGTGTCTCAAAAAGTGAGGACCGGTCAAAATGTCCTCACTTTCCCAAAATGTCCTCACTCTGTTAGTAAAATACTTTTTTTGGTCCTTACTATGTAGCAAGTACAAGTACACACACACACACACACACACACACACACACACACACCTAACCATCACAACCAGATGCCTAACCTTTACCCTAAAACCAAGTCTTAACCCTCAAACAGCCATTTTAACTTGTGGGGTCCAGCATTTTGGTCCCCACAAAACTGTCGGACCCCACAAGTATAGTGGGTTTCTGATTTTTGGACCCCACAAATATAGTATATATATATATATATATATATATATATATATATATATATATATTCTCACAATGGAAGACATGAACACACACACACACACACATACACAGAGAAAGAGAGAGAGAGAGAGAGAGAGAGAGAGAGAGAGAGAGAGAGAGAGAGAGAGAGTCCTGAGTTAATTTGTATTAAAAACATTCCTGCATGGAAGAAACATCTTCCATGTCTTACAAAGACTATGAGGCAGAATCTCCTGCTGAGAGGTTCATTTTTTCAATTAATCAACACATTCCAATGAAGGTTCCCGTGGTGATGATGTCCTTGCAACACTATGTAACTTGACTGCAAGGTGCAATTATGATTAATATCACTTACTCAGAATAACTCCTATTTCAGTTTCAGGTAGTCTGACTGAAATGTTGGAAACACTGCTGCACAGATGACTGTACAATTTCATTTCACTGTATAAGTGTCTGTAATCAATAAAAACAGTGGATCACAGGACTTTATTTAATGTTAAAGGTGTCGCTCTTAGAGATGAACCTACAATGAGTTATCACCCAACTGCAGCTCCCCTCAGCTTTATGGAGCATTTTTGCCTCTTTAAGCTTATTGTTTTGGTTTACTGACCTGTAACTGTACTGTTTCGGTTGAGACTTCAAAATCTGGCTTGTACTGCAGGCCAGGCACCAACATTGCAGTGTTAAATTTGACTTCATCCTTCCTCTCCTGTACTGCCTTTACCTCATTCTGTGTTTCAATCATAGAGTCACAAACAGATTCAGCCCCCTTTGGTGGAGGTGCAGGGTCAGGAAACAGGAAGGATCGAGGCCAAATCTCAGACACATCTCTTCATAGAATTCATAAATCAGCCAAACATTATAAATTAAACAACACAAAAATTTTCTTATTTGAAAACAAACAAACAAACAAAAAAAAACCCCAACCTCATCCTTTATTTTTTGTCATAATTACTACAGCTGGTAGAGGGCTTTGTCTATTGACTGCAAACATACGTTTTGGGGATATCTGCTGAAACAACTGATGCTCTTGTTTCTGCTCACATTACTATTCACAGACTATTTTCAGATGTGGACTATTACACATTTGGTGCTCTAGTGAGTATTTACAGCAGCAGGATGGTGTATGAGGGACTGACTCAAAATAAACTACAGTGCCCATGTTCATGATGATGAACACATCAATCAGTGCAACATTGAGGCTCACTGATGTGTTACCCATAAAACAGGTGGATGAGCACACACTTATTAACAAACATCCAGAATATCCTTTAAAGGAAATAAGGGAATACAAAAAGATGAATAAATATTATAAATATGGTCCGTCTTCTTTTTCTTTTGTAACGTGATCAAACTTTGATAAAAGATAAATGATGAAAAGAAAAAAGATGGAAAGGTTCCACGAAAATTTTAGCATTAATGCACAAAAATATAAAGTATGTTTATCTACTTAAGAAACAAAAAAAAAAAGGACTAACTGTCTTGTCAGAGACAACACAGCGTTCAAATATTAACTGTGTTCATATTTTACATATTAACACAGGTAAACATGCAAGTGCCATCACTGCACACACACTCACACAGACACACAGACACACACACACACACACACACGTCTAATTATTCCTACTGAGGCAGGCTAAATAAAGACCAACACCTGCATGTCAGTAAGCTACGCTCCAGAAATGATTTGTCTGCTGTTTTCTCATGAACGACTTTGTACTTAATTAAAAAAGAAATTACCTGCAATGTGTGTTTTTATGCACATCACAAGCCAAGTGCAAATTTAAAACCTTTGCATAATTTCTGTTATTAAAAAATACAAGTTTAATGTGACCTCAGTGGCTCAGTCATTGCAAACTCTAAACATTGTTCAAAGCCATGCAGCTTTACTTTAAACTCAGTGGAAATCCTAAAGTTTTCAAACATACTAAATATGACAGCCTGCATTTTAGGAAAATGTATAAAATATGAAGGACAGGAAATTTAGAATATGAATTGAAGTGGTGTCTTTGGTTTGGATAATCCACAATTTAAACCTACAAAGAAGCTGATACAGAATATAAATGCACATACCCACAGAGAGGATGGCCAGTCCCACACATATGTCAGCAGCAGGGGTCAGTTTGGAGGTGAACACAGAGATGGTCTGGTTGTCATCAGAGGAGTTCAGAGGCATTGGTTGTTGCTGTTCGTGATTTGTTGCGGGTAAAATCCAGACTTGTCTCACAAGGCGAGATGTGTGTCTGTGTGTGCTCCGGATCCCGTTGACTTTCTTTTATGCAGGCTGATGTGTCACCATGGTAACCTGAAGCAACAGCTGATCAGATCAACTCTCAGGAGGAAAGCTGCTACAGCAGGTATGGAGTCCCAGAGGCGACAAATGTCACTGCAGCCTGATGAATATGAGTAATTACTAACCTCCTGTTGATTATTTGAATTTGTACCTGACACAGAACCATGGTAAGTGTATGTAATCCACAGCAGGGCTTTCCCCACTGTGACAAGTCAAAATGTGTCTCATTTGTCTCCTGACGTTTTAAAAGCATTTTTAAATAAAGCTGCTCTTGGTTCATAAAAGCTCTTTAGTCATGTCCATTTTCACACAACCATATAATCTTTGTTAGGAGTTGTTTCTCTGTCATTCCCCCCTCATTGCCTGGAAGCCTAAAACAATATCACATTCAAAACATCTGTAGTGAAATTAATGAATATTATTATTATTATTATTATTATTATTCAAGTGTCATATACCTAAAGGCGACCAGCCGACATGGGTTTACAAGACACTACTTACATTTTCCACGAAGACAAGAGGAAGCAAAAAGAAAGCAAGCCGATGATCCTGTGTCAAACATATTATACGAGATATAAATATAACAAATGAAACATGCAACACTCTCCTATGTTGATGGCTGAAAGAAAGTGAAGCTCACCTCAAAGATGATGATGATGTAAAACGTATTTCATCTGAATCACACAGCCGACACTTGCTGCTCTGTTCAGGGACTGAACTTTATGAGCGTAATGACGTTCTAATAATAGAGAACCCAGCCAGGAATAGATTTTAATGGATAAATTGTGTTGTTTTTTTTGTTTTTTTTGATTGATTTGTGCATCATTTGTAACAGTCTAATAGTATCATATGATAGATTATATTACTTAAAGAACATGGAGACCATGTCTTCAGTGGTAGCTATAGAGTGTGATTTACCATAGAGGGGGAAGACCTATGTAGCACTTCTCTCTGTATTTATTCCCTCCATAAAATACATTGTAATTATACAATAAAGCTTTATTGGTCACATGTGGTGGAAACATGGTGGCCCCCACTGTGGCCGGGTTGGAGCTCAGAAACGTAGAGAAACACCCAACACAAGCCTGGCTGATGTGTTGTCACATGTTGCAAATCTCTGTACATGTACATTATATCCCACGAGAGACGACTGGAAGCTTTTAGCGCTTTTATCTATCGGGCTGCGCTAACCTCCCCCCAGTGAATAGAGCATGATTTTTTCATTTTCAACCAAACAAAATCCCTATAAACATGGAGCTTTGAGCACAGACATGTAAGAGGCCACACACCCCTCTTACCTAGGAGCAGGACACAGACTGAAAAAGATGTAAAATGGTTTGTGAGTCATTTTGTATCTATTTGGGGTTGTTTTGTCTCTTTTTGTTGACACTCTGTGTCTCTTTGTAGTCCTTTTGTCCCTCCTGT
The DNA here is from genome assembly GCF_046630095.1 of Trachinotus anak. NCBI lineage: Eukaryota > Metazoa > Chordata > Actinopteri > Carangiformes > Carangidae > Trachinotus > Trachinotus anak. Next base: position 742,850 of record NW_027273882.1, on the reverse strand, counting down.
CTCTTAGTCTCTTTGTCGCTGTTTGTGTTTGTGATGATTTTGTGAAGGCCAGGGGCCCCCTGACCCTTTGGGCTCCTGGGCCTGTGCCCAGCGGGCCCGCTCAGGCCTCATAGTCAAGAACCTTATCAAATTGTAATGTTTCAAAGCAAAGGCGAAGAACTGAGGACATTTGATCACAATGTTAAACCCTTTATTTACTAAGACTACATGTCCTCCTGAGCAAATCATGAGTGGACACCTGTGATCCACTCCTCAGACACCAGAAGCTCTGATGAAGTGTTTTCATTAAATGAAGTGTAATTATTGTTGTTTCATTGTTTGTCTAATCAGTAGGATTATTTTGCTCTGTTTTACTAACAGCTCTTGTATAATCCGTCTTAAGAGCCCTGATTTCTGTTGTTTATGTGTGTGTCTTGTTTATATGTATATCGTGTGTTTTCCTGATGACATCATACATGATTACACAAGTTCCTCTGGGCAATCAAGTGGCTTGTCTGCTGCAGCCGCATTCAGCTCTTGTTGTTAGGGTCTCTCTATCCTGAATCTACTCTTCAAACGAAGCTCAGCCGGCCTGAGATCAGGCGACCGAGGAGATACCACCTCCTCACCCTGAAAAGCTGATGACGATCTGCATTCATCCTGTGGCTTCTGTCAGCAGTGGAACCATCAATAAACGTCAGCGAGCCAGTTTCGTGAGAGAGGCAGCACCATGTTTGACGGATGAGGTGGTGGCTTTGGGTCACGAGCTGCTCATTTTAGTCTCCTGTGTCTATGTCTTTATATGTTGGAGAAAGCAGTCGCTTGAAACACAAACTTTAATCTCAATGAGAATTTTTACCTTTTCAAATACAATGTGTGTGTGTGTGTGCGTAAAGCGGACCAAAACACTATAAATTTCATGTCCTGTGTTGCCACTTCTGACCAAAAGCTGGAACCTTTACGAAGCGATAATGAGCTAAACTGAATATAATCACATAAGATTTCCAGCTTCCTTTATAACAAACCTTTCACAGCTGCTATTAATGCAGGATTAGCCTGAAGAGAAGCAAACTGGTGATCAGTTATGCCTTTGTTATTAAATTCAACTATAGTTTATGTTAAAAATCCCACAAAGATTTGATGAAATAACATTTTCGTGGGGGATATTGCTGATGCGGATTTTACATGTACAATGCTAATAAAACAATACTTGCTTTTTTTCTCCAGAACCCATAATTCTGTCTGACTTCTTCCTGCCATCCACACACTCAATGGTACCGAGACCGAAGTTGTTCAGTCTTATAATCATCTGGGAATTTGGTTAGAAACCACTCTGACGTTTAAACCTCATCTAGACGAGCTGGCACAGAATCTGAAATCTGAAACTGTTACTTATATACTTACATATATCATAAACATTTTAATGCTTTTGATCATCAGATCTGAGTTTGACTAAGGAGAGATCATGCAGTTTAATACTGCGTGCTGTGTTTGTAATGTATCCAAACGTATCTTGACAGCTGCTGGTGACTTCTCATTTTACATTTAAGAACATCTACAGTAATAAGCTCCTAAAACACAACACACTGTTAAAGACGACACCAGTGCTTCCTAAACTTTTTGACTTGTGACACGTTTGACGTGTCATTTAGTTGTTAGCAGTTCAACCGAAGAAACGTTTCCCCTCCACACTTCTCAGATGGTTTCCTTTAAATAAATGTTGAGACCTAAAGAAGTTAATATATCCAATATTTCACAAATAACTAAAAATAGAAAAAGTCCCAAAAAAGAATCCAAATGTATTTACCTACTCGCTGGATCTCATGACACCTCAGACCAACCTTCTGAGTTGTCTTCTCAGTAACAAAATGCTGCTGATGCATCAATATTAAGTCACATATTGTCATATCTAATAATAGTTCAGTTTCAAATAAGTACTTTTACTTTGATGAATGCAGGACTTTTGCTTGTAATGGAGTATTTTGACACTGTTATATTGGTACTTATACTTAAATGATCTGCCTGCTTCTTCCAACATTGACTGTGCCACATAGAAATGGATTGAAGTTCAAAAGACATTAAAAGTCTGTTAAAAGTCTGATCTGCACTGGATGAAAGTAAACTTTTAATTTTCAACATTTTGTATGTGGTTGTTTTTTGTGCTTTGTGTCTTTTGCCACTTTTGTCTAGTTTCTCCTGCTGTACTCAAGTTTCTCTTGCAAGAAGCAATGAATGAGATAAATAAAAGTGTAAGTATTTAAAGAAATGCATTTGTTATATGAAGTAACCAACAGTTTGGCCAGGAGCTCTGAGCTGATGAAAAGCACAAGAAATAACTTTGCGCCACCTGTTGACCTGCTTGATGTACTGCAGGTGAGCACACACTGGTGGAGAAATAATAATAAATAAATAAATAAATAAAAACAGACTGATGCTGTGTTTTGAGTAGAAAGATAAAGTAGACTTTATTTGATGGTGAAATCTAAATAAGATCTGCGATTAGAAAACAGGTTCCCCACGCAGTGCGTTAACGTCACAGAGGCTGGAATGCTGTACTGACAGAAAGGCATCAGAAAAGACTGGACCTAAAATATGAACGTAAAAGTAAGAGAGCAGACACTCAGGTTCAGAGGGAACACCATTCAATTAAAAAAAAAAAAAAATCTCAGGTCATTGCTATGATCTGTGGCAGTCTGAATACGTTAATTAACACATTTCTCCATTCTCAACATCAGAAAACGGAGAGTAAAAGTGAATGTGAGGTTATAAAGTCTGGACAAGAGGAGAGTGAACAGGCATTGATGGTAAACAATCTGCCTCCTGTGTGTTGTTTCAAAAAAAAAAAACAACAAAACAAACAGGTAAGAGTAGTGGTAAGAGTGTCGTTTCTTTTCAACTTTGAGAGAGAAACATTTATGTTCCTATAAGCACTGACTGCACTTTGCCTAGACCACAGAAACATTATACTGTACATAAAATCTTAAATTGAGTGGCATTTCCCTTTAAGTAGCCTCCAAACTAACATATACACAAATATGCATTCATCAAATATACACTCAAGCACTTCCTGCACCATAATCCATCTGCAAAATTTAACATTCAAAAATATTTGCCTTGTCAATACTCTGGAAAAATATAGTACTGTAAGTCTCTTATGCATTTATTTATTTATTTTCTTACATTTACAGTTCAGGTTCGGGAAATATTTGCTTCCTTGCCGAGAGTCAGAGGAGATCCAATATCACTTTCAGGTCTGTAAGGTAAATATGAAGCTACAACTGGCTAGCATAAAGACTGGAAATGGGGCGGGGCAACTAGCCTGGCTCTGTCCAAATATAACAAAAATCAGCTCCTCCTCCTAACACTCATATATTATTTGTTTAATCTGTACAAAGACCAGAGTGTAAAAATGTAGCTAAGCTAAGCTAACCAGCTGCTGGCTGTAACTTCATATTTATAGACAACAGAGTGGTGTCAACCTCTTTATTTCACTCTCAGCAAGAAAGCAAACAAATGTATTTCTCACAATGTCTGACTACTCCTTTAATTCAAGTCAGGCTAAAAACCATTTCATTCTTTCAAATACTTTAGTGTAAATAATCTCATAAATGCAGGTGTTGTGTTACAACTATTAGCTTCATGTTTTCACCCAGACAAAAAGAATTTTTACCGACACCTTAAACACAAAAGTTATCTCACAAATATGACATTTAACCTAATGACTGTGAAGCAGTTTTAACTGCACAGTCTCAACCAGTCATTCACACAGAATATCTGGGATTATTTTTCTTTTCAATGTAACATTTTTTGGCCATGCACCTCTTGTTCATCTCTGACAAGAGATCTGTCTAGTGGCTTCTTCTGCTCCTGACGACAGCCCTTTTCTATACATTAAAGGACACTAAATGTCTAATTATGCATCTGGTCCCATCTGCCCCAAATACTCCCAAAGACTGCAGCTCCCTTCTTTCTTAAGATTTTGCACCCTAATGTTGGCAGCAACAAGGAAAAGCACATTAAAAAATAGACATCTTTAAATAGCTGTTCAGCTCGTCTAAGTGCAGCACAATCGGAAACATTGAATTCAAGTCACAATCATTTTCTCCCCTCCCTTGTATCATACAATGAATATAACAAATAAAATCATTTTCAGTTAACAAACTAAATGTGAAAGGATAAATCTTTGATCAGACACATAAACAATTCACTGCCGCCACACTGTAACATCCAAAAACAGTCTTAAGTTGAAATATATACTTTTTTTTTCTGCCAAAGAATTGCTGGCGTTCTAAGTCACTCTAAGTAGATGTAATATACTGCTGAGGTGTAATTTGTGTTTTTCCATCTCCGTTAATCCCCTGACGGTCCTGAACACGGTGTCAAACCGTTACGGAATAAAAAACAACGTCCGCTGTCATTTGGCACATGGGGTGCTCTCATTTGCTGCCACACTGACGTCAGGCTCTTTGTCGTCTGTGGTGACGGCAGCAGCAGAATCAATGCTCTTGTCCTGGTTGTCATTATTATTATTATTATTATTATTATTATTACTATTGTTGTTGTTGTTGTTGTTGTTCTGGACACTCAGGAGCCCGTGGCTGTTGTTCTGGACCAGAGCTGTGTTGCTGAGCTTCAACTCGTCCAGCTTCTTCCACAGCTCATCCCTCTCCTGCTCCTTCTTCTTCTCCCTGTGAGGACAACATTTGAACATTTACTTTTATTTGTTTGCATTAAAAAAAAAATTAATACAAATAAGACAGTGAACCATAATTAATTAACAGTGTCTTCTCTAAATATTGCAACTTCCAGTAACTGCAGACTAGAGGTCGTCACAACTGGATATCGGACCTGATCCAAAACAGACCGCTGGAAACTCGACCCACAGACCTGACGCATCACCAATTAAATGTGGTCAAAAAGAGCAGAAATATAACACCCGTGTCCAAATAACAAATGTAAAGTCACCAATTCCAAAAAAAGAGGAAAAAATATATTCTTTATTTATATAAATATATTCTTTATGTTTATTTAAATTATATAATATGCATATTTATTTTTATTGCCTTTTACTGATGAAACTGAATTAAAGTCATGCACATACCCTGTGTACAAATAAAGTTTTATTATCATTATTAGAAGTAAAAACATGACTGTCATGTTCTAGTTATTATTTCAACAAAACTCAACTTGGCTTTTTTTGTTGCAAATTCTCTTAAATAATGTTACAGTTTGATAAAAATGAAACCAGTTCACATGGATTCCACAGGACGACCAGAGAGAACGACAACGACCAAGTCTGAGAACAACTGCTTCACAGCTTTGCTCACAGGTGTGTTGGCTAGAACATATGAAACCACAACAGAACATTTGGTGGAACAAAAATAATCTGGGAATATTTGCACAATAAAGTAAAGTATGTGACCTGCTGTCCTCCACTGTGCCAACGCTTCTGTGATCTCTTCCTACATAAAGTGAATTGTGTGCTGAGCATCCATTCATATTGGCATCAATGTCTGTGATGCCATCGATGAGCAAACACATTACGCAACAAAAGGTAAAGAAGCTGTGACCTGGCTTCAGCTGCAGAAACGATAAAAGCCTCATCGACTGCTCAGTTATTAAATATCTTGTTATTATATAAGAGAGAATGATTAGCAGCACACACACACACACACACCCACACACACCACACAAAAAAACACACACACCTTAAATTACTTTTTTGCAACTTCTAAGGGTCGATATGGTGTAAAATTTGGACATTAGCAATCTCTGCTGCAGACATGGCAGCACTGTGATCTTTTTACACTGAATGTCAAAAAGGAGAAAATTTTATGTTATGTCTGTTACTCACCGTTGTCTGTCTGCTTTATAGGAGGAAGTCAACTCATCAAACAGTGTGCAGTTCATCTCCATCAGCGTCTTCAGCACATTGTACACCAGAGCTACGATTGTCCTGCAACACAGCAGAGAGACACAGACATCAGTAACACACAACACCCGTGTGCTGGTTAACAGTGGAAATTACACTTTAAACAAGGAGGTCGAAAGAAAACATGTTGATGGCACGTTATGTGATATAGTTTTGAAAAGATATGTTGTTTCTGAGATTTTTTAATGTCATTTTTCCTCAACAAAATCAATTTCACCTACACTGTGTTGAGGTGGTGGCATAAAGCTCAAAACAGTCATTAATTCAGCTGTCAACCCGCAGCACATATCTTCAAATAACACATTCATTAATATATTTTATGACGTTATATATATTTTATGTATTTATTAATGTACAATATATATATATTCTAATAATATACAATAATTCACAAGCTGTTACAAAAACAAACTATTATTGAACTGTTATTCATCTGAGTAAAACAGTAAATGGTAAATGTACGCAGGGGTTTCTTTTACTTTTACGTGCAAGAAACAAGAGGCGTATCGTCATGGTGGCGTCTATAAGTCTGTGATATGTACATGTAAACACAAGACCAGCACATGATTGCATTGTTATACAATACAACATTGTTCCCTAAGGTCTGCATTGACCTTAGGGAACAATGTATATACAGTAATCAGAGCTGAATTGAAGTTAATGATTCACAGATGTGTTTAAAATCTGAATCTTTAGCAAATGAACCTTTGAGCTCAGATTCTCCTCATAATACAACAGGTTTTCTTTTTACGGCAGAGGATCTGTGTTTCTGCACGTGGGTGATTATGAAGTTTGTTGGATGCTTCAGAGTACGTACGGATTCCAGTGCTCTTTGGAAATTCTGTACAGGCTACCGAACATGATGGGGAGGACCTTGTCAATGTTCTCCTCGATGAGGCTGAGAATGTACTCGTTGTTCCAGAAGTACAGCGCTCGTTCTGCTACCTGTGAGGACAGAGACAGAAAGGCAGGGTCGGAGAAAGGACACGGGCTTCTTTGATTTACATCTGCTGAAAAAGGAATGGGTGACTGAACGAGGACAAAAGCCTCTGTCAGACCTTATTCTTTAAATATGACGACAATTTCACAAGTCCTGTGTCCCACGTGAATAAGTGCTAGAGACACCAACATAAAAGTCATCACAGCGTGCACAAGATAAAAATGAACTCACTCAACTGAGGCATTGTGAATGAGTCACTCACAGCATGGGACAAAAGCTCACACACCACTACAGTAATTATTAGGTAGTGAGGTAATTAATCTGCTAGTATACTCTGTCAGAACGACATGTCGGATGGCCGGAAAGAGGAACCTCCCTCCCCCTACACGTTTCTGAGGTCAGATTAGGAAGGGGCAGTGTCCAACCATTTTTGTAACTTCCTGAAGCTGATAATCAAACATTCGCACTGACTCATCTGTGTGGAGGTCTCCTTTTGTTACACACCTGTTTCTGATACTTTTCACGTGAACAACTGAATGCAACAGTATGAATGTCCTCCAGGAGTGAGAGTCTGGAAATGTCCGTCTTCATCACCATATCTGAATAATATTACACACACACACCCCCCACCCCCTTCTCTTACTCCGCCTTTGAGTGGTTGCTTCCAACATGGTTGGACATATTTTAAACTAGCTCAAACACAACCAACCCTTTTGTTAAGAACTTGTGTGGCTCAGGAGGTAGAGCAGTTCGTCTACTGATCAGAAGGTCGGTGGTTCAATCCCTGGTTCCTCCAGTCTGCGTGGCTTTGGGCAAGATACTGAACTCCAAATTGCCTCTGATGGCTGTTCCGTGTGTGTGTGTGTGTGTGTGTGTGTGTGTGTGTGTGTGTGTGTGTGTGTGTGTGTGTGTGTGTGTGTGTGTGTGAGAGAGTGAGAGTGTGTGTGTGGCAGAAGCGCTGTATGAGCGTGTGTGTGAATGGGTGAATGTGTCTTTTAGTATAAGTGTTTTGACTCCATTTACCACATAGTAAAATTGTCTGCTAAAAACCACACATGACAATACAAAACAACTAATGAGGACAATTTACACATTCAGTAAATGTTTATATTCTGTTTATGAAAGCTAAATATGGGATTAAAAAATAAAATGTTACTGATGAGTGCAGGTATGTCTGAATGAGAAAGCTGTTACTTTCAGAGCTTAATGTTTGTTTGTGTGTTTTACCTGAAAATGTGGGTTGGCCACACATTTAGAGATCTGTTTGAACAACGGCTCCTGGATTTTCTTGAATTGCGTTGGCTCAATGACATCGAGAATCTCCTCAATTTCACCGAGGAACATCACCTAATTTGAGAAGAGGTGCAGAATACGGAGCAGAACCTTAAAATCTGGTTGACAACACTGATTAGTGTTCGGTGCATCCACAGACAGGCAGATTACCTCTTTCTGGCTGCAGGTTTTCGGCCAAAACTTCAGCAGCCCACGGATCACCTGCACAGATAAAAGAGAATTTCTTGAGAATTTCTGTCTAATCTCAAAAAAGGAAAAGAGTTTGTTTGAGTGTGTGGTTTGCTAGCACCCACAACACATTTATCTGCAGTGTAGACTAATTTAGTGCTTGAGGCTTTGTGCTTTGAGTAGGAGGAATGATTAAAAAAAAAAGTACCGGTTCAGTGAGCGTAGGATCCTTCTCCAGAAACTGGACCACACAGTAGGCCAGCTGAGTGACACAAAAGAAAAAACATAAGTGTATCGTCTGTAACCACAATACTGTAAAACAACATCAATCTGATAACACTGCTTTACAGTTAGGACTGCCTGTGAAGATTTCAGTTGTTAGATATGCATCTGGGGTGGAAACATACAGTCTAGATTGTGGGTATTTGCTGGTTGTCATTTCAACATTAGTTTATGCAGAAAAAAGCTCAGACACGGCTCAGAGCTGACTGAGAGTTTCCGTTTATATGGAGGTGGAGGTGGGAGCCAATCACCAGGCAGAAGAGAGTCTACTGACGTTTATGGGTCAAAGGTTTTTCCACACAACATTAAATATGATGATTTCTGTTTAGCTTCATATGCATCTGTCGAAGTACTTTTGAACCTCTAAACTTTGGGCACTATGCGTTAAAAGGGCAATACCTATCACACAGTTCTTTCTTTACTGATGTGACCCTACTCAAGTTAAAGCTGAGACTTGGCACTTTAATGTAATAACCATTATTTTATTCAAATTTTAATATTGAAGCACAGAGCCTGAAGAACAAAAAATGTGTGACTGTACAAATACTCATGGTCTGAACTGTATGATCATCTTATAAATTTCAACTGTGGTAAATTGAAAATACATCCATGAAGTGCATTTTCATTTCAAAGCCACTAGACAGTGCTATAGTACTGAGATTACATCTTGACAGTATTTAATTCTGTTAATAGGATCCCCAACTACAGTTAATATAAATTATAACAAATCTTTTCTGTGTTTTGAATTAAACAAATCAAATTTGTTCAAATAAAGAGCTTAATGTTTACTTTAAAAAAAGCATATTGTGATACAGAATACCCAGCCAAACTTCTTGTGAGTTATAAGTGAATAATAAACATAACAGTAAAGAGTTTTTTTCTACCTGTGCATGGAAAAGAGCCAGTGCTTTAGCTGTGTGCAACGGGATGAGCACCTTCATCAGGAACTGCTTGTGCTCTGCCTTCAGAGGTAATGCAAACCCGTTGATGATACTGTAAACAGAGAAACAACAGAGCAATGTCAGATTACTGAGAGACAGCAGCACAAACTAAACACAGCAGGAGCAGAACTAGGGATATTTAGTTCCTGAAGAAGAGAATTCAAAGCAAGAACACCACCAGAATGAGAGAAGAAGAGGCCCGAGAGGCCTTTCAGTTTGGGGGGGAAAGTCCTCCACATCATTGGACTCGTGACATTCTGCACAAACCAGTTTAAAACCTTAAACCCAGGACCAAATCAAGATTAAAAACCTGGTTTCTATGAGACACTGATTACATTCCTTCAAATCTACCTCAAAAAACTGAGAAATTTCTATTTGGAGAATATGTGATTAAAATGAAACAAAATGTCAGTGTTGCCAAATGCCACATGAGGAAGCCAAAACAAATAATATTACTTCTTCATGAATAAATGCTCTCAGTGTTTTACAACCCAACACATTTACCCTCAAATGATAATCTTGACACTTTATTCACACACACAAAAAATAAATACTAGTTAAAGACTGGTGAGCAGAAAAAGCAAATGGATAATGTCGTTCTGTTACATTAGGGCTGCAACTGATGATTATTATAATCAGTTTATTTAATTATTATTTTCTTAATTCAATTAATCCTACAGTCAATAAAATGTCACAAAACAATAACAAATGCTTGATATAATTTCCTGGAGCTTTTCCCATAGGAATTAAATTAAGATTCCTCTTTTATCACATCAATAGTCAAAAATTCAAAGTCATTCACTTCACAGTTTATATATGACAAAGAAAAACATAAAGACCACAGGGTGTTTTGGCTTGAAAACAAAAAAAAAAAAAAAAATTCTGTTATCAAAATAACTGCAGATTGTTTAATCAACCAATCGTTATAGCTCTAGCCTAAATGTTGACCAACTTCATACGTCATTACTCACCTTCCCAGGATTTCCAGCAGCTCAGCCACTCCGTTGAAGTGCTCTGTCTCATAGATGAACCTGCAACAGCAACAAACACATTGACGACAGAAATTATGAAACACCTCACGACATCACAACCCTAAAAACAGAGCACAATGATCAGAACAATTGATTCAGGCTCCTCCAGAAATATTATTACCCTGATTTAGGAGTTGGGTTTTATAATATGAAATTTCACCTTACACAAGCAGACCACAAATCTGTAACTTTGTAGCCTTTATATGAAGTTTTACTGGATTCTACAAGAAAAAATATGGCGGTCTGTCTGCGTATGGGCTGCCACAAAAGTAGAGCCTACAGGAAACTGGGATCACTTGAGATTAAAATCTGCAAATTCTCTAAAAAAAAAAAAAAGTCTAATTGAAAGAGGTGATAAATAAATGGGCCACTTGGAAAAATTAAACATATTTAGCTATGGACTTTGGTTGTTGCCACTCTTATGCAACTTAATGATCCACACATCATTCACCTCCTCTGTTTGGTAAACCATTTCCATGTGGCTGTGCACCCATGGTATGTACAGACAGAGCCTGACAACTGTGGCACTATTTTTATCCTCAGTGGCAGATGGTCAAAGTGGGTGCACCCGTTTTGCCACCTTGCCTGTTGGAAACGACATCAAGTGTCCCCTGTTTCAATCATCTAAAGCTCATTGTCACGCAGCAACAGGAGCCGTAAAGATTCAGCACGCTGCCTCCATCTGCACTTATTTTCCTGCTTCCTCTCTGTCTGTCCTCGTAGTGTGATGATGAATGTAAGGTTTAAAGAAATGATTTTTTTAGATGGATCAATGCAAAATGGAGTAATCTGAAAACCAGGATGAGAAACTTGGAGTTGATGAAAGATAGTTTTCTGCTACATTCAACCTACGTTCCTGTGAAACTGACAAACACCCATTGAATTTACAAATATAAACTGAGACTGATCGAAAAGTGTTTATAATTGTCTTTTAAAATCACAATGAAAACGGCTTTTGATCTGCTAAAAAAATTTGCCCCTTTATGACGAAATAGTGCCAGGAACAGTGGAAGCAAAGGAGCTAAACTCAGGAACAAAAGTAGGAACCATGATCCCCTGTTTGTTTCAACCACATCTAAAGTGCTGTGAAGATCAGGCAAACTAGACCAACAGCAATTTCACACACAAGAAAACTTTAAGACAACATGATGTGTGCATGGAGGTAGTGAGTGAAGGAAAAGGACTTTAAACTCGTCAGGAATCCCACAACATAATCTTTATTACATTAACAGAAATGATAGGGAATTACTAACTATCTTTTCAACTGCCTGAAGACAGGTTAAAAGAAATAAAGGGAGGTGTTGCATCTAGAGACTGGTTAGATGGTAAGAAGAATTATTAGTTACTTTACTGAAACCAGCATGCCACTCAATATTGCAACTTCTGACGACTGATTAGTTGCTTTACATCCCTGATCTGATCATGTTCACCTAAATATATGAATATTAACCCAAACATACTTTGTACATACAGTTGTCTTAGCTGGTCTCTCAATTGACCATTTTACACACCTCAAGAAAATATTGTTGATCTGCTTCCTGATGAAGGCTCGCAACCCCAGGAACTTTCCATAAATGCGATGCAGGATGGTCTTCAGGAAGTCCCTCTCCCTTGGGTCCTCACTGTCAAACAGCTCCAGCAGCTGAAGGAACAGACAGAGAAAGACAAACACAAACTCTCTCAGTCCCGATTTATTTAAAAGGAATAAGGTTGGGTTCTGTTTTGCATCTTACTCTGACACCACAGACCAGGAAAAAAAAACACACTGGTGATGTATTCAAACGTGGGATAACTTTGTTGTCAACAACAAACATGGCAGACGTCCTTAAATGTTCCAAAGTCAACAAAACAACTGCATAATGCAGGATTTGTGGCAGGGGACTCGTGACTAAGGGGGCCGGGACAAATCCTTTGTTTATACATCTACCTCCTGACATGTTCAAGTAAGAACTTGTGACATTTTTGATGACTTGAGAAAGACAAAGGATAGATTTTCATGGTTTACTGTGCCTTGATTAACATGTACAGTTTAATTTTTCACTATACTTTAGTAAATACTGTAACATATTGGGGGTTTTCCTAAGAAATGATTGAGCTGAGGTGGTAGATGTTGGTTGGAAGTTGTGACCGATTTTTTTCCCAACTTGTTAAAACTTAGAGGGGTTCCTGTCTTTCTGACATTGTGACGTCCTGTTCCGATTAATTAATGCAAAGCCAGCGTATGACGTGATCGATTAATCAATCACCTGCTGAGCAGAAGTCAGACTCGGACACATCTCATCTTATTATCTACGTAGTTATTGGATGACTCATCCAATACTTTATAATTCATAAAAATGTAGTAATTTTGTTTGAGGTTAGTGTGGGCGCACTTTAATTCAGGCCAGACGGGGGTCCTTCATTATAAAACGCTGCGGGTAACTCTGAATACTGAGTTACAGCTGAGTGATGGGATTACATATTGTCATATTATTTTTCTCTACTTTGCCCACCCCTTGGCTAACAGCGAAGAGGACCAGACCACAGGGACCAGAACACTGAGCAGGTCTTTTCTACTCATTTTAAACCTTTAACGACTGATTTTTATTTATTTTTGACCACTTGCAAAAGTTGTAGACGTAACATGGACATACAAAACAACACGATGAGAGCAGTGAGGGTGACCAAAGTTGGTGAAGTTGTTGGCTGGACAACTAAACAATGAGCTCAACTTCTCATAGTAAAAACAACTGTAAACTAATTATTGATCAATTAATCAAGAAATGAATCTGCAGGTGAAATTTGAAATTTGCATCTTTATGAACAAGAGAGCAGAAAAAAGTTTTGCCCATTCAGTAGTTAATCAATGAGGACAAAATGGAATACGGACATGAAGCTGCCAGAGTATAACTCAGAGATTCTGCTTATGCCTGAGGTAATGTCAATATTCAATCACAGGAGGTCACGCTAGGATCTGAGTTTTCTCCTGAGCCTGACATCTACATGTCCCTGAATAATCCAGTGGCCATGGTGAGTTTTTACCTTCAGTCAAAAAACAAAAAACAAACAAACAAAAAAAAGAGTCATTTCCAGGCTCCATGTCCATCTGTATTTAAACACTAGGAACAATCATAAGGACAATTTGCTTGCACAGGGTCCACAGACGTATAGAGGGAAAAAATGAAAACAAAAAATGAAGAAGACAGCTCTCCTTCATGGTTAAACAAACCTTCTCCTGGAAATCATCTGCAATCAATTCAATCTCTTAATTTCATCCTCATGATAAAAGATTATCCACGATGAGAACAATCAGGTCATTACTGAAATTAATTCAGTAATACCTTGATTAAAAGCCTATGTGCACCAAATTTGATTGAGATACAGAAAGGGCAACAAGTGACAACAACGAGAAAGACACGTGTCGGACATGACCATAATCCTGACTGTAATGACAGTTTTCTATTTATGTATAAAACCTCAGGCTCCCACTGACACTGACTGGACAATGTCACACTAGAGCCTGAGCTTCATCTGTGCTGCATGAAGCCTGATGTGCAAACTGATGAGATACGGTGAGAAATTGATCATAAAATGATTTTATTTAGTTTTGTGATGAAACGTCTTTGCTGGGTGGATGTAAGAATCAGTACAAGGATAGTAAATACTTAAACCCTGCTTACACTTGGCTCATATACACATGTCCTGGGTTATACAGTGTGACATACAGGTACATACAGGTGAGAAAGTAATCTAATACACACTGATCATTTTAACTCCACACAAACGTGTGAGAAGTAACTGTGTGAAGCAAATCTGTCAAATACAGAACATTGCACAGAGACTAATGAAACTCTTCTTGCACCGTGCTGAATCAGTTATGGATTTAAATTCATCAAAACCTTCTGAAAATGTCAATATTTTACTTAATATAAACTGAGAAAAAAAAAACAGATACCTAATGTCAACACACAGATACAGACACACTCCACAGCACTTTACCAGTGCTCCCTGACCAGGAAAAAAAAGAAAAGCCTAAAATACACCCTGGCCACGTGTCTGACCACATGTTCTGCTCTTAGCTCCACATATGGTTGTTTTCCCATGTCGAAGGCTGTTTTCTGCAGCAGGATCAGCAGCACCAGAGCAGTGCTAGTTTTAGAGCTACGTATTCAAGGACCAAAATATGCCAGTAACTAGCAAGTGAGGCAGAAAACTGGTCATGAGCCACACTGTCATTTTAAGGGATATGCCACCAGCATACACTGTATAGTTAGTTTTGCTACTTCAGTCACTGCTTCTTTGTGATCCTTCTGCAAGCTAACAGCTACATGTAGCTGCTTACTTATCAATTCACAGCATCTTCCAGCTAAAATTCAAAGAATGTGCTTGAAATAGATGCTGAGGAACAGCTTCACAGCTTCAGGTGATTAAATCAAAGTTGAAATCAAAACATTCTGCAAAATGTTATACTGCTGTTGTAATGTTCCATGACTGTTTTACTCCACACCATTAAAGAGTGGGCCTGCAAGACAATGATACAATAACAGAGACACCTTAACACATGCTGTATATGTACACCTAATATTGAGTAGGGTCACCACAGGGTTTTCCCGTGCTAAAATCTGTCCTCCCTTGCAAAAGCGTCCTTGAGAAAACTCCCGAACCTCTACCTCCCCTCAGGATGTTTCTCCTTGTGCTTTCACCTCTGTGTGCATCTCAGACCCGTCTCTATGCTGTGTGTGTTACAGTGACTTAAGTTGACTAAACCACGGGCCTCCTCTCCCTTCCTTTACTGCCACCCAAACCTCCACCTCGTTCCCGTTGCTCCGACCGCAGTTCGCCTCTCTCCTCCTGAAGAGTAAACAACAGCCAGCTATTTAAAGCTTCCCCACGACACACTAACATCATGGAAAGTCGGTCCAGGCACCTTGGATGTGGCCCAGCCAACATTCCAGGCCCTGTGGTCCCTTTTTGCTGCTGCTGCTTCTCTCTGCAGCTTCACACAAGAAGTGAAGCATTCCTGAGGTAGGTGGGTACCGAGCCAGGACAGATGTAGACGAGCTGCAGCGAATTCATGGTTTGACTCATCCAACGAAGCATAATGTAGGTGGGTGAACTCCCAAAACACATCACAATGTATTTACCACATTCAGAAATTCTAATAATTTGACCAACCATCTGTCAACCATCCAACCATCAATTACATGACTAATACTTTCAGTAATTTCCATGAAAAAGTGGAAGTTTTTTTAATCTTTCTGTTATAATAACCTAAATATTTTCAGGTTTTCAACCGTTTGTCGGATGAAACATGAAGCCATCGCACTAGAATTTTTCCAAATTTGCTAACATTTTTGTACAAATGAATCAATTAATTTAGAAAATAGTTGGTAGATAACAGATAACAGTGAATGAAAATAATTGTCAGTTGAAGCCCTCGAGCTGTCACAACACTCCCAACCAACAGTCTGCTAGTTTTCTCCTCTAACAGACACTTTTGACATGATTAAATGACAAAAACAATCTTTATCTATCATGATTTATTATTCATTTTAGAAGGATAAAAAGCAGTGTCCTCCCTCTGTCTCCTCAAAATGGTTTTTGTTTCACTTCCACTGTTGCAGCATTACGTTTTTCTTCCTGCTAACAAACAAACATATATTATATATTGTGCTTTTATGCAAATTGTTAATCCTGATGTGGTTTAATAAGAAAATGTCTTTATTTCAAGAAATCTATCTGAAAGTCTCTAACTGACAACTTTGTCTTGTGCTGGCAGTATAACTTTGTCAGAGGTCCTTGTTGGACAATGGTTACAACTGAGTGCAACACAAAGGATGATTTCAAGACTGAAGACTGAAAATCTGCAGTTGTGTTAATATTTAGATAATATCTCTGACAGCTGTTTTCTCACCCTACCTTCCGTTGTGAAACTTTGGAACAGCTGCAAGACTTTTTTTTTCCTGATTGTGAACGTATGATTGTGTGTTGACCAGTCCTCCAGGGGAATCTGATGGGTGGGATACTTGATCTTGTGGTTTTGACGATGTATGTAAATGCTTAAAAACCCAATAAAAAGGTATGAATAAATTGTGACCAAACTAACAACGCCTGTTAGTTTGGAAACCTGCTGACAAACTTACACATTCATTTTCAGTCCAAGTGTTTTCAAAAAGAAACTCACCTGCAGAACAAACTTCTGATCTATGTAGCGCTTAGCGATGCTTGGCTGGAAGTCTGGATTTTCTAGAAAACGCAGGAGAAATTCGTAGACCAGCTGGAAAAGAAAAGGGAAAAATGTATAAAATAAAAAGAGATTTGCACTTTATGAGTACTCTAACACATCATGATGTTATCTAAAGGTTAATAAGCACAGACTTGTGTAAATATCCGATTCTTACTTGCATGTGAGGCCATGAAGCCTCTAGGGTGGGTTCATCCTCTTCTGGGTCAAAATCAGGGTTTTCACTTGGTGGAAGAGTCCGGAAAATGTTGGTACAGATCTGGAAAGGAAAGGAAGAGTCCGATTTATTACACAAACAGAAAGAAGGGGTTAATATCCCAGGAGAGAGTGGAAGGACATACAGTCCGGAAACAGATTGTGACAGCTATTCACAAAATTACGGAATCCAAAATGTAATCCTTTTCTTAAACAAGTAGAAACACAATGACTAGACAGTTTTTAGTTTTAGACTTTTTTTTCCCACCAAAGGCTGTTTCTTCAAATTTGATTTGGTTTCCAGGCCTCTACACCTACCTCTAATTAAAAAAAGGTGCATGTAGCATTGTTCAAAAACTATGTTTGTGGTTGGCCAGCAATACCACTGGGCGCCCACCCTGCCCTCCGGTTAGTTTTTTTGTTTTTTGTTAATTTTTAACCACATACTATATTGAAAAATATGTAGTGCGGTGTGAATGAGTAGTACAGTGTCTGATAGTGTGACAAACCTCTCAATGAATTTGGTTACAGTTCAACAACTTAGACAAAGTTACTAAATTTGTACCTGAGGCACGACAGACAAAAAGACACTTCAATCCATTTTTTAAGCTTTATGAACAGATGTTTTGTGATAAGCAGCTGTTACAGTTTAGGAGAGGTTAAACAAATGTGAGCCAAATTGGCCAAGATGTATTTGAGAGACAAACTGATGCAAAGTGTAAAATGCTGTCCATCTCTACACAACCTGGGCACAAAGAATCTTCCAAAAAAATCTGAAGACTGAGCATCTATGAACATCACTGGGAGCTTGATAACTGGGTGTGGAAAGCAAGTTTGTCTGGACTTCGCCGGATCATGTTTTGATTTACTTTAACTGAGGCTGTTTAATGTGGTCACAGAAACAGAAAGAAGCTGGATAAAACCATTACAGATTCTGCATCCGCTGCCACCCCCTATTAAAATTCTGTACCAAAGACAATCATTGTAGACAGGTCACTGCCACCTCTGTCCCACCTTGTTATTTTTAGCCAGGGTAAATTTGAGAGTGACACACACAGACACAGCAGTGGCGAGCTGGAAAAGCCGGCATTATATGATTGGGTGCACACTCTCATGCTGACGTGATAAAGACAACATCAAATTACCTATTGGCAGCTGGAAAATCCAAATGACACTAATGGGAGTGGAAGACGGCAAAGGAATTTCAAACTTGACGGTTGCCCAGGATCTGTGAGCAAACTGGATTCTAGATGGATTCAAGAGTTATACCAGCAGATATCTGTACAAAGCAGCAAACAAGGATACTACAGGTGAAATCATAACATAAATGATCATGGTATCCTCTCTATTATTTTCTGCCATGCTACTCAAGTCCTAGAGGGATTGGAGAGAAGAGTTACAGCAGTTGTTTCTGACCTTTTTTGACTTATGACTTAAAACAAAGCTGTGTCTTCATGTGACCCCTCATCACAGGCAGCACATTTACTCCTACTCAGATTACGTTTAGAGGCCCTGAGAGTTAGAATCATTCAATAATTCAAAGAAAAAAAAGATTAGGAGAAAGTCTAAAAGATAAACTTAATTTCTGTGTATCAGAAAAGCATTTATCTGTAACCCTTAGGGGAGATCCTGAACACGTCCACCATGCTGAATCCCACTGGATATATGTTATGGAGGTCATTGTATCTGAGGTCACAGTTTTGGTTATTTGTTAAAAATTTGCCCACAAAAACTAGCAGAAATCAGCGCAGTGGTTTCTGCTATAACCTGTGCGGTATGTATAGAGGCTGCGCTCTCTATGCATTGCAGATAATAACCTTGCTCTGCTATGTTGAACTTGCACTTCTGGTGTTAAAGCCCTGTAATAAAGAATTTCTTAACATCATGATACACAAAGTTATTTGCTTAGTGGTCACTTCATTAGGCATGGCCATCAAATAGCTCCTTGGTCCCCGTTTTACTCCAAAGTGGCTCAAAATTGCTGGATATATTCCTCTAAATTCCCCTAATTAATACTCTTTCAGTTAAAATGGTGGAGGATGTTCACTTGATTTGTTTAACTCGGTTGGCTGAGGCCCCATGTTGGCTTCAGATAAACCTTAATACGTTTTTTTCACAGGAGGAGGACTGTCAATTTTGTCCCCCATGACTCACATTAAAATAGCATTGGGAAGGAGCAGGAGTCTTGATTTTCACATGACCATTACAGTCAATCTTCTTATTAGTGGAAAGGAATGGAACCCAGTTTGTTCTTGTGCAGCAGTCTATCCCCTTCAAGGTTGAATGAGCCGTGCGTTCAGAGATGCCCTTCAGCTCACCACTGTTGTACTGAGCTGTCATTTTGCCTGCTTGTGGTCTTCCTGTTATTTTAGAGAAGTCCGACACTGTAGTGCAGCTGTTTCTGAACTGATGAAAATAATGGTAAGATATCTGGCAAGAACTTGTAAAATGTTCAAACGCATTTTCAAGCACACATTAGCCAAACAGTAACTGAACCTGTTGACTGCCTGCATGATTTGTTATTTTATTATTCACAGAGTAATTCACTCTTTGGAGTTTGTGGCTGTTTGCACTTAGGAGCACTTTGTGACAATGAATACAATAAAGTTGTACATATAATCATTCACCACACACTCACAAATACAATCTAAAAGTCAATAGTTATTTTCAGCTTAACTAGGCCGATTACACGTGCCACTGGAGGGACACTTCATCACTTTGGTGCCAATAGAGTGCCGCAGGAATAACTTCTAAAACCTGGACATAGGTTAGCATTTTAGCACTTCCCGTTCCCTTGTCCTTAAGTCTGAGTTTTTTTGAATGGAGTTTTGGTTAAATGGCTAAAATAAGGATTGTGGTTAACACAAGCTCAAGACATTTTCACGTTTTATTCTACGACATTAAATACATGAGTAAATACTGCAATCGTGATTTCTTTAAGCTTTTATGTCTCTTAAAAAAGGCCGGTTGTATCTGGGTTGGTGTACAAATATACAGCGACACTCTATTGAGTGGCAAACGTAGCTCATAGTTTTGAAGCAAAAGATAAACAAACAGGCAAAATTATTATCAATTAAAACACGATGCCTTCAGCCTTGGCTATCATTGGCAAAGAGCCATAACAGCATTACTTTTTGTCAGGGTATTGAATTGTTCTGGTTCATTATATCGCACTGTACACAATAAGAATCAGGACATGCCTCTAATTGTGTTTCTAATCACACAAAGCACTTCCTCCCTCAAGTGTAGCTGGGTGACAACAAGCAGGAGATGACTCTGCAGGAATCAATCTGGGAATCAAGATACAGCTACAAACCAACCAAGCAACCAAGCAACCAAGCAAGCAACCAACGATTACCAACCAACCAATTAGAATACAACTACAAACCAACCAGAGTACAGCTACAAACCAACTAATCAGAATACAACCACAAACCAACCAATCAGAATACAGCTACAAACCAACTAACAGCCCCAGCTGTCTCTGGCACGGAGACATAATAAATGGTGGGGTTGATGTCACTGGGGCAAACACAGGAGCATTATCTGAACCACATATAGCCTGGTGTAACCACTGAGTGTATTAATCTGTCTATTCTTTGGTCTACAGTCTCTGATTTATACCATCTACATATCATAACAGGTTATAGATGTATTCACAACATAAGCATCAGGCGTGCCTATGTTTCCCCAGTCCCTTCACAATACTGAAAAATAACTAGTGTTGGACTGAACATGAGAAAATACTGTGGGAGGATGACAAACACGGGAGGCGTGTGAGAGATTTTCATGTGTGGCAAAAAGGAAACAGTGATTTGTGAGTGAGTGAGTGTGTATCTGTGTGAGGGTGTGGGAGGATTCAGAAAAATGGGCCGTTCCCTGGTGACAGCGTTGATGACAGGGGATGCTGTAGCTCTGTGTGGGGTCAGTTTGAGGGTGACGGTAGTAGCAACCAACACCTAGCAACGCACAGGATGAGACAGAAAGAAAAAGGGGGAGGACTTGCGAGTGAAATAGAGAGAAAAATGTAAGCTTGGAGTGTAGCACTATCACAAAGGGATAGAAAAGATGGGAGTTAACGCAAATAAAAGTTGTAATTACAGCTCACTGATGCTCTTTTTTTCTTTTTTTTTTTAGCTCACCTTGCTGTCTTTTTACTCTTATTGCTGACACAGAAAAGGGAGAATTCAATCGAAATAATTTTAAAGAAGTAATTTCTCTATAATACTAGTGATATTAATTATAGAGTCAGCAACACGTCCTTTTACATAGAAGATGAGACACGTGGTTGTTTGTACTACTAACAACCTCAGTGATCAAAGCAGTCCTCACCACAGCAGAATAATGGGCTGCACTTTAAACACTCACCTCTTCATTATCATGTGATGCCAAGCATGGAGTATCCGGGAGAGCTATTATCAGTTCAGCTTTCTGAAAGTGCAGCTGCTATTTGTCTAACCTCATTCGGGAGCATGTCTCTCTCACTCTTGAGCTCGACCCATGTCCTTCTAATATACATTGTATAGGTAAATGAGATTACGAAGAAAGACAGCCGACAATGGACCGGCCGGAGTCATTTACACTACTCCAGCAACAAACCCGCTAACCTGCTGGTGGAGTAGCCCAAGAGGCCACTGAAGATGATGATGAAGAAGCTACAACATGTTAAGCGGCTCATTATCCAGTGCATGATGTGTTCAATTACATTACACTCTTCTGTTTTCAGCCACGTCATGAATGAAAAAGTATAAAAGAAGAATTTCAAATGCTTTAGATATTTTACTCAATGGAACACACACATGGAAATTAATTTATAGTTCAAAATTAACTGTGAAGTAACTCCAGCAGACATTTCTTGTTTCTGGTTAGTGTGATTACATCAGCGTGATTTTATTTTTATTTCTTTGGAGGGCTGACATCAAAGGATTTGCTGCTATGTTTACTGCCTCTGTTGGCGCATTAGAAAGTTTACCATGCCATGTTGCAGACAGTGCACAAAATCCTATTTATCCATTCTGTATAAGGTTCAATGTTTATATTTAGGAAAAATCCACACCGCTACTCCACAGGCTTTTGAAATGATGACATTAAGAATATAAATTACATTGATCATTAAGAACATAAAATAAGACACTGCTTGAAAAATTACCTATGTTGTTCTCTTTTTTTGTTTATATGTGCTACTTTTTATTGCTATGTAGAAAACTTTAAATGCTGTATAGTCTTATCAACTCTTGACAGAGGTAGAGAGCTGGTATTTATTTTTATTTAGAGTTGTGGCTGTTAACAAACAGCCACAACTTCCTGAACCAAAGCTAAATTACTCTATGTCCTCGCCGTGTGTGTTCAGTGGCTTTAAGGGTGGGACTGGCGCAATAACAAGCTACAGTATATTGTTAATACACACTGTGCCTTAACCACAGATGTTGCATCAGTATAAACACTGAAACAAAATGGAGGTTTGTTGACACTATTGGCCATCAACGTCTTATTTCCCCTCCGATTCCATTTTATTTCATTGCCTGTGTGAAGCTTGCTGACACTGCCAGCCGTTTTTGCAGTAATGAATACAACTGAAGTACTGTCACGGTTTATGACTTTTCTCTGACTGGAAATGGCCTCTTTCTGAGTCACTTCAATTACACATCTGCACTTCACACAGCATACAACGTGTAGTTTTGAAACAAATTAATCCAGAAAATATAATTAATATAATACAAAAATGCATTTGACTGCACTCATATTTGCATGACGATGAAGGCAGCTCAATGAAGAGAGCTGCTGGGTTTACATTTAATGTCAATTTAGGCAGTGAAAACTCTCTCCCTGCCCGATTCATGCTAAGATGCAATCAAAGCTATGGGCAACAAAACATTAAAGGCTATAAAGAGAGACTAAATGTGTTTCTGCAGTAATCACCAGGTAAAACTTAGGACATTTTAAGATCTTTTAATACCAAATTGAATGCAATATCACACCTTTTTTCACAGTCGCACATCTTTTTTAGGGGGAAGTCTTAATATTCAATACATTTAAAGACTTCTAAAGACCTGCAAATACCCTGTGAATCCTAAATCAATAGTTGCAAGGTCTGACATGGATTACTGCCTGCAGTCCATTAGTAATCTGAAGACTCCTTGACTCAACTGTGGATGTGCTCATTTGTCTCCATCATGATAATCTGCAGTGTGGAGTGACTCGCCGCAGCACTGACAACAGCTCTGACTGCTGTGCTCTAAATGTTGCACATGAGTCATTATTAAACCGTAGGAGGAAACAAGGCTGCTCAGGGCACCTACTACATGAACACAAATCTATACCATGTTGGTCGGTGATTCTCTGCAGGAGGCTGGGTTGGTTGTTAAACAGACTATCATGTGTTTAAGATTCCTGCAACAGCCACAGTGTTAATCACCAGAAACTGAGCCTCTGCCAAGTCAGCCCTGCACTCTGTCTCTTTCGTGAATGCGCTGATGATTGTACAACAGATAATATGTTAATAAAAAATAACTTAACATAATTTACATACTCATGCCTCATCCCTACATGCAACTCTTCAAGTTACAGTTTGTCATTTCCCATGCATGCTAAGTGCTGAACATGTTTCCAGATTCCTAAAAATATGTCTGATAAACGATGACAGAACGTGGATAACATTCACAGACAAGGACACTACTACAATTAACGAAGGTGTGTATCACTTGCAGACTTACAGCAAAACATGCTGTTATGGAAATAACAACTGCGACAAACATTATGTGTGGTTTTTTAATATGCATTGGTTCTCAACATTTGTGTGACACTCAATAACACTATAAGTGTTTTAAAGTAGTTTCTTTTATATTGGATGTCCTTAAAAAGCCCTTAAAAAAATCTCTGCAGAGCGCAATGTGTGACAGGTGCATGGGAGCGAAGCACAAACTTTGCTGATGAAGGCTGTGCAGTCGGAAACATCATAAGTAAATAAACAAAGATGTTCTTTTATAGTAGATGTGTAGGAAAAAAAATCTGAGGATGTCACATGACCGACAATACTAAAATCTCCCCACAGAAAAGAGCACTGAGACAAGAGAGCAAAGCAGCACAGAGAAGTGTGTATGAGCTTTGTTGTGAAAGTCACAGGAAGTCTTGTGTGATAGATACAATCATTAGCTCAATGGAGGTTATCTTTGTTTAAAATTATGTTAGAAGTTGGTCTCTTAAATCAGTGGATTAATATTACACTTGGTGCAGTGCATATTGATAAGGTCAACAGTATTTTCCCTGTATTGTAAGAAAATGAATGGGTGGGTGTCATCATTACAAGCTTTCAACAGCAGCTAACACTTGTAGACAAAAAAAAATGAAACCATGTATCATGTTCATTGGGCAGTTCAGTGGGTCCAAGACAGAAGAGGAAAGAAAGAGGCTTAAAATGACACCAACAACATTGGGCTGTTCCTATGTTTGCGTTGGAATGCGTGCTCACAAGGAAATAGTATGGTAAAGTGTTTTGTATAAAGATGGTAACATGTTCCTCATGTGCTGCTGATGAGACACACCCTGTCTAGACACACAATCAGCCTCCATTTTTTAATCCTGCACAAGTGCACAGGATGTTACAGTGACACAGAGGGGAGATCTCTTTGCTGTTTAATAATAGCTCATGACTTAATAATTATCTGCTGCAGTGGTTGCTCGGGGTTCTGCATAAAAGAGTTTATTTTCTAAATCTAAAGAGGCCAGATGAATTTAGCTGAATTTTTAAGCCTTCTAAGTGTGTATCCTCACCATATTAGTGATCTCTGGGTATGTGGACTCCACCAGCACTCCTCGGTTGGTGGAAACATAGTCCACAAGCTCGTTGAGCGTCGCCCTCTTGATCTCCTTGCTTTTTAGGTCAGTCACCGAGTCAAAGAAGTCGAAGAGCATGCAGCACTGCTGGAGTTTTTGGGTGAACAGTTCCTGTTGCTCTGTGGAGGGCGCATCTGAAATCACATAAATAAAGAAAATATAGATTCACTGCTTATATACATGAATATAATGTATGGAAAAAAGATTAAAGATGAGACAAACAGGGATAACAACTGTTCCCCTAGTTGGTGTGACTTGCTTGTGCAAAATAATAGTGTGAAATCTAAGGTAGTGCATTTTAATTTTGCATGTGTCAGGAGGGATTTTTGTGTCTCCAGCTAATTGTGGTAGAGCAGGTCTAAAAACATGACACAACCAAACATCCTCTAAATATTCAGCATAATATCAAATATCTAAGACCAACAGGCAGACAGACACAATACACCAGTGTATTTTGCCATTCAGAGGCAGCCCAGTCATTCTCGGCTTTGATTGTAAAGCCTTTTATGGATTAGACGGTGAGTGCGTTCAGGGTTATTAGAGCTGTCAAACTTGACCCCGCTAAGCTATAAACAGTGTTTGGCAGCCGTCCAAAAACGCGGTGACACACTGTACAGTGATGTTCTGTTCCTACACAGCAGAAGCTCGTCGCTGCACACACAGGACCCTTTCTGTGATGGTAGCAGGAAGACTCTCAGGGCTGATTGACGACACCTCAGGAACCAGACACCCCAAAGGTTGTGAGGTTATGCAAATACAGATGCCATCCATGACACTTGTTGACACTGAGGTACATGGCGTACCTCATTAACATGTATCTTTCTGTGGCATAAATTAAATACAACACTGGCTAAACTGGTAACTGTGTCCAATCTCTACCAGAACTTAAATCATGGTGTGAAGTAACTCTCCGTGCAGTAGTTCTCAATGTACTTACAATACCTATGGTCACATTTACCAAGTATATACACACTACTGTCCTGAAACACACTGGAGCTACAATAATTAGTTGATTAGGTGATTACCTGATTGACAGAAAATTAATCAGCAAGTATTTTGATAATCAATGGTCAAATATATATTGGTTCTCACATGAGGAGTTGCTTTTCTCTGCCATACTATATATACCAGCAAATTGACTATTGTTAGATAATTGTCATTCAGACAAAAAAAAAGCAAACTGAAGACATCACCACGGTGTAGAAACATATTATAGGCTAAAAAAATAATTGATTAATTAAGAAAATAAGTGAGAAATTATACAATAATGCAAATAATTGTTAGTTACACTGCAACTGTGTCACTTTTTCAAGCAAAACTGCCAAAGATCTGTTTACTCCAGCTTCTCAAATGTGATGACTTGATGCTTTTTGTTGTCTTACATGATAATAAACTCAACGTTTGGGTTTTTGACTTGCAATTTGAATATCTAATTTATTGATCGAGCATAAAAATATTTATTTTTTGCAGCCCTTAGGCACAAACACACACAATGGGTTTTTAATGGCGAGAGGAAAGAAGTGAGAGGGTGAGAAGTGTCATAGAGCGGTTTCTTATTGAGCAATATTATGTAACTGAACAGGCATTACCCCATAAAATGCAGCAGCATGGGGACATCGCAGAGTGAGGCACAGCTCAAAAATTTTCACAGCTAGTGAAAATGTTCCGGTGGTGTTGACAGCTGACGAAGTACTTGCGCAACTGAACCCCATGGGTCAAACAACCGGCTGCTACTCTGAATGAATGTAATATCTGAGTGTAACGACACCAGGCGGACTTGTTATCACACTACTGTGCCTTATTGCCAATTTTCCAAAGTATCGAATCTCAAAGGATTCCACACTGAAAGGGCAGACCGAATACCAAACTGGAACAAGAGAGGAAAAGGGCCATGATGCCCCTGTGGCCTGAATGTTGCTGTCATTAACATGACTTATGGGTAGCTCACATTTCTTCCTTGGAAGTGGTATGTGGTAGATTTTTGTAGGCCAGGGTGTCCGCTCTTTGGGAAGGCAACCACATATTTAAACCCACCTACAGGGAAGAAACGTGGTGCATTCTGACTGCAGACATGACAGTTTGACATTATGGGAAATGCTCATTTGCTTTGTTGCCATGAGTTAAATGAGAAGATTGATGCTCTGTCTTCAACGCATGATGAATTTGAAGCTACAGGCAGCATGTTAACTTTGGAATCTTTCTTGCTCCAACGTTGTTGTTTTTACAAATGAGATACAAAGTTTTAATTAGTGAACTTCAGAGTGACTGTGAAGTGTTGTTTCCTTTGGACAGACTCAGGAAAGCTATTTCCCTGTGTTTCCTGTGTTTATGCTAAGCTAAGCTAAACATCTCCTAGCTGTATCTTCATATTTACTTTAAAGATATGAAAGTGACATCAACCTTCTCATCTAACTCTGAGTGAGAAAGTAAATAAGCATCTAAAGGTCTTCTCTGTTTGTGGATCATAATTATATTTTTGTCTCTTTAAGCGTACTCAGCAATTCCTTTATGAAGGTCATGGTTGTGCAAAAATGACAAACATAGCCTCCCTTGCTGGAGAGTATGTTACAAATAGCTTTATTTGACTTTATCCTCCAGACAGGAGCGATAGCTGGGGCTGTTAGATACAGTCTGACATGCAGATGCTTTTCCCCATGTGAGGCTATTTTTGCCTTTCAGATACAGATGCATTAGTGCACAAACTCCTCAGGGTGCTTAGCACTGAGGGAAAATATTTCCATTAGGACGATGAAGCGGCTATGTGTGAGAACAAAGAGAAGAAAGCATCAGAGAGATCAGATAGTAACTCCAAATTAATCGAGCTGCCAAAGATCAACATGGATTCAGTTTCAGAGCAATAAATGGTCATGTTAAACTGAAGGAGAAAATAGGAGTCCTTCACTCCCACATGAGGTGCTTTATCTTAGAATCACAATGTAGGCAACGTTATAAGGAAGATGAGGCATCACATTTAATCTCTCTGTGCTGCATGTTCTGACTGCTGCGTCTTACAAAAAGCTTCAGGAACCACTTATACTATTATCTGGATACAAAAACATGCAATTTCATAACCACTGCAACTGCTGCCACTTTCTTACACATAATTATGAGTAAGAAAGTGGCAGCATGAAAAGGGCAGAGATAAATCACAAGTCTTATTGTGTTGCTGTTAATCTCTGCAGGTATTTGTGTCTTACAGCTGAACCTCTGTATCTTTTGAGTATGAATGTCTCCACAGAATTACCGTGGAACAATAATAAGAAGATGCCCTTGATTATCGATCTTTCCAGATAATATCAATCCTCATTTTTAAAGATGAAATGACCTCAAATGACTCAGGAAGCACAATGCCTCCCAAACACACCTAAAAACCACAAAAGCCATAAGACAATTCATTCTAGTCAATTGTAATAAAACCTGATTCGAAAGGAAGCTACATTTTGTACAAAGGGTTGCACAAGTTTGCAACTAGTAATCATCCACAGTGTTGGAAACTTTTCATATACAAGCTTCATTTATGTTACTATTAGTGGAATAAGATCCACGAAGAATCACACCCACACATCTACTGAGCCCTAAAATACACTGCAGCTTGTTCTGTTGAAAACCCCTGATACCAAAGAAACACAGCAGCTCATCTGCTCTGTATTTAGCAACACCAGATTCCAGTTGTTACTGACTTCTGTCATTTAGAAACCAAATGTTGCACAAGCTATTCAGTCATGATGTTTTCCAGGTTCCATGGTCACATTTTCTTCAGCCTGCAGTAAAGAGGTGAATACCACACTGGTTTGTCACTATGAGCCAAACACTATGTTGGGATTTTGTAAGTACCATGCTTGCAGAACAAAGCATGTTTGGAAGGATGGACAATTCTGTTGGTATTTCTAAATCCTGTAATTGCATGCTCAGAAAACTGAAATGAACCAACTGTTGTTCACGTGCTGACATTAAACTCTTCTGTGAATAACAAGTATTTCTTTTTTTTTTTTTTGCAAAAGAAATGACACTAATTTGCAGTAAGGTTTGCATTTTGAACTGCAATAAATTGTGCTGGAAGATTTTACAAGATTTGCAGCTCACTATCATTGATTCTGATAAAAGCAGAATATTTGAGACATTGGAACAAAAGAAATGCTTTGCCTGAATAATTCAGAGAGGTTTCTCTGAAACATGCGCTGTATAACATGACAAAATCTGGATTTTGTGAGAAAAACAGGAAACATGATCTCATCTCTACAACCACAGCACTACAAAGACACCTCAAAGAAAATGCTTGGTTAATTGTTCTATTAACTACATACAGACGAGTAACAAAGACAAAAACAGAATAAATGAGTGAAGAAACCTAATGCAGTACAGGGCATGAATGGTTTGATGAGTATGAAAATGATGTGACTCATAAGCGCTCCACCAGTTCTCAGTCCTATTGACACCTACAGGAGATTTTGGAGGGACGTGTTCAGACAGCGCTCCCACCACCATCATGAAAACACCAAATGTGGGAAAATCTTTTGGAAGCTGTTCTGGTGGCCCAAATTCTTATCGAGAGACTTTACAGTATGTTGGTTTTTTCCTTTAACTTGTCCTGTATCACTATATTTTTCTGTGCTATAAGGTTCTTCTTCTTATTATTATTATTATTATTATTATCTTATTATTTTTTGCCACAAATCTACACACAATACTGCAAAATGACAAAGCAAATTTTCATGAGCATTTACAAAGGTGCTGAAATGTGATTACAGATGTGCTTTATGTACCAGGCAGTATCTCTTTAAAGCCTTTGCTGTGAGACAGCAAATTCAGCTGGCAGAAACATCCTGTTTCTTTCAATCAGGACTGGGAACCCAGTGAAGCCATTTTGAGATGTGTGCTAAGACAGGGAGAGCAAACAGTGACAGTATTGCAAGAAAGCTATGGTGAGAGGAGTTAAAGAGGAAGTATTGTGCACTAAATTGCACAAATTGCATTGAGTGATGATTGAAAATGTTAAATATTTCATGAGACAAACTTGACAAAAACTAAGCTATCAAAGCTATAAAAGCACACTGAATCTATGTTTTTGTTGCCCATAACTGCATGCACATACACAACAGCAAACAAAAAGACATTTCTATAAGCTGTATGGAGTTCAGACACACATATTTTACTGGACATGATTCTGAAAGGCTAAACCTCGCTATGTAAGGCCCTGCAGTTCACTATTCATGCCTGAGCAAAAACAAAGCCATGAGGTCTAAGGAAATCTCACTACACCTTGAAAATGGGCAAGCATCTGGACAAAAGTATAAAAAAATGTACCAAAGCACACAAGTTTCAGGATCCATCAATGTAAAACTGATGGTGTTTGGAACCAAAACTTTTCCCAGTGTGGATCATTAGCCAAACTGCAAGTAAGGCTCTTTGCATATTGGAAGGGCATAAAGATTGTGTACAAATGTAGATGCAAACTGCAAATGGTAACTTTATAACTAAATACATATTTTTATCATTACATTTGTTCAGACATGTTGTACTGTTCACAACAAAAGCCACATTTCTCAGCACAAAGTTAAAATACAGCATCATTACTGTTGAAACATGTGTTGCATGTGGACATAATTCACCGCTGCAGTTATGCAACTATTTTCCATTTTAGCATCCCATGTTTCATTGCACCAGTGGCTGATGTGTTGCAGCCTCGATGAATTGTGTTCTGCTTCTTTCGACTGCAGCCGTGGGGGGGGTGGGTGGGGGGGGCAATAGTCATGGAAAATAGGAATGTGTCACTCATGGGTCACATTTGTGGTGATTGTGCAGTTCTTCTGAGTACAATGAGGTTTTGCTATACTTGTGTGAACATTTGCAAAAAGATTAAAGTTCACATTTCAGAAAATTAATAAAATGCCTCTTTTTTGTTAACAGCCTGTTGTATTAGAAAGAGACAATAAATCTACAAAATGATATTTCAGAGCCACGAGTTTGATACCGTACAGCTACAGTAAAGTGTCTGACCTCTATTTGCATTTTGATTACCACTGTTCTATGGCAACAGCACTTTGCATCTCTTTTCAATCCAAAATGTGGTTTTACAGAGGGAAATTACTGCCTCAATATATAATCCTCTTGCAAACTGTAAGGGAAAGTGTCAAATCTCTGTATTAAGACTTAATTTTTTATTTTATTTTAAGGTTATCTGACAGTTTCAGCCAACTCTACCGCTCCTAGTGTTTTGGTACAACTATAAAGACAGATCCGCACTGTGCACATGGAAAAATACTCACCATGATGATAGAGACACTGATGGTCTTGACCTATTCACAGTTAAACATACAACAAACATATTTATATCATACCTCAGTAATCCGAACCTCGCCACGTCAAAACTGCTTCACATAAACGCCTGCCCTTTTGGTGCCCATCAACATTTCATAGAACTACAGTCAAGCAGAAAGAGACCAAAACAAACTGAGGGAAAGTATGCTGGTCAGGTGACCTCTGAGCTGTGACAGATTAGTCCTGCAGTTTTCCCCTGGGACGCAGCATTTAGGAGTTTAGTCAGACTTGCTGACACTCAGGTTGTACTCACAAATAGCTGCCACATATTAACTTTAAAGTGGTTTACCAAACACGCAAACTAATAAAAAATTTGCATCAGTGAGCTGTAGCTCAATGTCCGCTGCAAAAACAAAGTTAACTATTGAAGCCACAGAAAGAAAAAAGAACCATGAGATTAGAATTAATGGTTAAGCAAAGCAATTTAACTGATGTTGACCACCATCAGTAAAGGTAAAAGCACACACATGAAAGAACTGATCCTTAAATTATGGCAAGTATAAAAAGCAGCTGTGAGGGTTTTTCCATGGTCACAGAAAGCTAACACAGTGTGTTAGCATGCGAGTCGTTTAGGGGTAATCTATAAATTGTAGCTACAGAAAATAACCTGGTTTTCATTCTCCGTGTATAAACTGTATGAGTCTCTCCATTCACATTGGTCACACACTACACCATCCACCACCACAAGTAAATTCTCAACCTGTGGGAAACACTGAAAGAGACACTGTTGGAGGACTTGTGAAGTGCCTCAACATGTGTGGAATACAACTGATGAGCTGTAAAAAAAACAGGAGTGACAGCCCACTGTAGGCTAAATGTGTCCGTTAATGCATGACAGGAGTGATGCCACGCAGGTCAAACCGCAGCTGCTGAACTGGTTGGGTAAGATGCTACCACACATACAAGTTGGTTTAGATTTGTTTAGAGTTGCATTAAAATAATGCTGGTACAATATGTCACAACCAGCAACAAAGAACAGCTTAAAGATTCTCCTTGGAAGATTTAATGTAAACTACACTCAGAAAAATAACAGAGGGCAAAGTCAATTTAATGTACACAGTATCATGTGACCTGTGAGCAGTTACAAAGCTAGACAAGGCAGGCTGAATGCAAAGAACCAAAATGAGGCTGCCACTGAGAAAAGACTTAAAACGAAACACTCAGAAGACACAATCCATTTGTACTTTAGTTTGAAAGGCATTATAAAATTTTAACTGGTAGCATGTTAACAAGAGACATTTGTTTTACATTCTCTTTAAATAAAACTCTTTAACTGCACCACAATTTAATATTTCTTCTTTACTTACACAGCAACAGTATAAAAGTGAATACAGATCAATATGACATTTACACAAAGCAATAAAACACAAGTAAAAACAGGGCAGTTCTCCAATGATTTCAAGCCTGTTCCTAACATCAATATTTTTCCTAGCCTGTCATTCCAGATGACACACACTTTGTTAGCATTCTCCTTTAGGTTTATTAGAAGGGTGTGTATGTGTTTGTGTGAATGAGTATGTGTCTAAGAGACCATGTGGTCAAAACATGTGGTTTTAGTCTGTCCTGAAACACTATTCAGCCAAATGCACAAAACTATTGATTCAGATCTTAAAAAATGTGTGCACACAGCTGGAAATAACAGAGGTTTACTTGAGAAAAGTAACTAGTGCCAATAAGTGGGTGATTATCACAAACATATGCTCAGAATTATCTAAATTATGTTTGATGTAATGAGTCACCTGTATTTTCGCAATATCCAAATCACAGAAGCTGCAATTTTCTTTAATGAAGGTAAAATGCGTAACAACATTGTTGCGCATTGTTAGCACCATTAGTGTTGTGGTGCTACAGAGGTGCCCCAGCCTGTACATCATATCATATCATCATATCTCCAGAGGTAAGGGAAGATGCTTGTTTGGTACAAGCCCCAACCAAAATCACATCATTGCAATCCCAATATCTTCCAAAATAACTGCAACATATATATATATATTTTTTTGCATATCGTGCAGCCTTAGCAACTATCATGAGAAAATTTGGTCAAAACAAGTTGAGGTCACTCAAATATTAAGTGTCCTCCTCTCTGGGATGAGAGGTGGGAGAGGCACATAGTAAGGTGGTACAGGTTAAGTTTTATCACCTACAGGATGTGCACCTGGATGCCTGTAATCATCAGGCCACCTTAAAGACGGAGAAATGGAAGCAATCGTGGCAGTGAAGTGCATGCTGTTCTCAGCCAATCAGCCACTGACCGCATGCTAATAAGTAACAGCTGTGGCTAATAGGTTTGTTTACCAAACTGTGATCTTCAATAGTTAGCTCTCCATCATTCAGACAGGCTTCTAAATCATGTTTAGAACAAATGAATGACAGGATTTTGGTCTTAAACTAGACTATTTGAAGATAGAGATGCAACGATTAATCTATCATCTGATTAACAGAAAAAAAAAAAACTGACAAGCCTGACAATATATAGACCAAATGATTAACCCAGAAAATGATCAGCAAATTAATCCAAAATGAAAATCAGTAGTTGTAACCCTAATCAGTGGGCATAAAATCCCTAATTCCAGTTTGAAGTGTTGACTTCAAGTCCAAACCAGTGAAAACAATCTGTCAACTCTGTAGACTCGTTTTTAATTACAAGCCCATTCAAAACCAAAAACAGTATCCAATGTTCATTTGAAGAGGGACACAGAAACCACAAGAGAAAGACAGTCAACCAGACCTCTTTTCTCTGTCCAAGGATGAGCCAAACATGAAAGGAAAAAGATTCCTTGGAAAGGAATCAAACTCTTTAGGGGTCTGCTTCTATTTTAGACTTTATGCTGTTGTACTATGAACAGTAATCCAGTCTGTCACAAATAAACCACTTGAGCTGTTTTACTCACATTACCTCTGTGGGTTGCTGTGAAACTTGAGCATGTGTTACAGTTGCTGAGAAAGATGAATGTCAGACGATCTGGCCAAGAGAGGTCAGAACTGTGCACGGATAAAGGGTGAATGAAACTGGTACACCTGATGCCCAGTCTTTCTATTTCTGTCTTGGATAGTAGATTTCAACAAGTCGAGGTCTATCTTCACGTCATTGGCTCGTCAGTCCCAAACGATCCAATAAGGGCATGTTCACACTGTTCATCTTCAATATTCCTCTGTTTGGCCAGCTACTGTTATTATTTTTAAATTAAAAGACAACAGTGAACCGCCACAAGGTGGGCAGAAGCACAAACAACATGGGCTGCTTTTTGGATGGGCAACACCTCTATATTACATATCAAAACAAAGACAGAGAACAGGGAAAGCTCTCTTAGAAGTCAGTAGTAGTCGTAGTCAAAGTCAGTGTCGAGCCCACTTGCTGTATTGCAAGACTTCATGTCATTTGTCATTTGAGTCATGTTTCAAGAAAAAATGCCAAATGTTTTGATGGCTCCAGGTTCTCAAATGTGAGAATTTGCCATTTTTCTTACATTTAGTAGCCTTACATTATAGTAAATTTAATATTGTGATGAATGATGAAAACAACCGTTACTGGTATAACCAGTATAAATGACACATTGTTTGAGATGTGCACCATTATATGGATGTAGCTGCATCATTAATTCTGTTACAGCATAAATGTCACATGTCACATTAAGTGCATCAGTGCAACTTACTGCATGTTAACATGTGAGCAAATGCTTCCTTTTTTACCCTGAAACACTTATTTGCTTGCTAAGAAAAGACTGGTGACAAGATGAAGAAAGGCAGGCCCAAACAACAAGGAAACATGTCTGCATGTGTGATAAATGTGAGAGAATGTACCTTCCCTCTGACAGAAAAAAAAACCCAAAAAAAAACAAACCACAAAGACATTCTTGTCTGAGTCACCATTTAGTTGCCCTCCATTCAAGAAAAGCCAACAGGGGAAGGACATGAAAGATGGCATATCTGTATATCTATGTCAATGCATAGTTGATATCTAAACAGTTGAGAGATGGCAGAACACACACACACACACACACACACACACACACACACACACACACACACACACACACACAGCATTATAATGAGCTTTACTTTTATAATGTATTAAAGTCAGCTGATTTCTGTACTCCATTTAAAGTATATGACATTTATAAGGGAGAATTACATCCTGCTGTGGCATAGATAACAACACTAGGTCAAACCCTGGTATATGGCTGGACTGTGTATGGTCAATATGTGAAATTGAAGATGTAGTTGAAAACCATGGTAAACAATTACTTTCAATGGAAAGTAGCTACAAGCTGCTGGAAAAGTTGCTGAGTGAAAAAAAAGTTGCTAAGGGGGTCTGAAAATTGAAACTGAAACAGTTGTTGATCTGCTGTAAATGCCCCCTGAAGACATATCAGAAAATGTTCGCACGCAAGTTATTTTGAACAAGCAACACCCAATGGGAAACGTCCAACACTTGGCCAACCAATGGTTCAACTTCATCACAAACTCCATTCAACACACCGGGATGCAGCGCTGGACCATGGCTGGTCCACCAAAATTGTATTATGTAATATCACCCAGGCCTAGTGGTCATTATGGGAGCACAGAATCACACAACCCACGTCTTCAGCCAGCAGACTACCAGCACAGACTAAAGCTGAAGCACCAGTTTTGTACAAACAGGTGGAAGTGATTCCTAACCTGCCAGAGGCCACAATTATGACACTGACCGTGACAGACAGGATTTCTGCACGTTTCAACAAGGTAAATTTAAGACTTTAAGACCATTATCAATGCAATTTCACACCTATTTCATGTCCATATTGACAAAAAAGTACAAAGGATATGAAGGAAAAACAGGGTGCAAGAATTATTTGTATTAGTAAATGAATCTATTCACCTTCAATATGAACATTCAACTGAACATAGCTACACAAAACTGTGTGTACGCAAAAGTTCCTAATTGAGCATTTGCTTGCACAAGGTCCATCAGGCTTCAGCCAAGCACTAAATGCGCTGTCCTCAAGCCAGATCTCATTGAATTTGCAGTTACTCATATTAGATTAAAGTCACATAAACAGTCACAATTTTAACTTGTTACGTCTACAAATAGCACTTCATGAAACACTCCCTGGGTCTGCTCCAATAAATTCTGACAGGGATGCACAGTTGCACCCCTGTCGATGAGCAGTATGTAACCAATCTTATTGTGTTAATCATGTTGGATTAGTTTTGTAGTTTTGTTACAGAGCGATCAACACAATCTTTTCCCAAGAACACATTTCAAAGTGAGACTGAAGTTCATGCAACTTACAGAAAGTAATAATAATAATAATAATAATAATAATCATCCATTCAATTTTTGAGACCTGTAAAATTGCATTTAAGACATTTTCAGACATATTAAGACTTAAAATTCTGATTATTGGATTATAAACTTTTTAAGACTTAAAAAGAACCCTGGACAGAAAAAAACCCCATCAGAGTCCAAAACAAAAGATTTGTCCCTTTGTTTCCTAGAAAATTATGTATTGATTTACTATCTGCTGGCAGACAGAATGGAAACAGACTGTGTGGGAAACACTTGTCAATCAATAGGCCAATAGAGTGGATGTGTATTTCATGACCAGACACTGATGAGCCATTGCTAAAGAATGCTGGCTAAAAAACTGGATAGAACTCTGGTACTTAATTGTTAAGGCTATAAAATGTCAGAAAATAGTGAAGATGTCATCACAATTTCCAAGGTGACATCTCAAAATTAGTTGCATAGTCTGACCCTAAGTCCAAAGTCCAATGATACTCAATTTACAATGATATAAAACAGAGAAGAAACAATCCCAGAATGTTTGGGAGAAAACATTTTTGCTTTTTTAAGCAAAGGTTTTTCTTAAAATGATAAACACAATATCTAGATTCTTGTCAATTTATTTTCTGTCCATCAAATAATTTATTTTAACATTATCAGGTACAAATTAACAGGCCAAAACAAAATCAAGAAAAGACAGTGACTTTTTAGGCTAAAAAGAACAGTGAAATCAGGAGAGACTATTGTACACAACATTTAATGCTAGACAAATACTAGATTTTGCACAGACTGCTGCTGGTGATCAATGGAAAATTATAATAACTAAAACTATTTGGTGATATAAGGCCCCCTGACCACCATCACTCTAAATCTAAAGATGGAGACTCGTGGCTGGTGGTGGAAAAGATTGTGGTCAGATTTTGGCATCAGTATCAGGAGCAGAAATCAGCAGTACTGATGCAACTATTCTGGTTATAATGAGGATGATGATTAGTGATTAGCTCTCATATGGCTGAGTAACAGTAGTAAGTTAATGGTAACTTAACAGATTTTTATATTTTAGACTGAATGGAGAACAAATGGATGGACAGGAGCCAAGAGGATGGTCTCTGCTGATGTTGCTCATAAAGTCTGTTTACGGGTCATGGGGAGTACTACTGCATATGCCATAAAAGGTTTTAAGACGTTTGTGGAGAAATGTGATAAATTGCTTCAAGTGATGTAATTTGGGTCAGCATCAGCTGCAGCTGAAGACTACAAGTTGTCAAAATGGAAAAAAATAAAATAAAAAATGAGCATGTGGAGGTTCGAAAGACGTTAGCATACAACCTCTCTATAGCCCACTCCTCATCTCTGCTTGAGGCCCACAGCACCAGGCTATATTAGCCACTACTAGCAGAACACACCCTAATCTCCAACCAAACTGTCTGCAGTTGAATTGTAATGTAGGCCTAAGGTTTTGACAAAGAACAAGAGGAATAAAAAAGAATATCTCTGGTTCTACTGCATTGATTTTGAACGTGAGTACATCATGAGTCAAAACAATGTTATAGGAGTGCGATGCTAAATTTTTCACACATTTGTGTTTTCACAGATGTAATAAATCAAGGAGTAAGACGGGATGAATGAAGTAACTGTCAATCAGAAGATTCAAGAAACAAAAGATTTTCTTTAAAACAGAAGAAAAAAAACAGAAAAAAAAGAAACACATCAGAACAGCTACCTTTGATTTATGTGTGGGAACAAGTCATGGAAATTAAAATCAATGTGCTTTTAGACTGATAGTGCGACTGTACTATATTTAGGCTATTGACAATAACCACCCCACCACCAAAATGTAAGCTTAGGTCTAGTTAGAAATCATGGCTCAGCTCAAATTTTCACTCCAGTGACAGAAATAGCAGCCTAAATGAAGCAGTCTGTATTTGGAAAGTAAAACATTTCCCTGGCTTGCTCTCAAGGCTTCTGGCTGCCATGGCAACAATGTTGGTCTCTGAGTGACTCATCTTTTCAGTGTCTATCACACAACGGGAGCTATAAGCGCTCCAGCCTCTCCACTGCAGGAGGGAAGAAGCATCTTTGCAGGCTACTATCTTTTAGAAGCTGAAACATGCAGACTTGTAGAGATTTTCTTTTCCTGGTCTAGTTACTGTAGTAACCAGGAATAGTGTTGATTAACTGAACATTGTAACTCAGTTTAAGTAGGCCAGGTAAAGCATGGACTCTCATTTGGGAACCCATGTTAGCATACACAGTTTACACTAATAAAAAGGACTATTGTTGCATGTCAACATTGCACTCCTATCACTTATGGCTTTTAGGAAACTGTGTAATCTGACTCGGTGTTATCAGCCAACAGCACAATACCACACATAATGGCAACAATGTTGGTGCCACTCGGAGACCCACACTGTTGCCATGTTGTTCTGTTTTAAATTTACACCTCAATATACAGTAAGTTATGGTGAGTTATGGATGTGCATGTAGCCTATTTGTAACCACAGACTCGTGTACTATATATGAATTATGAGTGTGCTACAGAGATAACAGATGGTGATTCAATGAATTTAAATAAACTCAAACATTTGCAATTGGTTTTGCAAATATCCTTAAGGTAAGGCACAAATGTAGACAGAAATTATGTATCTGTTTATTTATTAATTCATTAATTACATTTATGAATACAAGAATACCATACAATACCATACATCAACAGTTCCACAACAAAGAGAAAGTTCTAATGAAAACCTTTTGACACTGTCAAAAGCCCTAGAATAAGTGAGTAAGTGGGCCTTGAATAAGGATTGTTTTGTCAACTACACTACCCTAGTTGTGTAGGCGGTGTATAGATGTCTAATCAGAGAACATGTCAATACTTACAACCGCAATGCACATCACACGTCTTTGTTGTGCCATAACAGCTTTAGATATCGAATCTAGCACAGTTAAATATGTCCTAACTCTCATATAATGCCTCCATTTGTGTCAGATTTTTACAACAAGGCATAATGAAACAACCTGAGCACTGCAGGCTGCTGCGTCCCACCAGGCAGAAGATGCACATAGAGTGCTTGACTCTATACAGAGTTTGCACTCATCAGGACAACTGTTCTCAATCTTTTAGTCTTTATGGTGATTATTCATAACTGTGTTCCACTGCAGCAGAAAATAGCAATCCCATGTGTCAATCTGTGGTGAGACACAAGACTCCATGGACTTTGCTGCAAAAACAATCACCAAAAACAGTACTACATATTTTTCAAGTCAAACTTTTAGTGAGTGGGTAGCCCTCCAGCACCATTAAGTCCACACTTAACGTACATCATCTGTTGCAACGGTAAAAGCTTTCCAGCTCCGTCGATGATTAATTACAACACTTCTTAAATATTTTTCCTAGAAATGAGAAGAGTGGTTGTATAAGCTTGTTAAAAGCCTTTTTCCTACACAACTTATATATAAATAATATTCTACTTGAATTAAAGTCAAATAATCTAACACTGACGAACAAAACCTGATTGCTGCACTATCGCAAATGCAAACTTAAAAAAAAATGTGTGAGAATGTGAATCTAAAGTAATAGGAACTTGAGAACGGAGATTTCTTTGCTTCTATACCAGAAACACACACCGTGTCAAGGCACAAATCACCCTCAAGCTTTTAGTTGGAGAAAATGGGATAATTTGGCTGCCACTTTCACGCTTGACAAAGAGGCAGTTGCTGCCATGCTGTTAAGTCGATTTTGGGTGTTGTTGTGGTGCAATGCTCTAGTCTGGGAAAATCGTATCAACTGTTTACAATCTGCTCTCCATATGTACTGTTCAAGAATAACAATAGTAAAATAGTAAAGACTAAATTTCCTACAATACTTCATACTTAAATGAGAAGTTGCATCATGTTGTAAACTTCCAACTACTTGACCAGGCAAGTTTCTTACCTCACTCATGCTCTTACTAGTAACGTCAACACTGTTCATAATTTGTTGAGGCTTGTCCGCATTATAAATGTCTTCAAATTTAAGTCTAGTCATTAGGTTTAATAATTCCATTCTGTTAAAATAAAAAAGGAATATGGTTCAGGATTAGGGCCATGTACTGCTGCCAAAACGTGTTTTTCAATTAAGTGTTACACTATTATAGTTATAAGTTACATAGCGTTACATCTGTGATATACTGTAGACAAAGTTCAACCAAAACTCTGATTCAAAATTTCCATTCTCCTGTATCATGTTAGGGTAATGTAAACAATACAAGACAGTTGCTGCACTACAGTGAAATAACTTGTGAAAATGTGCTAAAGTGCACATTGGAATTGCACACTCAGTTGCAAATGGACCTTAAATACACACAGTTGTAAGCAGACTCAGGAGTGTCACATTAAACCGCAGGCTACAGGAACACAACCAACAGGTATCTAGTCAAGTGCATGCTTAGATTTGTCCAAAATCTTTTCTTTCAAACCAAAAGTTTTGAAAGAAAAAAAAGCAGCTGAACCATATGGAAGAGATGAGATTTTTTCATGTATGACATGTTCAACAATATTTGCAATGTTTGGACCAAGTAGGTCTAATTTTGTTGTGCATACATTTCAATGTGCCAGTTCATGTCAGTGCTGTTTTCAAACCAAAATTTAACTGCTACCAAGTACTGAAGGCATGTTAATGAACAACAATGGCCACAGATCATTGTAAAAACATTGTGAAAAACAGCATTTGAGCTCATAGAGTTTGACAGTCTCAATTTAAACACATTAGTAAAAAACATATAATTCTATACTAGACAAACAAACAAACTGCCAACTTGTAGAAAACACTGACTGTATGACTGTATAGACACTTTACATAGATGTTGAATTTACATCATTATTAAAAAGCCTATACGTGTGATTTGTGGTTAAGAAAACATCAGGAAATCGACACAATTCAACAAACATTGCATTTCTCCTTTTAGAAAGAACAGTACTGCACTTGACAGGTAAGGAACAGACTCCTTGGTCACATGACATATCTTCCCACACCTCCACCCCACATGCTTTCCTCCACCTACAACAGTGGACTGCATCAACTGACAACAGACTCTCAAAAGCCTGATACGGGCCACCCATAGTATCCCACGCTTTGTCACTTTTCACTTGATGCATTTTTAATGTCCTGCACTCACTTCTGCAATATCCTAAGACCTAGTGCTTACCAGTCTTCACTGACACTGGCATGACAAATCACTCCAAAAACAAAATCGAAACAAAAACAATCTACCTGGTATTTTACTGTTAGTTCTAATTTTCTCAGGTGCAGCACTGTGATAATTCTTTCCAGGTATTTTTCAGTCTTGTGAAATGTTGTGAAATACAACTGCAGTATTGTGAGTAAACTTTATTATCAGGCTTGGATCAAGTAGCTTGCGGTTCGCGTTCTCATACTTGCTGGGATGATTTGGAAAGCATATGCGAATGAATGGGAACGAGTTAAGCCCATTTTATATGCGTCTTTGTTGAGACGTTCCAGCAATTCTTCCTCTGGCACAAGACTTGACTTATACTTCAGCATGTTTGCACTGGAAGTGATTTGCAACGTCACAAAATACAAACTTGTCAAGCTGCAGAGAAATGATTACTGAGCCTTTCCTTAACTTGCTCAATTGTCTTCACTTTCAACACTCTCCTCCAGCATCAACATACAGGGTTCTACACACTGTATCTCTTAAGTCCCAACCTGTAATCTGCTCCTTGTGTAGACACTTATCAACCCTGGAAATACCTCTGGCAGAGATGCACTTTGCCTCCACAACACCTTGATGCAAAAGCATTAAATCTCTCTTAACCCATTCCTCATCATCACTCTCTGGATGTGCCTGTACATGCCGATTCAGTCCCATCTGCTCATGTGAGGCTGTTCTGTCTCTCTGTACTGTCTCTGTCTTTTGAAGTAATTACAAAGCAACAATAATGCAAGCAAAGTAAGCAGAACATGTTGGCAAAACTCAGTAAGAACACAAAACGGATGTACTCCACTTTGGCAGACAATCACATCTTTTTTTTTTTTTTTCCCCAAATTCCCTGTGGTAAATTCTTCCAAGCTGCTTGATCAGAGGAAAAGAAGCAAGCAACTGAGAGGGAAATGTTTGCAGATGTGTCCACAACTCTTTGCACCAGTGTATTCCCCTGGCCAGCAGGTTTGAACATGGTTGGCTTCGGCACTGCACACTGGTGAGTGTACACCGCGTACAATATCTGCAATAAATTGCTTTCCCGAGCTAAATGTAATTGTTGCTGACCTAGCGGAACACACAACACACTGGTAATGACAGAGAGCCTATTTTAAGCGACAGACCCCATCATCCTCTTACCGTACCTTTGAGCTGTGGCAGCGGTGAAAGCTCAACTGGAGCGCTCTGGGTGCGATACTGAGAAGAGCCTTGGGATTTTCTCTGTTTCTGGGCCTTCCTCATGGACTTTCTCGTAAACCCGTCCACTTTCTCGGATGCAGAGATGGCCGACATTTTGATGCATAAACTGACGAAGACTTCAGACAAGCTATTGTATCCCTAGGTCGACTGAAAGGGCTCCTTTCCGTTCACATCAGCACGAAAATACGGAGGAAACCGCACCAACTTGAAACTCGTCTCCTATCCAAGTCGTGCGTTACTCTGTATGATCCAGCATGTTAGGTCGGTATAAGGGTTAGACTGTGTCCAAAGGCTGCATCATTAGGGTAACTCTTTTTTTTCTGAAACACGGGGACGATCTTCAAAAACCAAACGAACCAAAAAGCTTAATTACAACTCACGACATTGCCCGCAGCACAACCAACATAAGACAAATACCACTTAAGTTCCTAAATTTCCGATGTTTTCTCTTTCTTCATCGTGTTTGCAAACAGTCTACCTGTTGCAAAACGTGTGAAAGACATTGTCGGAAAAAGTTGCCTGAATTAGCAGCAGAGTACTGAGTGCAGCAAACTACTGGACTGCTAGGCTGCAAGCTAATGTCCTTAGCTAGCTGGCTAAAATTAGCTGACGTTAATGTATGCTACTACGACAGCAGTTCGCACCGCTGTTGAGGGGGGAAAAGTTACAAACGACAATTGCC
Organism: Trachinotus anak; assembly: GCF_046630095.1. Lineage (NCBI taxonomy): Eukaryota > Metazoa > Chordata > Actinopteri > Carangiformes > Carangidae > Trachinotus > Trachinotus anak. Next base: position 699,366 of record NW_027273882.1, on the reverse strand, counting down.
CCATGAAATTCATACAATTGTCCGTAGAAACGCAGAGTCCAGGTCTTCGAGCTCTTGTTTTTAATCCTAGTAAGACTTCCGCTGAGTGTATTTTCAGAAGAACTATCCGCGATCGATGAAGTTCAATTTCGCTCGACGGCTGAGTCCCGTTTAGCACTTAAAAGTTGGCCGTGTACACATACGAGTGACTTTGCCTTAGCTACAATCCTCGCTGGATATAAAACCGCGAGTTTCACGGCCTCTAAAAAGACCAAGTGTTCTCAAATACAACAAATTACTGGATGTCGTGCTGAGTAGGCAGCCATAAAACACTCCCCGTACCGCCGCTCTGTCGCTGTCTGTCGGACTCGGCTATTTGGTGGACCGCAGAGCTCGACAGGCTTACGTCACCGAGCGACAGCTGCGACGGCCAATCACAGGCAGAGAATCAAAAACCTGGAAACTTTTTTAACCAATCGGGTGGCAGAGAATGCGGGGCCTGTACATGTGATATGTGAAAACAAATACGTGACGTTGTGCGGTTGAATGAGGAGTGGCATCCGTAGTAGGAGCATAGACTGTATGTAAAAATGGGAATATATAATAGTAGTATAATAGTAGGAACAGTACTTATGATGAGAGAAAGTTACTGCGATTGCCCCAAAACATCAAGACTGCTGCGTTCAAACATGTTTTTACCAGGGATGGTGAGGTGATCTGTCTTTATACCCCCTCTATGAGTAATGGCAGTGTTTCCTCAAATAAATTAAGATGAAATAACCATAACATCTGCTTCTCCTGTGTATTTTCCTGCAACTCTTAAGGAACCCACCTCAGCTGCTCTCACCCATTCGGCTTAATAATATCAGATATAATTCAAACCATGTAAACATCTTGAGTAAACATAAGTTCTAGGACAGGGATAATTATGAAAACTACTTATTTTAACTTTACTCAGCAGAGAGTAGAAGAATATTTGTTAGGCAACATACCACTGTTAACATCACACATGCTTTGAAAACTATTTTCAATTTAATAAGATCTGACCACACCAAGTTTGTGTTAATTAAATACAAATGAACCAGGCAACAGTCATTGGTTGTTTTGTACATATAAACAACTTAAGCATTTGCTCAAGAAAAAAAAAATCATATTTAGCAGAATTGTATGTGTAACACTGTCAGAAAAAGGTCATAACCCACATATGAAAATATCAAAAAAGATGAAGATATAAATGGCTTGATTACAAACTGTTACAGAGCTGATCTGTGACCAGCTTACAGTTTACATTTTAGTTAAGTTCATAAAAGGTTTCAAAGATGTAAAGCAAATAATGATGATTTCTTCTTTTTTTTTTTTTTTTTTTTAGCAGAACTTAAAAACATCCATGCCTGCGGACAAATATTTTTCTCTGTGCTTGAGGATTAATACCTGGTTAACCTCCTGAATAACTTAATTAAATGTGGGCTCTTGTATTAAATGGTAATGCATCTGTTGCAAGTCAGGTTTGAGTAAAATGAAAGATTTACTCTGAAAAATGCTAGCTGATCTCTAAACCACAGTAATTCAGCACAGCACCAGAAAATTGTGTAGGAGGCAAATGCAAAAACCTATGACCCAATTAAAAAAAAAACAGCCTCTCTGGATGAGAAAAATGCAGTATCTAATATACAGAATGACTGTTTTGTCAATCTCTGTGCAACATCCAGGTTCATGTACTTACATAACCTGGACATAAATCAGTGTTCTTAGAGGCTTATTGTCTGTGGGTCCTGCTTAAAAATACCCAAAATAAAAACATAGCATTTTAAACAGAAGCACAGAACATGTGAATGGCTCAGGTGTTTCACTCCAGAGGCTGTCTCGTGAAATACGTGGAGATTTTTTTCATGGCTCGCGGTGAGCGGATTGTCTGAAAAACAAGGAACAAAAAACATCTTAATAGCTATAAAACAACATGCATGTAAACATTAGCCCTGATAAGAAGGGACAGACCTCAGTTAACAAACCATTATACCTCAAGCCTGTGTGTTCCTTTTATAAACCAGTTACTCTTCTTCAGTGATTTTTAAGCTTGAATTTCTAAACTGGCAACATTCCAAGTAACTGACAGTGAAAGAATAGGCAATAATGACGGACAGCCAGGAGAAATGACGAATGTTTTTGCGTCTTCAAAATGAGATTCTCTACTTTTAAATAAGTGAACTGGTTCACTGTTCCTTCAAGAAATAATGCCTCTTCTAAAAGAACTTCGTTGTTTCAGTCTCCCGTGATCTAAGAGTTGTGTCAAACGCATATTTATGCTGACAAGAAAAAGGCTCCAGGAGAGAGCTTTTTTTTTTTAAGAGGACATGATCGAGAAAGTTTAAAACAAGTGAGAAAAGGTAGAGGTTGTAAAAAAGAAGATTTAGGTCTGTGCTTACCGGTGAAGCTGGTGTCTTGCCTTCTTGTTTCTTAGAGGCACTGGGACTTCTGGGAGTACTCGGGCTTCCGTGACCTTTCCTCATCTTTTGGCCCATCACAGACAACCAGTCCATTCGTCTGGGAGAGCAGTTCTCCTTGCCACTCTGTCTGGATGAGGCTTGCTTGTCCTCTGTGTGACAGTCTGTTTGTACCCGGCTCTCCTGAGCAGGGCAGCAGATGCCAGACAGTGCCCGGCTTCTCTTGGCCGCAGGGTAAAGTTCAGTAACACAGTCACATTGTTCTGCGCCCTCACAGCCTGCAGATGCACCACCACCAGTCTCCAGCCTGCGTTTGGCCCGTCGCTCAGTGGGAGAGGTGCTGGTCGCCGGGCTCTGGGGACACGGGCTCAGCACCCTGCGGAGAGGAGGGCTGACCTGACCGGGAGAGCCGTGGCTCGGAGATAACCACTGTTTGATAGAGGTTGGTGTTCTCTGGCGAACAGCGGCAGCCTTTGCATCCCGTGACTGGATAGGTGAAGTGGTGCTGGAGGGCAGAGGCAGGGCGGCTCCACTGGGAGCACAGGCAGCTAGCCGGGGTGAGGCCAGGCCTCCGAGACTCTCTGTCCTCTGGGTCTTGGCAGGAGTTGTCTCAGCTCTGACCGAAGAACCTTGGCAAAAGCAGAAGTCATTGTTACTCCACTGTGACGCCACAAGTACTTTGACTCACATATTTTGTATTCAATGGCAGCCAAACAGTGATTTATGAAGAAGCTCTTCCATATTTCATGTGCCGAGACAGCAGCACAACATCTGAAATGTTGTTGTCAAGTTTTTCTAGCTAAAATAAGAATAGACAACATATACATGATTACATGGTAGATAAACGGTAGAAAGGTAGTTGAAATACTTACTTGTGGGCGACTTAGGACGTGCCCAGCCCACAAGGTTGGCTTCTCCCACTGCAGACTGTGCTCCATCCATTTCCCGCTGAAGCCTCCAGATCCGTACAGTGTGGTCATCTGAGCAGGAAGCAATCTGCCAACAGAGCAATGGGGGATTACACAGACACTAAATCCAGCTTCCTGGCCTATTAAAACCACTCAGCTTTACAGCAGGGGAAGCACAAAAACCTCAGATTCATTTGTAGGTTTTGCACAAAGGAAACAGGATGGAGATCATGATACTAACACAGCTGGTTGTGACTTGTTGCAGCCTGTAGACCGTTCAAAAACTGTTGAGGTTTGCTGTCCTACCTTAGTGAAATCTGTTGGGCACCATGCAACACATGTCACTTCCTCACTGTGGCCTTGAAGCATCATGGGAGGTTGTTGGGGATCAGAGATCTAAAATGTGAAAATAGGTGAAAAACCTAAAACACGTTTTATCACCCCAAAACCCCGCAAACATAAACCAAACTATTTCCACTACATAAGGAAAATGAAAAAATGAAATGACCGTACCTTCCAGATGTATGTGTGATTGTCACTTGAGCCACTGGCCAAGAACTGGTCATCTGGGCTGATCGTGGACTTCACATAAAATGAGGAGTTCTGGTGGCCACTGAAAACTGCCACTGAGGAAGAAAAACAGATTGATTCAGAGAGCAAACAAGCCTGAGAATACACAAAAATAAAGAGCAAGGCAAATAAATGACACGAGCATAAAGAAGGTGCCACCGGAGAAACGCAATTTTTCTTCAGTTTCAGTAGCTGACGGAAAAAAAAAAAAGGATCCTACACAACAAGTATCAGCTTTGTACTGTGATGTTTTGCAGTGTGCTTCTCGATGGCTGCCCAGCCTGCCAGCTGATTTGGTGCTAGTTAGCTCAGCAGTTAGGGGTCCAAATCTCTCAGCTGTTTAACACGTTTAAAAGCTCTGATTTAAAGGTATTAGGATGAGGACACGATGTCCCTGCGTCTCTAGATTTCCTCTGTATCAAACAGGGCCCTGCTCCTCATGAGAGTTAAACCAAAGGACGTTAGTTTGCAGCCCCATCTAGTGATATGCAATGGTAATAAATGAGTGATAAACAGGAAAAGGCCTATTTTGGCACAGTTACACAATAAGCACAGTGTGAGTGGAGCCCTGGTTTACCTGGAGTCGTTCTTGCTCCGCTGACATTGAACATGTAAATACTATCATCGGTGCAGTTACACATGACGTTGGATCTTGTGGAGTCCAGAGCAAGGCCAGAATAACCTGCACGACACGCAAAGCAACATTCAGCTTATTTTTCATGATTTGCATTCAACTCTGTGTAAACGTAACGTCCAACGTGGCACACAACTAACCCAGCCGCATGCGCATGCAAGAGCCCGGGTACGGGTACATCTGCAGGGGAACAGGATCCTGAAGGTGTGCAGTGTAGTTCTTTCTCAGATCCCACATCTTGATTACTCTGGTTAGGAGGAATGAACACGAAAAATCAACACGACAATGCCAGAGTTTTACGCTGACGAGTCATTTCATGGTGACTCGCTGCACGTTAATGACAAGTAACAGTTTTTTTTCTTACCCATCTACAGCCCCAGAGGAGATGAGGGTGTGCTGATCCCGAAACAAAACCACCGTGACGCTCTGCTGCGAGTCCTGTGAAAAAGATGAAGTGCTTTAAGATCAGCCGCGCCTCTCCACCTCCCGGTCTCTGTTTCACTTCATTTCAATAAACAGGGTGAGGTATTAAGGAAACTCACCACACTGGGAGCCATGCCGCGCATGTTGCTCCGTCTCTTCTTCGTTTTAGGCGGGGGGTTTGTCTCTGCTTTGTTGTGAGCGCCACTGATCTGTTTCACTTGTTTGTAGAAACCATCTGAGAGGAAGACACAATACGATCAAACACTCTTTTTGTTTTTGCCCCATAAAGTCTATTAACTTCTACCATTTTACCAAAATAGGATTAGGTAGGGCAAAATAAAAATATCACAGGAAAAAAAAAAATTTAAATCACAGAAACATTGGTAACTGAAATCTAATTGAATCAATACCTTTTTTGCTGCACCTGGTGTCCCAGACCATAATGTTTCCATCTCTGGCTCCAGTACAGAACACAGCTGTTGAATACAGGAAAAACAATGTCTCATTAATGAGATACATATGAATTTTAAATAGAGATGTAACTGTATAAGTTAGTTTCCCAATCTATGCATCTTCTTTTGTATCTTCAGATCCAAATCTAATAACATTTCTGCAGGTTTTTGCGGTTAAGTGTGACCACAGCAGACGAGGGTGGACCTAAACATTCCAATAATAATTAATTCGTTTCAATATCCTGCACTGTGTAATCTACACACCATCAACACTGTGTTTTCCTGTGAATTTTAAGACACAGCAGGGACCATTAACTTGCCCTGGCAATATATTTGCTCAGGTATATAATGTACCTTTCTCCTGAGGTGTGAATGCAACGGATTTGAGGCTGCAGAGGTGGCCCTTGAAGCTGCCTAACATGTCTCCTGACTTCACATCCCATAACCTGGCCATCTGATCACCTGCAGCAGTCACCTGAGGAAGATACACCAAGAGATTACAACATGCCTCATGTGCAATAAAAAAAAAAAAGAAAAGACTGGAGAAAAGAATACAAAATGAGGAATTACAACACAACAGCACATGAAAACATGAATAAATGGGTGACAAACATCCAAACAAAGACACAAGATTACATTAAATTAAGTCAATAAATCCAGTTAAAGACAGTATTTAAAAAGACGCCACTGGCTTAACCTGATTCTCAGGCAACTGACGACATGGAATTAATTTATACTTACCAACTGAGGCTCTCCCGGTACCCAGGCGATGTCAAAGACAGCATTCTCATGAGCCAGCCATTCTGCAAAGTTCACACACCATGAGCCACTGATACTTCCTGATCATGGACAGAACAACTGTAAACAAAGGAGTCTCTGCACATGCCTTTCAGGAGCGGGTTTTCTCGGCTCTCCGTGTTGTAGATCCGAACAATGCCTTCTTCGTTAGCTGCTGCGAGGATGTTCTGCAGGTTCCCGGCTAAAGAGAGACGAGAGAGGAGGGTGCATGCCGGTTAGTCAAATAAATGACAACGGCCAAACAGCTGTGATGTGCCTCATCTGATGATAAAACGCAGGTGGCTTACCGGAGGAGAAAGCTAATCCGAATGGTGGCACCGAGTCACCGAGGCTCCCATAGGAGATGTGTTCATCATGTCGAACGCACTGGTAGCCCTGCAGCAGGGAGCTCAGAGGGTACCTGGGCCAAGGATCTGCAGGGAGGGCTGCACAGAAAATAGCATTCAGTCAGATGCCGAACTTTTAAAGATACTAGGACTCATCGAAATTATTTCATTTGCATCAGAGTCTATTGCACTGCATTAAGAGGTAATATTGTACAACCATGTGATCATTTTGGGTTCTGCAGGTAAGGATCACATTTCGATCCTCATGTGGAGAAGGTCTCCTGTCCAAAGGAGGTTTTCTGAACATGCACCATATATTTCCCTTTTGACAAACTACAGCTGCAACGATTAGTCAACTAATCAATTGGTCGATCAGCAGAAAATTAATCAGCAATCATTTTAATCCTCATATAATCACTTTACTCATTTTTTAAGCCAAAAATGGCAAAGATTTCCTGCTTCTCGGTTTCTCAAGTGTTAGTATTTGATGGTTGCTCTTTGTCATACCTGGTGTATCTTTTGGTTTTGAACTGTTGGTCGGACAGAACAAGACTTTTGAAGACATCACTGTGGGAATTCTCTATTTTCTGATGATGATGAATCATATTGCGATTTTTACAGATATTACAATTGCAATGCAAGTCACCATTTTAGTGGGAATTCTTGAATTTCATTTTCACTGAAAAAAATGATGATGACATGAGTTTAGCTGCAGTCTGTACCAAACAAACATGTTCCCTTACATCTGGAGAACGTGGTTTGTAGGCCGGTGCATCTCTTCATTTCACCACATCTCTTCATTTATAAAATGCAAGAAAAAAAAAATTGCAGCTCCTGTAATTTGGAAATTGCACCTGGCCGTACTGCGGTTTCGAATATATTTTAAGTTACTGAGCCAGAATCCCCAAGAGGGTTCACAGTATCTGGTTAGTTAGTCTAAGATTAAGTCTAATATTAGCACATTGATCAACATGATCAAAACTTTCTTAAGGACATGGAAGTAGTGCGATCTGAATGGCTTCCTGTCCAACATTTTAACTGCACAATTATATGTCATCTAAAGAGGAGATGCTTGTAACCACGATGCATGAAGCTCCCCAACATTTCCACACGCCTCTCAATCTTTAGATGGGAATCTATCATCAAGTCAAACTTCTGCTGATGCAGTCATACCCAAACCCTTTCATACTTCCAGTGTAGCAAATGCAAACATTAAACAGAAAGATTTACGTTAAATATCTGTATGTTAACCTAGCTTTTAGCTGTGCAGGTAGCACAATAACCCACAGACCTCCACGCACACACTGTGATATTCTCACCAGTCTGTCGTCGCCTGCCCACTCCTCTGTCCACGATAGAGCGGAAAAGCATCCCTACACTCCAGCAGAAGACGATCTACAATTATTATTATTATTTTTTTAATAATCCTGAGAAGTTAGCTGGTGGCCTCTTTTTCCGTGTTGCTGCTCCTGCCTGTGTTTCCCGCGAACAGATCCTCGGAGCGCAGGGACTGAATCCCCCGCTAAACCCGCGTCGCCCTCTGCCATTGGTGGAAACAGCGACTTCCTGCAGGGCGGCGCTTCCACATCCGCTTTCTCTGTGCCCGCCGCTTTGTAAAGTTTGCCACAATAACCAGGCCACCGAACGACACAGACATGAAAATAACCACTCAGTAAAATGATCACACTCCCACAGGCACGCCATTTCTTCTGGATGCCCCATAGAAACAGATGGTCCTGCAAATGGCTGCAAATATGCTGATGGAAGTAATAACCAGTGATAGCGCACTAAAAATTAAAGTGCATGCAAAATTTTACTTAAATAAAGGTATAGACGTATTTGCAACAAAATACCTGTATACCACAAGTTAAAAAAAATGTCATTATGTCCTTGGATCATTATCACTGATGCATTAACGTGATATTAGCAGGATGGTAATGCTGTATTTGATAAAAAATGAATATAATTTTAACTGCTTCATATACATTTGGGGAGTTTAATTCAAAATAGCGCCTTTTATTGTAGACAATGCTAATATGCTTAGTTTGTAAAATCTTAATCTGAAAAACAACTAATAAGCACTTGTGAAATGAATGTAGTGCAGTAAAAAGTAAGTGCACTTTGTTATTTCCCACCACTGCAAATAGCTATAGCTTAAACGATAATCGTTCACCTGAATATCATTTGCATAAAGATTTGTGTTTTTTAAATAGTAAATAGTCAATAAACGAAGCTTCAGCAAGCAACACATTAGAATATCAGGGGCGCTTTATTGTGAAAAACAGGCCCAAACCGGAAGCTTCGCGGCTGTAACAGCGGCTTTTATGTTGTCTGTTCTCCTCATGAACGGTGAAATCTAGCGGCCAAATGGGCGCAGTCAAGCCTGGTTTTTCAAGTGAAGAAACTGAACAATAATGTCGCTTTCCACTGCCCGGTCATTCCTGTCAGAGGCTTGTTATGGAGAACAAGAGCTCGACGCCAATTCCGCTCTCATGGAGCTGGACAAAGGTGCGTTAGCCGGCTTGCTAATAAGTTAGCATACGGCTCCCTGGGGGGGGGGGTAGATGTACCTTGTGCGCTGTGTCTCCTCCGTGTGATGCTTTTGCTAAACGTTACCGACCATGTGAGGTGTCTCTCTGCTTTGTTACGACTTGTGAAATTGCTTCACTTCCAGGGTTGCGGTCGGGGAAGCTGGGGGAGCAGTGTGAGGCTGTGGTGCTCTTCCCCAAACTCTTCCAGAAGTACCCTTTCCCCATCCTCATCAACTCCGCCTTTCTCAAGCTGGCAGACATCTTCAGACTTGGGTATGGACGCTTTAGAGACTTGTGCTGACGCGATTGCTGCTGAAAGACGGCTTCAATTCAGTTACTTCCCTGTTTGTTAGGTTTAGATTATAACTAATGCATTTTATTTTAACACCACAACAGCTGTTGCATTAAAAACGAATAAATATAAGGGCTGCAACTTTTCTGGATCACTCAAGTAGTCATAACAGAAAATGGTGACATTACAATTTCCCTAAAGACCACGGTGACATCCTCAGATGATTTGTTTTGTCTAAACTCAAAGATATTCAGCTTACTGCCAGTGACAAAGAAAAACACTTGAGAACCCGGAACCAGAAAGCATTGGTGTTTTGTTTTTGGTTTTTTGAATTAAAAATGACTCAAAGGGATAAATCATTCATCGAAATAGTTGCCGATAAATGTTCTGTTATTGAACTAATTGTTTCAGTTTTAGTAAATATTAGACACACCTTCCAATAATGCACAATGCAGTTAAACAGTACCTCTTACTACAGCCTCCAAAATATCGATAAAGTTGAACCGACACCTTTGCGCTCTGAACAAAAACTGAAAATTATAACCTTTATAAAGGTAGGATTTAGTGAAGGGCTGATGTATTAGACTACATTACTTTTACCTAGATGTACACAATAAACAGTCAGTTTACTAACCACTTCTGTGCATTTCTTGTTACCATTAATGTAGTGCTTCTGATTTTCTGTCTGTTAGTCAGACTTGGAAAAAAATTTGAAGACATTTGGTGCTCTAATTAAAAAAAATGTTTATTAACACAAAGAAACAATTAGTAACATGTCTATGTTGTGTGATTAACTGCTGTGGCACAAACATCTTTGTTAATAAGGTGGTTTCTTTGATTTCAGGAACAACTTCCTGCGCCTCTGTGTGCTGAAAGTAACTCAACAGAGCGAGAAACACTTGGAGAAGATCCTTAATGTGGATGAATTTGTTAAAAGGGTGTTTTCGGTCATCCATAGCAATGACCCAGTGGCCAGAGCCATCACACTGAGGTAATAAAGTGTAAGAGAAATGGAACAAAGTTGTACGTTACACTGGTTGGCACGGGATTTGTGCCACACAGCCGTACGACTGTACATTGCCAGAATACATGTGTGATACATGCTTGCCTGTTTCCAGTTGTCAGAGACTGAAAACGTTTTTCCCTGTTGCTCCCTCTGCTCAGGATGCTTGGTAGTTTGGCCTCCATCATCCCAGAGAGGAAGAATGCCCACCACAGTATTCGCCAAAGTCTGGACTCTCATGACAACGTGGAAGTAGAGGCTGCCATATTTGCTGCTGCCAGCTTCTCTGCACAGTCAAAGTAAGGAAATTCATTGCTTAGACTGTAGCGCAAAAATACAGGATGGCATTTTGGATAACATAAATTTGATCTTTTTTTTATGTGGTTTCTAATTTTCAGAGACTTTGCGGCTGGGATTTGCAACAAAGTCAGTGAGATGATTCAAGGTAAAACACACACAAAATTGAAATAAAAACAAACTAAGGCCTAAAACAAGTGATTCATAGTGAGTTTTCCAGGCAAAGCTCTCTGTTGAGAAGAACGGTGGTGTTATGTTCACTTTGTCTTTTACATTCCTCTTTGATCTTTACCTTTACCTCAGGTTTGGACACTCCGGTGGAACTGAAGCTGAAGCTGATTCCCATGCTGCAGCACATGCATCACGATGCCAGCTTGGCGTCCAGCAGCAGAGAGCTCCTACAGCACCTGGTCAACTCCTATCCCTCCACCCAGATGGTCATCGTCACCCTGCACACCTTCACCCAGCTGGCCACCTTCTCCCTCATTGATATCCCTAAGCAGGTAAGGCCCATGACAGAGCTGCGCCTCATTGTAGGTGGTTAGTTTCTGTACCTATTGTGGTATTTTTTTCCAGACAAGCGACTGAGAAATGTATACCTTTTTAACAGTCGGCTGGTCATGATGTACCTCTGTTGCTATTTGATTCCTTGTCCATACAGTTACAGCTCCTCCTTCAGTACCTGAAAGATGACCCACGAAGAGCTGTGAAGAGACTCGCAATTAATGACCTAAAGCTCCTGGCTAAAAAGGCTCCTCATCTTTGGATCAGAGAAAACACTCAGGTAGCCTCTCAGGTGTTGAAAGTGCACCGCAGCATTTCCTTCATGTTTGTGTAAAACCTGTAGTTTATACGAACGTGTTTATACCTGCAGACACTGTGTGAGTGTGCCTTGACGAGTCCTTACAACAGCTTGAAGCTGGGGATGCTGGCTGTCCTCTCCACCCTCTCTGGAACAATCGCCATCAAGCAGTACTTCAGTAATATAACAGGTAGTGTTAATTTTAACTTTATATGCATGTTTCTGCTGCTGGTATTTGTGCTGTGAAAAGGAACAACTCTGGACTGATCTGTATTCCTCTCAAATATTCAGGTCCATCCTCAGTTCCCCCCCGGCTCACTGACCTGGTTAAACTGGCTCAAGAATGCTGTTACCACAGCAACCTGGCAGTGGCTGCTCATGGGGTCATAGTGCTCTCCAACATTGCCGTTTCCTGTCCAGAAAAAGGTTAGTTACAACAAATAATGGCCTGGGATAAGGATTACTCTAACACCAGTTACTCATGCAAATGATTTAATTTCAGATTCACCCCACTGATGTTTGCTCTTGTGTTTAGTTCTTCTGTGTACTTCTCTTCCTCAGATATAGTCCAGTTGGAGCAGGACACAGTTTTGGGAGTAGAGTCCCTCCTGATGCTTTGCAGTCAGGACAGCAGCCCCAGTGCCCAGGCCACACTCAAAGTAAGACATTATACCCACAAGGCATCGATATAGGTCAAACTAATGCATCAGGAATGGGGCTGGGCACTGAGCATCAGCACTTTTTTGGCAGTAGTCGACATGTGTTCAGCACATAGTGCATGTTATGGAAAAGTTTCATAGGTTTGCACAAAATGTCTGGTCAGATTTGTAATTGTGTTCACTTATTTTATTAATACAGCAATTTTTGTGTATTCATGTATTCATCTGAAATTCTTGTGTATAGGCAACATTTAATGTTGGTCTGTTTTAACCCAGCTTTAGTCAGTATATTCAGGGGAAAGTGTTATTATATAGTTTATTAATATGGAAATTTAAATTTTGCCAAGTGTGAAGCCTTCATGATGCTGTTTTTACTTTTAAAGACGCAAAAATATACAAAGCTTTGTTTACATTTTTGTTATTTGATACCACAGTAGTGATGAATGCAGCCTCCATCTTTAAAACCTGTAGGACTAATGTGACATTGCAACTAATTGCAACTCTATATTAAAACTTTCTACTTGCCTATGTGTCACCCCCAGACAGCCCTCACCTCATTGGTCAAGATGCTGAAAAGTCGACCCCATCTCAGCCAATCGGCTGTGGAGTTCCTGCTCGGCCAGCTCCACTTATCCTGCGACTCCTCTCGCGTTCTTATGTGCCACGCTCTGTCAGCCATCGCCACCCACCTGCCAGTGCTGGGCGACGGTATGCTGGGAGACCTGGTGGACCTCTACAGAGTGGCCAGTCACACCTCCACTGACAAGCAGCAAGAGCTTCTGGTGAGAGACTGTGCATGAGTCACACATCAGCTGCCATTTAGACAGTAAATTAAAGCTTAGAGAGTCTTACAAAAGTTAAATGTAGCTTTTATGTTTTAAGTAGAGGCACAGCAGACTCACAACAGCATTTAGATATGATTTAAGTAGTGGTTGTGCTTCATCTGCTTTCTAGGGGACGATCAACCTTCACGTGCAAACCTGTTTTTAATTAGAAATACAGTTTATCATTACTGTAGCTTATACATTACTGCATTAATAGTCGACTTTACATTCACTTTAAGTACTTTCTTGTTTTTTCACTTGTCCCACTCACTGTTTTGCTCCAGGTTTCCTTGGCAACAGTGATTTTTGTTGCAAGCCAGTCGTCTCTGTCAGCTGACGTGAAGACAGTCATCAAACAACAGCTGGAGAACGTTGCTAACGGCTGGACGGTGTACCGCATTGCACGGCAAGCCTCACGCATGGTAAAAAAAAAAAAATATATATATATTTTTTTTTTAATTTAATCAAAATGGTGTCAGAAGGAGCCGTCCATCTTCTGAAACAGGATTATAAAATCTTTATCATTAATCGACAGGGATGCCATGAGTTCTCCAGCGAGCTGTACCAGAGTCTGCGGACCCGTGTGGCATCAGAGCACTTCTACTTTTGGCTGAACAGCCTGAAGGAGTTTTCCCAGGCCGAGCAGTGCCTGAGTCACGTCGAAGACGGAGACTACAGCGGGGCCATGAGCGCCATCGCTGAGGCCCTGCGCTCCTACCAAAAGGGCATCGCCTCCCTCACAGTGAGTTAACTGTCAGACATCTGCTTGTCAAGAAACATTACCACAGTTCCTCCTTCACCAATGACAGAACGCTCAAAGCAGCTGATTGTCAGTATGGAGAGTCTTGCCATTGAAGCTGATTTCACAGCATCTCCAACTGTTAATGGATTATCTTTATCCTAGTACCTGACTGTATCTTGTTAGGTCAACTCAACAATGCCTGTGTAACTATTTAACTTTGGTAATTAAACTGCGGTTATGTAGATTTATCTCATTAACCCCTCCCTCCAGGCTGCCAGCACTCCTCTGAGCCCACTAACATTCCAGTGCGAGTTCATTAAGTTGCGGATCGACACCCTTCAAGCCCTGTCACAGCTCATTTGTACCTGCAACAGCCTGAAAACCAGCCCCCCTCCTGCCATCGCCACCACCGTTGCCATCACCTCAGGCAATGACCTGCAGCGCTGCGGCCGCATCTCATTACAGGTAAGATATTGAGTATGCAGGATGGTAACCCTGCAGGGAATAGGTCCTTTCTCCACAGCTCCAGGCAGTGACATTGTAAATTAAGATCACTGTGTAGCTTTTGTGTAGGTGCTGTAGCACAGCATGTCCTCAGCAGACTGCTAGTTTGTACATCATTGGTGATGTCCACTGATGTTTCACTGAGGTAGCATTTGAATTTTTACCCTAAAATGAATGTGGGGAAATGAAATGGTTCATGGCGCACATGTTTGATTTTGGCTGCCAGGGGAATTGGAACAAATGGACTGAAGGAACAGGTAAATACGTAGTAAAATCCTGCAGTTGTAGGGGGAAAAATCCAGGCACAGGCAGACATGAATTGAAAAAAACAGCCCAGAGTAAATCTATGTATCCAACTCTTCTTTTTTTTTTTTTTCCCAGATGAAGGTATGCATGGACGAGTTCAGAAGTCTTGCAGCGCGCTACGCTGATTTACACCAGGCCTCATTTGATGCTGACTATGCCACCCTTCGTAATGTGGAGCTGTATCCTTAAACATGCCTCAGTCACACTGTCACACATACTGTTTTGATGTATTCTCTCTGCTGTATTGTGTTTCACTTTAACTGCCTGTCCAGACAACAACAGAGCTGTTTGCTTGTCTCCCATGTGATAGAAGCTTTGATTCTGGACCCACAGGCAGCCAGGTGAGAGTTGTTGCTGGAGTCCAGAAAGGTGGACCAATGGGATTTGTTTGTGAATTGATTTGGTTTTTTTGCCAGTTTAGGAAAAAATCTTACATTTATTTTAGATTCATTGTTTCATTTACAAACTTTGGGGAAAACTGCTGTCGAGAAAAATGCAATAATCTCATTTTAGTTTATATGCATCTTATTGAGTGTGTAAAGGAACGTATTAATGCTGCGCCCGGTTAGCATGACGTGCACAACATCATAATGAAAATAAATGCATCCTATTAATTTGCCAGAAAGGTTTTTCACTGTATCCACATACTTGAATGTTTTGTCCTGGAAGTGCTTTGCTATGGCTCACATCCCCTGAAGACATTCTCCTGGCAGACGCTATCTGTAACAGATTGTCTCTCTCTGTCTCTGTAATCTAGTTTTCAGGAGTATGGCACCCTGGGCTCGGTGCAGACAGAGAGTGAATATGAGCGACGGATGATGTCTGTCTTTAACCATGTGCTGGAGGAAGTGGAGGGCCTCACCAAGAAACACCCCCCGGTTTCATACCTGGTGAGATTAACATGAACCACCTGGTGATCATCAAGTTCGCATATGCTAAATTACTTTTGTTTACAGTTGTGCCGCAGGGCCTCCAGATTTGCAAAGTGTAAAAGTTGTAACAAATGATCTGGCGTTATTTAGTACTATATAAGTGGTGTATTTGTTAAATGAAGCTTATTCTAGTTAGTTATTCTTGTTAGTGTTCACCTTTAAATTGTGTTTACTTTGTTTTAGATAGTTATGGAAACTCATTCCTGTATATAGAGATGTGTGTCAATTATATCCACAAATGGATATTATCTGTGCTCTTAAAGCACATTAATTATCAAAACTGTGTTTTATTCTGACCCCCTTAAAAGACAGACTTTAATCTGGTTAAATAAAGGAAAACTGCAGCAAATTGCTTATAATGTGAATAATGTAAATGTATTGTTTGCTGTTATTGTTTTTCAGCATACAGGTTGTCTCTGTGATGCCGTCATAGCTTTGCTCAAGGTCCCGCTGTCTTTCCAGAGGTACTTCTTCCAAAAGCTCCAGTCAACCAGCATTAAGGTACAGTAACTCATTATATTATCACTTAATTAGAAAAGCACAAAAATATGGACATCCTTATTCACAGTAACTGATGCCAAACAGAATGAAAAACAATAAGAAAGACAGAGCGCTCACTCCACTACTTTCCATCGACTACCAAGAGGTAGTTCTCTGAAGACTAATCCAGGTACGTTTTGTTTTTCCAGCTTGCCCTCTCTCCTTCCCCCCGGACACCAAGTGAACCGATCCCAGTGCAGAGCAGCCAGCAGCTGACTCTAAAAGTGGAGGGGGTTGTGCAGCATGGTTCGACTCCAGGGCTCTTCAGGAAGATCCAGTCTGTCTGTCTCAATGTCACTTCAGTTCTCCAGAGCAAGACGGGGCCTGACTACAAAGTATGTATTGGAGTTTTGCCTTCATCTCTGATTAATAATTAAATATTTTTTTTAAATCTGAAATTTGAAGTCCAAAACATCCCTTCCTCCATTCTCTTGCACTCTTACTATACAGGATATTCTCCTGAGTCACTCTTTGTTTGAAGCTTGTATCTTTTATCCTTTTCCCATGTTTTGTACCTTTCAGATACCACTAGACACTAAAACTAATGAGATCGAGCAGCGGGTAGAACCTCACAATGACTACTTCAGCACCCAGTTCGTGCTAAATTTCTCCATCCTGGGCACTCACACTGTCACTGTGGAGGCCTCTGTGGTGGACGAGAGCGGCACAGAGTGGAAGACGGGGCCCAAGACAACGGTGTCAGTCAAGTCCCTGGAAGATCCTTACTCCCAGCAGCTCCGGCACCAGCTGCAGCAGGGTGGAGCCCAGCCTGCTCCACAGAGAGGAGCATACTCTCGCTTCTAGTAAATGTGCCCTTGATGCTTTCTTTACTGTCAAAAACAGTTTTAGCTTGTGTGCTTGATCTGTTTGGTTTTGTAAAAAAAATGAATGTGTATATATTTTTTTGAATGATTAAAAGACCAGATTTAATTGAGTGTAATTCTTCTGAAATGTGTAAAGGACAAAGGATAGTTCAAAGTCCACTTATTGTCCTTTTGTATCACCTGAAGGTGATGATCGCCCACCAGAAAATGCTAAATTGCTTATAATTCCCTCTCCATATTCTTAATCCGATCATATCTCATGCATGCCATGATCTCAAAGACAATTTAGCACAAATGTCCTTGGATTTACTGTCATCTATTCTCCATAAAGTGGAATAGCAAAGGGCCACCAGGGGGCAGAGCTAAGTCATGAACTGAACATCTTTGTCTGAAGTGCAGTAAAGTCTCAGTCAATCACAATCACTATGTTAAATGATCAGCATTTAGTCTATTTCCACTAGATACATTCTCCTTTTACAGTTTTACATTGTGCATTATAATGCTGACCTGTGATCTTATGCTTCTCTTTTTTTTTTTTCACCAGTAGTTATCACACTCTAGTTCTACATCATGCCACATACTTTCATAATGATGCAAACTCCGTGGCCTGTGCTGTTTCTGGTTTAAAGACAGGTAAATACCGTGACTTTAACGGTGAACTCACACACCCACACCGATGATGATGTAATGTGTAATAATTTGCAGCTGAGATTTAGTCCAGATGACTTGAGATGAAGTGCTGACATTTAGTCACGAAACCAGGAAAACTGTTTCTTGTCCATAAATACTGAAATCATCGGCACTTGACATCAAGGAGTCTGCGCAATTAACAGCGAGAGGCTGGAGGTGAACACCAGAGCGTCAAGTACACGGGAGTGCAAATGACGCTTCCGCTCATGGTTTTCAAAATAAAAACTTAGGTACTGGCAGTGCAAAGTCAATTCTTGATATCTCATTAAATCAAGGAAATCAATTTTAAATTCCTATTTAATATTGGAATTCAGATATTGTGTTTTTTTTCGGTTGGTCATTTCACAACAAGAAATTTGGTGTCCTGTTTTCACCACAGGAAACATTTTCATCATAGTCTGAAAGATGACAAAACAAGGATATTGTAATCTTCTCTCTGACGCCACTTAAATAAGCTTTAAAATTTTGCAACTTTAGAAGTTTATAGTTTATAAATTGAGAATAATGATTTAAACCTGTCATGATTAATTATTCAGTTGATACTCTTTACAAATTTGTAGGGTCTTCAATAAGAAAAACAGTTAAGACATGACTCCTCCTGGGATGCACATTGACATGATTTCACTTCTCCCTCTAATTGTAGACTGGTTACTAGAATTTTAAAATATATTGATTTATTCTTCTGTTAGACTCTCAAATTTTTACTGTAACTTCAACTTACAACATGCTTTGATGCTGTCACATAATTTCCAATGCCGGATTTTTCTTGGATTTTTCTTAAAGTATATTTTGATGCTGATCCTTCAAGAACTTTTCCTTGCATTCGTATTCACTTAAATACTTAAGACTTTTACATGTAACAGAGTGACTCTACACTGTATTGTTTCTTTTACTTAAATAAAAGCTCGAAATACTTCTCCCATCACTGGAAATAACACATTCATAAAGACCAGATAATTAATTAAATAATAACAAAGTAATCAACACAAATAAATAGAAAACGTCTAAATAAAATATTAACACAAGGAGTCATTTTAGATTGCAGTAAATTCATAAATCAAGTGTCTGAACCCCTTCACTTATTTTACAGCTCGCACTTATTACGCACAACTGATGCTTTTATTTTGAAGGCAACGCGGACCTGTTTCCGTTCTCAGCGCGTTGATCGCTTGTGTACATTGACGCGATGTGAATCGGGGTTTGGGGCAAGATAACGGGTGATGCCAACCGAGAGACGGGGAAAAAAAATCGCTGCTGTTCGTATCTGGTGTGCAAATGTCGTGTGTACCCCGTGTAGCGTTTGTCTAATGAGCAGCGTTGATCTGGGGCCCGGCCTGAACCGCATCTCGTACATATTCGTTAATGGGAGCTCGGTAGCTAGCTAACTTGACGACGACGACGACGACGATGATGATGATGATGATGCATTGGTGGATTTATCCCGGTGTCTCTGACTGAGATGGAGTCGGCGACGCTCAAGCGGAGCTGCCTGCTAGCTAGCTAGCGAGCTAACGGTGCCCGCCGGGGGAAGCACCGTGCCCGAGCAGCCCTGGATAACGTTAGCTAAATGGGTGCAGCTGCAGTTTTACATTACGGGGTTTGTTGTAACGTTATCAGACGTTTCCACCGCTATCCCTGGATTTGATAGAGAAGGGAACATGTCAACTGGCAAAAATTGCTAACTTAACCGTTTAGGATAGCTACACGTGATATAGTTTATCTTGCTCCAGCAATTAGCTACATCCCCGACCGTCCTTGGATGCTTCAGTGACATTAATTAGGGTGAGTAACATGAACAACAACACCACATACACCACAGGGTCAGACTGCATTCTGGGTGAAATACACGGATACTGAGTTTTGAACCAGCCTCCAGACATCCAGCGCCCGAGTTAACGTTTGATATTGTCTCAAAAAGAAAAATACCTCAGCACTCATGCTCATTGATTACCTCTGCGGTGTGTGTGTGTGTGTTTTGCAATAATCCCATAGCTCAAGGGTTGTCACACCTTACACGTTTACTGACATCTGCTCCCGTTATGCTAACTCAGCCTACTGCTAGCTAGCTTGTCATGAACGCGTCCAGTGCGACTGATCCTTTTATGGTCCTGTCTTCGCATGTATTAGTGGTACGGCTAAGGCAGCTAGTAGTTGGGCAGTCACGAATAACAAGCCGATACAGTCCAGGATATTATCCTATTGATTAATGATAAGGAAATAGCGTGCCCCCCCCACTCCGCGCGTTTCATCTAAACTCCGTGAGATAGCCTCACCCTGAACCGGTTCTCGGCAGACTCTCCTGAGTGTGTGGCACAACATCGGGTAATTCTGCGGATTCGTGTCCTGCTCAGAGCAAGTCAGTTTGTTTACAGTAGGGCTAATGTTAGGCACACACACACACACACAAGTTGTTTTGTCTCTTGTCAAACAAAGCCAAGCCGAGATGCTCACTTACTGCTGTGTCTCTGTTGCAGACGGTGTGTATCAGCATGGCACAGCTCTTGGACGGGGCCGGCAAACTGGGCTGGGTTCTGCTCAAGGCTGTGCTCCGTTTTGTGTTTATGTTCCTCAACAACTGTGTAGCCATCCCATCGTACTGCTTATACCTGCTGCTTCTCCAGCCGCTGAGAATATGGGACAGCTCCGCTTTCTGGCACATTGAAGGAATCATGTTCAAATGGTTGCTGGCCATGGTGTCTTCATGGGGTTGGATCGCAGGCTATACAGGTAAGATGGTGTATCTTCACATGTGCTTTCTTGCTTGAATGCAGAGATATATTCGCAAGCTGGACCTAATGGTAGCGGTTTACTGTTGGGTAAGCGTGCACAAAATTGTTCTAAACCCAGTAAAGTTGCACCGCCCCAATCCCTGTCTCTGCATCATTCACTGAAAAATATCAACCTGATCAAACTCAGAAGATTGTTTAACAACGGTTACTATTGTTTGGAAGGTACGTCCAAAACCCTGGTTAGGCTCTTATAAACAAATACATGCAAAATGTTGTTTGCTGCACACTAAAAAGTTATGCTGTTTTCTAGTCCAAACAAAGATGGTAGCTGTATAGTGACATATGAACCAAAATGTAAACTTAATATTATTACTGTTATTATTATTTGTTTCCTACAAATCATGCATTGAAATTTTGTCCTTGTTTTGTACAAAAAGACATCAGACATAATGTTTTTTTCATGCAGCTGGCTGGAAGAGTATTTGAGGAAGTTGGTTGAGTGTTGTTAGACAACCATCTATGCTTTTCAAACACTCACATGTCGATAAATGAGAGGCGCAAACTGGGGCTAGTTTCTCCTCAGCTGCTGACTACTGGCTACTGTGTGAACACTGACACCAACGTGTGGTTGCTATCCCGCTGCCCTCTGTCATTAAGTATTTTTTCCTGAATTAGAAATAAGTCCATGACAGGAATAGGGCAGATGGTTTGAATAAAAATGAGATAATTGGGAGAAAAATGAATAAAAATGCTTTTCATACTTTTGAATCTTAAGTGGCACAGCTGTTTTTTGCTCCACTTTCAATAGAGCTTTTCAGTTCAAAGCAAATATTACTTTCTTCTATTACAGTGATTCTGTGAAAACCTCCTTACCTTGTAAATATAACTTAGTCTGTTTTTATTTGTATAGTCACACATGGTCACATTTGTATTTTTGGTGTATATGGTATTATTTTGCGTCCACTTACAAGGAGTTTTCCTCGAAGAACTAAAATAAATCATTGATTAATCAACTCGAGTTCCAGATTCTCAAATTGAGGATTTGCTGCTATTATTTATCTTGTGTGACAGTAATCACTTTTGTGTTTTGGACTTTTGTTTGACCAAACAAGACTCCTGAAGACATCATGCTGGGCTCTTAAAAAGTGTGATGGGGAATTTCTTTATATTTCATAGTCTAATCAATTAATCAAGGTTAATGGAAATAATTATTACATGCAGCCTTAAAAACTTAAATACACAGGAACTTTTTTTTTTCCCCCCCGAACTGTACAGAGAAAGTTCAGCGTTTGTTGATTCCTCTCAACTGGCAGGTTGAATATCTTGAAGTGATTCAGGCTGTCAGTGGTGTTTGGTTGCACAGAGCTGCGAGCAAATGCTTACAAATTGCTGAAGTGGTGAACATGGGGAGCAACAAGGCACACTGATTAATATTGCAAAGCCTTCAGCCTATAGAACACCTGGTCTTTTGTCGGGGCAATATGTGTTACAGACCTGTGAGAGTGTGTGGAAGCAAAATACCATGCAGGCGTAGCATGCAGATGAGGATGTAAGTTTAATTGCGACTGTTAGATATAACATATTTTATAATTCACAATCTAGTACTTCTTCTTGTTTATTAAACTTATACATTTGTACATATGGCTGTGTTTTAGGCTACATTCAAACAGCAGGTAAAATGGTCCAAAACATGTTTATTTTCTAATTCTCTGCCTGTATGACATGGATCTGTTTTTACTACAGTGTAAAACTGTAATAAAAACTTTTTTTAATGCTGATTGCTGATTTCGGTGCTTATTCTGACAGAAAGCAGTTTTTTTTTTTAAGTTAATGTGATTTTAGTCTCAGCAGTTATATCAGAATTTATGTATTTTTGCAGCTCAGTGTGTCATCAGCTATTAAAGAACAGTGAGGTATCGGTCTACATAATCATTTAAATGTCACTTAAGTGCGGCAGAACTCATTTGATGTACCACTGTGATGTATATAAAAAATAGATGACTGACTGGAACCACAGGGGAATGTGAGTGGAAAGTTAAGAGCCCTAAAGTTGAATGTAAAAGAAGCCACACACTCAAATAAAAGCAGCATTTCAGTTCCAGGTAAGCATATGAGATAAGCCCAGGTATGACGCAGTGCAGCAGCCTGATGACATGACATGCAGGGTCACTTTAATTGAAATGCCCTCCTTTTTATTTGTGTACTTATGCATAAACATGTCAGGTGTTCTTTGGCATTGTTAGCTGGCACATGTGTGTCGGATCGGTGGCTTGTTTAGACTCCACGTTACAAAAAGCTGAACAGACTGACGGAAAGAGATCTGAGCAATAGATTAGTCCAGAATAATAAATGCTGGTGACATAAACCTCACATCAGATGAACTGTGTTAGCAGACGGGTCAGCATGCAGCAGCAGTAGGCCTGGAGCATGTGCGAGCGTCATGTATTGTGACCTGCATCTCAAGGCTAGTGGAATAAGGTGGGGGTCAATAAACCCTGTTACCTTCCGCGCGTAAGGCAGTCCTGTGTAGCTTCCAGCTCCCTGCACTTGTGTGAATGACCTCTGAATCTGGACCACACACAGAATTCTAAAGCTTTGGGTTTTGTCCAAGGTCACACCTTTACTGTCACACTTACAGTACACATTTTTCCCCCCATTCCTTCCAAGAAACAGCTGTAAATTATGTATGTATATGTAGACCACTTTCCTAGACACTTGAATAGATAAGTGGACCCCACTGTGTATGTATAGGTATTGACACCTTTTCAATTTAAATGCAAACAGTCTGCCATGCATAGAGCTGAATGGTGACCACTTGCCTGATTGTAAGCCAAGATGTTGCAAGACGGTGGTTTTCCTGATCTTATTTAAAGACAGACTGCTTAAAAGTTCTATGCAGATTATCAACAAAGATGCATGTTTGTCGTGTTTCCAAGTTTGCAAAATTTCTTTAAGAGCTGCAATGATTAGTTGATTAATCAAATACTGCATCAACAGCAACTATTCTAATAATTGATTGGCTTCTCAAATGTAAATATTTACATTTTCTTTGTCTCATTGTCTATGAGATAATAAATATATTTGGGTTTTGGACTTTTAGTTGGACAAAACAAGCATTTTCAATTTGTCAACGATTAATTAGTTAATCAAGAAAATAAGAAAAAGATCGGTCAGCAATACATGGCATGCATATTTATCACTTGCATAAAGACAAATATTTCATTCTGTTAACATTGTTCCAGTTGGAACATACAGTATCTTTGCTGCTTCATTCAGCCTGTGCTAAGACTCGAGAAATGCAGGATGTGTGTCAGGGAAGCAGGAATATGCATTCACAGCTTGACACACTGCAGTCTGGAAGCTGAGCTTTGGTTATCAGACATGAAGGATGTTGCATCATCTCCACTGGAGAGGCAGAACAATGGTGCTTTGTAGATAACATAGATCAAGTTAACAGTATCATATACTGCATATTCTTCATAATTAGGGTAATTTGTACAGAAGACACAGTTATTCTGGAGGTGATTTGTTGGGAAAGTTTTCAGCCTGACTCCAAAACTGAAGTAGAAGTTACATCTCGAGCTTCTCGTGAAAAGCTTCGTTTGTATCAGTAACTGTTAGGCTGACTTGTAATAGGGAGAATGGCGCCTCCTTTATTTCCACTCCGTACCTCATACGCCTGTTCTTGCACTTTGTACCTTAGGCTGAGTGGGTACAATCTCCTGCAAGGAGTGCATAATGCTTTACCGCACTACATCACACACCACCAGCTATTAGTCTTGAGTTTACTATCAGAAGAAGCTAGCCTGGTATTCTCAGTACAGACATCATGGTAGAGACGAGGAGAGTACCTCCGAGCATCTATACTTTAACACACAACTGCTGCAGGTTCAGAAGTTTTTGGTCAACCGTATAGGCTGAATGCTGAGTTGACATGATTGGATTACTGGTTTGTACTGATGATGATTTTCTGTTTGTTGTCTGAGCAATTGAAAGGGTTGGTAGGCTTTGCTAACATAGCTAACGTGAGCTGCTTCTACACTGCTACCTGTTAGCGCTCAGACTGATCCCAACAAAGTGTAATGAGCCGGCATCCTGTAATCATGACCTGTTGATGCTGCTGCTCAGCAAAACTAACATAGACTTACTTTAAGTAAAGAGTGAAGGTTAATGTGTCTGTGGTAGCGCGAGATGGATGCGTTTTGTGTATAATTACATGTCTCTTGAACTCTTGCTGAAACTCGAGTAAGAGCTACACCTTGCCTACCTCCTGAGGTGTAGATTTTCTTGGTGTGACATCAAAGACTGGCTGTGGTTCTTGATCAGAGAAAGATGTTTCAGCTACTCTGCAGACGAGTTAACTTGTGAGAAGCAATTAACCATGTAGCCTCAGGTTGTAGACGTCTCTGACAGCTACAGAGAAATGCTGTGTAATAATGACAACTGCTGGAGGTCAGCCCAGCTCAGTGGGTAATGTTAGAGCTCTTCCCCGTGATATGTCTTTAAGTCATTTATCCATAACTAAAACAACTGAGCTTCACTCTGAGACTCCCTCACTGATGAACAGGCTGACCCTAGCCAAGCTAATATGCTTCACTGGGGCTGCTAGCTTAACCGCTTCACTTATCGGTGCATCAGAAACCTCTTTCCCAAGCCCGCAGTGTGCATTACCTGATCATATAACGGCGTCACGGCTACATGTGTACAACTATGTGGCTACTGGTCTACAGAAGATCATGTTTTTACTGTGTATGTTTTCTGCTGATGTCCCTTTCTACCATCACCAGCACATTTTGACTCAAGTGCTGTACACACCTTTTTTTTTTTTCCCTGTTTTTGTGTGTCCGTTCAGTTTGTGTCAGCAGAAGGACATCACAGATGCACTGTGTAGTTGGTGCAACAAATTATGGTAATTAGTTTGTTAACCCACTTTGCAGGATGATTCTTGATTATTTGAAAACTACATTTTAGAGAACTGTCAGCTACATGCGTCAAACGTGAATCATCCTGGAGTTAATGAAATAAACAGTTTGTTGGACAGTTACACAAGTTACCCCAGAAAGCCACCCGAGTATGAAAATTTTCCAAGAAGCAGTCTTGTACTGTATTAAGTGGAATTACTGTTACGTGGTTACTTGCTTGTAGAGTCATTCAACCTGACCCCCTTTTCCTGTTACCAGAGCATCTGCATGATGTCTGCTTAGACTGTCTCTCTCTCTCACACACACACGCAGACACAAACAGTGGGCACAAACAGGTGCACTAAAGCCAGCGGGATTAAGTTTTCATTGCATGTCCCGTGAGTGGGTGGTCCGTTGGACCGGTGAAGAGATCGAAGATGGTGACTGTCAGATTGGAGACTCTGCACACTTGTTTCCTGGATACAAGTTGTGTTTCCCGGTCTTGAATCATATTGGGAATGTGTTTGTGTAGTTAGTGCAGCCCTGTGTACATGAATGTAACATCATACAGACCTCTGATCGCTGCCTGCATCTTATCAATATTAATGGACCTGCAATACTCCAGCCACTCCTTCACTTAAGTTGGTGATAGGCTTTCGCTTCACCAACATGTAACTTATTATATTGTTTAGATTGATTATTCAATCAGCAGAAAATTAATTAATTAGCTGAATTAATAATGAAATTAATGTATCATCATGTGGGTTTTTTCCGAATAACTACTACTACTACTCAATGCTTCAGTGTGGATAGCAGAGAGGTTCCACAGACCTGTGTCGGGTGTTTAGATGCTATAGTGTCCCTGTTTCTTTTAAGATAAACCAACTGGGGCTGCAACTGATTATTCTCATTTTTAATCTGCCACTGGTTGATAGTTTGGATTATAATATAACAGAAAATAGTAAAAAATGTCTTGTGTTTTTTATAATTTCTCACTACCTGTTGCAGTTTATTCATATAGCTTGTTTTAGCCAACCAAATAATCCATATCCCACTGCTGTCATATATGAACAAAAAGGCAGACCAAAAAAACCCTAAAACCAGGGAAGGCAAGCTTGGTCACACTGCTGTGTATATGCGTAACTTGGATTTCAGTGTTCCTGTAAATATTTTGAAATGATCATATTTATCAGATTTCAGGTGTGCAAAGCAGTACACTCTGTAGGGCTGGAGTAAGTGTAAAAGTGGATCATATCACTTTGAGGCTAAAACAGAAACTGCTCTTCATTTGTTGAAGCCTCTGTGCAGCCAGGATACACCCACAGAAGTGTTACCAGTTACTTGGCCGGTTGGAATTATTCTCTGGACTGTGTGGGTGTGTACAGATCTTCTTTGATTGACATGCCCCTGACTGTTCTGAGTCGTCTTTGTTGCGCCTGTTATGGTGGGACAGTTTACAGCTTTATGATGCTTTCAGTTTATTATCAACCTTAGATGAGCTCTATCGTGCCTCAAGAAATCATTAGAAATCATCTTTCTAACAGACTTTGCTAAAGATTTAATTAATTAAAATAATGATAACGTAGTGTAGGTCCAGGTACACATCCAGTCTTGTCTTGTAGCACAAGTGAAGGAGGCGAACCAATGTGATATAATGGCCCCTGCAGCTTGAGTTCAGTTGAGAGGGCGATAGCATGAATGGGAATTAACATCACTTTTGTTCTGAAGCCCTAAACCGATGATCCGTCCTCACAGTGTTTGATCCCGTCCACTGTTTGCATAAGTGGAGGCTGATGTCTCCCTCCCTGGTGTACAGAAAGACAGTGGGGTATTGATGTGGATGAGCAACACATTATGTGCCGAATCCATATTTTAATGTTAATGTGTTGTGATGTAATTGATTCAACAAACTTTTAGAAGAAATGGATGGGGTCAAATTGACTTTTAGCTTTTAATGAGGGCAGGAAATTAGAGGCAATTCATGAGACCCAATTTATTCCATTGAACCACCATGGAGATTATTGGGCTGTGTTTAGCCTGGTAGCATACTCTACGGCCTGTTAGATCTTCACATAGAAAGCACACAGGCCGAATTTAACCTGTTCCTGTACAGTTAGACCATGGTTGTGAGAATTGTTTCACTGAACATCCTGTCATGTGGACCCAATTGACCCAATAGATTGCCATGATATTTTGGGGAGACGTATTTGTATTTCCCTAAGGATCAAATCTTTGACTTTGACAAACCCTCTGACTTTACCTCTAGTGCCATGAGGTTGATATTTGTGGTTCATAGAGTTGAATATGTCAAAAACTGTTGGCAAGACTGCAGGACTTATAGATCTGTGTTACTATAAACGCAGCACGGGTTTCATATTATGGCAGCCAAAGTCCACGAAAGCAGGACGATGTGCCAGTTGAAGCAGAAAACATTTCACTGTTTTGTTGCTGGCTGGTGTTAATTACCTCCCACCCAGTTCACCCAGTGACCAAAAAGCTCCAACTATCAATGAAAATTTCCTCCCTCCACAACATATAAGACCTGCCACATAGGTCCTATATGTTGTTTGGGGCTCTTCTCTCTCTCTCTCTGTGACAGTACTAAGCTGTGGACAGCCACGTTTCTGTTGAAGCAGCTGTGATACCGAGCCACAGCTCTCTCCTCCTCTAGAGAGGGGGAAGAAAGTGTAACGATGGGCAGCAAGGTCAGCGGTACACCATTTAGCTGACCACCGATACCGGATTAGACACTGTGCCTGCAGTGTGGCTGTCATCCTGCTACGCTAACTGTGTCATCTCTCAAAGACAATTTCCCTAATGTATTCTTTCTGACAGATGACCCATCTCTGTGATATCATTTATGCTCGTGTCCCGCAACAATGGGGACTTCAGCGAGCATGAAGGCATGCTCCTTATGAAATGACGCTGCCTTCAGGGTACGTACATCCCACGCTCCCCTGTCCAAGTGTCACAGATGTGTCGTTTTCCTAGAAGTACGCTCTCGATTCCCGTCCTCATGAGGATTGATCTTTTTCTCTTGAGGACAGGAGGTGAAACAAAGGCCTAAATTGAACACGCCAACAACTTGTCCCCTTCCTTCCCCTTTTTTATATCACTTTTTTCTAACTGCATGTAGCTCTGTCTGTGAGGATGTGTGATGATGAAGCCTCCAGGCTACTGCTTAGACAGTGTGTCCAAGTACATAAAGGAATGAGCAATGATTACCAAGTTGTCACATATATCTCATAGTCAGTTCATATGCCAGGCAACAAGAACAAGCTCAAATGTCTGTTTAAGCTGCTGTAATATCCATAACTGTAATATAATACAATAAACATAATAAGCAAGAGGGAGCTTCCTGCATTAAATGTTTGCAGTTAATGTTAATGCTTGCAGCCAAGGAGTGTGTGCTCCAATACTTGTTAATGAACTTCTGAGTAAATGATGTGTGTATCAGCATTAGATGACTAAATCTCATTGTGAACATGCTGAATAACCAGCAGCAGGTTCAGTGGGTTGAATTTCTCAGTGGAATAAGAGCAACATGCAGCTGTAATAGAAAAACTTTTTTACACGCCTGTGAGTGAGTCATATAGAAATGATTAATCTGATGGGTTTCTTGAAATGCCCTTTCTCCTGGGCGGAGATTCTCATTCAGTGGAGCCTACACTCGCATGTAATTGTATACTTTAGTATACCATAAAAGCCTTGCATTTGTTAATCTGCCCTTGAGGTATATAGCTGACACAATGAACAGATTTTAGTTGCACTCAGTTTTATTTCAGGAAACCTCAGCCTAGAACTGCTGGTATCAGATAACTTGGTAATTAAAAATGTATTTCAGTTCCTGTGGATCATTTTTATTAGAGAGTTGGACCATCATTGGAAAGCTTCCTTGAAGTTGCACTCAGAGGTCACATCTAGTGACCTAGTGAAAATAATCATTAGGTGTGTCTGCATTTCTTTGGTCTCTGTTTACAGTGACGACTTCTTCCATTGTTTGACAGGCGGTATTTCTCACTGCTGTGCATCTGGAAAGTGTTTTGCATAGCTATGGCACCCTGAGCTTATCTATGGCATGACTGCTTTTTTAACATGGTTTTTAATGGTGATTTAGATATTTATTCATACGTGCTGATAAGTTTGAAATCATAAAATGAAAATGTTGCCTCATTCTTACCTTAAGGCACCTTCTTTTCGTAACTAGTATACAGATTGATTACAGGACGAGATGTGCATGATTTGATTCAGCTGAGTTGATGCTGATGAGAAATCATCACGTTGTATAATTGTTTTGCTATACTTTATTAGAGCATCGCGTTGCAAAAAAAAAGAAAACAGATCTTTCAAGTGGAGTCAAATGGCTCAATCAGTCACACAGGAGGAGATGTATGAGCAGAAACTCACCACAAACGGAAACTGTTAGAGCAAAAGTAACTTGGAATAACTTGATATTATTTTAAGGCCATATCCCCCACAGCGAGGTGTTGACAATAACTATGCAGTTAGTCTATCAAATGTGTTGTTCTTTGATTCTTTGGCTTCATACTTGTGTTGTGCTGCACTGACAAATCCTTGGCCGCTCTTTGTGCCCCAATCTGCTCCAACCCATCTTCAAGGTGAACCACTCACATTCATCCTTGCTCAAGACTGTGACCATATGGTGCACTGCATTATTGCTCAACTAGACCCTCACCATTCTTTTCACTAAGTTCGCCCCTCCTTAAGGAAATAATTCTTCTCTGTTTAGGCTGCTGTCAGTGGAGACATTACCATATCAGCTTCTGCTATAATGAATTTCTCTCTGTTTGTCTGTGATATTGCTCTTTGATTGTCAGAACCTGACATTTATCGTCTCCCAATACAGAGTGATGTCATTTTATGTGCAACAGGAAAGTCAATTAAAATAAGAAAACTACAATTCCCAATAACAACATAGTCCCAGAAATAGAAGTTATACAGCCAATAATATTTTTAAAGTCATTGCTTGTTTTTTCGAGGTGAATTTTTCCCTGAAAAAAATCTTTGTATCTACATGACTAATTGTCTAATTGGAGTTGGTAGCACTATCTTGTCTTGCTCTCAGATCCTTTAACATTTTGTCATGCACCAAATATGCCCCGTATCTTGCAGCTGTCGTTGGTATCATGTTGTTGCTAAATTAAACGTTAAAGTTGCTGTGTAAAATCAGCCATGATTAATCTGTGTCTGCCAGAAAGCCTAATGTTAACTCCCCCATAGAGGGAAGGGTTCACTCACTCCGCACCCTGATGCCTGGCTGATGCAACATTTGCATTACACATAGCTGAAGCTGGTCGGACCCTCCCAGAACTGTGGGGATTCCCAGTAAACAACTGCAGCCCAGCTGAATCTTTCACCTCCTTGGTCGCCTGTTAATATGCAGAGCTGCTGAAGTGGGTTTAAATTGCAAAAGAAGCTCGTGTGTTCTCCAGGAGGGCTATTGTTGTCACCCCTCATCTCACATGAGATGCATGTCCTCCTTTGTTGCAGCTCCTGTGTGTATCTCGTCAACAATCAGCTACAGGTGAATGGTTAGTGGAGTAGCCTGCATGCTCTCAACAGAGGCCTGACAATGTAAATCAGGGAAGAGAGAGCAGAAGGGCCACTGGAGATCCAGTCCTGTAGGTGCTGATAGAGACACTGGTCATTGTCTGGTTGAAAGCATTTGTTAAGTAGAAACACTGCATCACTGAGAATTATAGAGAGTGGCACGAGTTCACTGATTTACTATAGTAGTAAAGACCTATTCAAAATGATCCTGTTTCTAATGAACTGCGGTCATTAACGGTGTGTGTCTCTCCTGTTCAGATGATCTGATACGTATCTGCATACTTGGTCCATGATTCTGATGAAATATGATGCAGACACATTTGTAGAGATACCAAATATGGTGGTGATTTCATAGAATTTGATAGTTATGCTTGTTCATCAATAAATTCATAAATAAAAGGACCAATCACTGATTTAATTCACCTTAATTTTATTCATCTAAACTATTTGTCTGCGACATTTGAGCGAAACTGGCTGTGAAGTCACAAGAACAGGAAATGAGTCATATCGCCACAATATTTTGTCTGATCAAAATTGTTCTGTGGGTAGGTAAGACCTCGATGTACCTGTGTGCAGTGTGCCCTGCTTGACGTGCCTCTACTTGGCCCGAAGAACTGCAGCTTGCAGCTATATTTTGCTTTGTATTATTTTTATCACTTTGACAGTGAACAAAGCCCCGTTTCTGTTCTCAGCCGCACATGGACACCTTATGTCGTTTCACTGAAGTGGGGAAACATTATTTATGGATCGCAGACATGCAAATAAGCCTGAGCTCGTGTTGTAGCAGGATGCAGACCTAACCTACTGGTTACCCAAAATGTTATTTCAGTCAGGGAGCTCCCACACCGACATGTCTGTTAATGTTATGTGTTGACACAAAGCCTGATGATTACGTCTTTAAACTGAGGATATTCAGACTGTAATCTTTGTTAAGTACCTGCTGTACCTGTTCTTTACTAAAAATAAATTAGTGCTGCCTAAAAAAAGAAACGAGTGCATAAGTGCAACTTCAGATACCAAGAAATTACACTAATATTTTGGATCCTTGACAGTAGTTCAGTACATTATGTCGTTGTTCGGAAAATGGATTTGTGCGACTCTGGAAACTGATAATGAAATAACAGCTAATTTAATTTGCCAGAATGCCATAAAATGCTCATAGATAAAAAGAGTAGGTTATAATGATTGAATGAATTAATTTCAATTCTTGAACAGTGTACGATAAATGGTAACATTGATATCTGTTGATTTTAGTTGGATATTCAGCCTTTGATCATCATTACATTTTTATTTTAAAATATATTTCTTCCTTCCTTCCCACACTTTGTGGCTGTTCCAGAAACCACATATGTCAGTGTATGAATGAAAGCTCAGGTGATCTGAGGATTTGAAAGTCTGTGCACTGTGTCATAAAATTACAGACCGTCCCCTTTCCTTTTCTTGGACAGTTTCCTCTGTGCTGGCCAATAGGGAAAATGATTGTGATACAATTTCCTGAGACTAACTTCTCCTTTCTGCTTCTTTCTCATTTTTTCATTCCCTCTTCACATAAGTTAATAAACACGTTTAGTGATGATTAATCCAGGCACTGCCAAAATGCCTGAAATCTAGCTCTAAATGTTTCCTTCACACGATCGAGTCATCACAAGCACCTCTGGAGGTGGACTGAGACTCATTTGGCCACATCAACAGAAAAGGGTAAATGTTTTTCCAACCCACTCAGAGTAGGGAGGTACACGGAGATAAATTTTGCTCTTTGATTAAAGCAGAAAGGATGTGTGGATCAGACAGCTGGCAGCCAGTTTGTAGTCTGTGTCGGAATACGTGTGGATTTAGGAACAAGAGACACCAGGGGACTGAGTGTCATTTTTAAAGGTTTTAACACTCTTGAGAAAGACAAATTAGATTTCAGTATAAATACACCATAGATGCTTAAGCTCACTCCATTATAACTGTGTTGGTAGAGGGAACCATAACTATTTCACTGTCTGGTGTTTAAAGCAAATGTGTTGTCTTTAAAAATTAGTATGTTTTTGTCCCTGCTGTGTATTTCTTCTTTTGCATTCTAACTTTCAAAACCTTGTTAATAGTTTTCAGTGAACCTTTGAAAGTTTTTGATTTGGACTGGGATGTTTTCATTGTGTTTTTTAGCTTGATTATGAACTGCTGCACTAACTTGAATGAAAAAAAAAAACAAAACATCTGGATGACACAGATCTAAATATACATAAAAGAAAAGCTTTATTTTTCCCGCAAAATGGCCGGAGTGTGTGTCCCTGGAAGAGGTGTCCACTCTCTTAGATCTCTGTGAAGAAGTAGGACGCTAGCTAGTAAATGAAAAGGTCTGAAGAGGTCAAACCTCCAGCAACACTTGTAGTTTAAAGAGCAACTTTATCATGAGACCAGCGGATTTCAGCTTGTTGATAGATGCACCGTGTTGGACACTGTATTAATCTGGAAGGAAATTGAAGAGTGTGTCCTTTTGTCATGATGGAAATGCATTCAGTGTTTGTTAGACCTCAAACATTGACACAGTGAGCTTTAGTGACAAACACAGAATGTAAACAGAAACGTTGTTTTTTTTAAGGAAACATCACAGGACACTTTTTAAAAGAACATATTTGCGCAGCCTTTTTTTAACCAAAGTTTGTCTATTTATTTTGCCTTGCAGTAACGGAGTGGGGCGATGACGTACGGCCCATCTCTGAAGAGGAAGCCATGGTCATCGTCAACCACCAGTCCACGGGAGATGTGTGCACCCTCATGATGTGCCTGCAAGATAAGGGCACGGTAAGAGGGATAAACGTGTTACCTCATTGTAGCCCTTTTAGGAAATACAAGAATATAACAATGTTAAGGTTGAACCGGGGTGACATCAGTGTAAATTAAAGCCATGGAGAAAGAAGTTTGACCCTGCAGGGCACTTCTGCACAGTCTGTATTTTGCTGGACAGGCTGCTGTCTGGGGTTTTGCATGTCTTTGTTACTGCAAATAAGGACTTCATGTGGAATAGTGCACATTGCTCTAAAAACCCTCTCAGCCCAAGTGTATTTGTTTTAATGGTGTTTGTTAAAGCTGAGCCAATGTTTCAGCTGTTATTTTGTTTAGCTAAATAATATTTGCACAAAGAAAAGTGTTTATAAGGACAATTTCAGTTCAGGTTAAAGGAAAAGTTCCTCTTTTAAATATCTTACCATCCTGTTCAGTCATTTTGTAATGGAACCTTACTTAAAAAAGAAAAACGTATATATTATACTCCGTCAGTGGTTCCGTCCATTTCACATACTGACTTCTTGATTGTCCCCTGAGAAGAAGGGAGGAGCTGTAGTGACCTGATGATACCTTTTTTCAAGTCAGAACAGTGGAGTCAGTAGAGACAGAAGGCAGCGCTAAGGATTGCTGTGGTTTGTTGCATTCAAATTACAAGACGTGAGTTGAAGTTTGTCAGGCAGCCAACAACAGATGTGCAAAGATTCAAGTAGTTGCCGCTGTGCATTCTCTCTTACCGATTATCTTCGACTGGTATGGAAGTGAAAGATGTCCACACATAAATGCGCCTTCCTCTGATTCAATAGGATATTTGTTAGTTCTGTTCCACTAATTTTCATAGGAAGAGCCACGTCATGCACACCTACGGAGTTCACATAGTTATCTGGAAACATTAAAAAAACAGATATACTCTGTATTGCGTAATTAGACATACTGACATGAAATTAACAATTGCAGAGAGAATTGGAGCCATGAAAATGGAGATTTTTAAGATTTCCACAGTGTGCATTTTCAATTTTGTTCAAGTTTTGGGGGGAATGGGAAGCACTTGCTTTGACTGCAAACAAGAGAATAGTTAGATTATATTTATATATCATATATAGAGAGTTTGAACATCGCGTCCGATTTGAAAGTCAACAGCTGAGGTGAAATTGAAAACAGAATATCAGGAGAGACAAATCACATTAACTGTCCAGTCAGGACACTTTTCACTGTAAGAACCAATGATTTGACAACATCTTCAAAACATGCAGCCTGCCATCTTCCTGCGAGGTGTGGGTAGCTGTGATGACGTGTGTTTGTTTTTTTTTTGGCCGGGGCTGGGCACTGCACCGGAGTTGCCGAGCTGAACTGCGCAAACATGATGACATGATCCGCCTCAACAACTGCATCCCTGGCCCAGTTTATCCTCTTAACACTGAAAGGACAGTAAGCCAAAGCTGCATCGGTGCAGGTCATGAGGGCGGAAGTGCTCGGAGGGGGCAGTATCAGTTTGGGGCAGTGGCACCAAAGCCAAAGTCATGTGCTTACAGCTTACAGGAAAATGTGGGAGCGAGTAACATTATGTGGGGTTTGTCACAGATGTTCATTGTGTTTCTCCTCCCTTTTTTCAGGTGGTACGAAAAATGATGTGGTTGATGGACCATGTGTTCAAATACACCAACTTTGGCCTAGTGTCCTTGATCCATGGGGACTTCTTCATCAGACAGGTAAGACTGAGAAGGATGATGGCACTGGACAGTAGTGTGGGAGGGCTGCTCAGCCCCACTGGGTCAGACTGACTCTTTGTTGTGAGGGCAGCTGGAACAGACTGACACGCCTACACATGGAGCCTGCCGGGCACCTGCTGGTTAGAGACTACCTGAAATATGCAAGTTTTACAGTTTAATTATTGTCAGATTAAGCAGATTCATTTCAAGTGACGGAATATCATACAAGCGGATGGGCCCACTCACAAGAAGCATTTGTATCTTCTGTATAAGCCGGGCTTTGCAATGTGGTGGTTGTTTGTTTTCAGGGTCAGTTCACAATTGTAAAATTCAGGAAAACTAAAACATGACTGAAACATATTCAGTAGGGTTTAATGCTCAAGACAGTTACAAAAGAATAAGGAAGCACCTGCAACACTGCAAGGCTTTCATTGTTATTCAGCTCAACTAAGTACAGTACAAACTTTCACTTAAATAATCAGTTTCAGGTGTCGGTGAAGCAGAAAAGCGTGTCCACCAATTCATCTGCGTCTGCTGTTTGTGTTTCGTTACATCAGTCTGATGTCTGCACACAGCTGCTAGTTAGCATTAGCTTACTAGCCTCAGTGGGGCTGTTCACTAAAGTCATGACAGTCCCATAGACTACAGCAGGTGCTTGCATATAGTGCGGCTACTCGCGTCACAGTGTACGCTGCTGTTGTGACTCAGGGCAGCTTATGTAGGCAGACAACATCTTAATTACTTTCTGACTGAAAATAAACTTTTTGTGCAAGATTTTCACAACGTAGGCATTGATAAATATTCGCCCAGCCCTACCACTGTATGACAGAATACACCACTTTAAATATAT
This sequence comes from Trachinotus anak, assembly GCF_046630095.1. NCBI lineage: Eukaryota > Metazoa > Chordata > Actinopteri > Carangiformes > Carangidae > Trachinotus > Trachinotus anak. Next base: position 663,360 of record NW_027273882.1, on the reverse strand, counting down.
GATGCCGTAGTTTTGGTAAAGAGCTAATGTGTTTCAGTGGTTATATTTTCTCTGTGGGGCTTCACTGCACAGAAGTTTAAAAATATCAATAACAATGTGTCCACATCTGATTTTGTGAGAAGATAAATGAAAAAAACCCACATGTTCGTCTTTCACTTTTTTGAGCTGCAGAAACATGATGGCAAGAGGGAATTACTTTTTTTTTTTTTTTTTTTTTTTTTTTTTTGGGTCATGGAAATGCTTCGCCATGGAATTTCACATCAGGCACTGTGCCGAGGGTGAAGCACCACGAGCCTGCTAACAGCCAGACGGGCTGTAGTGGAAGGCCTGAGCAGGCTCACTCATTTCTGCCATCTTCCTCCCTGCGTGATCCCCTCTGGCATTCAAGTGTTCGCATTCTTGACATCCTTCCCCAGAATACTTCACACGTCCACACAGCACAGCAAGCATCTGCCCCAGCCTCCCAAGCATCTGCCGTCCACTCAGGCTGGCAGACGTGTCTCCAGCATCATTATGCAGAGCACAACACAGCATTGCTTTGCTTTTGATGGCAGTCGCACAGTTACTTATGGTATGGAGCAAATGTTACAATTCACATTCTGAACTCAGTCAAGTAATAATGCAACATCACATCATTGACCTGCGGGTGCATGTCAAAGAGTCAAATCTAATCACCTGGCCAACAAGTGAAAAACACAAGATCCTACAAGAGGAAATTATAAGAATGAGATCTAATAATGGTCCAGTCGGTATTAACAGCTTTGATGTAGACAGGATCGTTTTTTACTTGCTAAATGGCAGCAGGCGACAGGAATAATGTTGCAAAACAAAATGTTGATGTGCTGTGTTTGTTCCAGAGGCATTGTGCAAATGAGCACATAACATACCAGTTATTCATAGACACACCTCTGCATCTAATACATGATCACAATAATTATCCCCTCACCAGTGGCTACTACACTGTTCAACAGCTATGCTTGCCTGTATCTATGTTTATCCTTGGTTCCATTTGACTAAAGCATGTGGGAGCGTGGCTGCAGCAAAGCAGTTTGCTTGAGAAACAGGTGGCCTAACATCAGAGACCTTGAGCTATGGATAAACCAACTGATAATACAGTCAAATCCATCCTCAGGTCCAAATGCAAAACACCATATTGTTCATTTAAAAAGAGAGGATATTCCTCTGACACTGGGAAACCAGGAGAAGTGCTTTCCTCCTCAGCACTACGCTGACAGTCTGACTCTTACAGACACATTGTGGAGAACGTTTCTTTCAGTCCACTTGGCTCTTAAAGCTGAAGTAAAACCACAGCAGCAGTCTCAAGGTCATGTATAAGTTTGATGTGGAGAGTCTCCTAATGCTTCTATCTCTGTGTGTGTGTGAAGCAGAGGCTTTGTAGCAGCAGCTAAGAGTAGCTCTCCAGTAGTTTTTGTTTCTGCAAATTTATTTTGTAGTTTTTAGACTTTCCGTTGTGTTGTAAGCAGTTTTACTTCACACGGCTGCATAGATCAAACACACGTGTGCTCACATGACAGACACACACAGTCCAACCCAGCTAATGCATTTAGAATAGCTTTTGACCAGGCCTAACTAGAAATCAATCCCACTCCTCCTCGTCCCGTCGCTGCTAATGCTCTTAATGTTGTCAAGGCCATCATGTTTTGCATCCATTTCAGTGGTGCCATTAATGTTTGTCAGAGTGCCCCACAGTGTTACTGCAGCTAGCTTCTGATTTGTGTTAGCTTGTTTTTTTTGTTTGTTTGTTTGGTTGCTGACAAGACACATCTTATCAAGTTAATGAGTTTAGCAGTTAGCTTCTGTTAATTTTTTTTTTTTTGGGGGGGGAGGGGATACTTAAATACCTACCATCTGTGAGAAATGATGAGACTGTAAGAATTAGCTTTTACTTTTTTTTTTTTTTTTTTTGACTAATTTCAGCTTGAAACAACTGTGACGAGACTGAAAACATCTACGTTGCCAAATTATTAGCTGAACCACGATGTTGTGTTACGTTGTCTGAACGTATTTTTCGGTTGTTCCTACAGGGTAAAGCTCACCGAGACAAGCAGCTGGTCTACCTGAAAGATCACCTAGACAAATACTACCACAGCCGTGACAGGAAGTGGATAGTGCTGTTCCCCGAGGGCGGCTTCCTGCGCAAGCGGCGGGAAACCAGTCAGTTATTCGCCAAGAAGCACTCCCTCCCCCACCTGACCCACGTCACGTTGCCTCGTCTCGGGGCCACCCACGTCATCCTGAAAACCCTGTCCGCCCAGCAGGAGAATGGCAGCGTGGGCAGCGAGACTGGGACCCCTAACCAGACAGGTAACTGAACACATACACACACCAAAGCTTTAGTCATAATCCCTCAAAAGAGGGATGAAGATTTGTAAGTTTCTGTACGCGCTTGTGTCAGTTTCTATACATTTAGGGTATCGGGTAAGAAAGTCAAACATGAACTTATAGAAAGTTAGCAAAAATGAACCAAAATCCGAGGCTTAAACCACAGGGGAAAAAGCCCACTTCTTTTGGACACTGTGAGCTCGGGTCTTATTTACAGAAATGTCTTTGGCTCAGCTCAATGTTCAAGTATGTGACAAGGACAAACGCCATTGAGTGTTGTATTTTTAAAACAAACAAGCTATTTATAAAAGGATAAGCAGTTCTGTCAGTAATGTATGAACCTTTGCCTTGAATATTTTTTTTCCTTTTATTATTTCTTCTTTTTATGAAATGTACAATCAATAGAATATTAGTTATAAAAAAGTAATGTAAGAAGCGTATGGAGTAAAATGTCAAACAATCCAAAACCTGGAGCTGTGGAGCTGAGAGAGAGGGAGGGGTCTGAGAGCAGGACGGGCTTTGAGACGGAAGGAAGTAACTGCACAATAGCTAAATAAACAAGTCGGTCATGTTTTTCCAGTGTCTTAAAAGCTACAAATAAGGTTTATTTGTTCAGTTCTATAGAAATCCTAACCCTTGAAGTGTTTTTTTTTTTTCTTCCTTTACCTTGAAATTGAGAATTAAACCTAATAACATTGACATAAATACAGCCCTAGGTCAGTCCGAATGCCTCCTTTTCAGTTTTCAATATTATGTAATTTTAAAATGAGACAAAATTGAGTGACGGCACACTTCAGTAAGCCGGCTGCTGCTCTCTTAACACTAAAAACTTTTACAAATCGACAGGAATCCAATGAAAAGGCTGGAATTTCAGAGTGACAGTCATCCATTTGAAATGTTCAAACTGATTCTGAGTATGTTTTATTTGGCTTTGTGTGATGTGATGAATTTGAAGGTGTTGTTTTGAAGTTGCACTGAGGTTTCTGGGCCTCAGACAGGAGAAAGCTTCCTCTGGGGAAGTCAGGCAGAGTTTTTTTTTTTCTTCTTCATTTTACTTTAGTCTCTGTGAATTGTCCAGACCTGCTGTACTGTGTGCTATAGTTGATCAGAGAGGTTTTATTTTAGCTAGATGGCCAGGCATGGAGCATGCTTTAAACATGAAGCATGAAATCACCACCTCTGTGTGCCACTGTCTTCTGGGAGTCCTGTTTTAAATGAAAGGTGACTGGTGGTAAAGATTGCCAGGAGAGGAGAGGGGTGACATGCACAGAGGTGCCAGAAATTGCATCAAGGTCCCTGAAACCCCAGTGGTGATTTGCAGAAGAGTAATTTTTCCGCCTAGAGACCAGCCCTAAATACAGCCAATGAGCAGGAGGATAACGCTGCAATTAACAAGCTTTGAGAGTGAAAATTAATTTTTTTATCACTTTATTTGTAACAACTTAAAGATGTTTTCGAAAAGAAGAGAAAACAAACAACACAGCATAGAAGCCAAGCGAGGTACACATTTCTTATTCTGCTGTCTTTTTGCTGTGCGGATGATCCATTTCTCTCATTTTCTGGGAATGGCTTGTCTTTATTGCCAAAGGAAACATCAGTTTTTCTGTCACAAATACATCCCTTACTGTGAGCCAAGTACATTTCATTTTATACCAGTCTACATTTTTACTCAGTCCAAGATACAAAAGCTTGCTGTCCTCAGGGATTAAACATATATTCTCTCAAAATATGTTAATCACATGACCACAAGATATAGGAATGTTAGGCATTCATGCGCCCACATGAAATCCAATGAGTGTGAGTTTCTTTTGCATTATTTACGTACACAGAAGTTAGCGAGTTTTTCATACCACCTGGATCAGGGCCTTGTTTCAAGAGGAGGGCTAGTAGACCCTTAAATCTAGAATGTGGGATAATGTACAGATACATGTTCACGGTTTTACTCAGTAAAATTATCCAGATAACTCAGAAAACCTCCTTCTTGGGACCGTCCTCAGAAAAACAGCACAGCATTAAAATGGCCATAAAATAGAAATACAATGATTCCCCCATGCCCGTGCTCACTGCACACTCAATTTACCCAGTAGACTCTCCTGGCTTTGGTTCAAAATCCATTTTAAGGGCGTGCTGTGTTAATAGTAATTCAGAGAGACTTTAGCCAGCATTATTGAGAATGTAGTTCAGGGACTTGAGGCTTCCTTGAGTTTGCTAACACAGCTCTGTGTCCAACAGCCTCAGCACTCACAACAAGATGCCGTCTGTTTATCCCTCTGCAGGACAGACTGTCAAACCAAAGGAGTATCTCTTAATTGGCCTCGTACAATTTAGATAAAACATTCACAGTGCTGTTTATGTGCTTATGGTATGTGCTGTGTGTGCAGTTTCTTGTTTTTGGCTTTTCTGCTAATTTAGCACAAAGTCTTAAACCATCTCTTCGTCGTCAACGAACACTGATGATCACAGAGGTTTTGTTTGTAACCTGACAACACTGAAGGGTTTTAGACGTGTCAGTCGTAGTCACTTGTAATTGCATGATGTTTTTCGCTGCTTCTGTGTGCTGTACTTCCAGTTTATATCCCAGTTCATTCTTTATGTATATGTCCCTGTGTCCTTTCCTCTGTTCCTGCAGCTCAGGAGGAGGGGAAGCTGGTTGCTGCAGTAGCGCTTGTCCTTCCACTTGAATCTAGCTAATGGCATTAAAACCTAGGGCAGGAAAAAAACACACACATACCCAGAAGAGCATTATGTCCCTCACTATCATGTGTGTGTGTGTGAGTGTGTCTCTGATCAAAGACACAGCTCTGTCTCCCTCTGACCCTCCCTGATGCTCTGCAGAGGTGCCCAGAGCTTGCTGACTCACAGACAAATGGGCCACTTGGAGAAAATAGGATTTGATGTAAATGTGTATGCCGCTGTGTATCAGCCATGCAATGTCACCCGGGCTAAATACACCACTCAGTGCAGATACAAAGCACATGGGGTCAATGGTTGACAGTGTACTTCATAGCCTGCAGAAAGGCTCCGTCTGTAGCTAAGACTGATAAGGTTTATATGTTGTAAAACAGTTGGCAGGTAAGCAAAGTTCACAGCCGTGAGTCATTTAGGGTGTGTATGAGGTTCCATATGACCCACAGGTAAATGTGTTTCATAGCACCAACCAATCAGAGGCATTTTTTACCCGCGGCAGTAGGAGGGGCAGGTATGGGCTTGAAGTGTTGTAATTGGCCTGCAGAGTGGCCTGATCGAGAGCCAGATATCTGCCAGTGTGTTTCCTTCCTCTAAGTGTTTACAGAAGGACACGGCCTCTCTGATGTCATTTTAAATTACCACGGCTGCTGTTATTACAGTATTGTTTGTCACAGCGTAAAGGGCACCAGAGATACCTTGGATCAGGGCCCTGTTCTTTGGCCGGCCACACACGGGAGACGATGGCTGCCTTTCAGCACACTTGGACAGAGATCTGGATCCAATTACCCACACAGGGATAGCTCTGGTGGTAGCCCTTCCCATCAGTACCACTGCCTACCAAGTCACTGTAACATTGGCATATATGAGCGAGCTGCTTGTGCCTCAGCTGCGTTTTTCTGCCTCTTTTATCTGGAGTTAGAGTTCTCAAACAGATCTACACTAAGCAAGCAGAGGTGTGCCCTCTTAAAAGATCTGGTGTCTTTCGTAGTTTTCTGCCCTCACTGTGTGTGTAGGTGCACATCTATGCAGTAAGCTACACACACAATAAAGGCTGGTCTTTTTTAGGTTTCACTGGAATCAATTGTGAAACTGTTTAAAAAAGTGTCGGGCAACAAATTTGATGATTACAAATCCACATCTGTATTTCATGTGTGTGAAAGGGTTGAAATTATAACTTGTTAACAACGATTCTGGTTTACTGCTATCGACCCTGACAGGGTGTAATGTAAAGGGGCTCTTTTCAGTTGTTAAAATGTAGCTTTACTTTGTCGCACAGGCATGGCATGTTTACTTTACATAAAGAAGCAAGTGTGCTCAGAGGGGGAAGTGCCTGCTACTCTGTAATAGCAAGACTGACATTAGTCAAGCACTCAGTTATACTGCACTGCTTCACATCAGCTTCATTTTAGATTGACTGACTGAGGCTGCTGCTGTTTTCTCTTTCACTTTTGACACGAGTCTTCCCCTTAAAGAGACACACAGCTTGTTTGCTGTCAAGACCTGCAGAGAGATTTTAAGGTTGTTATCAGTTTCATCTCTCTGCTTCCAGTAAATAAACAGGTCCGGTTTGTGTTTTGACTACCTCCTGAGTACAGGAGAAAATGTGTAGCTTCCATTGAAAGTGAAGGTATTTGCCTCTCTACAATGTTTCTCAGCATTCACCACGCCCAGTAGTGACACAGATTGATCTACTGTGGAAAGTCTCCAAGTCCTTATGGTCAAAGTCATGGCATATTTCACACGTGTGTTTGTGTCAACGTTGGCCCTGCAGTTGTCGGAATAATACCAGGCGAGGGGTTTAATGTAGAGAAGATAGATTAGCATTATCATGCCCCCCTTTAATGTATTTTCTTTTATTTATATCTGTTTATGTGCAGGTGAGTGCAGAGCTGACCCTGCATAATGTACATAAATAGTAGTCCACATGCGCCCCACAGCTGACTCCCAAATTGTATCACGCGTCTAGCATTCCCTCTCCCATCTGTCATGTCTCGCCCTCCTGTCTCACTACCCTTTTTCTCCTTTTCCGCCTGCTATCGTCTCTGTCTTACCCCTCCATAAATTATAGGTAATACATTAGAAAGTAGGTTTTTATTGTCATTTATTGGTCACACACAAAAGTCAAAAGTTTTTTTTGTTTTTTTTGTTTTTTTTTAAACTGTGACTCACAAATGTAGCTGCCAGTCAAATTTGTGCGTGAGTCAAGTTTGGTTGGTCTTCCACCAGTCACTGTGGCAGGTATCCAGCCCTCATTTGGCTTCACTGCTATGATATGAAAATCTCCACGGACACATACTAGTTACAGACACTGTCCTTAAGATGGAGGAGCATCCTGTCTGTTCAGATGTCATTGAATCTTTAGCAGCTGCAGGCCTGCTGTGCTGCAGACTGATCTTCTGAGCTTTTCTGGGTGTCCCTGTGGTTATTATTGAAATATGACATACCTAAAATACAAGGCTACGTTTGAGTATGTTCTAGCTATTTATCCCTGCGTGTCTTCTTTTCCTCCAAACTCACTTCCTCTGTTTGTGTTTTTTCCATGACAGCTAACAAGCGTAAAGGCCTGCAGTGGGTAATAGACGTGACCATAGCGTACCCTAAAGCAAGACCAATGGACATCCAGACCTGGATCTTTGGCTACAGGTCTGCCACAGTCACACATGTACATTACAGGTAAGGATGAAATGTTGGTCATTACATTCATCTTTCACTTTTCCATCTGAGGTTTGTTCTAACCCAGTTTCAGAAGTGTAATTTGTCTTTCACATGAGAGGGAACACCAGAACCATTATTGCTATGCAAATTCATTGTGCAGCCTACATGCAAAGAAACTGCATCACATGAAAATACACCTCATTGCATCATGAAGTAAGTGCAACATAATGTTAGTAGACTTTCATCATTTTGAACATTTTTTTAGGTTATGATTACCAATAAATTGACTTTGCTCATGTCACACTCATGCTCTCAGAGCCCCCACCCCCCCATGTCTATGTCTTCCCAGCAAACCAGGGAAAAATACAAATTTTCTTTATGAAGGGAATCAAATTACGAGGGAGTCACATCACAGATCTGTAATACAGTTACAAGTCACTTGGGTTTAATACAAGGAGACTTTGAGACTCCACAATATTCATGTGACTCACTTTACCAGCATTCACATATACAGAGGTAGAGCTTATCACTGATTTTGAACACAAGTTCACTGCAGAAAAACCCACCTTGCATACCTATAAACTCAGCAGAACACACCTGAGAGTGAAGAGCTTCAACGTTCCTTCACATGTGACAAAACATTTCAGTCATCATGATATTTCATGTGAGCCACATGTTGCCTCGCTTTCCTCCATCTTTGATTGGAGTCGACTCTGGATAAAGGTAATTTAACACAACTTGTTTAATTAGATTTCAGGGCAAGTATTTACTTCAGGTCAGCCATTGTGTGTAAGTTAGGACATTTTTAAGCATCTATAGTACAAGGTAGACTCAAATGATTTTTAGTCCCTGCTACGTCTCATTAAAAAAAAATATATATATACACATTTTAGACCTGAAAAATAAATGCGTCAATCACCATAATTAGCCCTTTAATAGTTCAAGTCATTTCTTCTTATATTCACTGGTTTCAGCTTTTCAAATGTGAGGATTAGCTGCTGTTCTTTGTCGTATATTGTAGTAAACAAAATATTTTGGACTGATGGGGCACCACCTTGAGCTCTGGGAAATTAAAATAGCCATTTCTCATATTTCACAGACAAAGAAATGAATTGATTGATTGAGGACATAATCAGCAGATTAATCAATAGTAAAAATGAGTTGCTGACATACATTGGTATAAAACTATACAAATAAACCAGTGTTTTTTACAGAGATGTCTACTGTTGGTGTGCATCTACTTGACTGTAGTTTTTTGTGAATATTCAAGACAACACGCTCAAAAAATTCCAGTACTTGGTTTTAATGGAAATGTTGATGTGAGAGAATCGCAACAGGATTTATCATAGACTACAAGGAGAAAAAAGGAAATGCCGGACAGGATGAAATCAAAACTAGAATCTTCACAATCACCATCTTATATTCTGTGGCTAAGAATATCACTGCTCTTATGCAAAGCAAATGCATTGCCCCTCCATGTTGTCCTGCTCTCACTACCCTCCAGGTTCCCCTCTGTTGCTAATCCATCCCGCTTGAGGATATGATGAAGGTGGGCCAGGATTAGATTTCTGCAGACCCGGTTAAAGATAAATGAGATCCTCTGTGCATTGTCTTGACAGGGTAGATCATAAGGGATGTGTCAGGCTCAAGCAGGAGTCATCAGGTAGAAGTCATCTTGACCCTTAATGTTCCCTTGGACCCCTGACCAACCTCCTGACACAGCTCGTATGTGTGTGTTTACACTTCTGTGTGCAGGGTGGGATAGGGCAAAGTAAAAGGTGATTTATAAACCCTGGCTTGCCGACCCCTCTCAGGAGGCTTCTCCACCCGCTCGGACTAAAGCAAAGGACTCATTAAGTCTGTAATTAGACAAGCAGAGGATGCACTAGTCCCACCCCACCTCAGGGACTCTGTAATCACCCGTCGACACAATCAGCTTCCCTTGCTCGGTCAGCAGCTCTGCATCCTGGGGACGAACAGGGAGGCACCCAACCAGGCTAAAGGCACAGCTGTTCCTGTTACAAGTGTACACACTCAGATCTGACTGTGTAGACGGCACTGATCATAGAGGAGCCGGGCTCGTGCTGGTACAGGTGCAGAGTCAACAACAGGATTAATGTGCCTGTGGGGGAGTGAGCAATACGATGCACTTTGGTGATGCAGACACAAGAGGCAGCTGGATGAGTGTGCCACCCTACAATAGTGTTTCTGCTGTGTCAGTCTGGGACAATTTCTACAGTGAGTGCAGCATTTTCCCCACCAGCCTTCCTACAAATAATACAATTGTAAGAATATTACGGATATTTGAGACGTAAGACGTCACATTATAAGAGTCAGTGATTGTCACACAGGTGAGATCAAAGGTTTCACCAGTTCAGCTAACCCCTCACAGCATCTATTAATATCATCAACAATGACAACATACGCAGAATGATGTAAAACAGATCTATTAAGAAGAAATGAATGATGCTTGACCATTGGTTGAAGTGTTTAGAGAGAACATATCAGGCTTCAGGTTGTTTCACGGACTCTGTTTCGCCTCGTTTATCTCAAAGTTTCAAGGCCACAAAAGGACAAAACCAGGTTTACTTAAGAAGGGGAAGGTCAGAGATTTTCTTCTCAGGGGAAGTCAGTGAATTTTACAAATGGGTCACTTCACGGCAATGTCCTGCAAAGTTGTTTGAGTCTGTTGCATTAGATGGTGGTTTTCAGTATGTGCAAATTGAACTATACTCACACATTTTCATATAGCCAAATTCCAATTAAAGCTCTTTTCATTTAGATGTTTTTCTGTTTCTGTTGTCAGAAGACAGAACAAGTTTGAAATAGTGACTGAAACACAGCCCAGTAAGACCACATGTTAACCAGCAGTCACTTCCAAGCTGCTGCTCTGCTGCTAAAATCCTGATTTTATAACCGTGATTTTGTCTGATAAACTCAGAAAACACACAAGTTAAAGACTACAGTTGTTTACACATATTTATGGGGACTATAAATCGGTTAATCTAGTGACACAGGTGCTAAATTGTCAGCACTGCTTGTTTGCTCTAAATAAATTTGAAAGAGCAACAGCCAGGGGGACACTCCAACACTGTGCCGGCCAACCAGTGGCATAACTTCACTCGGTCTATCACTCAATCAGTCAGCGATATTTGGGTTTATATGTCTGGCTAAAAACCTTTCTCACTGACACTGGGGTAAATAAAACTTACAAAATATTTGTAGTGAAAGTCATGAAACTGATCATGTTACTAGAAAAAAAAATCCAGAAAAGATGATTGTCAAACCTTACGGCACAGTGTAAGGGCTGTGACACCAAGCAGAGTGTCAGCCGCCAGCCCTTATTGGTGATTCAGCACATTGAATCTGCAGCGAAGGCAGTCGGTAAGAGGGCTCTGACTGTCTGCTCAGCTTGAGATTTCACCCATTTACTGTGGTGTCTCCTTGTTTTTGTTTTTTTTTGTCCTACAAGCAGAAGAGCAAAGACAGTTTAATCACCAGATGAGCATGAAGATAGTTGTTTTTTGGTTTTGTTTATTTTTTTTAAGATGCTGTGCCTTCTGGGTTTCTTTTTTTTTTTTTCTTCTTCTTCTTCTTTTTTTTCGGATTATAAATATAGACTACCGACTAGTTATTTCCTCCACGTAGGTGTTTATCAGCTGTCAGCTTGTCGAGCCTTTGTGGTGTGATTTAACACAGGACATGAAGCGTTTGATCAGTCTTTGCCGTCACCTTTGTGTGTTGGAGCCTTAAATGTGACTCCCTCAGACTGTTTCTATGTGAACTGACCTTGATAACATTCTAGATGAATCCACATTGAGCGCTCTGCAATTTATTTATTTATTTTTAATCCTTCTACCTCCCTTTTTCTGTCCCTGCCTCCAGTCCTCACCCCTCAGCTCCACCCTCCCTCGCTGTGTCTCCTACCCTCTTTCCATATAATCTCAGCCTCACAGACTGCAGCAACATAAGCCCTCTGTGAATGGCAGATGGGAGAGCTAGGTGGGTGTACAGAGGCCGAGCAAGGGCAGTAGTGGGTGTTAAATACGTTGAAATCCTTTTCTTTTAAAATGCACCTTCTCTTCTCTTTTTTTTTTAATGCTGCTGTGTGCATTTCTGAAAGCTGCTGTTTGAAAATATCTGAAAGTTGACATGATTTATGGAGTCAGTGTGCCTGGTCATCACACGCATGCTTTCGAGCTGCACACCTGGCTTTCTCTCGGAGACAAATCGCTTACACACAATTGTTGAACTTGCAGCTGGTCGGAAAGCCTTCTTAAGTTGCAAAGTCAGTATTTACTGGACATAAATCAAACACCACATTTCCTGCTTTGCATTTTTTTTCCCCCTTTTAACCAATTTGTGTTTATTGAGGTCCTTTTAACGCCTCAGAATCAATATCTCTCACACTGGTGTTTCACCTGTGAGCGTAATGAGTACATCAATGGTTAGATGGTGCCTAGGGATAATGAATGAGCAGGGCAAAGCTTAAGATCTTCAGAGGACCTGTGTCACCATAGAAACCCATTATAGGAGTCGTTCAGCACCTATATGCTCTTCATTTGATGGAGAAGCTCCTCAAAGGTTGTCAAAGCTCAAAGCCCATTAGCAGGAGTAGAAGTATTCAGATCATTAGCTTCAGTAAAAGTAGTAACACATTCATATAAAAGTACTCCATTACAAGTAAATGAACAGAAATATTATCAGGTACTTGAAATAACCAAAGTAAATATTTTTAATGGCAAAGAGCTGTTTTCAATGAATAATGAATCAATCAATCAATCAATTAATCAGTCAGTGAATCAAGTGCCATTGTGAGTACTTTCCAGATGAGGGACAAGCTGATGATTAGGCATTACAAACGTACACAGTAAAACTGTTTGAAAATAATACACATGTAAATTAGAGATAATGAAAATGTAACATTAAAATAGATTAAAAATTAATGAATTAAAAAGTAAAAAAAAAAACAAAAAAAAAAACAAATAGACAAATGACATTAACAAATAAATTAGATTAAGAGGGAGTGATATTGCACACCATCACAACACTACAATAATGAAAGTTTATTTTAGCTCAACTTTTAGCTGCAAAAGACTAAGATACTAACTTTCAACCAGATCGAGTGTCGGCTGCAAACGTTCCATATTAAACACAGCTTCCTTGTCAATGTCAAGTTTTTCCTCCGCCAGTTACTGTATATTCATACATTCCCTATCGGTTGTTTTAGTATCGGAGAGATCCTTGGCCTCTTGCTACTCTACAAAGAAATTATTGTAATGACGTTCACACGGTGCTGTATGCAGATTGAAAATGTAGGAAAAAGAGGAGGCTGGTATCTGTATGAGAAGTTGAAGTCACCAGTTCACAAGTTGAGGTACTGCGAGAAAAGAAAAAGTTAGACTGGCTCCACGTTAAACATGATTAGATTAAAAAGTATTTATTTCCCCCAAGGGGCAATTTGGTTTGCACCAGCTGTCAACACAACCAATACACATAATAAGATAAAATAATACAATAAATAGTTATAAATCCATATAACATACAGGAGATGTCATCATAATAAGTTGCACAAAGATTTCATCAGTGTTTGTTCATCGCAATGACGACAAGGCCAACAACTTGATGGGACACATGGTCTCAAACATCTGTTGGATTTGTTTACCTCCTTCCTGATGGCAGCATTATAAACTGTGCATGGAGAGGCTGATGCCAAAATGACCTTTGCCCTCACATTATCATTAAAAATTAAAATTAAAAATTACGGGAAATAGATTATGACAGAATTTTTATGACCCTGTCTGTGAAAATCATTGTGCTAATGTTAATTACAAGAGCCTGAGATCTTCATTAAAGTACAGTAGTTGAGGAAATGTTTCTGAATTTAACAGCAATGAAAAGTGTAGAGATGAGAAACATTTGTTGACTGCTCTCCGGTCTGTGAGTGGAGCCTCCTCCTCCTTCTTTGTTGTTGAATTGACCTCAAACATGAACTGTCAAACAGCAGCAGGTTGTACTGACATCTGTGTGACCTTCAAGCAAGTTCAGGCCACATAGTCCACATCCACCTGTGACAGTGGTTTTTATGGCCCCTTGCTTGTGACCTCTACACTGATAGCAGGTCGATGCTCCTGTGCTAGGCTGTTATTAACCTCTACACTGCTTCTCCCGCACACTGCATCTCCTTCCTGTGTCCTCAAATGACAACGGCAACACTCTGTCAAAGGCATATGGTCGCGGTGACAAGGTGAAAGTGTGCTGCTGCCATGTAGACACAAGGATCAGTGTGGAGATAAAGGTGGACAAAGACGTGGTTGTGTTTGCTGATCACTCAGGTTCAAAGTTGTTTTTTTAATCTGTAGTTGGATTCATGGGATCAAGACCACTATTTTCAGATCTACAAACCAAACAACTAATCGATCATCGATTCTACCTAAATATTTCATCTGGAAACCTGGATAAGTTGTATAGATGCCACGGTGTCCTGGTTTCTCAAAGCCAAAATATGGCCTTTAACAGGACACTTCAAGAGACTGATCATAGCAAGGATCCTAGTAAACATGTGACAACATTCATGGCTCCTATCAGCTGTTTCTAATTTTATAATATATATAAACAAAATTCTTTGATCGACACAATGGAGCAATAGTGCAACAGCTCATTAGAACAAGACTGTCATAACTAGCATGAGTATGTTATTTCATACATTGTCAATCAAAAGTAAGTGCAGACTTTTTTAAGTAGCAGTCACTGATGTTAGAATAGTTTTTGTGTATTTAACACATTAGGAGTTTTCTCATCCTTCCTCCCTCTGGTTGAGCTTTTTTTTTTTTTTTTTATTTGTTGCTGGAGATTCACTCGTGTCCATTGTTCTGCGCCAAACCATTTCCTGGAACACAGACTGCCCTGAGTCGGAGAGGAAGCAGATTAAAGACTAAATGGAGCAATTAACAAGCAGACTCCAACCGTCCCTCAACTTCTCTCTGATTGCTGATAAGCACTTCTTAGCATTTTGCAAGCAAGAGCCCTTCAGAGTCATGTGGAGTGTGTGGTTTACTTAGGGATCCCCATCGACCATAATAGTAAAATGACACAAGGAAATCTCCATCGTTATTGATTCAGTATAGCACAAATAAAACAAAGACGTATTTATCATTTGAGACAACAACTTATTCTTTGTTTAATTGTTGCTTTTGAGGAAAACAGAGAAAGAGCTCAGAAGGAGCAGTTTGGGATTTGAAGCTTCATGGCTAATAGACGAGGAGCCTTATCTTAACTAGAAAGAGACAGGGAGCAGGACGGGAGACTTTCTTCATCCCTGAGCCACACTGACCACTAATCTCAATATTCACTTTTTGCAACTTTGTGCCCGAGTGCAAGCCTCCCAGGACACCTCTTTGTTTCTCGAGATTTCACAGCTGGAGAGATTTAGGGCCGTGTAGAGTCCCCAAACAATGACTGGCTGCCCTCCAAAGAGCCTTGTTGAGTGGACAGACTTCTCCAGCCACAGTCCAAATTTAATTAGCTTCTCAGCCCAGTTTGGAGGGAAAACAATATCTCAAGAAAAAGAGCTGTTTAGGAGCTAAACGGTTCAAACAAGGCAGTGAATACAGAGGATCAAAAGCTTCTTATTCATACTGTTTGTAGCCCCAATTTGTCTTTTTTTCTTGCTGCAATTAAAATCTGTTAGCTATATTTGAGATTTCTGTCTGTCATCTACTCTGCAAACTCTGTTTATTTACAAGAAACCAGCCACAGAAGTTGCAGCATCACCTCTTACTAAGGATATACATCCCTTGTTTCATGTAGCACAGGTCAAGATCTGGTAAAAGTCTGATGTTGAAGGGTATTGACAGGAGAAACTGCAGCTCTCCCCCAGCTGTCTGTCTCTGCACCAGGGTGTCAGGTTAACAAGCAGGCCGGTGCCAAGTGGGTTAGGGTGGAAATGAGAGCGCTGCCGTGGCCTCGCTCCAGCACATCCCCACCAGTTCCTCACCACCACCACCACCACTACCACTATCACCTCTGTTACACATGCCACCATACTCCGTTTCTTTTCACTCAGTGCAGTATTGACACTGTAGAGCAATGTTTCCATTTTTCACACGCACGCGCCGCTAGCGACTGTTCTGCTCACCCGAGGCAAGATTTTAAACTGAATGATCAAAGTCTGTTTGTTTTTCTGCGAGCCAGAATGAGACTGCTGATGTTGGCCACAGCCTGAACTTTAGTACAACCTGTCACATAGCAGCAGCCAGTAGAGTCCAGGCATCTGTAGCAACTCCAGAGGACGAGAATAACTTAAAAAAAAAAAAGTTCATAGCAACTATCATTTTGTGCAGCAAATATTCTTACTATTAAACTGATGTGACACAAGCTGAAGAAGACGGAGCACAACAAGTTTGTGTGTATTGTGGACTGTTGCTAATGGTTTAATAAAAAGTGTAGAGCCTATTTATTTCTTCATTGTGTTTACAGCAGTAGTCATTAGCTTTTCATCAGGCTAGTAATTGACTTAACTATAATATAAAATAGAGTCACTACATTTTTGATAAACTTTCTAAAGATCGATACAAAGTGAATTAATCATTGTTAATCATCGGCTCTGAACTGTGGGGATTTAACAGTTTTCTTTGTCATACATATTATGTAACGCAGGATATTGTGTGTATATATGACATTTGAAGATGTTTCAAATATTTTGCTGACACATATAATCCAGTAATCGATATTCGTTGCTGCCACAATCAGAAATGATCTACAGGACTGAAGTATGACTACGCCATTGGTAATGTCCTGAGATGCAGACTCAGGTGTTTTAAGGCAGGAAATGAACCCTCTGAACCTCCCACATGCTGTTTCGATTTTGGCTGCAAGAGGTGAATGAAGCCACTTCTGCAGATGTGGCGACAGACATCGTTCTCCAAGCAAACCTGGCTCATAAACCAGCGAAAGCAGCTGATAAGAGGGAGATAAACAACAGGCCTCTATCTAAGCTGTTGTGTTGATTTCCTGTGGATCTGAATCAGCAATGCCTCCTCCAAACCTCAGCAGCCTGCACAGACACCGAAAGATCCTGATTTGTGCATCAATATTTCAGCTCCATGAAAGCGTTGTGGTAGCCACCTGCCACCCAACGCCCTACATGCACAAACCCTCCGATAAGTGGCGCAAGCCAGTTCCCTTTCTGCTCTGCCAGGATTAGGCAGCTATCGGTTTACATTTCTGAGCAGAGAGGGCCTGCACAGGCATCCTATACTGGAGCAGGTGTGAAATGCTCTGAAGGCCCACACACGTTATGTTAGATCATACATTTAATCATACCTTCATTCATGCACTTAGATTTAATGACAACACCGCCACCATCACTGATTATTGCTGTGTTTAAAAAAAAAAAAAAAAAAAGAAAATGCCAAAATTTTCACACCAAAAATAAACTGCTAATGGGAGCAACATGTGCAGCCAAAACCACAAATTACCACCTATCACTACAACTAGAAGGCAGTTACAGGAAAACACTGCTTTTAATGTTGTAGTGGTGACTTGCTAGATTTATCCTTTGCTTTAATTGCTGCTTTCTGTCCACATATTATCGTATCAGGCTTATTATTAGAGGGTACTGATGGTGTCTGTTATTCACAGCCTCTTTGTGAACTTATTCTCTTTTTTCCTCAGAGCGTCAAGATGCACCAGTGTTAGTGGTTGGTTCCTGTGGCACATCAGTAACACACGAGATACCTGATATTCACAGACACAGTAGGAGAAGCTTTTGTGGAACGTCTTGCTGTGACCTCTAATCACCCTATCAAGTGGCCTCAGCAGCTTAGCTCCAGTTTTGGGCAGCCCGAGCTGCTCAGGGGGCCTGGTGTAGCTGTTGGTCAAAAGCTGTTTTATCTTCAAAAAATTCAGCTTAATTAGAACCTTTGACAGATGAAAGTGGTGGATTTTAGTCAGTTTCATCTTGAATTTAACAGGAGTTTCATGCCCCTGGGGACGTAAAAGTTCCTCTACTTAAACAGAACCTTGTTCAGACTTGCCACAGAGCAACACCCTCACACTGAACTGCTGGATAATGAGGAGAAGTGTCCATAGATATGCACTTAGAATATACAAACCAAACGGAAGTCTGTATTGAATCATCAGCTCCTGCTCTTCTGATCTGTGGAACAAGCAGGCCTAGCCTTTTCCTGATTTGGTCACAGAGACTTTTTCAGTTCAAAGACCAAGTTTTTACTGTAGCGAGTGTCCATCTGCACTAATGTCCTCTCTGACAGTAGCTGAGCCTTTTTACATCAATAATATTCAGAATATGGGCTCAGTGAGACTAAAAATGCTTCTAGGGCTGCACAATTAATCGAAATGATATCAAAATCGCAGTATGGCAAAGTGCAATATCCTAATCGCAGGAGCTGCCTTATTTTTTATTTTTTTGTTAAAGGTGAAATATATCGCAACATACCATAAATCAAGCATTGCGTTCTCCAGAAGTAAATGAACTTGCTTGTTTGATATAAGCCCCAGCAAAAATGACAATATCATCTTTTTAAATTTTTCAGTAAAAATGAAATGCCAGAATGACAACTGCAACCAACATTGTCACTCATATTGCAATATCTGCAAAAATTATTTTCTAGTTTCATATTAATGGCATTTTTATTGAGGTGATGGTGAGAATACGGATTCATGTAGCTGCAGCCACTGAGGATGGAGATCATCTGTAACTCATCATCATACGTTCGTGCCCACAGCGTAGCAGAGGAAACATGTCTGTCCTCATCTAAAAGTAAAGCCATCATCCTTACAGGAGAGCTGCTGCCTTCCCTTGGATTGCTTTCTAATACATATTGAACATTTACCAATCAATACTGTATCACTTATTACTTCCCTCTTAGGTACAGATGTTCTGTTACTCTGGGCGTTATCCGGTCAGGAATATTGAGCAAATGTTGAGTGCAGGGAAAATGGAAAGGAAATGCTTGTCTGAGGGAGGAGACTGTAACCTCTATTTGAAGGTGACCAGGAGCTGCCTTGTGTGGGAGTGCAGCCTACTAGGGACCCCTTCTGGCTAGAAACAAGATTTCATCAGCACTCTCATCATGGCCTGTAAAAGTGACCTTTTTTTTTTATCTTTTTTTTTTATAAGCTTCCTACGGTTTTCACAATTTCAGCCAGTGCAGCAGACATCGTGTTTCTCATTTGTGATTGTAAAATTATACAATACAACTTTATCATTCCTACTTTTCTTAAACAGTACCTTTTATAAAATATCATTACTTTTAGTAGATACGAAAAATGCCAAGTATTTTTTTTTGTATAAATGACCAAAGATACAAAACATAATATTGCAGCCATATTTTCATCTTAAACTGTGAATCTGCTACAAGGTTGAACGTCCATTTATCAATACAAAGCAACACAATGTTTTGTTTAGTTTTTTTTCAAGCTCAATACAAAGCATTTTAAGACATCACTGTGGGCTCTGGAAAGTCATGAGTATTTTGCCATTTACTGACATTTTATAGACCAGAAAAAACAAATTGATTAATTGATTAGAGCGTTACTGTACCACCACAGCCCCCTCGCACATAAAAGGCTGATTTCAAAACGCTGAAAGCCTGACCAGTTTACGCTGTGTTGGGATTTAATGATATTTCAGCTGTGTGAGGCCAGTGCTGGTTTGAAGATGTGATTTCTTTCTCACTTGACAGCACAGCAAAACTGATTAAACTTTTTCGATCTGCTTTCTCATCTTCCCACTCGTTTCTAACAGCCGTTTTGTGGAGTTACAGACATGTCTGTCTCCTGTCAGGGGTCACCCTCAGCACTTCTGTCTCCCTGTGACACCCTGATGAGCCTGTCAAGCTAATGAATCCCTAAAACAAACCGAAGCTACAGCAAACACAGACTTGCTGCAATAGACAGTGATTTGAAATAGGGCTGCTCTGCTCAGGGACCACCGCTGACGCCCTGAGTTTGGACAGCAGCCTCCACGGCGGATCAATGCAGTGGGTTTCTGCTGAGAGAGACTTGAGTTTTTTTTGTGCTTCATCGCTCTCCCTTTCTACCTGTCTCTCTCTTTTCCTTCAGGATGTATCCAATAAAAGAAGTTCCTGTGGAGGCAGAGCCCCTGACTGACTGGCTGTATCAGAGGTTTGTGGAGAAAGAAGAGTTGCTGGCCCACTTCTACGACACAGGTCTGTCTCACCATATCTCACTCTGGTAAAGTCAAACTGAAATATAAACCATAATGGAAGTCCAGCTATTATTTATAAATATTTTCTCAGTTTTTTTTTTTTAAGAGGCAAAAATCTCACTCCCTCATTTACTCATTCACTGCTCCATATGTAACACAATGTCAGTAGTTTACTCAGGAGTGAGCAGTACAATGACATTTCAGACACTTGCTCACCATAATTTTGAGCTGCAGCCGTCATCTTCTCATCTCTAAACTGTTCATGCCATGGAGACGCTGCTTTCTTCATTCTGTCGGGGCGCATTGGTCATTAAATAGTGAAAATATTTATTCAGCGACGCTCAAACAAAATGATGGGTAGTTAAACTGGTGGACTATATAGTGATTTCAGACACAGCTGGTGCCTCAGGGCAGTGTTTCCTATAGCAGTGTTTGACTAACATCTGAAGACTGGCGTTGCTAGGAGACACAATGTCAATGTCCATGGTGCACTACTGACTAGAGCGTATTACAGCGCTGTTAAGTTTTCAAACAATAATAAAAGCTTTTTGCTCATGAACTATTAATGATTTAAGCCCTCTGTCCCCTTCAGCATTGGGTCGCATCAGTCAGCACTTACTCCCGCTAAACGCCACCTTTCATTTATGTTATTGCAACACATGCTCAGTGTCTGTCAGTCAGTCTGTCAGTCAAACTAATGTTGGCTCTTTATTTACAAGCTTCCAACTCAGAATAACCATTCGCATCAGCGTCCTGGTTGTCATTCCAAGGTGGAGAATTTCCGACGGTGCCGTTATCTCCACGTGGTGAAAAGAACCACAGTCGCTAACATGGCTGCAAGCCATCATCACTGACAGTTACATATAGATAAAATCTGATATGACACTACAGCTTAAATGAATTGCATCTGGAAATACGTAACAGAAAGTAGTTTTTTTAAATTATGTGAGTATGAGGAAAACAGTGGGGGTGATGCGTTGAACACAGAATATCAAGAGGTTTTCCTGTTCTTCCCATTCTGCTACATCGCATTTCTCATTCCTCTTTGGCAACAAATGCCACAAAATCTCCATAAGATGCTGACGACTTTGTATTTATCCGTCTCTCAACAGGATCATTCCCCCCTCCAGAAGGACACAAGGAGGCAGTTTCCCGGCAGATGACCCTCGACCCTGTGTGGCTGTGCATCATCCAGTCATTTGCTTTTGTCTCCGGCTACGTTTGGTACAACGTCCTCCAGTACCTCTACTGCTGTTTATTTTGAGTGCGCTGATGAGGCGAGAGTCTTAATCGGACCACTGGAAAAGCCTCAGGATCGGTTGGTGTGTGGCCCAGCGTCATACATGCCCCCCCCTCCCCACCCCACCCCCCACCCCCCACGATGGATGAATGTACATTTGCAACAGTGGAGAGACTTAACAGGAAACAGCAAACATATGAAGACAAGTACACAAACACACAGATTACAGAAGCCCATACAATATGAGACTGGTCACAGGCATAGTTAACTTACACACAGCCCTAACACCACACACCCGCTCCAACGGCCTAGCAGAATAATCTCTCGCACTCGTCACGACTCACATTTTGATGTTTACACGTCCTCATACACGTAGACGCTCACACGTACATAACTTTTTATTCAAAGTTAACGAAAATGAGGCTCAGGACTCCTCCAGAAGACGTTCTGGACCGGACTCTCTCTCTTCCCCTCCCAGGCTTTAGCCGTAGTAGTTTTACAGAGTATAAAGTATGTATGGACACGTGTGTGTGAGTGAATATATGTGACTAGAAGCATAATGTCTGCCCTTATTCTTCCTCCTGGCGAGAGCTGTCGAAGCCCACTGGACCTCTCTTTCAGCCCGCCTACTCGCCGGCTGGCCACACCTTTCAGAGCGAGCGGCTGTACGAACGTCGAGGCTGCACAGCCGGCTGCTCCTCTGGCCTTCATTGCACTAAGGATCCATACTGCCCTTACTGCTCCCTGCCCCAGGAAATGCTCCTGAATGGTAGCTGTCAGTGTTTTAATTTCTTCTGTTTTCTTCCCCTTAACCCGCATATCTCCATAACTACGGCCATCGTTATTTGTTGTCTTTTTTTTCTTCTTTTTTTTTCTTCTTCTTTTTGTTGTCGTCGTCGTCGATGTTGTTGTCATCGGGACTTTTTCTCCTGTGTCCGCCTGTCTGTCGAGGCAGTATTCTGAGCTCACTGAAAAAGGGGGATCATGTTTACACTGGCGGCCCTGCTGAAAGCCTAAAAGGACGGTGGCTACGATGCGGTGCTTGATTAAGGATCTTTTTCTGTTTCAGACTTGAAGGAAGGAAGAGGAGACGGTGCCGTAACGCTAACTCAAAAAAAGGATAAAAACAAACAAACAAAAAAAAACAAAAAAAAAAAAGTCTGGTGGAACGCAGGGCAAGAATTGCAGTCTGATCACCTATAAAGTAATTCTCTCTATGTGGATTCTCCTTTTCACCCTTTGATCTCCAACATGCATACACACACACACACACATACAAATAACACATGTGCACACACAGCCATGTGCAGCTACACAGCAGAGTAGACGTCTGTCTCGAGGATCATCTCAGCAAGCCAGACTGAGAAGGCACAGACTTTTATTCCCCCATTGGACTATATAGTTTTACAAATATTTAAGCCATATGCTTAGTGTCGTCGGGGTGGGAAAAAGACATGGAAAAAAAATATGATTTTTATAGAAAGCTACCCTAATGTTCAGCATTCTAAAATAGAGATTTTGGCTTACAGAACTATAGGTGTCATTACTGTAAATTTACAGCATAACCTGCCTAAGTGAGTGTGTGTGGTTGTCGTTTCCCCCCCATTTTTGATATATATGATTCATGTCGTGTTGCTCTGTGATGTCAGAGTGTGGCGGCAATTTCACCACAAGTGGTCAAATTTTATTTCATTTTAAATTACATGAACTTTTGTCCTCATGTCATGGTATGTTTAAATCTTGTACATAACAAAGCTGAGGAAGAGTTTTCATTGTTGGAAATGAAATGACTGCAGCATTTCTCTCTCTCTCTCTTTTGGTCCGTGATAATTTCAGAGAATTTTAGTTTAAATTATCATGAATGTTTAAAAAAAAGAAGAAAGCAAGGATTTCCCCTTCACTTCTCAGTGTTAACCCTGTTTTATTATTTTTTTTCTTTGACCTCCTGAATAGGAAGTTGTTGTGTACTTCAAGACACTAGAGCTACTGTACATCTGTGTCCTGGCTGACACACTATTTGCACAGCAAAACATGGGCCCAGTTTCAAGCTTGTACAACTGTACGTGTTAGCTCATCAGGAATTAGTGGAAAACTGCGACTATCAAGCCTTACCTGATGTCCTGGTGGACCACGATCCCAAATAATGCTGTTTCCTCACAATCCCTCTTGACAAACATTTGGTGTGTTTGTTTCAAAGATGGTTTCAAGGAGTCGAGCTAAAACTGGGCCAGTGAGGAAGGGATCACTCTTCACTTAGAAGGGAAACTCTGGCAGGGCCCTGCAATGATGCAGCTGTTCTCTCTCGAATGTACTTGTGTTGTGGTTTTGAGGTCAATTATATGTAATTTGCTTAGCCTGCTTTAATTAGGAAAATTATAGAGGAGCGGCAGTTATCACTGTTAAGAACTAATGCATAAAACGTGCATCTTAGTAGTTACTGCCCTCCCTGTGCGCCACTGTTGGTAGAAACTGTGTGTGTGTGAAAATTAAAAAAAAAAAAAAGGGCTACCTGACTGGGTAGGTGAAAACATTTTAAATCAGGCTGTAAATGTGTTTCATCCAGCGGCCCTTTCAGATTCCCCTCCATTGTGAGAGTGACTTGAAATGAAGCTTCATCTTTTATTTTTTTTTATTTTATTTTATTTTATTTTTTGCCTTTTCATTTTATTTAATTTTTTTATTTTCTGACCATGTTTCCAAAGAAGGCAGGGAAATAATGTTTTCCTAGATGTGGTTTTAGGAAATAAACACAATAGGGATTTAAACAAATTATACTAGAACTGTCTGTAATTTTCCATTTTGTACTTCTCCTTTAATTCCTAGCTACACAGCCATTTTACAACACAAAAAACTTGTGCTGGAATAAAACATCATGAAGATCCTAACCTGTGTACTGCTTCTCTTGAATGTATTTCTGCACTGTACATGAAGCAAATACTGTTTTTTTCCAGTAAATAGTAAAGCATAATGATACAGGACCCTCACAGGGTCACAATATAATGATGAGGTTTTACAATGTTTTTTCTGCTGAAATCATTTTTGTAAATCTTTTTTTTTTTTCTTTTACTTTATTGAAAATAATCAAAATAAAATTTTGGTCACAACCAGTAGACTTGACAAACTGGTGACAAAGGGTAGGAAGTATTCATTGATTTGATTATAATATATGAGTCAAAAAGGTTGTGATGATTGATATACTAGAAAAGAGCCTGGGTCAGTTTCTGTAATTGTAGTTTGTCATTTATGAATAAACTATATTTAAATAAGTTTATGGAACCAGACCAGGCTAAATAGAATTCGTGGGACAGACAGAACTGTCTGTACAATAGTCCGACTGTCAGAATCTACGTATTAGTAAGGTAGACTGATTTTATCTGATTTTAGAAATTTATCTGTAAAATCCTCAGTTCCCGCTGATTTTAAATTGCACTTCTCGAGGGGGTGTTCTCTCGTCTGCAAATGTAAATGTCAACTTGTAGATCTTCTGTGCGCTGAGGTACGAGCTGAGGACAGTTTCCAGGTAACTGAAGCCTGTTTGTTCGGTTCTGTACCTGTTGTTTAACTGTGGTGTCTGTCACCGGCTGTTGAAAGTCACCGGCTTACGTTACAGAGCTCTGATTTCACCTGTGACGTCGGGTCTGTATGGTGTACTACCAAATGCAGAGAGGGAAAGGGGAGATGCTCTCACTAGTCCTACTCAGATAAGCATTTTCATTGTAGTTTGAGGTGGTGTTGATTTTAACTACATCATAAAGTTTGGGTGGTTTATTCTGAAAAACCTAAATCTTAAAGACATTTCTCTTAATAACTGTTAATTCTGTTAATAATCCTAAAACTCAAAATGTTAAAAAGCTTCTGCATTTTGACATAAGAAAAAACAAGGTACCGTTGCCGCACTAGGATCATCTGAAATCATCAGGAAATAAGTTACAAAATCTGCATTTGTTTAGTCCTGACAAAAACCAGTGTGTAGAGACTACGAGCTGCGGTTTTACAGGCTACGTGCCAAACCATTTTTTGGCTTGTAGCACTGACTTTCTGGAATCTCTGCGGATATACTTTAGTCAATAACAAGTATGGATTAAACAAACAAGACATAATGTGCTAATTAGTGAGTTTTAGGGGTGCTTTTTTTTTTTTTTTTTTTTTTTTACCTCGGTGAGAGCCATGCTAGCTGTTTTCCTCAATCTTTATGCTAAGCTATGCTAAGTGGCTGCCTGCTTTAGCTTCATACTTATACTACAGATTGTGAGAGTGATATAAATCTGACTCTGTAGGAAGAGAGTGGAGGTGTTTCTACCAATATCAAATAATCTCTTTAAGTACGGTACTTTAATAAACACACCTGCACTTCTGCGCACTTCACAGGACTGATGATCACTGTATTGCAGTTTGAGAGATGGTCAAAGTCTATAATACCCACTATATTGACTATTACATTAGCTATGAGGGTGTTGTGTGCCTTAAAATTGTTGAATTCACATGATAAATGGAAACAAAGGCCAGCGTGGCGTGCCATCAGCTATATTTCTATAGCAGCTGGAGTGATAAGTGGAGGCTTGGATCTGTAGAAGAGCTGCACGCTCCAGGCAGCCAATGGGAATCGAGGGTGAAAACAGCAGGAAGTGAGCTGGAAAATGGGATTAAATATGCAAGATGCGTCGCCAACATACCAAAGGGCTGACAGTCAGGAGATCACAGGGTGACTGTTGCTCAGTGTGGTGGCCAGATGGAGAAGGTGTAGCATCACCCTGCATGGAGAATCTCACTCCTCGGTACAAGCTCAAAATCTCTTTCCAAGGTCACCCACATTACACAGATAAATTAGGCTCCAGAGGAACCTTTGTGTCCTCTCTAGAAGCACCAGCGTGCCTCCTCACACCTGCAATGAACTATTTCACGGGCACTGCTCCCCAAGGTCCTCAGTGTCACGCGTTGATGCCTGCTCCCTCATGAATGCCGTAGTGATGGTAGTGTCCCTTGAGTCAGCAAGCACTAAAACATCCAGCTGTGGAGGGGAGGTCCGGGCTGAAAGTCACAGCAGCAGCCGCCGGCCTCTCAGAGTCTCCCTGGCCCTTCCTGTTGTCACAAGAGAGCATGACGGCTGTGACGGCTGGATGAACCCTGAGCGTCGTTTAGATCACATGCAAATAACTTGTAACACATCAGGAGTGCAACAGTGAAAAAAACATGGGGTTGGAATGCAACACAAATAAATGAACTCAAATCAGAAAAACATTTCTCACTTTCCACGTCGCAGATAGTTTTGGTTTTACGTATTCATATTTTGAGATATTTGTCTCAGATTTCTCCCTACATCCCAATACAATCAAGAATTTTTTTTTTACACCATTAAAAATTGCATAATTTTTATCCTTACAGAAACAATGTCCGACTTACTCAAGATAAACTGCAACACACCCGTGCCAGGCTGTTTCTTGGCTAGGAGTTTCTGCTCTCAGCCAAGAAACAGTCTGGCACAAAATCCCCTGTAAAATAACAAATTGTTGTTCTTACATTTTGATTTTGTACAGATCAAATAATGATATCAAAATAGTGTTCATTAGTGAGCTTGGAAGGTGCAGGTAGGTGGCTTTTGTTACCTTCAGACAAAGCCAAGCTATCTTATTTGGCCTGACTCCAGCCCAGTCTATGCTAAGCTAAGCTGACCGGCTGCTGACTGTAGTCTCATACAGATATGAGAGCGGTATCAGTCTCCTCATCCTCACCTCGTCTTGGCAAAAATGTTGAACTATTTCTATAATATTTATGTTAATAATGTTGTCAGAGAGGAGAGAGCATCCTTCAGGTGTGTGATTATAAGATCATTCATGTCACCTTGTGTGTTATTCTGTCTTTGGCTAATAGTTCACCCAAAAAGAGGGGAGTCAGGAGTGACAGGGGAACCATAAGCCTCCTGTCACCCCCATTACAGGATCGCAGTCACCCCAGGAGAGGTCGGGAGGTTATTATGGGATGTAGCTGTCCTCCCTGTCGCTCCCTCTCAACTCCTGGCCTTTAACAGGGGCAGCTGACGTCACGAGCGGCCTCAGGCACCCGACTGTCTCTGTTGTTTTTAGCTGTCAGTTTTCCGCTCTGCCCCCCCAGACTGTTCCTGGCTGATGTCCAAACTCCTCCAGCTCTTTGTAGGAGTGACCTTTGCAGAGGCAGACTGACAGACCGGCTCGGGCGCTCACTCGCTTGGTGGTGTGAGTGGTGTCAGTGTGTGGCACTGGCAGCGGAGAGCAGAGAGTAGCTGAAAGGATCATTTGAACACAACTGTTACCGTGGCTGCCCCCGCTGACACCACCGTTCACTGCAGAGACTGCCTTAATCTCAGCCAGGGATCACACATCAGAGTTCACCTGTAATGAGAAAAATAATCTTTCATCTGTCACATGTAGGATTTACCCAAGTCATGCCTTGACTAAGCCCACGAAGCAACATCTTTGCTCCCTTTAAAAGCGTGTCAGGGAATCAGAGATGTGATGGAAATGTGATGGATGATGTTACTACAGATAATAACCAGATCTCACCAGTTTGATCTCAGTGCCTTTCAGCTGTAAGATCAAATGCAACACAGACTGCAAATTAATGACAAACCAAAGGTTATTCCCTCAGAGATTAGCTTAGTATAGTTAAGAAAATAAAAGCCCTGCACAAAGTAAATATCTGGGTTTTGACAAAACTGTTTTTTCAGAAGGGCTTCAACTAACAATTCATTTTGTAATCAATAATTTCAATTAATGGTTTAGTAAAATGTAGTAATTTGTGAAAAATTGTCTCTAGCCCAAGGTAATGTCTTAAACAGTGATATAAAAAGGAGAACATCGGCAAATCCTCACATTCGAGAAGCTAAAACCAATAAATGTTTAACTTTTTTTTTTCTTGATAAACACCTAAAAGATGATTATCAAATTCTTGGTGGTTAATTTTCTTTCAACTGACAGAGCAATTAAGTGACTCATCAAATGAGAGACTACATCAGTAAACCATGCTGCATATATTTCAGACTGTTCACACTGATGACATATGTGATACCCAGAAATAGGAGCAGAGTGAGAGGTTGCTGTGTGTCGCTGCTCTCAGATGGCCGCTCTTCAGGTGGTCCTGCTGGTCAAATCGAATGACCAGTGACAATAAGACGCCCATCAGCCTCCCTTGCGTCTTACATATGCAGCCATGGAAACTGCTCTGATGACAGCCTGCGACCTTTCCGTGTAATAACTGGGGATTACACAGTGAGGAGAGAGAACAAAGCCCCGAGGATCATGTCAGTCAGCGTCACAGACAGAAAACAATAAAAAAAAAAAAAAGATGTGTGGTATTTTATACTTCTGCTTCGATTCTTTGTGCTGCTTTTAACAGAGCTGAAGTATCTGCTACTTTACACACAATGTACTTATTTATTCTCACACATTACTTGGTCCTTGGATATTTCTGGAGAACTATTTTTAACTTTGCTTAATTAATTTCCTAGACAGCTATTCTTACTGTTACTTGAGAAAAATGCAAGTCCCAGTGCTCTGGCTACAAGAAAACACTTCCTTGCCTTTTCCACCTCTGTACATGACTCAGTCACTGAAATTGCTTCTGAGCACCAAAGGAGAAGGAAGATCTGGTCTGCCTCAAAAAAAAAAAAACCTCTATAATTGTTTTTAAACTTTTTTTTTCTTACAGGATTCTTGAAATATGATGTGTGACAGCCTATTCTAATGAGATATAGCTCTATCCCTAACTTTTTTTTTCAGGTGAAACAAGGGGTGTACTTGCTTTTACATTCTGTTTTTTTCTGTTTTCTATTCTATTGTTTATTATATACAAATAAAATAACATGTAGATTCAGTGTAGTAGAAGTTGCTGTGTTTGTCTGAGCCAAAAAAAAGCATTTTTCTGCAGACTACAGCCATTCACAGACAGGGCAGTGAGGAGGCAGACAAGTCTAAACCTCATTCGTCTTATCAATATCATAAATTTTTGATTAGCTTTCCAAGTACTGCCACGGATTACATTCCAGTGAGACCTTGAGAAACTTATCAAAGATAAATGGGAAAATCACCGAGTAATCAGCATTTTTTCATTCTATTTTTTTTTTAATTAAACCATCTTCACGATCTTTTTTCAATTTTTCCAAATAATTGAATTATCCTAATCCTATTTCATGGTGCACAATTGTTACAGTCAGTACAAAAATCAGGGCCCTGTACATTTGCTGCCTTAGTGACCCCCCTTTTCCTTTAAAGCATCTATTATGATAACTGTAAGAATAACAGAATAAACATCTGTAATGTAATTAAGGCTAGAAATAACCAAAAGTTTATAACCTAGATTAAAAAGTCTGTACAATCTGAAATCTCAACCTATTTCAAGTCCTCTTTTTGCAACATATTTTAATGACTGTGTGAAACTTCACGATGAAGAACATTATAGAAAGTCAAGATTTTCAGGTCTTCATTTAACCTGAGCAGTCATCTTACTCTTGCCTCTACACAAGGATTGCTGCATTTTGTAATCGGACAAGACTACGCTTGTTCTTTTGAAGAAATTGAGTCCAACTAGTGTTAAGTCTGTAGCAACATAAATCACAATCCAAGTATACGTTATACCAAAAAATGCATCCGTGGTATTAAAACTTAAAATCCTGGTACAATAGTAAAACTCATTAAACAAGAATTTATAACTGCATCATATTATAACATTTAGTAAAAACACACCACTTGATGTTTATTCGATGTTTATATTCTTGTTCATCACACAGTCCCATCAGGGAGGCATCTGATCCCAAATTCAGATAGATAGATAGATAGATAGATAGATAGATAGATAGATAGATAGATAGATAGATAGATGACTTTATTCATCCCTGAAGGGAAATTAGGTTGTTACAGCAGTCCGGTGTATTAGAATACAGAAATACAATAGAATAGAATACTGAGGTAGACAGAATAGAAATAAAAATACAGAATGGCAAGATATAAATACCATAAATAATAATATACTATGAATATGCATATGTAAATAGAAAGTGCAAAAAGAAGGATACAAATATTGTGTGAATATGATATATAATATCAATGCGGTTAGTATTTGGAGTGGAGTGTGCAGCAGAGAAGATGGTGCTCGCCACAACAGACTGATAGAACATCTGCAGCATCTTGTTGCAGACATGAAAAGACCTGAGCCTCCTCAGGAAGTAAAGCCGGCCCTGACCCTTCTTGTAGATGGCCTCTGTATTGGTGGACCAGTCCAGTTTATTGTCCAGTGTTACACCCAGGTACTTGTATTCACTGTGTTTCAAAGACAAAGGGTGGTCACACCAAATGCTGATTTGGGCTTTTACTGTTTAGCACTTAGCATAAAGTTAGCTGGCGAGTTAAAAACTATTTGTGGCATTATTTTGAAAGTATTCTTGCTTTACTTTAGCTGCCTCAATATTAAACACACTCCAAATTTTTCCAGTTGCTCTGTGTTGACGGTGTGTTTTTGGCGCCACCCTGTGGGCCATGAACACATGTGATCTGCGCGCTCTACTCTCGCGGTTTTTCAGGCGCTTAGCAACCTCAACTTGTATCTTCACGCTGACCAATCAGGAGTCGCCGTGTGAGGAGCGTAAGCCAATCACAATCGTGGATTTGGGCACTAATTTCAACCGAGGGGACTAGCTTCTTGTTTTGTTTACTGCAACACACACAGTAGCGAATGAGGAAAGACACTTGAAAAAAACAAACTTTTTCTTCTTTTAAACGAATCTTAATCGGGAATTAATCGGGGAAAACCGAGAGACTAATTCGGAAGTCTCTGGTTTTTAAATTTGTGCGTCTATCCAAACGTTAACAGGTTACCGTGAAGTCAGGTAACTGAACGTTAAAGTCGGTTGAGACGGAAAACATGCCGTCCCGTGTTGAGGACTACGAGGTGTTATACACTATTGGCTCAGGCTCGTATGGAAGATGCCAGAAAGTGAAGCGGAAATCGGACGGGAAAGTGAGTAAACTTCACACATTTGCCTGCTCAGAAGTCACATTGTTTACCTAGAGCACATTTAAATGCTGAACTGTCGACCGGAAATTTCGGGCTTTGTGTTTGATGTCGTAGCGAAATAGCTGCTACTACTGCGACCAAGAAATGTTACACGAATGTTATTGTTTTTAACACGAATATAATAAAAGTTTAACATCTTATGCACAGTCACAGAAAGATAAATGACAACAGGAAGGTACTGGTCACTTTATGCTGATTTGTAAAAATGACAGTACACCTGGGCAGGCTAGGTGCTATTTGAAGACACCTACTAAAGTTTGGGATAACAAACTTTTCTCAAGGCAGCCATTTTAAGCGCAGGTGTTAATCATAATATGTTAGTAGCCATGCTGCTGAGCTAGCATGCGCAATAACAAGCCCTGGTACTGACACAGCTAAATTAAGTTGGTGCTAATTATAATTTACTATTAGTTACATCTGTGAGTGTCACCAGACAGTGCAATATATTGCCATACTTCAGTATTCAATCTAGAGATATTCTTAAAGCAGTTGGGGAGATTTAATGACACTAGTGAGATGACAGGAAACAATGGGAGACAGAGATGGGGAACAACGTGGAACAAAGGCTGGTCTTTGTATGGTATGTTGTGGTCCATACTTGGTGCTCTAGCCCTAGTTTTAAGTCTTTTCTAGAGCTTAAAACCTTGTTCTCAACCTTGGAATTAGTAATTTGATTAAAAAAAAAAAAGTAAATTAATAGATAATTGAACTCAAGGTGCTCAGCTCTTTTCTACAACTTTCAATTGCATCTCACAGTCTCCTGTCTTCTTTGTTAGCCCAGTTTCTGTTTAAGGATTCATCTCTGGGATCTAATGTGAATTACCACCTTTTTCTCCAGCTATTCACTGACTCTTGGTTGATGACTTCAACCCCTTCATGAATTCTTTGATATATGATTCTTTAAGCTATGTCCTTTTGGTTAATTCACTCTCTTTTTGTATTGTAGATCCTGGTGTGGAAGGAGCTGGACTATGGCACCATGGCAGAGAATGAAAAGCAGATGCTGGTGTCAGAGGTGAACCTCCTGAGGGAGCTCAAGCACCCAAACATAGTGAGGTACTACGACCGGATCATAGACCGGACCAACGCCACGCTGTACATTGTCATGGAGTACTGTGAGGGTGGGGACCTCTCCAGCCTCATCAGCCGCTGCATCAAGGAGAGGTGATACTTGGTGTTTATATAAGCTGTATACTGTGAGGTGTGTTTATGTAAAATTCATGAATTATGTGTCCCTCCACTTTATATCTGTGCTTCCTGTCAGTATTTGCAGTATTCAATATTAATTTTGTTTGTTTTTGTTTACCATTGCAGGCGTTATTTAGAGGAGCAGTTCATCCTGCGAGTCATGGCACAGCTCACTTTAGCCCTGAAGGAGTGCCACAGACGCAGCGATGGCAGAGCCACAGTTCTTCATCGAGACCTGAAACCAGCCAACATCTTCCTCGACATCAGGCAGAACGTTAAGCTCGGTGACTTTGGCCTAGCGAGGATCTTGAATCATGACACAAGTTTTGCAAAGACGTTTGTTGGGACACCTTACTACATGTCTCCAGTGAGTTGTTTAATTCTGCTCTGGTCTGCGTCTGAGATTTTTCTTTTCAAAATACTTTTCTTTTTTTAAGATGACCTCTTGACCCTCCTAATTGGGGCCTAGGTGTAGCCTAATTAGCCACAATCTGTCAACATTTTTTCTTACAGGAACAAATAAATCGCATGTCATACAACGAGAAGTCAGATATTTGGTCACTGGGATGTTTGCTGTATGAACTCTGTGCATTATCGTAAGTTTTCCATCTCCCCTTCTTCAGCTTTCTTTTCCCCAGCACCTGGTTTGTTTACAGCAAATGTGACATTTTCCCTGAATTTCTCCTGTGTAGCCCTCCGTTTACTGCTTACAACCAAAAAGAGCTGGCAGAGAGGATCAGAGAGGGAAAGTTCAGAAGAATCCCATACCGATACTCTGAGGAACTGAACTGCTTACTCAGCAAAATGCTCAACTTAAAGGTTAGAAATAAATTATTCACCAATCCTGTGTTGTTGTTTAAGATAGCCATTCACTTTGCCAGACACTGTAACTGTGCTACCAGCTACTCTTTTTTGTTTTTTGTTTTTTTTTTTTTTTAAATGTAGTTGGGGTACAATAATTGGTTCTCTCTGTTGCCAGGACTATCTGAGACCTTCTGTGGAGTCTATTCTCCAGAGCAGCCTGTTGGCTGACGCGGTTGCTGAGGAGCAGAGGAGGACAGAGGTGCGGCTGCGAAGGAGGTCAGCGGACTCTGACTGTCCCCTACACAGGCCAGCTGAACCAGCCCCCGCCTCTTCTGCAGAGCTCAGACTCAGGGAACAGGCACTCAAGGACAGAGAAAAGGCACTGAAGGAACGTGAAGAGAGGCTGGAGAGTAAGACTTTTATCCTTTGTCCAGTTTGTGACACACACACACACACACACACACACACACACACACACACACACACACACCCCTTGATTCAACATGTAGTCAGGGTTTAATTGTACTGTAGCCTGACAATGAGACAGTATGACCCCTGATGACCTGCAGTTGCACTCACTCTCAGTTGCATTTCACAGCATAATTAAACTTGTTCAAAGGTGCTTTTGATGAAAGATTAGACCATGTGGATTCTGAGAAACATTTATATAGCATTCTGTACCAGGTATAATAATATAATAGTCCATTGATATCTGTGTGAAGAAGCACTTTTAGGATCTGTATGTGATGTTGTCTCACTCTGACATGTGACCTCCTCAGCACAAAGAACACAAAAAAGTCTTGACATGCATATTTATTGGCGGTTTTTTATCTTAAGGATGTGGTTTGATCCCGCACACTTAAGATTAGTAGCAGCACTAATGCAGTGTGTCACACTGTGTATATTGAGGCAGCGTAATCGAAGAAACTTGTGTAACTGGAACAGGTTTTTACATGTTGCTCTTGCAACAGAAGTGTTTGAACCAAATGTTTGCCTACTTCGAGTAACATCCACACCCTTTCTACCCCGGCTGTAAATATTTGTGAAAACAGTATGTCAAAAAGGTTTAAATAGATTCATTCAAATAGAACATTATAAATCACACATGACAAATGTGTGCTACAAAGTCCAAAAATAATGTTTTACTTTTTTTTGTCTTTTCATGACAGAAAGAGAGCAGGAACTCTGTGCTCGTGAACGATTGTCCAATGAGAAGCTTGCACGGTAAAACCTTTTCTTTTTTTTTCAGAAGCTGAGAGATAGTCAATGAAGCAATCCCTCTGTTGTCATTTTACCCATTGTGCTCTTTTTGTTAGACTGTCCACCTGATTTTGTTTACTCTTATCTATTGTTTCAGGGCAGAGAGTCTACTGGTGAATTACAACCGTCTACAGCAGCAGAGGGACCTGGCACCATTCCAAGGCAAAGACATAGGTATGGGAAAGAGAAGAAGACCTCTGGACTTACTGAAACAAGACAAGAACTGACCAGTTTTTATGTGTTTATGCTTCTGTTTGGAATGTGGATGACTAAAATCTAATTTATTTATCACTTTTAAAATCATGCAAATAAAGTTTTTATACACCAATAAAGAATCAATTAAATTAAACCTGCATTTTAAACTTCCTAGCTCTTACATGCCTGACAATCTGAAATCCAGCTATGGGCTGCCTGATGATATAAACTTTAGTCCAGTTTTTGTTAATCAGTAACTCCTTACTGTTTGGTCCTAGATGTGGAGAGCCTCTCCCCTGGCAAGAAGAAGGTCCACTTTGCTGGTGAGAGCAAAGAGAACCAGCGACCTGATAGTCGTCAGAGTGTGATGTCCCAAGAGCTGATATTGAGGAGACTGCAGGTGGCCAATCGGCGCGCTCAAACACTGAATCAAGTGGAAAAGGCCTGTCTGTTCAAGAGCAGACAGATCCTCGGCATCCGCTGATCAGAGCAGATGTCAGTGTTTTGTGACTAAAGGCTAAGAGTCATAACAACTGGATGTAAATTAAGATTTATTTATATGATAATTGAGTAGCTGTGGCAATAGTGAAACCGGATGATTCAATCCAGGGTATGTGCATGCTGTCGCTTTGTAGTTTCACAATTTTACTTTTGACAGTTTGATGTGTGGATGTGTTAGTTTTATTGGTGGCTATTGTGATTGTGAAAGTACTGAATGTTCTTGCTGTATGAGTATGTGTGTATATGTGTATATATATATATATATATATATATATATATATATATATATATATATATATATATATATATATATATATATATATATATATATATATATATATATATATATATATATATATATAATATGTGTGTGTAAGTCAGGTTTTCTTTATTTTATGACTTGTATCTGTAAGAAGAGATAATTCCGTGAAGAATAAGTCTTGTGACTGTGATGGCAATGAACATGTAAACTATGCAAACTGTGAATTTAATTTCCTTTACAGTACATTTCCTGTTGCAAAACTATTGATAGTAGCAATAAATTATTATGATAAAACAAGAACTTCATTCATCCTGAATAAAAGTTTTGTACTGTATACTGTAGGTGAACACCGTAAAATTAATATAAATAGTAAATACAAGTTGTTTTTGCACATGCATAGTAAAATTAAATAAATAGTACAACTAGTGGATTGAGTTTGATATAAAATGCAACTATTAAGGATATAAAAAGTTTCGTCTTTGTAAGTTAAAGTCGGCATTCCGCGTAAATCTGTCAAGTACTTTTAATTTACATTACAATTATGCCACATTGACGCTTGTTATCAAGACTGATAGTTTCCACAAGGGGTCATCAGTTTCCTACTGCATTGAGAGTCTCCTGACAATGGTTAGGTTACAGCCATCACCGGCAATAAGCCTTCACACCTGAAACTCGTTTGTTCTTGATTAAAGAGAAAGTAGAATCCATTATTAGTAGGGACGTTGTTATAGTTAGGTTTCATTAAATAATGGGCATTTAAATTAAAATTGATGAAATGCAAATGAAACACAATTTGAATAATAGGCCTAATTATTATTATTATTATTTTAATATTTTTTGTCGAACATGTAACTAATTTCTAATGGTTAATTCTATTAGAAACTATTGAACAGATATGCAATAGGCTACAAATAGGGAAACATTCTTACCACAGTGTCAGAATCAGAATCAGTTTTATTGCCAAGTATGTTTTCACATACAAGGAATTTTTTCTGGTGATTGGTGCAATTGTGTCAACAGTGAAACAGCATTTTAAACAATTGATTCATTATAAAAGGATCTTCAAGGTTGACTTATGACAAAATTAAACGACAGGCAAAGCAACAAACGAGAGATTAATAAATATATATAATAAATTTGGATACACTGAGACACTTACAAGATCTTTATTTCTTGACTGCATCATCTTCATTGAGGCTCAATATACTCCATATTCATAAATAAAGAAGGCGAAAAGGGGCCTGTGTTTATTCACGCACATAGGTTGAATGTCCAAACGAGTTCAAATCGATAAAGTTTTCTAATTGAAGCTTCGATACAAAATAGACTTACAGATCAATTGAGGATGTTATCGCGAGATTACATTTATACGTTTATAATCGGCGTGCGTAGCAACCGCTGTTGTCGTGCTTGTTGGCTCCGCCCACTGGCGAGAGTTGCAAAATTTGACCAATCAGATCCCGCCTTGTAACCGTTTCACCAATAGAAACGATCTAGGGCGTGTCCTTATGGTGCCTTGTTCCGTGTGGAAAGTTTACCGGCTCGGGTGCAAAGTTTCAGCCGTCTGCAAACCAGAGCTCGTCGGCAAACGTTTCTTGAATGCTGGCGACGACCGCGGTTATTATACGATAACTAGAATCGTTTAACGGATTATTTCGCCTTTTGTCTCCCGGTCAGGTCGAGTGATGCTACCATTGTTGGACAACGGCAGTGAATGAAGACGCCGCTAGCACCGACCGTATTGTCTCAGGGAGCCAGCTAGCTTAACGTAAGTGTTAGCTTTGAGTCGAACCGGAGAGCTAGCTAGCTGATGTCCGGGTGATTTCGTAAGAAGACGCGGTGAAACGTTAATTAACGTTAGTTCGAAACTTGATTCGACGGAGGACCACTGTGAGAAAGGGAAGATGGCTTGCGAGCCTAATCGAGTCCGGCTGCTCTGCATGCTGTCGCTGACTTTTATTTTTTTCATCGTGGAGGTGGTGGTCAGTCGGATCACCTCATCTCTGTCCATGCTGTCGGACTCCTTTCATATGCTGTCGGACGTCATCGCACTGGTTGTGGCTCTGGTCGCGGTGCGATTTGCCGAGAAAACTCATGCGACCAACAAGAACACCTTCGGCTGGATCCGGGCGGAGGTGATGGGGGCTCTGGTTAACGCCGTCTTCCTCACTGCGCTGTGCTTCACCATCGTCCTGGAGGCGGTCGAGCGCTTCACTGAGCCCCATGAGATCGAGAGCCCCGTGGTGGTCGCCGGGGTCGGTGCGGCGGGGCTCCTGGTCAATCTGCTTGGGCTCTGCTTGTTCCACGGGCACGCCGGCGGAGGCCATGGACACTCCCACGGAGGTCACTCTCATGGGAATAAGAACAAGAGGGGTAAGACGGGCAAGTCCCAGAAAGCTGGGAATGGGTCTTCAGGAGAAGAGACCAACAATTTGGTTGGAAATCACAACAGCCCGGGAGACGTGAGACCGAGAAATGGTAAGTATGTAAAGTTGGAACATTTTCTCTGTACTGCATCCGTTGTGTCTTTTACATTCTTGAGTTTGCTTGTTTGCCATCTCTTTGTTGAATTATGTAATCTTCTTATTCAGTGTACACTACGGGCCATTATAAAGTGTCCAAACTCCACAAATCCAGCCTCTTTGTGTCCCACAACTATTCTGACAGCATGTCCTGGACTTTATCTCCATCGTTAGCAGTACAGATTGCATAACAGTGCATACATACCCACGTTTCCAGTGTACCCCCAGGATGCCCTACCCAAGTGACTAATACTTATTATTTCTACTACAACTGTGTTATTTAGACATCTGCGTTAGCTGTCAGATATTTGTTGGTGGCCATGGAAACGTGGCCACCCTCAGTGACATTAAGTGAAGACTCATGTTTCAGTATTTGTAAAGACTGGCAACAATCAACTGGATTATAAATAGAGATTAGGTCAGGCTCAGCCAAGAAACTGTTTTTGACAAGTTGAAACTTGTGAGAGTGTCAATAGTGCTAAATTCTCAAAGCTCTTACGCCTTATTCTTTACAGGTCGCATTGTACAGTTACTGTACAAGTGAATACAACGTTCACAAAGCAGTTATTGCTTGATTGTTACAAAGCCATGTTGTAGTATTTGGTCACCACCAGCATACTCACACATTGTGTGCACACAGAAAGAACTGTATGTACACAGTTTGAACTGTCTGTAAATTAAAAGTACTAGTCAAAGGTACTGGTCATCTATGCTCACCGAAGGGTTGAACAGGAGACCATTTCTCCCCCACACTGTAACGCTCTGCCATTTTAAATAAATGGAGGCTGTACCCCCTCCTACCCCTCCACCCTGTGCACTGATCGCTGTTACTGGGTCATACATCAGTGTAACCATGGAGGCGACAGCCCCAGTCGCACCATTAGCCGTTGATGAATGACCCATAGAGTCCCAGGATGGAGGCGAGCAGCCATTGCTCAGGTGCCATTCCCCCTAGTGTTGTGTATACTGTTTCTCTGCCTGCAATTACTACTTGAATTCACTTAATGTGAATTACTACAGAGTGTTTCTCAGTATTTAGGATCCCACATGCTGGGAGTCTTCTGTGGCTGTCTGGTATGTCCCCCCTGTTTGTACCCCCAAGCAGTTGTAGCACAGACTTGGTTACAAGGTTGAATTGGCTTCCACAGTGAAAGCAAGAACATTGTTAGCAAGAAAAAATGTATGAATGAATGTATGTCCACCTCAATGGAATTATCTGTCTTCAACCTCTTCCTGACTTTGAATGGAGCAGCTCCAACACATGTCACCTGATAACAGGCTGAGTTCTGGCTCTTTTGTTCAAAGGTTCCACCATTCACCATAATGAGATTATTGTTTTGTTTTTCTGTAATATCTCAAGACAACATGTCTGTTTTTGTTACAGTCCCTGTGCTGTCTGTATATCAATTTTCAACGCTACATGAGTATCTAAGTTTTAAAGTCCAGTTGATTATTTGACTGTCACCTCATGTTCCTGTAATGTAAACTAACCTCCCTGTTTTTATCTATAGAAATCAGCCGTAAGGACAGCACGGAGGTGCAGATGAATGGCAACACCCACTATGAGGAGATGGATCATGACCACGACTCATCGTCCCAGCTCAACATGCGCGGGGTCTTCCTGCATGTGTTAGGCGATGCCCTGGGCTCTGTCATTGTGGTTGTTAATGCTATAATATTTACCTTTGTGTGGCAGCCCTGTAAAGATGGTGAGTTATGTACAAACCCATGTGTCAACAGCCACACCACAGACCATCAACATGTCAATCACACACTGATCGACCTGCGGGACAGTCCTTCTGTGCCGGACATGAAGACTGCTGGCCCCTGCTGGGTCCTCTACTTGGATCCCACTCTCTGTATCATCATGGTGGGCATCCTGCTGTATACTACCTACCCACTGCTCAAAGAGTCGGCCCTCATCCTGCTGCAGACCGTACCCAAGCAGATCAACATGCACCGGCTCAATGAGCGTCTGCTAAGTCTGGACGGTGTGCTGGCCATCCATGAGCTGCACATCTGGCAGCTAGCTGGCAGCCGCATCATTGCCACGGCTCACATCAAATGCCATGACCCCACATCTTACATGGAGGTTGCTAAAAGGATCAAGGACTTCTTCCATAACGAGGGCATCCATGCCACAACCATCCAGCCAGAATTTGTCACGTTCAACTCAGAGTCTCAAGACTCGCTCTGTGAGCTCTCCTGTCGGACACAGTGCGCTCCCAAACTGTGCTGCGGCTCTGCAGACAAACAGAGCACAGGCTCTGATAAAAAGGCCAGCAGTGACTGCAAGCCAGCTGACGCTCCAGCCATGGAAGTGATCAGCGAGACCCCAGAGCAAGCTGCAGGCGTTCAGGTGTGCCCTCGGTCAGAGGCCGAGGTTACCATCACCAGAGAGGTGGAGTCGTCTCTGTGAGATGGAGGGGATAGAGAGAAATGGAGGAGAAGCTGAGAAACTACCATGTTGGGCAGAAATTATCATTGTCATTTGCAGGAGGCTGTTATCTTTTTGACCTCTAGTTGCCCCGATAAGGAAATAATTTTCCTTAGCCTTTTATTCTCCGCCATCGCTCCCAAGTTTTTTTTTTTTTATCTTTCTCTTTTTTGTGTCCAACCATTCCCCTCCCTCCCAGCCTCTCCTCTGCTGCTCGGCCACCCTCTTGTCTTCTGTTGCCCTGGCAGTATGGTGGCGATGCATGTTAGGGTTCACTGACCTCATCTCCTCCAGGACTGGAGCGAGTCCTGCATGAGTGTCCCTTGTTAGCACCGTGTTGTGATGTGTCATCTCGTCCCATGGTGTTTCTGTGCCAAAGCTTCTCACTGCAGGACTGAAGGGATCGGAGAGGCGCCCTCTTCTCCAAAAGGACTCACACAACACATGCAAGTCGAAGCACACATCACTAGGTTGTTTTGTTTAGCCTATGGACCTGTTGGCAAAGAGTCTACCTTCTTGTCTTTTGCGTAGGCTTAAAGCAGATCTATTTTCTTACCCTCTGGCCCTAAATGGAAGAGTATTGTATTGCATAATAATTTAAGTATTTAAGTTATTAGAAATGATCTATTTCTCTCTGTAGATGCTGTTTGTAATATTTAGTTTGGATGATAGAAACATTTTTGCAATTTTTCTGTCTTGAAGTTTTTGACAGACCATCTATGCTGTAGTCAGTTTTACAAATGTGAAGTTTTTATAATGATTTTGTTTTTTCAGACTTTTCTCTGGCCTTGACTCAGTTTTAATTGCAGTTATTAGTTGGATACAGAAGCCGTATCAACACCTCTCTCACCTTGCCTTTTAAATACAAAACTGCTGTGGTATAGCACTGAATATAGTAGACACGGTGTAACAGAACTTCTTGCAATGGCACAGTCACCTAATTAAATGTTCATTCATAAATTGGATGCCTTGCAAGCCAGAGGGTTGCATCTGTTGTGAAGAAGTGAGCACTGTATGTCATTAGTGAAACACTATTCTGTGTGTGAATCTGTACTGGAAACTTTCTGATGATGGCTGTAGATTTCATTTTAAAATTGTCATGAATGTGTGCGGCACCTTGTCACAATCCATGCTGAGGGAGTTTTTATATTTCCAGGACGTTCCACTGACTTTGCATGACCAAACTGAGACCTGGTGTTTGAATTTTTAGAGCTCCAGTAAGAGCTCCTGTTGCTGCTTACCAGCACCTGCTGGTATCCTCCAACATTATTCATAACTGTGTAGGGAATGACTCATCATAGAGCTCATCTGTCCTCTGCTTTGGACAGCCGAGCAAGCTATTTTTGCTGAATTAAAGTCCATATGGTGGCCTTTTGAAATGGTTTGAATTTTCCCTCGTCACCACAGATATCATTTAAAGATGATCCATTGATGTGTTTCCGATTTCCACTCCCGATTAAATGTGTATGCAATATAGAAATATGTGCTGGGAAATGTACTTTGACATGTTCTTCATTTGTAATGTTTGGTCACTTTTATTCTGTGTCTTTTAAGACTTGAGCTCAATGTGCAAATTGAAAACAAAAGTGTTGTTTTTTTTTTTAATTTTAGATATGACATGTCAGCTGATGTGTTTTTGATATTATATATCTATATACATATATAATATCTACAGTACCTGTCCAATGTGTCATTGTGAAATAAAAATATATGGCTGTTTGGTACAGTTAATGAACCCAAAATTGTAATTTGTCTTATTCCTACTTTAGAAAATGTTTCAGTTTAGTCTTACATGGAACACTTAGCAGCCAAAAAAACAGCTCCTCTCAAAACAGAAGTCATATAGTGTTTAACGAGAAGAAGAAAAAAAAAACAACCACAGAGATGTAAAATGTAATTGAAGGGACACACAACAACCAAAAAGAGACCCACATTGATCACAAAGAGATTAAAAAAAAGCAACAAAGACACATAAAATGTCATTAACGAAATGCAAAATGACCAAAAAGGGACACAAAACTTTCACAAAGGAACATATAACTGCTGCAGCGAGATGCAGAACATCTCTGCAGCTGCATTGTTTGTGGTTGTTTTGACTTTCATTTTGAATTCGTGTGTGTGGGGGGTGGGGGTGGGGGGGGTTAGAAGTTGCAGCTCTTTGTTGATGAGAGTTTCATAAAGTTGTTTATTTGGCATTCATTTATTTCACTGAATCAACTATGTCACTATAAATAAAGTGACATTAATTATTGCCAAGGACCAGGGCTTTCAGTTTTAACACATTTTCACTTATTTTACAAATTCTTTAAAATGATTCCCTGTCTGGCTCCCTCCATTCAAAAGTTTCCAAACTTACCAATGGAGATAAACTGGTTGGTGTCATAAGTTTTTTGTTAAAAGCCTTGAACGCCTTAAAACCAGCTTCTCACAGTGTCAGTCCAGACTCTGTTCTGCTGTTGACTTTTGCCTATTAAATCCACTTTAGCCATAGAAATGTGAAGGAGATCAAAGAGGAGATTTACGTTTGAAGACGCAGGGGTTGTGAGCAGGTCGGCATAGCTTTATTACACACAGCTTACATTCCAGTTTCCTGTCCCACTGCGTTCATGTGCTGCTTTTGTTTTTTGTGGTTTAATGATTTTCACTTGTATTTCCATAAAGCAGTAAAGAGCTATGCAGGAAAAAACAGGAAAGACATCAAATTTATCTGAAGACGTGCACAAATGAAGTTATATATTCTGCTTTTTTCTGGAGGTGTTAATGCAAAATCTATTAACTTGTTCAAAGAGTCTCTTACACCCTTTACAGGCAGAAACTGTAAGTACACTTACGATGGGAATTCACAAAATCCACAGGCAGGCACAATCTCAAACGTTATTCAGACTCTTTATTTCAGTAAGAGTAGCACTGCCTTCATTAAAAACCCTACTTATGTAAAAGCACAGAAGTATCATCAGCAAGATATAGGTTTGAAAATGAACGCATGAGCAGCACTTTTGCAGCAGTTGTGTTGCATTTCATAAATTTGAAGTAGGTCCATTCCTGCTACACTGCCAGAACCCACAGAGAGAACTGTAAGGACTCAAATTCTGACTAAAATGACTTGATAAGAATAAGATTTTTTTTTCACTCAACAATGCATCGTGTTTTAAAGGAAAATAATTTGCAAAATAACGATGATGATAATGATGTCAGATAATCATCCATCATCTGAAAGGTAGTGGAGTAGCAGTATTGTGTAGCACAAAATACAGGTAAGAATGTTGATACAACAACAGCGGTTCAGAAATTGAGAAAGTTAATATGACATCAATAAGAGAATTACAGTAACTAGATGTCAAAATAGAAATTGTCACTGAAAACCACATGAACAACATGTATTGATCTAGTCTGTAAAGCCAACAGGATGTCTGCGGCTCCTGTAAAGCCACAGACTATCTAAACAGTAATAATGGTTGGAAGTAAATCTGACATAATAGGAGTGAGTGAGTTGTGGACTGTCATGCTGCAACTACATAAGTGCATAATTTCAGCCTTTCACCACTCTCCTCTGCGGTGTGAAGAAGTGAATGCTGGCTCCGGTCTGTGGCTGAGCTTCAAGTCTGGGGAGGCTGCTGACTTCTCGTCGATGTGAGGCTGTCGGAGCAGCCGCCGGCCTGAGGGGACTTATGTAAGAGGCCCAGGGGCATTCCAAAGGCAACAAGCACGGGGTTCTACCCAGCATTCCTCAGTGCTGTTCGCCCACTCGCTCCTCACTCTCTGTGGCTTTTCACGTGGAC
Organism: Trachinotus anak; assembly: GCF_046630095.1. NCBI lineage: Eukaryota > Metazoa > Chordata > Actinopteri > Carangiformes > Carangidae > Trachinotus > Trachinotus anak. The sequence continues at coordinate 619,252 of NW_027273882.1, read as the reverse complement.
TGACAGGTTTGTGCATACAGCCGCTCTCTTTTCGTGCTCTTTGTCTCAATCAGGTGTTGTTTGCACCTTTACTGTATGCACCAGTAGTGTGAGTCTGCATGCAGCCTGTGACGTTTTAGTTTCACAGAGACTCAAACGTATTATCAGCCTTACCTGAATTATGTTTCTATACCTTTACTTTGCAACAGCACGTGTGTTGTCAATACACATGGTTTGTATGAGCCAACAAACTTTCCCTCATCACAACTCTACACACCGTCATGTAGTTTATTGATTAGAAGAAGACAGTAACATAATCACAAAAAGTTACAAATCGACAAATAAAAGGTATAACAAGTTGCTTTAACCTTCATGACTTTTATCCACATAATGGTGCATTTGGACCATACACGTACATATTAAACATGTTAATTGCTGAGCTTAAGAGATATTAGTAGGCGGATGTTGTTGCTTTTGGACACAGCCAGGCTAGCCTTTTCTAGTCTTTATGCTAAGCTAAGCTAACTGTTGCTGGCTGTAGCTTCATATTTAATGTACAGACACTGTTTGAGAGAGGTATCAATCCTCTCATCGAGCTCTGCCAGGAAGAGAGTATGCGTATTTCCCAAAATGTGTTGAGCTCTTCCTTCAAAGACTCTTGAACTATCTGGATGAACTTATTCTTCTATACTTATGAATCTTAACAACTTAACAAATGGTGCAATGAAAAAAAGTCTAATTTCAGGAGAGTCCCCCGTAACAGTAAAACACCATACAACTGACAGTGCTGAATAGTTAAAGCCCTGTTGGTGTTACGCAAAATTTGTGTGTGTGTGTGTGTGTGTGTGTGTGTTTGTATGCGTGTGTGGTCGCACCAGGCCATCTGTCTCCCTGGCTTTGTCCCTGGGATTTTCAAACATGGTGAAGAGGACATGAGGGTGAGTTCAGTGAGGGGAGAGAGGAGGGGGGTGAACACTGGACTTGAGGGTGAGAGGTCACTCTGCAGCTAAATGGATTCACCTTTGCCAGCACAGCATTTTCAGGCTCAGCTAAAACTCTGGAGTCATTCAACAGAGCACACAATACCCCAAAAGAAGCATCCTGATGAACCTTAGCCCCTAGTTTGTGCCTCTCATTTGTTAACATTACATTAGAGTCACGGAGCTGCACAGCCACTTCTCTGAAAAAACAAACACCAAAAGCCCTGAGGGTTGTGTGATATAAGATGTGAGTCGGTGAGCTTTAGAGCTGCTGCGTGACTCTGTAATTTTCATGTCTCCTGTGACTGATGTGGTTACGTTGAGAACATTTCTTTATTGTCCAGCAAACAAACAAGTAATTCCAGACCTGGTGAGTTTGAATTTTCTAGATTCTTCACTAGATGCTTTGTGGGTTGAGAAAATACTCCGACCTTGAAAGGTAAATAAACCATTGTAGTGAATTATCAGAAACATTTAGAAAGAAAGTTGTGAGAAACCAGGAAGTGTACGGTCATCATTTGAAACACAGTCTTGGACTTTATTTATGTGGCTCCTTTCTCTGATTGTGTTAAATAAAGTTAACTAAACTAAAATGCATTAAACACAGACACACTACATGTTTTTCAAGGGACAGTGTTGCTTTGTCACTAAAAAGAGTTGATTTAAACAGATTACATTAAACATCACCATCCACACTGAACATTTTTTGATCCATTGTTTGAGGGCATTGAACTGTACCGCTGGTTGGAGATAGTGACAGTGCACTAGGGAGTGATTTTGGACTCCCCAGCCTCAGTCTGTCCTCTGTCCTGTTGAAAGAAAACGGGAGAATGGGACTGACAGTGAAAGTGACTATTGAAGCAACCGGTGACCTCTGAGCTTTGTTTACAGAGAAAGAGTCCACTGTGTCACATATAGTCCCATTTAACGAACAAAGACGAGGGTTTCACTGCTGCTGCTGTCGATTCCCTCTCAATACAGTCAATTCAGGAGCTGGGCTGGACTGAAAATTGACTGAAAGAGAGTCTCTTAAGTGCCTGATGTTAATGGCGGTTTTGATTTTTACTTATTGAACTTATTTTAATACAAACAGTCAAGGATGAGAATATTTAAATAAAGAAAAAAAATCTGTCTCCTACAAATCCTACTACTCTGTCTGCACTACAATATAATTGTTATATTTTGCCACTCAGTGAAAATCACGCGATACTGAACTTGGTGGTTTGGCGAAATGCTGGCTGGTCAGTTTCAGGTTTTCTTGCAGTGAAAAGAAGTAAAGAAATATTGAAGTGAAATGCTGACATGTGGACAAAAAGCAGAACTTTGACCTTTGTAGGACTGAATTTGGTATAAATGCTCCTTAACAACATGTTTTTGTGTTTGTCAGTCTGTGTGTAGGCTGTACGGATGAACTGATGACGCAGACGTGAGGGATTTACTTCCTCTCTCTGACACTTTCTCATGTGCTCTTTTATTTCCTTTAGTCAACTTCGGGGATTTTACTACTGCACTGTACCACCTTTTCCTGTCTTTCATCATATTTTTAAACATTAGATGAACACACTATTGCATCTGTAGTTAAAGGTCGTGTTATAAACTGTCTGTACCTGTGTATGAATATTTCAGTCCTCAGTTCCCACAGGATTTTATAAAAATGAAGTAATTTCTTTAATCAAAATAAAACGATGTATTATTTTTCATATATATCAGACCAGGCCAAATCAGTGCACATACATTTAATATGACTCATGACAAGACATCAGGTTTTAATTAGACTCTATTAAATCTTTTAGCATTCACTGTAGCATTAGAAATATTAATCAAACTCCCCAGAAAAGCTTTTTGTTCCTGATCCGAAGACATTTCGATTAATCAAAATTTTCTTAAGTTTAGTTGTTGCTATCTTTAAAAGCCAGAAATGTCAACTTCATGATGGTGCTAGAAAGGGAAAAAGCGGGTTGCTCGCCGAAGTGATTAGGATTCATCATCTGTGTACCATGAATGTCTGTATAAAATTGAATGTAGAGTATGTATAATCCATATAATCCATATAATTATATGTATAATCCACATAATAGTTGTTGAGATATTTAAATCTGGAGCAAAGTGGTGGACTGATCAGACCTAACCATGACTAAATGTGAGGTGACAGTAACTGACGTGTGTGACGTTAAAACATTATTGCCGCTTGAGTAAAAAAGTTAATTATTCTCCCCACTTCTGTGGATATCCCTGAGGAGTGATCCAGCAATGCTCGACACACAGACGAGGCAAGTGTGAGGCAGGAGTATATGAGCACTTAGTTAAAAACAGGGAGGTTCAAACTGTTGGCTCAATAACTAAAAATCACTTAATAATCTCCAGACTTTACTACAGGACTGTCCTCTCCCACACTTGTCCCAGAAACCTTTAATCTGACCACATGGCAGGTTTGTAGACCTGTCCGTCTTAGAGAGAGATTAGGAGGGCTGGAATGTTAACCAGCTCTCTGGTGAGGATGATGATGGTGACGATGATTAGCAGTGGGGGAGATCCTTAGATTGTTAATCTATGAGAAACACCACAGGAGAAATCCTCGATGTGTATATATACAATACAGTTGTTTTTTTTTACCATCAGCATTTACGCAAATATCAGTGCAGACTATGTCATAAAAATTGTGAAAGTTAACATTTTGAATAAGACGTTAACAAAAGTTTTGCCTTTGAATTTGTCCAACTTTTCACCAGTAAAACACACACAAGCCTCCATCATCTCACTGTCTCCACATCAGGAAGACGAACCCAAATCAATATGCCGCAGTGTTTGCTCATGAGTGTATACTGTTTCGAAACCATTTAAGGTGATGAATTAAGTGAATGATCAGTTTGACATTTTGGATTCATGATTACTGACCTGGCTTGAGGCTGACCAGTCTATCCAATTACATCCAGTCAATGATCAAAGAGGAGTTAATTCAGTATAATCAATAGTCTGGTAAAAAGTGAACATGCTGTGAACTTCATAACTTTCTGACTTTGTGATGTATCACAGTAAGAGTCTGGTTTGGTTTGTTAAACTCATTTAGCTATTAGCTTTTGTCTGTAGCTTTTGACCACATCTCGAGGACTTTCCTCAGCGGATGCTTGGCGTTCATCACATGATCGTACAATGGAACCTAAGAAAAAAAAGCTAGGAAAGCTAGAACAGCTGAGTGATCCCCAGGCAGGGAAAATGAAGCATCACGGCAGCAGAAATACAAGTACACAATATAGATGGAAAACTGTATAGCCTACATTATGAATATCTATAAAATATTATATAATATAATAATATATAACACAATAAGTAACTATAAAGTATATAGAGACAAAAATAGCCACAAATAAAGTGAGAAGACATTGATGAAAAGAGGAAATTGATAGAATTATAATGGCCATCATTTCCTAATAATTTCCCAGGAAGTCTCCTGAAAATGATTTCTCAATCTGGTACTAATTATAGAGAATATAGAGACAAATTTTACTTTGTGAAACTTTTAAGCCCCTTTTGATTTCCAGAGTAATTTCCTTGAGAGAAGAGACTTCTTGGTGTTCGTGGTGTGTCTCATCTCATGGTCTCTGTAATCCTAAAATCATGGCTACAACCCTACAGCTGATAACATCAATATTTTATGACCCCATGCCATGTTAAATCTGAAATATTAATCTGAAAAGAAGGTACAGCTGTAAAATGAATTATAAATGCAGATAAATGTTGTGTTCAACATGGAAAATGATCATTTTTATGGCATGGATTAAAAATAGAAAGTTAATAGAAATAGAATAGAAATTTATAGTAGGGGGAGGAGGTGAGTTAAGGGACTGTGTATTTATGAACGCAGTGTTTGGCCTAATGTTTTGAATCCTTGTTATATGATTGTTTTCTCAGGGCCGTGAAGGTGTTGAGGAAAAGACTCTGGGTTAATGTTTCACTGATTGCCTGTACTGTACTGTCATGCCTTCCTCGCCGACCTCTCAGACTTTGATCGTGGAGTTGAGTGAGCTCAGCCAGCAATAATGAATTCCTCACTGATAAACAGAGTGCTAACAAACTCCAGTGAGAGAGAAGAGGAGATCAACACCAAACACAACCTCTCAGTATCAATCTCTACCCTCCCGCGATTATGCAGTCTGCATATAGTAAAGATAAATGCCATCTTTTCACAGCTGTTATGAGCTTCCATGTGCCCATTATCGACAGTTATCAGCCACCCGACTGCCCAGTGTGAGGGCCGCAGCTGCTCATCACATCATCTCAGCTAAAGCCACGGGAAAGTTAAACATTAGCAGAATTGTTGTACGTTCGATTGATTGTCATCAGGATTATTGCTTATAATTCTGTCTCATTATTTTTTGTCAGTTTAACAAAGTATACAGGCCTAAAGCTGCTTGCTAGGAACCTAAAATACAGGAAAAATTCCACAATTTTTAGTGATAATCACTCAAAAATATTATGATGGAACAGTACAAGGTAGTAAAAAGAATTGTTTCACTGTTCCACCATCACAATATAAATAGAATATTTATAAAAAAGTCTATTTACATGTGAGGTTATTTTACCCTAACTCATTTTTGTGCCTTTTTCAGCTAAAACCTATGTGTGCCTGTAAATCATTGCAGATATATTAATTCAAAATATGGTATTAAAATGAGATGCAGTGTGAAATCTCTCTCTACAGGTTTTCTCGGCCTGTCTCTGCATGTTACAGTATGTAAATAAAGTTATGTTTTACTACGCTTGTAAAAGACAAATCCCCTAATCAGAAAAAAGCTGTAATGCTATGATTTATTGATAATGCAACCAGGCCAGATCAGTGACTCCTCTGCATTTTGTCGTGCGTAATGATGGAGCTGCAAACAGATTTCTGCTGTTACACAATGTGTTTGCTGCTTTTCCTTCCTCCTGATGTCCTCCTCCTCCTCCTCCTCTTCCTCCTCCAGCTCACAGATTTTTATGGTTATCTTTGGAAACAAACACACAGTCAAATGCTGCTGTTGTACATATTTCTCCTCTCCCCCCCCTCCCACCAAAACACACACACACACACACACACACACACACACACACACATTATCACGAGGATGTGTGTAATAACTGACAAGAGGAATAGTATGAAACAGCAGACTCACTGCTGGGAATACAGATGCTCCTAACCAGCACCACATATAAGTGATTTGGTTTTGATATGCTCCCCTCCTACACACACACACACACACGCACACACTTACACGTACACAACTATATAGGCTACACACATCTGCCTGGTGAAATATAATTACATAAAAGCATCTCTCACACTCTATGCACTATGTTCTGTCTCTCTGCCCCCAGTGGAATCTATTAAGTTCCCATCACATAATTAAACCACATTTGTCGGGGAGTTTAGAAATCTTACACATTTAGCCATTAGCAGCCGCAGAGATGGAAATGTCAGCCGGGTGTTCAGTGTACCCTTTTGCTCCAGACTAAAATATCTCAAGAACTACTGGATGGATTGACGATTGATTTATTGATGAAATTTGATACAGACATTCAAAGACCACAGAGGATGAAAATGACTTTGGTGACCATCTGACTTTTCCTGTAGCTCCACCACGAGGTTGATGTTTCGGTTTTTCTGTTAAAAAACGAATGGATCAGTTGCTACAGATGCTCATGTCCTCTTCATGATTAACCGTAATAACTTTGGTGATTGTTTCATCTTTCGCCACCATAAAGTAGAAACCATAATTTGTCCAATGCTTTGATTTGTGAGCTGGCCAAACATCAAGATAAACATCATCAAGAACATGGAAGAGTAGTCCCCAAAGGGCTCAAAAATTCAAATGTGAACACAGACAGTTCAGGACAACTGGGAAAACACCATCTCCTGAAGAATACCATAAGATATGATTGAGAGCTCCAGAGCAGCTCCTAATGGACCTTGTGGTAGGATTGTTATGTCAAAACATTACCTAAAAAGCACCATAAATGTTAAAAAAAAACAACAAAAACCAAAATGAAAGTTACTCTGTTATATTAAAAGCACTGTTTTATGAGTGGGTCCACATTTTGTTGATAGTGTACACACGCTGCATATTGGTTTCATGCTATTCAGCTGATTGACAGAAGGTGACAATAACATGCAAAGACACGCAACAATGTCAAAGAAGAAGATTGATAGGACGCCAACATGGATGTAAGCAATGGACGATTACAAAAAATCTTTTCAAAAATCAGCTTTGCAGACATTTTATCGGGAAGGAAATGCATTTAACACGAGACCTCAGGGTAAAACAAGGTCTGACACAATGCCTTCTGGCGAGAAACACTGAGGACAACTTTGTTTGTTCACAAGAAATCTGGGCTGAACAAACGCGCTCTTGGTCTCTTCTGTGTTCACTCAGTTATTCATGGTTTGACCACATGGTTGAACAGTCAGTGTTTTCAGACTCTAAACCTCAAAACATGTCTCTAGAACACGGAGCACAAGTTGTTTGTGTGTCAGTGCTGACTGTGATAGGTGAAGTCGCAGACTGATCATTAAGGAAAGTCAGAGTGAAAGTCTGGATGGAAATCTTTCCCTGGACTTCAGGTGCAGTGACATCTGTCAGTTTCCGTGAAAAGCGACGTCACTCTGGATGAACCCTGGCCTGGTTTCTGGAAGCATGAAATGCTTTCTTGGGTTTCACCTGATAACAGCTGCACAGCAAGAGTTCATCGGTTTTCTTACATATTCATAGAAACTGTGCAAACACTTTCTCCATATTTGCTCAAAATGTTTGCACAGTCAACACTGTCCTCGTCATATTTTTCTTCTTCTTTTACTTATTCAGTTCATTCTCCTCATGACACACACTTGATAGAGAGACACACTGTTTGGCCTCACACTGATTTCTGCTGCTGCTATCCCAGCATGCACTGGGACAGCAGCAGAGTCAACACACACACACACACACAGCTCAACGTCTAGTTTCCACCCTCCCTGTCTGACATGCACACGTTTGAAATATCATTCGGAACAGACGAGGTAAAGGAAATAAAACTGAGGGCTTACTTGCTGTCATATGACAACAATCAAACCACCGCTCCCCATAAAAAGTTCTGCTCATAACTTAACTGTTATATAGAAAGCTTTTTTCCTGATGCGCATGAGCTGGCATCTTTCTCACCTCACTGCCCTGTAATCTTCACGTTAGAGCTGAAATAAATGGGGCGATTAACTGATCAGTCGAAATATTTGCTGGTCTTCTCTGATAGAAAATGTTTAAATGTTTTTTGGGGTTTTGCTTCTCAGGCAAAACAAACAATTTAACACGTCAGTTGCGGCTCTTGGAAATCATTTAAATGATTCATTGATAAAATAATTGACAGATTAATTGATAATGAAAATAGTCGCTAGTTGAGGCCCTACTTCATATAGACTGGAGCCAATGTCAAACAAGGGCGGATTTATTTAAAAATGCACATTTGTCTTGAAGTTTAGGTCAACTGCAAACCTATTTTTGAGAAGAGCCTGATTTGACCAACACTGTCCTAATGCTTTGAAACTTGCCTTGAAGAAGAGGCTTGAAGAAAATGAGGGAAAAGACAATAACAGTAACAATGAAATCTATGGAGTCAGACAACTCGTGCTGACTGATCAATTGCCAATCCTTCAGTATTGAGCCCTCAGACTGGTTACATCATAATGCAGTGGTCCTCAGAAGTTTTTCAGACACAGTATATCTGACAAATACACACCTACATAATATAATGCACATACATATTAACATCATTTTCATATGATATGATCCTTGATAAAACTTACACATAATCTCGGCTGTCTACCTGAACAGTGAGTCTCCCTGAGTTAAAAAAACAAAAACAAAAACATTTAGAGTTGATGGTGAAAACTGAGCAAGGAGCGAACTTTGTCAGCTGAAACCATCTATCAGTCTACTACAGACCCTCACAACGTGCCAAAAGATGTATTTTTTAAGAGTAAGAAGTTTGACTTTGGGTGCTTTTTACTCTTTCCTGAAGTGAAAGACAAAGAGAGCGAGTTAAGGAGGTCATGGCGCCATAACGTTATCACAGAGTTTGTGGAACAAACTGGAAGTTCTCATGCAACTGTGCAGCAGCCATCAGCTCACACTGCAGATGAGTCAAGCCGAGATTATTTGCAGAGTTATCTAAAGACACACAGGCTCTCAGACAGAATCAATTAGCCGGCAATTTGGAAATTCCTGGGCTTAGGGGACAACATAGACATAGAGAGTGAACTCCAGCTTGCACGGAGGAATTTATTCTTTCATTTCATTGCATTTCCAGCCATCTGGCCTCGCAATATGGCCGTGTAACAGGCAGAGGATCAGGCCTCGGGCCGTCTCTGCCAAACTGACTATCTGGCTGCAAGCTAGCGCGCTGATCTCAACTCAGTCGGGTGAGCAGGGAAAACTGGGATAAGATTTATATAACAAGTTTTTACAGTGTGTCATCACTCCTCTTGTTCATCTTGAGTTGTCCAATGACATGAATGCTCTTGAGACATGACATGAAGTGTAACTTCAGAAAATGTCAAACAATTTCTTTTAACGGACAAATCTGTGCTGGCATTTTTGGCAAGAGAGCAACTCATAGGTCATAAAGTAATGGTGATAAATGGTATCACGTACTTTGAACCTATATAAATGTTACACCTATAGATCATTATGAGGCGTTATTGAGCTTTATTTGGCAGTTCTTTTTTTTTACACCTGCTTATCCAACGGTTCAGACCATGATGAGCTGTGTGACTATTCATCTCCCAGTGTCGTTTCACTGACCTTAGTCCGCAGTCCACAGAGGCTTTTCTAGTGAAATGGGACGCTGGACAAAGGCCAATGAAAAAGGGGATGTCAGCAAATCCAAGGTTTTTTTTTTTCACTGCACTCATGTGATCTGCCCTGAACTTCCTTCCCTACAGTCACACCAGTGGGCAGATTGGTACTTTGCTGCTGAGACAATTTCAATTCCAGTCAGATGTTAAACATGTCTGTGATTGCATGGCTTTGGGGTTACATAATGAAGTTTGAGCAAAGGGAAATTCTTGGAGGCTGTTTATTGAGTCAGCCAAGGAAGCTGATTGAACATTAAATATGAAGAAACCTTTTTAGGCTAGTTTGCAACAGCAGAGTAGTAGTAAGTGAAAAGATGAAACATCTTTATACACTGACATTAAGATGTTAATACCCTCTGTTTTTAAAAAAAATATCATAATCCTTCAGTTTACTTGTCTTTCCTTTTGTTTCCAGGAGCTCCACTCCCTTCTTCTCATCACCCTGCTGACATTTCTTCTGAAATACTCCACCTTTTTTCTTTTAATGTGGCAGAATAAACAGTCAAATCCTAAGCAAAAGTAGTATCACACACTCCATTACAAGTACAAGCCTTGCATTCAGTAGTTTCTAACTATTATAAGCAAATTTAAATACCACAAATCAGTGGTGGAAGAAGCACTCAGATGTTTTATGTAAGTGAAAGAACCAATATAGACACTGTAGAAATACTCCATCACAGCTAATGTTCCTGCATTCGAAACCACACTTAAGTAAGAGCACAGAGGTATCATCAGCAACATTATCTGGTAATACTGATGCAACAATACATAAAATTGCAATTTACTGTTGTTGCAGCTCCTTTATATATACAATTTGGAAGTGTAGTCCAGTAGTTCCCAAACTCGGAGGTCAGGTCCCTCCAAAGGGCCACAAGATAAATCTGAGGGGTTGTGAGATAATTAGGAGAGGAAAGAAAAAAGTTCTGTGGCACAAATCTGTGTTCATATTTAGTTTCATATGTTTCATGTTAATTGATTTCATCTCTAATTTTAGATTTATTTGGGGAAATATTGAATAATTTTACCTCTTTTGGCCTTGAACAGTCAAAAACCACTGTCAAAAATGTAAGAAGTCATTATGCAAAATGACTCATTCCATAGTGTTGTATTATTATTATTATATTGTGGGAAGTGTATTTTGTGTATGTGTTTGTTTTTTTTTAAGTGAGAAGAGATGAAACAAAACAAATATTTATACAGATGTATAAAAAATGAGGAAAAAATAAAAATCATAAGAAGAAGCTTTCCAAAACCCTTGGAAGGTGGATGGATACCTCATCAAAGACGTTCAGATGTGTGTACAGGATAGTAAAAAAGTAAAATTACAATATGGAAAATCAGGATGAAAATACTATAGATATGTATAGAATATGGTCCAATGTTTATTTCTGAAAGCATAGTAAGTTAGAAATATAATATAGTAGAAGTATAAACCACCCAATTATACAATTATACTGAATTATCTGATACTGAATCTAAAGTTGTTTTTTTTCCTTGATCATTCTGTTAGTTTAAAATTCTGAGAGATGGGCTATAACATCTTCTCACATATAAATGTAAAATGAGATATTTCCACAACAACACGTTCATAATTTTATTGTAAGATGTTAGTGGGTGCATGATGAGCGGAAATGACTGAACATGTTAACAAATTAAGTTCATATTTGTGGTGATCCTGAGGATTGATCAGTGAAAACTCATCGCGCAACAGAAAGGAAAAGGAAGACATGCAAACACAGAGAAACGTGGAATCATCTGAGGAACAGGCCTTCAGCGTTATTATTAGTGTTTTGTGCATGGCTCATCATGTGACTGTTACTCAGCACTTCAGTGTGGAGTGCACAAAGCCTGACACATGTGTGTGTGCGTGTGTGGGGGGGCTGTCCTTGAACCAGTCTGACAATCAAACAAAGCCCACATTCAGTTCACTTTGTGTCTGCGCACCATACTTCACTGCTTGGTTCTTGACTAGAGTGAAAAGGGACGATTGTCTTTTTAAAAAATAAAAAAAAAATGTAGAGTGAAATCCAGTGTTAATTCAGTGCGCAGTGCTTTACAGCACTGTTGTTTGTCTCCTTACATGTGTTTCAGATATTCTTCTGAAGCCCCATTCCCTCTGTTGCTTGTTGTTATGGCAGTTCAGTAAGGAATGTGTTTATGTATTAATATTTGTTCAGTAGGTGAGGCAGTGAGTTGTTTATTTGATCAAACTTGTCAGGCTTTTCATCTCAAGAATGTGAAGTATGAGCTCTCAAAACAAAAATCCCTCCCCACACCCAGGATCACCTTATTCTCCATCCAAAACCTGTACAACTCAACACAGACCACATGCAATGATTGTTATCCCAATAAACTGTTACAACAGAGATAAAGAAATAAAAGAGACCAACAGCTTCTTTGGAGGCTCTTAGCAGCTAAAATGGTGAAAATCCACCCTCTAGTGGTGCGCTTGAGCGCTGACAAAATCCTGCAGCAATATTGGTTATTTTCAGCTTCAGCAAAAAAAAAAAAAAAAAAAAAAAAAAAAGGCCTGTGGTTGACAAAAAAGAAAAAATATATAGAAAGGAAAAAAGTCCAGAAAATCAATCACTCCTCAGAACAGGTGAAATTAAATGAAACAGAGTTAAGTTGATTGAAATTGAGTCAATTAAATTTACTAAATCATATTAAGTGAAATTAACTAAACTACATCTAGTAAAATTAATTCATTACATTTACTCAATAAAATTAATTTAAATTAAATTAAAGTAAATTAAATCAAATGTATTCAGTTTCATTAAGTGAAATTAAATCAAATTAATTTTACGCAATTAAATTAATTTAATTAAGTTAATTGAATTAACAAAATTAATTAAAATAATTGGATTCAGTGAAATTATATTTTTAAAAATTACATTACATTTACTCAATTAAATGAAATTGGCTGAAATGAAATTAATTTGATTGAGTGAAATTAATTAAGTTAAACTAGATTTTTTTTCTTAGTGACCTTGACCAAAATCTAATCACTAATCAGTCCTTGCGTTCTAGAAATATCACATTCACACTTAACAGGGAGGAACAACAGTAAAAAAAAAAAACAACAAAAAAACAAAAAGGAAAAAGAAATATGTTTGAGGTTGGTTAAAATAATAAATCATGGTTGTTTGCTTCAATTATTAGAATAATCATACAGAGCCATTCTTTGGTCAATCTTATTTAGGAGATACTGTACTGTGCCTGTAAGTTTAGGTATGATAAATAAATGAATAAATAAATATCTATTGTGAGAGAGCAAATTCATGAAACCATATTTGGGCAGTCAGGACAACACAGCTTTATGCAGTGAACACCTGTTTGGTGTTAACACTGTGGGTCAGTGCAAAACACAAACACCTAGTGACCTCTCTGCGTAACTAGTGAGGCCATCTCACGCATGGAGACAAACACGCTGGACGATGTGACGTGGGGGTCTAAAAGCTCTTGTTGTGCGTCGGGACACACAGGTGCCTCACCGACATTCACAGTGAATCTGCCAAACCTCACCAAACAACATCAGTGCCCGGTGACGCACCATCAGAGCCCTGCGGCTGCTCGCTGAGTGAGGATAACATGGGATTGATGGAGGGAATCACTTTAGAGGATTAGCACTGTCATCTGTTTGGATTACGAGGAGATCCTACCTGCCCATATGTCACCTTCGAGCTGAGGTAGACGCACTGCCTTTTCACGGAGGAGGCCTCACTCTTACTCACACTGTCTGGATATTTATTTATTCAGACAGATTAAAAACATGACACTATAGCTCTGAACAGTGTCGTTTATCTGGATGCTGTGCCTTCAGGTACTGTGTGTAAACGCTGCTTGTACTACAGAATTAGGCCTCTGGCTTTCAGAGAAGCAAGGTCAGGGACGTAATAAAGGGCAAATCCACCAAAACTCACCTTAGATTCCCTTTGTCATGTGAACTATAAGACAATAAAATCTAAATAAACTGATCAATACCACTTTATAATTAGGTCTACCTTATGAAGAGCTTGTAAGGTGTAACTAATGGCTTTAAGGTTTTAAATCCTCGTCCGCTGGGTAACCTGTCTTCAAGGTGAATTAAAGGGCTAGATAGACAGAACAGGACATATACTGACACTCCAAAAGTTAGATAAACTTATTTATTCAGGGTAGGAAGGATGCTCAATGAAAGAATTTAATTACACATAATGTTTTTATTACTGATCGAGAAAGCAGTAATTCATTATTTAGTAACCATGATTTAGATCACAAATTACAACTTTTAAACTTGTTTAAAAAAACATCTTCAAAAATGATCAGAAGGCACAAAAGAAGAAGTAAATATATGTAGAGGCTGATGGAAAACAGCATCCGTTTTCACCTTTCAAATTCAAACACCAACAAAAAATAGGAAAGTATTTTTATGGGTGTTGACAGGTGTTTACGAGCTAACATCTTAATCATGAGCAACAGAAATGTGCACGTATGTGGATATTGTTTTCAGACAGTCTTTCATGTAGCCCACAACTGTATATTCCTAATATTCTTGGATGTATGTAAGGCTGTAAGGTTGATTTTTGTTTTTCATGGGCCTTTTTCACAGGGGAAATTTAGACATGTCTCAGTAGAAATTTGTGATTTGGAGTCGGTGTGCAAGTGTTACTTTTCCATTATCAGATCAGTTCCTGCAATGAATTTAAATGTCCTGAAATATGTTTTTATTTAAGAGAAAACAAGATAAATTGATACTCATGGTTTTTCTGTTTACGCTGGTGGATGTTGATGCTGCTGCAGTGACTAAATGGAGTTCATAGTTCACCCAGCTTGTTATTTAGCGCAGCCATATTCAGGCGGAGAAGGAGAAGATGGAGGAGGAGGAGGAGGAGGAGGAGGAGGAGGATGGTGCATGTGGTGGAGGTATGATGAAGGTTACTGTGAATATGTGCAGAAGGAAACTGTCTGAGGTTAGCTGCTCACACCTACACACAGAATAAACCAACAAACCTTGATACCCACCTACACAATGACTGCACAGTCAATCTGGACTTCTTCTCTCTCTGCTTCTCTATCATCTGCATCAGACATACACACGCGCACACACACACACACACACACACACACACACACACACACTGACAAACATTTCCTCCTGCAATTAGCACTTTTCCAACCCTCCTATAATTCATGCACAACTGTTCTGGGCCAGTGAGACTCATTATCTGTGGGAAGTTAATTTACACAGGCTGACTGACCTCTTGCAGATGTTGCACCACTCGCTGCTTAACTACGCCGTCGTCACAGCGTGTTGAGCCCACACTACACTAACCATGTCCTCAAAGCAACATCCTCTGATTTATCTCCCTCTTTCCATCTCGTTGCTCAAACCCACTCTGTCCTCTTTATCTGCCTCTTCATCGCTCTCTATCTCCCTTTCAGCTGATGGAGCTCATTGTGGACAAAAAGGCTTAGGAGTATCACTATGGCAACGACGAATCGTAAAAAGCTACATAAGCACTTCATCAGGGGCCGTGATCCAATGGCTCCCGTTGGAGATGGTGCCCCCAACCTCCTGCAACAAGTAAAGGCAGGCCAGAGAGGCTCCTGGGAGGAGGATGGGGGGTGGAGAGAGAGGGAGAGAGAGAGAGAGAGAGAGAGAGAGAGAGAGAGAGAGAGAGGTGGAGATAATACTGTACTGTGGGGCTGTGAGAGGACGGGAGAGCAGAGAGAGAAACCATTTCTCTTCTCTCTCTGCTTTCAATCAGCCACTCTTGTCTCCTTAGTATCCAGCAAGCTATCTGCTCTCTGGGGACTTTTCTCATTCTGCTCGCAGTGATTTTGTTTCTTGTGCAGCCCAAGACAAACTTAAGAAAAAGAAAAGGAAGAAGAGGTAAGAATTTGCTTCTTTTTTTTTTTCTATTGTTGATTCTCCATTCTGCTTTGGAGTAAGATTAGACCAAATAGATGTGACCCAGCGATGTCTTAACATATTCTGATGCTGTGTTTGGTTGGGAAATGAAAACACAAGGATATTAGTGAAAAGAGAAAGAGAGGAAGTTCAAGCCAGCGTCTTTTTCTCTAGCAACCAATTTTCTGTTATCCATGAGAAACAGATGACCTCCTGTTGCAATGATTAGTGGAATGACAGAAAATGAGTCTGCAAATATCTTGTTAATCAATTAATCCTTTTGAATCAAGTATTCTAAAAAAAATTTGGTGATTACATGTTCTGAGAGTCTGCTGCTTTTCTTGGCCTTACATTATAGTGACTTTAATATTTTTGTTTTGACTGTTGGTTTGACACAACAAGATGCATGGAGACATCACCTTGGACTCTAGGAAAAGCATGAAGGATAAAAATACTTGTCAGATTAATTGATAATGTAAATAACTGTCAGTTGCAGCCCTACTCTTATTTATCTATTCTACTTATTTATTCATTCTGTAAAAGAATCCATACTTTTGATGACCAAACATAAAATATATTAAAACTCATGGAATAAAAGGTTACAAAAGTCTTGAACAGATGTAAACTTTTACAAGGAACAGGAAGTAGAATGCTGCCATGGATTCACTGTAATTGATTCCAGTGAGAACTACAACATTTTTAGCCTATATTTGTTTACATTTTGAAAAATGAAGTACGCCGAATTAGCTATTAACAGTTCCTTTTCGACATGTACCATTGGACATACCGATAACTGTCAAGGAATTACTTTAATACTGAAGAAATCTTAAAAACCCAATTATTCTCAGGCAAGTTCTGAAGTGCTCCTGTTCCCATCCCATTAGTCTACGTTATCTGGTAATAATGAGATAGTTTTCATAATTGTGAGTTGTAATCGTGAGACACACAGAAGTTTTCATTTTGATTCAAGGTCTCTAAATACTTTTTTTTTGTGTGTGAATGCAATATGTTTCCGTAACTGCAATGTGTTTGACTCCATCTTAATCAGCTCAGAGTTAAACTGTTGGGTGCTGAGGTAAGAGCAGCGCTGCTACTAATCTCACTGTGTCGCTTTGTTGTGAAAGCTTTTCTCTGAATTCGCTGATAATCACTAACCACTACAGCACAGTAGAGCAGGGTACAGCAGCTATGGTTTGATGGAAAACCTCAACATGCCAAGAGATTAACCCAAAGATTAAAAGAGGACAGTTACAAAACCAAACAGACAACTAATAAGAGAAGGCAATTTACAGAAGTAACTCTCCTATTATTTTCACAGTTAATCAATTAGTTCTTTACGGCCAAAGCTCAAGATGCTCAGTTCAGTCCGACACCCACAGATATTCTGCTCAGTTTTTCATTACTGTATAATTTGTCAGTTATTTTTTTAATAGTCCTCAGTGGTTTTGTTTGACCAGCAGTCCAAAACCAATATTCACTTTACAGTGAAGCAGTGGATCCTGACATTTTAAAGGCTGACAGGGTTTGCCTATTTTCACAGTTTTTGCTTGAAAACGAATGAAACAATTAATTCATTATCGAAACAGCGCTAGTGATTTTCTTTCTGTTGATCAACTAATCATTTAATTCGCCGTTCGTTTCTGTAATTTACTAATACGAAGTAAAAAATCTTCACATTGGAGAAGCTGGAACCGGAGAATGTTTAGCTCGACTTAAACAGCTACTCAAATATAAAATGTTGTTTCTGATAAATATTCTGGGTGAGGGTTAGGATTCATGTCTTCAGGCAGTCTTTCCAAAGAGTAAGATGTGGATGTGAAAATGAAACCTTTTATTTTGAGTTAATGATTTACGGCGCCTTCATCAGTGGCCTCTTAAATTATTTGTGCTTTCATCACAAAAAAAGCGATTGCAAACAAAAGCCTCATTATTGATTGAACTGAATGCAGCATCCGTGGGAGCCAGCACCACACCTGTGGAACAAAGAGCAGATGGAGGCAGAGATGGGGGACGTTCTCTTTTGGGAACATGTCCAGATTTAGAGACAGACTTCAGAGGATGTGGTGTGATAAGTGATGCCAAATTATACAAACATGTCCACGTTTTCAATGTTATAAATAGAAATGAAGTGTCAAAACTAAAGAGAACATAGTGTCTTCTCCGCAACTGCTGCATTTTCAGTCTGCCTTGAAAAGCAAAAAAACATTTAATCAACCAAACTGGACAATCAATAACATGTTCTGCTGCAGGTTTCCTGTGTTGTTGGTTTTATTTTATTGGTCTCACATCTCAAAATCTGCAAAGTGGAGACACACTGACTTCAATTACTGTTTAACCTTTCCAAAATGTCTCATTGTCGGCTCATTTCTTTTAATAAAAGCAGTAAATCTAATCTGTGGGCCTAGTGAAAAAACAAAAAGCAGTGTGCACTCACCCAGTATCATCCAGTCACACAGAGCCTTGCAAAAAACGGATTGTAATATCAGTTTGTCTGAGCAAACATCTCTACAGCTTGGCAGCAATATTCTGTGATCTCATTTAATTTGAGGTCACATCTAATCATTTCAGTGTCTTGACTTCCTCTGATTGTCTCTCCCTCATTAGGGGCCTGTGAAGGAGGACAAGGTCATGGCCTCCTGGTTTAGCTGGAATGAGCCTTATTACCGGAGCCCCCGGCGGGACCCGGCCGACGTGGTCACCGACACCCTGATGCTGGAGTTCAGCTGGCAGCTGAAGGAGGCCGAGAGGCAGCAGAGGGAGAGGGAGAACGAGTACCGACGCCTCAAGACTGGAGTGGACTACAGCTGGCTGGCCAGCACACCTCGCTCCTCCTACAACATCAGCACCGGGGAGAGGCTTGGCCTGGAGGACCTCTGCTCCAAGGTGCCGCCGTCCTGCTGCGGGCTGGTCATACTGAAGTAAGGAGACACTGAGGCGACCCAAAAATACAGACAAATACTTCAAGAACTGGAGCATGACGTCGTCTTATAAAATATGATGCATCGTTAAAGATGAAACTAAAGGTTCCCAAACTTTCTGTCAACAAAAGCAGTGTCTGGTTGAGGCCCCTTGACATGTTTCAGATGTCTACGATTTTTAGGCTCAAAGAGGTAAAATTATCCAACATTTCATAAATTCAGATAAATAAATAAAAAAATAAAATGAGATTAAAGTCTAAAAAAATACAAATTGTGCCACTGAACTTCCGATCCCATTAATCATCTCACAACCCCTCAGATTTTTCTTGTCACGCACCTTTCAAACCCACCTTCAGATTTTCAGTACCACCATACTTGTTAAATCTGGACTGGATTAACAAGTAGACTCGAGGAGCTTTTTAAAAAGCAGTTTTGCATTTGTGCAAACAGAAAGAAGGGTGTTTCTGTCATTTGTCCCCATGTCTGTATAACACTGTTTCAGATTTGTAAGTGGATTTGTGGAGAAGGAAAAAAGGGGTAATTTTATTGTATTTTCCCATCCAGACCACATTAGACCAGTATTACAGGATGAGGACCTGGATCACCCTCAACACACTCTGAGAGGCTCTAATATTGATTTAGATGCAAAGAATAGTCTATTAAATGTTTTGTTCAGCTAACAGCAGTAGTTTACTTAACAACTACTTTGCCTCTGCATCAAAGAACAGGAATTTTATAGTTATGGCTAAAAATACCAAATGGAAAGACTATCAGGTTGTTTGTCTTTCGTGTGATCTTAAGACAGGTTGCCGAAAAACAGACCTCTGCGTCATCGTTGGCAGAGAAAGGCAGACGCTTCATCATGGAAACCGTTCGGCCGGCCAACCTCTCTGTCATCCCACACATGACTCTGTAATGCTTCGGTGTCTCCGTCCTTTAATCTGCAGAGTCGTCCTGAGCTCGTTTGAGCATCTGTTCATAAAAAGCTGCTGAGGTCTCAGGGGTCTCGTTAGAGTTTGACAGCTTTTTGGGAGGCAGTTTGAGAGGTGTTAATGTAGGTTAGCAGTGAGGTGCTAAACACTACGTGGAGGACACACACATACTCATAACAGGGACCAAGTGGAGCATGTTTTTGAGATTTTAATAAGCTGCATGAAGGTGGAGTCTTCAGTTGTCAAATAGGTCATGATTAGTAATTAACTGACGCTCTCTCTGAAGGGAAGATACTTTGGGTTTTCCCAAATGTCAGCCTGTCCAGTTCTTTATTTGAAACCCCTTACTTTCCACAAAGTGACTGCTCATCTTCCCCGGGTAATATTAAAAACAAGTAAAAACCGTCATCATTGAATATAAAATTTTGTTGTTCTCAACTTGTAGTAATTGAAAACACAGACCTATTTTACAGTTTTAAAGAAGTAGTTAACAGCATCAGGAAACATCCAAAAATATCTTGCCCCAAGGTCCACCACTTGCTTTTTCCAGAGCTTTTGACCACATCTCATTGTCTTCCTGACTTGCTCGTAACAGAATTGCATTTGAAAGCCCTCGAAAAACCTAATAAATGGCCTTTGAGTTGGGATTATTATGCATGTCACCACTATTTCAATCAGTAACTTGCATTTAGTCAAAATTTAATGTTTATCTTTTATTAAAGATTAAAGGACTTGTCAGTCAGTTTGACAGTGACAGCAGGAGTCAGTCGTGTGTTTTGAATTTTGTTGGTGGGGCTACATTTTTACAATTAAATCATGAACGGATAAAAACATCATTTTCACATTATAGCCCAATACCAAAAAATAACAGCTAGGGTAGATGCACTGTAATAAATATGATTCATGCCTTAAATGCGACCCAAACGACATCATATCTCCGCAGCACTAACGTGTTTGTGGCTCTGGTCTAAGCAGAAGAAATAAGGGAAGGCCAATCATCACTTTTCTGGAAGCACTTACTGGGAAGCAGGTCCTCAAACAGATGTCTATTTAAAGGCTTGTTAGGGCTTCAGCACCTCTTGTTAGGAGGAGTAATTGGGGGTTAGCAGGAGTGTGCCGATCACGCTGGTGGGGTGCAGAGGGCTGTGATCCAGGTTGCCTTTTATAACATTTGCCACCATGCACATGTTCTTTAGTGCAAAGGCCAGAATAAAACTGTGGCACAACAAACAAAAGGGTCTTTCTTCAGTTACCTGCACGGGCACTTATTCTGATTAAGTTAGAAAGATATTGCAAATGTATTGACATAGTTTTGATGCATCATCCTTGTCTATGTTTGTGGTATCCATTACAAGTCTAGTGACATTATATTCTACCTGCGTTGATGTGGATTTCATTCAGATGCTCCAGTTTCTTCCCACATCAAAAAGATGGTCAGGGATTAACTAGCATAGCAATGGCAGATCCAAATCTTAGAAGAGGAACTGGACGTGTAGTTAGTTTCTAGTAGTTTGCTTTGTACTTTGATATAGTATTATGATAATAGTAGTAATATGATAGAGATCTACTGAGTAAAATAACAACAGTCCGTGTACCAATGACTTTAAATCAAAGCAGATTTAAGCTTTATAAAAATTGGTTTTAAAATAAATCAATAAATCAAATGAATTGAATATATGAATAAAAAAAACAAAAACAAATTTAATTAAACTGACCACATTAGGATGTCACAAAATGACCTATATTATATATTTTGTTGTGTACTTACAATGAGCTGAAACTGAAGCTCTGTAAAGAGAGAAGCTGCAGATTCAGGTTATAATAAGGTTCATTGCTAACAGCGACCTCATCACCCTCATGTCATATCACTGTCATTTCATACATTGTTATTTTAAGTCAAGCTTAAATTACACTTGATGAAAAACAGCAGTTTTCAAGTCACTTCAATAAAAAAATGAGCAAAAAAAAGAAAATATTTATTTCTCTTTTACTTAACTATTTAACTTCCAATGTGAAGTAGCATTAAATTCTGCAACCAAATGGTTATTATATAATTTCTCATCAGCTCACTTACATGTGTTGTGCTTTGCACAGGTTCAGGGAGGTCATGCAGGCCAATGAGCCTGAGGCGCAGGAGGTGTCCAGCCTGTTCCGCTCTGTCCTGCTGGAGGCCCTGGACCACCTGAAGGAGGAGCAGGAGACGCAGCGGCTCGCCCGCCAGTGGAACAACAAACGTGCCATGAGCATGTCCCTCATCAACTTCAAGTCCCGGATCAAGATCAACCCCTTCGGAAGCACGGTGGGTCTGACCTCTGCTGCGGCCGACGGAGCGGGGCTGAGCGACCTCAAAACGGTGTCAGAGGATGTGGAGAAAGGGATGGAGAGGGAGGAGAGGTCGCAGAGGGTGTGGAGCATGCCTGACTTCAGATACAAAGGAGCAAGCAGCAGTAAGGTCGTCTGATGTGGGGCATTCATGAGAGTGAAGATGGGACACTGGAGTGGAACAGATGCTGATCTCCAGGACTCTGCTGCAGTACATCCACTTTGCACCAGATGAGGGAGGATATCCTCCTTCTTTTTCAGTATGAGACCACCCAGCATTTGATCTGTTTACTTATCTTTTCATCTGAAAGGGCAATGTGAGGTGTTTTCTCAGATCTTCTGTACCTTGATAACACTAATTTTCAGTTTCAGTTTTGATTGAGATTATTACCTCTTGCAGTGATGCCTTTTATATTTTGTAGAGATGTGGCATCTAAGCACTGAGGACTATTTACTGTAGCCTGGTAGGGATATTTATGTAACGTAAAGGTTTCTTGTTTCAGGAGAAAATGATTACACAAATGGCCTAAGTGGTGAATGATCTTTTATGACAGAATGTTATGCATGAGATTTCTGTATAGGTGTTATCCATACGGTCTTAAAACAAATGGTAGGTAATAATCAATGTTCATGTTAACGTCATTCAGAGTGACTCATGCCCTCGCCACAGACTGCACTTTGATGTCTCGCAAGAGCACAAGGACTCTGCAAATGAATTCATCATCCAAGGTCAGCAAACATAAAGCTTTCCTTCTGTGTTCTTCATTTCAAACAGGGTGCCACAAAGGAAAACACAGCAATCACTGTATGCTACAAGATCTTTCTGAGTGAAATATTTCAAAGTAAAATCTTCCCAGCAGTTTATTGCTGATTCTTTTCTGTTTGTCACACAGCAAAATTCAACAGTATGCAACAGGTTTACTCCAACGTCCATATAAAGATGTCATCTGGTTATTACAGGGGTGAACAGTACTTTTGTTTTGTATTTCAGTTTAATAAAATAACTGATGTTGAAACAAGATTGATAACAGATGAGACAGAATTTGGGGAATGAATGTTATGAGTAAGTGGTACAGTAATCATTAAACACAATGCAGAATTGATTTTCATATCATTTTAAACAAAATGTACACATTAAAAACTATGATACTGGTAGACACAGATAACACTGTGGTCTCCACAGCTAAGTTTTACTGTGGAAACATAACAGCCAGTTATTTACAAAAGAATGGGCAGTCCTAAATGAAGTAAAGGTGACATGAATGACTGACACAGCACATACAAAAATATCTGAATCTTTAAAGAAGAACTTCACCGATTTTAGACATCAACAGGTCTAGGAGAGTACTACTGCATGTATGGAAAAAGCTTTTTAAGCCTTTTGTGGCTCCAGAGGGAGCTGAAATCTGAAAAATGTCCTCGAGTGATGTTACTTGTGTCAGTGCGGGTACATTTGAAAATTAGAACCAGGTGTAGCCTTCTTCTCATCTCTGCATGAATCTAGAGGCTTGAAGCTACATTCACCAGAACTAGCGTAACGCACACAAGTCTCCAACCGACCTGTGTTTGGTCGAGTTGCATTATGGGTGATGCGGGTTTTGACAGGGACAATGAACAAACAATGTCTCTGGCTCTGCTGCATACATTTTGATCATTTTTCACAAAAACTGTCCAATGTGAAGCTGACAATGTCAAAGGAGCACAATGCTAAATCGGTGGAGTACTCTTTTAAAGGTGTGGCCAAACCAAACGTTCAAACCACAAGCAAAGTTAAGAAGCCAGTCGCTGGCAGTTTACCCACTTTCAACACACTGATGTTGTCTGATTACAGTTTCCACCTTCATATGATCTCTTTGGTCACAGATAAAGACACCGATCAACATAAACTCTGCTCATGTCACAAAAGCTATCGGAGTAAAAGCTGAAGAATGGGGAACCTGCACAGCAGCATCTCACTTTGCTGCAAGAGATACAGCTCCTTCACTCCATCTGGCTCAGTGCTGCCGGTGTGTTCATTCAAGTTGTACCCATCATCTTGTCCTCAAGGCTGAGTTGTTGTTTCCTGAGTTCTGCCGACGAGCCCCACCACCGCTTACTGGCGTCCACAATGGCATCAGAGAGTAGAGTTCAAGAACTCGAGAAGTTCTGCCCGGTTTTTATCCCGCTGTGACAAAAAAAGATGAAAAAAGGGGAGACGTGAAGCAAAGCAAATAACAATCCATTCACAAACCATAAAAGACACATGTATTCGCTTACTAGACAGCAAAAAGATGAGATTACCTGTTTGTCCTTCTTTGACTTCTTTACTTTCATCTTTATCTTCTTCCCTGAAATCATGCTGTACTTGCCTTTTTTCCTGTCCTTCAGGTACTGAAAGAAAAACAGATGTAAGTTTAGAGAGGCTTCAATACAAAAAAATTAAAATAACATTTACAAAGGTACATAATTGCCCTGTGATGACAAATGTACCTTACAAGTTTCATGAATACGAATAAATTAGAGAAGAATTGCTTAATTAAACTACAATAATGTGGCACATCAATGGTAATGTATTCATCAGGACTGGGCTTCCAAAAATGTTATTAAGTGAGCAACATCACCACCTATTACAGTCCAATTAAATGGCTTTGAGATTTGAAAAAGAAAATCTTGTATGGTTTCTTTGTGTTTCAGGGCACACTCCAGTTAAGACTGGAGGTGGAGAAGCAAAGCAAGGCAAAATTGAAAAGAACAGAAGCTTTTAGGGGTGCCCGTCTACTCATTTCTTCCATTTCATAGAACAAATGAAAAACAACAAAGTGTGACATGTTTTTATCTTGAGAAGGATGATAAATACAGTTATTTTATAGTTGACCTTGGGGAGTGTAGAGAGTACTGAATGATGTTGATGTATGAACACACTTTACAGGATATATTACACAATATATCTATAGACATAGCCAAGAAGAACAACATACTGTGGGACACAATGTAATGAAATCATCCCGTTACTAATGAGAATGTGAATGGATTGTTCATGGATGAATTGTTTTGCTACCTTGGAGATCTGTACAGGTCCCGAGTTTTCCTCTCCTCCTTTTGCTTTCTTGTCTTTTTTACGTTTATGCCGCTTCTCTTTCTTCCCTTTCTGGTTCAGAACACAAAACAAGTAACACTCAGTTTCCTGTGAGCGACTTAAGAAAATGAATGAAACCAAATCTGGAGAAAATTACTTTTTTGTGTTGTTTCTCCTTTTTCCTTTTCTTAGACTGCTTTCTGGATTTACTGCGGGAGTCTAAAAACAACAAAAACCAACAACTGAGGATTATAGTACTGTTATGATGATGAAAATACACATACAACCTAGATTAACAACAACAATAAAAAAAAAAGAGATTCAATGGAAGAAAAAAACATTTTAGGACACTTACCACTGCTGCTAGAGCTACTTCGACTGCGGCTGGATGAGTGTGATGAATCTGATGAGTAAGAGGATGATGAGGATGAGGATGACGAAGATGACGAAGATGAACTGGAGGACGATGAGGAAGATCTACTACGGCTGCGCTTTCGCTTCCTTTTTTCTCGCCCTGGAACAAATAAACAAACAAACATACAAATGTCATAAAGACAGAGCAATATACAAAGAGAGTGAATAATGAATTAATTTTTTATTATTGTGTCATGTATACGACCAATTCCAGGATGCATGGGCTTACAATACACAATTTACCTGAGTCAGATCTTGAGTGCTGTATATACATTTTTAAACATTGTAAATGCAGCCATTTATCATTTACCTTGATCAACAGAGTTTGGAAGTGAGATGCGATACAGCCATATCAAATAAACAGTGATCAGTAATTTAGACAATCGAATTTAAAATATACTGTGATTTGCAATTTGGTACTTTTATTAGGCTGCATTCAAACAGCAGGTAAAATTGTCCTTTTAACAATGGTCCTCATTCTGACAGAAATCAGTCATGTCAGAATTTATGCATTCTAGCAGCTGCAGTTCATTAGCAGTGAGTAATTGGGAACTACAAAAAGACAAAGAAATGGAGATGCAACTTAAACAACTGTCGCAGTTTCATCGTTTGACCTTAATGGTCTGTTACAACAGTCATAGATCACTAACATACATAATGGTGGGTGCTACCTTGCACTATTCTAATATTTGATGTGTTGAGTTTCATGTTTCAGTGTTTGAGGCTGTCTTGCCTGAGCTCCTCGATCTCCTCCTTTCATCTGTTCTGGAGGTGGAGCTGGAGACCCTGCACTCCGCTTTCGTTGACTAGGAACAAAACCAGATGTTTCATAAGGGTGGGGCGGATAAACCCCTAAAAATAATGATACTACAAAACACTAAGTCTTGTTTACGGATCGATTCTAGCGCCAGTAGGATCAATTCAAAAAGATGTATCAATCACATGTTAGCTCACATCATGGATGAATTTACGTAACATTGAAAACATGCATGTGATTAAGTGGTAAAATCCTCAATCTACAACAGTATTGATAGGTATGTATCAATATCTGTGTGTTTCGAGCAACAGTTTTTTTGGTTGAAATCGGATCTGCGCTCCTGGAGAAGGGCGCTAGCTGATACAGTTACACACAATAAAATCCCCCTTACCGTTTAAAACACATATCCCATTATTTAAAATATATATTAACAGACTCGTTAATGGATAAATTGTCATTTCTCTGGTGCTAAACGCTTTAGTAACAGGACTACGTTCACAAAGCTAAAGCTAAAATGCGCATGAGGATATTAAATAAACTACTACCGCTACTGAAATAAGAGGCTCTGTACTCACCATGGCTTCAGCGGAATACAGTTAAAATATCACATATATACTGACTCTACAACCACAGTAAAAAAAAAGGAGTAAATTATATATTTATTCGCGGTTATCCCTTATAAATTGGCATTAGCTCGCACTCTGAGGAGCCATTTTGTATCCCGAAATGCACCGCGGCTGGCAACGTTCAAAACAACGGAGTGAAAAGAAGAAGAGAAGCTGTGGCAGCGCCCCCAGCGGCGACCGAGAGGACACAACCGTTAATGCTACCTGCTCCTTGTTCACGATGCTAATTGTTTCCTCGATCACAAAAGGGTTAAATAGGTAAGGTAAAGTTGTAAACTACAAGATATTGATACGTATTTCACCTAGTGAGGGTTTCTAAAAAACATTTTAATCTTCAACTGCCTGCTTGCAAGTGATCACATACCACCGAAGAAGAAGCGTGAGTGTCTGCCTCTGTGGCCTCAAAGTAAAGTTTCTGACATAACATAAGCAAACATTTTTAATAAGGATCCCTAAATTTTATCATTAAAGTAATGTCACCAAGCGATATGGGCTACTGATTGGGATATTTTACAGTTTAAAGATAAACTTGTCAGTGATCTTAGTAGACAAAATATGTAATGGAGACACTTTTTTTCTGAGCTATATACAGAATATCTTCGGCTTTTCTTTGCTGCAAAAATAGTTACTTACACAGTATGTACTAATACTGGCATATTTTGCTCTGTTGGTGTATTTAGCAGGTATTTATTTATAAACCAAAGTATTGGACAAAGTGAAATTTTAACCAGATGATGGAGTCTCATAAAAAGTTGGATCCTGAGGGGGAACAAAAAAGGGGGAGGAATTTTCATGGCAATCCATCCAATAGATGTCAACAAATTCCTTTCAAAACCACAGATGTCAGCCATCCCTGATGCTAGATTAAAAATCAGGGGATCACCAGTCTGTAGGGTATATCGACTGACTTAACTTAAGCATTCATCATTTACTTCTGACTAAACTGTGCCAAGTTTCAGTCAAATTTAAGAAGGCCACAAATTCACAAATATTGAAGCTTAAGAATTGTTGTTAATATTGCTGTTGAAACACCATTTCAAATGCCTTCATAAAATCACACATAAACACTGGTATTGTACAAAAACATATTTATTATGACAGTATTAGTATATTATACAAATAAGAGCATATGCCCGCTGTATAAAAATACAAAATCTTGATGCGTTTCAGTGTTCTGGGCATCATAAATCACTTGACAAACCAAAATATTGATTAACGCTGTGTGTAGTCAGTTTTATCCAGCCCTGCAGTCCTATGCTTTGTTGTTTAACGCACTAAAAACCTGTTCTCCAGCACTGCAGCACCATGCACTTTGACAAAGAGAAATCTGATCCTGTGATACACACATCAGGCTTGTTGCAGGTTTGACAGATATAGTCCAACAGTAACTCACCTACAGAGAAAAGAAAGAGACTGCAAATAGACCAACTGATAGAAATGTATAATAGTGTGATATTAGGGTGAAAGTGGATAAAAAGACATCTGCACCTGAAAAAAGTTGCGTTCTTTTAAAGATGTCTGAAATACGTTCAGTACCAGTTGCTCTTTTATTTGACATTGCAGGGCCTTGATAAAACTGACCATGTCAATCCATCTAAGAACTAAACTGTATGTACATGTAAGAATACATTTGATGTAAATAGTCAAAAGAAAAAGAAAAAAGAAAACATAAACCTCATCTTGCCCGGTGACAACCAATCTCATGCCAAATGCACAGCTCTGAAAGCATAGCGTTAAAAGAAGTTGTACAGCTGCACTCAGATAGACAGATAATGCTCGTAAGCAAAAGGAGATAAGACATGCAGAGGTTCATTAGTTACAAGAATATCATGTGACTATCCCTGCCCATGTCAGAGCCACAATGCTGGTTTCACACAGTCTGACTCTGACTCCTTTTCGAGTTGAAGGACTGGGCTCCAGTGAGGTAACGTGAAGCAGCAGATCAAAGCTGAGTTTAACTCCTCTTTGACCTAAGCCTCAGCAGATATGCTTATACTAGGTGTATGGAAATATAAAAGAATGTATGAAGAAAAATACACACTATGCTAATATCTAGAAACACTTTTATGCTTTTTATAATATAAAATGACATAAAGAAAAGCTTATAGTAGTTGTGTATCAGCAGTGAAACTACAAACTGCTGTGGCCCATGACTGCTGATAATTCATCAAAACTTTCAGTGTAAAAAAAAAAAAAAAAAAATCCCTGAAG
Source organism: Trachinotus anak (assembly GCF_046630095.1). Classification (NCBI taxonomy): domain Eukaryota; kingdom Metazoa; phylum Chordata; class Actinopteri; order Carangiformes; family Carangidae; genus Trachinotus; species Trachinotus anak. The sequence continues at coordinate 590,305 of NW_027273882.1, read as the reverse complement.
GTTGAGGTGTCTTTTCAAAGTCTTAAAAATGTTTTATTTTTTAGTCTAAATGGGATTAATGATATAAATGTCAAGTGAAAAATACCCTGCATGAAGATATCTTTGCTCACAAAACAAAACTGATTAAAGTCTGTGTGTTGATGAGGAGAGTAAATCCTCTATTTTTTGTAATCTTATATCTGTGGCTTTACTTCTCAGTTTTGAGCTCAGTGGATGATGGGAGATATTTAAGCTTCTGCTTTGTTCTTTGAGTGATCAGCATGAGCCAAGCTCTCCTCGTTCTCCTCCTCCTCCTCAGGAACCTGGAAAGCATGCAATCCAAATTATTTATCTGTAGCATGATGACACAGACCCAAATAACATGAGTGTACAGTCCTTTGCTTACATGCACTAATACTGTCTGATAATGTCTGCATTATACTGATGCAGGCAACCACATCTGACTGACATGATACTAAAACCACGGAGGCTGCTACATCTGTCACTTTTAATGTTTGACAGACAGAAACTGGAGATGATATTTATGAGGAGCGGGATTTCTTACCTCCCAGTAAATAGAGTCATCGAAGCAGTTCTGGTCTGGAGGCTGTCCCCAGATTGGCAACTTCATTATAAAGCCTTGAAGAAGAAAATGAATTGTTTGATCACTCAGATGTTGCCCTTTTGTAAAATTATATCAACGCTGCCCTTTTCATTGAGTCACAAGAGTATTTAACAGTTATGTGTCATGTTCGTGCTTTCATTTTCATCTCCACCCACCTGTAAGGAAACCTCCAACCAAAGCGAACCCGAGGGATGAAGCCAAGGCAGCAGCTTGCATGGCAGCATTACCTCTGAAGAGGAGGAGGAGAGGAGACAAGACTGTAAGAGCTGGAAACTCATGTTTAGCTGGAGTAGAAAGTTATTCCAAAGCTGCATTACATTTATGTGTGTGTATATATATAACTAGATCTATGCATAAGACTTGCGATGAGAGAGATGACCCTTACCCCTCTTTCTTCCCCAAAGCCACAGCCACTATACCAGCCAACCCGCCCAGGATGCCGGGCATGCCATGCAGATTGTGGACACCGCAGGTGTCCTGGATGCCCAGGTTAGATGCCAGGATGGGCTGCAGAGAAGGAAAAGAGGCATCTTGTAGCAGCCAAACCAATGTCTTTATAAAAGGTGAAATATGCATTTTGATATAAAAAATATATGTTGATTGTTTTTGGCTGACAAAAACATTTTTTAACCAAGTACCAAGTAGTTTTCATCTACTGATTATCTTGATTATTGATGAATGTTCCCAGCTTCCCTGTGTCTATGGTGATAAATTCCTATGTCTGACCAACAGTGGGAAACCCAAAGATATTCAATTCACTATCATAGAAGAAGAGTTTACATTCAGTATTACTAGAAAATATTCATATTTGAAAAGCTGAAACATTGATCTTTCTTTGCCAATTTTTCTTAGAAATTACTTAAACAATTAATCGGTTATCACTGTTGCCAAATTGTGTCTATTAACTCTAGATGTTTCGAACAAACATTTTCAAATGTAAAATGATATTTTAAAACACTCACAATTGACGTCTTTTTTTATTTTTCACCTTTGCTCTGACTTTTAACTCACAGTTAGGTACTTGAAGCCAAGGGTAGAGATGATGCCAGCCACTAATCCAATCAGCATGGCCCCAAATGGCTCGATGTTCATGTCAGCGCACGTTCCCACGGCAACACCACCAGCCAAGGTGGCGTTCTGAATGTGCACCTGTACAGCAACAAGGTATAAATACAAGTGTATAACTTAATTCGTTTCTTTTTTTTATTTTTTTTATTCTTAAGGTAGTGTTACTGTGAATATTAGATGAGAGTTGTCCGACCATGTCCAGTTTTCCTTTGTGCTCCACGAGGCTGGAGATGGCGTAGGCAGACAGCACACATGCAGCCAGGGAGAGGTAGGTGTTGATCACTGCGGTGAGCTGTGTGAAGCCCGGATCAGCAATGGCTGAGTTAAAGCTGGGCCAGAACATCCACAGGAAGACGGTTCCTGTAGAGGAGGGTAATAAAGAAACATTTGTATCAGTGTCATTCCCATCAAACTGCATTGCAAGTTAGACACCTTCACGTTTCAGTGTTGCCCCACAGGATAAATACACAGCTGAGGTCAATATGGCTTTATGACTGTACATGCTGCATGGGTACTTGTGTCCACTAGGTGGCATAAGTCATGCATGTGCAGGAGGCCAATGATGACTCAGTGAGGGAAAATTACAGACTAATGAAACACTTCACTGTTTAAAGTGTAGCTGTCTCTTACCAATCATAGCAAACATATCAGAGTGATAAACAGATCCGTCGTTCTCATGTCCGTTTCTTAAACCTGGTCGATACAACACTCGAGCCACCGCCAGGCCAAAGTAGGCTCCATAAGCATGGATGATCATGGAGGCTCCAACGTCATTAGCCTGTAAAAGGAAAGTGGATCCATAACAATCAGTTACACAATTCAGTTTAGATAGTGAATGTGTATGGTCATAATACTGGAATTTATACATGATGACACTTGCATGTGTCATCATGTACTCACCCCCAGCACTTCTGCCACCAGGTGCTCATTGATGGAGAAGATGGTGATCTCCAGGATGGTCATGATGAGGAGCTGCACAGGGCTGGTTTTACCCAGAACAGCGCCAAAGGAGATCAGGACTGTGGCTGTGCTGAAGTCTGCATTGATTATTCTGCAGGAGATGGAAGGAAACAAATCATTAGGAAAACAGGAATGATAGGGTTGTAAGGAGAAGAGGTGGAACACAGAAATTCCTAAATGGTCATACTTAAAGATGCTGATTTTGATCTTGCCATCATCCAGGTGCCAGATGCCCTGCATGAGGAGGCCCCACTGCAGGCCGAACGCGGCCAGGAGTAGGTTGACGCCCACGCTGCTGAATCCGTATCTCTTGAGGAAGGTCATCAGGAACCCGAAGCCGATGAAGATCATAACGTGGACATCCTGAAACACTGGAGACACAAGAGGGGAGGTCAGTCCTGAAGCTGAGTGGATGACAGGGCCCTGCTTTGTTGTAAGAGCCCCACTTTAGCCTCAGCTAAATGTGGACATGAAATTGAATCAGATTAAACAGTTTAATGAAATGCTGCCTTCAGTTAGAAATTAGTCATCTGCTACGACTTTTCTGTTCATGGTGGTTTTCTTTGGACTTTGTAGTTTAAGTGATTAATCGTGCTGGACTTCACACAGGAGCTGCATTGTCAACCATGACCTGTTAACTGGAAAAGCAATTCAATTACACTATTAATGTCATTCTGGGAAAAGTTTTCCCGCTGTTTCTGTTGACTTTGTGGCCCTTGGGCTGTTTCTATTAGGTTCATATGATTTTCATAAGTGTAAACTTTCGGGAGGGGGCGCTTGTCAAACCCTTATCTGTTAGTCTCAGCTGTTAGACTTAAAAAGATGCTAGGGTTGGACATTGGTTTGGATTATATGCCATTTTTTACTATCTGTATTTTGAACTATAAGAACACACACAAAACTTGTAAAGCTCCCTCAAAGAGTCATCTTCGTGACAGGAAATGGCCCAAAAGCCTTTGAGCTTGGTATGATGAGCCCCTCATATGGAAAATACATTAAGGTGGAGATATGCACAAGCTGGGAAACAATGGGCTTCATTTCCTTAGTTCATTGTGAACATAAAGGTAGCCATTATTGTCTAGACAGGACACACATCATCTTTGAAAAGGCTGCTGCTCTGGAGTCTTAAAGGAATAGTTTGACAGTTTGGGAAGCACACGTATTCATATTCCTGACAAGAGTTGGATCAGATCAGTACACATAATCCTTCATAAAATTAGTATTATACATATTGATAATAGGGCCCTACTTTTCATGGTGGCGCAACGACCAGCACAAGAAGTGTTCTGACTGCTTGATATTTTCTTTGTCTTGAAATTTGCCTTTCAAATTTGTGTAGTATTTTGCCACCAAGGCAGAGCACACAGTACAAACAGGTGTAAGGTTCATTCAAATGAAGCAGTGCAAAGTGAATTGTTTGTAAATGTGCCTGAGACTTTGCGCTCAGAATGGCCGTCTCATGAAGTGTTTATAAGAAAAGTTTAGAGGTGCTCGTACATAAATGTTGTTACCTTTAGACTGAGCAGGGCTAGCTGTTTCCTCCTGTTTCCAGTTTTCGTGCTAAGCTAAGCAGCTGCTTGCTGTAGCTTTGTATTTACCTTACAGATAAGAAAGTGGTATCTGTATCTTCTTATCTAAGTCTCTGGAAGCAAATAAGCTTATATCACAGAACTATTCCATTAAACAACATTAAACATCCCATTGTTGGACACATTTATGTATTATGAGAACATGTGTTTGTTTTTATTTGTGGCATTTTTAACCCCTTTTTCTAACATTAGTTCCTTTGAGCCATTGAAGAGAACACCCATGTCTTATCTTAACACAATGAATATTAAATATCTGCAGTAGATAGGAAGAGAACAGGTACACATGATAAATGTCCACATATCTGACAGGGTGATATCTATATGTTTGTTTACCTCTGAGTACATTTCCATAATACACAGACAATAACATGAGAACCTGTTTAAAGTGGAGCAGAGTTACAAAGATAGACTAATGAGGGAGATGTAATTCATCCACATCTATTTTTGTCAACTGTATTTACATATACAGTGTGTCGGCACATTTTCAACACATGGGTCATGAAAACGTCTACATCTACTTTTGTGCGGCAGAACCTGAAGATGAAACATTTTAATTGTGATTGTTTTTATACAGGTACAGAGATGTGTTCGCTCAAAGCTGTTGCCTGGCTATTACTTTTTTTTGTGGGATTGATTGTCAGCAGTATAAACAGATTCATTCAAATTCATTATAAATACCATAATTTACTTAGAGGGAAAGAATAATGATCCATGATTCATCCACAGGACTCTCATACAGTCTGTATCCAGGGGTGATTAAAGTCATATTTCATATTGTCAGCCTAATAATGACATTCTGCACTGCTTGGTCAGAAGTAATACACCAATTTAATCTTGTGAAATCAGTCAATGTGGGATCAATTTGGTTGATTTCTCTCTTTGAAAAGACATTCTTCAATCTTTATGCTCATAAAGGGGAGAATGGGACCAAATATTTTGGCACAAAATGACTGTCAGTGATTTAAGAGTGGTGGTAATCATCTTAAAATATCCCATTGTGTCCTCGTTCACCGCAGCGTAACTTGATCAGAGGTTTGAACACTGATCCGTGCAGCAGTGAGTCGAGGTGTAAATGTCTGATTTGCTTCACATCCACGGAGCTGTTTTGAAGATAACCTGTTTGCCCCTCGGCTTGCACTTCACCCCCCCCCCTCCCATTCTCAGCTGGGTGACTCAGACTTGCTTCCCTTGTAGTAGGGGCTTCTAGTGAACAGGATTGAGGATGGGGAGGAGGTAAAGTTGGAAAGCAGCCACAGTGGCTGGCACCACGCCCAGATGTTAGGTAACGCTCAGTAATCTTCTGAAGAATTGGGTGAGCCAAGACAAGAGGAAGAGAATCTCCTTAGGACCTACTGTATTGCAGCCTGCAGAGTGATGCAACCAGTGCATAAAAAGAAAAATCATTTTTGAAATGCTGGAGCAACACATGTCCTTGTCTTTGATGTTTTCATTCTGCAAATCAACTCCTTATTAAGATAAATTGACTTTATTGTTAAAATTTACAATTTTTTTTCTTCCTCTGGTCCACGTTTCGCTGCTTATTTGTCTTGCTTTGAACCTCTAATTACAGATGTCTGGATAGTCAATCTCTCTGCACGCAACCACAAGCCTTAAACTTTTTCATGTTATCCAGTTGCATTTTAAATGGCCATGGCTTTAGCTCATTCAGCATAGTTTAAGTAGTTAACTAAGCATGTTGCGTTTTTTTTTTTTTTTTATCATCACACACGTCTCATAACAGCAGTTTTGTACTGTTGACACGTGTAGATAAATGCAGATAAATAAGTGTTTATTGTTACTTCACTGGGATGTTTGACCTTCACTGTGCGGAATGATGTACTGTTTGTTCAGGAATTGATATTGAAGGCTGTTTCCACTTTCATCAGAGGCAAAATTTCTGTACTAACCTTCATTACAAGTTTAAGATGTACTGTACATAATGAGATTTTTGTTTTATTATATAACAATTAGATCAGTTAGATTTAGACATTAGATAGTTTGGATCAAATCTTGATCCAATATTTGACTTACACAAGTGTGATGTGGAAACTACATGGTTTTTGATATTTTTGAGCTGGACAATATTTGCATATTTCTATTACTTATATTATGTTATATGTTTATTATTATTATTATTATTATTATTATTATATTCTGTATTTTTCTCTGAGGGCAAAAGGAGATGTTTCAATTTTAAGAATTTTTGATGAAGCAACATCAACCTTCTTGTGGAAAAACCATCTCAGTCACATTTTATTATTTTTAAACATGACTGGACAGGATCTTTAAATTTTAGCTCTTGCCTGGCACAATAAAAAGTGAAAAGGGAATCAAAATAATGCTAGAAAAAAAAAGAAAAAAAAAAGGCAGTTAAAGATGGTTAAAACATCCCTTCTGAAGCAAAAGATATCCTCAGCCTTAACACTGTTGAGCTAATCGCTATCGGTCACACCTGCCCCACCCAATCATGATCAGACAGTCATACAGTGAAAAAGATGTTACTGCTGCAGTAGTTAAGATGCAAAGAAACCCGTCAACTGTAGAAACAGCTCCACGCTCACTAAATATCCTTATTTAAGCAAATTAGAAATTTATGCTTTTAAATGCTAGACAAAATTCAAACAGCATTTTTCTGCTTCACTGACCACCAACCTTTGCTCTTTATTATCTCTGTGTTTTGAGACATTAATGTAAATCACATGTGGCCCCCACTGCATGAGACTGACACTGTTCCCTGCAGGATCCTCTTGGCTCCACAGCTGCATGCGTGTGAATAGAGTTTGTGTCGGACGAGAATTTGACCCCATGACTCCTCTTATTGCATTCAGCAGACTTGCTCTAGAAACAGCCTCCAAGTTCTTCTATTTCTGTTTGCAGGTAATTAGAAAATAACACTCTTAAAACAGAATTGACATTATTCCAATGTCCTAGGAAGGAGAGGTTTTTCACTTTGCTCAACACTTCAAAGTTCAAGACTAAAGAACCAAAGCTTAGAAATTTTGAATATTTGTAGATTTATTGCCTTTTTAAAAGAAAACAAATAGAAATAAGCTTAATTCCTGCATTTTTCCCAACACTTACTTTGCTAGAGTCAGCAAAACAACTTGAAAAATAATCTTAGCTTTGCAGAACCTCGCCTCTCTTAAGTGTCACAAAGTTTTGTGCCTTGCTTAATATTTGAAATGAATTTTCCCCAATTAACAAGAAATTTACCCTCAAAGCTGCAACAAAGGCCACGTGTTAGAAAAACCTTGACAATCCATAACATTAAACCCTTCAAAAACAGTCGAGTGACCAAACATTGAGACATCCAGCAACACAGCCTCCCTCAGTGTGCAACCCCACATATACTTACTGGGGTAGAGATCCATAGGCTGATTTTCCTGGTGAGTGCTATTGGGGTGTGCTTCGTGTCCATGACCTTTGCCGTCATCATAGACCACAAACACAGCAAACAGTATGATGGTGACAATCTCCAAGGCCAGTGCCACGATGGGGAACTTGAACCTCATGTTGGTGGCGTACGCAGGCATCCCGAGACCAACTCTGGTTATCTCTCACACAGTGTGACACACACGCACATGCACACACTCACCAACTCGGTCTGTTTTTCAGGGGTTATGCTGTGTGAAGGGAGGGAAGAAAGTGGTGTCTGGTTTTAAACTGATGCATGTTTCGTGGTGACCAATGACAGGCCAGAAGAGTGGGGCCTGGGTGGTGCACACCCCCCTCATGCACTTTGCTCACGGGGATGGGTTTCCTCTTTGGCAGTTGGAGGGTACAAAGCAAAACACAAACGTAATGACATCCAGCCAGGGAGCGAACAGGGGAGAAAACTTAATGAGTGCTCCTTCCCACTCATTTTTCACTGTCAAAGTTATGTTTATTGATTTACTGACTTAACTTCAGAAGGATCTTTTAATGTCTGAAAATACAGTAGATAATTAAAAAAACAAATGTTCCTACAAGAGATATTTGTTGTTTACATTTGTTGATTACGCAAAAAAAATATAGCAGCTATTATACAATTACAGTTTTTCTTATTTCTCTTTTATCCACTCTGCTGAACACTGTTCCTCTTTCTCAGTGCAGATGACTGACAAGCCTGTTCCCTTGATATGAAACCATTTTCACTGATGCACCTGCAGTTTCAGATACATAACTCAAGTAAAAGCAGTGATATGGCACTGTAAATAATTCTAAGTGACAAGTAAAAGTCCTGCATTTAAAGTTTTTATAGGTGAAATTACAGAAGTGTTATTGACAAAATGTACTTAAAATATCTAAAGTAAAAATTTCATGGCGAATGGAGCCTTTCAGAAAATATATTATTGGATTATAACTAATGCAATAATGTGTAAGCAGCATTTTAGGGTTGTTGCTGATGGAGGTGGAGCTAATTATCTCTTTTATAGACTACTAATCTATTAAAATGAACTTATATCTATATTTGTTGGAAGACATTAGAAAACAACAAAAACAACAAACATGATCACATCATGCACAGAACCACAAATTTTAAAAAGAAAATGTTAAAAAACATCCTATTAGGAGATACTCTATTATAGTGGTACGTTTTCTATAGATTAGATATTAGATTCCAGATGGTGCAAATGAGTAGTATATAGATATAGATACAAATTTACAGAGTGAGCATGAACAGTTGGGTTGTAATAGTTAGAAGAGATATCAGTATCATATATACAAACAAACAATACACAATTGAATGTGACAAGTTAATGCAGATATGGTATGTACAGTATGATGAGAAACCAATCAATATATTTGCACAGCAGAATGGATCTGTTTTTGTGATATGCAGTACAAACAGGAAGCACATATGTAATATGTTTGATGTAAGAAGAAGACAGTATATACAGATGTTCATAGTTACAATCAGTTAAAGCGACTGTAATCAATGTTTTATCATAACAATGTGTCAATTCACAATTATTGTGATAAATAAATGCCAGAATTACCTCCATGGCTTAATGTAGCTTAATGGAGTTTCAGCCCATTGTTTAGCTGTCTGGCCTTGACATTGCTGTTTTGGTTCACTCTCACTGCTTTCATATTGTTGTTTTCAGCCGCAGCAGGCAGCTGTTTTCAGTTAAAAAGCTCTAAAACACCAATGTACACTATCAGCTAAGCATGAACGTACGCAGTTGGAGTCTAGCAGGTGAACATACTGGAGAATTTAGCAACTAGAGTTGGTAGAGACCAAAAACAGAGCTAAAAGAGGAAGAATATTGGACTTATATTTTTCATTTGTTGATGATATGTGAGTGTTGTTTTCTCAACTTGTTTCCGTTTCCCCCATGTTGGGAAAAATAAGTAACAGAGACTTGGTTGCAGCATCACAACCAAACAAAATCAGGATAACTATAACTGTCACATGAATGTAGTGAAGTAAAAAGTAAATTATTTCTCTCTGAGATGTAATAGAGTTGAAATATAAAGTACTGAAAATTTGTACTCTAGGACTGTAATTCAGTACTAAACTTGCCTCATGTTACTTTGAAAACTGCTGAACATTGTCTTTCCACCCATGACCCCTGCAGACAGTATGTGCAGCTGTCACCAGGTTACTTCAGAGTTCAGGCCCTTTACCATCAACTTTGTCTGGAGTCATCGTTTAATAGTGTACATGCCTTTGCTTCATTTCCCACTGGAAACTATCCAAGCTTACGCCTCCTCTGATTGACCTGCAGGTTCTGATCCAGTAAGTGGCTCCCACAGTGAGTGTGGTGACAATCTGAGGCCTCTCCCCAAATTACCTCAGGCCAGAGGTCCTATATTTGGACCAGAAGCTTTATGAATGAGCAGAGTAGTTAATCACTGCCAGCAACACATTTCTGTTTGTCTTGGAGCTAAGAGTAGTGAGGGTTTTCCCAGACCCTTTGGGAAATTACTTCCAAATGTTGAGAGATATCAAACACTCTGTAGCACCGCAAGTACTAATCTACTCGCGCTGACTCATTACTCAATCAGTTTGCACTACAGAGTTTTGCCGTAATATTTGGCAGACAGTGGAGGCTTTTTCAGTGGGTGGAGCCATAGTGCCACTTTTTTTAAAAACTTGAACAGCACAGGAGGATTTGTGGTCCAACTGCCATAGTCATTCATTCATGACGGTTATAGATACTCCCTCACACCAGCTTCCTTCACTTGTAGCTCTAGTCTTTTAAAATTGAATTTAAGTTTTTTTTTTTTATTACAGAATAAACTGAGGCAGTTTGACTCCTACCATTTAACTAATAGAGCTACTCTGGAGGCCCTGAGAAATGTTTGTATAGGGGTGAAACTTCAAACTGCAATTATTTAACCCATTATTATGTCCATAGTTTGTGATCTTGAGCCCTGAGAATCAATGTTTCTCTTCTCAGCTGTATTTGGACAGAGTTTTGACAGAGACCATGAGAACTATTTACATGGTCAAGACTGTTCAATAACAGTAAACGCTCTCACTCTCACATTTCACAGTGGAGTATCCCAGAGGTACCAGTGCTCTTAGGTTGTTGCTTTTGCTTTATGCATGGTCCAGCTCCAGATTCTTGATAAGACAAATGCTGAGGCCTGGAGACGGATAACATGTTAATCTCATATTTGTCAAGTAACAGCATCATTTCTTGTAAAACCACATTTTTGTTGTTGTGGGCTGTTTGTGTAGAGATTAAAAATTATGAATTTTTGGTTTGTAATACCTCTGTCTCCAGTCTTTATGCTAAGCTAAGCTAACTGTCTCCTGGCTGTAGCAAAATGCTCAAGCATGAGAGTGGGATGTTTTTTTTATCTAACTCTTGAAAAGAAAATGAGCTAGAGTATTTCCTAAAATGTGTATTAGTAAGTCACGACAGCATTTAAAATGTCAGACCTCTGCAGTAAAATTAATTCATTTCAGTGGACTCTATGAATTCGCTCATGGTGGCATTGTAATTTCTGTACAAACGTTTTTACAACTAGTTCACCTTTAGTGAGTCCAAAATGGAGTAAGCTAGCTTATTAGCTGTGTTTCTCAATTCACAAGATATCACAAGACCTCCTCAAGTCTGAGTTTAAACTGCTCCACAAAATAATTATTATTGATAGAACAAGTACTGTACATCTTTTATAGACAGTGGAAAACTTATTTTCCTGTTAGCGACCTCGTTAGCTTAGTTGCTGACAGTTAACGCGAGTCAGGTGACAGGTTAGCAAGCTAGCTAGCTTGGAAAGGTATTTCGTTTATTAGTTTATTACTCCTTCCTGAATGAAATGATGAACATTCCTGAGAACAAAATACTGAGAGAATTAAATGGCACAGTGCAGAGAAAATAGTAAAAAAAAAAAAAAAAAAAAGCTTGAAAAACTATTGTGACTGACTAATGCCAGTATTGGCTTGCTAGCATAAAAGTGGTTAGCTGACTAGCTATGGCTGTGGAGGAACTAGCCATGCGAGTAGTGTTTCAATGAATGCTTAGTTTGACATTTTTGTTTGTTTTTCTCTGGAAAGCAGTTGTGTTTTAGGCAAGTGGTGCTCAAAGACGGGAGTTTATCACTGACCCTGTAGTCTTGCGTCAGATATGGCTCATTTTCAGTTTTGTACTAAGCTCTTGTAGTCTTGCAAGGAATAATTGGGCAGTTTCTTCAATCAAACCCTATTATTGCTTGTGGAAGTAAAAGTGTTGGCTTGTTTAGGCTCATAGAATCTGAGATTTGAACATTAAAGCAAAATGCAGAGAAAAAAAACCAGTTATTCTTTCATCCAATCAGTTTTAATCTAGCCTCCCTGTGAACTTACATTCCAGGAAAGCCATTAAGCGATTTATCTCAACTCCACCATAAAGCACAGATTTGTGGAAAATAAACAAGCCATCAGCCTAAATGTGCTTCCTCCTTTGTCTTGGGTCCACGGGTTACGTAATGCAACATACATGACTCTGAAACTAGACTCACCGTACAGATGATACTTACTTGGTCCATCTGTCACAGCCGAGGGTCCCACTGCAATGGCAGCACGACTCTGTGAACGTAAGGGATCAAAGAGCGAAGGAGGTGGATGATGGATGACTGCTGTAGTTCGCTTTAACTTTTGCGTCAGGACATTCCTGGACAGGCCTCAGTCTGCCACATGTAAAGGTCAAACCAAGGTTAGGAGTTTCATTGCCTCATATATTTTTCTAATAATTGCTTTTTGATGAAACTCCCCAAATCAGTGAAAAGTTCTTACTCATATCTGAGCTGTAAGAGTAGACAGAGCTGCTCAGAGGTCAGTTTTCATGATGGCAAAGTTGAATTTATTCATAGAAAAGTCAATATATAGAAATTTAGCATATACTTACAACCAACAAGCTGTTATTCATTTAACTTTATCAGAGTAGGTTTTTATCAGTAGTACATTGACTTGTTGCTTTGACTCCCTTGTCCTGTGTGCGGGGCATCACCTTACAGCTGGTATTTTTGTATGGATATTCCTCCTTCTGGCTGTGTTTGTTTAGTTCTTTCTCATGCAAAGGTCGACTACCTACTCCTAACATATTAACTTTTTATCACTTGCATTGAGGACCAGCATGTCTTCACAAGGAGTGCTCTTTTCACACTGCATGAAACAGACCTCTGCACTCATGTGAAGCTATGTGCAGGCCTCTTATGGTTACTCAGGGGATCAGCACTGCATTCCTCAGTTTGGAGGATCCCGCCATATAGAGATATGTATATGGCTGATTAGAAACAGAGACCACTTGGTGTGACAGACAAAATCCAGGTCTTTTCATCCTCATTAATCAAAACCGTAAAGCAATCAGTGTTTTTTTGGGTGGGGTTGAGTGTGTAACATCACATGCAGCTTTCCACATCAATATGCGTGAGCTCCACACCACTTTGTGCAATATCTTCAATAATCCAGCCAGATCTATGAGGCCAAATAAATAAATGGAGGAGGTTCAGAGCAGTGCTGCAGGTTTGTCCTGCCTGTAGAGCTTAAACTTCTCAAAGCTGGAAGTTAAAGGTATTAGGTTTGAATATGAAGTGCTATCATCTGAGGGTAACCAGTCGATATGGAGCTGTGAGAGAGGTAAACTGGTGAGAAAAATAGATGTATTGATAAAAATGAGATCTTTTATCGGAATTGATGGACAGATTTTACTTCCACCTAGAGATATTAAAAATAAGGCTGGATTATGGTTTATAGGTGAACATTTTCATTACCTTTGGACAGTATCTGATTGTTCTCAGCAGTTGCAAGAGGAGTGCTCTTTTTCTCAAATGTCATTAAATGTAAAAAGTAAAGACAGGGATGTAAGGAGTTGTCTTTTCTTTACATCCCTGTGTGACATAGTTAAAAATACTCTATGCATGTCACCACAAAGGTCAGGGCCAGCTTGGACCATAGAGCAGGTAGAGGTTCACTGTTTTACTCAAGGACGCTTTGACAGGTGTGAAAATGTTGGCTCTGGCCACTGGAATCAGACAAACACTCTAGTTATGGCAGTTATGAAAGCACTTCTGTCCACACTGTAGTGAATAACAGTCTCTTTAGTGTCCAATAGATAATACAGTGGATTCCACTTTATTCTCAAGCATTACAGCTGAGAAATTAGCTAAGGACTCTCTTGGAAAATGAATACATATGTTTAAAATTGTATTCATCTGTGCAGCACATATTTCATATCTACAGCTGCAGAATTCTTCTTCCTTGAACCAGCAGATGTTTTACTGAAGGCCGTTGAAACTAATGTAAAGAGTAAATATTCCTATGAACTCCATGCTGCATAGCTTCTGTGAAAGGCTTTGTGCCGTTTGCTTTGAATCCAAGTTATGTTTTTCCTGCTCTACACGTCATTATCTCTATGTGCAGCTGCAGCCTTTTAAGCCAGGTGCAATGTGACAGCAGGAGCAGAGGTCAGTGTTAGGTGGGTTAAAGAAGAAGTCGTATCTCATTCGTTGACCGATGTTATACGATGTGAACGAGAAGCTTGAAAAGATCTTTTCTTATTTCATAGGATTCAGACTGAAGAGAACAATGAACTGTGTGAAGCAGAAAAATGCATTATTACAAATCTCTTTCATTTTGTATTCATTCAGAATAAAACAAGTGAGAAAATCTGCCGAAGGGATGAACTACTTTCACTTGTTTTCAAAGGGAATAGCATTTAAACCAGCTGCTGTAATTTAATCAATGTATTCATCATTTTATTTTCTTAATTCCATTGATGTTGTCAAGAGTTCAAGGTTTTAAAAAAAACAAACAAGTCTAAAAGTCTGATTTTGCTATTCTGTCAGATTTTTACATTTTTATTTTTATTATTTCTACCAATACTGATTCCAATAATGTAAAGTTTTCCTAAAGGTGGGCGAAGAGAAAAGCCATAGTTTCTCTAAGCTTCTCTAGCTTCTCTGCAAATGTGACATCTTTGAAAAGAAAAGAAAAGAAAATGCTTAATACTCTGCTAGCATGATGTTTCTTTTAAATGATCGTGATGTGAGATGCTAGGGGTGGACCAAAGTGCTACTGAAAAGGAAATGTGGACATGATGTTGATCCTAGAGGAGTGTTCAAGAAACATCATTAGAAATAATCTATAACCTGATAATCAGCCTGAATTGCCTCTTGATTTGAGCAGCAGATTGTATTTTCAATTTTTTTTCAATACCATGATCTTTAATTTCCACTTGCTTTTACCAGCACACGTGACTATCTTTTGAGTTGTAATTAAAATCTCCAATGAAGCTTTTACATAGTCACATGGACTTGTACATTTCACTACTTATTAACAAAACGATATTTTCTGATGCAGTCGATAATCTTTTTTACTGATGTACTTCACCCAGGAGACTTTCATGCTGATCCAAGCCATAAAACCGGTCCGACTGTGCACCATGTAACACTGTCTATGGAAAATAATTAACAGGACTTTTTAGCTCCAGAACCACCACCTGAAATAATTATGAATTGACTTTTATTAATCCTGCCCACTACACTCTGATTGGTTGATTATTTCAACAACTGGTGGAAGTTGTCACCAATGAGCATAACACCAGACTTAAATCATTGAACTAATGTGGGCAGCGATCGAGAGGCTCTTAGTTCTTGAGAAATATTGCTGTGAACCAGTGACAAACATGGCGCATCCTTATGCGCCATAACTACCAGGACAAAAATATAAAATACTACCAATGTCACAAGATTTTTTACCACTGCATAGATCTTGCAGTGAGGGTTCTTGGCCTCAACATTTAATTCCCAACAGCCCTGATGCAGAATGGGGGCGTGAACAGGAATGCAGAGGATGATAGTGTGTAGACACTCCTCCTTTACATCCCTGGGCTGCACTGTCACCACACCCCCCTGAACGTACCCCACCCCTTGTTTCCTGTGGCTGGGGCTGAGGGGAACAATTGCACACCCTGATAAGCCTGCTCAGAGGGACTATGCAGGCGCGTAATCACCATGTTAGCTGCTAGCAATCAAGAACAATCACAAGCACTCATCATGTTTATGTTGTGGTGGCCATTTATGCCTTTTAAGTAACGGGTGATTATTTCCCTATATAGCATCACATAGTGTTTCCCATTACCTCTGTGTGTGCTCGGGCTAAGAGCCCACACATCTAGTCGAATTCTTCTGTTTCAGGTGCGATGGAAAGAAACTCTGGCGACAAATAGAGGCCAAAAAGAATAAATTGCCAGATAAGATCTCGATATCTTTCTGTCAGTCAAAGATTGCCTCTTCATGACATGAACATGCCTTCTTACAGCAGCACCTGGCTTTGCACACAACTGCAGACGCTGATATGCAGCACTGTTTGAAGACGGCTGAGAGCAAATGTTTAACAGGTGTGTCCAGGATTTAGCGCCGTGCCTATCATGTTACCGCTGGATGTGCAACAGGCATCAGTTAAAACAGAGTGCAGACAGAGGAGTGTGCGTACAGTACGAGCACTGTGGGACCAAAGCCACATGTGCAAAACGTGATACAGAGAAATTGCTGTTATGCGTTTTTTCCATGACAGCAGGAAGATGTACAGTCACTGACCCTGTGAAGGTGGTCATGCTTTTTAAAGATGTTTTTTTTTTTGCTACTGGACAGTCACTAGTTTAAATCCTGAAAGGTCAAGCATTTAGATAAGCTCAACTTTGAGCTGCAGGGTATGCAGTTCGCTTGCAGATTCAGATGAATTAAAGATGCATCAAATTTTGAACATGATATGGTGATTATAATTACATAATATTTTGATGGGCTGGCTTCCCGTCTGAGTTTGGTTCCATGAAGACATGTTATGTCTACAAATACATTTCAACCCATGCTTACTGTTTACAGCAACAGTATGCAGTCTATTTGAGGGAGTATGTGTAACATGCCAGCTGTAGAGAGGCGGCGGAGGGGGTGGGGGTAGTTAAGTTATTTGGCAGTGTCGTGGGACTTCTTTTATTTACTCACGCACAGAGATAAATCTTTGCTTTGCTTTCTAGTTTCCTCAATTACAAAGATAACACAAGCAAGTTGTGGTCCCAGGCCACTGCAAGTATGAAATCCAAGATACAACTTTATTAAATTTTAATTGTGACATTTCTTCTAGTAGGGAAAGTGACAAGAAATGCGTTCAAACAGCAGCGATGTGGGACAGGTCAAGAGCTAGACTTTGACTCATGATGTCACCGCTAAGGTGCATTTTTCTGTCACGACTTTTAAATGTCAAGCTAATTGTATGCATAGCAGAGTAACCATATGTGTGGAGATGCATTTAAGGGCGCATAATACCACCTCTGTTTTTTTATTTTTTATTTTTTTTTGCTTTTAATTTCTCACAGTCCTTATCCTTATACAATTAAATCCGCCCAACCTGAAAGGAGTCGCTGTCATATTATTGTTGGATGCAAGCCTTTGGTAGTCAACGCTGTAACTTCCTCTGTAGCACATCCTGATGTCATGCTGCTTTTTAAACACACAGCCTCCCTGCAGTGATGTTGTAATTGCTTTATCTAGTGCAGGCTTCTTTAAATGACGCCTAATTGAGGGCCTTCACCGCACCCTTTCCTCATGCAGCAATCAACCTGAAACGTTATCACCGCATCTTAATAAAAACTAAAATGATTGGGCCACAACCCAGGACTTCCCATAGAAATAGGAAAAAGAAGGAGGAGGGGGAGCAGAAAAAAATCAACCGAGAAAACATCCTGGCTTAAACGACAAGGGGAGGGGGCTTTCAATGCACAGGATGTAGAGAGATTGGTGGTTTGAGGCATGTCGGTGAAGTATAGAAGGGAGGAAAAAAGAGAAATTGACTTGTCACGCAAACATCGGCACAGACCACACAACTGGGAGGAGCTTTGTGTATATGATATAATTAATGAGTCTTGTTAAACCTAAAGTATATGAAACATTTACACTCTGCAGAAGTTGTCGGCTACCAGTTGAAAAAAATAACAGTCATGCAAGTTTCAGCTGTCTAATGAAATGTTAATTAAAAGCAATTTACTAATGGACTTACTTATATGCTATTTCAACTGTTTAAATGTTTGACCACATGTTAGTTATTATAGGAGGCATGTTGGTTACATAAGAGCTACCCAGATGTACAGTATAGAGACCTTTTACTGTATATGGGAGGCCATGTGTTTGTTCTTCCCTCTTGAAGCTTTTCTCATGACAGTTTTACACCGCAAGCCAAACCTGTGATAGCAGCACCATAAATTTGGAAAGACATGGTTAATTTCAAATGTAATCAACTGTGGTTGTGTTATACAAACAGCTTGACATGATAATATTTCCAATTTTCTTAGAAGGTATGCGTTTGTATACATGTGCGTGCATGCAGTGTTGGTTTAAGTTCGGCATACTGAAGCTTCAACCTCTAAATCTTCTACTGCATATATTTTCAGTCATTATGATGTGTATGATGATAGCATCCAGATTTATTATTATTTTATGGCAGTCATAGCATCTTATTACTCTATGCTCAGCAGATTTAAAAGGTAGTTTTAAAGATGGGATTTCCTCATGGGACCTTTATTGAACTTAATCGCATAATACTTACACCGAAGTTTAAAAAAAAAAAATTATTTCATTTTATTGTTGCCTGGATCTCCTACTTTTATACCTGCTCTTAACTTTAATGTAATTTTAAAAAAATCAGTGGACAAATTAAACCGTTCATTCAAACACATCTCAGATATTATAACCCCTGTCTTTGGTATCAGGTGTGAATGGCCTCCTTTTTCTCTCTGTAGCTGTCCAGTGAGGCTTGATCAATGATTTTAACCCCAGTCACTGTTGCAGGTGAAATTCTGTTCTATGATTGCAGCTGAGCAATTTCCATTTGCCAAAACAGGCTGTGAAATATGGTCAAATGCTCCAGGAAAAGCCAGGATATCAGTAAAGTATGTAAATTCTCAATTTACATCCAAACTAAAGTGACACTGCAGGAAGTAGAGTGACCTTCATGTAGTGAGGCAGAGAGTAAAGGTGTGGCAGTTGTGGTGGTAGCCTTTACCATAATGTAGTTGTCATAGGGTTAGTGTAGTTCCATATAGGGTTGGAATATTTTATCAAAGACAAACCATCTGACCCTTTAAATTACATACATTCATCTATAGAGAACCATCGGAGTGCTTCACATTCCTGCAGATACGTAGTAAAGCTGCAGCTGCTTATGACAAACAGAACCATAAATTAGACGATTATCATGACAATAACAACTTCTTTGCTCCTCCTTGTTGTTTGTGACTATAAAACTTTCAGTGGTGAGAAGAGGTCTCTGATTATTTAAGTATGAACTTAATTACCGACTATGAATCACTCCATCTCAGTCATTTATATTCCCTATGAAAGTTTGGCCTGTCACAGTCAAAATATATATTGTCTCCCTCAACCAGATGCAGATGTTTCTGTTCTGTTTTGCTCATTTTGAAGTGATAGCAATTCTTATGAAGAATAAATTTGAGATCAATATATGAATCCAAAAACTCAATTTCATTTTTATTGCTGTTGTAGCTCCAGGGTGGTTAAACTACATCTACAGTTTTATCATGTAATGTAATGTAGGATTTAGCATTAAGACAGAACCCCTTAATCAAAATTGGGCAATAAAAATGAAAAACAAAAACTGTTGCACCACAGAAAACAGTTACAATGTAGAAATGAGTTGTCACAGAATATTTACACATGCTATCTTTCAGGTGTGACTGTTAGTAAACTGAATTATTAACAGAGCTAATGTTAGCATACTAATATATGTCCTGTTTAGACTGAGGAGTAAAAGAGGTAATATTGTTGTCTGACCTGACACTTACAAAATGCTGCTTTAAATTACAGTCCATAAAAAACACAATATACCTCAAATTACAAAACATGAAGATAATAAGCTACACTAAATGAGCAAATAGTGTTTGGGATTTGTTAGTAACCATGGCCTTATAAAAAGGTTACATTACATCTTCTGATGCTACAGTAACCTTCTGTTGAAATAGTTGTAGTAAATCAGTAGTTAAAAAACAAACAAAAAACTTAGGAAGGACTTTTCATGCAAACTTAGCGAAGGATTTACAACTCACTGGTGCAACCCAGTCCTGAACTTCTTTCCAGGAAGACCTGATCTTTCAAACTATCTTCTGTCACATCACATAGCTGCTGTACCAGGAATGCATTGGCTGCCGCTGAAATAATGAACCATGAGTGATTGACCCTTGCATGACCAAGCCATTCCTGAGTGAAACATGAGGATTTGGTCCGTGCATCTGTCTGACACCGACTAATGGCAAACAGATTTACCAGGATGAGAAAAATGAATGTTCGCCCGCTCTTCTGTGTAAATGTCAGGCCCGGCAAACGTCTGTGTCAGATTACTGTGGCAGCAGCGATAAGCAGATGTAAAGACCCGTGGGGCTTATTTATTATTAAGGCCAAGGGTGGGAAGAAAACTGCAGTGAGAACAGCACTCTGGAGAAAATAATGCACTGGTCTCATGCAATATTCGTCAAGGCGTTAGGCCTCCCTTGTATAACAATACACCAAAATGCATATTCAGTTCATGAGTTTTTCCCAGAAACCAATTTTCATAAAATTCATACAGAAATATATTTTGAGAAACAAGTAATATGAACATTGACATGGAGGTTTGCATAAGGGATAGAAGCCCTTTATAAACCTTTGAAAGAACAGAAGGTGCTGCTGCATAGTTTCTGAGCAGAAATGTGTGTGATTCTGAGCGTGGAAATAGCTGCGGTTGTCCTGAAGTTTCAGTATGTTGATGAATGACATGCACTCTATCCTTGGCGTGTAACAGTATATCGTGGCACGATATAATGTGATACAAAAATCCTTTGCATGTCATTTGTGCTTTAATCTCTCTTCTGTACAGAGTAGGTTACCAGATGAAAACAGCTACAATAACACTGTTTAGAGTAGTTAGACCACTCTACAAACAGTTTTTTGTCACAGTCCTGGGGAATCCGAACACAAAATGTTTTCATTTTAGTTTTAACATCATAATTTGTTACTGTGAAACGCCTCCTATGAATTTGTCCTCCATCTTTAATTGTAGCACAAGCCTTCAGCCACTTTTTTTTGGTTTGTTTTTTACTTTCAACTCAACAGTGTTTGGTAATGAGGCATCATCTATACCATAAACTTATAACTGCATTATTACCCAATAATAAGAATAAACACCGGCTAAAGGAATTCTTGATAACCTGACAACCCAGTATTTGTTTCTTTTTTTCATGGTCAACAATTTATTTGACAATTAAGCATTACCAATAATGAATACACTAACAAACAATAATACAATAATAGTGGCACAGCAGTCAATAACAAAATGTAAGTTAATCATAGCAAACAAACAAACAGAACTATGGATTCACAAGAGACTGAAACTAAAATTAGATAATAAAAAGTAGATAAAAGTGAATAAAATTGATGAAAGTATGTCTTAAGAAGGGACTGAGGCTACGTTCTTCGTTAAACGATCTTCCTACAAATAAGCATTTTAGCTTCATATCAGAAATAATCTATCTCCATACTAAAACGCCTTAAAACACGTATCACATGAACATTCAAGTACACTGGGCATGTGCGAGCTGATGTAAACAGGAAGCAGATTGTCTTCTGCAGTGTGCTGCTTTGCAGAAGAAAACTACGAACAAACAGCAATGATGAAAAGTATGACCAAAGATTTCTTTAGTTGGGTTAGTTCTTTGAATTTTTATTTGAAACAACATTTTATTTAGTGAGTTTGTTTTCCGTATAACTTTATTAATCATATCTAAGGGTAAATATATATGTGCATCTTGTGTTGCTTATTTTAATGACCTAAAATCTCAAAAAACAAGCCCAAAATGACTTAGATGTTGCTTCAAAACTGCAGATAATTTTTTGAGTTCTTAGGTTCATTCTAACTCTCCAGTATTTTTTTTTTTTTACAGTTGTGGTTGTGTGTGAGTGAATGTTTGGCCATACATTGTATTTAGGATACACCCTTTTTAGCCATTTCCGTGACTCCAGCCTTGGGACCCCTCTCCAAATGTTTGTTTAATGTACATTTGCTGCAGGACTATTGAGTGAGAATAGCTATCAAACAGGCAGCGGCTTGGAGAAAGAACAACACCCGTTTGCTAATGGCTGACGTGAAGCAGGCTCGTTTTATTTAGCAGGGTGTGCTGGGAGAGCTCAGTCTTCGGCCAGTGGTTGAACTCACAGCCATCACGCTCACTCGTAAAACTTCAAGCACAATCACACTAACAGGCACTTTAGGAAACCCCATACTGTGTACCCAGTCCGCAGCTTACGAGCTTCTCAGGACAATATAGGGAAGTATGTGGCTACTATAGAACCAGCTACCACATACAGATTAGAAATAAAGTGTTTGCCATGGCTACAGTCCTCCTTCCTTCAGGCCTTTATCAATGAAAGTGATCTGTCAGTGCTCTGGCATGTGAAAGAGGAGCTCTATTTTCGGTGACCTTTGGTTCAGATGTTGCCTTGTGTGTGATGAAAGCTTAAGAGGCGAGCTGACGCGCCTGTTAGCAAGTTTTGTTGTGCTGCATCTAAAAGCACTGAATGAAAGGAAGGAAGCTGCGCTACTACAGCGCTCTGCTTGCATTAGAGGCCTCTCTGAAGGCTTCTGGGCAGCGCCTCACTTCAGACAGGTGACACTTCAGTACAATGTGGAGCGGCTGTATGAGGCCCACAGCCCTGCTCCAGGACTGGACGTCACACTACATAAAGATCCTGGCGGGCAAATAGATGTAACCTGAACTAGTCCACCTTTCACACCTAACACCAAACAAGAAAGAATATTTAACTTTTTTTTTAACCTGACAAAAAAAACATTACATTAACAAATACTGGAGCAGAGAAACATGACATAAGGTAAAAAATGACTTTTTTCTCATTGGCTCGCAGACAGTGACAAGACCTTGTAGTACTTTGTCTAAAGTTTGTTTTCTTTTAGCCGACATCCGTGCCAGATGTGTTTACATCTGGTAGGAGATGTGAATGAAGATTGAGCACTTGAAGGTTTGGACAATCACAAGTGACACTGAAACAAATCCTCACTTTTTTGCTCCAGTAAAACCATCCGATTTGGTTTTCCAGGCAATTAAGAACAAACATGCAGTAACTATTACTTCCAAAGACTTGTTGACCGAGTGTTATGTAGTATTTGTGTAGTATTTCATCTGGTTTCATCAGGTTGAAAAGTCAGATAAACACAGTAAATCAAGTACAGCTTGCTGCACTGAGCCCTAAGATCTTTGGTCAGTTTCAAATGGAGTGAGTTCTTTTTTTTTCAGCATCCTGTTTCTAATCCAAAGAGACTGTGATGTGGTGAGATAACAGCTCAGACTAAATGAAATGTCTTTAGTCTGGACAGGCTGATGTAACTGATCTCCGAGTGTCCTCCTCCCCTTTTTTTCTTGCTATTAAAATGTCTGTAAGTGTTTCTGCAACTTATTTCCCTCCCTCTTTCTCTTCTCGTCTCTCTCTTTCTCTCCTTTTTTTCACACTTTTTCTCCCTCCCTCCCTCCTTTCATTAAAAGAAATTGCAAGGGAAATGTATCCTCTGCACTTGATTATTCTCACTAAACATGCACAGGGCTCTCTGGTGGGGCTGTAATAAGCTGTGTTAACTTATCCTATCTTATTTTAACTCGGCCTGAGAGAGTTTACATGAGGTCACTGCTAAAAACTTCAGGATTCACCAGGTCACGTTGTTGATTTATACAAACTAAAACAGCTTTAAGAATGCAAAAGATGTTCATAGTCATTATATTCCCCATATTACACAATCTACTCTTCAGGAAGACAAACTGACGCCAAAGTCATAAACATTTTCTGACCCTGGGACTAACTGTTGAGGCTTGCTGCTAGAGTTGATAAGCCCCACAGGATGGCACGGCCAGGCTTATCAAGCTTGGCCAAGCCAGAGGACCTCTGCTATCACCGGACCCACTGGCAGAGGAAAAACTCATCCCCTTATCTCCCCTCTGCTGGGGGAATAACACTCCTTCCAGCTCCCCTGTCCGCTCACTTCAGGTGGTTCTCTCATCTGTCTCCTCAGTTAACCACATGGGAATTGCAGTGACTGAGCAGAAACAAGAAGTGTTAACAGCTGTGTGACTCCTACATGCTGTGGAGAGGCTCTTTTGGCGTGCAGACAAGATTACAGAAATTCAGCTCAAGTGTTTATATTCAATGAAAGAAGTTTGTTATCACATGGAAATTCCAACACAATAGCAGCACGCGTGACATTGTGGCAACACGTCAACGATTGCTTTCTAGTGTTGAAATCAGAGTGGAATATTTTATGAGCCAAAATGAAAACAACCTCTACTGTAAGTGCAGAGTGGAAACCAAATACAGGCCTGTGACAGAGAAAGAAACCACAACAAGAGCCTGTCTGGATGAATGCCACACAGCCGAGCCTATAGGTCCATCTGTGCTTCTCAAATGTAGACTGCCTGAGTCGAAGTCACACAAACACAGCCTTATTTGAACCAGGAGCCTGCTGTGCAGCCTGAACATGTGTGATGGACCCCTGAAGAGAGGCACACTTTCTCAGCCTCAGATGTGGGTATGTCTGTGAGCAGACAAAGTAAAAGCATGCTGTTTGAAAGAAGAGTCACAGGCTGACGTGATCAAGGACTTCATGCTGGTCATGGAGGGAAGATTCTGCTACCAAGAATGATAACTTCATATGTTCAAAGCCTGATGTTTTGTTCCCCAGCAACAATAACAGTATACTGTTAACTCTTGTCTCTATAGCATCCTCTCCTCTGCTGAAGTTAGCATGCTAATGAGCTAGCACAGGCCCGTCCAGGCATTTTCCGATACCGAACCACTGTAGCCACCAATCTGCCCTGAAGACATAGTGCTGCTCAGAGGGCGCATTATAACATCTTGTCCTCTAAATGCAACAATGACCAAAGCTCTTGTCAAGCAACAATCACCACCACCCACTGCCGGCAAGAAACATCGTTCAGCAGCAGAGAGAACTCACAAATAGCCAAAGTACTTTTTATACCATAGGACCACTTTCATACTAGGATTATTATCACTGATGCATTACTGCGTGAGCAACATTTTTGTTGTAGTTTAGTCTGTTTAATCTGAAAAACATCACAATAAAAAGACATTTCTGTCAATAATTGAATCCTAAAAAACATATTTGCAGTTCAATTAGAATATTTTAACCTGTTTTTGACGTAAACCAACTTGTTTATTCTAGATGTGCGTGTCTGTATCTTGAAACAAGAAAGAATAAGGCACTGTCGCTGCACTAGAATTACAAAAGTTGATTTGTTGGTTGGTTTGCTTCAAAAACAATTTGAAATATTCCTACTACACTGATAAAAAAACAAAAAAATAAATAATTAAAAAAAATAAGTAATTAGCTAAATATGTTAAATAACTAGTAACTACAGAAGTCAGATAAACGTAGAGGAGTAAAAAGCACAAGGTTCCCCTCTGAAATGTTGTGAAGTAGATAATGTTGCATAAAATGGAATAAAGCACAAGTACCTCAAAACTCTACTAAGTAGACTCTACCGAAGCACAGTACTAACACTTAAATACACTTAAATACACACACTCCACCACTGAGTATTAGTAAGGCTTATATTCGGTGGCTGCATTCCTCCTTCAAAATAGGAATAAGTGTATTTCAAAATCTTATCTAACAAGACCGAGGACCAACACCTTCCCAGCTTCCTGTGGAATCCTGGCTCAGGTTAGTTCACACAACATCCTCCACTGTTCCCAGGAGGAACCTGAAGGTGTTGTTAGTGTATCATGATGAAAATGAAAGCGTTTTCTCATTGTCTTACAAAAATTACTAAGTTATATGTTTAAAACCATATTATTACACAGAAAGTCAGGATTCAGGCTGCTTAAATATTGGATATCTTCCATAATGACAAAAGGATTAGACATTATTTGTGGTAGTCTGTATTATTAGCCACTGCCAGCAGGTGTGGTCTCAAACTGTGGCTTTTTCCTGGCACAGATTTGTGAAATCTTTGTGGAATTAACTTTTCCTCTCCACCTCTGCCAAATCCACCCCGTTCTGTGTGTTCTCCTTCCTCTTTTGTGAGTTGACCCCTCTCATACAGTGAAAGGACTCGTGCAGGCTGTGTTTGTCCAGAGAGGTTGTGTGCCAATGTAAATTTCCTCCTTAATCTCTGCTGTTTACTGAACAGGTCAAAGTGCTTCAAGTATTAAAACAGCGGGAAGCATTTATTCATTTCCTAACTGAATAAAGAGGTGACATTTTTGGGTTGTGGTTTTAGGTGAGTAAATTGAGGATACACAACACAAATAAAGTTTGAAAGATGAGTATCTTTATTGAAACCGACTGATGAGTCGGAGCCCATGGAGACATGTGGCATTTAAACAATCTGGCTGGTGCACTTGCAGGAGGCGGGACACCAAGAGGCCACGTCCTTGTTGCTGCAGCCCCACTGCTGCTTCAGCTCAGGACAGTTGCTGTACTGATCGGCGTAGGGACAGGGGTTGGCTGGGAGAGAGATGGAAAAAGAGAAAAAATAATGGATGCATAAAGGATTGCATGAAAATTATCTGTAGTTTTTTGTTTGACCTTTTACCTTTACGACCTTGGTACACACAAAAGCTAACTTTTTCATGTAACCATTAGATTTTTTTGTCTAGTAAATCTAACAGAGGGATAGCTTAAGTAAATTATATGTGCACAAGTAAATGTTACAAGATCCTTCCCTGCTCTGCCAAAAAAGCCTGACTACCCTCCCTTCAGTAAGCAGAAACAGTACATACCCCCCTCTGGTAATTTACTTTTGTACAGTTCCTAAATAATAATAATTTTTAAAAAAAATCATAACTCAAAAGAGATATATCTTCCAGCTTGGTATTTGCCACTTACTGCACAGTTTGTTGTCGCAGGCATTGGGGCAGTCACCGCAGGAGGGTCCTGATTTGTAGGGGCGAGCGTACTGGTAGTTTCCACTATAATGTAGGCCAGATCACCAAACATTAAACATGACAGCACACAGACTCGCACTGCATATCAGCCCAAACAGGTCACAGACTTGATCTGAGAAGGCAATAATTTCATAATAATAAATAATTTCAACATTGCTTGTGCTAGAATAGAACTTGGAGTGGGCTATTATGGTCGGAAATGTACAAAAACCATGACACTTTTAGCAGAAAAAGAAAAATATCTTATTTCCTTTTTAACACTAAATTTACATAATAGGAATAAATGTATCAAATGCCACTTAAAAAATAATCATGTACATTTAAAGTGAGAAAACATGCTGTATTTACAATTGTCATCAACAAAGGAGACATATATTGATATATTGTGAAATATTTTCTACTTACGGTGGGCAGTAGTGGCAGACGTAGAAGTACTTGTATGAAGAGTTGGGACAGTAGGCCATGGCACAGCCAATCTGGTTGGACCTGTACCAAACAAGCTGAGCAGAGACAAAATACAAAATCACATGAAGCTCATTGCATAAATCCACAGTCAGTAGTCATTTTAACGTTTGGGCCACTGCGTCCCCTCTAACTCATTCCAGTTTTTAAAAACACAGTATTTTCCAAGCAGGTGATGGTAAATGTGTATTTGAATTAGTCAGTATTAACTAATGATGTATGGTAACAAACTGAATATAACTGCACCTGTGTGTAATGTCCGACCACTCTTCCGTTGACAGATCCCACTCCGTAGCGCCAGTCCTTCACCTCATCGTACCAGGACTGGATGGCGTTGCTCCATGTGTTCTTGTAGCTGGACATGTACAGGTTCTCTCCACAGCCGCTAGCTGCAGTCAAAAAAAACAGGGGTAAAAGTATATTTAAGTGTATCTAGTATGTGTTCAGTTCACAATCACATATCAAAGGAAATGGCTACATAAAACTTTTTATAAAACACCGTACAAAACCAAAATTATATATATCACAAATTACACTTACTTAGGTAAGACAAAAAAAAAAAAAACAGTGATACAAAAACAAATAAAGAAGCACACCCTACTGAACTAAGCAATAACAATTATAACATTATAATTCACGAGTCCACATCTATCATTTTATGCACTCAAATCAAAAGGTGATCACAAACACAACTGAGTTAACTGATGAATTACATTAGGTTCGTTCCCCTTAGATGTGACACAATGATTTCCATTTTTCTAAGTTCTTTTTAATAACATCTATGACTTTCTAATTCTATATCTAAACCTGTTGATGGCATATTTGGACCAGCCTGAGTCCCACAATAACACGTTAAACGGCCACTTTATTAGGTACACCTATAAAATCTAATGTAATCTGATGCAATATGTCTCAGCCACAAATTCTGCCTTCATGAAGATAATGTCCAGTTTTGACTGAAATTCCCTGAATCCACCATTAAATACTGTAGGTATATTTGACTCGTTGCCTTAAATTGCTGCTAACTGTAAGTAATTTCATTAGCCTGGACTTAGCCTGTGACATTTTAATGTCACATGATGCTGATTCAAATGATAAAATCACTCACTGCACTTAATAAGAATAAACTGCTCAAAAGAAATACTGATTCCCTGTTAATTTCTTTTTCTAACATAATAATAATAACCTTTTAAATAACACTGTTCCTTGCTATCTATGTGAATGTGAAGTGACAGTGTGAGAGACGTTTTGTACGGTATATTGTTAAAAAAAAGAAAGAGGTTTTATAATGAACTTACTGCTGATCTCTCTGGAGCTGGCAGGGCTGTGCTTCATAGAGCAGGTGTTGGCCCATCTCTGAGCGTTGGCTGCAGCCTCCTTGTTCCAGCTCTGTGGGGAGCAGAGGAGAAATCGGCCCATGTAGACCACCAGAGTATATACGCCTTATAATTTCAAAGTGCTGCGTGCTTGTCTGTAAGGTCAGTTTATTCTGCACTGGCATTCTGCATGAGGGCGCATGTGAAATATCAAATCAAGCGCTGATACGTTAGCTGAAATCAAATAATAATTCACTTCACATTTTTACCATTTTCAGCATGTTGCTGGCAGTAGGCTGAACTCCTCTCCTCAGGGCATTGTGCTTGTTCACAATCTCACTCTGGTCTGAGGAGGAGGCCAGGATGGTGCCTAAATAAATACAAGTAAAGCAAGGAAAAAAGAAAAACAATATGGAGAGAATTTTCAGAAACAATAAAAGCTGCTAATACTGAATCTTAGTGAAGATTGATATATGAATAACAATTACAAACACTCACCCTCCTTTGAGTATGGTTTCCAGAGAGAGAGCAATTATACGTTAATTTTGCACAAAAATACCAACCAAAAATAAACAAATGTATATTGAGAAAAAGCCAGTTTTAAAACAAGAATATACCTCATCATTTGCTCCACAAATAACTTGCCCATTAGAAATTACATGTCTTTTTACTTACCAAGGTCTCCACATCCTCTGCCAAGGTGCTAGGCACCTGAAGAGCAGCAAGGAGGCCAAGCGCACACAGGAAGCTGAAAGTGTACATAATTGTGGTCAGATTCAGAACTGTCCACCTCTGAGAGCCACAGGTGTGATTTATATAGTCTGGACCACACAGACATGTGAGAATTGAACACACAAACTCAAGGGCATACTAGTTTTCAAACAGGGACAAAACTGAAGATAACAGTTTGTCAACGTGGCAACTGTGAGAAGTCCTTGAAAGCTGCAGGTCTGTGTTTACAGTCTGCATCTGTGGTAAATATGCATTAAGAATGCTCTATATGTTCTTCTGTGGCAAGGTTATCAGGAAAAGGTGTGTAATATCAAAAAGATCATGGTATCTAAGTTAAACTGTGATAACATCAAATATAAATGACATCAAAAAGTTAAGCTAACATTCAGAGCATTGTGTCCTTGACCAGTGATGGAGATCTCAAAATGAGGCAAAGATAATCTGTAAAATTATAATTACACTGGCAAAATTCATAAAAGTATGCAAAATGTATGATTAGTGTATGACGGTCCACGAAGCTAGAGCAGAAGCTAATGATGATAAAAGTGCTATTATCCTGATGCCCAGCCCATTTAGCTTTAAAATTCAACGTCACCGTTATTTCATTATTTGTTTTAACGTGTGGACTCAGGATGAATGTCCTCATGGGGACTTTGCTTAGCAGTCAGGTGAAACAGAGCACGCAGAGAAGCTAAAATGATCTAAAAGCAACACAAGATGACCAAAAATAGATGTAAAGTGTCCACAGGGGCACAAAATGACTATACAGGGATACAAAACTACCACAGACACAAAACAATACAGAGACACAAAATGACTATAGAGAGACACAGAATGGCTGCAAAAAGGATGCAAAACTACCACAGGAAGTCAAAATGAATATAAAGAGATACAGCACTACCAAAGAGACACAAAATTACTACAATGAGTTGCAAAACTAACACAAAGAGTTGCAAATTGACCGTAAATGAACACAAAACAACCTAAAACAGACACAAAATGAAAACTAACAGACGCAAAATTACCACAACGAGACCCAAAGCAGCTGAAAAGTGGTTTTGGTCTTATGGAGGACAGGTGGTGGGACTTTTACATGCCAGCACGCAGGTGCCCATTGTCATAGTCTGTCCATGAGTGAATCAGTGTTGATTCAGTGTCAGTCAGGATTGAAAATCTTTTAAAGTTCTCTTTTCTGGCTGCGTTTTTGCCTTTATTATAGCTGCAGTGAGAGAGGGAGCGACGTTAGGGAGAGTGAGGGGAGGACATGCAGCAGAGGGCCTTGGGCCGGACTCAAACCCCGGCCGCTGCGGTGCGGATTGAGCCTTCATGGTATGCACTCCACCAGGTGATCACAAGGGCACCTGCGGATTGAAAATGTTGACATTTATTCAACATTGAATGTAATGAGCACCTTCTGTTTGGTTTCAGTGTCACTCTGGCATCAGTGGAAAGTCAGTCATTGTAATGTGCTGCAATACATTATATAATAATATAATGTATGACAACACTTTACTGTTGATTCAATCATGTTTTGACTTCTATAAATAAAATAGATTAATTGTGTGTGTATTTTGTCTCATGGTAGGCCTACGTTCTACATAAAACAAAACTCATTGTTCTTTGATAAATATTACTAAATAAATACATAATAGTACAATATTATTATAAAACAATGCATATTTTCAAAAGTTAATTAGTGACATTGAATGTATCTTTAATATTTTGCTACCGTCCCTGATCTGTGTTGCAACTGTCCCCAGGGTTGGGGTCAGTTTCAACATCTGAATTCCTCCATTCAATAATAAAATTAATTCTCAATCAAAAATAAATACTGTGATTGGTCTGTGATATGTTATCGTCTTTAAACGGTGTGGGCAGTTAGCACACAGGTGTAAGCTGAACATATAAAAGTTTGGCTGGTCTAGTCCAAGCGCTCTCTGAGTAACTAGCAGAAATGCAGTGACTTCACTGTGTTGATCTGCTCCCCTCCTGCGATGACTACTTGTAGGTACAGCCTCCACTGAGCATGCGCAGAGCCGATAGTCGCCTGTATTTGTTCCCAGACATCATCATCATCATCATCATCACAGGTTGAGCCGAGCATCTTCTTCCACAAAGAGGCATCTCTTTTATTTATTTATTTATTTGTGGATCTGTGGTTTTTGTTTTTTTTTGTTTTGTTTTGTTTTGTTTTGTTTTTTTATTCCTCAATTCCCTGCAGCTGCCGCTGCGGTGTCAAACAACAACACGGAGGGAGTAGAAGCCATAAGATGAAGAAACGCTATGTGGACGCGAGCAGGATACGGAAAATGAAAAAACTGAAAATAACGGAGAAGCTGTCCGAGAGGTAGCTGGCGCCTGCCCGGCGGAGGCTGCTTTTTGTCGTGGTCTTTGTGTGTGAAATTTCATCCCGTTCACCTGTCCGCCTCATCCCGTCGCTTCATCCATGTCTGGCGCTTTGTACCCGCCGCTCTGGGGCTTTCTCAGGCGGGATGAGGGAGACGGGAGCGCAGGGATGTTGGAGCCGAGTTACTTCAGCCTACATTGTTTACAGAAAGACAGGAATAAGGAAGCTGGGGGCAAGTTACCGTCCATACGGCCTGCTCCCCCTCCAGTCGCCGTCTCCCGTGTCTTCTCCACAAATTATACGTACAGTTAACACATTATGCGCGTAATGGGAAATAGGGATCCGCTGTATTTTCCTGCTAAGCTGAAGGAAAGCGGCTGCTTTTTGCACATTGAGGCATAATTTGAAAGCGTCTAGACAAGAGTCCAGACAAGAGGAGAGTCACAGGAGAAAGAAACCACTTGTTTTTATTGTGCATTGTTTCATATTAAGAAGAAAGACAAAAAAACAAAAAAAAAAACAAAACAGAAAATCTACGTCATTTATTTGGAAAATAAATGTAAACATGTATCATTTTGAGGATATTTTACTTGAATTTGCAAGAGGTCAAATATATATAATTTAGCTCCCTTTGTTATGAAATAGCTCGCATGTTTGGAAGCTATTGTAAAAATGCCTTTTTGATTAAAGTAGATTTTCAATTACATTATCAGGTAAATTTGAACTTCTATTAAGAATTTAAAATGCTCTTTTCCTCCATTTGCTCTTAAATATTAAGTATTGCTTTTTTTGTTGTGAAATAACTTACATATTTCACAGTTATGCTAAAAAATAGTTTTGTTGAAAAAATATTTTTATATTTGGCTGTTTAAAACACCAGTGAGAGAAATGAAAATATGCTCTTTCAGTGATTATAATACAATGATGAATATATTATAAGGCAAATTTGAACTTATAATAGGAATTTCAGATGTTGCTGTGTGCTTCCTCTCTGTCCTACCTACTTTTATTAATAATAAGATGATCGTGAAACAACTAGCTATATTTGCCAGCTATAATAAAAACACCTGTAAGAAAGATTCAAAATAATAACCTTTCCATCAGTATTGTTGGATGTGTCATAGGATGCTGTGGTGCTCCCTCTCTCCTCCAGATGAAATATTGCCATGGTTACCAAACAAAGAAGGGGCGATGTGATAGCAGCCTATGGACGGGCAGAACAAAGGAGGAAACCACAGCTCCTGTTTGGCTCGTGATCGCCTAATAAAACGAATGAGGGAACAGTCATTGTTCTTTATTGCCTCTACTTAAAAGGACTGACTGCGTTTTTAAGATGCAGCTGCTCAATTAGGGTTTAGCACTGTGTGTCCGATCTGAAGTGTTTTATTAGCTTATGTGTGTGTTTAATGCTTTGGCTTAAGAGGCTTTAGTGCATCTGTAATGTCTTTATTTACTTGAATCAGAGGCTACAATACACTTTTGTTTCACGTCTGTCCAAACTGAATTGCTGATATTTGACATCAGGAAGCCATGTTAATGGGCTCTCTGTAATTTCTCTTTGTTTTTCCAGTGCGTACACTTTCCTGAAGTTTATGATGATGTGGACACTGGTGTTGCTGGCAGATTTCATCCTAGAATTCAGACTGGAGTACCTGTGGCCGTGCTGGCTCTTCTTCGGGAGCGTATACACCACTTTCCACTGCCACGGGCTGGTGAGAACTCCCACTGTGTGCCTTCACATTGTGTGCAGTACCCCGGATGATGATAGTTTTGCAGAATGATTCGAGTGCATTTAACTAAGATTGATGTTTTCTTTGTTTCCAGGTTATTTGTATTGTTTTTGTCTGTGCTGCCTTCACTCTCGATATCTTTTGTTTGATTTTTGTTCCTTTGCACTGGCTGTTCTTTGTGGCGAGCACCTATGTATTATTCAATTACATATGGCACACAGGTGAGTGTCTGGATTATTTGTTTGCTTTGGTCCCCCAAACCCCCACACACATATGAAAGAATATGTTTAATTCTGTTCATCTGATAAGAATTAAGTTTGGCTTGTAATGAATATGCTGCATTTTAGTGAGCTACTAAAAATGTAATTGAATAAAAAATGATTTTATATGAATACATATTACCCTAGACTCCTTATATATCTCTTCATGTCTGATTATTTCTTGTTTCTTTTCCAGAGAAGGGCATCTGTATATCGACGGTGTCCCTGTGGATTCTGCTTGTGTACACGGAGGCTTCGCTTCGACTCAAAGACCTTAAAACCTCTCATGCCAACCTCTCTCATCTTTTTGCTGCACACTGGTAATGTTCATTCGTTCAAAATCACCGACTACGCCTTCAGCAGAAGTAAAACTAATTCTCTGAATTAATCATTCTTGCGGGGAAATTAATTGAGCTGTCATAAAAAGCATCTGTGTTAAACTTTTATGAATCCCCTGTGTGATATCATGAATCAATCAACCATCAAGTCGTTTGTGCGCCATAGATTACAGGAGTAAATTCACTTTTATGCTACTGGCGAAAGACCAATCGAGTATCATTTGAAAGATTTAAAATATGCATACATTTATTAATAGAGGAACCATTAATAATAGAAACGTGTCAGCCAAGATGTTTATATCTTTATAATGCGGCACTCATGTTCTAATTTTCTCTCTTTCCGTCTGTTTTCACATTCAGTATTGGATATCCTGTCGTATATTTGGGGTTTGATGCCACCTGCTATTTCACCAACATCTTTAAGCTGCGCATACAGAAGGCTGTGCAGAGTGAGAACGACTTCCACATGCACCTCCTGCAGCACTCGCTCCCTCCAGGCCTGCAGGTTTTCCCCAAGACTGGCACAGATGGCAGCAGCAGTAAGTGTGTGCATCTGCACCATTCCTTCATTTACACGTCAACATTTCTTATGCCTCCACATCAGCAGCAACTGCAGCAATGTCTCAGTAACACCTTGAGGGAATGACCTCAATGGCACAAATGTTCACTCAGACTCAAAGGTGAGCCGATTAGAATATGGTGGTCAAAGGTCAAAGGTCAAAGTAACTATGACCTCAAAAACATGATTTTTCCCAATAACTCAATAATTCACATGCTAATGATGCATACAGCCGTGCGGTGGTAATTCTAGTTTTGTTTGTCTCCAGCTTTGGTAATTCTTGTTTTTGTGATACACCTCCCAGAGCCCCCTCATCAAACAGGTGCCCAGTGTTGTGAGACCAGAAGTTTGCGTTCCTGTAGGTGGCGCTCCTTTGTTTGTGTGATCAAGACTCAGACTCAGAGACTCAGTTCTGTACTGTTTATTCCTCTAGATTTTCTGCAGCTCTTAAAATATGGCTATACATCACCCATCAGTATACAACTTCATTTGCAAACTCTTATCTCTTTAGAGACAATTTAAAGAGGAAGGAATCATGTTTACTGAATGAGGGACAAGTTTTTTGGGAGTTTATCCAGGTGCAATTCATGACAGCAGAGCTAAAGTAGCAGCAAATGCACAACAGTTTTCACAAGGGGGAACTGCTGCTTATTTTCTTACTTTCTTTCAAATGCTGACAATCTCTAAAACACCTTAATGCAACAAACTTTCTCTACACTTGTTCACACAAAAGACAAAAGAGTGTAAATGTTTTTCAGCCTAATCTGCTTTATATTTTCAAATCCCAGATGCAGATTTCATGTTAGATCAGTTCAGTTTAGATCTTCACTGTACTGTAAGGGAAAAATATTTTTGTAGCATTAAAACAAAAACATCAACACAATAAGACTATTTAAGAAAATAAAAAAACTGCTGATACTACACGTGCATTACAATGATGGCATTAACCTTTTTTGTCTGTGTTTTTGCAGACTCAAAATCGAAGATAAAGCCTGAGTCGAGTCAGTATCAGTGTCAGAACGGTGCTGTAGTGACCCACGACGAGGCACACACGGTGGATTGCCTCCAGATCTGCAGCGAGGAGAGAGCAGAGAAGGGAACGCAGGAGGTGAAGTCAGCTGAATCAAACCGGCGGCCATCATCGTCCAAACACAGTGTCAGTGAGTCCAGAGAGCTGCTCCACAGCGGGGCAGGAGGACCAGAACCCTCTACAACCCCAGATAATCTACCTCAAGAGGAGCAGGGAAGTAAAGCCACACGGGCGGCTAAAAGCTCCTCACCAAAAGCTCGCAGGGGCAGCACGAACACTCCTTCACCACCTGCAGCGAGGACTGAGAAGAAACAGAGATCCAGCTCAAAAACAGTCAGCCCCAACCGGGATGTGACAGACAAGAGTACCGCGGCAGCTCAGAATTACCACGCTGAACAGATGAGCAAGTAAGTCACAAATAATTCAGTCTAGCTGAGTTCTAAGTAGCCAAGTGACTTTGAAATCTGTGCCAAAAAAAAAAATCTCTTCTTTTCTGTATTTAAGGCTGGAGCAGGAGCTGAGGAGGCTGAAGGGTGAGCTGCAGGGGAGCAGGCAGAGTGAGCAGGAGCTGCGAAGTCACGTCTGCAACTTAACAAACAGCGAGAGGAGCCTGAGGCCAGAGGTTTCCCTGCTCAGACAGTCCAACATGCTGCTCCAGAGCAAGTGAGTGGTCCACCAAACCCAGTGGAGGAAACTTGTCTCCGGTTCCTTCTGTGGGCCGTTTGACACATTGCATCAGTCTATAAATGAAAACTAAGACAGGGATGTGTGCAAGCAGAAATGGGCTAGAATTAGCTGTGTCAAAGGATTAGGCGTGCAAACAGCCTTGCATTTGGGTGGCCACGTGTTTTTCATCTTCTGCCAGAGCAGGGCACCAATTAATATCACATCAGGCCATATTTCATATTCAAGTATTGAATATAATTCTCATCTGCAGATAGAGACAAAGACAACTGAAAACTGTCACAGCATGAGATCTGATAATATACTTATTATTTATTCTATTTGAGTATTTTGATCATGCTATTCCAAATGCTTAAATATTTTAACTAACCAAGGTAATTCTTTCATATTTATCATAATAGTAACACCCACTCTCTCACCAACATTTTTTTTTAGCACCGATTACAAGGCTTTGTTTTCCTGTGTTAAGACATTTTCTGTAAGCATATGTTATGTTTCTCTTGTTTACACAGTTTTATCTTAAAAAAGAATACTCTGGTAAAACTGTGCGGAAAAAAATGTTGACTTTATAATGTAGTCCATCCAATTACAGATAAACTCTCAACACATTTCCTACATCAAAGCCACATCCAACAGCCGGAGGCTTTAAGTCTTTTTGAGATGAGCATATTATGCACAGTTTGGATCTGCGCCACCACTTCTGATAACACATGCTCCCGTTTTTAAAGCAAGGTGCTCTCCAGTGATTCACCAACTACAGGGATGATGAGACACACATTTAACTTCTCATGTCTATTTTCAAGATGTGCTGAAGTTAATCTCAAGCAAGTCCATTTGGATGTGGTGTTAACCCACTTGTTTCTTTATTTTACGTTGTTATTTTTGACCTGAATTAAAACGAGTTTAATGTCTTTGCTTCAGGATTCTGTGTTTGACTAAAACCAAACAGCGTGACAAACAGACCAGTGTGATGCTGGAGAAGAAGACCAGAGCAGAGACAGAGGCGAGACTCTCTGCGGAGAAACATTTGGCTGAACTTCAGGCTCAGAAACTGGAGGAGGCAGCCAGCGCAGTGCGGAGCCTAACAAACAGGTAAGTCACACCTTTAAATTCCCCGCTACTGAAGTGGCTTCGTGCCTGGAAAGTAAAGCTGTTATTCCTTTAATGCACATGTGACATTTTTACAGATTATTAACATTTTCAATAGATCTTTTATAACCATCTTTACATCATCATTACATATTGAAATAAAACATAAGGCCAGTGTAAAAACTGCTAATGAAATGTTTCTCTCTGTGTGATCTGGTCTTCATTTCAAATGAAACCCCGCTCTTATTGCTCAAAACTGTTATTTTCTCCATCTCCTACACCAGGCAGGAACACTCTGAAACCCAAATGTTAAGGAAAAGAGTTAAAGATCTAGAGACAGAGTACAAACAACTACAGCTGGAGTATCAAGTGAAAGAGAGTCGGGTGGTAGATCTAGAGAGTGATGTTGAGGTATCTTTTTCCTCTGTTTGGGAATGAACTTGTGAGTTTAAGTGTCTGTGAGTCTTAAGTGGTCCAGTACTCAGTTGTGTTCAGTTTGGTCATGTAGTAGTTTTGCTGTTTGAGTTGTTGTTGTTGTTGTTTCTGATTTTTTTTTTTTTTTTTTTTTTAATGTGTGCAATTCTTTGTGTTCATAAAAAGTATTAGAAAACTGAATAATTTTGATGGGAGAAATTAAGTATTTCACTTTTACTTTGGCCTGCAGTCAACATAGTGCACTTTGTCATCACATCAGTATTATTGTATGGTTGTTTTTGTCTGACATCAGGTGTGTGCATTGTTGTACTGTGTGATTTAATTTTAGTGGCATACTCTCCATGAAGCATGCTGAAACAGAAGCCAGGTCTTTCATAATAAAACTTTGCATTGCTTTGATAAAAAAGTTTCTGTGTGCAGATCATCTCCCTCAAAATATGTGAAAATGTTAAAAGTGAATGTTACCACAGAAAGAATCATCCCTCAGAATATCTCTCTAATGATGTGCAGCTTTCGTGCTTTTTGAATGGCTGGCCAGCTCATCATCATTGTGTGAAAATTGTTGTATTGTCTGTGCATTGGTTCCCTAAGTGAATGAAACTAACCCCATTTCCAAAACAGTTGAAGTCACACAGTGGAAAAATTGACTCACAATTAAAAAATGCACAAAACACTTAGGGAACCAAAGCGCTTACTTCCTTAGGTGGTCACCGCAGGAGGTAAAACTGTTGTTTTCAAGTTTTACATTTGTTCTCACTGTTGATGCGTTCTTGGACTCAGGCTCTGGGAAAGTACCGCTGTGTGGAGAAAGAGACGGACATGCTGCTGTCCACTCTGTCAGCCATGCAGGAGAAAGCTCAGCATCTGGAGTACAACCTGAGCGCTGAGACTCGCATCAAATTGGACCTGTTCTCTGCTCTGGGAGACGCCCGCAGACAGCTGGAAATCGCTCAAGGTTCACACAGTTTATCTTGACATAATGCTCATTTCATCTCTATCTGCAACTTAATCTTGTACATACTAAGTAGTTTTCACAGTTCTACACACCCCCTCCACCGGGGAGGATACTGTGGTTGTGTCTGTTTGTTCGTCCTGTTAGGAAAAATCTAAAAAATGGTGACAGATTAGAATGAACTTTAAAGAACAAGTTCTGGATAGGGATCTGGGTCCAAAAGCACCACCAAGTGGCCTGAAAGCACTTTGCATTTTGGCTACGCCACACAACAGTCAAGTCATACATCATAAGTGTTTTTTCACCATGAATGGGTTTACTTACACACTGTAGTATAGAAATCAATAGGAATATTATGAATTTCTGCAAATAAAATACATTTGTCTATCCCACAGATAAAGTGATGAAGCAGGACCGGGAGATAAGTGAGATGAAGCAGAAGATTGCGGAGGTGATGGCCGTCAGCCCTGGCATTTCCTACATGGCACCTCGGCCTCCAGTGCCACAATATCTCACCAAGTTACTCAACTCTGAGCGCTACATGCTGAATCCACGAGCACTGATGTACCAGTGTCTGAAGAAATAAAGGATGCCAGATCCTCAGACCTCCTCGTCAGACCTATTCATCCGAAAATATGACACCGAGGGGATTAATGGATTTTATTACAGAGCTAAATGATGCCACAAAGTCTTCTGCTTCTCGCCATGAGTGGAACCAGAATGAGCCTCCAAAGGTTGAAAGCCTTCAAGCTGCACTGATGGTGCTAACATCATTCTGCATATTTCATGTTTCCTCCCACATCAAGGGTTAAAGAGTTTCAATTCAAAATTGGTTATCTGATATGCAGAGCTGCTGTAGGCAAAAGTTTTATTTAAAGATACAGCGGTCCTAATATTGTATACCAACCAATTGGGATACAGCAGAAAAAGCACATGTACATGAAATATGGCCTGCACATGCTTGTAGTTCAGACATTGGAGGTTTACCTACATGGAAATCTGGTGCTGGATTTGGGCATTTTTACACAAGAGACAAGAAAATGAATGAAGTGTTTCCTAAACAGCTGTAAATGTTTTGTCAGAAAAGCTGGACCCAATCAATCTGTCTCTCTCCAATAGGATCCTCATGTCACAGGATTTCTGGTTATTTAAGTTCAAATTTTGCAAGTAGATAAATCTCACTACCCTACAGACCCGATAACAAGTCACCTACTGCAGCTTTAAAAGACCTGAAGACAACTCTGTACAATGTGGTTCCTAGCATGAAAGTAAAATTAACCATTCAATATGATTTAAATCTTATTCTAATCATTATTATTATTATAAAAAGTTGTAAGATTTTAAGAAATGTAATCCCCATTGTTTTAATTTAACAATTTTTAACATTATTATTAAAAAAAATGATCTTGCTCTGCAGTGATACTGATAAAATCTTTCAAAATAACATCAAATTTTAGTTTATTCCCTTTAGTCAAATGATTTTTAGTGCTTATTTGAACAAAATCGTCTCATATGCCTTTTTACTTGTCACAATAGGAAGAGTACGAGCATTACTAATAACGTGAACAATGGCTCTGTTCTATTCATATGCACACTACCAGGACCCTGAAACTGGAGCAGTTAAATAGAAGTCAGTCATTATTAATTATATGTCTGCTTTTCCTGCTGTGACATGTCAATATGTCTTCTATGGAAAAAGGCTTATTGATAAAAATGTATATTCCAAAGTGTTTTAGATTTTAAGCTGCAACAGTTAGATGTGAAAATGATGAACCACAGCTTAATACATGTCATACTTTAGTGTGATTACAGAGAAATGATAAATGATAATAATGAATTATCTCCTAGCCCTAGTTAATTCTTTTTATTTAAATTTAAAACATGCCTTGATTCGATAAAATGGACACAGTCAAGTTTCTTAAAGAGTAAATCAAATTATTATCTGACATTAACATATTCTATTTTTTTTTTTAGGTATGCAACAGGATGTTATTGTCGGTGCCTGTAAATAGAAGATTACGATTATTTGAATTGTGCTAAAATTCAGACAGAGGTCATGTGTTCTTTGACTTAATGCTTTTAAAATTTAAATTATACAGTTTTTTGGAATGAGAACCTGCAGAGTTGGAATGTGTCTATTTAGGAGGTGCCATCTTGGTATGACATTTCTAGACGGCTATCTGGAAGTTTCCTGACAGTTAAGTGACGTGAGTGACCTGATAATGTTGAGGAGATGCAGTAAAAGGAGCTCACTGTAAGCAGTGATGATCTTTTCTTGTTTCCACTGACAGCTAATAACTACATTTTAATGCTTGGCAGCTCTCTGCTTCACAGTGGCGAACTTTGAGAAAAGAGAGAGTGAAAAAGTGAACTGACTGGTTGCCCCTTTGGTTGGTCGGCTAGAATTCAGCTTTGTCCATGAGTTAAAGTGGAGTTGTGAATAACAAGGGATGGTATTGGCCAAACATGGTTCATGAATTTAATTACTGTGCCTATATACATTACTTTCAAACTGGGAAGTAAAAGACAAATTTAATGTTGAAAGAGTAATGTGTTTGAATTGAAGTGCTATGTACTGTTTTTGTAGTTTATTGTTTTGTTTAGTTTTTTTACTCAATGTACAGAATTGACAATGCCTGCGTCGCTGAAAAACACTCATGAACTGGATGTCACCATTTTGGTAGCTTTTTATTTAGAGTGTGTTTCTAGGGCGTTTTATATGAAAAATATTTTTTAAGTCTTGCTGTACTTTTATTATACTGCTGTAATTTTGTACGGCAATGTGTTTGTCAGCATGAAATGTGTTTCCTTCAACTGTTATTTGAGCACACATTGTGACTATAAGTATGTACATGAATATACTTGTACAAGGGCTACAGTTTCTTAAAATTTTGAACAAATTGTGAACTCAGACAGTGATGCTCTGAGGATAGAGGTCACGCTCCTGATACACCAGGATGGGTTTTTGTATAAATGATTTAAATAAGTGAATTTTGTTTCATTTGTGTGTGTCTGTGTGTGTACATTATTTAACTTAAAATGCAGCACTCACCTCGTCATCAAAATGTACTTGTTCTGCAAAAGAACATAATTTCCAGAGGTTTGGTGGTTATTTTTTCATTCCATTTACAAAGTTTCACAGATTTATGGTAACTATTGGCCAGAAAAGTGTTTTTGCAGAACAGTAGGATGTCACAGTGAAGTTGACCTTTGACCTTTTGGATATACAGTGTCATCATTATATCATATTAGACATTTGTGTGAAATTTTGTCATAATAGGAAAATTAATTCCTGGGTTATGGCCAAAATGTTTTTCATGAGGTCACGAAATTGAGTTCAATTGAATTGAGTTCAATTGATAAGATTATATTTACTAAAATTGAATGAAATTAAGTAAAATTTACTTGATAAAGTGTACTTAGTTTACTAAATTACATTGAGGCAAATTACTCAAGTTAATTTGAATGAAATAAATCGTCTTAAAACTATTATATTTTAAATATTTAAAATTAAATGTATTTGTGAATTAGATTAATTAAATTGATTAAACAAAACTGAGTTAATTGCATTAATGACTTTTAAATTAAATTCACTTTATGAATTGATTCATAAAATAATACTTACTCAATACACTCCAATATATTATATTGAATTAAATAAATACAGTTGAATTAAATGTATGCAATGAGATTAGGCCCAGTTGGCTGGGGGTGAAAAAGGGGAATTGCTGCTCAGGGCATTTATGCTCACGTAGTATGTGCCCAACAATAACATTAGGTTGCCCCAAATTGATGAGGAATTTAATTTAATTTCGGTCAGTTTACTTTCATTTCACTCAATCTGACTAAATTAAATATTAAAAATTTAAGTAAATTTAATTTCATTAAATGTAATTTCATTGAATGAATTCAATTTATAATAATTTTATGTAAAATATTTAATTGTCAGGATTTGGTTTACATGGGTTCTATTCAAGCCTTTGAGGAACGAATGTGTGCATGATGACAAATGTTATATAATGTAACCTGGATCACAGTCATCCTCAGAAGAGCTTTAGAGGCACAGTTTTAACACAAGATGACACCAGACAATGGCATGAAGTGCTGATAGTGTAGTTTTTTATTTCAGGAGGTGAAAAAAGAGGGTTAAATGCGTAGCAGAAACAGAGCAGTGTCCAGCATACAGTGTACAAGATGGTTACAAGCATGCCAGGCAGTTCCTCACTTGTATCTCGCAGTATCTACAGACCCTAACAGAAGGTAGTCACAGCATAGAGTAGGCGAGACTTGATCACTGACTGAAGTTTTAATGATGCCATTTCCAGTCATCTAACTTCCTCCTGTTGGTGTAAAGAAGCTGGAGGCCACAGGACATTTCCAACAGGATGTTAAAAGTGTACAGTAGTGCAAACTAGCAGAGAGATCCTCAAACATTTAACAGATAAGATTGGTCAGAGGCAATAACTTAATTTCTAGGTGGCAAGAGCACATTCTAGCTACAGTGTCACACAGAATGCCTCAGCCATGAAGGAAAACTAAAGCTGCAGGGACATAATCTAAATGCTGATGGGTCTAAGCTGACAAAACTGTTTGCATGTTAAATTACTTGAATCTATCACCATCATAGCTCAAAAGATGTGAAACAACTCCAGAATCAAGCATGTTGCATGCATCAGTTTCCATTTAGACACAGAAAAGCATACATGCACTCATCAACCCTGTTGACAAACACCCCTCAGATCATGTGCTTACAATGGGCTACTTGAAAACAGAAGCTAGCAATAGTTGGACCACAGTGGACACGCCTTCTCATTGATAATAATTGCATGGTTTAAAGAAGAGAGCAAGGAGAAGGAGAGCAAGTAAAAGCATACATTCAAACAATCCCCGGCCTTGGTGCTGGAGGTGAAAAACAGTACACACTCAAGAAAAGATACACAAATAAATAGTTTGATTTTTAATATTTTATCGGTAGCTCTTCAGATTGTGTTGCAACTGCATGTTTCATGACTATGTTGATATAATTACAGAGTTTTGAAGTGACATTGCATCTGTTGCATTACGAGCTTGATGCATTCAAGTCTTCAAAAATCGATACAAGGTAGGAAGATGCCTCACTCACTACTCAAGAGAAACTTTAAAAGGACCAGACAACCAGACTTAACCTTACAACACCATAATACATACACTTCAGTATGCCAGGACAAAGATTTTTTCATACAGACAACTATCAAACAATTTTTACGTAAAAATGTTTAAAATACACTTTTAATACTGACTTAAGGAAAATACTGCTGTTATCCAGTTTTATTTTGCTTACCTCTACCATTTTATCTCAAGAAATAAGCCAAAAATGGAAACATTTGTATTTTCCTTTAAGTTGAAAGTAGGATTTCCTCTTTTAAAAGAGAAGCAGATGGCTGTATTGGGTGGGAGGGGAAAAAAAAAAGATAGAAAGCCAACAACCACTTAGTGGCAGCTTTTCCCACCAGAACATACAAGGACAGGCTACGGGTTCTGTAATCAGACCAAGGCTTCCTCCCCTGTCCTCGCAAAGCTTTCCTGCAACTTAGAGGTGACGCAAAAAGCTAGTCCTGTTGTAGAGGACGAGGAAGGCTGAAAGAAGGCCTGGCAAGTCCTATGCTACGAGGAAACGGTCACCGGATTAAGAGAGCCGTTCCGGCTGTAGAACTTGGAGAAGGCCTCTTCCAGAACAGATGCAAGTCGTGGCTGATCACCCTGAAATGGAGACACAGTGGGGTAAAAAAAATCAGATCTTTGCCTGTTTAAGCCTGAAGCTAGGATGTTGTGGTTATACTAATAATAGCCTGAGTGTTCAGGTCTCAGGGGAGTCATGGTGATGAACTCTACGAACCTCACTGATAAATCCCAGCTGAACAAGCTCCACAGCCAGCTCCTGCACGTTCTCATCTGGACAAAAATACAAAGCAGTCAGA
Source organism: Trachinotus anak (assembly GCF_046630095.1). NCBI lineage: Eukaryota > Metazoa > Chordata > Actinopteri > Carangiformes > Carangidae > Trachinotus > Trachinotus anak. Next base: position 545,765 of record NW_027273882.1, on the reverse strand, counting down.
ACACTTACATGGTGGGTGATGAGGTGTTAAGATACCCAGTCTATCGCTTTTTTTGCCACAATGACATCATGTCACTTTGTAAACTAGAAAATAATGTGCTTTTAAAGGATTTAAGTTTGTCACTCAAGTGATCAAAATGTACAAAGTTGGACTTTTGACCATTTGTCAGGCAAAGTTTTGATAAACAGCTTCCCATATTGTGTATGTGGGTGATGTGAAATACATTTCTACACTCAGTAGAAGGTTGAAGGAGTTGGTACTCAAACATGGCTGCAGAAGAAGATTGCAAACTGATGTCAAACAATGTTTTCATTGTTTGACATCAGTTTGCAATCTTCTTTTAAAATACTTTGTCAGATACATGTTCTCAGGCCTTGAGGATACATCTACACACAAACGAGGAACACTAAAAATTCTGGTTCAAGTGAAACCTCCACAGCACACCTACAATACTGCATTGTATTGACATCTTCAAACAAAAAAGTGACATGTAACGACCATGAATGTGCACACATGCCAAGTCTACTAAGAACTATTAAGGGATCTTATACAGAGATACTCACTTGGTAACAAATCACAGCTCAAGTGCCTGTTCAATTTATCCTCAAGTTTCAACAGCAAGGTCAGCTAAAAAGAGAGTAAAAGAAGTCATTTAAAAACATAAACACACTTTGACTCACAGGATACACTACTTAAAGCAGAAAGATTACTTTATCGCTCTTTAAACAGGTACGCTTGAAACTTACATGATGCTTGGCGCCCTCATCAACAGGCTCAATATTACACTGCATCTGAAGGACCTGGGAAGAACCACAAGTACCAGCTTAGTATTTGGCACAAGAGCATGCAGAATCTGGATGGAGAAGGCTTTCAATTAAGTGGAAAATGCAAATCCTGAAATCCAATCTATGTGCTTAGTTTTAGGACTGTTTTTGAGCTTTATTCTACCTGTAGAGCACAAGTTGTTTTAATGCACACCAAGAGAAACTTGATGCAGTTTTTCCATTTCCACAATTTCTTGTCTGTAGTTTTCTTCTCCCTTTTATTGTCACCTTCTATACTTTATTTTCAGGATTTAGATGATAAAAACAGAACGGGGAGATTTTCAAATATCTGATCTGGTGGACCTGTATGATTAAGTTTTTGCACTAACTTATATAGATTTTTCACACAAAAAGATGAGTGATATAACAAAATAAATCAAGTGGTTTTGTTTTGCTGCAATTCAATTTCACTCCTACATGTCAGTTCTTACCTTCCTGGTCTCAAGTTCTGCAGGTTCAGGAGTCGGGGTTTTGACTGAGGGGGGCACTATGGGTGACTTCACCGCCTCCTGCTGAGGTTGTTGTGGACATGGCATCCCGAACGCAGTCAGAGGATAGATCCCATTCCTGATACACCAGAGAGAAAAAGCCGCACAATTTCAACTTGGGATATTTTGTCCTTCCTTCCATTGTGCCAGCTGTAAATTATTTCCTGTAAAGATGTAACCTGAACATTGGAGGGTATTTTTAAAAGGTTTTACTGAATGTGTTTCCAAGTACAGTATGTTCCCATAATTGTTTTCTTACCTTACATCTTCCAGAAACTTGTCCAGCTCAAGAGCAGGAAACTGAGAGAGTCTGAAGCACAAGACAAACTGTTACAAATACTGTACATTCAGTCAGTCAGAAGCAAAGTGTCATGAAATTAAAAAAAAACAGAGCTGGGTAAAATGGACACCTTTTCATTAACTACTCCAAAAGTCAGATAAGTTAAAAAACTGACATTATTCTAACTTACATTAACTGTCATGTACTCTTTTACGATTACAAAAACTTTTGCAATACAAAATATTTGCAAATATGAATTTTAGCATGATAAAGACAGAGGCACACATGAACTCTACAAAAGATTTCATTTACTTCAACAATCTTTTTCATTAACCAATCCCTGGTATTTGATACAGTATGATACACAGACTTACTTCATCTGAACTCCCTCCTTGGCCTCAACAATCACTAAGTTAGGGTCCATGTTCTTTGTCATTTCCTCTAAAGCATTTTCTGGAATCATATCTACAGGTAAACAGACAACACTTTATTAGACAAGAACATTCACCCATGATACTTATTTTTCCATTTTCCAAACACAGATTATTTTTGTGACTGTGCATGGTGGGTTTTGGGGCTTCATGTCCTATATAGTATATGAAAGCTGGCCAATTGGTAAATTTTTATCTGTATATTTGACAGCCTTGGATATGTTCAATAAGATTTGAAGCCGACAAAAAAAGATCCAGTTAGTGCTGCAATGGTTGATTTGTCAACGCACAAGAAAATGTTTGTGTAACTTGGGCTTGAACAATGGGCTTTATCTGTATCTTTGAAATTAATGCGCTAATTGCCAGTATTAATACTGATAAAACATTTTATAAACAGTATGTGTGTTTGTGTGTTTATTGTCACTCACGCTGGTGGCTGACGATGCAGTGCGCAGCCAGCAGCTTAAGTAAGGGCACCTCAAACAAGGCCTGGTGAAACAACAGCTCCTTAGCTGTTGGTCTCTTACTGGGATCCACTTCCAGACACTTCTGGATGAATTCCTGAAAGAGCGGAGGGAGGGGGGGGGGGTATTTTAGGTTGTCATTCTCTCTCCCAAACAGCCATACAAGCCTGAAATATTTTGCTCTCCTCCACTCACCCTCTGCAACGGGTCCTCTAACGACTGAATGGCACTGTTTATGGCTTCTTGTGACACATAAGACGAATCTCCATTACTCTGGATTTCCAACACAGCCATCTGAGGAAGTGATTGGAACAAAGAAAAGTGTAGATTCGAACTGATTCATAAAAGCAAACACTAAGATTAAATCAGCAGCAGCCACTCCTGTGTTACATAACACATTCTGAAGACATTGGTCATCACTTCACACATCTACCTATAATTATTTATCATTCAGAAAGACAAGAAAGTATTTCCACACTTCCTGTCTTACAAAACAGAGATAAATGTCTTTCTGATTTCTATTTCTGTCACTGCTGAAAAAAGCTTAAGAAAAAAAAAAAAACAGCTAACAAAAAAATATCTCTGATGACGGACAATCTTTTTTTAAGGAAGCAGTGCTAAGTTAAGACCGTATGTGATGTGTGATTTCCTCTCACCTCTAAGGCGCACATTCCAAAGGAATAGATATCCACGGCTGTGGTAACATTGGCAACAGCTGAAGGTAGACAAATGCTGATCATTATCACAGAAACCGCACCGCAGACCGCAGCTATAACTAAGACTTATCATACACCGGTAGGATCTTACCTCCATACTCTGGAGCAAAAAAGTGAAGGCTCTTCTGCTCTTCCCGACAGGTTTTCACATGGGTGTTAATGGTGTCCGGAGCAACTAAAATAGTGGGGAAAAAAGACTTAAAAACAGCAGATCTAAGGCTAATAGTAATGGTAAAAGGAAACAACAGTATAGAAAACAAACAAAAAAAAAAAAACATCAGTGGCTTCAAAGCAGAGGAAGTGGTTAGTATGCAGGTACAGAGAAAAAATCCAAATTCAAAGGGACAAGGAGAGGTTGTCCAAACACTGAAATCTGGGAGCGTATCATCAAAAAATGAGGTAAAGAAAACGACATAATCTATTCATTGTTTTTATAAGAAGGGTCTATGGTTCTATGGTATCAGTTAAGTCATTGGGTAACAGTTAACACAGCTGTTGATCTATACATCAAACATTGTGTCACCCAGTGGGTTACAGTCCTACCTTTTTCTCCATACACTGGTTGGAGAGTTATTTGTTATTTTGTATGATGTGATATGTGATAGGTAGTGCTGTAGTTTTTTTTGACTGTATATATAATCCGCTTTGTGTTCACATGGATGTTTGTCTGATGACCCCTTATACGTCAAAACTAATTTAAAAAAAAAAAAATCCTGAATGTAAAATTCACCTCTCCCTTTCCCACACATCACTGGGTTCATATTGTTGTGTTTAGATTCTCTGAGCTACCTGATCCGATCTTGATGAGGCCATTGTGCTGAATGAAGATGGTGTCACAGGTCAGGTTGCCATGGATGATGGGAGGTTCACAGGAGTGCAAGTAACTGGAGACAAGAGATGGAAGGTAATACGGTTAAAACATGCTATCAAACCACTGACTGCAGCAGCTAGTGGTGTTTTAAAATGTTTGCCACATTCACATTATTCAAATGTGATTTCTGAAACTGGATGCATCTCTGTAACACAGCTGATAATGTGAATTTACAAGTAAACCTTTATTGGACTGCTGGATTGTATAATACATTATACCACTACTACATAAAAGCTAAGTAGCTTACAAAATATATATATATTTTTGTTAGACTTACCTCAGAGCAGACAGTATTTGTGTGCACCAGCGCTTCCAGGCCTGTCAGAAAAGAAACATGTTACCAGAAGTGAAAGTTCCTGTAAACTAGGTTAAAAAGAGAAACAAGCTAAACAAGAGTTATCAGCTGTTTTTGACTTGTCAGCATAATTTTCAAGGAACTGCATTTAAAAATATGCAAGTGAGTTACAGCAGAGCTGTCACACCTTCTCATTCATGGTCTTGTGGTTTTTCTTTGTCTTTTTCAAGAACTGTTTGAGACTTCCTGAGGACATGTATTCAGTGATGAATATGACCTGCAGACAGACAAAAGCAAAGGAAGAAGATGAGAACAAAGGTCTTTATACTCTTCCTTATGTAATTAGAAGAAATGGGGATTTTTGAGATGACTCCCTACCCTCACTCTGTTCTCTTTCACATCCGTCCAATATTTGTGGAACTTCACAATGTTCAAGTGCTCCAGCTGGATCAAATTATCAAACACTGCTTTGACTTTTTCCTGTTGGAGAACAAAAAAAAAAACAAAACAGAAAATTACTCAATTATACATAATACCTCATGTTTTCAACATATTAATAAAATTGGTGCGGTGAATGCTACATCTTTTGTTGTGTTGTCGACTTTGTCAAACTGCGATTCATTGCAACTGAAATAAACAATTAAACACAAGTGAGCTCTTGTGTTTTAACAACCTACTGGTTTTCATTGGTTTGGTTTCTTTTGGATGATACATTGCTTTAGCTGTTGAAGAGACTATCTTGTAAGTCCAAGGTTCAAATGCAAATTCCACACTGGTAAATGAGTGTCAATTAAAAAATATTGCTGGTACATGTTCTTTACTCCATACAAACTATCAAACAAGGTCAAACAATCTCAAACTGCTGCAGTTATTGGGTTACATACCTCAACCATGGACACAGAGTAGTTGGACATATTTACACCTGGATTCTCCATTTATTTTATTTCTTTTTTTTTTTGCCTTTATTTGACATTGGGGGAAGAGGGGTATAACATGCAACAAAGAACCATGGACATTGTGGTCATGTAGTAACCACTAGGTGACTGGGGATCCCTGCATGCCATTTCTAAAGTATTTTATTTAATAAGTAGGTCATGGATATGATCTTCAATTTTTTGCAACTAAGCTGACAGCGAAAAACTGGAAACCACTTCTAAATGAAACAAAACCATCAAGTTAAATGCCTGAAATGCCAAAACCTATGCGCAATCAAGAGCCTTAAATGCCACAGGTCTGCTTCCATCCTCCCCTTCAAATTTCAGAAAATTGTTTTTGCAACCACACAGGTACAGTTTGTACTTTGCTACACTGCTGGCAGCAACAAGTCCAACCACTTGCCTAAGAAGATTAAAGCCAAAGGGGAATTGAAAACCTGCAGGCACTCACATTGTCAGCAAGATCACAGCAAACAAAGCAATCTATCACACAATAAAAATTTTTAAACACCATGTCAAGATATTTAATTCCTGGCAGTTATAAATGCTCTCCTCTTGCTGACATCATCCTCATAATAGCGCTGCGGTGCTTCAAACATATCTGTCTCCATTGGCCTAACTCTGTACCCACCTCTTGTAGTTTGAAATTTTTCCTCTCTGAGAACATGACCTCATTCCACACCACCTCAACTCCTTCCTCAGTGTCCATGGCCAAGTAAGCATTATCGATCCCGGGGACGTTGCGCTGATTCACCTTGGGGAGGAAAACAAAATAATGCATCAGCTGTGATTTATATCCTAATGAAGGCAAACCTGACTCCTCTGCTGACAGATCACACTACCTCTTCTCTGCGCTTCTGCCAGCGTCCACACGGGCTTTCCTCCAAAATCTCTGACTCATCCTCGCTCTCCTCTTCCTCATCCTCTGTGGCAGCAGCGGCTGAAGGCTGGGTCACCATGGACACAGGGGGAGACACCGATGACACTCCTTGACCCGTGGGTGCAGCTGGTACCGAGTCCGGCTTCACCTCCTGGACGGTGTCCGGGGCCTGCTTGCTCTCTCCCTCAGACATCCTCTCAGTTATCAGGCCCAGCAGCCCGCTGCACCACACAAAAAAACCCAAACACAACATCAGTGTCACAGAGCACACACTCTGACTTGTTAAATGTTGGTAAATACAAAACTAGATCAGATTTTCAGACTAGCTTGACAACAAAGGTGTGCACTGTGGTCGGCTACCACCGGTGCAGGAGGGGAGTAACTTTGCACAAGAAGTTAGCTGAATTAGCACTCTGCAGGAAAGGCCATTATAGACCGCATCACAAATATGAGTAAGCGTTGCACACATTGTTGGACATACGTGTTAAAGACAGGAAATTTGACGATGCCAGCTCCAGTTTAACGGACTTCCACCGTGGCAACCCGATCCCAACTGGTTATTTATCTCTGCCGGCCGTAAATCTTTTCGGTTTCTCCGCGGAGTCGCAGCTAGCTCTCTGACGCTGCTAGCTCCTTGGCTACGCTACGTTACCAACTTCACAACAGGGGGCAACCGCGGAAACGACCGGCGACCATTTAACCAGCAAAAGCTCACAATAAACGGCGGGTTTTCGTTCACTTTAAATGTCTCCCGAGGTTTACCTGCTCGCCATCTAACTAACTAGCTGGTCCGCTGTTAGGTAGCGACAGTTTTAACAGCCCACCGCCCCTTTCTGCTTCTCAAGACTCCAGCTCCGTCAATGCGGGTAAACTCCACTCAACAGCAACATCCTAAACGCGTTTACTGATTAATAACATCACGCCAGCTCACAGAAACTCGTGTGAAGAGACAAAGAGAGCTTAATGGTGCCGATAACTTTATATCCGAGGACACAACGGCTGACTGACTGAGGAGCTAGGCTAACGTGTAGCCACATATGATGGCGACAACTTACAGATGCACACTGCTCTCCAGAGCCGAAGCTGGTTGCCAGATACGGTGTGTCCGGTCCCCCTTTTTGCAATATTCAAACGACGTCCTCCCACGACATCTCCAGATCAAATCACTGGATGAACTTTGTTCCACATGCTGTGAATATTGTATAGGGGAATATTATGAGCTTAGAAAGACATAGAGTATTTTCACAACATTTCAGCATAGCATTAGCAAATCCGCTGTTAAAATATTTGGATGTAACATTTTAATTCAGTTGGCTCCTGAAAGTTTTTTTTGTTTCCAAATTCAAGAATAGGTTTTTGATCTAAACTTTATTATTTTAGTGCATATTGCATTAAGACTGACTTCTGGACATAATGAACCTACCATGTATAGTCTGCTTATGCACTGTATTTAATGGCAACTTGGATACACCAGAGATAAAGTGTATACACATGGTGTCATATGTGGTGGTCAGTAAGTGTGCAACAGCAAATGTTTCCCCTGGGGCCCTCTAACATGTCAATGCAGCCATAACTGCATGGAGTAAGCACACCTTTCTATAGCTAATAATGTAAGTCTAAAAAAAGTTTAATTTTAATGAATCAGAAAGCCTTAATTTAATGCTGACATAACATGAAGATAATAATAATTACAAAAAAGAGCACAACTATGTATGTATATTTGATGAATATCACAAAATGTTATGTTATTCATGGTAGCATACATTTGAATTATTATCTCATAATTAAATTTTTAAAAATTTGGACCAAGTATCTTGGAATTTGGAAATATCATTAATATATTGTAATTTTGTCATTCCAAACTTCCCATCCATTTTTTTTTCTTTTTCTGGCAATAATGGGCTCCCATATGGTTATCGACAACAACACCCAAATGAGAGTAATTTACCTTGTAATACAAAAGACTGTCTAACAACACCATCTTCGTCATATCTAAAGAATAAGAATGCAGGTTTCCCTCAAACCTGGCAACCCCCCGCTTAACCGCCCCCATTCTCTTATTTGAGACAGTCATAGATTGACAGAGGGCTGGGCCAACCGACGACTGAATTATGATGAGTGGTCGGTTTGGTCATTTTCACTAAACCATTGAAAGGAAGTAAATGTGGAGTCTTTTTTTTACCACTAGGTGTCAATGTAAGTGACATTATAGATGATAAATCCAAGGCTGTAGGCATGATTTTAGAGATACTGAGGTAATGTCTGCAAATTACTGCAGCAGAATCCTGCCCAAAATATATGCAATATGTGTATAATAATATAATTTAAACTACTTTTTATGTCATAATTTCCAGAAATATTAATAGCAAAATTATCTCAGTGTTCTCAATGGTAGACATTTGATTGGTGCATTAAAATAGTGCTGTTAAAACTGATAAGGAATTGTCAGATTTGTAGCTGAAATCCATATTTAGTGTATGGCCATACTAAACCAGTTCTGTCCTAGTCTTCTTCTTCCTAGACATACATACAGGACCAGGATTTATCACTCCCACTGCACTATTGCATTTATGGTACAGGTTCTGGTAAGTCCTACTGAATCACACACTGTGACGAGAAACTCCTAGGACACAACCAGGGTCTCTCTCCAAGAAGCCCCCTCCCCTCCTTTAAAGAGGCCTATATTTAGGAGCGGGGGCTAAACAGTGACTGTGGTGGTGCTGGTGCGAGAGGCTGTTGGTTGGGCGACAGTCCACAAGCAGTGACGATATTTTAAAAGGAACTAAAAGTGATCACCAGAGTGAAGGAGCACACAGGAAGTTTCTTTGAGCTGTTTTGCAAGTTCATTCTCTGTTTCTGCAAATAAGGAAGGAGTTTATAAGCTGCCCTCTGAAACAGGAATGCCAAAAGCTGCGGTAGACACTGACACGATGGGGGACAAGGAACATAAAGGGAAAGTGCCCGTTTTGGAAGAGGCAATGGTGAAAGTGCTTTATGAAACTGAAACATCATTTGGGCCTGATGACAAAGCTGATTATGCTCCTGCTGGGGCAAACTCAATCTACTCTGCTATTCTGAGCAGAAATGAGACTGTCAAAGATGCCAAGCGCCTTAAGACTTTTTTGGAACTGCGAGACAAATACGTAAAGAAGAAGGTCTTGTTTGAAGACCCCCTGTTTCCTGCAAATGATTCCTCACTCTTCTACAGTCACAAACCTTCAATGAAGTTTGAGTGGAAACGTCCCTCGGTGAGTGCCACTCACATTTGTCAGATCCAAGTTGCACATAATGTGAAAGTGGCTCTTACATGTTTACAAAGCTCTCCTCTAAAATCCCCGTGTATCTCATCACTTCCTTCACAGCACATTTGTGCGGTGTCAGGTTGATATGGCTAAATGTTTGTGGGCGCATAGCTCTGGGTTATCACCTTCTACAGTCACAACCAGCTGACTCTCACACAGGAGGACGCTTTATGCCACCGCTGGGAAACATGGTGGAAACTCAGCGTTGGCTTTAGGGTTTGGTTTCATATTTTCTTGGTATATGTGACTTGCTGGAGTGTTTTTTAGTCTTCCAATGGACAGCAAATGGTTCTGATAGCAGGATATTTGGCAAAGGGCATTTACCTTTGTTTATCATGAAGAGACATATGCTGCTGACTTACCTGCCAACACACTTACACAAATGTACACACCAATAAACAGAAATGCAAAAACTTACGTAGCAATGCCACATTGTAAAAATACTCACAGTAACCCGGTAAAAGTTCTGCATTCAAAATCTCATAAGTGAAATGCACTTTAAGTATCAAAAGTAAGAGTAGTCATAATGATAAATAACCCTTGTCATAATCATATATACTGGTATATATCATGCTACATTATGAGTATGCTCGGATTAATATAATTGATGCATTAACATGTTCATGGTTTAATTCGTCATATTTTCAAAAATATTTTTCATATATTTTAGTAAAATTTAAATCTGCAATTTTACAAGTAACTACAGATTTCAGTTAACTGTCATGGAGAATATTTTGTTATTTTGTAAGTGGTGTTCACTTTCTTTCTGAGAGTTTGAAGACAGTACTGACACTACTGCCATTTTATTTTAGCTGAGCACGAGGGCTGGAAACAGGAGGAAGCAGCTGGCCTACAGATTGAACAAAAAATATAACCTGTTCATCGGTTAGTTGTTACCTTGGGACAGAGCCAGCTGAGCTCTTTCCCCCTGTTTTCAGTGTTTATGCTAAGCTAAGCTAACTGTCTCCTGACTGTAGCTTCATTAGTGTGACAAACGTGAGAGGGGTATCAATCTTTCTAACAACTTTCTAATCTAATTTTAATCCTCAGCAAGAAGGCGCATAGGCATATTTCTTTAAATGTCAAAGTAGTCCTTTAAGTAGCACTAACTGGAAATACTCTCAAGTAACACACAAGTACCTCAAAATTGTATTTAAGTGCAGTATTTGAGCAAATGTACTCTGTCACCTTCAACCACTGCCCTTCCTGACATGAACATCATAAACATGACAATTAATCACTGTCAATTTAATTTGATTGTTGTGGAAAAGTATAATTATTTTCACCCAAGTATTAAATCTTATAATAAAATGACAATGAATTCCCACAACATTAATTGATTTTCTACACTTACATTCACATAAAATAGGTCCAAATGATGTATCATTTTTAAAAATAAAACACAAATGACAAACTGAACATAGAAATTATTTTAATTTCAGATTTCTGTTTTGTAGAAATCCAGTGCATTATAAAACTGATGTGTGATTGCTATGTAATGGCAGATAATAAATGTAGCGCTTGACACTCAGCAGAGATTAGTGATACATGAATCCCATTGAGGTGTCAGCAATGGTGCTTGTTCTAAAATTAGAGCATGAGGGTGCAGTTTTACAGCTTATGGTTAGTCGTGTGATGACGGGACTTCTGTCACTTCTGTGAATCCCTTAAATAAATTGAGACTTGATTTCTGATTTTATTATTCTATTATTATCCTGTTTTTTTGCCCCCGAAAACAGAAGATTCAGGTTATTAAGGATTTTCTTACAACATTTCAGGAGGTTAGAAAGTGTGTTGATTTTTGCTGGATAATTGTTTGTTCGAATGTGGTTCAACTGATTTCAAAGAACAGTGGTATTGAAATAATTTGGCCTGAAACCCCCCTTTACAAGTTTTAGCCTTGATTGTTGCATGAGTTGTGAAGAATTTAACTAGAATCTAACTAGAATTTAACTAGCTTGTCTTACTTGAAGGATTTGTAAAGACCTAAAGAGGTGAAAGTATCCAAAATAAATAAATGAACGAATGGATTTAGAGAATTCAAATTCACAAGTTGGGAACCACTTTTACATAAACCCTTTGTTGTCTTTTAATTTGAAATCCTTTTGAATTTCAACATGTTCTCCAAAACAATGTTATATCATATGAGCATAAACTTATCCATGATGACAAACAGCTGGATAGTGCATCAGCAAGTTCCAGGTTCTTTTAGCACCACAGAAACTTTCAGTCATGCTGCCATGACAGAGATACGTAGTTGTGAGGTGAGGGCTTCTCCGTATTCAGCACAGCATTATCACTTGTCCGGGGACTGGAGGGTCGTGACCAGCTGCCCTCAAACAGCTGCCTCCTCATAAATATGCAGCGAATGCAGAGGGGTATTCATGGTCGCGGGTTGACCCCGGCCAGGGAAATTTCTCCAACTCGCTTTCAGTTTCAGGGTTAAGTCCTCATATTGTCAATCATGTCAAGTGCTTATTTGCATACAGTTTTTAAAGTTCTAATGTTGACCAATATGAGCACTATACTTTTGGTGATACCGTGTTTTCAAATGCCAAGTGTTAATATAAACAGATGTACAAGAACCTGGCCTAAAATGTAAAGATCCACCTAATGAGGTTTGATACCCAGTCCAGTAAAGGCATGATTAATCAGTCTAATAGGCAATTGATTAAATTAAACAGTGCTTCATACAGATTTTGCCTAAAAAATATTGTCAAAGCAGGGTATTTTTCCTTGTTATAGAGGCTGGCTCAAACATATTTGCACGCATCTATCATTTCATCTTGCATGCTCTTCCATTATGAGAAAAAAAGATTTGAACTCTGGCACATTTTGCAACAGAAATACCTCCTAACACTTTTTTTTTTAATGACAGGAAATTTGTGAAAACCCTGAGTTCATCATCGACGGCGCCAACAGGACAGACATCTGTCAAGGAGAATTGGGTAATATCTAATAACGGTTTCTGCTTTCATAGAAGTGCACCATGCAGCCAGGGAATATAAAACAGACTAGCAGTGGCTAAGAACATTAATGCATATTCAGTATTTTGGGTTTGATACACAAAGTAACTTTCTGTCCTGCTCTACATTCCCAGATTTTCCTTTACGGTGTGAACATACAGTAGCTAGCTTTTTTTGATAAGCCATTTTTGTTACTTAAGTCTGCATGTTCAGATTACTAGAAGAGAAAATAAGTAGATCATAGTAAATAAAAGAATAAAAAAAGAGGATTCCTATGCATGGGAACGCTACAAAAAAAAAACAAAACTGCAAATTGAAGGGATCTTGGAAAGTAATGGTTTGTGGTGGTGCAGAAAATCTAAAAAAAAAAAAAAAAAAAGTAAAAAGGTAAACATAGGCTGGAGGAAAGGCACGGTGTGAACACCAGAAGACACTTAATGCAGCTAGAATGACCACAAGCATGAGTCTCAGTTATCTTACTGACACCTGCAGTAATGTAGCTTTAATGTGTGACAACTGTGTTACCTCATGAAGTGGTTTGCTTAGATCAAGCGCTTTCATAGCTCATGAATCTGCTGTTGACAGGTGACTGCTGGCTGCTCGCTGCCATCGCCTGCCTGACGCTGAACGAGAAGCTGCTTTATAGAGTGATTCCCCCAGATCAGAGCTTCACTGAGAACTACGCTGGCATCTTCCATTTCCAGGTTTTAAATGAACAGCTGACATGCTGTGCAACAAACAGCTCAACTTTCATGCACTTCAGAATCATATTGCTCTTGCCCTATTCCCCAACACAGTTTAGATTTGATGTGAGGCTACATAAAGGAATCAAAAAGGAGAAAAGCTTTCCACATTTGAACTTTCACAGCTTACATATGTGAAATTTCTCAAATGCCTATATATATATTTTCAACTTTAAATGTTGTGTCCAGGAGAGTACATATAATCATAACTGAATTAGAATCCAAATTAAAGGGATCCTTTCCAGAAATTTGTTTCAGAATACATCAACCTTTATTGTATTAAAACTGAATCGGAACATGGTCTCAGACTTTTGGACCCCACTGTATCTGTCCATATGTTGTTGTCAGATTAAAAAAAAAAAAAATCCAAAATCAATGTCGGTAATGGCCTCAAAAAAATTCAGTACTTGTGAGTTTATATTAACATTTCAAAAGAGGTCCTATTACATGATAAGGTTTTTCTGTCTTGTCTCATTACTCTTTTCCTGTCTCCAGTTCTGGCGTTATGGTGAATGGATCGATGTGGTTGTGGACGACCGCATTCCCACCTGCAATAACCAGCTGGTGTTTACCAAATCTTTCAGAAACAACGAGTTCTGGAGCGCTCTCCTGGAAAAAGCTTATGCAAAGTAAGCAGTCTACTAAAGTGGGGTTGGGCAGCTCGCCACATCTTCACCTCCCATGTGCTGCTGTTAATTCATTCAATCTGGTTCAATCAGATTTCCCCCCATCCAATGCAAAAAGTTTGCCTTTGAGTCTGGACCTGAGCCTTCAGTTCTTGTTTTTGTCCCGAAGGCTGATCCACCTGTTCTGATGAATGTTTTTATCAGTATTAGTGACAGTATTGAGAAACAGGAGAAACAACTCCACTCTTCATGCCTCCTGATTTAAATAAGATTGTTTACACCTGAAACCACTGACCCTTCACCTCACTTCATTTCTAGAACTTGTGAAGTTTGAAGTATTTCCAATACTGAGCCAAATGGCTTAATAAAGTTAATACTATTACTAAGTAGGTACACTTCTCCTCCTTCCTCATGTTTCCCATATTGGCTGCAAACACTGAAAAATCCAATCCTTGGAGAACGGACCTGTTAGCACATTGAGCAGAATGACTGATCTCTCCCTCAGGTTGCATGGGTCTTACGAGTCACTGCGAGGGGGGAACACACTGGAAGCCATGGAGGATTTCACAGGTGGAGTAACCGAGTTCTTCGAGTTGTCCGAGGTGCCGAAAGAGCTCTACAAAATCATGAGGAAGGCCCTGGAGAGAGGCTCGCTGTTGGGCTGCTCCATAGATGTGAGTAGTGAAGAAAATGGTCAAATGAATTTAAACAAACTGTATGCAGTATAAATTAACATATCAGTGTCACTTTCTGTACATGTAACTACACTACTAGAGTAAAAAACAAGTTTTAAAAAAAAACTTTTATTGTTTAGCCATGACAACATAATAAATTTCACATCAATTTCCACTTCGGCTGAGAGGAAGAGTTGGATGTCAGATGACAATAGATATCCTTAAAAATATGTGAAACCACGAATGAAAGCTGAGGTGTACTTGCACATCTTTTTTACTTTACTTTCGGAAAACTTTCCCTAGGTGAACTGCCTTAAAATCCGTTCTGTTTTGCTCTGACATACGTTGTATCTCTCAGGTTTTTTCAGCCAGTGACATGGAGACTCGGACCGAACACGGGCTGGTCAGAGGCCATGCTTACTCCATCACAGGCCTGCAGGAGGTACAGTTAAATGTCCACTTTGTGTAAATGCAGATTTAGTCTTTTTTTATTTATTTATTAAAGAAGGCGTTCAACAATAATGCAAATGAGGTGTTGTTTCTAGTGCGATGAGGTTACAAAGGACACCAAAATCCGTCTGATTCGCTTGCGCAATCCTTGGGGTTGGGTGCTGTGGAAGGGACCATGGAGTGCAAAGTAAGAGTTGGCCTGGAACATACCCACCCTTATAATATTTGCATATAATTTTATTTATGTTAAGTTCACCAGAGTATATTGTGATGCAGTAGATTTCTGCAGCTGTCTGTACTTTTGGAGATGCTGTGTTGTGATGGACTGATGACTTGACAGTGTTGCTGTTGTCCTGATGCTTCGATATATTCAAACAAAAATGAGAATGTTTGCAAAAACTCGGCTGTATAACTAAGGTCTGGCTGAAGACACCTTACACACTATAAAGCCTGATCAAGTACTCTGCTATACCAAGTAACTTCATGATTTTGAGTTTGAATTCTTCACGTGTGTCCACAGTTCAAAGGAGTGGTCGACCATTTCCATCGGAGACAAGGAGAACCTAAGAAAACAGACTGTTGAATCGAGTGAGTTCTGGTGAGTGAAGCCACTGCGACATTCACTGTGTTTCACTATTCCATGAAATGAATTTAACCATCACCATTAAGTTTCCATTTGTTCAACACAGTTCATTGGGATTCATCTAAAAACCTCAGGGAGAACAATAGAAGATGGAAAAGTTCTCAGAAAGCTTCCTCTTTCATTTTCCCCTCCAGGATGTGTTTCGATGATTTTAAGAGGAACTTCACTAAACTGGAGATGTGTAACCTGACCCCTGACACACTCCAGGGTGATGAAAGACAAAGCTGGACGGTGTCAGTCAATCAAGGTCGCTGGGTGAGAGGCAGCTCTGCTGGCGGCTGCATGAACTTCCGAGGTAAGTCTTGGCTTTTTTGTATTGACTTTTATTTCAGCTTTTATGCCTTTAAAAGCCCATATCAAACTCTTACCAAGTCTCATATGGCTCATGTCATTTCTTTATTTAGGCTACTATCATATGACGCCAATATGCATATTTACTTTCTGTGTTTTATAGACACTTTTTGGACAAACCCTCAGTATCGTCTGCAGCTTTATGAAGAGGATGACGACCCCGAGGACGAACAAGTGGCCTGCACTGTTGTTGTGGCTCTGATGCAGAAAGGTCGCAGGATGCAGCGCCATCAAGGGGCCAGATTCCTCACCATTGGGTTCTCCATCTACGAGGTAGTGATCACATGACCCTAAACCTTTGAGCTGTCCTCTGGTGTGCGTACACTGATGTGCATTCACTGGAGCTGAACTTCTTTAACTTCTTCTGTGTGTCTCTCTAGGTACCAAAGGAGGTATGTCCATCTAGAAGAAGGATGTAATTTTGATGAAGTTTGATGATGCACTGTCCCTGTATCGACCTGAATCTCCAGAGAGTTGTGTGTGATGACTTTAGCAGGTCATGTAGGAATATAGTCGATTAAGCTTTGGTGAAACCTCGAGGTAATCTTCAACACAAGCCAAAATACTTTCAATTTTTTTTTTAAATAAATCTGTTAATTTAGTGTAGTCCACAATGTTTCAGAAAATAGGCTAGTGAAAATATCCATCACTATTTCCATGACCACAATAGGACACCTTCAAATTTTCTCTATTTTGTCTGACTAACAGTCTAAAACTCAAAGATATTAAGTTTATAGTGATATAAAACAGAGAAAAGCAGAAATACCTCACATTTCAGAAGCCAGAATAATAAAAATAGTTTTTGGCTCTATTGCAAAAAAATTTATGAATATTTACATAAATACTTTAGCTGTGTTTTTTTTTTTTTTAAATAGAGCTAATAGAGACCTGATGCACTTTTGGGAAAATACAGTATAGTAGTAGTAGTAGTAGTGTTAAATTCCAATAATTTTTACTAGTATCCTTTTCCCTGCAGCTCATTCCCATCTCACAATTCTTAGTTCACTGTTTCCACACTTTCATTGTTTTTTTGTTTTTTTTCCATCTGTAGATGCGTGGACAGAATCAACACCTGCAGAAGGACTTCTTCATGTACACCGCCTCCAAAGCTAAATGCAAGACCTACATTAATCTGCGAGAGGTAACAGCGCGTTTCCGTCTGCCCCCGGGAGAGTACGTCATCATCCCCACGACCTTTGAACCCCATCAAGAAGGAGAGTTTATCCTCAGGGTCTTCTCTGAGAAGCACAGCACATCCGAGTAAGGATCATTAAGGGTGGGGCACTGGTGGTGCTGTTGATGTTATTTCTGGGATTGTTGACAACAAAATTGTAAAATATAGCAAAGCCTTTACATCTGTGCACAGCAGGAATCATAATGCGTCTGTTTCTCCCCACAGGGAAGCAGAGAACACAATCGGCTCTCACCCAACACAGGTTTGTGACATGATTTTTGGAAGTAGTGGGATCAAAATATATTTCAATAATGGTGACCAATATTGAAGTGGTGAAATGACTCAAAACAGACCAGTATGGTCACTTCTTGTGTCTACAAATGATGTTTAGAATGTGATAAATAACTAATGAGGAAGGATTTGTTGGTGCTCCTAATGGATGAGTAGGCAAACAGTGTCTCTGTGCAAATGCAAATGAACTCACTGGTCTTCCTCAGGATCAAACTTGACACACACATATTCTATCAACTTTCTTCTTGAGCTCTCTCTGTCTTCTCCCAATGTATACTGTATGTTTACTCATTGTTTCCCACACAAGGTATACTAACAGACTTGAATATCCACGTGTTTTCCTCCGTTTCATCTCATTTCATCCTTCTGTCCTTCCTTGTCTTATTGGCCTTCAGCAAGACAAGAAAAAGAAGGGAAAGGTAATGCATGCATGTGGTAGTAGCATTAGTGGATTTGCTTTTAAACTCTGCTCCACTCCTGTGCTTGTCTCCATTGTATGTTGGCTTTTAGCAATGTTGGCAGTTATAGTTTGTGCCATCATTGAATATACAGATTAAAAGCAGCCGAATAACTATAAATTAACTCTCTCTTTTCTGTTCTGTTTGTCTTTTCTAACCCCTCTCTCCTCTTACCAACCACTGCCATTACCCACATGCCAGCCTATTGTATTTGTGTCAGACAGAGCGCGTGCCAACAAGGAAATCGAGCATGACGGCATTCAGGGGGAAAAGAAAAAGAAACCGAAGGTAATCCTCCATTTTTGCATTTTTGAGGCAAAACCATCAACACTGCAGCCACACACTGTAGTATAGTATAACACCTCCCTGTGACCTTTGCCCGGTCGTAATTTATGGAGACTGACGGCTCTGTAATGTAATCTTGACCAGGTCAAATAACATCACTGGGAATAAAACAATTGAGTTTGAGGCCAAATGATCTCAAGTGGCTCAGCTGCACCTGTTTTCCTGTAAAGCCCCAGTGTATACAGGCCTAGCTGTTAATATGGTCGTCTTCTCATATGCTGCCCTCTTTTGGTTCTGTAAGGAAATGCATCCTGCAAATGCAATTGATGGAGACAAATGATAGCACTGAGATTAAATTTTTAATGGAAAAAAAAAAAAAAAAATTTGTGCGCAATCTGATTTGTGCTGTATTAATTTATAAAAAATCTGCTGAAATCAGATGGTAAAATAATCTACATCATCCAAGTCTTTAGCTTTCAAAATCAGAAATAGGACAATTTTACCCTACAATGTCAGAACGCAGTAATATTACTGGTCAAAACTGGCATTTTGACAACTGTTTTACTATTTAAAAAATATTTTGAGAACAAAACAGCAATAAACCTGCAACAGTGTCATTTACCAACATTTCACAAGCTGTTTCCTGTAATTGAAAAATGTATTTTGATGCTAAAACATCCTCAAAATTTAGTCTGTTTCATCACATAATTATGGCAGTGGCTAAATAATAATCCATAATCCTCCTAAAAGGCATAAAATTACAGTTTTAAAATGTATGTAGCTGTTATGTACTTTAGCCAAGAGGCCCTCAAACTTCAAACTGATCTCCACGCTGCTTCTATTTTAAAATACTAACTGCTAAATTTCACAAACTGTTTTTTATGATTTTTTTAAATTTTATTTGATCTTTTTGAACTAATAACTGTGTTCATCTGTCCTTCAGCGAAAACCATTACAACCTGAGGAGACTGAGGAGGATAAACAGTTCAGGGCCATTTACCAACAGATTGCTGGTGAGGTGAGTACCAGTGAGAATGAGGGTGAGCACAATGTGTTTTTATTTTGAGCTGATATGAAACACGTCCTTCCTCCCTCCCTCAGGACATGCAGATCTGTGCCAACGAACTCAAGACAATCATGAAGAACGTACTCGCCAAACGTGAGTGCGCTGAAAAGACCCGGGATCATCACTGCAGTTTGTGTCATGTGGTGATCCCTCACACCCACTTATCCTTTTCCACAGATGGTGAAATAAAGACCACAGAAGGTTTCAGCCTTGAGACGTGTCGCAGTATGATCGCCTTGATGGATGTATCCTTTCAGTTAGTTTAAACCAGGGAAGTGTGTGTATGTGGGGAACAACAGTGAAGCCTCATGTTGCCTATGAAGATCATCAGCAGGTTGTGTGATAATGTGTGGAGCTTAAGGTGTCAATATAAAATCTTCCAAAGCAAATTTAATTTGTGGAGGAAAAGACCCTTATAAAATTATTTATTAAATTTGTTCTTTGACAACATCAACAGCTTTGAAAAACTTCATCTTTAAAGTTATTCTGTGTAGAGTTATTATAGGATTTCAGCATCTTTCAAATGATTTTGATGGTGAAAATGAAACAATTCCAGTCTACGTGCAGCTTTTAGACCATTCATTCTGTATCACTGGTTGGATGTGGCGGTGGAAGCCAAATGGTCATTTTTCACTCCACTTCCACTGGATAATGACAAAAAATGGAAGACACTTAGTGGCTGTAAAAAACATAGTGATCTAGAGCTGAACCTCATCCTAGATATAGGCCTATATATTTTTTCTGGCTAGATTTGCCACATTTTTATCAAATGGTAGAAAAAGCTTCCGAGGTGAGACCACCAATTTTCCTTAAAAAGAAAAATACTGGAAAACAAAAGTACATTTTCAAAATGGTTTAAGAGCAGTGTCATATGTTGGCTTTTCTATAAATATTCTCAGACTGATGGGACAGGAAAGCTGAACCTGCAAGAGTTCAAGCACTTGTGGAAAAAGATCAAAGAGTGGCAGGTTGGATGGTTTTTGCCATCTTTACTTCTTACTCATGTTTCATTCTATAAGACAGTACAAGTTTTCATCTGATCTTATTGCTGGTGTCTTTGTGTTCCTATAATCCTTCTAGCTGATCTTCAAGCGTTATGATAAAGACAAATCTTCCTCCATCAGCAGTTTTGAGATGAGGAACGCTGTTAATGATGCAGGTGAGCTGCATGACAGAAGAAGGAAGAATTAACCACTCAAAGGATGTTTCTCTGCGTATAACTGTATATTTCCATTTTTAGGTTCCATGATTAATAAAATTTAAATAAAATTTGATTGGTAATAGACAGATGACACTAGTAATACTTAGTCAGATGCAGTATCTTTTGGTGATTAGCAGTTCACAATAGAATTTTATAAGATTTCAATTTCAATTTCAATAAAACTGCTTCCTTTTACTTCTAGCTTCACAACCCATGAATCATGAATTTCTGTGTCATTCTTTCCACATGAAGGGTTTCACCTCAACAAACAGTTATACGACATCTTGGCGATGCGCTACGCCGACGAACACCTCAACATAGACTTTGACAGTTACATCTGCTGTTTTGTGCGGCTAGAGGGCATGTTCAGTGAGTACCTGAGTCTGTGCCTTTTAAATTTACCAAAACAATATTGATATTCTGATTTTGTACGTCACCAGGAAGCATGTGGACCAGAAAATATCTTACACAGCTCAGCCCAATTACATCAGTTTGAGGTTTCTTGTGTCTCTTGCAGGGGCTTTCAATGCCTTTGACAAAGATGGAGATGGAATAATCAAACTGAACGTGCTAGAGGTCAGTCAGTTTTACCACTTTACTTTACAACATGACATCCTGATATGTTTCTTTGTCTTAGTCCATGTTTATACTTCAGAGCATATGGAATTACATAAAATTTAATAAGTAGTTGTGATGAAAGGCTAGAAAGACTTGTAAAAAGTCAATTATAAAAAACTATAAAAAAGAGACACCTTTAGTCCTTTGATAAATGTTCCCTTTTTGTTGAGATTGTATTTTGAGGCTGCACACCACAAGGTGTTTTTTGTCCTCTTCAACATACATATAATTAATTGATCAACAGAAAATTGTCAAAAATCTTTGAGTAATTGTTTAAATCATTTACTAAGGAAAAGCACCAAATATTTGCTGACTCAATTGTTACAAATATGGGGATTTGCTGCTCCTCTTTTTATGTATCACTGTAAATTTTATATTTTGGGGTTTTGGACTGTTGGTTAGATGAACCAAGTAGCTGGTTGGTGACAATGTTACCTTGAGGTCCCTAAACTACTGTTTCGAAAAACTGAATGCAACTCGCTAAACCTACAAAAGGCAGACTTTACACTGTTGTCCTGGACTGCATTACTACCTGCAGTTTTTTTCTTTTTCCAAAATCGTTTATTCTCAACTTTATTTTTCTTCTCTTCTCTTTGCAGTGGCTTCAGCTGACCATGTACTCTTAAATCACCTTCTTGACCCCAGATGTAGCTGCAGACAGTCCGTGCCCAAGTTTATGACACCAACTTTGTCATGGCTTAACTCTCCTGGACAGTCACTTAATTTTTCTTAAGTCTCGTTGAACAAAATGTATTTTTGCACAGGTTGTGATTACAACAAAGTCTTGATGTCAACATCATTCAGTCCAATGATGTGAACAGTTACTGTTACAAGTGCAGAGTTGCCCTTTGTTGCCAAAGATCCCATCTTATAAACAATAGGTGGTCGGTATTGCAAAGCTACAACTGTCAGTGCTGAAAAAAAAAAAGAAATGTCTGAGTATGAGCATTCAATGACTGAGCATTTTGTTTGAAAAATCTTAAAATAATACTTAATGTATATTGTTTTTAAAATATGCTGGAGGTGAACAATGAAAATGATATTTGTCTTTTTATTGCTGTACACATACAGTAGGCATTAATAACAAATGAAATACATACTGTACAGTATAACATACAAAAAAAAAAAGACATAACTTTAATACAGCATCATACAAGTTGATCTGTGGACAATTTGGTCTGACTTTATCCAGAGGGTTTTCAATAATGTGTTGTACAAAATGACGCAGGGGATATTTCCTTCAATAAATCTCTCAGAAATGTGAAGATGTAAATGTTATGAATGAATGGATGGTTTATATATTTAATGATGCAAAACGTTTTAATAACCAAACATACTAGTCACGAGGAATCAATCTCAAAGGTCTTACGAGTGTGATGTAAGTAAGTGACAACAGTCTGAGTCAGGAAGAAATGAAGGATACTGTATCTCTAAGCTGTGAAGTTAGGAAAAATAACAAGCCACGTTGGTGTATGATGAGAAGCCTGAAATCAGGAATAACAGACTAATCCAAAAAAAGAGGAACCTGACTTGAAAACAGGTGAATTGAGGTACAAAGTGTATTATTAATGCAGAATGATACGAGTTGTGAAATATTAGCCTATGGATTTTAAAATCTGGAGTTATGTTGTGGAATGCACCTTCTATAAATAATACATTATACCATCAAGTTAAGCCTGTTTTTCTCTACAAAAATGTCCCCTCTACACTGAAGAGAGGACAATCTTAGTTGTAAAATTTCCAAAAATTTAACAGTAAAGGGACTTGAAAATCCTCCTGGGAATCCTCCAAGACCACTAGTTTCATGATGAGAAAGCCCCGGGAAAAAAATATCTATATATCAGCAAATGCTTGGGAGCTTTTGTGTCATCTTTACAATGACTCTTGAGTGTGAAAATGCATGGTATTACACTCTCTGAGGGCTGAGAGGCAATTTATATCAAAACTGTTCATGTTCAGACACTCGAATGGCATTCCTTCTTTTGCTTATACTCAGACAGAAGTAAAACTTTAACTTTATAGCCAATCATCAATACAAATCTTAACAAGATGGATTTTAAAAGGCTATCAGCTGCTTCACAAACGCTACTCTCAGGTGTTTATACGAGTGCTGCATAGTTGTAGAAATGCTCCCAATGATTAGCTTGACATATGAAATTTCTGAAGAGGCCTGTTGTGTAATAAATGGTGTCTGAAGCCCCAGGTCATGTATTCACAGTGACAACAAAAAAAACACATTGATCAAATGATCCCAAAGTGGAGTAATGAATTATTTAAATTATCAAGTAAAGCTTAATTAGTTTTAACTTAAAGCAAACAGATGGCTGCAAATAATAAAACTAATCCTGTAAACAACAACAGAACAACATCTTGTATGTTCATTACAGACTGAATGAGGCACAGAATGGCATCAAGCAAAAGCACAAACGTGTCTTTTTCGAGGTTTCAACACAGTACGTTTTGGCCCCTTTGAACAGCTTCAGGGGATCAATAACAAGCAGCCTCTTAACTCACTGTCACAGTTCTGAGAGCACGGAGATCATACAGTACCCACAAGACTAAAAGAGACGTCATCAGAGACTGAGGGAAAATGAACAGAAAGTCCACAAAACGGGAAAATGGTGAAACAACTTGGAAATAAAAATAAAATAAGCTTGTATGTTGACACGGATGATACTCCAGCCTGATCTGCTGCCTCACTTTCCCACTTTCACTTCACCCAGTCAGGGCTCTACCTTACTGTCGTTCTCCACATGGCCCTGCATGTGTTCAGGCAGCTTCTGCAGGAAGGAAAAAAAAAAAAAAAAACACCAGACTGAGGAACTGTTTGAGGATCCTCATGTTTATAACAAAGCATTTAAGGAGATGATAAACTTAGTTAGGAGAACGTATGACTTAGCTAATGCACTAATGGAAGTCACGACTTAAATATGGCACCAGTTCATTACCTGTCGAACTGACTGTTGTGAGCCAAAGAAGGCGTCGCAGCCTCTCCAGCGACATTTGACCGTCTGCAGGTTCGGGTTGCTGTGATCTCCAACAAGGTGCTGCACAAGATGCTCCTCCATGCCAAAAATTAGAGAGCAATTCTGCCACTGGACAAGAGAGAAACATTAGGACACAAGTCAGTCAGAAAAAGTAACAATTCAGTAACTAATTCAGTCTCTGTATGACGAAACTGAGTCCTCACCCAGCAGCGGTAGTTCTTCATCAAGTTGAGCTTCACTGCTTGAACACTGCCGTCGTAACAGCCTGTGTAGATCTGCGTGGGAAAAGACGATGCAAGTACAACTAAATGAAGCCACATGGTTAAAATGAGCGTAACCATTCAGCAATGTTTCGTAGAATGAACCTCCGTCATGCAGGTTTAGAGTCGAACAACGATGGTTCAACTGATTTCAGTCCACTCACCACACTCTTATGGATGGCCATGCACATCACCATATCACTGTGACCCCCGTACACCTGCAGGCGGTCATGGGACTAGAGGGAGAAAAAAAACAAAAAAACAACTATAGTTAATATAGAAAATAGTACCAAAACCTTATAACATGCATGTCTGCAGGTTTCAAATTTAAGATCTTTTCATATAGTGATCAGAATTGAGAGAAAAATAAAAAATATGATTCAAGAAACAAATTTTGGGGCCACACATCAGGATGAAACTGAGTCATCAATACCTGTAGCTCATAAACTCGGACCAGTTTATCCAGACAGGCTGTCACCATCACTTTCCCCAAGATGGCGATTGATGTGACGGCATGACCGTGACCCTTGTAGATACGAAGCAACTCACCCGTCTACAAGTAAAACATATGGTGAAAGCTCAAGCATGAAGCATAAAATCCAGAAACAAACAAAAACAAACCGAGATGGGCACTGGCACTGATTAAAATTGAAATATATTTCTTTATTACATAGTTAACAATTACAATATACGTAAAGTTTGCAGGGACCAGAGGAAACATTAAAAAAACACGCACATGGATGTTGTGGGCATGAACAGATGTGTCACTGGAGCCGCTGAAGACCAGGTCGTTCACCACCTGAAAACAACAGGGCCAGTATTCTTCAGTGCTCCTGATAAAGTGATAATTTCTTCCACTGATCTTCATTTGATCACATGAAAACAGAGTAACCAGACCTTTTTAAACTATGAGTCAAAATACATCGGTTTACTCCGGCATTTAAAAAGATCCAAGATGTGTAGGGGCCATGTTGATCATGTCTGAGAATCAGTGAAGAATTGGTTTAATTCCCTCACCTTCATGCAGAGCACAGTTTTGGTGTGACCCTGCAGGGAGCGCAGCAGCAGGCCGCTCTTGGCGTCCCGTACGCTGATGGTGCTGTCGTAGGAGCCGACCAGCAGCACCCGGCGGGCGCCCTCCTGCGCCGTGCTCAGGCAGCTCACCCCTCGCGGGCCGTGGCACTCAAACACATCCAGCTGCTTCAGAGTCTAATGACAGTTAAAGGGAATATGAGAGAGGCTTTAAAGCAGCTGTCTAAAGAGATTAGTCTACCAGAGGAAGATAATGGTAAGACTTAGCCACTGACAAAAAACATCAGTGGCTATATTTACGAATGGTGTTGCTTTTTTTTTTTTTTTTTTTTTTTTTACTATGGTTACAGATCAACACCTGTAAAAAACATAATCTCACTAAAATAAACACAGCTAAGGGGTTTGGCTTCAGCGTGTTTTTTTAATGTCAAAGCACAATAAATTTCACTCACCTTTAAATCATGGCTAGCGACGGATCCATTGGCGAGCCCGGTGTACAAAATATTCCAGGCTATGTGCAAACACAACACTCTGTCTGGTAAAGAAATCCGCTCCAGACACTTCTTGGACTAGAGGAGGAGGATGAATCATAAAATGAAAAGAAATTAAAACATCAAAAAAATACAAAACACAAAAAAGGAGACAGTGCTAAGCTTACAGACAGTTTAAATCATAATGGTTACATTAGTAATTCGAGAGTAAATCTGCTCAGCGGCCAGTATCACAAATTTATAACAGCAACAATAGTGAAGTAAAGCACTAGTTATGAAAAGTATGTTTTTAGCAGAACTCCTTGGAGAAACTAGAATTACTGCCTCACAGTTGTTTGCCAGTTGACACGCATGTTTGTAGTTATTCTTTGTGCAGTCACAGTGACCTTGACCTTTGATCTCCAAAAATCTAAACCATTAATCTTTGAGTCCAAGCGAATGTTTGTGTTAAATTTTAAGAGCTTCCCTCTGGGCGGCCCAGAGATATCGCGTTCACAAGAATGGGCCGGACGGACCACAGAGGCTGGTGCCCGTTCAGAGGCGTAAAAATGAACAATGTCTTTGCGCAGTAGGGCTTGGCCAGATGTTTTGTACCTTTATGCTGTAACAGCGGACGGTCTGGTCACTTGAGCCGGTGTAGAGGCGTGCCAGCATGTTCGGGAGGGACGACACCAGCAGACAGTTGACTTTGTTTGTGTGACCCTCAAACACCGCTTTGCACTCCCTGCTCTGGATACATGGAGACAAAATATATAACTCGTTATTTTAAACAAAGCAGAAACAGCAGTAGTATCTGTTAGGATTTTTTTTTTTTTTTTTAATTGAATCTGTGAAAGGTGTGTTTTCCATGTTTATCTTTAAACTTAAAACCTAAGAATCTCGCACAAAGTCCAAACACTGGCAGAATTTCATCCAGATGCCGGATGAAGGTCTGAAGACCAGAACACTTTGTTAATAAAATGAGTTTAAGTGATGGAAAGTGTGCAGGATTCTTTAGTTTTGCTACCAGGCATTTGTTACAAAGACTTCATGGTATGCAAGAGCTTTTAGAATTTTTTTAAACATAGAAATACATTTTTCTGTATTTACTGGATTGGGAATCAACTGCTCTGTGTTGAGCAGGGTAAAAAGCAGCTGTGAGAAGTATAGGTTTTGGACCCTGAACAACTTACAGTCAGACTGTAGGCTCGTGCTGTGTTGTCCCCTGAACAAGTGTACAACAGGCCCTCGTGGACTTGCAGGGCGTGGACGGGGCCGTTGTGATTCTCAAAGGCTCCCAAAGACGGCTCTTCGTCCTCAACAGGCTCTGAAATAACAGTGATTAAAGTGACGTTGACATTTTTCTAACACTATCTGCCTTTGTGTCTCCACTTGCTACATTCATCACAAGGAGGAGGAAGGTTACTCACCTACAGGAGCATTGGCATCCCTGACTGGCAAAGGAGGCTGAACTTTTCTGAGGGGTCAAGAGAAAAAGGTCGGTCGCATTTCACATTTACTTATCTGAATCTTCAGATAAAGCATCCCTGTAATGTTCGGGGCTCTATACCCCGACGTGATCCTAAGAATGTTTCTCACCTGTCAGTGTCGCTTTGCTGAGACGTCAGTGCACTTGCAGAACTCAGCTCCACGCCGGCGGACTTCCGAGGAGGCTCAGAGTGAACTGGAGGATTTGAGACGGTCTCAGGTGAGTCCTCATTGTCCGATTCGTCAATGTCAATGACCAACCGGTCAGAGGTGTCCACCATTTTGACCGAGTCGTCGCTCTCGCTGCCGCCTGATGCTGCAGCTGACACGTTTTGATCTTTCTCAGGAACAGACTTCTCTGCCGCTGACTCTCTTCCTTTGATTGGTTCCTTGTGAAGATTTCCGGCCGTCTCTTCCTCAGAATCACTTTCATCTGGCTGTACTGCTTCCTCTACTAACCTCACTGTCTTTACGCAGTCCTTTAACCCCTCCCTTGTCTCTTGCTCCTTCCGCCTGGCAGATGATTCAGGAGAAAGAAGTGTAGTGACTGATGTGGAGGCAGCAGCGGCAGCAGTTGTGGGAGCAGCTAAGTGTGACGGTGTGAGCAGCAGCGGGGAGAGCAGATCAGATGGAAACAAGGGCACAGGCTGCTTCAAGGTTAAATGAGGTGCATCGGTGTTAGAGGGGACAAACTGACTGACTTGTCCGGCTGTGGGTGGATGACAGATTTCCTGCTTTACCGACATGGCTGACAGAGCGAGGGGGGTCGGGTGAGGTTGGGTGACAGATGATGCTGAGGTGGCTGCAGGTGTTTGCTGGCTGGAGGATGTTGCAAAGGCATGAGAGGAAGGAAGGGGAGGAAGTCTTGGTTGCACAGCTGCAGCGGCCCGTGCTGATGAGGTGGCGGCTTTCTCTGCTGCATTAGATGATCCAGAGTATCCTTCTGAAAAAAGATTAAGACACTACTATTTGTCACCTATTAAACCAGTCTGAGCACAAGGTTTCCATGTTAGAGTGATCTGTACCTTGCATCCCCTGCAGGATCTCAATGCGCTCGGCTCTCAGACTGTTGACCTCGGCAGTAAACTAAAAGAGCAGAAGAAGCATTTAATGCAAACCTATGACTAGACAACATGTAAGGAAATGTATTATTTAATGTTCTCTTTATCAGTGATATTTTTTTTCATCAGTGGTGGTACCTGCTGTCTCAATAGCAGGAGTCTTTGGACTTCTGCATATGCAGCTTGCAGGGCGTTGCGAGCCTGGACCAGGGATTTGTCCAAGTCCTGTAGCGAATGGCTCAGCTCGTCCTCCCTCAGAGACACCGCCAACAGCTGTTCCATCTGATCCTGGTCTACAAGTGGGGTTGATCGGATGACATTTGAAAATATTCACAAACACTACTGAGAAGTTGAGTTGGTGGTTGTCTACTCTTAATCTTAATTCGTCTTCTACGATAAAATAAAAAATGTGCCTGGAAATTCCTTAAATCTCTTACTGTAAGTTATGATTGCACATTATAGTGCACTTATTTTTATCGTAGTATTGGTAATAGTATTACTAATAGTAGTCCTATTAATGATACAGACAGAAAATATCAGGATTACCCTTATTTGTCCTTGTTCTCTTCTTTTTTCCACTCGACTCCTTGTCAGAAAAGCCATCATCCTGTAAAAATACATGATAAATTATCAATTTGTGGGGGAACTGGAAACTTCCAGTTTTGTGCTAAAGTCAACAATAAACTATTCACCTTGTTGTGTTTCCTCTTGTTGCCATTACTGTTGTCTCTCAAACCTCCATTCTCGTCCTGTAGGTTTGGTTCTGCTTTCACAGGTGCCAGTGTGACTGTGTGACAGCTCCCACCCTGCTGTGCTGTACCAGGCCCCTGCAACTGAGAATCTGACCGTAAATCCCTGTGGCAGTCAGCAGGATCTGTCGTGTTCTGGGGTGGAGGGGGTGAAGACAAGTGTGGCACTGAAGGACTGTCCGGAATCGATTCCCAGTGGAAGCCCTCGGACAGAGGCAAGTCAGCGTCCTGTGGTTGTGTTGAGCTTTCTCGGTCAGTCGGATGGTTCGACAACTCGATTCCAAACCTGGGCATTCCTTTGACGTTGTCCTGGTTCCTCCTTTTCATCTCAGTGTACATTTCCCTCCAGTTCGGCTTACTCCTAGCCCCTGATAATGTGAAAAAATTGTTTAGGGTTGCTTTAAGTCCGGCCTCCTTCCCCCCCTGGGTTTTGCCTGATTCATGGGTAATCCGAACCTTGTGGCTGATGTTCGGGTCGGCCTCATAGGACGCGGTCTTGCCCGTACATCGGCTGAGTGACGTTTGGCTGTCGATGGTCCCCCACGATTCTCTTTCCCTGCTGTTTGACGGTCCATCCGCGACAACTAACCTCTGAGTCGTTTCCTGTGTCATTTTGACAGTCGTCTGCTTTGACTTCGCAGGAGCAGCATTGGAGGGACAAACACCGGAGTGGGCAGCGGGTGGACGGCCGCTGACCTGAAGAGAATGAACGGATGCAGTGGCAGCACCTGACGGTTGCTGTTTCTCAGTCCCAGCCAGTTGTGTGGTGCTACCATCAGCCACCCGGCCGCCTGCTTCGATGTTCTGCCTCCTGGCTTCACGATCTGCTCTACACGGCTCCCTCACACCCAGTGCTCTTCTGATTTGCCGCAGCATCGCATTCACGTCGACGTCCCGTATGGGAGCTTCACTGCCAGACGCGTTTGCTGAAGCAGGATTAGCGGAACATTGTGAACCTTCTCGCCCTGGCTGAGAAGATCTGCTGCACTCATTCTGGTCATGATGAAAGATGATGGCTCCAGTGTTACAGATGTGATCACTGGTGAAGTCTATTGCACTATTGTACTGCCTGTTGTAATGGTCATACTGGCTGATGGCAGGCCATGCAATTTTTTGTGGCACGTCAGTAGTGGCACCTTCTTGAGTGCTGTGCGGTCTTTTAACTGGTCTCTCTGTGTGGGAGTGCTCTGCTTTAACAGTGAAGCACTGACTGTTGACAGGAAAGTTGGCACCATACCTCATATGTTGAATTGATTGGGTGAACTGGTCTTTAACGCAAGTCTGATGCCAAGTTCTGCCTGGAGGCTCTCCAGACGCACCAGCCGGTCGAGCCGTTTCTCTTTGGTGAAGACGTCTTTGCAGACTGGACACTTTATTCTCCTTGTTCTGCACAACAGCACTGATGCTTCCTTTCTGGTGGGTTTCCTGTTTCAGTGTCCTTGTTTTCACTTGTTTGAATTTGTCCAGCTTCAATACTTCGGATGCCACTTGGTTTTGTTGGGCGGCTCCCTGCAGCATTTGTGCACATTTTTGACCAGCTATCTGCTTCAGTTTCTTTTTTTTCTTTCCCTTTAGTTTCTTTCTGTGATGGAAACAGACAGTCACTCAAATGTTGTGTTTCACAGTCAACAACATATTACACCGTATAAAAAATAAACTGCAAAATCAAATATTGTCATTTTGACTCAATAACAGATGTACAAGTGAAATTCTCACGCCTCTTTCTTTAGTGTCTTGTTTCTTTTCTGGATTTGATCGATGATCTCTTTGCTCAGAGTCTTAAAAAGAGAGAGGGGCTTTACGCTTTTAAGCATCAAGCTCTTCAACTTGGCTTTGTGTTGAGCGGTGGAGATGTGCTGAGCATACTCATATAAACCCATGGAGGATGCCTTACACGCCTGGCATTCATGAAATGAATCCCTGTTCATTAAAAGACACAAAAACAGAAGACATTTAAGAGGATGTTATAATATCTGCCTTGAATTCTAGCAACTGATTTTAGATCAAAAGAAAAAAAAAAAGTTTGCATGAGAGTTTACTGTTTACTGTCACGTGTGCGTTGAGTGGAGAAAAGTTCATGAAAACAGGAAATATTTACAGACATTACTCACTTGCCCAGCACTGTTTCCAGCTCTCGGTGATGCAGCATACTATGCATATGCTGCTGTGCTTCCTGTACATAATTGTCAAGATTATAGATTAACTGTCAAAGGCTGCAAAGGCTGACACTTGTTTAAATATAATGGTAGAATTACTTCAACTTACATGTTTTAAATACCACCGACGACACAAAATGCAGTAGATGTATTTGCCCTTCTTTGAGGATTGCGGTTTGTTGCCCTTGTTTTTCACGGGGGTTTTAGCCACCATCTCCTGTGAGGTCTGAACATGTGCCATCTCTGTGAAACAAGAACAGACGAGCAAAGCCCAAAGATGTAAACAGAGCTGTGCCCTCGCATCAAATACACAACAAACAAAGTCCAAATGTCTCGACAGCATCACAACACCACAGAATAAAGACTGCAGGGGACATTTACGTTGCAACCAGTAAAGCAAACATCAAGTCCAAACTTATAAAAAGCAACACAACGTGGTCAGAACTGGCCTGCGTCGACTCAACAGAGGCAGATTACAGTCGCCTGTGTTGCAGTTTTACACAAGCCGCTGGGCAAACACATGGCCTACACTTATAAAATATACGCTTTAGCTGTAAAGTGGTCATAACTACCCCACAAATTTCACATGTCTGCAGGACTCCACTGGTGTTGGGCCGCCATGTTTGCCTACGTTTATTGTGACAAGTGCGTGTCGCCCAATCGTTTGGCGGCGGCTGGTTTCCGTGGGTCTGCAACACACCGGAGAGGCGTGGGCAGTGGACGACTTCCGGTGTTGTGCAGAGTTTTGTCTACCCGCCGAGAAGCGCATGCCCGTCGCGGGGAACGCGCACAGCCAAATCCGGAAACTCTGGACATTGTCATGATCATTGTGATGAAGGTCTATAGTCTTAGACAGGTCTATATTCAGAGATATATTAGAGTCTAGCATTCTTCATATGCTCAAGTGTGTACAGGCAAGGCTGATTTTGGAGCTGCCGAGATTTGCATCCCCTGTATGTAATTCACACTGATCAGCTAAGTCAGAAAAATATGCAACACTTTTTTTTTTTTTTTTTAATCTGCCATGACTGAGGGAAATGTACTGTACCTCTGTTTAATCAGGAAACGTTCCCCGAAGGTTCTCTCTCCAAAAATACATTTTTAAGGGACCTTCCAGAAAAGTTCCTGGAGCACTCTCTATAAGTTATTTCTGTGGAACCGTCAGAGAACCTAAAGGGAACCTTACGGGAACGTTCCCTCATGGTTCTCTGAAGGTTCAACAAATATTAACCTCCACTCCTCACGACGCACATCCATGCCTTGCTTCCTTCCCCCTGAGTTCAGCATGAAAGGAAGATGACACATTTGTAAAACTCGATACTGCTGACTTGTCTACCCATAACAGGTAAGTCCTGTGATTTTCAGCCTGACAGGGCCCAATATCCCCGTCATGACAAGGGGAACGCACCCTGACAGCCGGGAACATTGCTGTCAGATAACGTTCCCCCTACAAAACCTACATTTTTCAATATTACCTCGGGATGAAGCTCTGACTGCAGCAGAGCCTGATGCTGAGGCTGCTGCTCGGCCTGTTGGTGATGCTGGACCTGGGGATGTTGGTGGTGCTGGAGGTGGCCATGTTGGTGGTGCCAGGGCTGTTGCTGGTGCTGGGGTTGTGGCCATTGGTGGTGCTGGAGGTGGGGCTCTTCCTGATGCCGGGGCCATGGCTGTTGATGGTTCTGGACCAGGGGATGTTGGTGGTGCCAGGGCTGTTGCAAATTTGTGATCTTCCCATATTATATATATATATGTATGTATGCATATGTGTGTGTGTGTGTGTGTGTGTCACAACAGATGTTGCCACTGTATAACCTTTAATATGTATATTAAGTCTGGTTTGTATTGTCCAGGAGTACACTATGCTCTGCATGCTGTGTGGAAAGGCAGAGGACTCCATCAGTGTGTTACCAGATGACCCCAGACAGTCTGCTCCTCTCTTCTAGACCTCAAACAGCACCAAACCTGCAGGTCATCGCTCACTTTTTAGATCGACTAAGACCACCATAGACGTGCGGCTGGCTCCTCTCCTCAGGGTTCCAACCATTTCCATCGTCTACTCAAAATTTTATGCATATTCTTCATTTAGTTCTTGTCTGTTCAGGAACTACTGTGTTCTTATAGCAGTTTAGCAGGAAATAAAACTTTTTAAAAACTGTTTTAACATTCTGTAAGTCAACTGACCATGAACTGTAAATAAACATTTTTTTCACCCTTTATAACCCTCTGCATTTTACTTCTCCTTGACTCAAAATAACTGATGTTAAAAAGTCAGAATGACAAAATTAGGGAACCAATAATTCAGCTACAGAAATAAAAAAATACAGCCAGTTTCTTCCACAATGGCTATAATTTGTTAAAAATTTGTTTAGCCAAAATGATGAAATGCCAGGAATAAAGTATATCTATCTGCTCATAAGGTCAGTGGCTATTTATTTTGCCAAATACCTTATCCAGAAATAGTCTGGCAGAGATGCTGCTGCACTGAGTTTATCTAGACTGTCAGACTCTGTGTTGTCGAAACTGCAGCTGATAAAAATCACCACGAGGTCAAAAATAAAGTCAAACACTTTAAAGACTTCTCATTTAGCCAACCTGAATGAGAAGTCATTTTCAATATCTACAGTACATTTCCACATCAATTTGACAAACTGAGGAAGACTGTGTGATGACACTGACAGCTGAGGACCTGTCTGTGATTGTGCTAAGTTGCTTTTTATAGTGTCAACATCTGGCCATATGTAGTACTAATAATCCAGTTGCTCATACTTAATTGTTAGCAGGGTTATATCTTTAAATCTTTAAAAACCATAGACCTCGGGTTACTTACAATTTATAAAACCGACAAAAGAACCTCGGATTGTTTCCAAGGTGTAGTTTGCCTCAGAAATCATTACAATGTCCGGAGTTTTTTTTCCGATTTGGCTTTGCGCGTTCCCGCGGCGGGCATGCGTTTCTGGGCGGGTAGACGAAACTCTGCATAACACCGGTCATGAGGCTGTTTTTCCGCTCTAATGAGCTACGGGGGCCACCGTCCTTTGCGGAAGAGAGAGGTTGTTGCTAAAAGAAAATACTAAAACGGTTTGTTCGCTGTTTACAGTGTTGTCGTTTACTAACTTTAAAAAAAATAAAGTTATAATGTGCAATGGCTGTGTGCATAAAGAATACCCGGACAGGGTGAGTTGTGGTCACTGAGAAACCTTCTTCTTTTGACGCACAATGTAAATGTGTAGCTACTTACGTTATAGTTAGCTATAGTTCATCCACAGTGAGGCTAACCAACCTCTTCATATATATATTCATGCTATGGCATTATGTTTGAGATGCCTTTGAGAAGGAAAATTAGATAAATATGATTTACACTTTGGCATGTATGTATGTAACTCTGTCCTTTTCTCTTATATTAATATGCCACTTAAAGACTTTTGCTCTGCAGGTGTGCAGGATTTGCTGTCATTGATTTTGTATTTGTAGTTGTAGTTGTTACTGTTTCAATAATGATTTGCCTTTTGAAAAGATGTGCAGGACTGGTCCTGTTCAGTTTGTGCTGAAACTGTTTCAGAAAAGTGTTGATTCAGCTCTATGGTCGTTTTGGAGGCTGCAGTCTTTGGTGTGATGAACTCAATTTCATTATACTGATAATATTTCTATTATTTTGCTTTAAACTAAACTAAGTTCCTCCTTTGATTTCCTGCTCAGGGGAACACCTGTCTGGAGAATGGCTCTTACCTGATGAACTACCTGGGCTGTGCCAGCTGCCATCAGAGGGACTTTGTGTTGATCAGTAATAAAGCCACAGAGGATGATGATGGAGAGGAGATCGTCACATATGACCGTTAGTCACTCTTCATGTGCCACAGCTAGAGAAGACAATCAATAGAACACAGTACTGACACATTTACTGACCAGTTGTAATTCTAGTGGACCCACCAGATAATAAACTCCAAGGACAGCCTGGTCATGGTCATGAAAACTTGTAATTGTGGCATGTGTAAAAAGTTTGAGCCCTATTAATTGCTCCTTTGGCAGATTTCACAGCTTGCAAACACTTTTTGTAGTCAGCTAAGATCCTGTCTATTCTTGATTTATGAGTTTTCACTTCAAATTCAGAAATATCTTTAGGTTGTCTTGCACCTGTAATGTATAATAAGATTGACATGCTAGAGCAGTGGTTAGCACTGGTGCCTCACAACAAGAATTTTCTGTGTTCTAACCTGCCTCTCTGTATTGAGATAAGAAGAACTTGACTGGTCTGCACAGAGCCCTGGCCTTAACTCCATGCAGCACCTTTTGGGATGAACTGGAGTGCTGACTATGAGCCATTTTGTTATCATCCAACATCATCAGTACCCTTGTAGATGAACAGGAGCAAATCCCTGTAGCCAGGCTCTAAAATTGTTACAGCAGCAACAGTTTTTCTAGGAAAAGTGCAGCAATCACCTATTTGTGTAAAGTGTCCATATACTTTTGGACATATAGTGAATGTGATTTCCTTTCAAACTGAGCCTACACAAGAATTATACGCATCTGTTTAAAAATATTTCACTAATATTCATTTGTCCTTCCAGATGTTTGTAAAAACTGCGACCACGTCATTGCCAGGCATGAGTATACTTTCTCCGTTGTTGATGAATATCAGGTTAGTAATGTTATCTGGTTTATTTACCATAACTAAACAGATTATTACGTTAAGAAAATATTACAGGATTTATGCTTAGATGTTGCCACTGTATAACCTTTAATATGTATATTAAGTCTGGTTTGTATTGTCCAGGAGTACACTATGCTCTGCATGCTGTGTGGAAAGGCAGAGGATTCCATCAGTGTGTTACCAGATGACCCCAGACAGTCTGCTCCTCTCTTCTAGACCTCAAACAGCACCAAACCTGCAGGTCATCGCTCACTTTTTAGATCGACTAAGACCACCATAGACGTGCGGCTGGCTCCTCTCCTCAGGGTTCCAACCATTTCCATCGTCTACTCAAAATTTTATGCATATTCTTCATTAGTTCTTGTTTAGTTCTACTGTGTTCTTATAGCAGTTTAGCAGGAAATAAAACTTTTTAAAAACTATTTTAACATTCTGTAAGTCAACTGACCATGAACTGTAAATAAACATTTTTTTCACCCTTTATAACCCTCTGCATTTTACTTCTCCTTGACTCAAAATAACTGATGTTAAAAAGTCAGAATGACAAAATTAGGGAACCAATAATTCAGCTACAGAAATAAAAAAATACAGCCAGTTTCTTCCACAATGGCTACAATTTGTTAAAAATTTGTTTAGCCAAAATGATGAAATGCCAGGAATTAAAAAAAAAGAAGTATATTTATCTGCTCATAAGGTCAGTGGCTATTTATTTTGCCAAATACCTTATCCAGAAATAGTCTGGCTTATAGCCACCTAACAGTTTGGAGTGTTTTGATCATGTTCAGCTATGTGAGCCCAGAGATGCTGCGGCACTAAGTTTATCTAGACTGTCAAACTGTGTTATCGAAACTGCAGCTGACAAAAATGACATCACCACAAGGTCAAAAATAAAGTCAAACACTTTAAAGACTTCTCATTTAGCCAACCTCAATTTGAACTGAGTAAGACTGTGTGATGCAACTGACAGCTGAGGACCTGTTTGTGATTGTGCTAAGTTGCTTTTTATAGTGTCAACATCTGGCCATATGTAGTACTCCAAGTAATAATCCAGTTGCTCATACTCATAAACACTGATTGAGTTTGTCAGTGGAGCGACTGTAGCAAAAAAAAACTGAAAGGATAATTAATCTTCCCTTTATTTATCCCTGTTGAGACTCCATCTGTTTGGCCTCGTTCACACATTCTTTAACTTTCTGTCACTTACTGCTGATAAACTGCTATTTAGACATTGTCTTCCTCAACATCTGGGACCCCTTGTATTCCCCTCCTATGATTCTTCAGTCACCAGCTCATCAGCATTCTCTCTCTCTCCCTCTCTCTTGTGCTTACGGTGACGCCTGTCACTGAAAACAGCTGCTTCAACAGAATTTGACAGGCAACTCCTCACTGGGGACGTGCCACAGTCTGCGGTGATGTGACTTGGGCTTCGTATCTGATCACTGACAGTGCTGCTTAGCTTAGCACTGTGTATTGCGCAGAAAGTACTTGTAGAGAAAACACAGCAATGTATGTGGATTATCCAGAGTAACTAGGAAACTGTGTCTGGAAAGAGATGTTGCTACTGAGTTTTGTAAATGTCAGTTTCCATTGTTGTGAGTTCCACAAACCAAATTTCATTCAATTGTGTTTGGGTTGTGGCAGAAATATCTGAAAACCTAGTAAAATAAAACCAAAACTAGCATAGCTGGGCACCGCCATGGGTGAGTGAAGAAATAAGGAAATGCATCTAAACTAACCCTTTAATCATAATGAAACTACATGTGCAGGCACAAAATTATATTTTAGAGAGCTGGCATTTATTCAATGTGCTTTACTTTCTAAACTGGATAAAATAAAATGCAACAACAATCAGACATGATGAAAAGGTTCCTTTTTATCAGCTTTTGTTTCTTGTCACTTTCATGAGAAATAAAAATACACGTTGCATCGTTGCTGGTCTATTTTATGATGCAATTTGATCAGAAGCAGTTCAATAAAAAATACAGATGTTCAAACTGATTGTACAAATGATTAAAAAAAAAAACATTTGCAATGATACTCATGCACTTTTACAATACTTAAATGTGAGTGCACTTACATTTACATTCTAATATGCTGATGTCTTTTGCATGACAGATATTCTCTAGCAAAGTAAAAGCACGCTACTAACACTGTGATATGCCAAAATAAGCAATTCATTGTTACATACTATAACTGATCTCACAGTTTTACAGGAGTGAGGTCAAGATGGGACTGCATGCCCTGGTTCTGTACATGAATGCTGATGTTGGTATACTGCTTATTGTGTTATTTACTATTAGTGTTCTAAATGTCAGTACATGGTTTCTATTAGTGTATTTTTCCTAATGGTACATATCTACAGTTAGCATCAATTTTTACATCCCTCAAGTATTAAACATTATCTTTTTGGTCTCCTAGTAGGCCTATATGGAGTGTTCAGAGAGGAGTGAAATGAGAGGTAAGAGTTGGCAATCTCAAGCTTTCTCCACCTTTTTCTTTCAACTGCAGGTGTCAAGCAACATCGTCAAGTATTTTTAGAGACACATCCAACGAATGAATAAATAAATAAATACAATTTATCATACATTTTACATTAGATACAGTACATTCCCTTGAGTAAATACCATATTTACACATGCTATCAGGGACTGGATGTTAGACAGCCTCTTGCTACAGTTGCACAATTCGGATCAGTCTTTAGTGTCAAATACAGTCATCGGTTCACTTTCCCAGAGCCTTTGCCCTCGTAGAGCAGGCCCCTTCCCCTGGAGCTGTGGCCCCACTGACCCTGCCCACCGGAGCCGTCTTGTGGGTGAGCGTGCCGAGGAGGAGGAGACCCAGAGAAGCTAGAAGGAGAGCGGCTGCGTCCCTGTAGTGCCCTGCCGTCACGGAGCTCCTGGCGGGAGGGGGAGGAGCTTAGGGAGCGCTGCAGGGTGGAGGAGGAGCTGCGAGGGCGAGGAGGAGGGCTGAAGAGCATCCCGCTGCGGTCCTGCATCAGCTGGGTCAGACTGGCCAGGAAGTCTGCATCACTAGTGCTGCTGGCACGCACTCTTAACCGGCGCCGTCTAGAGAAAAGGACGCAAGATGTTACGGTTACAATGCTTACTGTAAAATGATTCATCTTCCATCTACTGAAGCATTCAAATTATCTTATGAAAATATTCCTGAAGTCAAACTCCATTTTTGTTTTGTTTTTTATTTTTAACAGTAGCCATCCAATGTATTTAGATTCTTTAATTACTTCTCTGTGTAAAAGATTTCATTGTTACTGACAGTTCTGCCATTCCCGTCTAGATTCAAATTACCTACCTAAACATGAAGGACTGACAGGAAACGATGCATGTGTGTAATCCACCTGTAGTGTTTGTAATTTTAATCTAATAATCTAATATAAATCAAATATTTCCTACTGCTGCTAGTTCATAATAAAAGCATTCAGCTGGCTATTGATAACAAGACATGTAATGTGTTTGGACTGACTGACTGACTTCTTTATTAAGGTGTGAGTTTGTTTGGCTGCACTATAAACTGAAACACCAGTTGATATTCTGTTATATGTTATTATTATATTCTGACAAAGTGTTTCCTTTAGTATTAAGTAAGGATTATACATTTAAACGTCCACCATCTGATAAAAACTGATAAATGTCCTTGCAGAACTTCTGTATCATAATCTCACTTTGTGCATTGCTCCTACCTGTTGTCCACACACGGGCGGATGGGCGGTTTCCCGGGAGGTGGCCGGGGTAGAAACCTGCTTGTGAGCTGCTCAGGTACAAAGGTGGCGCTCACAGGACGTGGGATCTTACTTTTGCTACCTGATGAAGAGGACAGAGAGAGAGGGTCTTCTCCTACACAGTCGGACCTGGAGCCTCGCTCTGAGGGGAGCCTGTCTCTCGGCAGAGCGCAGGGCAAGTTGTCACAGGACAGAGATGGAGAGGGCGAGTGGGTGGGGGAGCCGGGGACTGGACTGCTCCAGCGATGACGCCTCTCCATGTTGAGGTCCCTGCTGGGAGAGTCAAGGGGGGCACTGGGGTCTCGTACTGGGATTCGGCTCAGTCTTGGCGACAAGGGAGAGTCTCTTCGCCTCAGAAAAGCTGGAGGGGGAGAGGAGGAGACGGTGACGGTGC
Source organism: Trachinotus anak (assembly GCF_046630095.1). Taxonomy (NCBI): domain Eukaryota; kingdom Metazoa; phylum Chordata; class Actinopteri; order Carangiformes; family Carangidae; genus Trachinotus; species Trachinotus anak. The sequence goes on along the minus strand of NW_027273882.1, from coordinate 505,752 downwards.
TCTCCATAGCGCCTCCTGCAGTGTCAGCTTGGGGCTGCTGATTTGGCTCTGAGGAGCGATCAGGCAGACCGGAATCACTCTCTGGGTCTCTGTCGTGGGTCAGATGAGCTGTAGGGCCTTTAGCTGGGCTTGGCACTGGAGCTAACTCCAACCTCCCTCCATCTTTCAAGATTTCCTCTGGGAGTCCATCAGATTTAACAGATGGGGCCTCTAGTGGTATTGCATCACTCTTCTCTTGTAAAGGTGACTGTGGTGCACAGCTGGAGGACTGAGAACAGTTTGATGATTGTTAGGGTTGTTGAAGAGATATAAATAATGTGTATGCTAACTAACAGGGATAGAAAGACACATCACAATATCAATCACAAAACACGAAATCTTTGAAATATTACAGAAGTGGTATCTACTCAAATAAAATTCTCTTCTAGTTTTATCTAGAACTGTGTAAAAAACGATTTACAAAAGTATATGATGTAAATGTGCATTACTTATTCAGAAGACAGTATATGAGTGATGTCTTTATATTCTGTATATTTTATATTCTCAATCATACACTTACTGTATATCATTATATTATTTCTGTCTATAAATTTAAACTGCCTTACTACAAAAATGTAACTGAGTAAATTCATGTGGCTATAGAGATGATGAAAAACTTTAACTCAGTCTGCTGATGAGGATCCTGTAATATGGTCAAAAGCTCCAGAACAAGCATGTAAGTAGACCTTCAGTTGAGATTGTCTCGTCAAATGGTATACATCCAAATCCACAGTGCTGCTTGCAGTTAATGAACAACAAAATAATTAGTCTCCCCTACCTGGTCCATCTGAGGTCTTCCCATGATGACTGAAGGCATTTGTCCCAGCATGCCTGGTAGCCTCCTGTGGCCCAGTAACCACGTGCCGGGCATGGCCATCTGTGACAGGACGGGGCTGCTCGGCACTGCAGTGGACTGGACATCCTGTGGGTCAGAGGAGTGGTTCTCAGTCTCTGCAGGTGTGTGGGTACCCGGCTTGTCCTCGTGCAGGACTTCTGCTGGTGGTTTGCTTCCTCCAGAACCACTGCCTTGCTCCAGCTCCAGCATCACCCACTCCTGAGAGTCTCCCTCTTGGGGCACAGGACTTAGGTTTACAGCCACAAAGCCACTGCTCGCTGCACCCTCTTCGGGGTCGGGGGTAGCTGTTCCAGAGTGGTCTTCGATGCAGGGAGGCGTCTGCTGCCCGTGCCCCCTCTCAGGTATGGATTTCTCTCCCACCTGAGAAAGGACTGGACGCTGCTTGCCTAGGCTGAAAGAAGAAATAATAAGCATTGAGATCAAATTCTGTCTGTTTTTAAGAAATGAAGTTTTTGCTTGTTTTAATTTGATGTGTATTCAGTACTAACTAGGCCTCAAGGAAGCGTTCGATGGTGGGCTTGGGTTCGGGTGCGAGCCTCTTTTCAAACGCCAAGCTCTGACTGTGTCTCATCCTCCGGAGCAGCGGTGCAGCGCGTTCCAAGAACATGGTTTCTGATCGCACCCGTCTAGGAGAACTCTGCATGGAGCCGGTGTTGGGACTCTGGTTCCCCTGATTCTGACTGTGTTCATCCTCACTCACCACCTGAGGAGAATGCATGGAGGCTCAAAAACTGAAATACTGCACATGTATCCCCAGGCATTGATTTCTTTAAATAAGGAGGAGGGTAGTACAATTTTTTTTCTTAACTCAAGTATCATGAAGTGAGTAGACAGTAGATGAGCTCCTAGTAGGTTGCAATTCAAGGCCAGGTGCTAGGGGTTTCTTATCCATTATCATATCTCTAGGCAAAGTGAGTGTAGCCTTAAATTTAGTTTAATGTAAAAACTCCACTGTGATGTATTCATGACTTGGGGGTAGTTTTGTGCAATAACATCCACTGCACAGAAAGAGAAGCAGCAACATAATAATATTACAGCAGTAGGTGAAAACAATATACTGAGCGTTGCCAGAACACGACGTTACCCTGACCTTCCTGATCATCTGCGGAGCATGTTTATGGTTTCGGTTGCGGTCCATCTCTTCCCATACATCTCCACCAGGGGTGGTTGGTGTGGGGATGGGGGGGCAGTTGTCAGCATCACTGAGGCGCTCCCCTTGCAGGACATCCTCAGTGTTCTCCCGCTGCAGCTCGCCTGGCAGCACTGAAGCATTGGCCATGCTGTGGAGGAGAGGAAAGGTCACCCTGCAGCTCATTTCCACAGCGCAATTTAGAGCAGTGATTTCTCAGGGATCCATGACTGTGCAGATTTCTAGTCTAAAAAAAAGCTGTAGCTATATATTTGGACATATGTCCAACAGTAATGTGATGGAAGTTTTAATAGTACAAGTGAAAGTGCAACATTAAACCTTAAGCAATTGAAAAACATAGCTATATGTTAATAATGACTGAGTTGTCTTTAGCTGTAAGCACCCCAAGTACGCTGGCGTGAGGCGAGTGAGCTGCTGAGCAGTGGTTGCTGCGGCAGTGATGGTCAGCATATCCTCTGAATCACATTTCTCCCAGTCATAAGGGTCATTCTCCAGCACGTTGTGGCTCTTCATAGCGTTGTCAAACACTGACATCAAGAGCTGTCACAGACAAAAAAAAAACCCCAAAAAAACACACCAGGACATCAGAGTTTGAAATCTGGAGAGAAATAAACAGGCCATGCAAAATATGCCAAACAAGAGATTTCCAACCTGATAGTCGGGCTTAGTGAAGTAGTCCAAGGTCAAGATATGATCCAGAAAAACACTGAACTCTGAGGGAAGGTGTTTCAGCATGAGTCGATGGTCATATGTCTCTTTAAGATTTCCTACTTGTTCCTGAGAGAGGAGAGGGAAAAAATAAGAATTTGAGTGGATACACACACACACACACACTGTAAGTTTAAACTCTTCAGTGTAAATAGTATAATAGAGACACATACTTTGTCTTTAATTTTCCTCCAGGGAAGTTGACCAACCATGAATTCGACCAGCATGTAGAAGAGGGACCACAGGTCGTCATGACGACCCATTTCCTGCAGATTCAGATATGCAAGGGTGAGGAAGCAAGTAAATTGAAAGTGAATAAAAATAAGACTGTGTCTTTGGTCCGAACTCACCTTATTCTTATGAGCATTGATGGAAGCATATCGTACAGTTCCTCTAAAGCCTGCCACAGGTCGAGGCTGAAAGAAATGGTCGAGTGAAAAAAAGTGACTGAACAAACAAATAACACATTTTTTGCCTTTACAAGAAGTTTACAGGCTCTGACTGGTGGGGAGTCCCAGGCATTTAATTATGTTCGGATATCTACATGTTGATGTCACATGAGGGTCGTTGAGGTCATGTGAGTTGTTAAGGTCACACGGCACTCACTGGATAGTTGTTCCTTAAATATGTTGTAAAATGGTAATTTGCATGTCTCAGTATATAGATAAGAGCTAAACAAACATTTATATCACATATAGTATCTGATTGTATTTTCTTTTTGATCCATTTTGTAATAACAGTATTTAGTGTTAACAAAAAGACGAATCCTTTAACAGTCGACAGACCTTGCTTTAACACAGCTGTTTCACAGGATAAGTAACTCCTAGGATGTTTGATTAAATAAACTAAAACAATGCTTTCAGGAAGCTGGCACAGAATACTTACTGGACGGACTTCCTGGCTGGAGTTGGTAAACTGACGGGCCAAACCAAAATCAAGCATATAGCAGCATCTGCAGGTACTGGCTAGTCTTCCCATTGCAAAGTTAGACTGGGCAGAGATGAACACAAACAAGTTCAAATTAAACAGTAAACTGACAGCCAACATATGATAACAACTAATTTACAAACCATCAAGGGTTTCGGGTCAACTTACTGGTTTAATGTCACGGTGCAGAAAGCCTACAGAATGGATGCTTTCAATGGCCTCTAAGATCTGCTTGCCAAGTCTCAAGGTTGTAGAGACAGAAAAGGTGCCACGGGTCATGGTTCTGCGCAAATCTGCCAGATTCCTCCCCTTTAAACAGGAAATCAGTGTAGCTTATCACATTCATGATGCAGAGTGACACGGTGTCAGAAGCCAATTATATACTTGACCAGCATTCACAGGTAAAAAAAAACCTACCTGGAGTTCCATCACCACATAGTTAAAGCGATCGTTCCTGCCACAGCCCACGAAGCGACACACGTGATCTTTGCCTGTCAAGGAAATATATACAGGTAGATTGATTGATAACAGCGATAGCTACTGTAGCTAGCAGTAATGGTCTGATAGTGCTGACTTAATCTTGACAGAAAAGGATTGAGCAGCTTCTAACAGCACAGTACACTGTCACAACAATCCTGCTTTTAGTTTATAGATATATAACATCTCTGGACAGCCTGCAATCGGATGCAAAAACATCTCATAACTAACATTATTATGGCAAGCAGGAAAAAAAAGTCTTGCTTTTCAAGACCTGCAGATACCCTACCATATCACTTTCTATCAACACTGACAAAATGAGTCATGATCTGGGTGTTACAACTCAGCTTAAGGTGTTAAGTAATTTTCAAGTACTCTGTCATTGACAGGATCGCCAGCATCACTCACCTTGCAGCTTCTTCAACACAGCTACCTCCATCTTCAACACCTGTTTGGGTTGCTGAGCAGACTCCACCTTCAAGGCAACAGTGGCCTGACTCAGCTGATCCAAAACCTCGTAGATCTCCCCAAACCCTCCTCCACCTATCTTCCTTGACTGGTGGGAAGGAGTAACTCATCGTCAACCCAAAACACAGATGTGGATAAGTGAGTGATCTTGATTTAGTCAGTTTTTAGTGAAATTACACTCACCACTTTCCATCTGTCTCTGACCACGTCTGCCACTGACAGGATGTCTGTGTGCTCTCCAGCCCCACTCATCCTGAGTGCTCTCAGCTACAGCCTGCACCTGGCATCAGTGGCGATAGCCCCTCACTGAAAACAGGGAACAGATTTTAATACATATCCAGTTCTCTATTTCACAATTACTGCATGCTGCGGAGCCTGCAGCTGATGAAAAGAGGAACCATTACTCGATAATGAATATACAGACCCATGTGGAGAATTTACATTTAAAGGTTAGTTAGCCACACCTTACTGTCTCAAAACCTCATACAAGACGCTAACCTTTGCTAGCTGGTGGTCTGGAAAAGACAGCAGTTAGCCTTGTCTGGGTTTGTTTGACTCTGTGCCAAAACACAACCACGACTGGCGCAGCGGCGGTCGTTGGTAATATCTGGAGAATAACCGGTCGTCTGAGAGGAATAACTGTCAACAAGCTAACGCGGCAGCTCCGGTGGTCCCGTATAACAAGCTAACTAGCATGTTTACCAACGATAACCACCGGGTAACGAACCTCTCTCACCTCGCTTCGTCGCACCAGCGTGATCCCAGTTAGTGTGTGAAATCCAAACAGCCCCCATGCTCCGGGACTCCGGGACTGGCAGGTCATTCAAGGCGGTTGTTTATTTCAGAAATCGGGTAACGGTAACGGACCATTGCTGACGTGCCCCGGAGTTAGCCAGTTAGCCCGTTAGCCAGTTAGCCCGCTAACGGATGCGGAGTGATGCCCTGCGCTCCGGCTACGGCTACGGCGGCGGTGACGTCACAGCGGGACAAATAAATAAATAAATAAATAAATCCCGCATCCTCCGCGGCACCGACGGAGCACAGCAGCACTGACCGGGGGGGGCGGGGGGGGGGCACCGACGAGATGCCTGGATGTGGTCAGTGCTCCGTGCATAACACGAAGCGCGGGGGTGTGCGGCTCCCACAGGTGGATGGGTACAGAGTCAGTGACGCAGTGGACAGGTAACACAGTGATACTGCATCAAAAAAAAAAAAAAATAAATAAATAAATAAATAAATAAAGCAGCAACTGCGTATTAGGGGATTCTGGTGCCCCCTTCAGCCCCCGACACCCCCCTTTCACCAAGTAATCACATCACATACAACCCGGAGTGAAAGTTCATTCTTTACTTTGAAACAGAAGTTTAATAATAATAATAATAATAATAATAATAATACTGCAATTCTTACCAAGACTATGCTCACCCATGCTGTCTTCATATTGTTTAAACCATAACCGCAGCCAAGTGGGGAAAACTGTTCATCTCAGTCTCTGATTATGAGTCAGTCACCCACTACATCTTCCACTTGGGGGGAAAAAACACAAACATGTGAAGAAACTGTGGCAGAATGGCTGCGGATGAAAAAAAAAAGTTATAGCAGGGGTAGCTAAACTAACATGAGCCCCAATTCTTTACCCTATATTTTTATTTATTTATTTATTGACGGCTCTGCCTATATCCGTATGCAAAGGCAGGCATCGTGTTTCAAAGTTACTGTTTTATTAGATGCTTTGTTTCAGTGTCTAAACTTCAGTGCTGCAGCAGGACAAAAAGGGAGAATATGTGCATTAAGCAGATGAACACAAGAGTTATTTTTTTTTTATCTTGATCAACCTTCTCAAAGTAAAGAACTTCCTGATTCTTATGGATTTTCCTTAAGTCTTTGAGTTTGCTTACTAGACTTTTTGCAATAAAGATGTAATATATAATCATCTTGTTGGTCCATATGGCTCAGTAGTATCTCAGTAGATTCACAAATAATATATTTTTAGAAGGCGAAATACAACGATTTTGACGGCTTTTCAGATAAGAATGAACTCCTGGCAAATTAAAGCGATGTCGAGAAACCTGATAAAAGTATGAGGGAATGTAACAAGGAAACATGATCTGAATCAATAGATATCTAATAAAATATGTAGATATCTATTGCATTTTCAGGGGAGGGGGATGGGCTTCTGGACTCCAGTATGACTAAAATCTTAAAAGGCCCTCGATCCACCACAAACTGTTTCCGTGTGTTGAGCTCAGTCTCCGCCTTCCGGGGCGGCCGCGGCTGCAAAACAAACGCACACGGATATAGCGATGGGCGTGGCCAGACAATCGGATTGGATAACAGGATGTGAGTTGAGCTGTTTTGGGGTGAGGCGGTGCGTTTGGGGGTGCACAACTTTCTGCGTGTTTGCGCAGTTTCGCAGCGCTTCACACGCTGCGGATAGACCGAAGCAGCGGCCTCCAGACCGGCGGGGGCTCGGCCGCGGAGGGTGGAAATCAGCGGAAATACCGACGCGGGCCGATGCACGGCAGCGTTTTCACACTTTCGCCGTCTGTACGTGTGGTTTTACTCGTTGGTGCGGGGGGGAAAGTTGTGGACATGTTTTCCTGGAAGTGCACGGTTTTGCGGACGCCCTGTGCAACATTGTAGCTGCGGCGTTAATGAGCCTCTCCAGCCTGCGCGGACTCTGGAGTACATGTTTGTGTCTTTTGATCCTGAAGTCGCCATATTGTGCGCTGTGAAACTCGGGGGGGGGTGGTGGTGGGGGGGGGGGGGAGGAAAGTTGTCAAGAGTTATGACATTTGCTGCGCACAATCCCGTCATGGAGCTGCATGCAGTCGACTTTGATCGAAACCAAAGTGACTCCATGGAGCTGGCCATGGAGAGCTCTATGCACCATTGATCAGGTATATACACTATGTTTAACTGCTGCTCACTAATCTGCAGGGTTGCCTAACCGCACTCAGCCCTTCAAGCGCTTCCTTATTGCTGATTTTTAACATAACATCAGTGGCTATCGCTCGGGTGATTGCATGAGCCCCTTCGTTTCCTGTATTTCTTGTTATGCCAAATGGCAGCTAAACTGTAAGCGCCTCCTTGTTCCTTTTGGCTGCCGCTTCAAAACTTCAGCTTATAACGTCCCCTTCTGCAGGCACCAGGACGTGAATATCGAAAGATAGCCTTTTCTGCCCCTCGGCTCGCTTCACCAGACGTGCTGTCTGAGTAATTTCTACTTTACTTGTTGGGCTATTTGCTTGTGTAGGCCTCAGTTTCCTCTTTGCTGCAGACGAGTGAAAGACGACTGAAAACTTTGTTTGCTTGTCTTCAGAGAAAAAAAAAGAAAGTGTCTAACCCCTCCTTTCTCTCATAAGGTCCGGCGCCCTAAAGAGGATGAGAAGAATGGACAACAAACCTCAGATTTGATTCTGGAAGGAGGGTTGCATGTTCCCCACCCTGCACTTTCCTTTGGGATTTATATTTCCTCCCAAATACCTCTGTATACACAATTAAACAAAGAATTTCTCAGCTACAGGAATTGAAAACACACTAACTCAGTTTTGCACAGCTCTTACTCCAATATTTTCATACCATACAACATTTAGTATGAGTCTTCCTCCTCAAGTTAATACTGACAAGAGCGGCAAGCATCGGGCTGCAGCCATGAAAGAGCCTGTGCAGCATTCAGGGGAGGTTTATTATGGTATGGCGCCTCCGGCTTTAGAGTCAAGCCACAGTGACTCTGCTAGCAGCTCTGGGGTTTATAACCCAGAGAAAGGGCCTCAAAATGTACAGCACTATCAACAGGCTGCTCCAGTAAAGTGGATGCAGCAGGACTCCATACAGGCCCCCGGCTGGTCTCAGGAAGCCCCTGTGCCAGCCTGGGGCCAGAACTTTGGCCCCTATATGAGTGGAGTGAACGTCAGGAATCAGATGGTGTTCCATAAAGGAGTCCATGAAGGTGTAGCTCTGCCGATGGGAGGAGAAAATCAACTACCAGGAGGACCTGTTCAGGTTTATAGAGATGCCAGCCAGAATCAAGCTCAGGGAAGGGGGCTTGAGTGGGAGCAGCACGGTGCGGCAATGCACCAGGCTCAGCTGCAAGCCTATCAACATGGCCACAAAGGCGTGGAGCTCCAGGGTCAGTCGCATGTGCCGGCTCACACTCTGCAGGGGTCCATGCTGCAGCCCTTCCAGACAACATTTAGGCCCAGCAAGCAACAGTTCTCATCTGGTTATTACCCTGTTTTTCCGGGGAACAAGGCAATGCCAAACCTGGCTTACAGTGAGCAGCCTCAAACTCAGCAGCAACTGCTACACCAGATGCAGCAGCAACAAATGCATCAACAACAGTTGCAGCAACAGCATCACCTGAAACTGCAACAGCAGCAGCAGCAGCAGCAACAACAACAACAACATTTACAGCAACAGCAGATCCAACAGCAACAAATGCAACAGCAACAACTGCAGCAGATGCAGCAGCAGTATCACCAGCAACAGCTACAGGAGCGACAGCAGCAAATTCAGCAAATGCAACAGCAGCAGCAGCAGCAACTGCAACAACAAAATGTGCAACAGCAAGAAACAACCCAACTACAAGTGCAGGCAAAACAGCAACAGACCCAAAACTTTGCAGCTTATCAGTCCCCTGAGCCTTGTCCACCAGACACGGCGTCTAAAAAGGAAGATGTCCAGTCAGTGGAGCTGCAGCAGGACCCGGAGGCTCAAACCTCTGATATGTCAGCTGAACCTGATCCATGTCCTGAAAAGGTCGCCGCAAATCCCGCAGAGAGCTCAGATGCACAGCCGGCAGCCCCTCGGCGATCGCGGCGCCTTTCCAGAGAAGGACAGTCCCCACTGGGTCCCCCTTCCACAAACATCTGGTCTCAAGCCTCCAAAGAGCCTCCACCATCCCATAATGGAGTAGCAGGCGCACAGAAAGGAGGGGAAAACCAAGTGACTACAGGAGGGGTCATCCAGATCACCAGTAGGAGGAGGAGAGCGTCTAAGGAGATCAACTTGGAGACTCTTGCGCATACAGCATCAGAAAGGCAAAAAATTGTCAAGGTTAACAAATCTCTCATTTCTCAGTTCCTTTTTATTTATGGTAATTTTACAGCAAAACGGCATTTTAAGTACTTGCTATAGGATCAATTTACTGTGCAAATCAGAGCAATTTTTCTCATCGGCAAAGCTGGCAAGCAGCTGTACAAAGAGGAAGAACCCTGTTTCTATGCAGAACTTCCCTATGGTTTACAAAACCCTTTTCTTGGGTCTGTTTACTTGATTCCTACAGCTGTAGAGTCTCAGCTATATCAGGCTGTCTTTGAGTGTGCACAGTCCTTTTAGACAATACATTGTCACGCATTAATGCACCGGTGCAACCTGAAAAACAGCTATCACTGAAGATCCCTTTTTCTGGATTTTAAAGATTGCTCATTTTATTGCTGTGAGAAAGATGATACTCTCAACCTTGTTATTCAGGATTTAAAATGTTTACATTCTAAGTGGCACACCCACTGGAACTCGCTTCTTTATCTTCTCTTTAGCAGCGCCGTTAAACATGCACTAAACTCAAAAACAAGTTAAAGTGATAATTTTTTTGTCAGTCTTCGCTCAGCACAGGGATGTTTATTGCTCTACCCTCAGGGGGTTACCAGGCTTGGTCGTAGGTTTTTGTGCGGAGCGGTGCATGCTGGATACAGTTGGAGGAGCTGCATGTCTGCACACCTCCACATTCCTCAGGCTCTTTCCCAGTCATTCAGCAGAGCCAGGGAGGGGCCGAGCTGTCAACCTGCACAGCTACACTCCTATACTTAACACAACACACACACACCAAACAGGTTTAATATCGCTTGTCACAACCCAGAACTGTTGTATTGTGGAAATTTTGTGGGTTAGGATATGAGATTCACATGTCTTATCGGTAGTTTTTAACTTTGCCTTAAGAAAAACTGATTTATATCTTTTCATTGCCACAAGTAGGATTTAAGATTGCCGGAAATGTTATCAGCTTAATTAGAATAACCAGGGAGACACCTGCACATGAACATTTCTGAATAGAAACATGGTAGTAATAAAACTACAGGATTTATTTATTTATTTATTTATTTTTAAAATATAGATTTTCGCAGGCTTAAACATCTTACATGTGACAATTTGCAGCTTTGCATCGTTAGAAAATGAATATTTTTGGGTAAAAAGACATTTAAAGATGTCACTGTGGGGGGTTAAGAAATTTTGATGGGAATTTTCCTTTTTTAAAAAAAAATGTATTCTTTAAACAATTAATTGCAATAACCAACAGCTCAATCTGTAAGGACAAAATATTTACTTGAAACCCTAATGTAATTGTGTATGAATTTCAGTGAAGATGAAAATGAATGTTGTAGGTGATCTGAAAATGAGCCTATATGTGTAGCTGACAATGTGTACTCACCCCATCTTCCTCTTTTTTATATCTCAATCCCTTTTCCATTTTCCCTGCTACTTCCCCAATTTCCCTGTGATGGTTCTCATTTCTTTTCATCTTCCCACCTCCTTCTTTTTGTGCCTCAGCAGGAAGACGGTCCCTCAGGCAGACAGGCCACCATGGTGCCCCTGGTTATCCCTGTGTCTGTGCCAGTGCACAGGAGCCAGATAGATCCTCAGGGTGGTGGTTGGGCTCAGGGACGACTCGGCCAGGGTGAACGGCCTGCAGGACAGACCGACCGCAAGCCTTCTGTCATTGTGGCTCGCCGGCGATCGCTCAGAAACTCCATGACTGAGAGTTTTGGCCAGGTTAGTTCTGTGAAGAGATGAGATTGGCATTATTGGAGTGGGAAGGTTATGTGCTTAAAAGCATCTGAAGAAACCCTGTCATTTCTAGACTTCATCTACCATAACGAACTGTTCACGAAAGTCATGTTTGTAGATTTTTCGAGACCCCTTAAAAGGCAGGTTTGTGGTGAACTGTAAGCAATGACAATGTAATCCCACCCAGTTACACTTGCAACCTCAAAGGTCAGGTTCTCATGACCCTAAGTGGTCTCGCAGAAGCATCCACTTTAGCCTGGAAAATATCCACTCAGGAGCGTCTGAGGCCTGCTGCTGAAACCTGGACAAATCACTGATATGTTGGGTGTGGATTAGACGATAATGTGACTCACCAACTTTACAAAATTCTGAACAACATGCACAGCTGATTATAAAGTGGGTGTGCAGGTTCACAGTGAAGCTTGATTTAGGAATTGGGCACTATAGTACTTAAAGTCAGGGAAACATTTTAGGGGAAATGTGATAATGTTTTTGGTCAGCCATGTATGTCCGGTTTTAAAATGAGAAATTAAGACCAGTAACATCTTAGCAAAAGGTGCTTTATTCCAGTCAGGTGCAGGCAAAGCAAGAGGAGCACTTGTGAATCTTCTTTCTGTTTTAAGTTACATTCACCGAGCACTTTAGGATGATGCTGGGTGTAGACTGCAGTATTCAAACCATGATTGATTGGTATTGGAGGGCCCAAGTACGCCAAGAAAACATTCCCCATCACACCACCAGCACCAGTCTGGGCTGTTAACACAAGGCAGGTTGGGTCCATGGATTCATGAGGTTGATGCCAAATTCTGGTCCATCTGTGTCTTCAGCTGACTAGTTTTGGTGAGCCTGTGTCCGCTCCAGCCTCAGATTTCTGTTGGAGTGGAACCCAGCTTCTGCTGTTTTAGCCCATCTATTGTGTTTTTTTTTTTTTTTGCACCATTCTGATCAAACTCTAGAGACGGTTGTAGAGACATTAACTTTAATTTCATTAAGCAGATATACAGGTGTTCCTAGTAAAGTGCTCATGAGTGTATGATTTCAGTCCCGGTTGATTTGGCTTCGCCCATGATCACAGAGCAACTGATGTGTGTAAACACAGAGCAACTGATGTGTGTGTTATACAGTGCAGCCAAAAAAAACTACTGACTGAATTCAAGAAAGAATTCCTTCACTGTGGTCTGATACATAGCATTTCCTGTGACTCCTTCACAATGAAAGCCACCCTGTGTTTTGCCATGAGAAGGAGCAGCAGCAGTAGGAAATGTTTGATTCGCTTTGGCAGTAACTTAAAACAGCCTGTTATAATGTGACGACAGTGAACAGTAAACATGGACTTCTATCAATAACATAAAGTTATAAACAGTTAATGAAATGAAATGTTTCCTGTGAATCCCTGCACCTCAATCTGTCTTCTATCCAGGATGGAGAGAACGATCCAGGGATGGATGAGGATGGAAAATCCAAATTTAAGCGCCGACCTCGGCCGGAGCCTCTCATCATCCCTCCTCCCAAACCATCCACCTTCATCCCTCCATCCGTCTACTCCAGCATCTCTTCGTTCCAGAGCAACCTGCGCTCCCCAGTTCGTCTGCCGGACAACCCCCTCACCCTGCCTCCCTACACACCTCCACCCATCCTCTCTCCTGTGCGCGAGGGCTCAGGACTCTATTTCTCCACCTTAATGACTAACATAGCCGTGAGCAACCAAATCCTGCCTCCGCCGGCTACACCCAAGTCTGCAACACGTAGCCTGTTGCGCTCCAGTAAGTCTTGTTTGTTGCGTTTAACCTGCTATTGTTGTATAGTCAGAGGTTAATTCTACCATTGAGGTTTTTTTTCAGATAATGTGTAAGAACTTTTTTTTCCATCTGGGTTTTCCAGCAAGTTCAGAAATTACGCCTCCTGTCCTGCCGTTGATCTCTGATGCCACACCAGTTAGCCTCGAACCGTAAGTACCACCTGAAACTAACATCTAAACAGGCTTCTGAGGTTTTAAATATTTGTTCCAAAAATAACAGAACTTTAATGACATCTCCATACCTCTGCTGTCCGCTCTTTTTTTCCTGTCCAGGCGTATCAACATCGGGCAGAAATATCAGGCAGAAATTCCAGATTTGCAGGATCAGCTTTCCTCCCAGTTTGACCAGCACAAAGCTGACTTGGTTTGGGTCCCTGTGGATGATTCCCGCCTTAAACACGGTGACCAAGAGAGCAGTTAGTATCTCACTTTACATGTCATCCACTGACTTTTGTGTTATTTATTTTATTTACTTTTTGTCACCATCTCCTCTCCACTTACTTCTTAAAACACATCTCACTTTTTCTTCCCAGTGGAGGATTTGATGAACATGGCATGTTCCAGTGTGCTCAGAGGTGGAGGAACCAATCAGGAGCTGGTCTTACACTGTTTACATGAATGTGGAGGTGATTTTCTTGTAAGTATAAGAGTATATTTTGGCAAAATTATCAAAATGAAACAAAGTCCCGAGGATGACAACAGCAGAATTTGATCAGTAGCTTAAAATGTATTCATCAACATGCATTATTGTTAATATTTGATTTATTCAAGTGATTAACAGTGACCTTGTAAAAGAATGATTTACTCATTGTGATGCTGATTTCAAGGAAATGCTGGGACGTCTGATGCTTCAGGACCCAGTTTTCCCCAGAGGCCATCACCTGGCAGGTTATCACTACTCAGGCAAGTATTTACTTTAAAGGAAAAACAAGACTTTTGAATATAAATCACCTCTATCAACTCTAAACAGATTTCCTTTCCTGATTACCTTTATGTCTTCCTCTTCCTGTCCTTTTCCATATGATTTTTTTTTTTATGTCTCTCTAAATGTTTCCTTAAACTTACACGAAGGTTTCCCACTGCACTGTAGCGTTGCTATTGTCCTTCACTTGTAAGTCGCTTTGGATAAAAAGCATCTGCCAAATGAGTAAATGTAAATCTAAATATGAATTGTATTGTGTCTGAATGAACTCGCAGGCTCCGACAGTTGGACCCCAGAAGAGAAGCGCTACTTCAATAAGGGGATCTCCGCTTATAGGAAGGACTTCTTTATGGTCCAGAAACTGGTATGCTTGTTCATTTTTACTCTGCAGCATAAACAATTACAAATTAATGCAAATAAATCTAAAACACATTAGAATTTCATTAAATGTGCTTTCTATAGTGTCGCTAAATCATACAACTCTCATTTTGAGGCATGAGTATAGTTACTTTAAACAAATATGAGCATTAAAATGAAGATTTTCAGTCAATAGCTGAAAGTCTGCCTGATTGCAGACAGGAAGAGGCAGCTCTTTTTTCAAAACAAACAAAGCTTAAACTTAAAAAAAAAGGTGCAAACAAGAAGAAAATTTGACTAAACAAGCCACATCCTCTTTGAGACAGGAAGTAACAGGATTTATGGGAAATGTGGTCTTCATTTTATAAAAACAATAGCAGTATCATTACCATTGGGATGAAACAGAGGCTGTCAGTGCTCCAATTTATACATTTTAGTCCTGTGTGCAGAAATATCTCATTCTTTGGCAATGATGTATGGAAGTCAGAAAATGTTATAAATGCACCTTGTACATGTGTGAATGAACACTAGCTTAAATCTTCCTGTTTGTTGATCTGATTTTAAAGGTTCGGACCAAGACTGTGGCTCAGTGTGTAGAGTTTTACTATACCTACAAGAAACAGGTGAAGATTGGTCGCAACGGGATTTTAACCTTCGGACCCCCAGATTCACCCGTGGAGAAGCACACAGAGGCTGTGGTGGACGTCAAGGTGAAGTGGGATTGACCTGGCTCCACTGATTTGTGCTTAAATATTACAGATATTCAGTTAATCCTGTATATGTATGTGTATGTGTTAAACAGTTTTTATCATTTGTGAATTTCAGCTTTGAAATTTTCCTGAGAACGAGTGAGGGCAAATAATTGTTTTTAAGCCTTGAAAGTGTTAAAAACTGATTTCTAAATTCTAATAGTATGTGTATTGTATGTGTATTTTCCTGGTATGATTTATTACAGAGTTCACAGCAGTCAAAACTGACTCAAGGAGAGATGGATGCGGATGACAAGAAGAAAATTTCTTATGACCAAAGCCATGAGAGCAGCCAGCAGGCGAGGGTGGCTCAGTCACTACAGGCTCATGACTATGTAAGTGTTTCTACTACATATTCTGGTATCTGTTAGACAGGTAATTGACTAATACTACATCTCACACACCCCCGAAAAAACGCCTTAGACCAGATTTTCTTTTAATGCAGGTTTATGACAGAAGTAGAGATTAGAGACAGTAGAGCAGTTCACTATAGCTGTAACTGAAACACTGATATGGATGTGTATGGATTCATCAGGAAGTGACTTGATGAATGAAGTAAGAAAACGTCAAACAACATAACTGCTTACTTTTTGTTGCTCCAGGCGGGAACGGTGCTGGTGATCAAAGAGGAGACTCATCACCCGTCAGCAGCTCACAGGCCTCGGGCAGAGCCTGCAGCAAAGAAGAGCAGAGCACCAGCAAAGCCCCCGCAGGATCCGGACGCAGTTTTCCCATGCAAGAAATGTGGCAGGTATGAACTCAGGCTGGGATTTAATGTCTTGATTTTGCAGTTGTCACCAAATGGTTCTTTCTTACTGTTTTTTTTTCATGCCTCAAAGATGAACTGATTAGATTTTTGTGGGCAAAGGTCAAAGTTCAAGGTCACAGTGACGTCCCCTTCTTGTGAATGCAATATCTTAGTAAAACCATGAGGTAATTTCTTCGAATGTGGTACAAACATGAACATGGACTCAAGGATGAACTGAGATTTTGATGATCGAAGGTCAAAGGTCACTCTGACCTCATGAAACACATTTTTGGCCTCTTGAATGTGAAATCTCAAGACTGCGTTGAGGGTATTTCTTCAGATGTGGCACGAACATTCACTTGAACTCAGGGATGAACTGATCAGATTTTTGTAGGCAAGGTCATAGTTCAAGGTCATGGTGACATCCCGTTCTGGTGAATGCATATGTGTGCTGCTGCGTCACTCCAAACAGCTGCTATTGTGTATAATGTTGTATAATTTTCTTCCCATGTTTTAGGGTGTTTTATAAAGTGAAGAGTCGAAGTGCCCACATGAAGAGTCACGCCGAGCAGGAGAAGAAGGCCGCAGCGCTGCGTCAGAAAGAGGAAGAGGAGCAGGCGGCAGCTGAAGCTCGGGCCAGGAAGGCGGCTGCGGCAGCAGCCGCAGCAGCAGCTGCAGCAGCAGCAGCATCAGTGGCGGGTCATCAGGGAGGAAATGGGAACGGCATGACAGAGCAGGCAGAGGTCGATAGCCACGAAGACTCATCTGAGGGAGAAGATGATGACGATGAAGACTGGCACTGAGAGAACAAAATAAACAAAATTGATGGGTAAATGGAGGGTAAGGAGATTGAATTGGGGGAGGAATGGGGAAAAAACGATGTACTCAGCAGCACAAGAGAAACTTCCTGTTAATCTTCACACTCCTCTCTTGGCTGAAACTCTGTTTGACCGTTAGTCAGCTTTACGCCGTTCAGCCAGGCAGTCACACTCCAGATTTTCACCTTTGTATCTTTTAAATATTCAGAGGAAGTTTATTTTTTGTAAATGCACTTATACTGTATGCTTCTGCTTTTGCCAACATTGCCTTTTTATATCCATTATTTAATTGAATATGTCAAAATATTTTACTTTTTCATTGAGTGGACTTCATAAGATAATCAGGATTTAGCAATAAAACATCAAGATCAAAGCAATCTATCACTTTGTAGTCACAGCCCTTTTAAATAACGATAGAGCTGGTATTTAAAATATTTTCCTTAGGAAAATAATGTGCTGAATTTTTCAGCTTTCCATCAGAATTTTAGGTTGGTTGTACACTTACTTTTGCAACTAAGGGACCTTTCGAAATGAATTTGTACAAAAAAGTATATATGAGATTGCCATATATTTATGATACTGCATTTTTTTTCAATGATTTTGGTAATATAAAAACTAATCATGTCAGCTGCAATATGACTTGTAAATTGAAAAGTTTATTAAAATCTCTACTGTTATGAAAAATTAATTGGGCTTCATTTTCCCAGTCACATGGGAAGTGTGTGAGTGTAAGACATTGTTGAACCAGCAGGGGGAGGTAGAGGTTCAGTATGTTGGGTATTTCCTTCACACATGGTTGTGTGTTGATAAATGAAAATTTTGTTGTGGTCTATATGGGTTTAGATAATTGCTGATATTCTTTATGGATTATGACAAGATCTGTTTTATTTTCTCCTTAAATCAAAATCTTAAATCATCTTGCTTCAAATGCTGTCCTTACACTGACACATCTGTATCTACTCAGCAAGAAAGATTTACCACAATAAAATACAACATAGCTCTGTTTCAGTATGTAAGACAGACTCTACAAACCTGTCATTTTCAGATTAAAGGCTGGAGGCTGGCCAACCAATCTTCAGACATGTGGGTGTGGTGAAATTTGGCATTGATCAATGGCGACATAACGCAGCCATTTTGAGTTGTGTGCAGCAAAGTGAAATGTAGCTTGCTGCCCTCAGGAGATGAGATGCAAGGCACAAGCCCTGAGATCACAGAGGACAAAGTAGCTCCGTCTCCCACTCATCACTGACAAGTTGGACTCTGACAGGTCTCATTTAGTTTCCCTCTACTGCAGAAGACGTCTGGAGAATCTGGCTGCTGCACATGTGCAACTGTGTTTTGTGTCAAGACAAAAAGGGGAAAAAAACAAAAGGGAAAAACTGCTTTATGTGACTTAATGGTGCTAAGTAAAAGTAACGTACATGAACGTCTGGAATCATATCTGTTCATCTGAATCCAGTTGAGACATTTCACTAATCAGTTAAAATGTTAACCTTGTGGACAGGGGTCAGGGGTCACCAAAGTCAGGTGGATTCATGGACAGGGGTACCCAACCTGTGTGCCACATCCCCATAGTGGGTTACAATGGTTTTGCAAGTGGGTCAACAAATCATTTGCAAAACAATTAAAATTTTGGTGAAAATTAAATTATCTTTAAAAATATTTAAAATGTTTAAAAAGTCCTTTCATTGTTATTTTTCTCATATTAAAGCCTATCATTGTGATAAGCCACTGTGGAGACTGTTGAGATTCCTACATGTTTCCCCTGCTTTCAGTTCAGTCCTGAATGTTGTAGGCTACCAACATTTTTGATATTTTTAAGTGGTCCATGAGATGGAAAAGGTTGGGAACTGCTGCTCCAGGAACCATGAATATCTGAACAAAAGTTCATGGCAATCCATCCCATAGTTGTTAAGCTAGTCTGTACCACAGTGGTGGACTAATGGACCATTGCTATCTCATCCAACATTACCATCCCTAAAACCACAGCACTATTGGCCAGTTACTTCAATATATCAATTTTTCTCATGAATATGAAAAAAACTACACAACTCTCCACCCTCCACAGTCCCTTTGTTGTTTTTGGGGACGGCTGAGATTCATTCCAGACTTTGGAAATATATGGTTGTCAGTTTTAAATAATAGCTGCTCATTTTACATGTCCACATCCGCACCTGAAGATAAATGAAGCTGACAGTGTGGTGTGTTCAATGTTCTCAATAGGTCCATTTTGTCCCTGTGACAAAGCGTTGGAGGTTTACAGTGAGGATCAAATATCTTTCCTGAGCACCGGCCTACTAATGAGGTCCTATTAGAAACCCCAGCTACATGGACACAGTAAAATAGGTTAGGACTAGAGGAGAGGATAAAGACATTATGGGACAGACTGGTGTGGAGTGAAGGAGACAAGGGCAAAACACTGGATCAATGTCACTAAATGCAAGGAAGACAAATGAGAAGATCGATGGGTCTTCTCCAACAGGGCTATGGTTACATCTGATGCAAAGAAGACATATACACTGGAAAATGCCATTTCTAGAGAAATCGCAGCAGGATTGCTGCTTCTGCATTAGCTGAAGCTAAACTGCATTACTGGCTTGGATTTATATGAAGATGCAGTTAAGTAAGTAGGAGATGGAAAAAGGGAAAAGGGATGAAGAATGCAAACTAGTGTAAGCAGTGAAAAAAGTTTAGACCCGAGCTGTGCTGTAATTTCATACTGTGCATCAAGTGTGTTGGTGGTTAATAAATAATTTACTAATGCTTTATAGACCAGTTGAAAGCTATCAATAGAGACAATTTGAAGGTTTCCTCGTTGTGAAAAATCCCGTTGGCTGGTTTTCGTCCTTTGCTTTCAGCAGTAATGCTTGTTATAGATGTTCAATAATTTGTCTATAAATATATTTGGTCCAGATTCTCTAAAACCCTTTATAGAACCAAAATGGCCATGTTTTGAAAGCGGTTTTTGAAAACCTAATGTCTATTATTAATGGATTATACTGGATCTATAAAGTTAGTTGCAACATATAAACATTTTACAAAGCATTTCTTAGAAAGTGGTACCAAAAAAGTAGGCTACTTCATTTTTGGAAGAAAATGCAGTTTAATTGACTGTGGATAAAAACAGTGAACAGTGAAGAGTATTGTAGTAGTACATGTAGTCATGAGGAACTGGGACATGGGAACTGGTCTTGATTCATTTCCCCTCACTTTGCCTTTACAACTGAGAAGCTTCGGTCAAATAAAAATGAAATAAAGTGGCTGCTTCTCTTTAACTTCCTCTCAAGGCATTCTGGTGTATGTGCACATAATCTCCCCAGCATTGCTTACATCCAGCTGTCCTTGATCCCGAACCAGAATCACTTCATGTAATGACTATAGCGACCATATAACTGACAAAACTCTCAGCTCAATTTCAATGTGTGGTCAACGGCCTTGAGGGTTGTAATCTGTGTGGCTGACCTCTTGAACCGTGACACCTCTCGCTTTGATTGGTCATCTGTCTGTCATCCTTATCCATGGCTCTTCAGCATTTTGCAGTCAAGTCCAGTGCAGTGAACATAAAACAGCCCCGCACTCTGCTGTAGATCAGCTGCTGCTCTGTCCTTACACAGTCACTCACTTAATGGGATTAAAGCCATCTGTCAGTATTTTAGCTGAAGTCAGCAGTTACTCTTTCACAGTTATGCAAATAGCCCTCCGCTACGGCCCATTCATCTCTAGTGCAGCTGCTGGAGGTGATGCCTCAGAAATATGAGGTGTTTGTGACGGACACTGGCATGTTTTGTGAGATCTGCTTCTGTTTCTCATTTTAATGGAACATATAGATCTTGCTGTCAATACACAATGTGAAGTGTTGCTTCTGCTTTGGAGTGAAGAGGCTCTTTTCCTGGTTGTCAGCTACTGCAAGAGGAGATTTCTTGTCCAGGGAATCAGGTCCATCAAATCCTCCCTGAGAGGTGACACTGACTTCCAGAAGCCTAAAGGAAAAGATTTATCTAAGCAACACGCTTAATCGCTGTCTTACAAAGATGGCCGCCTTAACTTAGCATGAAGATTGGAAACAGGGGGAAACAGCTAGCATAGCTGCTGTCCAAAGGTATTAATCCACAAACCAGCACCTCTAAAGCTAACTAAGCTAATAAAATGTCTTGTTTATTGAATATGCACAGAAATCAAGTGTAAAAAACAGTGTTTGTGGTTTTATGGGGGTTACAAGATATAACATGTACACTGTTACCTTTGGACAAAACCTGGCAAGTTGTTCCCCCTGTTTTCAGTTTTTATGCTAAGCTAAGCTAACCATCTGCTGACTGTAGCTTCATATTTATCAGTAACTGGTATCAATCTTCTCGTTCAACTCGTCAAACTATCCCTTTGAGATGAATTATACAGCTCTTGTTACTCTTGCAGTTAAACTCTTTGAGTGATTATGCAGAAAGTTTGACATTAATAACTTGTGGTGTATTTCTGTTTCAGCTAATTAAGAATTGCAAGTCAGCACCGGCCATCGTCATCCTTCGAAAAGTTATTCACAACCGAAGACATGGTGGCAACACTAGATGAGGATGCCCCTTCCTACAGCATGGTGAAGAAGTGGGCCGCTGAAGTCAAACGCAGCCTAAAAGATGACCCCCGTCTTTGAAGGGCAGTGACTTAACAGGAATACCACAAATGTTCAAACGCTCCAAACCTTCTGCATAATCACTTATGGAGTTGAGCTGCACGTGCATGTAACAACAGCTGTATAGCTCATCTACCTCTGCCTCAGGCCACAAACTTATTGATCCTCCTTCATACTGTGCTGTGCTGTGATGTGAAGAGAGGGCTGCTTGACATTTAAATGATATGAGCCACCTACTGTGAAGGGTGAGGAGATGAGAATTCAATTTAGCTTGAATACTGAGACAATTTTAAACAGAAGGATTTAAGTCACTCAGCAAATATCGGGGAAGCTGGAACCATCTGAACCGTCATCCTCCCCAATAAAGTCACTCATTGTTTAGTACAGGGGACGCGTCCTTTGTTATGACTCTGCAAAGTAAGCAGCTTGGGACCTTGCACCTTGCTGAAATATGAAATTATCCATGAGTGAAAGAGATGGTGTCTGTAGCCCTGCCAAATGCACTCCCTCACTGTAAGTGCTCTCAATTCAGTCCTCATTTCCTGACTCCTGCCAATCTTCCCATGAGAGAACAAGAGCTTTTGGCTCATCTTCACTGAGTCCCCTCTTTAACAAAGATACTCTCTATACAAGGACATTATTTACTGCTTATGCTGCAATAAAACAGCTTTGCTTCACCAGAAACGCGGAACATCTCATAAAGTGTCAGATAGTCACAGAAATATACAAGACTGTTGTCTTGTAAATGTTCTAAACTTTCTGTCAAGCATCATGTAATGCCCCCAAGCATTTATTTATTTTATTATCCACACAAGCCACACCTCAAACTGGTGGGTCCACTACTGGTCCAAACTTAAATATCTCAAAAAAATATTGGACTGATTGTCACAAATATCTGTGCAGATATTCATGGTCCCCAGAGGATGTGTCCTGACTTTGATAATCCTCCAACTTTATCTCTTGTGCCACCATAAAGTTCACATTTATGGGTTTTAGTGACACTTCTCATTTCACACCATCATCATCGGTAAAAAAAGAAACTCCCATCAGTGTCAGAAAGATGTGGGAGTACTGATGCTAATTGACCACCCCACAAACAGTTCATCACCGCCTTTTATCATGCTATTTAATGTCTTTCATGCATTATGCACAGTACTTTAAATGTGTGCATGAAATGTGCCCTAAAAATAAACTTGTCCTGCCCAGGCAGTCTTCCTCCACCTGATTATCATCATGGATTTATCCCCCATGACACTGCCAGTAAAGCATTAATTTACTGTGCTCAACAGGCCCTGTCTTCATATAACTTGCATCTGTTTAATCTGAAAGGTATTTATTCTTGGCGAATAAAACAGTCTGCTTACAAAAGTGTTGGTTTAGCAGAATTTAGGTGGGTTTACCCTCCAGTATATCTCTGTCTTCTGCATGTAAATCTGGTTATAATGTATTCTGAATAAAACTCTAGTCAAACAGCTTCACAGTCACATCCATATTAGGGTCATTTTAAAGATGTTTATCGAGTGGAAATATGATAAATAACCCAAAACACACACACACAACGCCTCACTGAACTTACAGTTGATATCCATAAACCACGTCAGCATGTTTTCCTTCTCTATGATGTTTCCCTCAAACCCCTGAGCTGACACTTTAGCTTGGCCAATGTCCTATCCAGTGTTGCTGTGATCCATCACCAGATCTGATGGAAATTGAATCAGTCATCCATCACAAAGTCATCAACATGCAGCCTTCTCCTCTCAGAGGGGAGATGATGTAGTGGCCGGGATGTTCTGATTTATCTGTGTGATTCACTGCTTTCTGTTCACCCTGTGTTTGCCTGCCCCGTCTATCTCACCTTCACATTTCCCCCCAACATCAATACCACCAACACCAGCACCACTACATTTAAGCAGGTCTCATGCATCCAGGCATGATGGAGTGTCAACCTGCATCACTCGGAGCGTAAACTACAGTTTGGGTCCTGTTTGTTGAAATTGGGAATTCTTCAGCATTATGGCCCGCTGATCGATGCAGGCATGCAGCCAGAGCTCCATTAGTGAACAAGCTGTGCTGAGAGCTGCATGATGGGGCTTCGATGAGGGACCACTGCTATTTCTCAGTGGGGCTTTCCTCAGTTTGCCTCTGACATCTTCACCATATTCATTAAATTCAGTATTTAGCATTACATCATAAATTATTGAAATTACATATGGGCTTTTTACCTGTTTTATTAAAGAGGAGCATCACCCATATAGGTGCATATACTGTATGTTATCTCTCTCATATGTACAATTTGGAATAAAATAAAACACACATACTTTGGAAAAAGCGCCAGCACAAAATAACAGTTGTCAGTAAAGTTAAACATCTTACTTTACAACAGAATGATTAATACCTGAGCTCTGCGTGGCACATTTCCAAAAAGATAATTACAGTTAAATTGCACCTATTACAGATTAAAACTAAATAAACTTGCAAAACCTATGTCACTACTTCAGTTAGTATCCTATAATTTCCACTATAAGTACTCCACAATGCAGTGTTTTCCTTCCATAAAATTAGGGGCCTTTCCAACAGTAAGATTTTTTTTAAAAAAAAAGAGAGAATTGACGCAGTAGAGCCTGAGATATTCAGATCCAAATTTCCCAGTTTCCCTTTTAAACTGCATACCACCAGTTTGCAGTTGGCTTTTGTCTTTTTCAAGATAACCCTGATGACATAATCTGGGTTATTTTCCTCAGGGACACTATACAACTGTACAACCTTTAACCTGTTTTATGTGGAGTATTTCTTTTTACACTCTTCATCTCAGATATTTTCAAATATTAGATTTCCATGCATGTTTCAGACAAGCCTAGTGTACATTTTCAATTATGATTGGTTTAGTAACAGCCATTTTCCTGAATCTTTATTTTTCATTATTGCCTGCACCTCTGTTAATTATGAGATAAATCTTGTCTTGACTGACTCATAAATTAGCTTATTGATATTACCTGTCCAATATTTCCACAGGAAGTGTCCTTGAACACCTCCAAAGGAGTTTTTTCTCCCTTTTTTTATGACAGTCTCTGCTTGGAAGAGCTATAGGTATGAATAATGTACTGACTGAAAAATAAAGGTTCGGGTTTGCTGGAATGTATTGCTTGTAGTTTTTAAGGTTTCCTATCTGTTAGAAAGGTGATTTTCATACTTTGCTGGCCTGAATTGTAAAAGCAAAGTTTGCTTTTACAAACTCTGGCATACCAGTTTAAAGTTAATGGACTATTACATGCAAATTCACGGCTGTAGTCCTTGAAATCCACCAGTGGGCTTTACATCTCCTTCCAAAACAATCAGAGACTGGCTGGTCGCTGTTAGTTAAATCTCTACAGCTTCAAGTCTTGCTGAATCAGACAACAGTTAATTTTTTTACAGGGGGTTTCAGGTTTCAGACTGTATCTTTGTTGTGACTGGAGGTGCCTCAGTGTATAAAACATGATACGTTTCTTCCGCTGAACATCATGATCCTGGCTCAGACCCACACTCTGTATTTTTCTCTTTCTTACTTTTGGTCTAAAAGCTCTAGTATCTGTCTTTGTGAAACATATTCAAAAACTGAAGTATTGGACTAAAATCAGTAAAAAACAGAAATTCATAACTTGCAGTTTTCACCTTCATTAAGAGGCAGTATTTTGACAGCAGTGATTTACTGATAGATCAACACTCTGCTCATAAAGTGTTCATTTTGCTGTTTTGGCACATTTGTATGCAGAAATGAAAACGACACCACATGAATCTTCTTTTAGTTTCACTTTATTGTGCATCCAATCAATAGCAACGTTTTCTGTGGTGCCTGGGAACAACGTAAATCAGACTTATGGTCTCTTGATGATAGCACAGAAAGCTGTTATTTTCAGTCTCTGCTTGGTGTCCACATTTTGCACCCTGTGTGTTATTGGACAAGACAATTGCTCTGTCCAAGAGTGCTTTCTCTGTTTACATATTCAGATAAATACACTGTCGCTGTCCATTACACAGAGAGACTGCTCGGCTCTTTGGGCTCTTATTTAAATTGAGCTGACAACTCCAATAACATCCATATCTGGCCTCAAACATAAACAATTGTGCTCATTCTCTGCAGCTACACAGATTCTGTGTTTGTAACGGTGAATGGATTTTGGAAACATGTTACGTAATATGTCATGAGGATGAAGTGTTGACTGTTCTGCACAATCCTAACACCATCTTCATTGTATTCTCTTGCTGATTAAAGACACGATATAATTCACTGGATAATAACAAGCAACAGTGGGTTGGTAAGTACAAGTGAAGAATACTAAAATACTTTGCTGAAATATATGTCTGAGGCTCTTCCATTAAATATATGAGATTATAGGGAAACGGGGTCATCTCTGTTTACTTATGCACTCCACTTTGCTGAAGTCTGAGGAAAAAAATTACATTTGAAACTAAGATAAACTGATTACATTAA
Source organism: Trachinotus anak (assembly GCF_046630095.1). NCBI lineage: Eukaryota > Metazoa > Chordata > Actinopteri > Carangiformes > Carangidae > Trachinotus > Trachinotus anak. Next base: position 479,854 of record NW_027273882.1, on the reverse strand, counting down.
TCAAGAAAATGTAAATCAATAGCCTGCTGACAGCAGTGGGGACGTTGCTACTTTTGTATCTAGGCTATATCTTCAGAAAATGCAGCCAAAATGCCTCAAATGAACTGATTTATCACTTTGGCAAGATCACCCAAAATAATTTTATGGCTCACCAGACCAGAACAGCAGTCCAGGATGGTTGTGCTTTAATTTAAATGACCTTACTGTTCTGTGTATGAAAGTAGAAACAGATGCACAAAAATGAGCAGAATTAGAAAAGAAGAAACTGAAAATGCACCCAGTAGTTAGATATACCCACACCTCTGCAAATAAGATTCAGCAGCTTCCATCACCCGGCAAGAAATAAAAATTCACTCATCAATTATCTACAAGGTCATCTCAGACTAATCAAAGCAATCGCTGGGGCACAATAACGCTTAGCAATGCAGCGGCCAATTACTCAATGAATAATGTCTTCAGAGCTTTGTTAAGTGCTTTTGGTCTCACAGCACACCAAAGTCGATTTACATTTTAATGTCAGATCGACAACGCAAAGCAACGCTGCTTGTAACTGATACTGCCACAGTGAAACCTAACAGGGGCAAAGTGACCTTGAGAGGCTAATATGTCATAACAGTCAGTGTAAAAAGAAGACAACAGCAAGTTAGTGTGAGTATGTATGTGTGTGTGTGTGTGTGTGTGTGAGAGAGAGAGAGAGAGAGGCCAACCTGCTCCCAGCTACACAAAAGAAACTTTTCTGGAGGTTTTGAAGGTAATGGAGATGGCATTTCCCCCATTCACTATCATTACTGTGGTTGTTCAGGAGGTGCAACAGATATATCTGATAGTTTGTCACCATTACAGTTGCCAGCTTCACTCACTTCCACATTGTTACTGTGTGATTTGCAGATTAACTTTACAGAGCCATATCTATCACTCATTGACAGAAGCTCTGTTTTTCTTCTTTCTCGCAGAATTTGAACATTTTTTCTGTTTTCATCTCTTTTTCATAGATTGACAGATACTGAGACTCACCTCAAAAAAGCACCTTTAATGTGTCTCCTCTTTAACTGTTTTTAAAGCACTTCTCAAAGGACGAAGGGCAGTAATCATAATTTCAGTGCCACCCTTATTACATTTATTTGATGGATGTTACTCCCTTGTTACAACTGCCAAAAACTCTCCGTTGTCATTCACTCCAGATCCTGCAATTAGGGACAAATGCACAAGATCTCAATAAAGTAACCCATTGACATAAATGAAACCATATTGCATAAAACTAAATAAACTACAGCTAAAACAGACTTTAATAACGCTGTAGATTCTCATTGATTTTTAATTACAGACATTTATTGATGGTCTGAAAGGCTGAGTGGACACAATTATGGAGCACATGCATTACATGGCAAAGGCAGTAATATCAGATGACTATAAAACCTGCAGCCGAGGTAAAAAAAAAAAAAAGAAAAAAAAGAAAAAAGAAAAAGACATGCTGCAGTAACTTTCAAGCTCAGCCTGGATTTTATGGATGCATGGATGCATTTCATAATTATGGGCTGATAAAATTAAGTAATAAAATCACACATCTTATGTACGGTATGGCTGAAGTGCATGACTTTTATCTAGTCTCCAAATGCACTTGTTGGAGCATAATAAAGTAGGTACTTGTTTTATTGTAGCTGTTCTGTGATTGTTGATTGGTAAATTGTTAATTTAGTTTATTCCCGATGGATCATGTAACTAAATGGTGTAAGTAAGCAAAAAAATGAAAAGTGACCATTTGCTGCTTTTTGTGGTTGTACATGATAGTAAATGGGCTGTTGGTTGTTGTCACCCAGGAATCTGAGAAACTGAGACAGCCCTGTTTTCTGTTGGTTTATGGACCAAACAATGAATCAGTCATCATCAATAATGCGGCTTATTGTTAAGTGCAGCCCTAGCACTAATTAATTTGCAATACCTTTGGTTTAACTCTTGGTTTATGGTATCTCACATTTTTCTGATTTGTAATTGCAATAGATTAGACTATGGTTTTCACAGTTTTTACAACTGACTTCTGTCTTTAACCTGTATTGTTGGTGTATTTAGCTTGCAGTACAGCAGTGCACCTACATGTGTAGTGAAGGCAGAAGACTTGAAGGATCCATATGTATCCATGTCAGAGTGGTACTGCACATGGGGTGTTTTTGTCCTCTTGTCTTTCACTGGCCCATTCCTCCTCTGTTCAGTCCCCCCCTCCTCCCTCTCTCCTCCTCCCTTCCTCTGATTCATTAGCAGGACTCTGAGCCCTTCTGCCCTCTTTTACTGCCTCCATTAAATCCTTGCTCTCTCCATTGCAACTCTCCATGGATAGTGAGTGCATCAGTTCATCATCTGAGCTAAGAGCCGCAGCAATGTACTCAACATCTTTCATCTTATCCACTTTATCTTTACTTGGACCCTGCCTGGCCCAGCTCAGCCCTCTGTCATTCTGAAACACGTTAATGAAATGTAAATTCAATTCATATAATGCTTGTGAGCCTGTGATTAACAGTGAGAGAGATACAGTATCTCCGAAACTCCTTCAACAAGTATTTCACGCCTGCTTCCATTGTTCCTGCTGTAGAGACAAAAAATGAAATATATAACACTTAAATAAAATATATTTGTTCATAAATACACAGTATTTATTTGAGTAAATAATGAAGTAGGGTAGCATCGATAAAATGCCCCATAAACATTAATTGAGGAGAAGTAAATGTGCAATATAACCCAGTTAATTTCAGCTGTTGGGAGAGATAGTGGTGGGAAATCCCTGTGCGCAGAGGCGAAAACAAGGCTTAAGAGTAAAAAGCAAAACACACAGAGCACTGCATGAAGAGGATCCTGAACTCCCAAATAATTGTCAAATGTGCAGCAAAAGTACAGTTTACAACAATTTTTGCACCCACCAGCCAATTACAGGTTAGAGGAGTATGCAGTTTTCTGTTCTTGATTTTTAGTTAAAGAAGAACTTGTGTATTATAAAATGAAGCAGCAGCCTGCTGGTGAGTCGATCAATTCACATGTATGTGTGATATTGTAAGGGGTAAACAAAAGGGTTAAGTGTAATGAGTGTTTGAATATCATTAATAGCTAACAAGCACAGTTTTGAATGATTTAGTTTTGCAAATTTGAGGATTACAGTGTCTGCGCACTGTTTGTAAACTTGGATGTTTTAAGCTCTGCAACCTTGCAGTGTTTAAGCTGTAACCTCACGTAACCTGTCCAAACAACCAGGAATTGAATCTGTCTGCAAAGGCAAATACCACAGGTCCCAGCGGAGCTAATGCTGCTGTCAGTGGTGAACTGGAGTCGTGCTGAGAGCAGAGGACTGAGGTCAGGCGGTGTAAAGGCCTGAACCTACCTCCCTGTGAGAGGGATACAAGGCTACACATGGGACACTGGATTATCTGCTTATCTCTTCCTTCATAATTGCTGAGGGTTTCCTGGGTATGACTGTAATGGTGGACAATAGGCATGCCCAAAGAGCCCAAGTGAAATGCTCCAGTCTTCCCTTGTTCATTAATGGGATAAGTCACACTGCAGTGTCCAAGGTGAGGTGAAGGTGAGATTGGCCTTAAATGGTAATTTTTTCTTCATTCTATGTTTTTTTTTGTGTGTGTGTGTAAAACTTGGTCAGTTGAGATGTGAATCCTTATTTTTTTCATTTTTCAATTATTAAATCCAGTTTATATACTCCATGCCATAGCCATATTTAGTTTAATAAATTTATTCCAGTATGGTTTTTGCTAATTATCAATCTTACCCATAAATGCCTAAATGACCAGGGTCCTCAGGGTGCACCGATGAGAATTGTGGGTTGCCTTTTCGTAAAACCGCTCAGGGGATAAATATGTGAAATTTCGAACCCACAGAACTCGACCTGCTTTATGATCGAGATCATTTTAAATTAGTTTTCAAAGCATAATGGTCACGTAGTCATGAATAATCAGGGAATTGTCATTATGTCTATGTGGTGTTTTATTGCACTGATGTTTGTGCCAGAGGTTTTCCTGTTAGTCGTGTGTATTTATACAAGGATCTATCTAGTGACAGGCGTTGCAGACTAGCTTAGGCTCTTAATGCTGTGGTATGTGGCATTGCTCCATGTTCTTGTTACTACAAAATAAACATTAAATAAATAAATACTGTATGTTTTTTTACCTATTAATATGCCATGGCAAAGACAAATTTTTGTTGGTTTGTGATGAAAAATAAAGTTTCTGAGAGTCTGAACTGCAGAGGAGTAGGCAGGTAAAAGGATAACCACAGTAATACATGGCTTTTGCACAAAGTATAAATGGAAATAAATGTAAAAGGGTTACGCCTGACTGTAATACATCCGATTTATGTGTTTCCCATCCAAAAACTCAACCTTTGTCAGTAATAAATGATTATGGACATGAACAATAACAATATCCATCCAGCCTTGGTGTAATAAACCTGCATGAGGGAAAAAAGCTGGATCCAAATATAAACAAAGTGGCTTCGTTGTTATATCTGACCCTGGGCTGAAACCACACAGCTGCTGGTAATAGCTGAGTGAAAGTGATATGGCTGTGCTCTGTGGTGAGCTGTACCATGTAATGACTGCGATCAAAACATAATAAATTAGCTTACATACAGAAGCTAATGGAAATATCAAAACTGTTTCTCCCTGCTGGGGCCTGTACAGTCTTTGATTCACTTCAGGGAAAACAAAAACACCTCGACTCATCTTTTTTTTTTTTGCCAGACAGGCATCACAGAATCATGTTCCAGCTCATTAACATTTTACAATGTAAAAACAAGTCTTTTCTTTTTAGATGTGGGTCATTATCTTGATAAATGTTGAAGCAGGCTGCTGCATTACACTGTACCACCATCACGTTTGTCTACATTTTTATAATTAGTCATCAACTTGCTGATGATGCCTGTCAGTTAAAGCTGATTTGGTTTTATTCATTCATGTGTAAATTCTAGGTTTGTATATAAAGTTAGCGACTACTATCGAAAACTGTAAACTTAAAGTATGTCTTGGTGAAGACTTTTACTTTTACTCTTTTACTAGAACAACAACTTGCAAAAATAACCAAATAATATGTTAAAATTGACTACCAATTCTTTGTATATTGTACTTTGTTTTAAATGCTCACAGAGTTAGTGGTATTCAGTGTAGAATGTATAGGAAACATCTGGTTATGTTCATCTAATTTATGTAATTTATGTTATTAGCATAATGTTTTGTAATTTGAGGTAATGTGCTATTTATATGAAACGTCATTTTAAATCTTCCCAGATTCATCTATATTAAATACCACTTTGATCAAGAGTCAGATAAGAAGTCAACCATGTTTTATAAAGCTCTTTTACCCTTCAATCTAAATGGGCCATATGTTAGCGAGGTAATGTTAGCTTTGGTAGTTTCGTTAGCTGCATGACAGCTACAGATGGCTGTTCATGTGTGTTAATATTTAATGACAAGTAACTTCTATGTAAGAACTGGTGTGTGGGGTGAAAATGTGATTCAGTGTTAGTACTCATGCACTGGAGAAGAGTGGGAACATCTGGTTTTGCAAACGTAACCAACACTAATTTATATAATGTAATAAGCATAATAGCAATTTAAGGTATTGTGTTATATTTGTGAAATGTCATTTAAAATCTTCTGTTTACATCAATATGATGAAGTGCCAGGTCAGATACATTGACTACATTTAATATTAGTGAGCTTTTACCCTTCTTACTTTATCGATTTAATCTAAACATGTCATGTGTTTGTGCAGTGCACCCCAAATGTAATTTTAACACTTATAACCAATCAAAGTTTGAACTTACGAAGAGCAGTCCCATTTACCTTGTGCACATTCATCACTACATGCAGTGACCTTTTCCCTCTGTGTGAGGTTCAGGGACAAATGCCTTTACAGACCCTTAGGCTTTATGTAATATACTAAGTTCATACTCTTACCTGAGAACAAATGCCAGACTTTTCAAGGAAAGGTTTTCTTTCTCTTCAATACCAAAAACTGCACACATGAACAGTGTGAAAGCTTGCCATGTTTCAGGTCTTTCCATCATTCTTCGCAGTGACTTTTGTTTAATATTAATGTCCAGCAGACTCTGCAGAAGTATCCCCTCCTGACAACAGTGCAGAGCTGAGAAACATCACTGTCTATTCTGCACCCAAATAACTCACTTCAAATCAGCATCAAAGTACTGGCCAGCAATTACAAATATATGTCTCAAACAGAAAAGAAAAGAAAAAGTTTAAATAAAATCTATTGATTTGTTTTTACTTCCCAGTCATGAAAACGACCACAGTGTTTCTGACAGGAATTCAATTGTTCAGTGACACCTTTTATCCAAGTACTTCAGTGCTCCACCACATCCAATCAGCTTGGATTAAGACTTCATTTGACCCAGCAGAAATATTGTGGTAGGCAACTTCACCTCACCCTTAATATAACGAAGGTTGTTGTTTCATTAAAGAAAAAAAAAGCCTTAAGGGGAGGTTTGAAACTCTACCATTCATTTCTGCAGCAGTGACATTTGTGCTGACACACTCACCATGACCTTAACAGGTAATTGGCATTTTTTCCCCTTTACATTAACAACAGCCTGACCAATGTCCCTCATATCCTGTACATAAAGATATGCTCACAATATGTAAGTAAAGTAAAGCCACACCTGTAATAAAGTATATTTCCCTGCTGTGTAGCATTTATTACAGGAATTTAAAGGAATGAACATGGGTCTTTTGTAAAGTAGACACAGCACAAGAGACAAATTAAAGGAAATATCTGAAGAACAGAGCAGGAGGGCACACTGAATGGTTTGGTACAGGGCTGGATGAACCTGCTACGAGGGCCGGAGCATAAATGAACTGTGAGCCCCCAGTGACCCATGTTCCTCCTCCTCCTCTCCGTTCAATACATTGCACTGAGCCAAATATTTAAATAAGTGTTCACGATATCAGATAATAGGACAACACAGTAACACAATCTTCTGCAGAGAGTGTCGAATTATGTAACGATTGCTTTAAAATCAGTTTATGGATGTGTCTTTCAGAGTTGATTGAAGACTTGATTAATGTCTTTTGCTGCAACGGACAACTGACAACATAGTTCATAGTGTCTCCAGACATCTTTACTGCAGAAATGAACCAGGAAGAAGACCTGTCAAACAGCCCAGACCTGTAGGTGTCACAGATGGTGACCTCAAAAAGACGTCAGAAAGAGGCTAACTGTCAGACAAAATGATTTTGAACGCTTCCCAGGAGAGAATCTGACTATGTGACTTACAGACAAGATGCACATGTGGGTTTTCCCCATATTACCATATTTCTTGTTTCACTTATAAAAGCCTTTGAAAGATTTTGCTATATTTAGGGTTTTGCTATATTTAGGGTAGTACAGTATGTCTTGTTTCCCGTAAGTACCCCTCAGGTCCAGTCTATACTGCAGACTATGAATAACAAACCAACTGTAACAACTACAACGACCCTCATAATAAAGTTTTGGAAGTCAGAGACACCAGCGGCTGTGGAGAATTATGGAAAATATAAAATACACAGCTTGACATAAGTTCAATAGGTGAATGCATTCTTGCTGGCAGCAAAGTGACAGAATATTGAAATCCACTTCCCTCAGCAGAAGCAATGTCTACAGTCATGATGCTGAGAGTAATGACGAGGAACATAGAAATATCATTATCTGTTGCCGGTGGTGCTGGATCGTCATCTGCAACTCGTGTGGTGGATTCTTCAGCACAAAGACAGTTATCACTGATCACACAAACATTGAATAAAGATTACAGATTTTCCCCAAGAGTCATTAAGCTCAATACCTGCGTAGAAATCAGTTGATGTTGTTTTCCCACCAACACTGCAATTCTGGTTTTTACCTCACATACTGTATCCAGTGTGTGCAAGTTACAGCTTTTGACAATGCTGAATTGGTCTTTTATTCTAATAAAGGTGTTTTGGGATATTCATTGTAACAGCATTAGTCAAAGTGTCAATCTAGCAGCCGTAATGATCATCATCTGCATCTATTATCATTTCATGGCACCCATAGTTCATTTTTACTATTGTTTACACTTTAATCCAGCAGTGCCTCAAGCACTGTTCCCTCACTGCCTATACTTTCACTTTGTTATTGCCGTGTTTCACAGCCTTTTTGGCTTGCAAGGACTTAAAATGAAGCAAAGTCTGTAAGTGACCTCTCACATATACATAGTTATAAGTAACTGAACATGATTTCTTGCTCCCTTGTTCATCTGGTGACCCCTCAGATTTTTTTGGATGTTAATTTCACCAGTTTAATCCATGCAAAAGATTACGCTGCAATGTAGTTTACAGTATCAACTGTGCTCTGCATCTGTAATGAATGCTTGTCTGTACCACTCTGGGTTTCCAATTACAATAAATGGCAGCTGACAAAAGTGAAACACAGAAAGTGTGGATAAAGCAATATGCTAATCTCCTATGTGATGCACACCTGAAGTGATCGAAACTCATTTACTACTATTAACAAATAATCAGAGAGTAATGGGCTTATCTGTTCATGTTAGTCTGCAGTTAACCTTTACACAGCCTGCTGTAAAGTAAGAACTGTGTGTCTGTACAGAAACCAACCTCCTCAACTCCTCACTGATGTCCGGTTATTACCTTTCTTAAAAGGTTTCTTTGGCTTGACTGCCATGAAACCATCTAAACTTTAAATCCAGTTGGAAAATAAATGGTTCATATAACATAAAATTTTTTTTTTTTTACAAGTACAAGTCAGGTTAGCTTTGAGAGAAAACTGCTTGAGCACCTTTAAGACCCCTGCAGAGGAATGATTTTTTACATCTCTGGCTCTATAGGACAGAAGATCATTCAACCAGAGATGATAACACAGGACAGGAAATCCATAGAAAGGAAAGGACTGGGTAGGTAAAGAAGGTTTTCTCAATGTTTTTGGTACATTTCACCACTGAAGAAAAGATGTTGTTGATGATTTCCATTTAATTTTTAGAGTCATTTTAGCCAGGGTGAGCTGCAGTCAATGTGGAATCCTGCACATTGCCTGATAATTGTAGACATATGGTGATAAATAAATGCAGAGAACATGAATTTAAAAACCTTGTCCCGAACGAGTGAGTAATACTACTCACTGTATGCCCTGTGACAAATGAGAAGCATATTTCTTCTGATTCACTGAGTTTTATTTCATGTCCACATGAGTTACCCCCCAGGAGTCACCCAGCATGCTAACACAACTGTCCATAACAAAAATTAACCTGGTATATCGGTGCTTTCCACCGTGCTCTGAGAGAGATGTGTCTCTTTATAAGCATTAATGATATTGCATAATTCTACGCAACTATTTATATTACTTTTATGTTTCTTCATGCAGACTGTGCAACATCAGTCAACTTAGAGATCTATTATATCATTTTCAAACAGTGTTGTTGTCATTCTAGACTTTTCTATTTGCCGAACTCTCAGACAAATCAATACAGGACATTACTTTGAAAAACATTAACATTATGGCCTCCTACATGCATCATTGCTGTTTTCTCAAGCAGAAAATGGGCTTTCAAACCTCTGAGCAAGGTTCAGATAATTCCCTTTAGATTTCCCGGTTTTAGCAAGGCTGTATATTTCACAAGCTATTCCCTTGTAAAAAAAAATCATGGCCACGATACTTCTCTGTCATATTGCAGGAGGAAAACAGTGTAGGAAGGCAGGGTCAGTGATGGAGTGCTCTGCCCTGGGAGGCACGGAGTGACTTGCAGTCATAAAGGGAGCGACACTTGGTGAAATGGCAGAGATCTCATTTTGCTGCCCCATTTTCACAAGTGTCATTATCATATACCTCTATGTCCTGAAGACTGGAAGCATCTGTGTCGTCTCCTGCACTGCTCTCACTGTTCCTAAAGGCGATACCTCCAATGAAGGGATACACGCTCTCTGTGAACAAGTCTCTGATGTTATAATATGGGAGTTCTGGGTCTTGTCTTTCAGGCTTAGTGATACATTGTCCCTCCATGGCTTTATTTCTTTGATAGTACTTTGAAAACTTATTAAAGATGATGGTGATGGGCAGAGCCACCACTAACAGGCCACAGATGATACACAAGGTGGCCACTATCTTCCCTGCCAATGTCACCGGGCAGGTGTCACCATAACCGACTGTGGTCATGGTGATTGTCGCCCACCACCAGCCTGAAGGGATAGTCCCCAAATCTGTATCCTCTTCCTCTTTCTCCGCAAAGTAGATGAGGGCAGAAAAGATGGAGATACCAACCGAGAGGAAGAGAAGAAGAAGACCCACCTCGTGGTAGCTGTGGCGGACGGTGGCCCCCAGTGCTCGCAATCCGATGGAGTGACGAGCCAGTTTGAGGATTCGGAGAACCCTCATGAGGCGCAGAACCTGCACCACTTTCCCCACGTTCTCTATGTCCTCGTTCTCTTCTGCGCTCTCCTCGTCGGCTGTCTCCAGAGCTAAAGTGGCATAAAATGGCAAAATGGAAGCAACATCAATGATGTTTAAGGGGTTTCCGAGGAACTTCCTGCGGGAGGGTGCAACAATCAGCCTGATGATGAACTCGGCGGAGAAACAGGCGATGCAGATCTCCTCCAGGATGGCGAGGACAGGGTCCTCGATGGGCCTGTCATTGTCATCCACACGCTGGAACTCAGGCATGCTGTGGACACACATGGCAACAATAGAGGTTAAGACCACGCTGAGGGAGGCCACGGCGATAACTTTTGAGGCTCTGGAGTGACCTGGATCCTCCAGCCTGAGCCAAACATAGCTCCTCACTTCTCCACACCAGGCACCTTTGAATTTGGCCAGGTCTTTATCAAGAGCAGAGAGCTCCTCAAAGGAAGAGTCAAAGCTCGGCTCCTGCTGGTCGTCACTCTTGATGTCCCAGTCTCTGTCCTCGATGTACTCCTTCCTCTCGTGGTACCAGTTGCTGCAGCAGGGGCTCAGGTGGAGCTCCTGGATGCCCCAGTACTCGATCTCTTGGCTGAAGGAGAAAACGCACAGCTCTTCCATCATGTGGATACGTCCAGTGTGGTAGAAATTGAGCACGCAGAGGAAAACCCGGGGATTCCTGTCAAAGTAGTACTCCTTCTCAGCCGGGCTGTAGTCATCACACAGTTCCAGGATTGCCGCCTCGCTTCGGCAGCGGAGGAGACGAGCCAGACGTGTGTGAGGGAAGCGGAGCAGCGTGTCTGGGTCCACTTCATATCGTACCCCCCCAACGTTGAGGTGGATCTGGTCCTCCTCATTCCCACGCTGGTGGAGGATTTGCCCATACCCCATGGTCCTGATGATACGTGCAGAGACATTACAACAAAAAATTAAGTCTGTCAATTGTAGTCTAACAGTTTATTGATTTTTTTATGACAAGAAAATTATCCACACATATATACAGTCAGGATTGTAAGAGATACATTTATGTGGACGGATGTCTATCAAGACATATTTACCAGCACAGTTTGTAGAACACATTAGTCCTCTGAAGGGAAAAAAATCAATACAGCACACACAGGAAATGGCTTATGCTGGAGTGAGTGAAGAGGCGTGAGGTACTGTCACTTCTTGGAGGGCTCAAGAACAGGATTATCACCAGAAGAATCAAATTACAAAGCGGACTAGACTAACTAGAGGAAATGAGAGGCAACAAGTTGAAACTCAACCCGCACATCTTTCCAAGGACTGTTTTCCAGTATGTGTAAATTTCTGTATTGTTCTGTGGGCATTTCCCAATCTCTCCTGGATAAACCAATGTGCTAGTTTGCATGCAGACTGTGCTGACTTTTGTATAAAACCTAGACATAACATTTTTTTTCACCAAACCCTATTTGCAAATAAGTCTGTTACTTTTAAGTCTGTTACTAAAGCTGAATGAAAAATATAAAACTGCAGCGTACCTGCACTTGGAGCCTTTCTTTCCATTAAAATAACTTTTATCCGGTTGTTTTAGTTTTCACATTTGTGCCGCAAAGAGCAGGTCAGTGGAGGGAGTGCGGCGCTGCATCTTCACGGACAGGACAAGAAGGCAGGACAGCAGCGCGGCAGCAGTTTGTTCCCTTTTACAGGGAACAGGGAGGGGCAAGAGAGGAGGAGAGAAGAGGAGAGGAGCGAGGGGAGGGAGGGAGACTGCATACATGTAGGAACACCCTCCTGTAATATTACACAGTGGTTTGATGGTATTTGCATAAGAGTACAACATTCCTAGAGGAAGCTTTAGTTCAGTTGTGATATTTAACCTCAGAGACTTCCCTCTGTAAGGGTTGCATCTACTGTCACTTGAATGCATGTTTAATGTTTAATCAAAAAAATGCACTTGGCTTGTATTTAAGTAAAACAACGGCATAAGGCAGCTGACCACAGCTTGCCTGCACACTGGAGGGAGTAACGAAAGTAAAAATCACACACTGACATTTCAATCCTCTGTGAAAAAGCACTGCTTGCAGGCTTACTGCCAAACTAGGCAGTAACACTGTCTTTGGCAGCAAAAGCCAAATACAACATACCTTTATTGTAGCAGCAGATGAAAAAGCTGTTGATAGTGCAGCTACCACAACAAGGTTTTAAAACCAAACGGGTTGACAATTTGTAATCTATGAGACAATTTGACAAGTTCGAGCATCTAACCTCTGTGTCCTAGTCGAGAGCTCCTTCGATCTTTTTATTACCTCAATAAAAAAACATCCTCAGTATCTCCCAGATGTGCTGCTTTTGGCCTAAAACTAATTCTTCTTCCCCAAAAGCACCAAACCCTGGTAGTGGTGTGAACTATTTTCTGTGCTACTATTAAAATTAATGTGGCATTTTAACATTTTTGTCTCTCATTGTGGGAAATATACCTTTCAGATCATAATTTATTTGTGGTGAAGGTGGCTGGAAGTTGGAAGGACGATTTTCTTGCTTTCTTTATTATACTTTTTTTGGTTTGCACCTCATTATTTGATGAATGTTCCAATACTACTTATATGTTTGCACTTGATAGAGGTTTGTGACACAGAAGCAGAGCATTGTGCTGGATATTTAAGGACATGTTTAACTTATTTTATCTGTATTTATTTTTTTATTCCTCCTACCAATAGTTTATTATTAGTAGTACATATTTGCCCAAGTGTAATTAAAGAAGCTGTGGATGATCAAAAAAACAAAGTTATGATAAAATGTACTTTTTAAAAAACTGAGATCAGAAAGGATAAATGCAATCTAGCTCCCTTGTGGTGAATGATGAGATTCGGTTCAGACCAGATCACAAGACACTCAATTATCCCATCAGGCTGTAACAGGATCCACCTGTGTGTGGCTGTATTTGTTCAGCAGGAAACTCCCTCAAGGCTTGTAGAGTTTGTTCCCAACGCAAACTTCAATAAAAGCGACAAGAACAGGGCCCCAAAGGTTACCGGTTTGCCACCTCTAGTGCAATGGGTTATTTAGTTGGATTGGGGTTTGTAGTTTTGTTCTTATCCAAGTTTTACAAATTCACAGTTTCAGATTTGATTTCTTTGAAAGTGATTCCCTCTCTTTCAGGTGGATTACTCTCCTGATAGCAGTTGTAAACATAGAGGCCCAAAAGAAGCCTTCTATAAGTAAGTTTTTGTCCTTTTTTTATTATTATTTTTTTTTAAACACTCAGTTGCTACAGTCCAATTTTTAATTCTAACTTGTTTTTTAATATAAATCTTAATCCCAGATATCGGCTCAAAATGTCTTGGGAACATCATGCGTGTAGATGTTGGTCCACTTGGAGGGAATCTTCTTGAAGTTGCTGTTGTCATAAGTAAGTTGACATTTCTGAAATTTTATTTATTTATTTATTTTTTTGGTCAAAGTAGCTCACTTTTTCTCTGACTACCTTCTTTTTTTTCTCCTCAGATAACTCTGCCATCCTTCTTACACCAAGTTTAATGTCTCAGTGTGGCTTTAGCATGAAGACAGACCAGCTGGGGAACACAGTGATTTATGCCTCCCTTCAAAACTGCTTTGCTCAAAATGTGGTAACAAGACTGGAGAATTTATTTTTGTGAAGCAGAACCTAATGTATCCTAATGTGGTCTTGAGCTTCCCTTCTGTGTGCTTGTAGGAAGATAAAGCATTCACAACGACACTGAATCTTCGACTGCATGGGAACCGGATGGTTGAAGATGAGCTGTACCAGGTGGCTGAAACCTGCCACTACCCTGCCTGGGCCTCCAGGGAAATTGTCTGTGACCGTAACTATATGGAGGCAAGTGAATTCTGTAGGACTCTTGGGGGTCATGTTCCAGTCTATATGATGAGTGGCTTTATGTTCCATATAAGCATCAAGGCTGGTACATTTGAAGTCACTGTAGAGGGAAGAGGGAGAGATGGATTATCACTTAGAGTGGCCTCCTTTTATAGGTGTCTGTGAAAAGGGCAGCTCCAGATGATTATGCCTTACCTGAGCATCCTGTCGCAGGGGCTAATTCAAAGTTTGGTGATCCTCGACGATCTGCAGAGGTTAGATGAGCTAATTTTTATTTATTTATTTATTTACCTCCGGAAAAGTGACGTTTCTTCATATTTGCCTCACAGAAAAAGCCCATGGATGCTGGATTCAGAATCACAACACTTGTGTTCTTCACTCCTGAGGAGAAGATTATGAAGGTGACTGAGGCCCAGAGAAGTGGTTATGGGATAGCAAACACACCTTCAAGGCTGGTCCTGCGAAGCCCGAAGAATGCTCCTGAAACATACACCCAGATTGTGAGTCGAGTGCAGTTCACTAAATTTCAAACAAACCTGATTTAATATCTCATCCCTCCAGACCGGCTCTGGTTAAATTACTTGCAGCCTATTGGCTTTAGATCACATAATGTGACCCAACAGCCTTTTTAATGAATTACTTTGTCTCAAATCCAGTTGGCACAGCTAAATGCATTAGTAGGCTTTTTTTAATTTACATTCTGCATTGTTAAATTACCAGCACGCTTAGCAATTAGTTTCTTTGTTCCAGCATTACGAATGCATATCCTACCATTAAAGTGTTAAATGGACTAAACAAAGCATTTACACATAATGTTCTGTAACCTCACCCTCCAGGTAGCAGGGGTGCCTATGACAGTGCTCAAAACCTCTACCATCTTTGAAAAGAAGTGGCTGGCAACTCAAATCGATGCAGCAGCTGCCTGTCCAATACTGGAGGGTAAAGAAAATATTTGGAGTACATGTGGGGCCATGGCCATCACTCAGGACTGTGTACTGTCATTTTTATTTTTTACATTTATTTTTTTTTTGGGGGGGGGAGACTTCAAATGGGAAGTTATAGCAACCTGGAGGGAGTTTAGTCAACAATTATACTAAAGATGGGCGTTTGATTAGTGTTAGTTGACCAAACAGTTAATATTTTTGGAAACCACCCACATTAACTGAATAAATAAACTGACAAATGAGTCAAATGTTTGGTAAAAATTTTTTTTTTTTTGAGGAGAGTGGACTTGAACTCATGACTTCCAGTGTTTTCTGAAATTCTGGTTATGGTCCTCACTGAAGCTCCTAAAATCTGCCACTATCCTGGTTTTTCCTTTCTACTTGATGTGTATGCCTTCTGTACAGGAAGTGCTTCCTTCACTCCAAACACAATCACCTGGTACCTGCCCCGGCACATCGACCCGCTGATTTCCTCGGGACAGTTCAAACTGTTGGAGGTGCACATGGGGGTAGACGGCCACAGACTGGACGCTGCTGAGATGGCAGCCAGACGATACTCCTTGTTCATCAATGACATGCATATCGTCATCGAAATTCCTGTTGGGGCTGTCGGTGGTTCTTTTAAGGTCAGTGGCCCTAACACTTACTCTGAGAACAATATTTTTATATGTTTTTTTTTATTGTATCATGTGAATTCTGGCTGGACAGTTATACTATAAAGTTGTATAAGCTGGATTCAGAGAGCTGAGCGTACATCTTCAAAAGTACGACAACAATGTACAACAATGAAGGCCCTTTCAAAGGTTTTCAAATTTTCAATGTGCACATTTATTTAATATTAAAAAAAAAAAAAAATCTATTTCTCCTGTCTTGCATATTGACAAACATTTATTGGTCTGTATTCACTTTTTAAAATCACAGTTCTGGTCTGTATTTTTATTCAGAAGAGGAGGAAGAATCAGTTATCTGTGCAACAAAAGTTCTTTGGCTTCTTTGATGAACAAGATTCAGGGCAAGGCTAAATTTTTGTTTAATGTGCTTAATGTCATTAAATTTTTTTTGCAGAGTCATGTTCAGGATGATCAGTACCTCAGCTCATACACGATTGAGCCTATGCTTGAATTGCTCTGGGCTGAAGACGCCACTCACGAGGACACGAGATACAAAGTCCTCCTGCCCATCACCACACCATTACTGTCTCGACCTCCACAAGTTATTGACAGTGAGTCTTGTAATTATGGTGCTCTGTGATTTTTATTAAATATTACAACCTACCATCATGCTTTTATTTTTTTCCCCCTCAGACACTGTCCCGGAGGAGCGGATATTTAAGGTGCTGCTTGGGCCTTTTGGCTTAGATGTGGCACTAATGAACATTACCTTCCCCTCTGAGGTTTTGTCCGTAGCAGACTGCAGTGCCAGAGGCTTTAACGTCCTTGAGCACATGTCCCCTAACAGCAGCTCAAAAGTCTTCACACTTGAAGTGCCCTTCGCAGACCCTGTTGTACTACAAATGGTATGCTTTAACTTCATCTTGGGAATTGGTAATAGTGTGTGGGGGAGGGGGGGGGTTTAAATTTTGGTTACTCATCTTTCTCTCCATTCCCCAACAGAGAGAGATGGCAATTACAGTGTACTCTCTTCACCTGACCTTTGGCTTGCTGGTCCTGCCAGAGTTTGCTCCATTATCTTACACAGCTTATCTGGAAGCTAGACTAGTGGACATAGGTCTGTACTATATCATGGATGTATTCAAAACAAATATAATATGAAGAGAAAATATTATATGGATAGAAGTGGTCTTAATTACCATTCTGACTCTATAAGAACTGTGAACCAAAGCTACATTTCAATGCAGTTTCTTTTAAAATTTGCTTTTGTAGTTCCTCCCTCTGTCTCTGGTGGATGTGATTATCAAAACTTCTATGTGCTCGTGAAATATGGGACCGAGGGCTTCAACTTTCAGACCATGGTGGGTAAACAAATGTTGACCCCAGGTCTGGCTCACCAATACGGTTTCATGGAGAACGGCACACACTTGAGTTTGGCAATGCCGTTTTCAGCTCCTGATGTTGTGTTTGAGGTAAGATCAGAATCAAGGTTTTCTTACAGTGAAACTGTGTGTAGGGATTTACCTTTGTGACATTGCTGTTGACATGATTATGCTCCACATGTTTGACTTTTTATTAATTTGTGCTTTGGTTTCTGACAACTGTTCAGGCTGTTGAGTCATCGTCCATCAGAAGCAGACTCGATGTGGTTCTGAGGAATCCAGAAACCAACAAAAATATCAAAGAATTCTCTTTAGCTTGCAATTTCCCCTCAACACTGACTGGTTTGTTTCAGAGATAATTACTTTTCTTCCCTGGGAAAACATAATGCACACTAATTGGTGATCCTCTACCTTTTCAGAGTGTTTTCCCAATGGAACCATCACAGCTCTGGCTGTGAAGCTGGAGTTGGTTCCCAGGCTGAACCCCAGTCAGCTCACCCTCAGAGACCCCAGTTGTGGTCCCTCCTACAGCGACGACCGCTATGCTTACTTCGTCTTCACTGGGAACTCCTGTGGGACCACCAGGAAGGTATGGCATTCTACTGAATAAATATATATTCCTTTTTTTTCCCTCAGATTAAAAGCTACTAAATTAAGTTTTCTGTCCACTTTTTTTTTCTTAGTTTTTTCCCAATGTGATGCTGTATGAAAATGAAATCTCACTGCCAGATGAACTTGAAAAGACAGCGGATCCAAACTCAGATGAGCCTGAGTATGAGTAAGTGTCTTAAACCTTAAACATGGTGCTGAAACAATTAATTCATTTTCATAAGATTAATCAGCAACAGTTTTGATAATTAATGTAATAAAATAATCAAAATGGGTAGTTGCAGCCCTATAATAGCATATTAATGTCCACCTAAGAGCTCTGTGAACTCACTCTACATCTCAAATTGCTTTTACATTAGTGGAAGCTACACATGCAACACATAATTAGAAGTGGGACATTAAAGGAGTAATTTCTTTTTAAAAAGTAATTGCCACTTTTGGAGTAAAACAGTTAAAACATGAATTATTCTCTGGTACAGTCACAGATGTAAGGCCAAATGTTTTATTGTGAAATGGAGATTTTTAGATCAATTCTGCCACTCTTGACAGTATTTTTAAGTGTATCGCATGGCATGTGTTTACTCAGGTTAAAGATTTCCTGCTACTATGACATCAACACGACTCACGCTGTAGCCTTCCACACCCGACCTCGAAGGAGTGAACCATACGCTGAAAATGCAAGAGGCGAGCTGCAAGTTGCAATGAGACTTTCCTTGGGTAAGGGAAGTTGCGAAAGTTTCCCAACATTAAGAATCTTTTCCCTCCAAGTTTAAAATGCTTAGTGAGGCCATAATACTCATGTTTGTGATGTCAGTATGTAGCAACTTAGGAAGCTCCATGGATGCAAGAGAATTGGATCAGATTTTAACCGAGCTGCAACTGGGATGTTTCTAAATGAGTAAACTGACAGTGTCAATCTCTCAAACTCTTCATTAAAGAAGAGTCTTGAAACCTAATCATCTGATGGCTAACTTGGCAAATGGGACATTGAAGAATTTACTTTTGGGTTGAATTGACTCACTTTTTTTTTGGTAGTACACACCTAGGTGGTGTGTGTGCACACAACTCTTGTTCCCTCAGTCTCGATCCCTCATAATTCAGGTCAACATATGCTGTCCCTCCTCACCTAGACGACTCCTACAGCGCGTTTCACCGAGTTGAGGACTATCCTATCGTGAAGTACCTACAACAGCCGCTGTATTTTGAGGTTGAGCTGATGAGGTCTGCCAATCCCAAAATATCGCTGGAGCTGGAGAACTGCTGGGCGACGCTGAATGACGACAGGACTTCCAAACCCAGATGGAACCTCATCATTGATGGGTAATTGAAACTGGGCACTGGCATTCTCCCTTTATAATGTGGCATTTGTTGGTTACAGGGAGGGGAAAATTATGGTCAAAGTATAACTAAAAGCAGGGTGTGGTTTTTATTCAACTTAATAAAAATGGACAATTGAGCACTTTGTTTTAAACTCCTTTTCTGTTTCAGCTGTGCAAACCCAGTGGACCCGTACCTGGTGGTGTTCCATCCTGTTTGGGTTGATGCCAGAGTTCAGTATCCTTCTCACTTCAAACGCTTTGAGGTCCAGATGTTTGCCTTTGCTGAAGATCAAGATAACTTGAGTCGCCAGGTAATTTCAACTTTAAGAATATTCACGGTTTACATGGAAAAAAGAGATTAAAGATGGAAATGTCAATCACAATAGCTTTGAATCTGTCTATACCTTGCAGCTCTCTGTCCATTGTGATGTGGTGATCTGTGATGCCAGAAATCCACTGGGTGGAGTTTGTAATGGGCAGTGTTCACACCAGGAAAACAGGATAAAAGGTAGGACATGTCACGCACTGATAATCATACAGTTAAGCCTTGTAAGCACTACATAGCACAAAGACTGCCTATGTCTGGTTGTGGTTTTATTTAAATGTGTCACATCTGTCAGTGTTATCTGATTTGGGGAAGTGAGCATCTTTGAAAATGACTGATTTGTTTCTCTTCATAGGTCAAAGACGTGCTGTTTCAGATGGACACAGTTTCAAACATGTGTCATCAGGACCCATACTTATAAACTAACAATCCTAATAAAAATGATTTTTTTTTATAAGAGTTCGCACTTGCTGTTGTCTCCTTGGAAATATAACCCTAGGCCATGTTTAATTTGGAGAGCTGATTTTCATAATGGTATCTCAATACAGTGCTAGTGGGCTGAATTGTGTTTGCTATTATGATTTTTCTATGGTAAAAGACCCAAGTTTTAATGAAATGTCTCATTGGAACTGTTTTGAGTGGAAGAGGTTAATTCCAGTCATACATACTAGATCTTTAAAAGAAGCCAATGGCTACAGTAAGTTGCCTACTCTTGAGATTCAAGAGTAATATGTATGAGTGCAAATTATGACAATTGAGGGGGTTTTTGAGGTTTAAAAATGCCAATACACTCTTTATTGTACTTAAAACCAAAGGTAACAATACTGCTTTGCAATTAGAGCAGAAAGCAGATGATGTGCAACAGAGGGCCACAGGTCAGACTCAAACACGGACCTGGACTGCTGCAGTTAAACATAAGCATTTAAGACCATGTGAGCCACCACAACACCATGTTAAATGGTCACTTGTGTATAAAAGGCAACCATGTGTATTTTCTCACAGCACACAGAGCTTGCCAGTCTACTCCTTATTGATAATCCACTTGTAGGCTAAAACTAATTTGGTTTTACTTGACATTACACTAGTCACAGGATACAGGAAGGGGGGGGGGGGGGGGGTCACCATACTAAAGCTGTCAATAGAAAGTAACATTTCCCTCTGAGATGGAGCTGAAGTATAAACTAGCATAAAATGGAAATACCCAAAGTACAAGTACATCTAAATTTCACTTAATTCCTCTCCATCACTGATAGAATTACTTAGCCTTCAGTACACATTTTTATATTGTTCAATTACCCAACCAGGTAAAACTCCTGAAAAGAAAGGGGCTGCCTATTAAGCTATAAAAGCCAATTTCAAAGAGGAAAACGACTAAACCGCCACTGTCACACAAAAGACTATTAAACTCTATTGATGGCAAAACATCCCCAAAGCCACTAATATTCCAGTGTTTACAGAAATTATTTACTATGACATTTAATATTGGTAATGAAATGATGCACTAGCTAATTTTAATTAGCTAAATTAACTTAAGACTACAGTTAAAAACTAGCTAACATTGGCATTCATCTGGAGATACTTACAAACTAATTCATAAACTCTGAAAGTAAAGTGTATTAAACAAGTTAGAGTTAGCTACTGCTGCTTACATTTACCTCGGATCTGGGTGACGTAAGGGAGTTAATGTCAAGGTTTAAAAAAAAAAAAATATATAGTCCAATCCTTTTTGAAATTACTGCATATTGTTTGAACAATTTATAGTTTGTTTTCTCCACTGTCTGTCCATGGAATATACCTGTCCTTGCAATCCGATACATTTGCTACTTAACGTTTTGGAGACTCTTGTTAATAGGCACATGTGACTATTGATTATGCAGAGGGATCTGGATTAGAGAGTAACCAGAATATTGCCTCTGGAAATACAGGTCTCTGAACACTACAAATGAAGTTACCATTAATCCATCTCTATTGATTTGGAGACAGAAATTTCCAGATGCAATAATCAAAACCACTGAACTGAAAATTCATGCACCACAGGCAATCCATGGTATTGTGCCATTAATCCTCTGAACAATTTATGAAACAGCTTCTTGCAACAGTAAGTGCATTTGTCTGTATACAAATATCACCTATTGTTGGTCTAGCCAATCTACAACAACTCTTTAAGAAACAAGAAACGCTGGTTACAGTAGTTCAGGTCACAGACCTCAAGTTTGCCAATGACTGGCTATACAGCAAGTTGGGTGACATGATGTAATGCAGTTTGTAAAGTAAAGGACATTCGAAGCTTTAACACAAAGGCATCTTAAAAACAAAAACTGGACTATATTTTTAAGAAATGTTTATTTAGAAGTTTGACTGGGTGTTCAATAGAAGGATAGGTCCAGAGGAGATCTGCCTTTGGTTCCTTGAGTCTGTACTTCTTTGCTCTGGAAATGAGAAAGAGGTCAAATTTCATGTCTAGATTCAGTTTGACTATGTTTCTGTACATACTATACATTTTAACACTTACCCCTTTTTACAGCTTTTATCCCTTGATGTCTGGAGTTACTCATGCCTGTACGGTGCACACACTGGCCCCTGCAAGCGCCATCTGCTTGGCTGTTGGTGTCACAAATCACTGCATCACAGTGGACATAGATCTGTGGATGGACAGAAGGATTTAACATGGGGGTGGGGGGGGGGGTGGGGGGAAATACATGCATCTGTTCCATGTGCTTTAGCCTGTACATTTGTAGTACTTTACCTCATCTTTCAGAACTTCTTCATCTTTAGTGAAGGTGAACATCTTCAGAGAGAACCGTTTGAAGTGGGATGGGACAGTAACTCTGGAATTGCTCACAACGGGATGAAAGATGGTCACATAGCTGTCATCTTGGTTCTCACAGCTGGTGGAAAGGACTTTTTTTTAATAAATACATTGCCAAGAAGCTATTGTAGGTAGTCAAGTTTGGTATGAGATTGCACTTTACATTACCTGTCTACAATGATGTCCCAGCTGGGCAGAGATGTCCTGTCTTCATGAAGAGTCGCCCAACAGTTCTCCAAGATGAGCTCCAAATGGGGGTCAGTGGATTGCATCAGCTCCACCTCAAAATACAGAGGCTGTCTCAGGTATTTCACCACTGGATAATTTTCTGCTTCGTAAAAGTGTTCATATGATGAATCTGGAGGAAAAGAGTCCCATTTGAGAAAAAGGTATGCCTTTCAATTTTAAGTTTAGTGTATTGAAAATGTATTGTGCCACTGAGACAAGGGTTGTCCACTTAGTAAGATTCAGTCTTACCTTGGGCTAGCCTCATTTGCACCATCAGTTGTCCTGACCCTATCTCTGCTACAGGGTTATTGCTTTTTGGTTTATAGCTGAATTCAACAGTCTCAGTCTCATTGACAACATAGTAGCAGGACACAGTTTGCCTACAGAAGACAGCATAGAATAAATAGGTGAAACTATCATAATTAGGTCACAGGATGATAGGACGAGTCATCCAACCCTACCTGTATTCAGGATCAATTGGTGATGTGTAGGCTACTCCTTTGTTGTTGTAATACAGGCCAATCTCATTTTCATACAACATGTAGTGGTCAAAGAACTAAGAAGACAGGCAGCATTAAATTACTTAACATTGGCACTTTAATTACATTAAAGTGGCAGTAACTTACTGTTCTAGTGGTCCCACAGGAATCAGCACTGAAGGAGAAATAAGCAAAGCGATCATCACTGAAAACTGGTTTGCAGGACTTGTCCTTTAGAGTCAGCAAACTCGGTTCAAGATTGGGCACCGATTCCACCTTCACAGCCAGAGTGGTTATTGTTCCATTTGGGTAGCAGTCTAAAGTAAGGAGAAACAATTTGTTTTAAAGAGAATTCCAGTATTGTTTGGCTATAAACATCTTATTAACAAACTATGCTGAGCTTTAGTGTTGTCCCTCATTTGTAAGTTGCTTTGGATAAAAGTGCCAGATGAGTAAATGTAAAATCATACTAGTTGTCATCAAGGGGAAATTGCAGGCCAAATAGAGATCATCAAGCACCCAGCTGTTGGTTGGATCCCACAGTAACACGTCAAGTCGGGCTCTGACTGAATCAGAGGTAATTAGCTGCAAGACACAATGTGACGTTATCCAGTGCAGATGGATATATAGATACCAGTTCTCAAGACCTTTACTTGACCTACCTCAAACACAATGTCCTTGGCCTGGTATGGCACCACAAGGCTGAAGTGTGTGCCGTTTTCCTTCAAGTTGTAGACCTCACCCAGCTCAGGGGTTAGTTGCTGAGGCCCAACCATGGTCTCAAAACTGGAGCCTTGACTACCATATTTCACACTGACGTAAAAAACATTCTTGTCACAGGTGCCAGTGATGGTGGGTAACACTAGAGGGAAATTAGCAAACCATTTAGCTGTATAGTCTCTTTCTTGCCATGTTTTCAGGAAGAGTTTGTCAATTCTGGAAATAGTTATTATGAACAAGATATTAAAGCAACAGATCAAGATGGTCTCACCAACATCCTCTAGAGATGCCTCTAAATCCACTGGATGGGCAAAAGGAGTTTCTTCAGGTAGAATAAGAAACCCAAAGATTAGAGGGAGGAAGTAGACTGTAACCAAGGGCTCAGGGTTCTGCAAAGTCAGAGAGGCTCAGGTCATGGCCATAGAACACATCCATGGACTGAAAACTCAAGCTGGTATGAGTGACATTAAGCTGTAATTGTTATTTCACATACATGTGTCAGGACAACATCAGCATCAAAGGGCACTTGCAAAGAGAAGCTCTTTCTTCCATCAGGGAGGCTGTGCTCCTGGACAGTGAAGCCTCTGGTGTTGCATTCCTCCAGAGTGAGAACCCCAGTAGAAAAGGTGATGTTCCTGAGCGCCACATCATGAAGAAAGGTCCCCAAGTGAAGGCTGAACACCCTGTCCTCTGGGACAGTATCTGAGAAAAAGAAAGGGGTAGATTACTACCTTTTCCATGAGCCTTAATTTACATAGTGTCAACCAGAAAAATGGGACTTACCATCTTTGACCTGGGGAAGTTTGGGCACCAGAGGGGTGGTAATAGGGAACAAAACCTTGTATCTGGTATCATCTTGACTGTCATCTGCCCTCCACAGCACATCAAGCATGGGCTCCACACTGTAGGTGATGTGGTACTGGTAATCTGGGGCATGGCTCTGCAATTATTCATGGCACTTTAATAAAACATGCAAATGGACAAGTGACCTGAGTCTTGCATGGTAAATCCACACACTTCCCAACCTTGTAGTAACCATCAGGCGCGCCCACTGGGATCTCGATGACTATGTGAAAATCTGTTGCAGATAGCGTGTAACCTCGTGCAGCCATCTGAGATTTATCTAGCCTCTGCCCGTTGACGCCCATGTGCATTTCAAGGACTTTAAAGCTGCCATCTATCAGGGGTGTCACACGGCGAGGTATATGCCAAGAGATTACATCCTCAGTGAAGATGACGCCACCTGTGAACGATAAAACTGCTGCTGACTAAACTGCACACTGACTTCAGAAATAATCTTTACCGCACAGATTGCTTGAGACTCACCTGTGGGGCAGGCAGCTGCCAAGTTCACAACACTCAAACCGTGTGGTGCCTTGTAGTAAACACTTGCCCTGAAAACTTCCATGGGGACTCCAGCCACCTAAATGGTGATGTTTAAAAAGTGTTAAGGATGAAGAAAATAAACGAACACGGGAGAAGAGGGGTGCATTGCTTACATCCTCAGAATAAGTCTCTGCTGTATTGTACGGGCTTCGCATAACCAGACGGGTTGAGGTAATCATGGCAGCATAGCCAGCTTGTTCGGCCTCCCTCAGCACCATCGTCACTGGTTCTGGAGTGAAAAACGTCATCTTCCAGATACCATGTGCTGCACCTGATGCCTAAGGGAGGGGACAAAAAACAAAACAAACCCCAACCACCCACATTTATTCTTAACTTTAAAGTCGGCATCTATCCTATTGGAAAGGGATGCCAAATGGTGCAGGTTAAAAATTAAAGCAAGTGACATGTAACTTGGTTTATAAAGAAACATACACCAGGAATGGTATTGATCTTGGAGTCATCTTTAACATCCTGAGCCTGCCCCTTAGTTTCAGCATCAGGTGTAGCCATGTGGTTTGACACCTAAGACAGGAAACACCAGATTTATAAAGATTCAGTAACGGACACAATAATGCAACAATCGTCAATGTAAAGTGACCTACTTCCATGTAGTTCCTGTCGCAGAGAACCTCTCTGGAGGCCCACCGGGAGTAGCTGCATGTCTGAGTGACATCATGACTGGCAACATCTGATGGAGTCTGGCTGTACATTCGAAGTCTCAACCCAACATTAAATGTTGTATCTTCCTATAAATTAATGTCCGAGAAATGGTTGGAAATGTGGGATGTAAAAATTCCATCATCTGTAATTTGATAGATTTGAATTTCTTTCTTAAAGCTGAAACAAATCAAATTAAGTGATTTAAAAACAGCATTTAAAATCATTTGTCATTTTCAAGCAAAATCCTTAATCATTTCTTTGGATCTAGCTTCTCCAATGTGAAGATTTGCTGTTTTTGTCTATTTAAAATCAAATTTAGTATCTTCAGGTTTAGAACAAAAATCATTTGAGATCACCTTGATTTTTACAATTTACAAAAAAAAAAAAGTCATAATCCTTCAAGATAATGTAATCATTTAAATAAGTCTCTTAGGAAATTAACTCTAGAAGATATCATGTCAGCATGACATACTTTGTTGTCCACATAGCAGCCCATCAGAGACGTGTAGATCCTGGTGTTACCCCATGGGTCAGACTCCATGCTGTATCCACACTGAGCAGCCAGGCTAGGTGTTAACACAATGTGTTGGCTGCCATCTGGGGAAGAGAGGCAAACATAACAGGGATCAATTCTCTCAAGTGATGAACCAATGTGCTCATAATTAGCAGAGTTTATACTCACTGATGGCTTCCACCTCAAGCTGGTTCCCCACTGCTAGAGCCTTGTCCAACGATAGCCTCATTAGATTACCTGCACAGTCTGACTTTAAACCACTGCCTGTTTAAAGTAAAAGCTGGTCAGGCAGAGCATATAAAGTGAGCTCAGGTGATGTAAAGTAATTTAATGCGACTTAATCTTACTTGACTGCAAATTGAACTTCACATTTGGCCTTGCTTCACCCATGATGATTACTGCAGCCACCAAGTTCCAAAATAAACTTAAACAAAAAGTACATCAATTAGATACACTCAGAGGAAGGTTGCAAAAAGTCATTAAAAAGAAAGAAACAAGTCAATAAACTTACAGGTTTTCAAGCCTCCTCATGTTACAGTCTTTCCACAGCCAAACAAAAGAAATACAGGAATCCAACCACTATCAGAGCTTGGCACTGAAACCCCAGCAAGCCCAACCTACAAACCAACTCTCAAGTGGCTGACCGCTCTACTGAGCCATCACCAGCTGTTTTATATATCACCTGATCACAATGCACAGGTGACGTGCATAAGTAATCCTACACCTGACTAACACACAGTGGATAAGCTTGATATATGTCTGCATATGTGCAAATAAACAAACATGAATCAGTAATGTGTAGTAAAAATAATTTATTGTTCACTGATGAACAATAAGAACAATAATACACTGATGAATGTATTTACATGTGTGTTTGACATAAGAAATATGTTTTTTAATTATTCAAGAAATCCACAGTCAGAAAAAGTAGTTAGCA
Source organism: Trachinotus anak (assembly GCF_046630095.1). Classification (NCBI taxonomy): domain Eukaryota; kingdom Metazoa; phylum Chordata; class Actinopteri; order Carangiformes; family Carangidae; genus Trachinotus; species Trachinotus anak. The sequence continues at coordinate 452,702 of NW_027273882.1, read as the reverse complement.
TGATGGATTATTACCTTTCCTTAAAAACACACATCACCTTGTGGAAAGACACTAAACATGTTTTTCTCTTTGAGCTGAGAGACTCGTCATTATTACTGCATGTTAACACTTTTTTATGATCACATAAATAAACCTTCCAGTGTCTCCAACATGGTGCACTAACTTTTATTACTGACAGTAAACCGCAGATTCATCGTTTTACCTGGTGCGCCTGGGTCGATTCATTTGCACTGTCCATTCACAGACTTATACAATGATATACTTTCATTTATGAGGCCATTACATTTTTTTCCAGCTCAAAGTCTTGAGTCGGCGCAGGAAAGGAATTATCAATGCTCTGCTTAACAAAAATCCATATTAGTGTCGCGCCTGATCCAGTGGGATGTCTCATTCCTTTTGTGTGCACAAGCAGCAAATTATTTTGCATTTTGCAGCTGTCTCATTTTCAGCTGTGCATTTATTTGTGCAGAACGCTTCATAAGGTTTTTGTGACACCTAATAAAACTTTTCATCTTCAAATGAAATATCTTAATTTGATATATCACCAAAGAAATAAACATAAAATAAACTGACAGTGATTGACGGTATAGCTCTCTCTTTTGTTGAACCACCAGACTGCAGCATATATAAAATATGCACTCTGTAGTTTTGTCAGTATCCTCTGTTTATCTTCTGTTGCTGGTCCAGAAGTGTCTGCTGCAGACTCACTTTGGCATCAGCAAACTCTGAATTGAGTTTTAATGCTTGCTGGAAGTCATTCTTGGCATCGTCAAAAAAACCTGTAAGATAGTAACAAATACAAATACATAATATGTATAAGTTTATGATGTGTAATGCACTGCCAACTGGCTTGTTAGGAGTCAGCAGTTTCAGCAGTTTCTAGGCAGCATGAACACAGGGGCTGGCAAGCATCTGGATAAGCGTATGCACAACTCCATCTAGTGTCCTCAGGATGAACACACAGAAGTGACACGACACTGCTGTACAGCATCATCTCAGATAATCTTGTGATCATCATGCACATGGTTAACAATAAATAAGGAAGATGGTTATTGGGTTCAAAAGTGAATTTCATGTTTGATATATTTTTAAAGGCATCTGATTGATCATGCAAGCAGCAACGGATACTAAAAAACAATCACTGACAACAGAGCTATGTTTATTTCACTGATCCAGTATCAAGTGTAAGAAGCCATAGCATTGTCACAGGGTTGATTATAATAGTTTGTCTGATGTGTTTGAGAGAAAAGAGTTTGTTGTTCTTCTTTTACATACTCAGGACAAGCTTCTTCTTTTATTTCCACTGCAACCCTATTACAAAATACACATTTTTGTGGAATTTGCAGATCTGTTTGCACAGTGTTTTTACCATTTCCTTCCTCTAAGAATGTATCTTTGCACTGACTAAACTGAACTCACTGGCAGACTTACAGATAGGTGACATATCAAGATTGTTTTGAAGTGTAAGGTGGGGTCACAATGAACAACACAAACTGCCAAAACAACTTTGGTGCAGCTTGGCATAGATTCTACATATGTCTGTAATTCTACTGGAGTTATGAACACTACTCTTCCAAAAGATATTCCCTCATTTGTTGCGACTGTCAGAGACTGTCCAACATGTCCAAAATTGGCAAGTTTCCAACTGGGTCGAGATTTGGTGACTGTGAAGCTCATAGCATATTATTCACATCATTTTTATAGTAATCAGACTGATCAGACTATTCCGTACTTCTTATGCCCTCATTTTTCCTTTAATTTGTCACCTGTCTTTTAGCTACAGGTTACCTGATCTTTTGGCCAAGCAACTGAAATTTCATTTACTACAGATTTACCTTTGTATAAATGTAATTTTCCGTTTGGACTTGTTTTAATTATAAAGAAAAAGGCAAAAATAAAAAAAAAATGAATAAATCAGACATTTATTCTGAAAGCGCTGGGCGGAAGCTATTTATTTAATTCTGTCTAGCTTGCTGATAATAGACCATTAGCGTTAATATTAACGTTTACTCTTGTCAGAAAGTGCCTGTTCTTACCTAGTCTATAGTGGATGAGTCCTCTGTTGTAGAAAGGTATTTCAAACTGACTGTCAGCCTGTATTGCGGAGGTGTAATCCTCCACTGCTTCATGAAAGTCCACCCGGAGGTACTTTATCTGTCCACGGTTGTTATAAGCAGTGGCCAAATGACCAGCTTCACATACCCTGTGAAAATATGACACAGCCGCAGCTCAGTTTTATTACAGTGAGTGAAAAGATGAGAAGTTAGCTAAAGGTTAGCGAAAACCAACACCGCTGACAGTTAGCTAATTTCACCTCTCTACTAAAGACGAGTACCTGGACTTGAGGCAGGAGGAGATAAACTTTGTGTACAGCTCCTCTGCCTGTTTGAAATTCTTCTTTTTAAACTCAGAGTTGGCATGTTCAAGTATTTGGGAATTATCTTCCTCCATGTGTGGGCTTCTGTTAAGGTTTGTAGCTTGTCCGTACAAACATCGGTTTATCGTGTTTCTCAACGACGGATGTGACGTCACGTAAGAGAGCGTCCAATTGCGTTTAAGTGCGTCATGAGTGGGCGGGGCTTATCCAGACCTCAATTTCCAATGGTACTTGACAAGAGGTTCCTCTGTGATCTTTATGAGGTAAACAAATACTAACAGTGACTAAAATCTAATTTGTTTAAAAGAATAATAATGCTTTTTCCTACTACACCACCCCGTGTTACTTAAATACATTGAATAACTACAAATTTCATAACTAACATGCACTATTATCATATGCCAAACGCTCAAATTACTGTTGGTAACTCCATTTATTCCTTTTTTTCTCTTCCTGCAATTATCACAATTTATAGTATTTATAGTATCAATGTTGTTGCAATTCCCTGTATTCTATGTGTATATGTATTTTTCTACTTTTATTGTATTTCAATAAGGGTTTATATTTTATATAGCTATGTATGGATAAAATATTAATGCATCTATATTTATGTTTATTTTACCATGTGTACACACTGTTTTCCTCAGAAATGTTCTGTCTTACCTTAATATATTTTTTCAATATTTATGGAGATGATTAAAGATGATTAAAAGGTAAGTAAACTAAGAGGAGATTACTCTCCAGTCTGCCAAGATTATCCCCCTGTTAAATGGCCCAGAATAACATGATAATTTCTGAGTAAACATTGTCTACAGGCAGGCTACATTAGATTTCTGATGTTTAAAATCATTTTTAACAGCAGATGGCAGACTTGACTCATACCACATTAAAGCAAGGCACTGGTTTCGGTGACATTTATGAGTAGTGATGGTAAAGGAGCAATATAAATAAAATCATACAACATCCAGTAAGCCTGAAATGTTGACATAACACATAAATCCAGTCAGTGGCTGATTACTGTTTGGAATATTATCTTGATAATGTAAAGATGGAGAGGGTTTCAACCTGAAAGAAAAACATGAAACTGTAACAGACTGAAATATCTGTCATACCAGTCGCAGGACAGTATAGACATTCGCTACAGTAAATACACAACAAGGAGGCCAAGCCATAAGCAAACTGGTGAGAAATTCTCAGACAATCTCCCAGGTGAAGTCAACAGTCCTGGTGAAAAATGACACCTTGAGGACGCAGAGGTCAGTCAGGAGCCATGCACTTCCCTTTTTGTGGCTCATTTATCTCCAGACTGTGTGGATGAGTTGAAACAGATCAAACAGAGACCAGTTTGACCCAGAGAAAGAGGGTGGAGGTCATTGGCTGTTGACACTACTGAGAAAAATGGCAATAACATACGACCTGTGGAAATACAGGTTAACTACTGGCCATTACATCACAATAAGCTGTATCAAGTGTTTTCTGCATCTCAAAAAGGGATCAACATTTCAGCAGTTAAATGCAATTAAATGCTTTTGTTTGCAATGTAACAATAGTCTGCTAACTTCCTGATGGTCATTAAACATCACCTTTATCTGGATAAACAAAATTTGGATAAACTCCTTCAAGCTTTCATGAAAGGCTTATTTAGTAGCGATAACCTGTGCACATGAAGCAAAGATTGTTATGTTCAGTGGCCTCGAAGCTGATGTTTCTTCTAGCGCTCTAAATGTTGCTGTTTGCTGAGAGAATTAGCACAAAGTATCAAAATCCACTTTGGTCTGGCAGAACCAGGACAGACACCCATCATCCATCATCCACTCACACCTTCATCCAGGGGGGTCCTCCTCCTCACCGACAGACCCACAGCCCTGCAGTAGTGGTCTAGTTTTCGTGCAGCAAAGTACATCGAGACAAACCTTTGAAAATAAAACAGAAATACAACAGGCCTTGCAGTTTTGTACATTTTCTTTGAGGCTGTTCATCTGTGTAACATCTGATTTAAAGGGTGAATCCAGATGGCAACAACAACTGGCAACAACACATGAAAGGAATAGTTCATCATTTTTGGAACTATGTTTATTCACTTTCCAGAGAGAAAGAGAGTAAGTGTATTTCCAAGAATATCAAACTATCCATTTAATACAAACCATCAAACAGCTGAGTGTAATAAAATGTGAAAGCAACAAAGTCCCTATAGTTCCCCTTTTTTGTACGACATGGTTATTTTAAACCTTCGCAGTTCACTTCTCATCTTATTATAGACATTTTACAGTCAAAATGTTCATTATAAGGGAAAAGTCAAAGCATTTATATTATGCCTTGTATGACCCTTACAAACACAGAATTATGAATAAATCAAAGCATCTAAAACATATTTTTTAGATAAGATTGAAATTTATCCTAAACTTCTCACTTAAACCTCTTCAACAAGGACACATTGCACCAAACTTAACGTGTCTTTTCCACTTCTCAAGGGCGTGTGAGTCCCATTCATCTTCTTCCACTGAAACACTGGTGGGCTCACCTCTCTGACCGCCTGTGTGTGTGGTAGCCATGAAAGCCAGCGAAATAGCAAACAAACATAAAACAGCTGTCTGGTTAAAGGAAGGAGGGAGAGGATCCAAACCAGACTAGAGGTAAACGTTGGCATGTTGACTCACCACCTCACACAGACCTCGCAGACAGAGGAGCTCTGTTGTCAGTGCTGTTTCAGGCAAACAAGCCAGCTCATTCCAGAGGAAACATGATGACCCCTGTCTGTTGTTTTTTTTGGCAACACCAAGGGTGTAAAAAAAAAAAGACGTGATGGTGATAACAGGGTGCAAAAAGAGTTGGTGCTGTAAAAATAATTAACTTATCAACTCAGGTCAGCCAAATTAACAGCTCAGTCTGTCATGGGTACATTTTAGACTTTAATCCAGCTTTATTTTTTAATTCTTTTTGAGCGTTAGGGGATTAGGTAGTGATTTTCCCCTCCACCCAGATATCAAAGTGGTTTGACTGTTTTTGAGAAGTTAGAGTGAATTATAACACATTGTTAATAGAAATGTCAGAGCTGTACCATCATATTTATCTTTCTATATTGACACAGAAATACATACTGTACATGTCACAAAAATTTACAGTTGTATAAGAGCAACTGATATAATGCCTCTACTGTGTCTACAGAAACAAGTGATATGTCAGTACTCCCAAATGATTTATAGATAAATTATTTATCACGTTGATAGAACGTCAGATTTTTCATAATTTACTGAAAGGAATTTATTAGAGTTATTTGACTTGAATGGTCCAAGCTTATCAGAACTCAAAATAATGGGTTCAAAATGATCATAATGTTAAATAATGTGTATATTACTTGTTAATAGTCAACTTATTGAAACTTATTGAAATCTTCATGAAATTAAACCATATTTTTGATACTATTTATTGACATTTTAAAGCAACAGCCATATATTGTATCTACTTTTGGTCCTTACCAAAAGTAGATACAATTTACTTCACTGATTTCACTGTTTGTAGTGGGCTCTGTCATTCCCACTGAATTCAGATTTGTCTTTTACAGGTACAATTCAGCATTTGTGTTTTAATTCTATCTCATAGTCTCACTGTGTATCCTTACAAAGTGTGAGGATAGTGTGATTTCACATATAATATTGTCAGTGTTACTCTCCAGTTAAAAGATTATAAAACATAAAAGTGCACAGCAAACTCCTGTATGATTATTTTATTGTCCAAGTTTTATATTTCATAGATCTTAGCAAACATTATGTGTCATCTCATTGGATTCATAAAAACATATATATAACTTTTCTAACAGAGAGTATATGATAAAGAAAATATGCAAAAATACTTTCTGACTGCCTCAGAGCATAAAATCATTATTCTATTAAAATCTAATCACTACGTAAATCCAATTAGACGTTTTCACGAATAAGTACTATATACAATATGTAACTTTGTACAAACTGGACCTAAGACATACATCATACAGTAAAGAAGAAACTATGAAAATAATACTAATTTACTTTGGTTAAATAACATCACACCATGATCATATTAGTGTAAGTATAAGTAGCTTTTACAGCAGTTTCAAAACATTGCATTAAATGTTCATAAAAATTCCAGTTTGGGTCATTGTTGCTTAACAGTCCACAGCAGTCAGTAACCTGAGGGATACTGTTGTATGAATCACAGCTTCACTTGATCTGTGGTTGAAGTACATGCAGTAGTTCTGGGTGGAGGTGGACGACAGGAAGCAGATGTCGATATTGCAGTAGTCCATGGCTCTGCTGCTGACAGGAAACAAACCAGTTAGCTGCCTCCACAAAGAGTAAATAAACATGAGGTCAAACTGTGAGGGGGGTGGGAGTTTTTTTTTTTTTTTTACCACCAATCACCCCAGGAAAAAGCTGCCAACACTTACCACTGTTTCCAGCTTTAAGCACGTCCCACCAAGTTCTCCAGACGCTCTATTCTCCCAGACACATCAGCTAGTGATGTCAGTCAAGGAAGCTCATTCGCAAACATTTTTACAGGATGACAACTAAAGGATGAAAACAGAATGAGAAATGCTGGTCATATTGCTCTCTTAAAAATACACAAGACACATTAAATCATATTCCAATAACAATCCCAGCAGTGTAGAAATAACCAGCTGTCAGCTCAGTGAAATGTGCTGCAGAGACTGTTTATAATAAAGTGTCTTCCATCTGAAACAACAGAAAGGATATTTTTGGCTGTGAGCTGCTGGATGGCTGCCTGCGTCTGCTTCTGGAAAGCCAGTCTGGCTTCACATTTACAGGGATCCTCCACCACCTCCACCTTCACCTCTTTGCCGAGAGAAAGCAAATTTCACATCAGTGTAACAGATCATGTGGAGAGTGAACACACAATACCACCCACTCTACTTTTTCCAGCTAGGCTGCTGTTCAAGACTAAACCAAAGATGAAATGAATACAAACACATTTAAAGACACACACTTCCCAAAATGATCTACATTATTAATACACCATTACCATTTCACCACAGCAAAATGCAAATCAAGGATTATGCACCAGTTGGTACTGATATTGCTTAGAAGCTCTTAAAACTGTACACATATTCTTTTAACTCTTAGACTGTAGGAATCCATACAATGTGCTCTTACGTTTCAGGGAACATGTTTTCTTGTCCGCATTCAAGATATAACCATTCCGGCACTTGCAGTAATAGGAGGCGTTGCTGTTGACACATATGTGTTCGCACTCATGTCCCATGGCACAGGGGTCCAGACCTAGAATAAACCAGGGTTAGGGGATGGAGTTGTCAAGATGGCAGCATATGCTGGCATTAAGTACACTATAGGTAGGTTAATCTGCAGACTGCAAAAATCCACCAAACCAGTTGATGGTTATATGTATATCTTTTTTTTATGGAGCACATAAGCTGACAAAAAAAATTCAAATAAATATTTGTGTGATTTTAACACAATTTTGATTTTATGTGATTTTACTTGACCACATGTCACTTGTGGTGGAAAACTTGGTCCATTCATACACCTTCACCACATCTCAGCCAAGGTCATTCAAAGAGCTTAGGTTCACTGTGTGTTGGCCAGCACAGGTAAAACACAGAACCCAGTACACAGACACACGATTTCATAAATGCGGGGGACAAGACAAACATCAGACAGTGACGTGGAAAATTTTCAAGGTTACAGCAGAATCTCATTTGTCCAAATCTGTGAAATCCCAGTGTTATATCGGTAAAGGAATCGTTAACAAAAGATAGTCATCAGCAATCAGTCAATAGCTTACAATTACTGAAAAATTTTGAAATTGTAGTTGAATTAATTTCACCTTATCCGTGTCCATATTCAGATGTATTTCCATTATCTTATTGAATTAATTTGGATGCTGAAAAAGTGAGTTTCAACTGTACATTCAAATAATTTCACATTGAAAGGAGTAAGGTGGAAGCAATCTACAATGATGCTTTGATTAGAAAAAAAATTACTAATGATCACAATATACATTTTTTGCTTTTTTAAAAAAAGCTAAAAGTTTAGGGCTGCATGGCCCCAAGACTTCACATGGGTTTAACTTTGCAGCTACAAGCAGGTTCTAGTGCCGACATCTGCAGTCCATATGGGGGTTGAGAGCATCTGCTGATTTCAAAGTTTATAATTCACCAATAGCAATGTAAATGATCCACAAACTGAAACGAAACCCCCTGAAGACTGTAGGTGCCCCTTACTAAGGAACTAGAACCAGGGTTAATGGTGGGAAAAGGTCCTGCAGGCTCATCTTTGTCCTACCGCACAGGGTCTCCCTGAACTTGGAGGTGAGCTTCTCAATAACACCGTATGTCTCCACGTAGAAGACATGGTCCTCCAGAGGGATGCTGGCCATCAGCTGCAGGGAGCGCATATCTGCACGGTCCACCCCAACAGCATAGATCTCGATGCCTGAGGCCCGGGCTGTTGCAGACACTTCCTCTACCTGGTCTTGAGGTCTCCCATCTGTCACAATGATGGCCACCTTTGAGATGTTCCTGGAGCGAGGTCGGGCTCCAGACTGCTCAGTGAAGGCTTCGTTCACTGCGGTTTTGATGGCGAGGCCGGTCATGGTGCCAGCTGCCAAGGGCTCGATGCGGGAGATGGCTTTCTTCATGTCCGGTTTGTTGAAGTGGTCTTTCAGCAGGAACTCTATCTTGACCGTACTAGCATAGTTGACCACAGCAACTCTGGTGGCCTCTGAACCCACGTCCAGAGTGTCGACCATGTCAGCCAGGAAGATCTTGACCTTCTCAAACTCAACAGGACGCACACTGCGAGAGCTGTCGATGATGAAGACCAGGTCAAGGGGACGGCTCCTGCACTGAGAGTCTGTCTCTGGTGATCAACCAAACCATGGCAGGATTAAGTCCATTTAATACTCAAAACCCAGTTCATCATTCAGACAGAAACATGTAACCTTTTTGGTTGAAGGCTCACTGTGAGAGAGACACAGTTAATTACCAAAAACAGATGGCTTTGGGATGCACAATGCATGTTCCCATGTAAACAAAAGGACATTTTTGTGCATCACTGCAGTGATAAGAAAGAAAGTGCTTGTGAAATGATATAGTATGTCATATAGGATGCCATACAGTCCATCATTTCAGTGTTTCAACAGTCCATTAGGGACCTCTCGTTGATCTTATCCTTTCATGTCATTTCCCTGAATGAAAAGGATGCTGATGCCCACAGATAAAAAGTGACATCACACCTAAAGATGGAGACAGTGTTAGGAGACCAACCACTTACACATATACTATACTAAACGGCATAGCTGTAGTTTAGCATCAGATTCCCCCTGTTTTTTCAAAGTAGAATACTACTAAAGTTCTACCTCTGCTTCTATAACATCAGTTTTAGTTCAAACTTCAAATTCATGTTTCGTAGTGGCCTTCTTTTACAGCTGCTGAAATTAAAAAAGGATGGATAATGAAGTGATCAAAACAGACATTCAGTCCGATTATTAGGCTACTTCTTTTGTATCCTTCCACTAAAATATGTCACTGTCAATTCAACATTTTGCAAAATATTCTTATTCACGTATTGACACCACTCTCATGTTTTGTCTTTTGGTTATTTTTAGTTATTTAACCTTTATTTAACCAGGAAGTCTCTTGAGATACATGATCTATTTTACAAGAGAGACTTGCTGTTGCAACTGCTGGCTTTAGTTCTATTTAACAGACACACACGAGAGTAATAACAATCTTCTCATCTAACTCTCAGAAAGAAAGGAAAATAGTGTATTTCTTAACATGTCGATTTATTCCTTTAAATAAAATGACATCTGCTTTAAGCAGCTCTTTTGCCTGGTTTCTATCATCAGTACAAAAAGATCTGACCTGGAAAGCATTGAGGAGCATTGTTTTATTTTGGGAAGCAAAACCTGACTGGTAATATTCTACCTGTCTCCACAGGACTGACGGTGGTGATGGAGCCGCTTTGGGTACTGACCGGTAGCGTCACTGGAGCGGTGGTCTCCACTGGCGGCTCTGTGGTCACAACCACCGGCATGATGGTTGTCAGCGGTGCCACTGTAGTTGCTGAGAGAGTTGGCGGCAGTGTTGGCTCCGTCAGAGTTGGGGGGATGGTAGGAAGGTGTACCACAGGCGCTGTTGGTACTGTGGGGTCTGACTTTGTTGGGCATGGACCTTTTAATTTGTAAGGAAATTGGCCTTTGAGCCTTTGATGTGGATGGTAAGCTACAGGTGGAGATAGACCTTTGTATATGTGGTGCGTTTGTGGTGGCACTGGCCCTGTGAACCTGTGGTGATAGGGTGGCATGGGGACTGAGGGTCTGTGGTAAGTCACTGGTGGAGATAGAGGAATAGGTCGATACACTACCGGTGGAGGGATCCTTGGTGGCTGGTAGTGGTAGTGATACCCTCCTCTATACGTGTAGTCACTTCTGTGAACTACAGGGCCACCAGAAAGGAAAAGTGATAGAGAACATTAGTAGGTTGAAAGACGACAAACAGGAAAGCTGTGTGAGATGACTCTGTGTGGAAAGATGTTGTGAAATATACAACAATCACTTGTGCTTTCTTGGGAGCACAGACAAATGATTAGTTAAAGCATGAGTGTACGTTCAGCCACCTGGTTGGTTTCAGTTGTACTGTATAGTGGTTGTGAAACCCCCAGTTGAGAATTTAGATTTCATGCATGTTGTGCTGGAGAAAAGTATACAATTTTATTGTTATACTGTTGGTTAGATTAAATTATTGAAAGATGAAATATGTGGTTTTAAATACTGATATCCAAAAATAACTGTCTAAAAGTGTAATCAGCAAGAACAACTGACTTACATTACAAAACAATTAGCATAATTATTATGCAGATTTTTACCTTTACTTTAGCACTTGCATTTTATTTAACCTTATAATTCAACTTAACAACAATTCAGAGGGAAATATTGAACTTTTAACTCCACTACAATTATTTGGCAATTATAATTACCTTGCAGGATAACATTTGGTACAGAAAACCAATGATGAGTTCATGAAATATGATGCATTGTTGTAAATTAAACCAGCAGTCACCACATAAAGAGGTTAAAGTGCCACCTTGACATTGCATTAAAAAGCTGCTTAGACATATACATGTATACTGTATGTATAATAGGATCTTCCAAAGGGACACACCGTAAATCTGGGGGGTCGTAAGTCTTTAATTGTTATCAAATTTCAAACAAGTTTAGAGAAGAAATGTCTCTTTGATAAAACTGTTGACAACTCATAGATGTCTGAAACTTGATAAGGGGTCCCACTTAGATACTAGAAGAGGTTACAGGCTGAAAACCTCTGTTTTAATTTTAAGCTGTTTCAATTTATGATAATCCATTTCAGTGTAAAATCTGAAAAAGATGCAGGAATACTATGAGATCAAATCAGTGGAGTAAAAAGTGCAGTATTTCTCTGTGATATGTAGTGGAGTAGAAGAAATACTCAAGTAAATTACAAGCATCTGTAATTGCCTAAGTACATTACTTGAGTAAATGTACTTTGTTACTGATCACTGGTACTAGAAAGTACCAGCTGAAACTATTTTTCATCAAGATTAACCAAGTATTTCAAAGGCCTCCGGAAAACTTACTTGCAGGATTCAGGGTCCTGAAGGGTGGTCGACCATTATTCCTGGTTTGAGCATAGCTTTGAGCAGCTATCAGGTGAGGATCTCCTGCACTGAGGTGATATGTGCCCAGTACATCAGACAGCAGCAGGGACACGCAGTACAAGAGGCTCCAGGGGAAAGACTTCATCATATCTGCACACAGAGTCCTGTGGTGGTCTGTCCAGTGTCTGCTGCTCTCTGTCTCTGAGGGTCCTGCTCAGCTCAGCAGGGGTCTGACCGCCTCCTCATATGAGGAGCTCTCAGTGCAACACGTCAAACTGTCCACCCAATCCAAAGGTGGGACATGACCCGCAGAACACTGTAAATGGCAATGGCATGTGGAGGACTTTATACAAAAAGATTTAAATAATCTGTCCTAATCTGTATAGATTCCCCGCTTTCTCCTACTGCCTCCTTTTCTTCTGAAAAGCCGATTTTCTCATTGTGATCAGGGTTGTAGCCAGGATTTCAGAAATACAGAGGTCAGGTCTCCCCAGTACCACTCAGAGATGTAAGAAATTCTGACCAGAGAGCAAAAAGGTCGCAAAGTGTTTCTAAAAACTTGGATTTCTCACATTTAGTTTATACAGTTAATATAGCCAACAATATGTTTTTCTTTCATACAGGAAGGTGTAAATGCTGTTTAAAGCATTTTCCCAAATTTGGTGGAGAAATTCTGAAGCTAGTATTTGTTAGATTTTTTTTGGCTTAAAAGTCAAATTTAAACAGAAAGGCTGAAATCAAATTTATAGGTTCTTAATCTCAGAATATAAAATCTCTCAAGTAGCCACACAAATTTACTACATATAAACTTCAGAGAAAAGAAAACGAAACTCATAAAACTCGAGACACCTGAAGTCTCCAGAACTGAGATTTGTTTTGGTTACCAACACAACACATACTGACAATGCTTTGCTATTAATCTCTTTATTGAATTTACTTCAACATATCTGACATGAACAAAAGTGGACTGGAGATATAAATGTCCTTAAATGTTTACTGAAGTCAAATGGTTTTTCACTAGGTTAAAATCATATTACCACTAAAGTAATGGGGTGTGCGGGGTTGATAAGCATGCAACTACTTATGTTCACAAGACTCGCTGTTTGCTCCAGATGTAAGGTGAGAAAGAAGCATAGGCAATGATTAACCATCAGTGCCCTCTGCTGTTTCTCTCTCTCTCTCTGTTTCAGACTCAGCTGGAAAACTAATCACTAGCTTTGCTAACACATCAGGGCAGCAGAGTGATGAAAATGTTCAGGGTGTGCGTGAACTCAACCACAGCAAAGCTAAATAAATAAGAGACAAAAAAGAGCTACAGACTCCATTCAAGACTGAGAACGAATAATCTAGATATTAATAATTAGGGAAAAAGTAACACAATTCAACAATAAGAGCTATAATAAATGGATTGTCATAATATTTTTTTACACTTCATATATCAATCTATAGATAGGATAGTGCTGGATTGATGAGAGCTTTTTAAGCAATTTAATTTAATTTTCACATGTATCCCTTTTACTAAGACATAAAAAAGGCCAGAGGGGAAATAGGCTGGTAGCTTTCACTGTGGTTCTGTCATTACATTCATTCATTTCACACAGATCTTCATCTTTCCCACCTTCCTCCTCTCACACCTCGATAGACTCCATAGAAATACAGCGGGCCGGGTAGGGTTGAACAAAGCGCCTTCAGTGGCCTTACACATACACAGTAGGTCAGGGGAGGGGATAAGGGCGTAATGGTGTTCAGAAAAGTTTAGTGAGGGAATGTAGGAATGCATATGATGGGTGTGTGCATGTGTGTGTGTTTGTGTGTGTTTTGGCGACAACTGGTGCTGGTGCTTAAGCGGGCATGTAAGGGGGAGGTGGTTCCTTCTCTGGCATCTTCATTGCCATCTCGTAAGTGGGCAGGATGTACTAGAGAAGAAAAACCAAAAAAAAAAAAAAAAAAAAAATCACAAAGATTAACATAAAAGACTGAATAGTTATGTGTCTGAACAGAGGAACCAGGATGAACAGAGAAGTGTTGGTACACTGATACAAATTTGTGCTTCACTGTAGGGCTGGGTGATAAAACAAACTTGATAATAATCACTAAAGTAAAAATTCCACAGTAAAAATGATAAAATGATGAATGATTTACGACAAATGACTCGGTTCTGCATTTGGATCAACCCTCATCTGCACAATGACTATATTTGGCTACAGCAATAGGCTAATGTAGCTGACATGTGTAGAGCACAAACAAGGAAATGCTCGTTATTGGAAGCTTAAAAATATAATCAAGACCTACTTCACTTTAGTTATGTTAAGATACGATGCAAAGCAGTAATTATCGGTTATCTGCAGCAAATCTTCTGTCTGTTATCCGCTTTCTCACTTATATTTTAAAGCACATCCTGAAAAGCTGAAAAGAAAAATCAATCGGCAATAATTTATTATTTATTTATTTATTATTATTTTAGAAAATTAATTAATGGTCAAAAGTATTTTTTTGTCAAGCAAAAATGCAGACTATTGTTTTTTGCTTCTCAAATGCAAATGTTTGCTGGTTTTCTTAGATTTTTATTTTTTATAGTAAACTGAATATCTTTGGCTTTTTAATTTATATATGTCAGATATATATATGCCAGCCTCATATGTCTGGGAATTTGTGATGTGGACTTTCTGCCATTTTACCAAACAATAATCAAAATTATTTCAACCTTTGGTTTATTGTAAACAGCAGTAAAACACAGCTTATGAATGTAAGGAAAGATATGTATGAAATGTTTGAACATCTTGCCAAGATCTTATTTCTTAGTGAAAATCTGTTGAAACTGGAAATGATGGAAACTATGAGACATGAATTGTGTATTTTTACCAATTTCCTAAATTTAGATGGCAATAAATGTTCTTCCCTTGACGTGGTCAACTCTTAAACACTGTATTTATACTTATTCACTGCCACCTGCTGGCTTCACTTCTGCATTACACATTGCTGTATCTGTGTCAAGTATGTTTTCATGGCATTGGATGCTCCTGATAAAAATTGTACTGGTCAACCAGAGGGTGTCACAAGTAGCTTTAGCTTTCATACCTGGGGAGGGGTCTCAAAGGCAGGGTAGACAGCAATCTCTGGCATGTTCCTGTTGTTGATGTACTTGTAGCAGTTCCACACACAGTTGATCAAGTAAGCCTGCAAAGAGGAGAAAAGATTGTATTTGGATGTTTAGAGATGAATCAGGCGGAGTCATTACAACCATCTTACATTTCTTAACCAAAACTTCTTTTTTTTGTTTGGTTTTTTTATTTCTAAGAGTTAAAATGTAAATACGACAGCTTCAGTATTGTTAATACACAGGAATATGTTTGCTGTTTTGTAGCTCAGCAAACCATGTCTTGAATTCACCCCTTTACTGAACACACAGACAGGCCATTACCATCAGTTCTCTTCTTTTACTATATTTCATTCCTTTTCATGTTAGTTTGCTTTAGAGAGACACACATTAAATGAACCAACACACTGAATAAACCAGGCTGAACTGTGAATAACCAATATTTTCACCTTGAGGATGATGAGGAAGGCAAAGAAGACCAACACAAAGAGTAGCAGGCAGCTGGAGTCCAGAGAGAGGAGGTTATCCTTGTATGGGAAATCCGGCTGAGGAGGAAAAGAACAGACAATGTCAGATAATCAATAAAACCTATTTATACTTATTCAACTTGCATCACCATCAACACTACCACTGAATTAATAAGCAAAAAAACTTAATGATCTCCATGGGGACTTGGGACTGTGGAAACAACCTAATTTGCTGCCGAGTGTTTTCATAATTAGTTTGAGGGACGTCACAACAGCACAGTCAGCAGCTCGTTTGCCTTTTCCTCATTTTTCTCCTAAGTTTCTTTAAATGTGGACTGATGCTCTAAAAAGTGTCCTTTTGTACAAAGAAACAATTTGTGAATGTGTAGGAATATAAGACTCACATTAAAGCTGGAATAACTTTACTTCTAGTAAACAATAAGCAACTGGTTATAAAAACTGTGTATCGTATAATAATTTACAAATATGTAGAGTTTTGTCATGGTGATGAGTTGTGTGATTGAGTCTGGCAATGTCAACAGGGTGGCTGGGACTGACCAGCTGGTCAAGGTAGACCTTGATCCTGGGTAGGTAGGTGAGAGAACTGATGGCCACCAGGCAGCTCAGAGCAAAGTCAAACAGCTGGTAGCAGAAAAACGGGATCAGCCATCCATCACGATGCTGAAGAAATCAGAGACAAGAAATCAGACACAGGTGGAGAGGAATGTTTAAGCAATAGGGGAGATTTGCCTTAAGATAAAAAGAACCATGTTGGCTTTCAACCTCGTCTCTACACACTTTTAACATTCTTACACGTGGGTAGGCTTTATTGAGCGCACAGTATGTAACTTCTGCCGCTATGGGGTCTCGCAATCAAAACAATGACAAAAGATGCTGTTTGGTTACGTCACAAAGTAGCATAGTAGTTCAGTTGTTAAAGTCTTCATTGTAGTTGGGCTTTTCCTGGTTAGGATTCCTTCAGTGTCAATCACTCAGGAGGTTTTGTCTCCTCTTCCTCTCCAAAACTGGGAAAACTGGGAGCTCAGCTAGCACTAATATTTGGTCAGCATTTTTCTCTGATAGCTAGATGTCCAACAACAAAAATCCTCCACCCTTTTAAAATACATAGTTAAAAACAACCGAGGCCTAAAGAATGTATCGTAAAAATGTGGTTTAAAACTGGATAGAAAGTGCAGACAACCACAACACTGACGCATGCGCAAAGGAGATATGATGCCACTGCCAAATGATCAGATGAAACTGACCATTACCATGATTAAAATTACGGATTTCTCTAGGTTTGAAAACTAATGGAAACATATGGGTTAATATAAGTGTACAACCCTACAAAATATATAAAACGGGTCTAGTCATTTTTAGGCATTTTATTTTGGAAAAGATACACATTATACCTTTAACATCTACAAATCCTACAGCTGAGGGTGAATCACATCTTGAGTAGCAAGATATAATTAGTTTTTAAAGTTCAATAATCTAACCTTTGTTTTCTTGGTTTAAATGTTGAGTATGCCTACATTGAAAAAATGTTTTCCTACTGCTCAGACTGTGACTGCACCCTCAGATGTGGTTTGGGATAAATGAAAACAGCCTGCCGACAGTAACGGGGGAGCTGACATAGTAAATGTGTGTGAAAATGTAATAAACAGAGAAGGTTGAAAATCAGCAGAGTGGTTCTTTTACTTAGTCACTTCACAAGGAATTCTACAGGTATTCTGGGTGATATTTCTACCAAAAGCACAGTATACTCTAGCCTTGACAATAATCTACTTTACTCCATTTATACGTTATGTAGCAAAGTAGTGAATATCTTTTTATAATCAGGGTTCAAACACTGTACACTATTTCACTAGGACACTACACTAACAGTGGCTGTGCACCGCCACGCTATCCTGAAAAGGGTATCTGCTACATCTGTCTGGGAGTATGTAGTTGCACAGCTGAAGCATAATTAACCGGCAAGCACAGTGTACAAAGCCGGCAGATGTGTGCTATTTAACTGTGCAGTCACCCAAACTAGCAGCTTAATGCAGGTCCACGTCAAGAGGCTACCAAACCTGTAAGTCTTGATGCCATCAGGCAGGCCTGTGTGGTAAAGATGAAAGGCAGTGAGAACACAGCTTTGTGTGCTACACCCCCACTGCTGCAAGATTCTTTTTAACATTCAGCTAAAATGTACTGTAGTTAAAAAAAGAGGAGGGTGATGTGGTATTTCCTGTTACTTACTTAACTCCGGTGCTATTATTATACAACTTGAAAGTAATGCTCTTTTATGCAGCGTATTTAGGGCTTACAGATTTGCCTAAGAAACCATGACAAGCCTTTAAATCAAGTGCACGCTGTCGAAAAAGAATTTTAAAAAGAACAAAAAAAAAAAAAAAAAAAGGCACCGTATCTACAGTGCAGACTTACAGTAATGGCTCCATACACCATCATGGCACTGATAGTGAGCATCAGCAGAGAGATGGCAAATCCAACACAGGCATTCTCTGTATGAGACAAAGTGACAATGAATAAAATTACCAAATGGTAGGTAGGCAAAGGTTTATTCATTTATTTATTTTTTCCAGCTTTAGCCTTGTATATGAAACACAATGTATAGTGAGTGTGGATGAATGGATGTTTGCCTGTGCTCTTTGAGGCAACTGTGATTTGCATACAGTATAAGTCAACAGCCTCCAGGGCCTCTCCTTCCAGTCAACTCTGTTTTAAAGGCCAACTGGGAGCATTAAGCCTCTTCCTCTCTGCTGCAATGAAACTCAGCCTGAGATAATTAAAAGGCCTGCCTTTCATATCCTCTTTTTCCTCCATCACTCAGTCTCTCACTTCTTCAAACTGTTCTGCCTGTTGCACAGAAGAAATGTTGCTTGTGAGAAAGCAACTGCAGCGATGCTATGCAGACACAATTCTCTGTTGTTTAGCAGCTCAAGCAGAACAATTTGTACATCAATGAATGAATCTGTCAGAAGACTGCCTGGAGCTCATCTTCAGGCCACTGAAAACAAAATTCACATAGGGTTAAACTCTGATGTCCATCAAATTAGGAATATGAAGAGTTGATATTAGAGTTGATAAACATCCACTTTTACTACAAGTAAAACATCAACCTCAATCCTTATGGATCTTTGTACAAAAAAAAAAAAAAAAAATTATTTTATTCTAAATGTTCAAAATATAGTGGTCCTTGAAAAAACCGTCTTCTTTACAATCCTGTCTACTTTTCCATCCAAATTACTAAACTTGATTAGTTTTGAATAGCGATGCAGCTAAATGTCATTTTCATGATCAACTTATCTGCTCTCAATTAATTGATAAATAACTCGTAAACATGACCTTGATTGTGGAATAAAATGAGTGCAGCCAGACGAAGCCGCACTAATAGTCAGGAGTAATGACAACTTAACTAGTGTGAATGCTAACATTTTCTCTGTAGGCTGTGGACAACCTCCTCCAGCCCTGTGTGCTGGCATGAGCCTGCTGTGGGAAGGTCAACCCACCACGGTTGTTTCCACTCCTATCCCACTGAGTCACTGTTTCAGAAAAATGAAGAAGCCTTCACCAAGCCAACCAACAAAACAACTCCAAGCTACAAAGAAAGGAATGCTCACTGTCCTGCCAGCCCTTCCCTGGCACATACAAATACAAACACCTAGAACAAATTTAAGTCCTTACGTATATACAAAGGAATGACACCAATGACAAAATTTTCAGACGCCATGTAAACAGCACAGCAGTGTTCTGTTGTCCTCATGAGAAGTTTTGTTCAGCAGTCACTGGGGAGCTGTTGTGCTCCCTGTGGAAGATGAATCACACGTTTAACTTCAGTATAACAGCAGCCTCTGGGTTAACGAAAGGCCCTATAGAGAAAAACCAGAAAAATCCAACGAAGACGATACCTATTCAGTGTTGTGGTGTATCAAGAGCAAGTTTTCATCATCATCTGGACACAGTGGAATTCAAAAGCCAACCATAACAGAATGAGTTATGTTTGATTAAATTAGTATGGTGGCCCCGAGACCTCAATGTACTGCAACTTACACACGGAAACAGACAAAACAAGCAAATTCACTAACATCTTCATTAATTTAACAACAAACGTGCAACAAATACTCACAACACAACCAAATACACACAACACAATCAAATACACAAACATGCTGCAAATGAGTAGTTTCTCGGTTTTGTAAAGTTTTGTTGGCCAACCAATTAACAGCTCCAGTGTAAACGTGTTAAAATGAATAAAATGTCACTGTTTTTACAATGTCATGTTGTTAGCCCGTTCAGTGATTCTTATGCACATTTCACAGCTTACCAGACATCCTGTTGGAGGCAAAGTAATGGTCAATGACCTCATATTGCAAGTCGATGGTTGGCACGTTCTCTGGGTGGGTCACAGCTACGGTCAGCAGGATGCCCATCAACAGGTTGACTACCTGAGGAGAGGAAGTGGGAGATTTAAGCTTTTTTTTTTTTTTTTTGCATGTCTTTGCAAATTCCACAGCCTTAACAGAATTAACACTTACAAAATATGGATTGGAATATGTTTTTGATTGAATACCACTTTTCCAAACAGCTAATGTTTTGAGTTCATGTCAGTATTGAATGTCAAGGATTCAAGGACACTCCAGCATTCACAAGATACAGCACATTATTGAAAAACAAAACAACCAATTTTAAATACTATTGAAAAGAAATTATGTTGTAAAATGTATGTAATTCTAAGTTAATGGGATATTTAAAAAATGAAGTTGAATAACCCTTTAAACATGAAACTAACTTTTGAGAAGTGGAACTAAAGATGCCCTAAAAGAAAGAAAATGTAAGGTTATTGAACAAGGTCACCACCTTATATACTATTCAACACAACAGCAAAAAACTACACCTGCTGTGACAAATATCTGATCATGCAGAGTGGATTTAACTGCAGAAAAGTATTGTGTAGTAAGGAGGTTGTTTGTGTTACATATTCAGACAACTTCAAGAGGGAGAGGGTTGCAACAACAAAAACATTTTTAGTGAGATTTAATCCTATTCACTTAGGTGGAGACAAAATAAACACTATGAGTGCCAATCACTGTGTAAGAGAAATGTTCTCTTATACAGCCCAAACCAGTTCGGCCAGACTGGGCTCATGCCTTCACCATTATCTATCAGAGATTGCGTTCTGCTTTCTTACCAACTGTCTTAGGTTAGTACTGGTTCCTTCTCATGATTTCAAACCAGAGTAACATGAGTAATATTGAGCTTTAGGAACCAACGATTGTCTGGAAACAAGCTAGGAAGTGCTACAATCACTGTGAAAATTGTGGTGTCAAATATTGTCCAGCGAGCAAAAAAATCTCAGACGAGGATTTGAAAACGCAACAAAAAGCAGAAACGTCTGTTGTGTGATGTAGGGAAATGAGAAGGGGATTAATCCAGCTGTGAGTTTAGAGATGCTGCAGGAACAAAATGTGCTTAGGACAGCGACAGCAAACAGTCAGATGCTTTAGCGTGTCTATGAAATACAACTGCCTATTTTAACAAGCCATTACAATGTAAGCTCGATGACTTTAACCAACGGAGGTGTGATTTAAATCTGCGTCCTGCGTCCCTGAAATGAATGTTACTGCGGATTTCTTTTCATCCAAACTTCTTGTTGTGATTTGACAACCGTCAAGTTAGCAGGTCAGTCCGAGGTGGCTAGCCCCTGTGCTATCCAAGCCAAATCACATATATTTTTAACTTTTAAAGCTTCTCTGGTTAGGAGCTGATAAATAACAGTTGTATGTTATCAGTTTTATAATCTCATTTACAAGATTGTGAGAGTAAGGACAGAAGCATTTATCCGAACCCGATCTAATAGCATGCTATTGCTAATGCTAGCGATCTGTGATCGTTAACCCGTCATGTAATAATTGTTACAAAAAGTCAAAATTAACATTTAGCTCTAATATGAGTTTATGATAATAATCCTAATACATATCCAGAAGCTGTTAAGGCTGTCTGGTTGGTATTCATTATGTAACTTGCTACTTTAGCGAACTTAACACAACTGATGTTGGCAGTGCTAGCTTCCGTTAGCATGCTAACCCCCATCAACCATTTTACGTACCATGTACCATGTTCCCAGGATGATGGTCCCCGTCCGGACATGGCAACATCCACAACACCTGGTGGTGTACAGTCTGTCTCGACTAGGCTTAAAATGATGCATGTCCTCCACAAGCGTAGGGAGAAACATCGGTAGAGTTGCTGGTCAGGAGCAAGGAATAAGCCTTTCGGTATCAACAGTCCGCTGGCGAACACGCAGGAACGCCCACCACTTCCCTCACGACGAGCTGCGCGACACCGCCGGTAAAAACAAACGCTCTGACAGGAAGGAAGAGGCGGGCGCAGCTGTGACCGACAGGAATTTCCACCAGTGGAAACCGTGAAGAAATTTCAAGGTACAAGCAGGTTGGAGCTACTTTTTTTTTTAATATTCCTGATTCAACAATAACAACAAACTAATGGAGTATTTTTGCACAGTGGTATCACTACTTTATATTTCTGAAATAGTTCTTCTTCAACCATGGTCCCAGAGTCCTAGATCATCTGGGTGCCATGTTCATCATTTGACAATTAGTTTGTGGTTATTTAATTAACTGCAAGTGTGTTTTTCATATTGTATCACTGTTACTGCTACATTAAAGCACATTATATGACTAATGATAAGATAAGATCCCCTTTATTAGTCCCACAGTGGGGAAATTCACAGTGTTACAGCAACAAAGTGGCAGTGCAGAGAACAGATAAATAATAACAATATAATAATATACTAAATATATAGATACCAATACATACTAATATATACTATACATACACTCTCAATATTTGCACAGGAAATACAAAAAGACGGTGAGGATTAAAATAGTTGTAGAGCTAATTTATTAACAATTATACAATACAAAAATGGTACAAATTATTTTCTGGCACACACAGTACATAGGCAACATAATGTCTTACACTGTAGCAGCTGATAGTCATTATCTACTCATTGTAATTGATATTTACCTCAAATTAGTTTCCCCTAGATTCTTAATTCATATCTCATTACTTATTTAGCTATAGTCAGGACTACAGAAATACTTGTCCATAAGTATGCACCTTTGAAACGCAAAGGATGTCAAGAGGTCTTTTTCACAACAGATGTTTTGGTGTTACGTATAGGCTAACATTAACGGTGGCCCTGTGTCCCAGACAGCCATGACAGTGACAGTGAGCCAACCTGCACAACACCAGGATCCTGAAACTCAAGCAGCTACACAGAATTTATCCATTAAGAATTTCATTAGTTACACCAGTGCTTTTCCTACTGTGACATGTCAAATTGTCTTATGTAGAAAAGAACTATGAACACTGTCCTCAGAAGAGGTCTACTCTTGAAAAATAAGTGATATATATATATATATATTTGCTATGTACACTTATAGTTTGTATTTGATCATTTCAAGGCAAACTTTGGAAGAAATGTTTTAATTAAAGTGCTACAAAAATGTGTGGTGATTCATAAAATCTTCAAAATAAAGCCATATTTTTTTTAACCAAAAAAAAATAACACAAAACATCATATCAGAGGACATGGTCTTAGTGCCCTCAGCGGTAGACGTGTGCTATGGCCCTGGGTAAAAATGAAGCAATTTCAAAGCTTTGTGAAACACAAAAAAACAGAAAAGTGGGCATATTAAGACAATTCTTTATATTTTATGATATCAATAAATAAATTTTAAATAAACAACAGATACATATTAAATGCAAGAATAACCATCATTCCCTGTGCCCCTGAGGGAAGAGTAAATTTACAGTAGCTCTGAAGGTGGGGAAAAAGTCATCAAGTCAAAATCATCAACATCAGTGCGACAGTTTTTAAAAAATGTGGACTGGACAGTTAAACGACTTGGTCCCTGTGGGTCGGCTGGCCCTGAATGTATCCTCCAAAATCTTTGTTGTGCCATTTGTAGATTAATATTGCTGTCAACATTGCAGAAATTGCCACTCCTGTTATGCCTCCTGCAATAACACCTGTGAACATAAATGACTGAGTTAGAGCACAAATTCACATTGTATAACTTATAAATTCAGTGTAACTAACTGCAAAGTACCTGCAAAGATTTGTTCGTTCTCCCAGAAGCTCTTGCTGTTTGCCATAATAATATATCCTGATCCGGTATCTTTTGTAGGCCAGTGTGTACTGTCGAACATACTGTCTTTGCTGTTGGGGTGCTCCACTTCGTTTGTAATTTCACCTGATGAGAGTGCAAGCAAGAGGCATAAATCACAATGTAATCACGTTTTGAAATAATGAGATAAACAATACATACTTTGTAAAATGGCTCATAATATATGTTCTGTAAATCAACAATTTTACAGTGATTGAACATGGTAGGCATTACCTTGTTCTGACCAGTCCCCTGAACCAGAACCAGAAGTGTCAAGGTCAAATGCTGATCCCTCAAAGTCTTCAGGAAGGGCAGAAAACTGATTTCATGGAGAAAATCAATGAGTATATTTAAAATTAAGAATGACTGCTCCTTCCTGCCTTATTGTTAGACACATGAAAACAAAGAGGTGAAGGAAGCGTATGAAGGTACTTTCCATGAGAGGGCAATAAAGACATGAATCATGTCCTAGATACAAAGTCCCATTGAAGTAACACAATCCTAAAAGTAAACTGTGGTTGACAAACCCATAATGACGCAAGTGACCACACTTTTATCACCAATAAAGAGTCATGAGTAGAATATAGCTCAAATTATATGATAACGTTACTCCACCCATTTGGCAAAGCAGGAAAAATATAAGGACAGAATGTTTTGTTAACAATTTGGACTCAAAGTTATCAACACAACAGAAAGAACCATACATATGGAAAAAGCTTCACTCGTGAGTTATTTCTGTGACAGTTTCAGTGTTTGAACAGAACACAAGATAAAGGTAAAAAGAGTTTGCTCTTTACGTGAAGAATCTATATTCTACTATTTACTTGGGATTTACTCTATTAATTTTGGAGGTGCTGAAGTAATAATTTCTTAAACATGAGGCATTTCAAATGAGCAAACTATTGATATTCACAAGCTAAACTCATTGACGATGACTAAAATGGCCTGTACCCATTGTAACCAACATACATAACTTAAAGCTGTTGTTCTTCAAAGAAACAGAATGGATGTTTTACAGCCAGCTTTAAAGGTGGATTGCCCACAAGGAATAAAAAGTTGCTTTGTGCATCTTGGAATAATCTGGAAATTCATATGTCACATTTACCCTCAGGTGCTTCCTGGATCAGGGGATATTATTATGTTGCGTCCCTATGTGCCTCCCAGCTGTAGTTGTGGACATTAATGGATAACCCTACTGGAAATATTATCAGGCAGTAATAATAGATAATTAAACAGATGCAGCAAACCTTGTGTTTACCTTGTAACTGATAATAATTGACCAAATCATTAGTAAATTGTAGCAACAAAGTGTTGAGCCATTTCACACACAGAACATGACTTTTGCACAAGACTACATGCTTTGTTATCATCACCATCATTTCTACAGCTGGTGATAAATTTCTCTTGTCTTGTTGTTTCTCCCACTGTTTGCATGGCTTTTTTTTCTGTGGCATACAGACATGCACAGACAACACCGACTGCAGACTGCCTCTTGTTCATTTCACCTCAAGACCCTCAACATGGATGGTTGATTAATCCATTAGTATATCAACAGGAAATTCACGAAAAAATATGAATGTACTTGTTATGGGGTATATTTTATATTGAGGTGTTTCTACTTTGACCTCAGTAAAGAATTTAAAATTCCACCACTGCCAATAGGGCAGAACTGAAAGATATTTAATGGTGGAACTATTAAAAAACTATAAAAATAAAAATGCAATTATTTTTCTGCCCAAATAATATAAATAATTTCTACTAAAAGCCCAAAAGGAGAAGGTAATGTGAAATCCACAAAATGGGAAGTGTGTTCTCTACTCAGCTGAACTGGTTTTAATATCTTAAATTCTCTGTGTACAGCTGGTATTGTATTTTGTATTGTATATTGTATTTTTGTAATTTGTCTGAAACTGAGCTTCCAGGATGCACAACAATCACTGTTACAGCCGTTTCTAATGAGTTGTAAAAAGCCATTCCTGGAATCAAATAGACATGAACAAACAGTGAGCAAACCTGACAACTGTACATTAGTTTCAGGTAACTGCACCAAAAACTGATTAAGGTTTCAAATTTTAAACATAACTCAAGCCCCACTAATCAATAAACTCGTAAAAAAAAAAAAAAAAAAAAAAAAAATGAGGCACACCTTGACATTTCTTAATCGAAGACGCCTTCGCAACATACCTCAGGGCTGACATCAGGAAGTGAGAAAGGTGAGCACCCGGGCTCGACAACACCATTAAAAAAAAATGTGTGTAACCGGCATTAAAGTGACTTACCGACATGTGGACTGGTTGTGTCAGTCCCACAGCTAAAAGTAAACACGCCGTAAAGGTAATCCTCATGTCTCAGGTGAGCTGCTGTCCACTTTGTCTTCTTCACATAAACCTCCGCAGGTGTTTAGATTGAACCTCGAGCAGAAGCCCCGCCCACGAATCAACCCCCGGTTGGTTACCTGAAGGTTGCAGGTAACGCGGGTGTTTACTAAGAGTAGTATGAGAAGACAATCATTAATTTCTTTTCCTCTTAAAAGAAAAATACGAGTTCATCCGAGTTCAAACCTCTTAGATCTTCGATAAATATAATGAAATTGAAACTGAGTTGCAAGAAAATACATGAGAATACAGTGTAAACGACATAGTTACAGTAGTTTTCTTATAAACCAAAAATGTACTTAAAAGTACACAAGAACTAATAAAGTCAGTAGTAAAAGAAATTCATGTGTTTTCATATGTAGAATCTCAAAGTTGTCTGAAATGCAGCAGACTACAAGTTTAAAATAGTGATACAGTATTTTTGCCCTGACCTGTGTTTTACAGCCACTGTTCGACCAAGCTGCTTGGGGTGTTTTGGCTTTATGGTTCAAGTTTATTTATACAGTCGCCTGAAACTCTTTAATTTCACTCATCTGATCTCTGTTTGACCATGTGGTTGCACCAGTGTAGGATTAGGTGTGTCCTATTTAAGGGGCTGAATACATATGCAACCAGTTCAGTGTTCACAAATAAAAATAATTACACTAATACACTTGAACACTGAATAAACTTGAATTAAAAACATCAAAAGTTTAAGATTTGTTAAATCAATTTGCATTTGATTAAACAAAGTATTTAATATTCATAGTCTGATTGATAGTAATTAAATATTTAGTAGGCCTACACCACTTATAAACCTTGACACAACCTTCCCCTATTTTTTTATACAGATTGTTATAATTTTATTCTTCAGTTTCTTCTAACCCTACATTAACATTAAGACAAACAAAACGGGTGAAAAACCACAACAATGTGGGTCAAATGTTAGAAGAACAGTTTAATCATACATAGTCACAATTCTGCTTCCAAAAATGAGTTTGTTTTCTTCATCTAACATCTGGAAATGTACATAAGGCCACCTGAAAATGTACATGACTTTGACAGTGTGACAAAACTCATATGTTCATATTTATATAATTGACAATATTTTACATTGCTTTTGCTTACAAGGTAGTAGCTGTTCCAAAATACAGCACTCTTCTGTACAAAAATAATTCTTGTCATATCCTGTGAAGTTTCCATGGTAGCAGAGAGGACTAAATGCAGCCTCAGTTTTAGTACAGAGTGTTTTTTTTTCCTTTTTAAACTGTCACACATCAGAAAGACTATCAACAGTGGATGTTACAGCTCCAGTACAAATAGAGGCTGGCCTTTCCCATAACAGATTAAAAACAAAAACCATGCCAGATTGTGAAGCCATAAAGTTTTTTTTTCTTTAAAAATTACACTTGATCAAATAAAACTGTATACATTATATTCAGGGGGAAAGGAGTGATGAATATACACACATCAAAATGCACATTTTTGCCTTTTTCCCCAAAAAGTGTAAAAGACATCCCATTTACAGCATAAACGTTTACAAATGTACAACTGTACAGACGAAATAAAAGCATCACTACAAATTTAGAGCAAGGCCTGTCAAACACCACAACTAGACATTTTTTCAATTAAACTAATACTCTTACACTTATTAACTGCACATATACTACATGTATTCTACAATTATTCATATGAAGCAAAGAAGCCATCACTACGAGCATTACAGGTGAATTGTATAGCTTTTGATGGCCCCACCAGCCTCCACCAATGCACTTGCATACCCAACCAAATGGAAAAAGGAAAAAAGAAAAATCTTTAAAAAAAAAAAACAAAACAAACAGGACCATTTAAAAAAGTTCTTTCAACATCCCTTTCTTCCTCTTCTCCCACTAATTCTAGTTCATTTCACCTCAGATTTACAAAGCTGGGATAAGCTCCACTTCACAACATTTAAATTTTTTTTTTTTTAACTACTCTGACCTTCAGGCGGTGGGGGTCCCATCATTGCTGCAAGCCCCCTACCCAAAAGCAACAATTTACTCATACATAAAGATGCTATACGTCGCTAAACTACTTCTACGCAAGAGATGATTATTCAGTATCAAGATATTAAGATACTGATTTCTAGGGCAGTGTTCATCTCAAACTACAAGACAGATAAGATGTTACACAAAACATGAAAGAAAAAAATCATTCCAAGGATTAAAACCTGTCACAGCATGCCAACGCATACCCCACTCCCACCCCACTATTCCCACAAAAAGCTCCCCACTCTGGTCATTTCATGTAAAGATTATACCTGGTTACACACCCGCTGTACAACCAAACCTCATGCTCTGCTTCTATAAGTTAATGGTAGCTTTTATCTTGCATAAACCCGGAGTGATCACCTGGATGAGGGAAAAAGTAAGATGGCTCAAATGGGGCTCAGTGGATGCAGCAGCTCAGGTTTGTCAGGCTGTAATATTTAGTACCGAGATGTCAGGCAGACTACAAGCTGCTGGGGTAAACACACGCCCCCTCTCTTAGCCAGAAAAAGGAGGCAAGAAAAAGCCACCACTACCGGAAAACACTTCTCTAGACTAAAGCACCAATCCCAGAAGCCAAGCTCGCAAACTGATCTTGAAGACCTCTGAGTGACCATGGCACGTGACACATAGTACTCACCTGTGGACGGAGGAGTTTGTATCCATCCATACTATGTAGTGCTATTTGAAAACTAATCCATCAGCTGCTTTGGCATGGGAAAACACTTTTACTGTGCATGGGATAATATACAAATATAATATTCAATTGCCTAGACTTAATTAGAACAGTTGACATAATAAGTCTGGTTACAAAAACAAATGGAATTGTTTTTTAAAAGGATCTCTCAGTTTAGCCTTATAAAGTCACTTGCTGGTGTTAATTGTAAGAATTGTAAATTTCAGCAAATGTGTAATAAGTTTTTTTCTACAGAGAATTTACAAGGTAAAAAACTAAATGTACAAGATAATATGAAAACCAGTCAAATACCATAATTACATCATTAACAATGGGCTTGTGCTTTACCCAGGGAAAAAAAAAAAAAAAAAAAAAAAAAAAAAAAAATTCGGCCTGCTGACTGTGCGTACCCTTGGGGCCACGCTGGGGACCTGCACCAGGGGGTGGCAGAGTGGCAGGGGTCAGTTGTCACAGCGTTCTTACGTGAAGTTGACTTGTCTTTTTTTTTTTTGGTAATTCCCCAAAAAAATGGGATGTCAGAGGGTGTCAAAGTCCCTATGGCTAAGGAGCATCTCTCACAGAACAGTGGGTTTGGGGCGACTCCTTCTCCTCCTCCTCTTCTTCTTCGGGGGAACTGGGATGTTGATGCGTCTACATGAGGCCATTTGTGGGGCCGCCGATGGGACCCAGTTCAGATCCGCTCTTCATGTAGTACTTTTCTAGCTTGGCCAGAATGTGCTTCCCGTAGGTGTACTTGCGCAAAGTGGCAATGTGAGGCCTGATCTGAAAAGGGAGAGGACTAAGGTCAGCAACCTCAAAGTCAACTTTGTCTAATCAGACTAAACACATTAGAATATGTCTGATCTATTAAAGATAGAGAAGCAGACTATTCTATATCCATGTTCATAACAATGTCCATGTTTACAGAAAAGCAATGAAGAAATGTACGTGAAACATAATTTCCACGTCTAGGTCATGCACTGAAGTGAGGGGGTCCCTCTATGAGCAATCTGACCCTGTCATCACTTCCAAACTGATAACAGTGACTTTATCGCACTGCAAGTGTCAGGGCTCCCCAAAGCAACACTAATACGGCCTCTCACGTTGATTTAACACGTGCTGTGCTTCAACCTCTTCTCGAATATGTGGGCATGTGAACTGTTGTGTTTTGATTGACATGTAAACTTTGTTGCACTGGCTAGTCAAGTTACATGTTTATTTGTGCATGTGTTTGAGTCCGATGCCTTCAACTAAATTCAGCATTGCTCCACCCACGTTCAACCTGAGCAGAGGTCTAATCAGCCATAAAAACTGAGACAATCGTGTGCATGTGCAGGACCTTAAACAACTTCCCCCCACAAAATGTTCATTTAATCCAAATATGAATTCACTGGGACAAAAGTTATAACCATTTTGCTAGCAGTGTACACTTTTGGGGCAAACCCAAGCCCTCCT
This sequence comes from Trachinotus anak, assembly GCF_046630095.1. NCBI lineage: Eukaryota > Metazoa > Chordata > Actinopteri > Carangiformes > Carangidae > Trachinotus > Trachinotus anak. The sequence continues at coordinate 422,401 of NW_027273882.1, read as the reverse complement.
CTCTCTCCATACCTGTATATGAACACATTTAGTAGTTGACCCACCTTATGCATGATGATTTTGCGCTGAGCAGGTTCTGCCATGTCAATCATTCTTTGGACAACATAGTTAGCATACTGGTCCTTCATCATGGTGTACAGGGCGCTGTGAGGCCCATCTTTCTGGCAGCACACTTCATCTATCAGCAGAGCTCTCTCAGCACGCGAAGAGTGGATCACACACTTCTCAACAACATTACTGAGGAAAAACAGGGAGAGAAACTTCTATCATACACATGCTTATTCATAACTGAGCTGATGGATTCAGTAATGAGTCAGTCAGGGAAGATGCCTTAGTTACACATTAGGATTGCTGAGATATTGGAATCATGTACTCCTTGCATTTCATTTGTTGCATGATGTGGCTCATGACACAGAGCGGGGTGTGTGTACACTAGTGGTGATGCAAGGCACAATGGACAAAGTGTTCAACTGTCTTTTTTTGTTTGGAAGAGGATGGCAAATTTCCCAGTACAGCTGTTATGAGTCTTTCGCTGACCTAACTTCTGCAGTCGTGAGCTGTCCCATTAAATTCAAACTGTTGGATAGAAATCAAGTTTTTTCCTGTTGAGATGGCTCAAGGCAAGAGGCAAGACTTGACAAACCACAGGAGGTGCAAACAAACAAAAAAAGCAGTGCCCTGTAATCCTAAAGAATCAGATTAATGTAAGTTTTTAAACACTCACTTGCTGTTTCCAAATGTTATTTCATGTACTTTGCAATGATTAAAAAAGGTAAGATGCGTGCAGCAGATTTTAGCAACAATTTTTAAAAATAATTTAGGATAGTCATTGTTTGACATTTTAACAGACCCTTCTCCTTTTTATTTGTTGAGGAACTCTGAAAGAAAATAAATTAATTCAGGGATTAAATAATTAACTAAACCTGCTTGTACATTAAAAAACAAACAAACAAACAAACAAACAAAAAACCTTACCTTGCAAATTTGTGTTGGCTCAGGACAAGAACCTTTCCACGAACCTCTGCCACTATCTTGCTCTTATCCTCTGGTCTGCCGTGCTCCAAAACATGCTGAATGACGTAGTTACCATATTGATCCTGCAGGAGGCAGTGGAAGCGTAAGCACAGGGTAAACAGGCATCTCGATACTAAAGAATCAGTGTGACACCCTTTACTTTGATTGATATTCATGCACTACTTTTCACCATCAGTCTTAATTGGTGTGAGGTAAATCATGCAGCTCTACAATGATAGGTAGACGAACGAGTGACACCCCCTTTGTAGTCTTACAATACCCTTACGTCATCACTGCGGAAGGTCAGACAAAACAGATGCTGCTGGTTTGGAGTGTTGCTGACCAGACAACACAACCAATAGCATCTTTGCCCCTTCAGAAATGGGTGATAGACAGTTATGGGTGTAATTTTAGTGTGACAAGATGGAGACAAAAACTCACCTGACCAAGCAACAAATAACACCACTCTCAAATTGATCTTGTTAAAGTAGCAATTTGTTGGGTAGGTAATATGATCTCCAATTTTAATTGGAAGTATTTGCCTTCAAATCCATTTCCTGTCAATCTGTTTTCACAAGAACATTATTTTGTTCTTGAACTTGACTTTAACTCAAGGGCTCAAAGGGAAGTTAAAAGTGTTTTCAGCACCACTTACAAACACTTCAGTTATCCAGAGAGTTTCATACTCTCAAGCAATTACAGTGAAATCAAGATGAAAACAGAAAACCAGATTGATCAGGAGATGCTGTAGGCAAAAGATAAGGATCATCAGACAACAGGGAAGCATGTGCCTTGTGAATCCTCTGTGTCATAAAGCAAGAGAGAGGAAAAGGCGAGAAAAAGGCGGCTCAGTGGGTTAGGAGAAGGCCTGTACAAGTTGGGAGTTGGAGAGCTATCTAAATGTTAAATCAGATTGTAAACAAAAGAAAAAGATAAAATTAAAAAGGGAAAGAGGAAGGGAGCAAGGGACATCCGCGAGAGAGAGGCAAATTGCTCTGACCTTGAACAGTGCATCACGGGACACTGTATAATATGTTTTGGGTGTCATCTCCAATGAAACGCCTTGATATTTCTAGATGGAATAAGTGAGGGGGCAGGGTGGATGTTTAAATAATCACATATGTCAGATGTAATGACAGCTAACAGTACAATTACATTCATCCTTACACTTTTCACTTAGCAGACCACAACTACACAGGAACAATGACAGTCTAAAAAAAAACATGAAATGTTCAAACATGAAGGAGACATGCAAATACACAAGACAAGCACACATCTCAACAATGACCCATCACATCTACAAAACATAAAATGAGGCACAGTGGAGACAGATGTGCTCACCTGGCCCAGCTGTTCAGAGTGCTGATGCAGCTCTTCCAGGATGGGTAGAGTCTGCTCCTGGGTGCAATGCTCCAAAATCCTTTGGATCACTCTGCAGCCATAAGGGTGTGTGGACAGCACAAACACCTGTAAAAGGGGGTATAAGCAAGAGCGGATCAATATAATCATATAATAAGTAGTTTCACAAATATTACACCATAGATCCTTATACTGATTCTTCTAGGAAATAAAGCATTTTCAAGGGGAATCTTGTACATTGTGGAATTTCTGAGCACTACTAACACTATGAGATGTTTTTAAATGTGTGTCTCTAATCTGCACATGTGTGGGTGACAACACAAATCCCTCCCAATGGCAGGGATGAAGAAAACCGCTTCCTGCAAAGGTTTTAATTTTTTTTTTTTTTTAGAAGACTTTGTTTATATGTTTTATCAGGAAGGAACACCTTTGTTTGACTACAGGGCTACATATTAGAACACACATTTTGTTTACAAGAAAACTCCATGTGGAACTTTTAAACTTCTTTACGCCATTGTTAATAGAATTATCATCTTACAATTTCTTTACAACCTAAAGACAGAATTCATATACAGTCGTCTACATCCATCTGGTAGGAGTTGTGCTTCAGTGTTTTTTAGGCTTCGTATTTTCCTAGCATCTTGTCATGATGCTGTGGGCCATTTACTCCTGTCAGCCCTGCACATAACCCTGTCCCTTTGTGACTTTTAACCATTAATTCTTTAACACAAAAACAGTTTCAAGGAGATGAAAAAAAAAAAAAAAATCTTTTCATCAGTGCTTACGATACTTTGATTACTTGAGTGGAAGAAATTTGCTCCTCTTTTTCATGCATATTAGACATTTAACAACTAAATTTTTAGAATATCAGTCATGAAAAGGTCTTGTAACCTAAATGCAGCAGAATCAATGCCGTTGATTCAAATCAGTGGGGAATTAAATGATCTTGAATTTAAACTATTAATGCAGGAGCCTTAAAAAAAAAAAAAAAAACAAAAAAAAAAAAAAAAAAACCCACACACACTTCTAAAAAGGACTAGCGAGGCTGGTCTAGCACAAATGAAAGCTTGAGTAGCAATTACATTTTCATCTCAAACCACAGATAACACAGACAATGACTGGCAGTTTAGCCATTTCTCATAACAATAAACCCACCTGGCCCTGGAAGGCATCGATAATAAACTGGAGGGCCTGAGGCTGAACACACTCAATGCACTTCTGCACCACATGGTTCCCATTCTGGTCCTTCACACACTTCAATACATGGCCATCCAGCTCGCGGACAATGTCACTCTGAAATGAAGAAATTAGGAAACATGGACAAAATTGTAAGGGATGTCATTGTATTAAAGTTGAATATTGCAATATGTTGGACTGATCAAAGAAAAAGTAAAAGACGAGAATAAAACAAGGTTAGCAAAAACTTGGCTTGAAAGAATTGAAATCTCACTTACAATTACCTGCTGGTCTGAGGAAATGGACTCCAGGGCTTTTTGGATCACCCTACAACCATACATCTGCAAAGCCAGGGGGAGGACGTGTCCACGGATACGTGTCGCCAAAGCCAGCTTCTGGTCTGCACTTCCAAACTGCATGAAACAAAACCAAGTATACTGTTTTTAGACTGCACAGTCACGTTCTAGTGAATACCAAATTGACACCAGGATGAACTTTAACAGTCCTTACCTCAAAGAACTTTTGGATGACATAGTTCCCAAATACATCAGTCATCAGTTGGTATGCAGCTTGCAGGATCTCTCCAAACACCATCTGCCTCTCAGCAGGAGTGGCTCTCTCCAGCTTCTGCTGGATAAATCTAAATAGAAGATTTAAATCAAGATTGGAACAAAGAGCAGATATTGAAAATAAAGAAATTAGCCAGATTGTTTACACCACTGCACTTTCACTTAGGAAATGCACTCCCTATGTTATGGTATCCATTTAAAATAACAAATAAAGCAGCAATTTTAAAGTCAGAGAGCACATCTTAACCACCTGGATCCGTGTTGGTCTTGAGAGAACTCCACCATGTGTCCAGGGAGGTCACGGAGCTGGAGGTTTGGAAAGCGGTTGTTCCTGAAGTCTTCCAGCAGGCGACTGCGCCCGGACGGCATGACATCAGAGCGACTGTAACGGGGCCGAGATGGAGGGAACAGCTGGCTGCTGGAATTGAACAGACTGGATGTACTACCGGTGCTCCGGTACTTTGCCTCAGCTCCAGGTGCTGCGGAAATGTAACGCCCGCTGCCATTCGTCAGGCCACCTAGGAGGAAAATGATTAAAACTATGACCAGCTGCTGCCGTGGTGTTGGTCATAATATGAAATGTTCATAAGTACAAGGCTTTTGAGACTGCATAATAAGTGACCTTAAAATTAATTTAACACTGAATTATTAAAAAAAAAAAAAAAAAAAAAAAAAAAACAATACTCTAACTCTTACCCCATACAGGTAAGAGCAATTTCTGTGCCAAATGTCTTGTTTAATCCACAATTTTAAAGTAGATCATTCATTATTACCCTAAATACCAGGCTTACCTAGGTGAAGGCTGGAAGAGGATCCATGAGAGGATGGCAGAGAAGGTGGAGGAGTGAGTGGGGAGTGACCTGGTGTCAGGCCAATGGGGCTGGGTGAAGAGGAGTAACCCAGGCTATTGTAGAACGGCTGGCCAATGGGAGTTAAACTGCTCCCACCGCGTTTGTATAAGTCAGAACTTGCCAACAGGGAGTCCCTGCGAGATACACTGCTACTGGTAGAGCTGGATACTGTAAGAAAAAGAAATAACAGTGAGCAAGTGTGAGAAGTTTTTTTGATAAAAATCCTAATGTTTCTTGTAGCTGAGTCACTGACCAGAAGAGCCGAAGGCTCCGAGGGCAGAGCCTAGCCCCACGCCAAGAGAGCCACCGGTGCTGCTGAAGCCCAGAGAGGAGCTTGGTGGTGGCGGGGCAGCAGAGGTATGTGAGAAGAGGGAACTGCTCTGAGAAGTGTTAGGGACTGATCCAGAGCCATAGAATGAACTGGAGGGCAGGCCACTGCTGGGTGGGGGAGCCTGCTGCTGCTGCTGCGGCTGCGGTTGAGGTTGAGGCATGGAGCGGTACAGCCCATTGGCTTGAGGACCAGATATGTTGTTGCCGGAGCCAGATGCAGACACCGCAGCTGCTAGTGGAGGAGAGAGGGGAGTGTGAGGGGGTGAAACTCAGGTCAGAATGGCCCAGATTGGTAATAATAAGTAATGGAGGAGTGGATGTGTGGCTTCCATATGATACAGTATGTAGGACTGAAATTCATTAAGTAGTGACATTTCATTGAAAGGACTAGACACATTCCCATTATGAGCACATGTACAGGTCTTGATGTTTCATCCATGGTATGGGATTTATTTCGAGGCCTAACTTTCTTGGCTACCATTGTTTCCTATAAGTGGGACTGACACTACACATTAATGTGACCCAGAAGTAGCACAGTTCAGGCCAAAAAGGGGGCCAAGAAATTCAGTCTCTTCAATCTTTCAGCCATTACTGAACCAACTATTTACAAAGTACAGCTGAGCATTCAGGTTCATTTTTTGTCTAAACCTGATGCTTAAATCTTTATCCTGGCGGAATGTAATTGACCAAAATAACAAGGGCCTTTAAAATGAGGGAATGGTTGTCAATGGGTTTCCCAGTGTATTTACCAAAGCCCTGTAGCCACAGATCAGAAATTATCTATTGTAACAAGATGGATCAGTACTTACCGGCCTGTGCAGCAGCAGGGTTGATAAGGAGAGGGGTCTGGACTAGACGAACCGGACCACTGAGACCAGTTCTGGCACCAGGGCCCATCACCAGAGCTCCAGTCTGGTCATAGTAAGCTGCAGGGGCCAACACCTGATAACCTGAGGAGATAAGGAACACAAAGGGTTAGCAACCATAGGTTACTGAATAAAAAGCAATTTAAAAAAAACAAAAAAAACAATGAACAAGGGAGTGTGTTGTAATAATGTTGTGACAATTATTCTCAATCAGAAGGAACACCGCCTTGAATCAGTGGTAATTATTGGGCTAAAGAATGACATAATAAAATATGTTTGAATACAACATATTAAAAGCACTCTCTCTAAACGTAGATTGATTGTTCAAGTTCAACAACTCCAAAATCCTGCTCACAAAACATGGATTTGTGTGGTTGTTAGTGTCTTTGGTTATACGGTGCTTGTATGAGGTGGTCTACTAACCAGGCATTCCTGCGTACGCCAATGCAGGGTTTGCAGCAGCTGCTGCAGCTAAGGATTCTTGCTGACTCTGCTGGCCTTGCCCAGGTGTAAGAGGTCGCTGGTTGGCTCCTGTGCGCATCACCTGGAGGAGAAGGTAGTGACACTGTCAAACAGGCTGCCAAAGTACTGCAAGCTTTCAAACGTATTCTGTAATTAAAGCCACTGACCACTTTGTTTCATATACTGAATATTTCTATTTTATATTGAAAACATCCATGGCTAAATGGAGAACAGAACAGAACTGTTTTATCAGGACTGTGTGGGTTTTGGTTGATCAGATCTGATTGATAGCTGCCTAGCAACGTAAACAACTCCACAATTGACATCATATTTTGATTCAAATGAGGCTCAAGTATGTGAAATCAAGGACAGACAGACAATTCAGATATCTTTAATTTGGAAAAAATACAAGTTATGAATTTAATGAAGTCATTGTGCGTTCATGTAGGACCATTACTCATTAAAAAAGCTGAATAGATTTCACAACCCAAACATTTTGTAAGTGAGTACATCACATTAAAGGAAGTTTATTAGAAATGCATCCTGGTGCACGGCATTCTTATACAATCTAAACATCAACAACTTTTAAACTTAAATAAAATCTGTGATAACCAGCCACTCTAGAATACATTAACAATTCTTACCTGTGGTTGGCCTGGCCCTGGTCCCTGATTGGATGCCTGCTGATTAGCTGAGTGATTGGCAGTAGATGCAGCCTGTTGCTGGAAAAGATTGGCCGGGTACACACCCCAAGGAACTCCATAGTACTGTGGTGGAACCACTGTGGGCCCTGAGGAAAACATTTTGATGATGCATACAGCTCTTATACAACTGATGAAGACAGCGCTTTTTAATCTTTACTTGGCACAAGCACATTATGCATTAAAATCCACCTGCCTCTCAATGAGAGCTTCAACTGAAAAAACCTGCAAATGTGCTGTGTGATCACCTGCAAGCGTGGCTGCGGCTGCCAGCCCAGCGGCGGTGTAGGGATCCGCTCCAGGGGGGGCAGCATTAATGATGTAAGGGTTTGGCACAAATGCAGGAGCAAGGCCAGCTGGATAATATGAGATACAGCCATGTAATTTATATTTCCATATCAAATCTCAATCAAATGACTGCGCCACTGTAAAAACATTGCTCTAGACAACTTGAGACACAAGTACACAGTACTTTCAATGTATTACATGACACACTGTGCTAAACAGTGAATTAGACAAGCAACCCAACTTACCGAGATGCTGCTGCTGGGCTGCAGCCAGGGCATATTGTTGTTGCTGAGCTGCAGTGAGCTGTTGAACAGTCAGGGGATTAGATCTCTGGAACAACTGAAAAAACAAAAAAAGGGGGATCACAATCTGTTGAGCAAACGTACAGTTAGATCTCTTAATAGATATGTTTTGTGTTTCAACAGACCTGCTGCTGAGAGTTGTAGTCAAACAATCCTACTGGAGTCCCTGAGGAGTCCACCTGAATCTGGTTTCCAGCATAGTCAAACTGGAGGGACTCCACCCCAGCTTGCTGCTCCATACCTCCCATGTTCTGGGCCTCCTGGTTCTGGAAGTCCTCAGCTGGGGCCTTGTTTTGGGCGGGGTTCTGTTGCTGGAGGACATGGGGGTGGTGCTGTCCCATCATTTCCAAACCTGTCTGACCAGGGCCCATCCTCTCCACAGCCTCTGTGGGGGAAGCTTGACGACTTCCAGGGGTTGGACTGGTAAGCAAATAAGTTAAACATTAGCACACATGCCATATTAGTGCAGCACTTTGTCTCAGGCAGGCAGCCAAGGAACATCAATGAACCTATAACCTTATATTCACTCATTCATATAAACATAATGAAAATGTGGGCATGTGGGCTTTGAACTGCAAAGTTCAAATTTGCCACAACCTCAGAAGAAATGTAATACTGTTGAAATAGCTTTCAGAATTCTAAAAGTAGGATTATCTTAAAGAAGGGGACTGACCAAATCAAGTTACAGCTCATCGTCTCAATTTAAAACCACCATAGCTGCATCTAGAAATAGGTGGTTGTTCTTTTATCTTAATGTAAAAAGGAAAACCTACTTGAAGTCTTTGCAGTCTCTGTCCATGCCATTTAGTAGACCTCTTCCGTTGGCTTTAGCTGGATCACTCTCTTCTCCCACCTTCATCTCTTGGCTCTTGTCCTCTTCAAAGGGCGACATTTTCTCTTGGGCATCACTTTTATCTCTTCCATCTTGGTCGGCATCTCCTGCACCCTGTATTCACATATTGATTAGGTAAGACTATGTGCCACCCTTGAGAATAAGGTTAAAGTACTAAGCAAGAGAAGTCCTTCTATTTGAGTTAGAAATGAGACAGAAGTTTGACTTACATAGCCTCCGTTCCTGTAGCGACCATCCATCTTGTCACCAGGAGAAGAGCTCAGGACATACTCCACCATGCTCACCCCCAGGCCTCCACCTTCTGAGCGAGGTGAAAGCACAGAATTGGCATCACCATTCCCATGGAAACTCTGGCCTGGTCGCCGCTGCACCATGATTGGCTGAGACACTGAATGATCTGAACGAAAAGTCGTGATCAAATATCTAAACAGTTGTGTATATAAAAAGGTATAGCTTAGTAAAAGACCCAGTCAGACAAAGGTAACAATGCAAACCATGATCAATGGTCAAGGAGAATGATTCCAATCACATAATTGGAACAAATTCTTTAAAATAGGATGTACTGAGAAAAACAGAAAAAGATATAGAAGTCACTCACGAGATGATCCCCAGGCATTGTCCCTCCATTCCTCTCCAAGAAGCATCCCTTTCCTTCCATCTTTGGCCAATTCATCAGAATCCCAGAGCTTTTTTGCAGGTAAAAGCTAAAGAAAAAAAATGTATACATTTTCTAAACATCCCTCTGAAAAAAATAAAAATTTGGTGACTTGATGGGTTGAGGGTAGTTTACAATTTTTAAGTTTAAATATTAGTTTTTGCTGTAGTCTTAATTTTGCTTTAAATGATACTCCATCAAAACCTGTCTGAGCATGTACACCTCTGTCAGTGGACTTGAGGGTGACTGTAGAGAGTTCTAGTTTGCTTGATAACAACTTCAGTGCCGTTTTCTTTAAAGTTGAATTTATTTTAAAAAATAAAATAAATTTACCCACCCCTGCATTATTACCCATTTCTCCACTGCACAATCTGGCCATATGCACTACTACTGCTCTGTTTTAGCTCAATTGATTCTCTGTAAAAGTAGCAAACTACAGACGCCTTACAGTTACCTTTCAAGCCTGGACAGTGTGAGTGTTTCACACAGATTTCCATTTTGATGTATTGCTGCACTATAATGGAGAAAATGTTAAAAATCTCAAACCCCCTCACCTCTCCCATGCCCCTTGACTCCAAAGCAAGGGCTTGAAAGTCATAGTTCATTTCATCCACAGCACGAACCTGAGACAAAGGAGAGAGAAAGCTTTATACAATTGAACTGACCAATTTTGATCTAACACTATCCAAATAAAATTACTAGACTGTAAACAGAAAGCTAAAAGCATCTGATGGAAGGCCACAAAATAAAGACTGTAAAAATATATTACATTACTTTTGATCACTGTGGCACAGAACAAACATTGTGGTTTTGTGAAATAATAAAAGCCAAATATGAAATATTTCGAGAAGCCCCTTAGCCAACAAAAGATTAATCTTCAATACAGAAGCATTCAATATGAAGTTTCTACATAAGCAATATATCTTCAGTATTTCTGACAAAATTGCTCTAAGTCTTCATTAATAGTTTATTTTATTTTTGTCTTTGTCCAGATCATGTGTGTTGCATTTAACTGAATTAACTCAAATAAACAAAACGTCTGAGAAAAGTTAAAAGCTAGAATATCAACTTTCTGATTTACATTTGGGAAAAAACAAGACGTTCGAGTTGGGCTCAGTGTTTAGTACTGTTGCCTCATAGGAAAAGGCTTCAGGCTACAAACAGGGAAAGTTTGAGGCCCTTTTGTGAGACATTAAATTGTTTTCCTTTGTTCCTCAAACAGGCCAGAGACACGCAAGTTAGGTGAAGTGGCTGTGTTGCTACAGGCATCAGTAAAAACATCGCATCTAATCCAGGAGGGATACTTGTGAATAGGATATTTAACTTATGGCAGTTATTGCAGTGACTATTTCACCCCCTCTGTGCCGATGCGGTGACCAAAGCACAGACTTTGGTTTTGTTAGCACAGTGCTATTGCTATTGTAACACACCTTGTGACAGACAGGTAATCTGTCAAGTGTGTACCCTCCACCCAGTGCGTGCTGAGATATGTAATATGAATGAGGTATAGACCCAAAACTTGGATTTGCCATCATGAAGAAATTCTTCATGATAAATTAAAGCATCAAGACAAATTAAAGCATCAACTTGAATGTAGCTAATATTATTTGTGCTTTCTTACTTTTGTTTCCAGATTCATATATTCAATAAAATAATCTAGTTCATAGACTTATTATTATTGCAGTTATAGTTGCTGCCTTATGTCTGCTGCATTATTTCAACAACAAACATTCATTTGCCCGTGGTGTTATTTCTGTTCAGTCACTGTGGAAAAAACAGTGAGCAACAGGAAGAAAGAAGGGATTTTGATGAGGACCATTTATATGTAAAACAATTTCTACACATTATACTCTTATCATCAACTGGATTTTCAAAAATTACAGATGCACACAACTTGCATTTTCACCTTGAATAAATTGCTAGATTAGGAAATCTTACACAGTATGAGAAACTAATCTGATTTTGTATTTACTGACACTGTCATTAAATCCTTGTATTGCTGTACCCCATGGCATTAAGCTCTACCAACAAAAGCCAATGACATTTTCTTTGTGCTTTAACTTCAGTAAAACAAACCTAGAAGAAAGGGCAATTTATGAATGGTTGGCACCTGGTGTAAATCATCATAGATTAATGGAGCATGTGAAATATGTGACCTGTCAGATTGAATAACAGGCTCTTATTGTTTGGCCTCCACACCACAATATGTGTCCAAACACAATCTCTTTACAGAAAGATACTACAGAGCAGTTACAAGCCCACTGACAATTTATCCTGTGGTTTTTAGACATTCAGCTTACAAGTCCTTGAGTTCAGATCTATCTTTTTATTTTCTCAATTTTGTTGCTTTTTAGGCGGCATCATTTAAACTTTATGTCCAATGAGCACTCCTGAATTGTGAAAAGGACAGTGTGTTCTAAAAACTGACCAATAGCAATCACAAAAAGCAATCATGATGCAACAGTGTGCATTATAGAAGAAACTGACAAACCCTCTGCCATCCTACTTTACAGAGCATAATACATAAAGACAATACAATAAGTTTAATATTTGATACAATATTAAATGAAACCTGTGGCCTCTGGTGATACAAAATACTGCTTTCAGGCGATCAAATGTGCACTGAACTGAATAACACTGCAATGACCAGTCTCTGGATGAGGGCTCTTTACCTGGTCAACATGATTGGCATCTCCAGTTGGCCAGCGATGCTTGCTGGGTGTGCAACCTCCAAGCTGCTCTCCAGGCTGCCTCTGAAAGAAGTATCCAACTGTGGCATCATCCTGAGATCGTCCGCTCAACGGAGGCTGCGGGGTACCTGGGGTGGGGTTGGGACCCCTATCCATGCCCTGTAAATGTGGGCCTCCAGGAGCTTGTCCAGCTCCCCCAACTGAGGCTAGGGGCCCCCCACCATGAACTCTGACACCTGAAGTTTCAGGAGCACCATTTGCATGCAGCATCCCACCTCTTGTCTCCTGCCAGGCCACGTCATTCATACCTAGGATGCTGCATGGAACGCTCATTCCACGGGAAAGCCTAAACAAATCACACACATGATGATTTAGTAAGTCATAGTTATCATTCAAATTGACCTGTATCAAATTGAACACGTAAACATGAATATGCATCCTTATTAGAGGACATTGCCTTTTTGTGCTGATCTGCATAACAACATAGTGACGTGGTAATCTACCAGGGTGACAGTGTGACACAAATAACGCAGATATGTGATTTAAGTTTCTGTTTATAACTGCCAAAATGAATTTAGCACCTACTATAACAAGACGGTTACTGTATCTAAATGAGCTTTTCGACTATAAAAGCTCTAAGTTGCAGTATTTAGCCGTCATCAGTCACTTCTCTATGAGCTTTAAGATGAAGAAACTTTTGAAATAGACTTAAGGAAAAAGGATGCACCCAGCAAATTACTGAACTACTACAACATAATTTTCTTTTTTTCGCCCGGGCATGGCTAATTCCCGTGTTGCTAACTCCATGCTTTGGCTGTTCCTCGGGACAGATTATAACGATATCTAATGTTGCATTGAATATCCAATTTTACTTACATGGCCTACTCGTTGACGGCGAATTAACACTTCATTTGAAGTCTAATTTAGTTGCTTGTTGATAAATATACGAATAAGGCAGGAACAAAACAAGTGACTGCCGAGGATGTTGATTGCTTGAATTACCAAGAATGCTAGGTGGACAATGTTAGCTTGTGACCACAAAGCTAATGTAACGTTACCATTAATGTAACGTTATTAATGACTAATATGAAACTTAAAGTCAATCACCTAACGTTACCGATTTTAGCCACAGTAACAGTTGTGCCTGGTTCTTAAAATTATAGCTACAAGGTTATATTCAACATTACCTTCTGCTCGTTGTGGCAAAGCGATGTGCTAACCTTTTAGCAAGCTTGCTAACTAACCTAGCCAGCAAGTCCGCTGCTAATAAGCGAGCTAACTTTGCGGCTTCAACTAGGAATTGACGTAAATGTTTATTTTGATTTATTAATAACTAGCACTTCGTACACTTGCCCATAATTGTTTATGTTAATTCATTTATTCACACGAGTGGAAATCAAACATGTTTAGTGTCGGCTAGTGGTACTAGACTGGAGTGAACATTAGCAACATCCTTAGCTAACCAGCTATGGCTAACCGCAGCGGGCCTGCTGTTTATTATTGGTGGACATCAAAGTTAAATTCACGAATTTGCCATTGTTTTACAGTAAACTCGTGGGCTCCAGCGTTAAGCAGGAAACACGCCGTTTTCTCAACCAGAAATATCCCAGTGGCTGCTTGCAACAAGACAAATAAGACCAAATTAGCGTGAGAGCTAGCAAGTGCTAATTGCCAAGTTGGTGTTGTGTGAGCTAAAACATTAACCAAACACTCAGTGGCTAAACAACATGGCCCCCCTTCAAGTTCCAAACAGAGGGGCCTTAACCGCTAAACAAAAGGGGAAATACTGACACTACGGCAGTCGCCTTCAAAGCAGTCGCTTTACACCGATTTTGATTTCGACGTGGACAAATACAGAAGAGACACTTACGCGTTGTCGTGTCGAGAGAGGGTCTCTGCTTGTTGCACGCCGTCAACCCGATTCTATATTGTTTTGTTTCCTTGGAGAGAGCGGTGATTTAGCAAGGCTTGATAGTCAAAGCTAAGAGTTTGCCTACGCCAGTGCCCCCTCCCTGTAAATAGCGTGAACTGCGTAGACATGCGTATAACAATGTCAATGTAAATTTGCCCCCCCCCCCATCCCGGACGTACGTTTTGTACATTACATGTGAAGGCAACACACGTTTTCTTCAATGTGTATTTATTGTGTTTATTAATCAACCTGCCGTCCACCATCTTATAAATTAGCACTGCATGACCCCCCCCCCCCCAGAAATGTGCGCTCAGCTGCTGTCGGATAACCCCTGAAGTAAGTTGTTTGAATGGATGATTATTGGATACTGGCTCGTTTAATTTTGTGGATAAGGTTGACCCAGTCACAAAAGTAGCAAAAAGCTAAAACAATATCGTCTGGTTTGCGATGATTATTAATAGAATAAGAATTAGGAAGAAAAAAAATATGCCGCGTAATACATGATGATGCAGTTGCATTTGGTTGATTTTGGCTGATCCCGGGTCGGGTGGGTCCTCGCAGTCCATGACCCTCCTCTGCATAAGGGAAACCGATGAGATCCAATCACCTCTTCCTTTACAAACCGTGATCTCACCTCCCTATTTCCGATTGGGTTGCTATATTTAGGAAACCACCCTGCGCTTTATAAAGAGCAGCGGTTACTGGTACAGGTTGTGGAGTTTGGAGGACGGGAACCACTTTGCTGGACGGGGCCGTCCTGTCTCATTCAGAGCATTTAAGCAGCGGGAGCGGAGACGACGGGCCCGGACGTGTTTTGGATGCTGCGTCTGAGCGAGTGCTAGGAAAAAGGCGAGGATGGCGGACATACGCAAGAAACTTGTCGTGGTGGGGGACGGCGCATGTGGGAAAACATGTCTGCTGATTGTATTCAGCAAAGACGAGTTTCCCGAGGTGTATGTCCCAACTGTGTTTGAGACATATGTGGCGGACATAGAAGTGGACAACAAGCAAGTTCAGCTAGCTCTGTGGGACACCGCGGGACAGGAGGACTATGACCGGCTGCGCCCCCTCTCCTACCCGGACACTGATGTCATTCTGATGTGCTTCTCCGTGGACAGCCCGGACTCATTGGAAAACATCCCTGAAAAGTGGGTCCCTGAAGTCAAACACTTTTGTCCTAATGTACCCATTATATTAGTGGCCAACAAGAAAGATCTGCGCAACGACGAGAACGTAAGGAACGAGCTGTCCCGGTTGAAGCTGGAGCCAGTGAAAACAGAGGACGGCCGGGCCATGGCCATGCGCATTGGCGCATATGACTATTTGGAGTGCTCTGCCAAAACGAAGGAGGGGATCTGGGAAGTATTCGAGACCGCGACACGGGCAGCTTTACAAAAACGAACAACACCCCCAGGTGGTTGTCTCAAATGCTGTGTTTTGATGTGAATCGACTCTGTCCGGAGAACCGCAGGGCGCAGGCAGGACGTTACCGCCGCTGGGAACTGTGTCTGAACATGTGTGGGCTGTGGCCATGGTTTGGATACTCCCTTGTGATCAGACGACCTTGGCTGAACCAGAACGAATGACTGTAAAGAAGTTGTTTTGAACACACTCGATAATCATCTGATATCGGGGTGTGTGTGTGTGTGTGTGTGTGTGAAATGTACTGGTTACAGCATGTTCTTTGTGGGCCACATGATCCCAGTCTGACTGGTGGAGGGGTAAGAAGGACAAACCACAAACATGTTAATGGAGGCCTGGACCCCTGTCTCTTATATGGGCAAGGCCTGCTTTCAAGCCCAGATTTTACTTGCTCACTTTTTTTGTTTTTCACAGTGTTTGCTTAGGCCACTGCCTTACTGCCAATGTTATATTTTGTAACAAGCAAAGCAGTAAAAAAATTGCACTCGTTATTTATGTCCACTTTGTATTGTAAAATGGCTGTATTAAGTTTGAGAAATTGCACAGCATCTGCAAACTAAACTACAGTAATTCACGGAAAGTTTTATAAGACCTTCAGATCAGTGTAAGGATACTCATGGTGTTCTGTATAGTTCCTTCATTTGTTTTACGCCATTTTGGAATAAAGATGAGCTTAAATTCGTGAAATCAGCTTTCTCAGGTTTGTTAGTTGGAACAACGGCCACAATGTATGTTTTTAACACCACAGTATTAGTTTAATAGTTATTACTCAACAGGCCCAATTTCATCACAGGTCTAGGAGAGTACACATAATGTCTGGGAAAGGGCTAACCATCTCATGGCTGTTTTGTTAGAGTAAAATGGGCAAAGAAACAGTTAACCATGTGTTAGGAGAAATATTTCTTTTCTAGGCTTGCTCAGCATTCGTCTACCTTTCGTTTTATGCTTGGCTGTGTCTACAGTGGCTGGTTTTGGGAGGACATTGATGAAATAGGTGCTTTTTGAACACAGACACAAAACCGTGGAAGGAAAAGTTACACGAAGAAGCTGTCAACTGTAAACAGCACAGTCAGCAAAAGAAGAGAAATGTTTCTTTTTTTTTCTTACAGCTCACCTGAACCAAATCATTTGAAGCACATACAGTATCTCACCACATTTGTGAACATTTAGCTTTTTCCACAGGCTGGCATATCTCAGCTGTCTCAAAGACATGGAAGACCTACTTGGCATTTTTACATTTAGCTACAGCTACATCTGCAGTATTCGGGCGATATTTCTAAGAGAAGAATTAGCATGTGAGACAGTTAAGAATGTGAGTGCTTTGTTCAGTGAAACACATTTTTGTAGAAAGTGTCATGAAAAGAGGAGTGGGCTACATCAGAACTCTATGAGCCAGTAGCACATTAGGGATTAAACCATGGGATGGCAATTAAAAATTTCAATGGAAATGGATCATATGTTATGTTATTATAACCAGAATCTTATAATAATGACACAAACTGAAACAAAAGGGTGTCCCTTTGACTAAAACACCAGACTGAAACAAGTGTACTATTTTTTTTTTCTGAAACTGAAAAAAATATAATTTAGTAAAACTGAATTATGACTGTTTGAGAAACACACAAATCCACCTTATTGTCTTCCTTTATAACTGTGAATGTTGCTCAAACACTTTAGTTGAAGCTTTGTATGTCAGCTAGTTTTCCATTCTTGTGAAATAAATTCAGCTCAGCTCAGCGTCTGTGTCTTCACAGAAGTGTTGTGTAACTCTCCTCTTACACTATGGTGGGAGTGCTTGTACAAATGACAGCTATGATCATCAATTACAGAGAATGTTGCTACACTGAAAATCCAGGGCGAAACCCTGGTGGATGAACAATGTGAATTATTCTTTAAATGGTAACTGAAGACAAGAGAGCTCAATTTCAGTTTAAACACGCAATTTTTTGTGTGGTTCAGAAAGCATCTATAGCGAAGAAAAAATCAAGTCTAAAACAGTATCTTATACAAATCCAACCAGAGTTACGATGGTGTAAAAGTCACATTCCTCCCTGCCTTCTGTTGCTGGGCTTTTTGCTGACTTACAGAGCAGGAATGCATTGTGCTAGATTGGTTAATTTCCCCCCCACCCCCCCCCACCACCCCCATGTGCCTCTGATTTCCAGTGTTGTTAGGTTATAATTCACTGATCACACAGTGTAGTTTTCATGTTCCTCAACATTGGAATCATGCAGAGGAAAAAATGCTGAAAATGTGCCAAACCTATCTGTTTGTAAGAGTTGATCAAATTGTGACCACATTAATGTAATCATCCAATAAGTGATGCAAAAGGTTTGAACGGTAGATGGCAAACAATGGACATTTTTGTGAGAAAAAAATAACACAGAATGTAAGGGAACAATCGGTACTGTTCTGGGAAACTCAATAAATAAATCAATGTGTGTCACCATCTCTACTTTTCCATACTTTTGCCTCATTTTCTCACACTAAAGACCAGTATAGTTATTGTGCTGTTGCAGTCACCATTACTTTCAATATGCTTAAAATAAAAAAAATATATATTTATTGACAGAGCTTTTTTGGTATATTTTGCAAAGACCATCATTCCTTGAATTTGTTATTATATTGCTTTTGGCAGGATACATTTACCCATAACTTTAATTGGCGTAAAGTAATTAAATACATTTACTTAAGTACAGTTTTCAGGCACTTGTGCTTGAGTATTTCAATTTTATGACACGTCATATGTTATAAATATTGACCCTTTCACTCCATTACAATCATATTCATCAGCCATAGTTAGTAAATATGGCGATTAATACTGGGACATTTCCTGAACTGAGTACTTAGACCACACCTTACCATTTTACTGATAAATACCTTTGCGCAAAAGTAAGATTTTAAACACAGTACTTGTAATGGAGGATTTTTGTATTGTTACCTCTGGTTAGGTAAAGGCTCTGAATATGTCTTCTCTACCACTGCTTTGGATTACACATCTGAAAAATTAATTAATTAATTCCAAACTGGGGATAAATGTCAGGGCTTGGCTCTTTACTATTGTTAGCAACACCTGCCAAACTGATCGTGTATTCATTCTTCTCATTCTCATTGTTTTGTGATCAGAGAGCTTGGTTGTCACAGAAGCTATTTGTGTCTCTGCTAAATTTATACCTGAGGATACAAAGGATTTATGAGCATATGGTAGGGGTGTATAAGGGACTTAAAAATCATGCCATATTATGACTGTGTTATTTTATCAAGTAAGTTTATATGTATATTTGGGAGTTTGAGGGAAGCAGATCTGACTAAAACTAAAGTGGTTCCTGTCAGGAAAGTGGCACTTTATAGCTCTTACTCTATATGCCTTCCAAGAAGTCAGGTTTTTAGACATTTGTGTGAAATTATTTGTAAGAAATGCACAGGGCTGCATGCAGTACAAACTGTCTTTATTGAAGTTCACTTTTTTTTTTAAATACTACAAGACACAAAGGGAACACAGCAGGATCACAACTGGGAGTCTACTGTGAAATAAACAAAATTAATCATTTGAAAAACAGAGTAGAGAGAAAAACATCTTTGGTACAGACAACACTTGTTAGCATGCAGTTTTTTTTTGCATTTTTGGTAGAACAGATATACTGCTGTCTTGATGGTTATGCAACAGATATAATCAATGCAAACACTGTATTATGTCTTTTTAGCCCTGGCCAGTTAGTTAAATTTGGCAACAAATGGTAAGGGAATGTCAACCTCCATCTGTCTGTCACTTACTCTCACAAAGGGTTCAACATTTTTGCTTTTCTCCTTTAGGGTTTTAATGACATTGTTCTGGAATGCATTCATACGTTTTACCATTGAGTCAATCCAGGACTGGATGTCAGCCTGAAGCTGTTCACTTGAGACATCAGCCAAAATATCCTGAATTTTAGCTCTCACAGTTTTTAGATAATCCATAACAATTCTGTATGCCTCTCCAATCTGCTTGGTCACATCAGCCAGGACAGGAGAGTTGATGACATCTTTGTACACATCAGTGACAAAGTTGGAGAGCTTCTCTATGTTCTGAGATTTTAGGGTTTGAAGGAACTTCTCACTTTGTTCAGTGGTAAACTGCATGAATGCTTTGCATTTCTTAATGATGTCTTCCAACTGGATGTCTCCCAGTTTTCTCACAGTGACAATCACTTGATCCTGAATTTTTCGCAGAGCTACAAACAAATCCTCAAGAATTTCCCTTCCACTGACAATGTAGTTAGAGCCAGGAAGGGTGAATTCAATGGCTTGGAAATAATCAAGGACTGCCGTAAACATGCTGGCAAAATATTCTGGAATCTTTTGAACAGTTTCCTCAGATACATCTGCAACAAAAGCACTAAATTTCTGGTAGACCTCAAGCCCAGACAGCCTCTGTTCATACCCAGGGATCTGGAACTTGGTCTCTCTCAGGAATTTAACGACAGCATCGAGAACAATTTCAGCTTTCTTTTGATAATCTTTCAGGATCAAAATGGCCTTCTCTGTGACAGCTGTCATAACATCAGAAGGATTTACTGCTGCAAGGTTGTCAACAGCCCTCTTAAACATCACTTTACCCTGCTTTCTAGCCTGTTTAATGGAATCCCCAAGCCTTCCAGCATTTCTGTAGATTTCATTGTATGTCCTGACAGCTGGATCAGACACCAGTTCCACAGCTGCGGGCACCTGTTTCTTCAGTCCCAGCATCACTTCATATGGCATCTCCATATTCCAGGTTGTCTGAACGGTCAGTGACCCAGAGTTCATCACAGACATCTTCAGACCCAAGATATCAATGTCTGTTGTTGGCTCAGACTGTGGGGAAAAAAGTAAACATGCAAGAAAAAATAAATTACTTATACATAAATACACCATTTAAATTGAAATCACAATCATAGGTAATTAGTAAGCAAATATGTAACCAAAAGTTATCTCACCGGGTAGCGTCCATAGAGTCTTGCTTTGACTTGTGCTGGGCGCTTAGTCTGCATCTGAACTGCAATGAGTCCTGCAGATGGAGTAGACATAGAGTAAACAAGTCCTTCCTCTGGATTTCCAGTAATCTCCTGGTAGATTTCCATTGTCAGTTCAGGTAGCTTGACCTTTACTGAATTGGTGATGGAGGTATCCACATTTTCATAACTTAAGATGATGCTGCCCTTATGGTTTCCCTCTACCATTGCATGTTTTACAGTGAGGGTAGAAGTCAGTGGGAATCCACCAGCTCTGTTCAGGCTGATGTCGCCCTGAATCCTCCCATTCAGAATCTCAAATTCGGAGAATGAGGATGCATCAAGGCTCATCATGGTACTGATCTCCTGGTTGATGACCCCCGCATCAGTTTTCAGTGTGAGTATTGCTGTTTTCATGGAGAACTCATAGGTCAGATCACCCATGACTGGGATCTTGATGCTCTGAATTTTTGGAAGAGTGATTTTTGGAAGAGTGAGCTTGCTCAGGGCAGATGGAACATGCAGGGAAGGCATTGTGATGAGACTGAAGTCAGGCAGGGGAATGGTAAATGTAGACATCTCAACATTCATCAATGGAACTCTGTAGGCAGGCACTGTAACGGTTTTGGGCAACTCAATGTTATATTTTTCATACTCTGTCTTTGCTTTGTTATAAGATGTAGCGAGGATGGCAGCAGCTGTATCCTTGCCAATGAGTGCTGTCTTGCGCAGATTCTTGACACTGTTGTTAATGACACTGATGACTGGATCCACATTAATGTCAATGGTGATCTGCTCAGGGCTCTTCATATACTTCACCTTGGAGCTCATATCAAATGTCTGCTGAGTTGTGGTTAGGAGGTAGCTCAGGCCAGTATCATGCCACAGTGAGAAGTCCTCCACTCTTGGTGTTCTCATACCAACAAATGGCACTGTTATTTCAGGAATGGTGATGGGTCCATTCAGTACATCAAGATTTGCTTCTCCTTTAATCTGGGAAATTATGTTAATTTCTCTCTCACCATTATCCATGTTGAAGTAATGGGAGTATTTGTACTGGTTGAATCTAGCCAAGCCTGTCCAACTACCTTGCTGAACTTCAGAGTTAAGGGTAAGTACGATGTCATTCTGGAGATCCATCTTTCCAGACAGCTTGAATGGAAGGGCAACCTTGGCATTTCCCTTGTTCTTGGTGTCAAACCTAAGCTCGTTAGGTGTGATCAAGGCAAGGGCAGAGCTTGAGAGAGTTCCCTCAACGTGTCCAGTCAGCTCTGCATTGTGAGAAGCAGTGAGATCAATTTTCATGTCTTCAACCTTAGCTTGGAACTTGACCTCTGCAACACTGTCCTTCATGAAAGGTGTTTCTGTCTCAACCTTGGCATCAATAATAACGTGCCGGAAGATGCATACATCAGCAACCACATTGTGATTCATTTTTAAGTGGCTGCACCCTGTTTCTCCAGTGAATGTTACTTTGGCTGTGTGGAGATCCATGACCACTTCCAGGTCACTCTTGTGGGTTGCCTCATCTGAGAAGTCCTGAACTGCATATTTTTCACTGGCCAGATTGTTAAAGGTCAGATGAGCAGTGCCAGCCTCAAGCAGGAAAATGGTCTTTTGATTCAATGATGTTTCACTGAAGATGTTGAGAGGTAGCATGTTGAGGTCATGTTTGTAGCTAGTCTCTACAGTAGCAGAAACTCCATTTTCCGTGGCAAAGAGAGCACTGTTGACAAGCTCAGCAACATAACGCTCAGTTGTGACCTTTGCAGTTGTTTCAGCAGAAGCCTGAGCTGAGAGACCATGGAGAGTCATTGTGCCCTTGTGATCAAATGTGAAACATGACTGGACAACATTGATGTTTTCAGAGATGGACAGACGACTCATCTGGGGTGCCATAAAATGTGCACTGGCATCCACAGTGAAGTCAAGGACTCTCAAAGTAGATGTAGCCTGTGAGTTAAGGTTAATTTTGAACTCTGGTGTGACTGATGTAGTTGTGGTATTCTCCAGGTCAGCAGTGGTCCTGAGTTTGTAATGAGGTGATGTAACCCTGAACTCTCCGTAGAGTTTTCCAAAGCAGGGGATTTTGGTCATATCTACCACCTTTTCTTTCAGCTCCATGGTGAATGTGTCATAATCAAAAGATTGGATTTTCTGGATTATTCTCATGAAATAGTCACTTGTGTCTTCAATCAGCTGTTTGAAGTTAAAGGAATACAGCTCATTCACAAGCTCCTGAACAGGCACCATAGCTTTTTTGAGCAGTGGCTGGATGTCAATTGATCTGAGAGCAGCAAATGCAGACTGAATTTTTTCCCTCACCTGATACTCCTTCATAATTTTAACAACCTCGTCCATGATGGCTCCAATCATCTTCTCAACTTCATAGCTAGAGAGGATCTCTTCTATTTTTGCATAAATTACCCTGAACTTGTTGGCAATGTTATGCTTCTTGATCCAAGTCATGACAGCATCCTTGATGGATTTCAGCACATTCATGATTTTGTCAGTTGGGAACTTGACTGTGAGGTTGGTCAAGACATTCTCCATTGAGCTGATAAACTTTCTCAAGTCTTGGACAAAGAGGTTGAAGTCAAAGTTGTCAATGACTTCCTTCAGCTCTGAAACTTTGTTCTGCAACTTGACACTGATCTCATATTTGTTGTTGATGTCCTTCAGCATCTCAATGCTGTGGTCCATCAGCCTCATCATTC
The DNA here is from genome assembly GCF_046630095.1 of Trachinotus anak. Taxonomy (NCBI): domain Eukaryota; kingdom Metazoa; phylum Chordata; class Actinopteri; order Carangiformes; family Carangidae; genus Trachinotus; species Trachinotus anak. Next base: position 399,264 of record NW_027273882.1, on the reverse strand, counting down.
TGGTCTTCACATTTTCAATTACTGTGGGCAGGTGCTCAATGAATGGTATCTGGACAAAATGGCTGTCGCTGTTCTTGTCATACTTCACAAATCCAGAAATGGCATAATCTTGACTTGCTTCACTCAAGAGGGGGGTTGAGACTGCTCCTGCCATCTCAATACCAATTCTCTCTGCATTGTTATAAGCACTGATTTCTTCATCAAAGGTGTGCTCATTTACTTTGGATATCATCTTCAGTCTGACACTTTGCTCTTGTAGGCTGAGCATGCTGTTGAACTTGTTCTCCATAGTGGTCTTGATGGCAGGTCTGTCTTCCAGTTCATGGGTGGTTGATGCTCTGTACTCAAATGAATGCGTGAACAGAAGGGGTTCTGCTTTAAGGAGGAATTTGCTGTACAGTTCGCCGTTGTGTTGTCCATACAGATACACTGCACCATCTGAGTTGAAAATGGCATCAATGTTCAGGGTGAAGGGTGCGGCAACAGTTTGGACTGTGCTGCTCAGACGAAGTGATGGTGAGTTGAAGTGAGCCACATTGTTAAATTTCATGGTCAGACCAGCAACCTCCATATCAGTGGTATGTGTCATGTGAGAGCCCAGGAGTTTACCATTGGTATTGCACTTTGCAGACAGGGCCATGTCAACAAACTTGATTTCATAAGTGTGCTTGAGCTCTTCCTCTGAGAAAACGCCCATCATTGTTCCAGTCAGCTCCATGTTGTAGGGTTCTGCCTTGAACTGGGCATCATTCACAAAGTTAATCTCCATGATCTTCAGGTCATTTTTCACAATAACTGAGGCAGTAAAACGCTCCATGTTAACTGTGATGTCATGCATGTAGGAGTTCCTCTTGTCAAGGACATTGTCAGTCTTGGAGTGGAGGGTAAAAGATCTCAGCGCAAGAGACAGTGAGTGGGTATTTTCAGTCCTCATCTCATTGAAAGATCCAACCATGTTGTTGGAGAGAACCAGGCCATCTTCATTCACTCTAAGGTTCACTCTGTTCCTGGTGTTGATGTCAAAGAGGTTGCCCTTAAAGATGCCGTTGAAATAGACTTCTGTGCTTGCAATCTTTCCCTCAAGATTGAGCTCAGCTTTGTTCTCTTTAATGGCTCCCTTGGTAGAGAGAGACATGGTGGCACCAGAGGCATCAACTCCACCATGGAAAACATTCTCAAAGGTCATTGGGCTGTGCTGAGCAGTTGTTGTACAGCTGGTGGTCAGGCCATTCATGTTCAGGGCCAAGGTTGCTTTGTGAGAGGCAAGGCTTGAAAAGATGTTGATAGAGGCATCAGTGTTGATCTCCAAGCCGGAGGGGTTGATGGACCCAGTGAGCAGCGAGTAGGCACGGTTCCTTGTATCATCAGCTTGATTCTCTATCCTGAGGCTGGCCTGTCCTCCAGTGGCAGAGAGAGCTATCTGGCTACGAAGCATTCTCTCATCAGCCTTGGTCACAGAGTCAGACTGGATGCTAAGCTGGACATCTTTATAGTTAAGACTCATTTTGGTGGTGTGCTTGATGGGATCACTGTTCATGTTGGTGCTAGACTCAATCAGAAGTTCCTCATTTGCATATGTTGCCTTGACCTTGTTCACAACCATCAGCATTTCAGAGTTCACTCTCAGTGTACTCTCCAGCCTTGCTTCTTTCTTCGCTGGCTCAAAAGAGAAAGTGTGGAGATAGGTGGTGCTAGCAGTCATGGGTCCAACAGAGACACTTCCATCTGTGTTGATGTCACCAGAGAGCATGTTTGAGTCTAGGGTGAGCTGGGTAGTAATCGTCAGAGAAGTGTCCAGACCCAGAGGGGCGGTGGCATAGATGTTGTACCTTCCTGTTGATAGTACATTGTCTGTGACAGCAATGGTTTCCAGGAGATTAAAACCTGTCTTCATGAGCATGTGGTTCAGGGAGCCATCAATGGTGAATTTCATAGTTTTCTCTGCTGTGTCAATTATTTGTGAAGCTCCTAAACAACAGACAAATCAGTAAAATATTAATTAGTATAAACTTTTATGCTGTTTCTGTTGTGTAAAATAACAAATGTTGTGTAAAATAACAAATGGATATATCAGAAGAATAAAGATTAAATTACCCTCAGTTGAGAAGGAGAGAACTTTGATTGGGCTGTCAGCCCTGATGTTGAACCTGGCGAGATAGCTAGGAGACTCAACAGTGTTGTTGCCAGCTGAGACTGTTGCCTCCCACTTATAATAGTTGCTGTTGACCTTGGCAGACACTTCCACCATTCCCATCAAAGGAAGGGTGAGATCATACTCAGAAGGGATGGTAAAAGTGGGGATTTGGATCTCCCTTGGGGCAAGCTCCATGCCCACCTGAGGCAAGGTTATGCGAGGGGAGGTGACCATAGGAGGTATCCTTAGCTCCTCAGATGATTTGCCTCCAAGAGGCAGAGGGATACTGATGGTCAAACGGTCCTGGTTGAACTGGTATCTAAATGTGCTTTCACTGGGAAAAGGATGAAAACAGAGCATAAATTTAAAACATAAATTTAATTGGAGAGAAAATGTTGATGTACCTATTTTATGATTTAATCAGGCAAAAACTGCAATTTTAAAAAAAATCCATATGAAAAATGATGTTGATCGTAATTCAGATTATTAAAGATGTGTTACACTTACAGGTCCATGAATAGGTTTTCAGGCATTGAGGGCATTTCCACTTCTGCTATACTGTTCCTCAGAGTCTCAACATAGGGAACATCAGTTGTAATCTTGTCCATCCACTTATTGCTGGCCTGATGAAGAAATACCACATTTCTCATGCTTTAGTCTGGAAAAGCTAGAAATAAGTCAAGGTCTTTCAAAATAGTTAAAATCATTATATTTATTTCACCTCAACTGCCTTGTTGAAGATATGACGGAGTTTCATATCGGTCTTGACAACCTGCTGGTCCATGGCATCCTCCACAAACTGCCTGAGCAATGCCTGGAGGGCTTCAGTGTATGGCACCAGGATCTTAGTATCAGCTTTCACGTTGGACATCAGCTGAACTTCAGCATCATCTTCACCTGGGATACAAAGCATTTAGAATTTTACTTTTGTATTTGAGACAGTGTTTTTGTACAAGTGCCTGAAATTATTAATCTTTGAAGTCTGTTAGCACTATTTTCTAACATATGTACCATATTTGAATATGACTGCCTGAATGGAGGTGGTCTCTGGGAGCTTGACATCGCTTTTGATCTCCATGGTGAGTCCATTGGAATTGCTCATTCTAGCTGTGATAGCAGCATCAGTCTTGAGTGAGGGGACTAACAGCTGAACCTGCAGCATGCCATCAGTCATGGCCTGAAGCCTAGGATTAACAAACAAACATTATCTGGTCAGTGCCTGTATATAACAAAAATGCACAAAGACTGTTGAATATATAGAAATGAGTACATGGCTTTAAATGAGTTTCATTATTTATTGACAGAGGTTTTAAACAACAAAGATTTTGGTGGGGTTTACTCACTTGGCACGGCCAATCAGAGAGAGCTGGGGCACATTCTTGTTGGAAATCTCGAAGATGATAGATTTGCCTTTGGTGCTGCTGTCGGTCATGCCAACCTTGACGCCAGCCTCAACATCAAAGTCAGGTATCTGGACTTGGGTGGTGAAGACATTCCTGTTCCTGTTGTATTTCATGGTGGCTGTAGCCTCGGTAGCCTGAGTACCTGAAGTTAGAAAAAGTATCATTTCATTACTGATGTATGTAGCCCAACAAAATAAAACAGGCTTATAGAAAAAAACATAGATCAGTACATTTTTTTCTTAATATGATTATCATACCTTCAGCTCTCAGGGTCATCTTCAAAGAATCAACATTTTGGTTGCCATCCTTTCCTTCACTGAGGACCTTATACGCAATGGTGGCTGTGTACTCAGAGACCTCATCAGTAGGTTTAATGTCTACAGCAAACCTAGAGTGAAAAGAACAACTCACTGATGAGTTTTCATAAAAATCGTCTATCATAATGTACTGTGTATGCAGAAAACTATAAAAAGCACGTCTTACATAGTATCAAAATTATTTAACTACATAGTAAACAGTATTTTTTATCCTTATTGAATGACATACCACTACATATACAAGTCCAACTAATAATACCAACTCTGACTTTCTAATTTTTTCCCTTCTCAATGCTTGCCCCGCTATCATATAAAATCTATTACTTCTTAATGCCAAGTGACATGAATGAAAGTGGTGCTGTTTTGGTTATTTATACGTTCATTCAAGCTGTGTATTTTACCACATTAATTCCATTTCAACCACCATTCTCTATCACACTGAAATATTCCCCATTACTGAGACAAGACACCACATCCTTGTGACTTATGATGATGACACTCATTCAATATGCTGCAATCAGTGATATGACATTGACAAACCAATCAAAGTTTCTTCAAAGAACAACTTACATAGTCTCTCCATTCAGGGGGAAATAAGGCACAGCTGTCTTGTCACCAGTGTTAGCACGAAGTGTTTTGGTGCAGTATCTGACTCCAGAGAAGAGAGGGCTGCAGTTTGATTCACCCTCTGTGTGAGGGATCATTGTAGCCTGGCCAGCGCCCACAATCAGCAGTTTATTGCTATTTCAAAGAAAGAACAGCAAAATTAGTTTCTATCCTCTAATAACTTTGTTGAAAATGCTGTATTAAAGATTACATGCAATATGGTGCAACACCATGGTAAGGGCTTTATTTTATTGTTGGTGAATGTGGTTGCAGAAAAAAAAAGTTTTCTTCAGGCTTTTTAGCAGCATATGACCAACAGCAGATTCACAAAAGCAATCACACAACAAAACTAAATGAAGACATTCCATCCATATTTGTGTGCTTTGTTACCTGATACTGAAGAGCTTTGTGGTCCCCTGTGGGGCCGGGATGGAAAGCTTGACCTGGTTCTGTTCCATGGTGATCTTGGCATTGAGTGCACTCTCATGGTACATGTTGGTATGCATTTCAACAGTTGACACAACAAACTGAGGGACATGGACTCCCATCTGAGTCACAAACTCAACTCCAACAGAGGGCATGAACAGCAGTTCCTTCTGTGAATGAAAGCAGATGGCATGACATGAAATGGGCAAGGCTGGCAGTGGCATGAAGAAAAAAATTAAAGGACACTGTCATACAACCAATCTTAAACTACGTGCATTACTATTCATATTTGGTATATGTGATATGATAAAATTATTATCATGGATTTGAACATGAACATCACTTTGCAGGGCATTTGACAGGATGTAAATCAATAAACCAGAACTGACTTTTTTGATGTAGTATTATTGATAGGTTGGGAAAGAAATATGGAACATTTACCATATTTGGAGCCAAACGAAGGCCTCCCTTTGCACCAGGAGTGAAGGTGCCAGACAGAGCAAATGTCAGAGGCAAGCCAGATGCTGTTGACATGCTGAATTTGTTGTCCATGAAGATGTAATGGGCAAAGATCTCATTGTTAGTGCTGGACATCAGTTGACCCAGGACCTGGTAATAAGAAACAGTTATTTTTAATGCGCTGTTGTTGAGAGAAAGAAACAGAGTTGTACATTTTTGGAGAGGTATCACATTAAACAGGAGTATAGAGCAGTACCTTGGCAGGAATGATCCTCATGAAAATGTCTGCATACATCAGTGCATTATCAGCAATAGACCTCAGTTCGGTGCCCTTGATGTAGCCAAGTTCAGTTCCCATGATCCTCAGGTAGGCCATGGCCTCTGGAGACTCTTGACTCTGCAGATCTCTTACCAGCTTGTTGAAGTTGCGAACAATTTCTCTCACAAGGTTTTCGGGGACCTTAGGAAAGAGTTCCATTGTTTTAGTTGTGGTGGTATCAGTAGAAATGATAAATAAAAGTGTTCAACAGGAATAATCACACACAAAATATACCTTCTGTCCTTCTGATTTCAGGGGAGCAACCCATTTCTCCAGAACCTCTTTGATTTTTGGTGGCATCTTGTCCTCAGCCCAGTAAAGAGTCTTAGACACAGTGTCAGGGAAGAAGCCGTTCTTTCCAAACAAAGCATCAATGGTTGGCTCAAAGCCCTTTCCTTCCATGCCAACCTAATGGCAGAATAAAGCAGTTTGATTAGGAACAGTATGTTTAGTGAATGAATGAGTGAATCTAAGCCCAATAAATCTAATAAGCTTCAATTTCAGTGGCAGTCAGATTTGTAGGATTGGCCAAATTACCTACCAAAAGTCCAATACATTAAATAATGATAACAAGACACATACAAATGCTTTTTTTTATACTATTACTACTCTTATTATTTAAATTTTCTCTGCTGGAGTTTCTAGTCAGTGTAAAGTTACAATTTGAAAATGCAACACATTACTGGCTATTACGACCTACATACCTCCCACATGTCCATGCTGTAACCAAAAGCTTCCAGTGTCATATCCAGCAAGACCTCCCTGGGCAACTGGTTACTGGGATCAAAGACAACGTTCCCCTGAACGGCAGCCTGCATGCTGTCATATGCCAAGCCTAGCTTGTAGTTGCGAGACTTTGTGGTGTAATCGTTGTGTGTAACAACATCTGTGTCCTGCAGGGCATCCATTATCTTCTTACCAAGCCTGAAGTAAAAATAAAGTGTTAAACAATCAGCTACTATAAGTTGTTGGGTTTGATAACAGTGTCAACAAAGTATTTCCTTGAAATAACACATACATTGCACTGTCAGTTAAAATGTGCTTCATTCTTACTTCTGAGTCTCTGAATCAGTGGAGGAAATGATGTTGTAGATGTGGGAGGTCACAAAGGCCTTGATCTGCATGTTCTGCTCCTGCTTGAGCAGCTTCTTCACCATCTCAATGTCACTGTCCGTGGGCTTTCTCATCAGAATCAGGTAAGCTGCCAGGCGCTTCTGTACAGCACCCTTGGGGTACTGGCTGACCCTCTGGAGGTTAGAGCGAACCTGGAGAGTACAACAGTAATTTGTTGCTGCAGTATAAAAACTTGAAACTGGGATACTGTTTTTCTCTGAAGGGGAAGTTACATACCTCATCTGTCACTGACATGCGTCTAAAAGCCTGAATGGCAGCCAGCTGCACAGACAGTGTGGTTGCAGGCTGTCTCATGCACTTCAGTAAGGTGTTCTTTATAGCAGCATCAGCTTCCTCCATTGCATCTCCCATGTTGCCAACAACCTGAATGGAATATTACACAATTTTAGATAAAATATGGGATTGGAAATCACCATAAAAATTATGCTGTCATTAGAGATCACAGTCAGTTACCTACCCTCAAGGTCAGGAAGGTCAGCTCTTTCTCACCAGAACAGTCTGCACTGAGAAGTGAAGCCATGTACTGAGACACAGCAGTGATCTCAGGAGTGACTCCCTCCCTCTGGTAAAGTCTAGTGACAAAGGTGGACATTAGTGATTAGATAAAGTATTTACCACAGAAACTACCACTCAGTGTTACAGTATTGACAAGTATTTTCTTCAGAAAAAATCTATTTATAAGCTGACATGTGAGTTTACTTACTTCCTGACTGCATTGCCCAAGGCATACATGATGGGTTTGCTTTGCTTGTACTGAGCCATTGCCAGCATGTCCTTCACCATGAGGCGAGAGGGGTTAGACAGCAGACCCAGGGCATAGACAGCAGCGTCAACCTCGAGAGCGGCTTCGTCAAAGGTCCTGAGAACCTTCAGAATGGCGCTGGTGCACTCTGGGGTACCACACTGAGCCAGAGCTTGCCATGTCAGAGAGCTGGACATGTCCATCATCTCCTCAGCAACAGATCCCAGGACGTCAGCTTTCAGACCACGCAGCTCAGACACCAGTTTGTGGAAGAGGCTGGCCCGCTCCTCGCCCTGAGTGGTCTGTGACAGGGCGTTCAGCTGCTGCATTGTGGCAATGGCAGCATCCTTGTTCTGCATGGGGGACTTTTCATCAGCAACGTCCATGGGCAAGAACCTGAGGTTTTGTTCATCTGTGCAGAATTACAACACAAACATTAAGAAAATGATAGGAATAGGAATTTGAAATATTTTTATATTTTACAACATACTCTAAAAACTAAAACTCACTGCGCTCAAAGATTCTGTCATTGATCTTGGCAGTCTCCCTCAGAGTCATGGTCTGCTTCACCATAGCAGAAATTCCATATTCATTCCTGTTGACATTAGACAAGAGACAATTTCTGTTATAATAGCAAATAATCATACCGGGCATGGTTTTACATAATTAATCTACATTTATCAAAACTGTTTGAAAATATTGACATGTACAGAAAACACAAGCAAAGGTTAAAAAAAAAAATTAATCCTCAAATTTTTGTTAAATTTTAAGCAATGATATGTTCACACCAGCATAAAGTATTCATATAAATATACCAAAAACTGAAGGCATACATGAGAGGAGAAATGGGTCAATTAGGGTCAACCTGGTAAATTTGATACCCCTCAATTTTTTTTGTTGGTACTTCATTCTTTTAAAACATACTGGTGAGAGAGGGGCAGGAAGAGGTGTTTCTCTGTGCAGGAACCACCGGTCATGTGCTTCTTCTGGTTATCAAACTTGTAGTTGCAGGTCTGGGAGCTGCTAATCATCTTGGACAGAGGGTAGTTCTGAAGAAAAACAACAAGACAACATCCATGTTTTCTTAGATTATGAGGAAGAGCAAAGTGCTTGAAACGGTAAATACTAACAAATTCACATAGGCTGTATTGCTTATTAGGTTGTTTTTTTGTTTGTTTATTTAGTTTTTGTCTTTTTTTTCAGCAGTCGATGTATACAGTGAATATATAGCTCCTTATATTGAGCACGTTTTTTAAATTTCTTTTTCCACCATAGTTTGTGATGATGACGGCATTAGGTTGTTGCTTAAACTCTTACCATGCCAGAGATGAGGGCCAGAGGACTGGTGTCCTGCCTGCGGGCAACGAACCAATCACATTTGGAAAGATCCCTGGTGACAGTCACATCAGTGGCAATGTCCTCCCTGGAGTTGACGGTGAAGTCAGTGGAGCAGACTCCATGCACAGTGGGCTGAAAATGATGAGAGGTCATTATCAATACTGAGGAGATGGGAGACAATTAAAAAAAAAAAAAAAAAAGCAAGAGCTGGAGTGGTGGACGTGCTTTTTGTCCTTTAACAATCTCCCTGAATCTGATTATCAATCAGTTCTAAAGATTACCCCCCCAATCATGAGAGCAGGTGATGCCATTAGAAAGATAAAGTTATCTAGGACTTTGACCTGTTGAGGATTGTCTCTATGAGAACATGATGTTACAGGCCTGTATTTATCACCTGTGACTGGGGCAGCTTATCTACTCATTGTGCAACTTGTTTATCTTTGCATGATTCTCCTCCACAAACAGAAGCAAGCTCTACTTGGTGACTCTGGCCTAAATTGATTGGTAACTATGTACTGACAAACCAAAAACAAGGCAACAAAACAGGCAGGAGAACTACCATTTCTTTGTTCCTTTCCTCCTCCATCACTGGCACCATGAGAGCGGAGACAATTCCCCTCTTGACGTTCAGGATGTTGACAGGCTCATTATCCTCAGGGTAGAGTTCAACCTTAGTCTGTCCTTCAACTGTAATCTTCAAGGGGTACCTGTTGACGTGGCAAGATCATCATTTACAATCTGTCCTTTTAGCTCACCCTCTCCTTTTAGATTTCCTCAATTAAAGTCCGCATGATTAATGGACATTTCCTGGAAACAAAAAGGTCACTTACTTGGCCATGGCATCTCTGAAAGCTTTATCTTGAGCAGCAGGACTGTACACTGCGTTGCCCTCAGCATCCACACCAGAGATCTCACTCAGAGAGCACTCTGTTGTGCGCAGGATGAAGCTGCAGGTTTGGGGCACTTCAACCTCAACCTTTGTGGCAGATCAAACATTTTTGTTAGTGTTTTCCATTCAGGGTCAGGGGACTGTTGTATTTGCACTATTGATCTGGGCTGTGTGACATACTTTGCAGGAGACTTTGGGGCCGCTCTTGTTGTTGGTTGCTCCATTTACACCATTGAAGGTTTCAGCTTCATAGTCATACACATACCGCCTGAAGTTCTTGAATCTTTTGGCCACTAAAAAGTATTTGAAACATCAGTTAGAGCATTGCAATGTTAATGTTTTATATACTGAGCATCTTTCTACACTAATATAAAAAAATCACAAACTTAAATGAACTGTAGAAAAGAAAAATCACATCTCAGAGATTTCATACACAGTAATTTAGAAAAAGGACACAATGTTGAGAATAAACAAACAACTCACAATAACAAACCGGAGATTGTTCCTCAACACTTCCCACATCTTGCTCTGTGAAAGATGAAAAAAACGTATGTGCTTGACAATTTTAAAGGCCACAATCTACTCTAAACTTATTTTTACTTACACATACTTAAATTATATGACATTAAGAGAGTTTAAAGTATAATAAATAAAATATAAATAAACTATTATTAGTTGTGTATTCTTTATAATGGTGCACAAAGTGTTTGGCCACATAGAAATGGAATACAGCACAACTAAGTCACCTAAAATTACAAAAGTAATGCTAATCAACCACACTATTAAATATTACTCCTGTTATGAATTTGTCACATACTAAACAGCAACATCTTATACCATCTTCATTTTTTCACTTAACAATTTGCATTCACTAACTTTTCTCTCAAATTGATTTACCTTTAAAATATAAAACCCAATCCTTAAATTTTCCTAGCTTCAGAATAAAAACATAATACTTACGGGCTAGTGTGTATGTGCCCAGAAGCAGCAAAAGGCAGAGCTTGGTACCCCCCATGATGGGCTTAGTAAAGCTCCTTGAAGCCTTAAGGTAGGGAGAGTCCTCCTCTTTCTGTGAAGACTAATCCTTGTGCTTTCGTCTTGTGGCTTTTATAGTTCTCCAATCTTAAAGTATGCGATCACCAGGTATTGCAGATGTGTTGCCCTGGTTCCAAAGTCTGAGCAGTCCTTGTGGCAGGCCAAAGGTAAAATGTTTCACAAACTAAGACTGTCTGACTCTGTCAGCACTGGGTGGGGGTGGTCTGTGTGATTACGTGAAATTGCCTGCTTGCCTCTTGTTTTATTATTTGGGGCTGTTTTCAGAATTCATTGGACAGATCCTGAGGTTATGTTTTAATGGAAATATGAATATATTACTGTTTAGAATTAAAAAAAAAAATCACATATATATTTATCTTAAAAAACATTTTGTAATCAGATCAATGTCATATAATAGCTAATATACCTTCAATCACTAACTTTGATTGCTTTGTTGTGCTCAAAGGGCAATAAACAATTAAATTAATTTAGTAGTATAAGCAAAGTAAGGGGAAGTAATTTTTAAAATACTTTTTAAAGTTTAGCTGTGTGGTGCATTTTGTTTTTCATTCTAAATCTTATCTTCAAGTCAAGTGATTGTTATAGTTTTGACCATTTCAATGTTGTGATTTAATGTTCAAAGACACTGTACTCTGTAGTTCTTTATTGGAATTTTGTAGTCAAAAGTTTACATTTTAGTGTCCTACACATCCACAAATACATAAAGGCCTCTTGAAGAAAGTTTAGTAAACCTTTGCCCCATGAACAATATGAATCATATTGATGCAGAATCGAAACCTGACTCACCTGCTGTTTTTGTTACCTACTTCAAATATGTTATCAGTGTCTCAAAGTTGTACCTCTTTTTTAATTACGTGCACACACTTTTTCAGGCTGTTTCCTGCCATGCAGATAATCAGATTTTAAATACTGAGTGCGTACAACATCACAAGCACAGATTATATAGCATTAGTAATGGCTGCACTCCAATAACTTGGCCCTGGTATAGTGCATGGCATCTAACTACCTTGGCTTATTGGAAAACTTGAAAGTAGCAGAGTCATTGGCAGTGTTATTAGTTACAACCAAGCTTTTCCTGCTATGACAAGGCAAAATATCTGCCATGAAAAAGGCCTCCCACAGCTACCATACTGTAAATTAGAGGCAGTGGTAGAATGTAACTTAAGTGCAGATTTAAGGTATTATGGTAAGTATTTCAGTTTCATGACACCTTATGGTTCTTCTCCACTAAATTTTGGGAAATATTGTAATACAAAAAATATTGGTAAATTATCAAAAATTGTATTGATTGCTTTAATATGTAATTATTTATATCAAAAATGACATATATAAGTAATTTTTCATAGAAAATATCAGATATTTCATGGTTTTTGCTTCTCAAAGATGAAGATTTGCTGTTTTCCCTGTCTTGAATTAAGTAGTAGTAAACTGAATGATTTTGGCCTGTTGGTTGGAAAAAACAAGACATTTGAAGTTGTCACTCTGAACTCTCTGTAACTGTGATGTGCATTTTTTTTACATTTTACAAAGAAAACAATACATGGCTGGATTAATCATAAAAATTTATATAAAACAGACAAACAAACAAACAAAGTCCAATTCTGTGAAACCTGAAAAATAGTAAGCTACCTTTGCCTGTTACTCCTTAAAAAATAAGGTGTCTCAGCACTGGTGCCTTGACTAACCTTTTACCTCCTAAGAGCAGTCTGTGAAAGCTGAACAGGATTACAGCACAAGGAACTCAAGATAAGCTAATCAAGCAGAAGAAGACAGTAGACTAACAACAGCACTTAGCACAGGGCTGTATATGTGTAAAAAGGTTATGTTGATACAAATAGAATGCAAGGCAATTGAAACATCAATTAGAAATTGGTGCTAGAATCTACATGTTGGGGTTGTTGTGAAGTCTTACAAGTATTTTCAATGTTAAATTAGTGAAAGAGAAAAATGAGATACAGAGGTGGTCACAAAATATAAAACATGGATCATACAAATATATTGTAAAACTATAGCATAATCTTTTTCCTGAATAACAAATGGGAAATTTTTAATTATAATAAATAAAGTAGTTTTGTAAAGACAACACAATAATACAATATCAGAGTCCATATGGTTGGCACAGAAACACAGAGAAAATTGATCCTCTAAGAAATATTAACTGCATTCGATACTTTCTGTCTCATCAAAACATGATCCACAAATATGGCTCAATAAGAAAGTTCCAGTTAATTTTGTAATTTTGTCTGATGGACTTCTGCTCAAGTCAAAGTTCAGCCTGTTAGTCTGGTTATCTGCTGGAACGTGAGCACAGGGATCGCTCAGCTAAGAACTCATCAAATCAATATAGTTCAATAGGTTACACATGGTCATTGTATGACTATAGTACCAACGGGTAATGTAATAGTATCTGAGAACAAAAACATGAGACACAAGCAAAAATAAATGCAGATTTTAAAAATTACGTAAAGAAAAGAAAAAAAAAAGCGGGATTAATTAGGGGGAAGTAATTGATAAAAGAGCTTTTACATAAATTAGCAGTGAATTTTTAAAAGTAAGCCTGATTTATCTAATGTAACATGGAAGGAATCCCAAAGTCAGGCCTGTGTCCGTGTCTTGCTTGTTATGTGTGTTTGGACTGCTCTGGACTTACAGGATTAGTTGGAGCCAGACCCATCATTGCTTTTAGAGCACTCAGCAAATTCAACTCGCCTCTATAATTGTCGTGATGCAGTGTTGTTGATGCAGTAGGTGTCATAACTACTGCACTTCGAACAAATCTGAGATAAGATTCTTTGACTGAAATACAGAGAATTGAGATTAAAGAGATAAAAGGCACTGATCATATTTTGAAACTACTGGGTAGAAATAACTTGAATTTTTCGACAAGCATCAATAAACAAACAAATAGATGAAAATTTACTGTATGAAAAAAAATTATAGACTAAACTAACTATAGCTGCTGAGTGAAATAGGCGGTTACAGTTCAGTGTTGCTGATTTAAGAGAAAATGTGTTTTATGATTCCATATATAAGGAATATTCTAGACCAAAATATTCTAATCCTTTATGAATACCTATAATAATTGTTATGTTGAAAAACCTCAAATGTTCATATTTGTGAAACTGGAGCAAACATATGGCAGTTTTGCTTGAAAAATGACAAAACAATCAACCAATTATCAAAATAGTTTCTGATCAATTTTCTGTCAGTCAACTAATTGTTGTAGCTCTATTACCTTCTTGTTGGTAGCATTTAATGCACGGTAGTTGTTGTTTAGACTGGATTAGTTTTAGTTAGGTGGACCTAATAATATGGTGACTGAGTGTAGTTTGTGAGAGATGTGTTAATGTTCAATGTGAAACTCAATAAAGAGGAATTACAAACTTTTGTATGTGGTGTCAATTCATGAAGCATTTTCTGCCTACACACTATAATTTACAGAATGCTACAGAAAATAACCTGAAAAAAATAACTTTAATCAGTTTAGAGAGCAAAAAGTGTCCCAGCTTTCTTTTAGCTAGTCCTATAAAAGGCTCATACAACTTTTATATCTGATTTGTTAGGGAAAAATGGCTTATTGCCAGCCACTGAGATGGTAATGTTTAGTATTTGCTATAGCAAGGTAGCTATAGTCTCTAACTCACCTGGCATGTCCACCGGTATGCTGTTCAGGAGTCAAAATAGGTTCCTCACTTTTTAAACTTTTGAGTTACATAAACTTAACTTAGGTCAATAGTCACACGATGCTAAGAGAACAAGTAATATTGTGTGTTACATTGTGTTAGCTAGTCTCTACAAAGATCTTATTAGTGGGTGTTTGTTTTAAATTTGTGCGTTTTCACACTCACACTTTTTTTTAAATTGCAAAGTGTATTGTGTTTACACGAATGCTAGAGATTTCAATAGGCTATGTCTGTGCCTCGTGTAAAATAATTTCAGAGCCACAAAGACCTAATACTCATGACCAATTTACTCTGTTCATTATTTATGATCCATATTAGGGATGTGATAATGTTTAAACCTAATGTTACTACTAACTCCATCTCTGTCTCTAACTAGCTCTATTAGGTCATGAACCTAATATGTCAGGCTGAATGTGTAAGACCCATTGACAGATGAAGACTTCGAGTTCAATTTTATTTTCTTTGCTTTTTGGATGTCTGATTTAATCTTTGCAAAAACAGATTACAGTTATTAACAATCAAATTAAATCTTAAGTTTGTGATGAGTCAAATGTTATACGAGGAATTTCACTTACAGGAGGCAGACATCCTTTTAATGTCTGTTTGCTGCAGGGGTTGTATTTATTTCTTTTCACTTTAGCGATCATCAAAATGTGTAATTTTACCAGGGGTGCATAGAGAACAACCGTATCCATTATTGCATTATGGTGAATCACCACTCTTCAGCTGAAATCAGATTCAACAATAAACATTTGCTCAGTAGGCTTGTCATGACAAGAAATGGAATGCAACCATTATTATGTAGACTTGTGCTTTTCCTGCTGTGGCATGTCTGACATATGACAATCTCTTTCATTAAGAGGGGCCATTACACATTAGAACTGTAACCTCAAGAGCTCCATCATGGTCAAAGGGCTACTGTCGGGGCTAGGAAATTACGCCAACATGGAAGTGCCAAAACTGCAGTTCCTCGAATGGCCACTTGAGGCCGGCTCCAAAATCCCCCTGGACCCCCATGTAAAATGTTCAACTTCCTAGCAGAAATAAACACAGCCTGGTATAAAAAAACGGTTTTGGTCTTTACAGCTAATTTCCATCTTCATGACAACTGGGGTGAACTTTTCTATCAGTCACCCATTTAAATATACTAACTCTTAAAGTTATGCATAAGTGCTTTGAGTGACAGGTGGGTGTCGTCATAGTTGTATGCAGATAATTGAGTCACTGAACATGACCTCTCGGCCATGATTGTGGAGTTGGTGCCTTTTGGAGGATTTTTCATGCAAATATTTGTACAATAATATGGCTTGCTGAGCTGATAATGGACTAAAACAATGTGAGGAAGTCTGTGCTCCTGTTTTTTGAGATGAGTGAATTTGTACTATTATTTCAGTTATATATTATGCACTAATTAGCAAGTATCTGTGTTTGCACTCACCATACCTGGCTTTTTAGCTTAGCTTGTTAACTAGCTAATTAGCCAGCAGATTAATTAGCCTTGGCTTAGCCTTAAAGCAAAATGCCCAGCTGTGCAAGTGATGCTAACGGGAATGCATCTGCTTTCCTTTTGTAGAGGAACGTCCAGTGTATCATATGCTAAAGGAGATAAGATAGCAAGCACTGAAACACCTTTCCCAAGCAATTAGAGAATTTGACCAGTTCTTATCATGCCTGCCACTTAGATACTTCCAGATAATTTCACTCAGTTAGGAACTTTCCTAAGACCGCAGCCTGAACTTCAAAACAGTTCTTCAGAAATCTGTGGTTGACATCACAGAGGTTACATCCATCTTTATATACAGTCTATTGTAGTAGTAAGGGTAGCGCTTAACAACAGAATAAACGTGTAATGTAGTGGATGGCTGCATAGTGTATTTGAAAAACTGGGTTTTGCAGGACTTTTGGGCATACTATTGCAACAGTATTTAAACAAGAAGCTCTGTGTTGTTGTGGGTGAGACTGAATGAAGCATTACTCAATTAAGAGACAGAAATGTGTATTTGAGAGGTCTCACGTCTAGACTATACTTTCCAGGTTTGAGGAGTGGCCCTTGCCTTAGTGTTGAAAAGTTAGAATAACATTTATGCAAGCTGTTAGTAAAATTGTTGAAAACATGAAGAAAGTGAACATGTCATTAGCGAGTGACATGTTAAAATGAGAAATGTGTGAATATACTGTTGCTTGCTTGGTGTCAGAAACCGGAACAGTTTGAGTTTGAAATGTCCCCAGATGGGCAGCAGACAGTCCAGTTTCAAGAGAGAACTACATCCAGAGCCGAAGCTCTGGATGGCTCCTGCAATACCAGATCAGGCTGCAGAACAGGTGGAGTTTAATATAGTCAGGTAGTTAGATAGTTCATGTAATCTTAATTGTTGTTCCCCATCAGTTAATAAATAATTATAGCTATTTAATGATGTGTGTGATACAGGTGGTTATAAGTAAAGTAATGCTTTATACTCTGAAGGCAGGTTGTACACAAGACCTGGCATAAGTGTGTTTGTCCGTCTGTTGGCAAATGGCAGGACTTCTATATTGCATAATTGATAATAAACTCACATTAGTTGACCTAGCTTTCAGTATTTAGCTTCATCATGCATGCTGGGGCTGACTGTTAATAACTAGGTGTTTAATTTATTGCGTGACATCTCATAAGAAGAGCTGACAGTTGCTTTATAATATCACATTGCTTGTCACATTTCTGAACAGAAAAATGATTGAAATTGTTTGCATAGAGTGTAAATTGAAACCTTACCGCAAGACACATTTTATTACTCTTCAATTGCTTAAGTGCAGTGGGCAGCACCCTGAAAACATTGCCCTACATCTCACTCTCTGGTATCTTCTAGTATCTTCAGGAACTACTTGATAACATGTTCCAGTACTGTTAAGAAAAGACAATCATATATCAAAGGTTACAGTGTCTGACAATGTGCCTCAAAGGTTCAGTCAGAGGTCCAGCTGAACTAGGCTTGCCTAGTCTTGTTTTCTTATTTATTTGGAGCAAGTTGAACAAATCAAAAACTTGGTTAAGGCTTCAGCAGAATTCGCCTGGAATACATATTTTCATCAGCGGTTAAAGTAGCTGATAGGCTTTGGTAATGCTAAGTTATACAGTATGCAGAACGAAATCTGCTAATGATCAGTTATGTATTTTTTGCCCTTGTCCAAGCTCCTTTGGAAGCCTTGTTTAGGATTTTACAGAATGACATGCCACAATAAAAATAAGTGGTGATGTTTTTTTGGAACTAAAGGACCATCACGCAAGCAGCCAAATTAGGCATAGTAATTTAACCCAGTCCCCCCAGAAACACAAAATTTCCTGTTTGTTTTTTGCACTGACTGATTCACCAACATGTCCACTCTGAAAAAATAACAGTCATGTGAATAACAGCATTATAGTTTTCAAAGGAGATGTTCCAGTGACCCCCTCTGGTTGGTAGATTCATTACATTTGTATGTCTGTTGGCTCATTCATGTATCCAGTATCTACAGAGAGCAAGCTTAAGTTTCAGGCAAAGTGTGCATGCTCTGCTTTTTGGACCCCTATAACTATAAATTTTAGCCGTTAAATGTCTTTTTATTAACCACACATGGACAACAGTCAAAAGGAATAACTCAAACTAGTCAAAATATACATGTTAACAAATATCACGCATTCTAAAGCTGTACTGATAGAAACCAACAAAAAAAAAGAGGGCTTTTTGGTTTTTTTTGTGTTTTGTTTTTTAAGGTCATTTCAGTTTCAGTACTTCAGATGTAGTGATGTGTGTGCAATATCTCTTCTTTACTCACTTCACTCACCAGTCCTCATAGATAGAATCCTTGGTTAGTCGTGAAGTGGCAGTGTATAGCTAACCTGATATCCTCTGCTCAGGATGCAGGCCTATGTTTGCTTATCAAAAAACATACAGACAAGGAACAAATTAAAGTAAAGAACTACCAAACCAAGGCGTTGGGCCACCACAAGCCTAGAGAACAGCTTCTTCGGCACTGATTCTACAAGTCTCTGGAACTCTACTGAAGGGATGAACACCATTCTTCCAAAAAACATTCCTTCATTTGGTGTTTTAATGGTGGTTGAGAGCACTCTGCAATGTGTGGGTCCAAAATATATTATACGTGGTCAGTTGGGTTGAGATCTGGTGACTGTGAAGGCCTTAGAATATAATCACATTATATTCATTCTCATCAAACCATGTGACATATAGTGACCCCTCTTGCCCCATCGATGAAGGCATTGTAATCCTGGTTCTCCGCTCTATTTTATTCACTCCTCACCATTTTTCATTTTTCCTTTAAATTGTCACTTGTCTGTATGTCATAGATTAAGATAGATTTTAACTTTATTTTAAAAGAGGAAACCTTGTTTTTGGGACATATGCCTCAATAATATACAAATATATTGTCTGGGTTATACAGTTTTGCACACACCTAACTTCCTCATTGCATAGAATAAGACAAAGGCCTTTCAACCGGCTAAAATGTTTAACTTTTAACAGTTCATGCATTAGTATATTGTGGTTTATAAACATAGTAAATCTATAATTGGTTGCCAATGGATACAGAGACACGTAAGGAGTGTCTTTGGGGAAAACAAAGGACTGTTGCACAATGCTCTTCAGTAAACAGACTTTATTTCACAACATAAACCAAAAAAAAAAATTGACTTGCAACACAAAGGGTATACAGGTTCTTATATTTGATGCTGTTTAATGTAATGTATTATTATATGTTCATTAACTATTCCTCCATCTTTTTAAACAAAACTGAACAGGGTATTTTATGGTTATCTAAAGTTTTTTACATTTACTTGTTGTTTTACTTACTTGTATGTTTTGATAATACTATAGCCATTCAAAGAGTAGTACCAGTCTTAGTGGTCAAGGTGGAATCAAAGATTGATCTCCAGCTTTGTACCCTTAAATTTTACATAGGACCTGTACTCAGCAGGGGCCTGCTGCAGATAGTCAGTTACAGTATATTTAAACTGATTCACTGCAGATCTTAAAATATCCAGAATGTAATTAACCATGCTATTTATAGACTCAGTGTTCACAGCTGTGTTTGCATACTTGGTCACTGCTTTCATGATGCTTACATGTTTATCATAGAAAGCATTAATGTAGGCAGCAATGGTATCAAGCACATCTGACTTTAGGGTGTTGTCAACAAAGTCCTGAGCTTTGTCAACAAAGAATTTTAGGGTGTCACCCAGTTTATCCAGAAAAATGTCTAGACTCTCTAGGTGTTTCAAAAAATCCACAAAAGGATTAGACATAGTCCTCACTCTATCCCTAATATGGTCAGTTAATTTGGCTACAGCCATGACATCCCCAACAGGCATTGTGACTTGAATTTTACTGACCATGCCAAGCATGACGTTTAGAGCATATTCTACATTATCAGCCACCAGCTGCATTGTCTTCTCGAGTATAGTAGTAATGCTGGTCATCGTCTGATTGATCACCTCGATGAGAGTGCTCATCTTGTCAGAGCCAGGCAGTTTCACCCGTGTCTCTCTCAGAACCTTGATGGTTGCATCTATGAAAGCCTGTACAGTCCTCTGGTACTGAACAACAGTATTCCTAAATAGAATAGACACTTGGCTCATATGTGGGGCATGGTTGTTTGCAATGTTGTGGAGTTCCTCAGCATAGAAACTGATAATATTCTTCAGCTGAGCAGCATGCCCAAACAGTTGGTATTTTTCAGCAAAGCTAGACAAACAAAAGGTGATGGCAGGGATTTTTTCCTGCAGACCTCGGAGCATGATGTCTGGGGCATCCATGTTAATGGACATCCTAAGATTCATTTTATCAGCATCCTTGGCAGAAGCTCGGATAGTTAAAATCTCCACATCCTTCTCAGGTTCAGACTGTGGAAACAAAAAAAGAATTACATGTAATATATTTGATCACTTTAACTGTACAAACATAACATCAATATCCGATCCTTACAGCATAGCGACTGTAAAGTCTGGCATTCATCTGTGATGGGACCCTGCCATGAAGCTGAAGACCCAGGAAGCCAGTAGATGGAATAGAAATCGTAGCACTGATTCCATCTTTGCGGACAGCATAACGCAAGTTCATATCAGTGAAGGCAGGGCTGGCTATGTCCATATTCATTGTGAGACGGGAGTCACTGTAGAGACAAGAAGTAATGTGTCACTTTTCTGTAGTAAAGCAGGCAACTTTACACAACTATAGTTATGAATATCTTTCATCATATATTGTATTTTCCTGGACTAAACTACTACTGACTAAAATCTTTGTGTTCCACAGTTACTAGTCAGATTACAATGGTAAAATCCAAAAAATATTACACCCAATGCTTGTTTAAAGTGTTACCTCAGTGTATGGGAAAGAATGTGTTGAATGTCCATGGTCAGATCGGTATAGGTGAAAACACCCTTCCCAGTGATGCTTAGGCCACCACGTTCAAAGTTAATGGTAATGGAAGCTGTTGGAGCACATTGATTTTAGTTAAACCTTATAGCAATGCTTGCAGCAAAACTATATTTTCTATGAAAAGAAAAACTTACAGTTCAGGTCATATTCCAGAAAGACAATGACAGAGGTGGCAGAGGACTTAAAGGTGACTTTGAAGACAGGAGTGTTGCCCTCTATTTCTGCTGCCAGGTTTGTGGTGTACAGTGGGCTCACAAACTTGGCATTGGTAGAGATCTTCTGCTTGGCAGCTGTCACTTCAGCAACAGTTTTCCCCGAGATGGTGAGTTCACCCAGGCTGCTTGGCTGAGAGATATCAATCTCAATATCAGCAGTCAGAGATGTTGGTGCAAAGTCAATGGTTATGTGGGTGATGTACTTCCCATTGGTGTTGAAATTGAATAGGTTTGCCTCATTGTTGCTAGTGCATTTCAGTACTGCATACACATGTCTCAGGGACGCCTCAATAGCAAGATTCTCATTTACATCCAAGCCAATTACTTTGTTGGTGCCATAGTTAAGTTTGGCATCAGCAATAATCTTGTAGGTCGAGCGTAGACCATCGTTATTCAGGTACTGACTAACCTCATTATCAAGGACTCCCAAAACTAGATAGTCCTCAAGCACAGTGCCATCCATGTTTGCTCTGGTGGATGACTCTATGGAAATGTGCTCAAAGGTTCCCTCCAGCTTCAGACTATGGTCAGTTTCGGCCTTTCCAACAGCCTTGATCATAGGGATGTTGAAAGCAGCCTTCATCCTCAAGGTGGAGACAGCATTTGCTTTGGTTTTGGTGTCTGCAACCAAATTTTGATTCACTTCCAGATTGAGTATAGGCAGGGAAATCTTTGCAATAGTAGCCACAGAGACTGCAGGTTCAAAAGTTTCAGTACCCATACTAATGGTGCTGTCATGAGTGCCTTCAATGTGACGATTTTCAAGGGACAAGGAATTGGCCAACTTGATTCCTCTCTTGGTGGTTAGGCTGGTGGTGCCATCTAGTTTGGCTTGTAGACCCTCAAACACAGAGGCTGTGGTAGCTCCCAGACGGAACACAAGATCATCTTCAGCATACAGTCCAGCATTGACATTCAGATTGATAATGGCAGACTTATAAGACAGTTCTGTGATCAGGTTACCCACAGAGGGAATCTGGATCATACCCATCATACCAACAAGTGGGGCAGTCCGGCTTTTCTGGTAAACAATCTTGGCATCCACATCAATAGTCTGCTCAGTGGTAGTCAAAATGTGTTTCAGCCCAGTTTGGTCATACAAGTCAAGATCACTAATGGCTGGGGTACGGAAGTCAATAAATGGAATCTCAATCTCAGGAATGCTGATGGGCCTAGTCAGGAAATCAAGGTCTGCTTCTCCTTCTAAAGCAGTTAGAATGGCAGCCTCCCTCTCATTGTTCTCTACAGTGAAGTTCCAGAGCAGGTTGTACTGATTAAGACGGACTCGAGCCACTGTGTTGATATATTGTTTGTCAGGCTTGAGGGTTGCAGAGTAATCATTCTGCAGGTCAATTTTGGCAGTAAGAGCATCATTGACATTGACCTTGGTATTTACTTTATTCTGAAAGCTGAACACAGCTTCTCTGGGATGGACAACAACATCAATAGCATTGTATAAGGCTCCATTGACAATACCAACTAGATCTGTGCTCTGTGTTGCCTTCAGCTCAAGTTTCATGTCATGCAGATTGGCATTTACTGATCCCACTAAATGACTGTTTTTAATTGTAGGGCCTTCTACTTCAGAACGAACATCAAACTTGAAATAGTTGAAGATGACAAAGTCAGCACTGAGGGACTGTCTCATCTTCAAAAGTAATGTATTTGTGTCGCTATTTAAGGCCAACTTGAATATACTTGGATTGACTGTGACTTGCAGGTCACTCTTGTGGGTACTTTCACGAGAGTTGAATGTGGATGTCCCCTGGTTTCCAACAGTTATTGTAATAGATGTACCATCCTGACGGGCTACACATTTTTGTGCCACAGATGTCTCACTGGTGAGGTCCATGATAGGAAGGTTGAGCACATGTTTATAGGAAGTGTCAATAGTTGTAGATAAACCACCTTTGGTTGCTAAGAAAGCTTGATTTAAAAACTCACCATTGTAGGGTGCTGTGGTGGCCTTTATTGTGGTCTTGGCTGAGGCCTGGGTTGAGAAGTCGGAAAATGTTGCAGATGCATGGTGGTCCACTGTGAGAAAATTGTGAGTGAACTTAAGGGTCTCAGATGCAGTCAGATGATGGCGCTTGGGAACAGCAACGCGAGCAGTGGAATCAAGGTTGAAGTTCAGGATTTCAAAGCTGGTTGATGTCCCTTGGGAAGTCAGAAAAGCTGTCATTTGAGGAGTCTCATCTATGTCAAGTGAGGTTTGGACTTCAGCAGCATTTCTGATAGAGTAGACTGGGGTGTTGATTTTCATTTCATAACTCATTTTACCAAAGCCTGGAATCCCGATCTCACTAGGAATGACTGGCATCTTAAATGTTGGGAGTTGGAGAGTTTTAACAAGTTTCTCTGCTGAAATGTGAGGCAGACTGGGAAAGGAGAACTCAGGTACAGTAATCACAGGAAGTGAAAATTCCGGCACAGCAGGAAGGTAGGTCAGAGTCAGATCTCCAAACAAAGCACCCATATCAAACGTCTTCATCTCAAAGTTGAGAATGAAATCAATCAAGTCAATGATTTTTCGCTTAATGTCATTAATTGAGATAGTAGTCGCTTGCACTGTATGGAACCCCAAGACAGTGAACTCAGGGATGTCCAGCTGTGATGGGATTTCAAACTGGTGAAGATTATCCATTCTAAATGTCATGGAAGGCACAACAAGGTCAGTGAGAGGAATGGTGAAGGGTGGTATATTCAGATTGGCTTTCCTTAGTTCTGTAATGAGTCCCTCGATGATCTGCAACAGCTCACTGACAATTCTTTGTTCAGGTGCCACCTTCATAATCATGTCAACCATATTGGTGAACATGTCAGTAGCAATGGTTAGGAAATCAATATAGTACCTACTTGCCAAGTCCAGATAAGATGTCATTTCAGCATAGATATCCAGGTTTGAAATATCCTGCTTCAAATTTTCAGCGAATCCCCTCAGATTATTAAACACGATCTGATCAATGACATCCTTAACAGTTTTCATGATTTCTGAAATTTTAATTTCTCTCAGTTGTTTCATAGAACCTCTAATAGCGGATATGACAAAGTTGGCAAAATCTCTTGTTGCGTCAAGTTTCTGGGGGATTTCAAGAGTCCTGATCAGCTCATTCAGGTAAAATGTGTACTCAGCAATAATTTGATTGGCATAATCCACAAAGTCATTGTAGTTCAGTGAGTTAAGTTTTTGCACAATAGTCTCAATACACATATTCAGCTGTTGAATTATATCCTTGACTTCAGTTGATTTCAAGTAGTTGATAGCACCCTGGAAGACTTGCATGAATTTGGCAGGTATGTTGGCGTCCTTCACCATGTTGAGTATAGCACTGATGGTTTCCTCAATTCTGAACTGCTTGATGAGCTCCACAGCGTTTTCCAAGACAGCTTGAACCTTTTTGTCAGCCTCAAACTTAACAATCATTTCTCTCATCTTGGCAGAGAATGCGTTGATCTTACTTAGGATGTGGAGGTCTTGAATTATTTTCCTAACATAATCAGTTATATCCGTGAGAATGTCAGTGGGAATCTGACTAACAATGTAAGCTTTGATGGATGAAATGCCCCTCTTCAGCTTAGCTGCAAATTTCTGCATGTCAAAGGTCTCAATTATTTGTTTCATATATTTCATTATTGTTTGAAGTTTAGCCTTGATTTCATACTTGGCATCAATGTCATGCAGGAATGCAATGCTGCTGCCCTCCAGTTTTTCCAAGTCAATCAGGTGGACCATTTCTCTCATGGTATCAATTACATACACAGCCATAGCTTTTATGTCATAATCTTCATTAAAGGCATTCAGCTGTTGCTGTATATTCTGAATGAGGGTCTCAGGGAAGGTGCCACTAACAATAATCTCCTTCATCATACCAGCAAAGTGTTGGATGTAAACAGTGAGGTCAGCCAGCAGTTTTTGAATAGAATTCTCCAGGTTTCTCAAAGAGGCCTCCACATCCTCCATGGAGATAGCATATTCTTGGGTAAAATCATTGAAATACTGCTTCAGTTGATTTGCCTTACCGTCTATATTAAGTTGAGAAACAAAGTCATTCATATTCTGGGGAAGAGCTTCAAGTTTAGCCCTTATCTCCTCATTGTTGATGTAGACTTGCAGTGTCTCTGCAATACGTACAACAAAGTCCTTGACACTTTCCAGGAAAGCAGGCAGATTTTTAATAAGAGGGATCTGAATTAAGTGAATGTTTGTACTCTTGTCATACTTGAGGAAGCCAGAGATAGTGAATTCCTGGTTGTCTGTGGAGTCTGTGTTGAGTATGTTTGTGAGGATGGTGCCAGAAACCTCGATTCCAGTTCTCTCAGCAGTATTATAAACACTTACGTCCTGATTGAAGATTTGATTATTCACTTTAGACTTCATTCGGAAACTAGTCCTCTGCTCTTGTGTTGACATGAAAGTCTCCATATTGTTGTCTATAAGAGTCTGAAGGGAAAACCCATTATGTAGCTGTTGGGTTACGGATGCTCTGTATTCATGTGAGCTAGCAAAAGCCAGGGGTTGCGCTCTAAGGAGGAACTTACCATAGAGCTGGGCACTGTGCTTCCCATACATGCTGATGTCTCCATCAGCACTGAAGATGGCATCAAGGTTGAAATCAAAAGGAACAATGCTGCAGCGGATGGTGTGATCAAAGCGCACTGGCTGCGAGTTGAAATGGGCATTGCTGTCCATCCTAGCAGCAAGACCAACAACTTCAAGCTCAATGTTGTGGTTCATATGAGTTCCAAAGAGTTTTGCTGTGGTGCTACACTTTGCATTAGCAGTCATATCAGCATAATTTAATTGATAAGTGTGTTTGATCTCTTCCTCACCGTAGATGGCTTTGAGGCTTCCAGTCATGTCCATCTTGTAAAGTTCTGCCTGCAGCTGAGCCTCATTTATGAAGTTGGCAGCCAGAAGTTTCAGGTTGTTATTAACATTTGCAGAAGCAGTGTAGGGTTTCAGGGCGATGGTGATATCATGAGTGTAAGTGGCATACTCAGTTGCTTTGGCTTTAGCCTTTGAGTTAAAGTCAAGGCTAGAAAGTGTAATGATCAGAGTGTTGGCATTGTCAACCATGAGGTCATGCATTGAAGCCTTGTTTGTAATGGATAAAGTAGCTCTTGAAGCATCAAGTCCAGCATTAAAGGTGTTTTCTAGGGACAGGGGGCTCTGCAGGGTGGTTGTTCCACTTATAGTCAAACCACCCTTGTTCATCCTCAGAGTAGCCTTGTGATTGGACTCATTCTCAAGAAGCTTCATGGAGGCATCGCTGTTTACAGCCAGACCATTTGCATCAAAAGAGGTAGTCAACAGAGAGTAAATACGGTTTTCAGAGTGGTCTGCATTCGTCTCCATCCTCATGACAACTTCACCTGCACCAGCAGAAGCTTCAGCTTGGTTGCGGATCCTCATACCAAGAGCAAGGGCATTTGCATCACATTTCAGTAACAGCTTGCTGTCTTTGAAGTAAAGCTCAACAACATGTGTCAGGATGTCTTCAAAGGCATTGGTTTTGGACACAACTAAGAGTTCACCATTGGCAAGGGATGCTGCAATTGTGTTCTGGCCCCTAACAATTGTTGAGTCAATCTGAACAGTAGAATCAATCTTTGCTTCTGGTCTGAATGGGAAGATGGTAAATGACTGGGTTGAAATGGTCTTGCCATACACGGGTCCAGCCTTGAACATTCCCTCAAAGTTGTTATCAGCAGAGATTTCTTCAGTGTTGATTCCAGCCATACCTGTATGCTCTAGTGCAAAATTGAGACCTAATGGACTTGTGGCTTCAATCTTGCTGTTTGATCTCCAGTTGATTTTATCGGTGATGGTAGCATCCTCGATGATACTAACACTGGCTTCAATAAATTTATGGGCCAAAGAGCTTTTCAAATGGGCCTTTATGGAATCAGTAGTGGCCAGCATTCCCAAACCTGAATAAAACACAAAAGAAGAAAAGATGCATTGTGTGATTCATTGGCTTGTACACAATATACTGAACAGAAATGTACACAATCCACTAGTTCAGTGTAGCTTGTAGGTTTTACGAAAAGAAAATATTTCATATTCAAAATTTCTGTATGACATTCACTCTGAAATACCTTCAATCTTTATTGAAAGGATGTCAAGTGGTGAGGTTCCTTTCACATCAAACTTAGCTGAGTAGCTTGGTGTTTCCACAACATCATTGCCAGCAGCCATTGAAGCCTCCATGTCATAAAGGTTGCTCCTCATCAGAGTTGAAACCTCAGCTTTGCCAAAAAGAGGAATTGACAGAGTAAGGCTCTCAGGCACAACAAGCTCTGGGATGGGAATCTCCATGGAGACGATCTCCAGTCCAAACTGGGGTAAAGAGACACTAGGTGTGGTCAAAGCTGGTGGGAAGTTAAGCTCCTCTGTTGACTTTCCTCCAAGGGGGAGAGGGATAGCAATGGTGAAGCGTTCATTGTTGAAGTAGTAAACAGCCTTTGCCTCACTGTTAAAAACACAAAAGTAAAATGCATTAATGTTTTGGGAAAATACTCGGATAATTTAAACATTTACCATGGAGGCCATCACACTTACGTATTCAGGAACAGGGTCTCTGGCAGGGAAATCTCAGGCATATCAGGTACTCTGAAGTTCTGAATGTAAGGGAAATCAGCACCGTATTTTTCCATGTAGTTGTTTGCTGCCTACAACAAGAAAGCCAGTGTTTTATACAGTTATTTGTTCACAACTGAACAAAGAAAACCTGAACCATTGTTACTGAATCCAAGATTCATACCTCCACAAACTTCTTGAAGATGTGACGGACTTTCATGTCGGTCTGCCCAACCTGCATGTCAAGAAGTTCGTTGCCATAATTCTGAAATACGTCAGTGTTTGGCAAGATGGTGGTCTTAGTGTTCACATCAGACTTCATCTCAACCTCAATCTTGTTGGAATCTGCAACAGGAGAGATCAATTAAACTAATGTACTTTAAACACAATGGAATTTAACATTTTTTCTCAAGCAAAATAGAAGGTTTGTAACTACAAGGTTTTGGCTTTGATAACAGAAATGTTTAAAATCTTCATTTTGTCTCATTAATTATCCCCCCAAATATAGTCGACTTATATGGCCAACAGTGCCACATGATTGGTTTTTTGGTAGCATATTTGGATCCCAAATTCTAACCACATTTCTTGTAGTGTTTCATGTTTCTACATTTAGGATGTGACTCAGGTTTTTGAATTAAATGTTATGTAATAGTCCCTAAAAAGGGTACAACAGGGAAACACATTACCATATTTCATTGCAATTTTCTGCTCAGAGGTAGCGTCCATGAACTTGATTTCACTCTTAAGCTCCAATTCCAATTCTTCATCACGTTTGATGTTAGCAGTGACAGTGGCATCAGTATTGATTGAAGGGACGAGAAGCTGGACTTGCAGCATACCTTCCTTCATGGCCTTTAGACTGAAAGATGTACCAGTAAGTCAGTGTCATCTCAATGATGAGGGTGACATTCATGTATTATGTTATTTCATGAGGATTTGTGGTTGATTTCTTACTTGGCACGGCCAACCAGGGAGAGCTGAGGGATGTTCTTGTTTATAAAGTCCAGAGAGACGGAGTGAGTTCTTTTGCCCTTGGTGTTTCCATCAACAACACCCAGCCTGAGTCCAGCCTCCACATCGTAGTCAGGAATCCGGATGTCAGCTGTGATGACATTCTTCCTTCTGTTATATTTCATGATTGCTCTGGCTTCAGTGGGATCTGCACCTGTTGTTGGCCAACCAGTAGATTAATATTATACAACTCTGCTGAACTACAGCACATTTCCAAATTTTGCTAGTAATAAAATGGAAAGATTTTTCTGCACTGTACTGTACCTTCAGCCCTCAGAATGATCTTCACAGAGTCAACCTTCTGCCGGCCCTCTTCTCCCTCCCTGAGGAGCTCGTAGGCAACAGTGGCTGTGTACTCAGTGATTTCACCAGTAGGGTGGAGCTCCACAGCAAACCTATTAAGATTAATTTAACATTTCTTAGTTAGTTTATTTAATTGACTAGACCATTGTTTGGCTGTGTTTTAGAAAATCTCACTCACTTGCTGTCTCCAGTGAAGGGGAAGTAGGGGGCTGTCTCTTGAGAGAAAGCATCAATGTACTGCAGAGCTGTGCAATATTTCATTCCAGCGAAGACAGGAGTGCAGTCATTAACATCTACCTTGTCCATCACCATAGGGGGAATGGTCCTCACTTCTGATCCAGTTACTGCCACCAGTGTGTTTCTAAATTTTAAATGTAACAAAGTTCAAATGCAACTGACTGATTTTTTTGATTTTAAATGTGGAAAGGTTGATGACACAGACAAAAGACTGTTGCACGTAAACCAGTGGTTCTTAAAGTGGGGTCTAGGGACCCCAGGGGCCCTTAAGGCAGTTCTTGGGGTCCCCAGCAAAAAGGGTCCTTGATATGAAAAAGTTTCAGAACCACTAACTTAAACTATACACAAACATGGGTACTGTATCATCACTGTTGCCTTGTAAAATGTCCACTTTTTACATGTGGTTAGCTAGATTGACAACTGCATTACAACCAGTGGTCTAAAGAAGCCTCTGTTTTCATAATATCTGAAAATTCTACTTAGACTTACGTCATTTTGATGAGCTTTGTAGGCCTCATTGGTGCAGGGATGGTCAGCTTGACATTGTCACGTCCCATGGAGATCTTGGCACTGAGCCCACTCTCATGGAAAATGTTGGTGTGCATTTCTAATCCAGAGTTGACATATTCAGGGATGTGGGAGCCAACCTGAGTTACAAACTCAATGCCAGCGGAGGGCATGAAGGTAATTTCACTCTGTTTGGAAACATAGGGGAAATGTGAACAGTTGTGTTCTGTGCTCTGTATGCTGTGTAATAGAAAAAATTGATTGTTGGCATTTAAACAAATTTTTGAATAATTACCATGTCACGGGCAACCTTAAGTCCACCCTTGATACCAGGGGTGAAAGTACCAGACAGAGCAATCCTCAGAGGCACACCAGTAACAGTAGGCAGGAAGAATTCATTGTCCATGAAGATGTAGTGGGCAAAGATTGTATTGTCAGCCTTAGTCATCAAAGCCTTCATTAGCTGTGGCAGAAGAAAAAGCATAAAATAATAAATAATAATAAACAATAATAAATAACTAAATATAGAACATTTCAAAAGACAATAACAGTTTTTACATACATCGCTAGGGAACATCTTGAACATGCTGTCAATCATCATGGCAGCAGAGTAGGCCATCTCCTCCATGTCATTGGTCCTCAGATATCCCAGCTCATTTCCCAGAAGTCTCAGATAAACCATTGCCTCAGGAGACTGTGCGGCACTCAGTTCCCTCACCAGTTTGTTGAGGTTGCGTCCAATCTCCCTCATCAGGTTCTGGGATGCCTATACGTATAAATGCCCATATTGTGTTACTAAATTCATCACAATTCATCACCAAAATCCAGCCTCATAATTCCGAATAACATATTTTTCTCTGAATACCTGTCTCTTCATCCTGTCCTTCTTCATAGCAGGCAGCATATTCTGCAGGATCTCATTAACTCTGAGTGGCATGTTATCAGAGACAAAGTACATTGTCTTCAGGGCAGTGTCAGGGAAGAAGCCATTCTCTCCAAACAGGGCATCAACAGTTGGCTCAAATCCTTTGCCCTCCATACCGATCTGTAAAGGTTACAATTTTTTCACTGTCAAAACTTCTTGAAAAATTGTCTCAAAACATAATTTGAACCAAATATGTTAGAATGCTTACCTCCATCATGTCAATTTCATAGCCAAATGCCTTCAGGGTCATTTCGAGCATGAGTTCCTTGGGCAGATAGCTGGTACCCTCAAAGATCATGTTGCCCTCCACAGATCCGATCTTGTAGTTGCGAGAGAACTTGGTGGGGTCCATAATGGGTCCAATCTCATTACCCTGCAGGGCATCACGAATCTTGTGTCTCAATCTGTGGAAAAGAAAAAAAAATGTTAAAGTTAAATCAACGATGGTGTTTCAATGAGGACAACTGCGCACTATTTAGCGTATGAGGTGAAACAACAAATTAAGATACATATAAATATATATCTGCATTTGCTTTTTGCTTACTCTTGGGTTCCAGGCTCAGTTGAAGACAAGACGTTAGTAATGTGAGAGATGACAAAGCTCTTGACTTGTTTGTCCTGCTCATTGGTCAAGGCATTAGCTAGCTGGGCCAGTTCACTTGGCTTGGGGTCCTTCATAAGTACCAGATATGCAGCAATACGCTTTTGCATAGGGCTGGTGCTGTCCAAAAGCACTTGCATGAGAACCTCTCTGCCCTGTGATCAAAAGAGTTCAATACAATCAGTATCAGTAACAGTAGAAATAATGATCCAAATAAGGTGTCAGACCAATGAAATAGTATGACTTGCCTCCTCAGGGACAGGAGTCAGCCTATACACTTGGATGGCAGCCTGCTGTACAGCCAGGGAAGCAACAGGTTTGTTCACACACTGGATCACAGCAGATCTTAGTGCAGGACTAGCAGGTACCACAGCTGGAGCCATGTTTCCAATAACCTAGTGTGAAAGAACACATAAATGTTCTGCATATTTGTATTGGCAGTTATTAAAATTTTGATCAGTCGGAAAGGTTACCCACTCTCAGTGTCATGAAAGTGTTGTCCTTGTCACCAGAACAGTCACCCAACTGAGCAGCCATGAACTCAGCCACAGAGTGAATCTCAGGGATCAGTTTTCCTTCAGCTTTGTAAAACCTGTTGAAGAGAAAATAGAAAAAAAAAATCTAATTTAGCTAGAACACAATTAAGCTTTTCTTTGTGGAATGAAATGTGGTTAACTTCACTCACCTCTTGACAACATTGCTCAAGGCATACAAAATGGGTTTGCTGGACTTGTATTTGGCCATCTCGAGCATGTCGTTGATCAGGAGGGCAGAGGGATTGGACATGAGTCCCAAAGCAAAAACAGCGGCATCAACCTCGAGTGAGGAGCTCTCTAAGGTCCTGAGGATCTGCATGATGGCACTGCTGCACTCAGGGGTTCCACACTGGGCCAGAACCTGGTAGGTCAGCACACGGGACACAGCAATAGCCTCAGGAATGGCAGGACTCAGGGTCTGAGCCTTCATTCCACGGACCATGGTGACAAGCTTGTGGAAGAGGTGGGCCCTCCTCTCGCCTTCGGTCTCGGGCAGATTGGCCAGTTCTCTCAGGAGGTTCAGAGCTGCATCTTTATCCTGGACAACACTCTTGTCCTCGACAGCCTCCATGTGAAGACCCTTGACAATGTCACCTATTATAGGCAAAAAAGTTTGAAATTAGTTATTTATACATTTAGTTGTGTTTTTAATCATTTGCTGTGAAGAAAAAGAACTGTGAAGAAAAGGAGCTTACTGTGCTGAAAGACTCTTTCGTTATGAGGAGAAACTTGAACCAGAGTCAGTTGTTGCTTTCCAACATTGCTAACACCATATTCTCCCCTGTGAAGAGGCAACACAAGGTTAAAAGTACTGTGGAAATCTTTGGTAAGACATATCAGTACACGTACATAGATAATAGAACATGGTATAGAGTGCACCATAAAGTCTGACTTACTTGTGTGAGAAGGGAATGAGCATGTGGTTCTCAGTGCAGGACCCAAAGGTCATATGTTTCTTCTCATTGTCGAACTTGTAGTTGCAGGTCTGGGAGCTTCTGACCAGCTGAGCAAGAGGGTGGTGCTGAAAGACAAAGAATTCAGCTAAACTATAAGATTCTTGTTTAATGATTTTGACAACCTTGTCGGTTCTAAGGGCTGTTCTGGTTTGCTTTGTCACTACACTGCCAAGAGATTACATATACTCCAAACAGGATTAGTACTGTGTTGTAAATACCTCTGCCAAGGAGGTTATATTTTCATCCTTGTTAAAGGGGCAGATTCAGGATTTAATTTTTTTTTTTTTAATCACTTTTCTTAACCTTGCAAGATAGGGCATTTTTCATCAATATTTGGCCTTGGTGGAGGTGTGTGGTCTGCTGAGTGCCATTCTAGTTTTTATTGGATTTTGAGTCTGAGAAGCTGGGGCAATGACTTTTTTAGTGAAAATGTCATTTGTCAAAATTAGACCCACCCATATTTTTTTGGATGTCTTACCATGCCGGAGATAAGTGCCAGGGGGCTGGTGTGATCTCTCATTGGGACAAATTTGTCACATCTGGACAGATCTCTGGTAAGGCTTACGTCAGTTGCAATGTCCTCTCTGGTGTTGATGGAGTAATGGGTCTTGCACATGCCGTGGATAGTGGGCTAAAATGGGTGTGAACAGAGATATGGATTCCATTTCATTATATGTGCACTTTTTTCTGTTCTTACATGAGGAACTTGGAAGTGTATTATTTAAAAAAATAACTTTTAGGTCTTTTAAGTCTACACTAATAAGTAAAACTCTAACCATGTTCTTGTTTTTGTCTTCTTCCACCAGAGGCACAACCAAGGCAGAGATGATACCTCTCTTGACATTCAGGATGGTTGTTGTCTCACCATCCTCAGGGTACAGTTTCACATTGTACACACCCTCAACCGCAACCTTCAGAGGATACCTAAAAGACAACGTGAGAGTTTTGTCAAGTCTTTTAACAAATGTGTTTCTTTGTGTTATTTGTGTTTATGCAACAGAATGTGACACTTAGAAAACTATTGATGAAGTGTACCTCTCCATTTCAGTAGCAAAGGCGTCAGAGCTGGCAGCAGGACCGAACACAGGGTTGCCTTCTGCGTCCATGTTGGCCACCTCACTCAAGCTACAGCCAGTGGTGCGGATGATGAAACTACAAGTCTGAGGTACTTCAATTTCAACCTGTTTTACATTTCAAACATTATTTTAGTTTTTCCCTACTTGATCTAGGTTGGAAAGAAAACAATGTACATTAAACTGACTTAGGAGAAAGTAGAATGATGAAATCTAGCTGTTAAAGCACAGTGGCACGTACCTTGCAAGCGACTTTAGGTCCATTCCTGAGATATGAAGCACCATTGATAGCATTCAAGGACTCAGCTTCGTACAGGTATTCATACTTGTGGTAGGATTTGTACCTGAGGTTTACTTTTAGAGAAGATATTGATTTTAAATTAAAGTGGTCTAACAAATATGGTGTAACAAAACAACAGCTTACAGTAACATAATTAAAACGCCTAAAGGAATTTGACGTCACACTTCTGGGGAAAAATATAATACATGTGTGCTAGCATCAAAATGCATTGTACTTCTGAACTCTTAAGAAATACTGTCAGTTGTCAGTTTCTTTCAATGTTGCAGTGGAACTCCATTTACATTTCATACAGGTTGCTTAATTAACATACTGAACTTACAGGGGCAGGATGCATGCACCTCTTGGGCATCTGTAAAAGAAAAAAAAATCTTTAGAAAATTAGTTGCAAAACTTTTTCAAAAGCAACAAGATGGAAATTTAAAAAATACTTACAACTCGAGGTTAGTGTGATAAGAAATAGGGAAAGGCAGAGCTTTGAGTCCTGCATGATGGGCTCACTGCAACTCTCTCCTTTGAGCTCCTTTGGTGAGTACTCAGATGAGACTCCTCTACAACCTCCACATAGGCCTTTTATACCAAAGGTGCTCCATATGAAGAGGAGGTTGGAATTGCATACAGCACTGGACCAGCTCCAAAGTCCACTCTATTCGTATGTGTGGAGGGACAAAGGCGACTAGTTTCATAAAGCTTTCCGTCAATATGATTACCAGGTTTCAGAATTTGTGTTTTTGTGTTGAAAGGTGTGAACACATTCAAGTGGCTTTCTGCATCAGAATATTTAAAGTTACAATTAAGCAGAAGTACTTTACTTTAGGTGTAACAGAGCAATTCACATTCTAACTCTGAGTTTGTAGAATACCAGATTGTAATATAACACCAGTAATATCCTGTTCTTGAAACTTCTAGGTTTTTGAAATGTCTCACTACAGTGAATGCTAAAGAGAGACATTTGCATAGGTTTATGTCAAAATTGCATCTGCACTAGCACATGCCTATCAACTACTAAGGCAGGGGGATATGTTTTCCATTACTTGCCTGAGATACTTTACAGTTCAATAATATTATGGTTGCTGTAAAGTTACAATGTTAAATCCCAATCTTTATATAATCAACAGGCAGATTAAAGATTAAAATGTTCCCAGCATTTTTAGTTTCTCGGTTTTACTTGGTGTGTAAGGTTGAGAAGCAAACATTGCATAATCCATACCGTTAAAATGCTTATTCAAAAGCACAACCCAGAAACTGTGGAGTTGTGCCCTCTAGCTATTGATAAGGAGTTGTAACACTGAACCTGAACAGGCCGTTATCAAGCATCTTGTCAAAGGAGCATTGGACTACAGTCTCTGTCCGCTGTGTAGACATGAGCTTGCACACATTAATTTATGTTTTACATTCACTGAACTGGTTATCTCCTTTTGATAACATGCCATTATCATAACAGACCTGAGGCCATACAAAAGGTAAAATCATCTTGAAGCATATATGTTGGAATATTATCAATAATATACAAAACATGACCCAAATCCTTCAAAACTATTGCATGAAAAAAAAGGAAAAAAGTCTTGTTATTTTTCAAAAAATATTTAGCAGTTTAAAATCTAAAGGTAAACTTATTCTGGTGTGTTTAAATTATTTAAATCCTGCAAAAAATACAGAGTGAGGTAAATTTTGCCTGTATCACAAAATAGATTTTCTGTATTTCTGTTTCATCTGCACTTATCTTACTGGGCCGTGCTCAGTTGCAAAAAGTTGAGTTCATGTACTTCCATCTACCAATCAAGATCTGACATTTATATAACATTTGAATCAAAATGTTCTGATGGTTGTTGGGTTGTGTCTTTGTCGGTTGGTTAATCAAGAGACCTTAAGGTGCGCCTGAAGATGAGAAACCGACGACAGTGAAGAAAAAAACTCCCAACGCAGACTATAACAAGCCTTTATTTAGTCAGGCGTAATGGTTAAATGTCCTACCAGTTCCATCAGGACAAAGAAAGAGTGTAATGTGTCTCCTCTCTTTGCTCTGCCTAAAAGTGCCTGAAGACTTCTCTTTAATCTTTGTTGCTTATTTAATCATGAGTATGCATTATTATAGACTACTACTGTACTTGAGATTTGAAATCAAATCTTCAGGGGCTTTAAAAATAATACCCTCAGTTTATATTAGTATCAGCATCACCAGTTTGTAATTCCATTATAGACTGGAACATAAAATGTAGAACTCAATAATGATAATATTGATGTTTCAATATTAAGATATTTTTATAACCCCCAAATGACTAAATATAGCCAAAGATAAGTCTAAGGTAAGATACACTTTTTCATATTAACACTTTATAGATAGTGACCAATCATCGGTGTACAAACTGTGTGTTCAAACATTCCTAAGAGCAACAGGCAGGACTGAATTATCTGATTTGACTGCTTGTTATGTCTACTGGTCTAGAGGAGAGGGGAGTAACATAAAGCTTAATCAAGGATTCAGGGAGTCATTTTGTTTGAGTTTTCAATCTTTAATTGCCAGAATTTGAAGCATATTTTAACTTTAGGGAGAGCCCAGTCCAAAATAACAAACAAAACAATCCTTACTAAAATTATCACCACACCACAATACTAAAACTACCACAAAAGAAAGGGTTAGAGTACTAAACTTAACAAAATCACAGTTTTCCCCTACAGAGAAGGGTTAAATCATATGACAAAAAACTCAAAGTAGAGAAAGTAACTGCAATTGATAAAGAGAAATGGGAGGCACCCAACCATCAGTCTAATAAAGTTTTTCTGTTTAGTGCAACTGTTGCTGGAGTTTTGACTTCTTTGGACTTTTTTCCTGTCTCCATGCACCTTGGAAGTAGGTGAAGATGTTCAAGAAACTTTAGTGTGAACTTAGCTGATAGGACATGATTTAGATAGACATACAACTGTTTTATGTAGGCTCAGGATTGTGTTGAGGCACAGATCTGAGGAAGGCTCAAAAAAAAATTCTGCTGCATTCCAAGAGCAGAGAGGCCTCCATAATTCAAAATTATGCATTTTGGGGAAGAAGGGCCTCCCATCTCTGGAGCTCAGCCAGAGTGACCATTGGGTTCTTGGTCACCTCTCTTACCAAGGCAGTCAGCTGTAGGAGGAGTTGTGGTTGTTCCAAACTTCTTAATGTAAGAATTATGGAGGCCACTCTGCTCTTAGGGACCTTCAGTGCAGCAGAATTTTTTTCTAGCCTTCCCCCGATCTGTGCCTCAAAACAATCCTGTCTCTCAGCTCTAGGGGCAGTTTCCTCTCCCTCATGGCTTTGTTTTTGCTCTGATATGTATTGTAATATATATACAAGTGTGTACCTTTCCAAATCATGTAATATAATGTAATGACGAATATATAGTGTGACTTGATTTGACAAATTTCAGTTTACACCACTAGATGGCAATAAAGAAAGCAATTATCTAAAAACAGCAGGTAATTTACAGTTACTGCAAATAACATAACAATAACATGTTTTTGTCTTTTTATTTCATGTGATGTTCCTGGGATGAAAAAGCCAAGTTAAATTCTGGATGGAGGACAGTTCTGTAGCCCACATACC
This sequence comes from Trachinotus anak, assembly GCF_046630095.1. Lineage (NCBI taxonomy): Eukaryota > Metazoa > Chordata > Actinopteri > Carangiformes > Carangidae > Trachinotus > Trachinotus anak. The sequence continues at coordinate 361,529 of NW_027273882.1, read as the reverse complement.
ATACTGTAAGTTGTCATACGCAATGCAATTGCACATGAGCTGTATTTCATTTCAGTTCCTCTGTTGTTTTTAGTGATGGAAGCATTGGAGGTCATCAAGAAAAGACATTTAACACCTTGCACGTACACATTTAATATATATATATATGTGTGTACAGTATGTATGTACAGTGTACATTAAGGGGTAAACTGCAGCTGAACCATTTACCATTTTGAGTAAGAGAAGATGTAGTAGTTCACCCTATAGGCTTATGACCACGATAATTAGCTGTTAGCTGTCCAGTAGCATCCAAATTAGGTTTGTATATGTGTTCAGTATGTATGCACAATGCATATTAAATGTGTTCCTGAATGTGTTGTTTGTATTCCTGTTCAACCAGCTGTTGAGAGGTAAAACAGTTCAATTACAACTGCTGATTGTTTTTCCTAATGAGAATATCAGCTACAAAAACAACCCCTGTATTTCTTTAATTATTCCCTGCTTTTCAGCATTTTCATGACATTTCAGGACTACCAATGTCTGCAGCTATTTTCTCCTCAGGTCAGAATCTTTTCCTCAGTCCCTGCCCCTTGTTGTTGTTGTTTACCAAAGGAGCTGTTTTAAGTGCAAAGATGCTTTTCAGTGGTGGCTGCAAATTTTTACATGCACATGTTGATTATGAGGCCCAAAACTCTGCAGAGGTTTGAATGTATATTTTGGCAACAAGTCAGGCTGTTGTACATAGATGTTGCTGCTGTGGCCAGCCTGATCTAGTATTAATAACCTTTTTGTTCTGTGTTGAAATTACTCAAAGCTTTACAGTGTATGTATATGATATAGTGAAACTTCTTTCCAAACTCTGCTATGCAGCAAGAATTAGTGTTGTAGTTGTGGATATAGAAAATTGTGGCTTGTGTGAGCTACTGCATAATGAGATGAGAAAAGTATAGGTCTACTTGCCAATAAGAACATAAACATACAATGATAAGTCAATTAGGTGACTTTGCAAATTCTCTGTCATTTAAAAAGTTCCAATTCTGTGAGATTCATGCACTGTAACACCATGATATCGTCTCTTGTGCAGTTTAACACTTGCTCTCATTCATATAATGGCTGCACATGAATTTAAAAAAAACATCATGAAGCAGGAAATCAAAACAATTATAGACTGCATTGTTTTATTTTGTTGAGGTTTTTCACTCTTCTAGGAAGGTGAGTTTCAGTAAAATGTAACATGTTCAGTGTTTGTACACAATAAACCATCTGCACTAAAATCATACAACTGGTGTTTCTGTTAAATTCATTGTTATAAATATGGTTAAAGAGCTAATTGTCCATACTCATACGCATGTATTCTGAACAGATGGTAGTGTTTCATATGGACTTAGGCCTCTGTGAGGCTTCCTTACTGTTGGAAGGGAAATGGAAGGTCAAGCTCAAGCCTTCCTTGACTAACTTTCATATAGAATTGAGCCTCCTCTGAAGCCTGCTGTAGGAAACCATAAACATTGTTATTATACTCGTCCACTACATAAATGAACATGTCCATAATGTACTCAAATGTATTGTGGACCTGCTCCATATTTAGGGCAGAAATCTGGTCAATAACATTCTTTATGCCAAAGGCAAGTTCACGATAGAGGATATTGAAGTCAATGAACACTGCATCTAAATAGTCAGACTGGATTGAGTCAACAAAGTCCTGTGATTTCTCAACGATATACCCTAGGGTGTCACCTATCTTTACTAGCATTGTGTCAAGACTCTCCATATTTTTCACAAAGTCCACTAGTTCATTTAACATTTTCCTGAAGCCTGTTTTGACCTGATCCAAGATCTGGGCTCCACTGATTGCATCACCAATTGGCATGCGTAATTTCATGCTGCTGATCTTCTCAACTAAGGTATTAAAGTAGACCTCCATATTTTCATAGATAATGTTGGTGATTACATCTAGCATAGCTGCAATGCTGCTGGTCAGCTTCTTCAGGACCTCAGGAAGAGTGGTCATCTCATCAGAGCTTGGCAGTTTGAACTGGGTCTCCCTCAAGACCTTGATGACAGCATCCAGGAAGGCTTGGACAGTCTTTTGGTATTCGACAATGATGTTCCTGAAGAAGATTGACAGCTGGCTCATTTGTCTGTCATAGTTGATTGCAGCATTACAGACCTCTGTGATGCGGGTAACAACAGAGTTCTTTAACTCCTCCATGTTCCTTGTGATCTGGTACTTGTCAGCAAACATTGTGAATGTAGAGATGATGGAAGGGAGTCTCATCTTGAGCTCAGATAGCATTACTTTTGGTGCCTCTATATTGTAGGCAATCTGCAGGTTCATCTTATTAGCATCCCTGGAAGATGTTCTGATGACCAAGATGTCTACATCAACCTCTGGGGAAGACTGTTGAATAGAGGAAAATAAAATATTATTTTAGATATATTCTGATTTTGGTATTTAATATTCTGTTGTTTTAAAGGGCAATGTTAATGATACTTACAGGATAACGACCATAAACTCTTGCACTCATCTCAGATGGGACTCTGCCATTGAATTGAAGGCCCAGGAAGCCAGTGGAAGGGGTTGATACTGAGGCACTGATGCTATCTCTTCGAGCAGCATAACGGAGGTTCACATCAGTAAAAGTAGGACTGGTGATGTCCACATTCAGGGTGTGTCGAGAGACACTGAAAGAGAGGCGGCATTGCAAATTAAAAATCCTGACTACTTCTTAAGCTGATATTTATTATGAAGGAACATGATTTGTACAGTTTAAGTAAATGGTAAAGATGAGAAGAAAGAAAACACAGTAGATTGAAAATGTACCTGTCATCAGCCTGGCGTTTTCTCCTAAAATATGAATACGAAGAAAATATATTTATTATGACCTTAAGAAACAATTTGTGTGTTTTTTTTAAACAAATAACAAATGTTACCTCAAGGCCTGGGTAATGATGTGATTGACATCCATGGCCAGGTCACTATGTGTCAGGACGGCCTTGCTAATCATGTTCAGAGCTTCATTCTCGAAGTTTGCAGTAGTGGATGCTATTGAAAGAAATTGTTTTCTTATGATTTTGTGCTCAACACTGCTTGCCACAAAAACAGTTAAATATGTTTCATCAACTTACCATCCATGTCATATTCCAAGAAGACAATGACAGAGGTGGCAGAAGACTTAAAGGTGACTTTGAAGACAGGAGCATTTCCCTCTACTTCAGCTGCTAAGTTTGTGGTGTACAGTGGGCTCACAAACTTGGCATTGGTAGAGATCTTCTGCTTGGCAGCTGTCACTTCAGCAACTGTTTTCTCAAAGATGGTGAGTTCACCCAGGCTGCTTGGCTGAGAGATATTAATCTCAATATCAGCAGTCAAGGAAGACATTGGTGTAAAGTCGATGGTTACTTGGGCAACGTGTTTCCCATTGGTGTTGAAATTGAACAGGTTTGCCTCATTGTTGCCAGCATACTTAAGCACTGCATAAACATGGCTCAGGGAAGCATCAACAGCAAGATTCTCATTTACATCCATGCCAATGACTTTGTTGGTGCCATAGTTAAATTTGGCATCAGCAATAACCTTGGAGGTGGAGCGTAGGCCATTATTATTCAGGTACAGACTGACGTCATTATCAAGGACTCCCAAAACTAGATAGTCCTCAAGCACAGTGCCATCCATGTTTGCTCTGGTGGATGACTCCATGGATATATACTCAAAGGTTCCCTCCAGCTTCAGACTGTGGTCAGTGTCAGCCTTTCCAACAGCCTTGATCATAGGGATGTTGAAAGAAGCCTTCATCTTCAAGGTGGAGAGAGCATTTGCTTTGGTTTTGGTGTCTGCAACCAAATTTTGATTCACTTCCAGATTGAGTATAGGCAGGGAAATCTTTGCAATAGTAGCCACAGAGACTGCAGGTTCAAAAGTTTCAGTACTCATACTGATGGTGCTGTCATGAGTGCCTTCAATGTGACGATTTTCAAGGGACAAGGAATTGGCCAACTTGATTCCTCTCTTGGTGGTTAGGCTGGTGGTGCCACCCAGTTTGGCTTGTAGACCCTCAAACACAGAGGCTGTGGTAGCTCCCAGACGGAACACAAGATCATCTTCAGCATACAGTCCAGCATTGACATTCAGATTGATGATGGCAGACTTGAAGGACAGGTCTGTGATCAGGTTACCCACAGAGGGAATCTGGATCAGACCCATCATATCAACAAGTGGGGCAGTCCGGCTTTTCTGGTAAACAATCTTGGCATCTACATCAACAGTCTGCTCAGTGGTAGTCAAAATGTTCTTCAATCCAGTCTGCTCATACAAATTCAGATTACTGATAGCTGGAGTACGGAAGTCAACAAAAGGCAGATTGAGCTCAGGAATGCTGATGGGTGATGTTAGGAAGTCAACATTGGCCTCACCATCAATGGCAACAAAGATGCCAGCCTCATTTTCATTGTTGTCAACAGTGAAGTTGTAGAACATTTTGTACTGATTAAGGCGAGCCAGGGCTACTGTGTTCATCTGTTGGCTATCAGGTTTGAAGATGGCTGAGTAGTCATTCTGCAGATCTATCTTAGCTGTCAGAGTTTCAAAGATGTTGACCTTGGCATTTCCTTTGTTTTGGAATTCAATGATAAACTCAATTGGTTGGGCCAAAATGTTGATGCTATTGGACAGGACTCCGCTGACTGCACCATACAGTTCTGTGTCATGGTTTGCCTTTAGCTCAACCTTCATATCATAAAGGTTGGCATGTCCAGATGCCACAAGAAGACTGTTCTTAATGACTGGTGCCTCTGCCTCATTGCGAACATTAAACTTGAAGTAGGTAAAGGTGCCTAATTCAGCAGCAATTTGCTGTTTCATCTTTAAGATGGTAGAGTCTGTGTCACCAGAGAAGGTTAGAGTGACAATGCTGGGAGTGAGGGACAAATACAAGTTGCTCTTGTGGTTGCCATCATCAGCATTAACTTTACCAGTGCCTGTATTATCAACTGTTAGAGTGAAGGTGAGGCCGTCTTGGCGAGCAATTGATTTCTGAGTTACACTGGCCTCACTTATGACATTGAAAATTGGGAGGTTCACTAAATGAGTGTAAGTTGTATCAAGAGAGGCAGACATTCCTCCTTCCATGGCAATGAAGGCAGTGTTCATAAAGTCAACAGTGTAAGGTGTAGTGGTGACCTTAACTGTAGTCTTGGCTTGGGCCTGGCCTGACAGGCCATAGAGAGTTACAGATGCTTGATGTTCAACTCCGAGAGCAACATGGTAGAACTTCAGAGTTTCAGCTATGACAACACGACTCATTTTTGGAATTGCAATACGGGCAGTGGACTCAAATTTGTAATTAAGTAATTCAAAACTTGAAGATGTGGCCTGGGAGGTAAAGGCTCCAGTGAACTTGGGTGTCATTTTATTCTCAGTGGAGTTGTGGAACTCAGCAGATGTCTTGAAGGTGTAGATGGGAGTGAGAAATTTGATCTCACCATAGATTTTACCAAAGCATGGGACCATGATCTCACTTGGAATGGTTGGCAGCTTGATCTCAGGAACCTGAAGAGATTTAACAAGCTTTTCTACAGGAACTTGGGGGATGGAAGGAAATGACATCTCAGGCAGAGTGATTTCTGGGAAGGTTATGTCAGGCATGGTGGGAAGGTAGCTCATGGTCAGGTCTCCAAAGAAAGCATCCACATCAGGGATTTTGATGTCAAAGTTTACAATAAAATCAACAAGTTCAATGATTTTCTGCTTGATATCATCTATGGAAATTGTAATGGCTTTTACATTGTGGAAGCCCAGGATGGTGAATTCAGGGATGTCCATCTGTGTTGGGATTTCAAACTGTTCAAGCTTATCCATACTGAACGTCATGGAAGGCACAAAAAGATCAGTGAGGGGAATAGTAAAGGATGGGATGGTCAGCTCAGCTTTCTTCAGTTCCGTAAACAGGCCATCAATGATTTGCTGAATCTCACTGAAGATTTTTTGCTGAGGTGCCAGTGTCCTTATGATCTCAACCATATTGGAGAACATATCAGTGATGATGGTTATGGCACGCATGTAGCACTGTCTCACTGCTTCCAGATAAAACTCAATCACAAATTTGACATCCAGATCTGTAATTTCCTGTTTTACAAATTCAGCAGATCTCTTAAGGTTATCCAGTACAACTTCGTCAATGACATCCTTCACCGATTTTATAATTTCTGCAATTTTGATTTCTCTCAGGCGTTCCATTAAGCCTCTAGCAGAGGATAAGAAAAGATTGACAAAATCTCTTGTTGCGTCAAGTTTCTGGGGGATTTCAAGAGTCCTGATCAGCTCATTCAGGTAAAATGTGTACTCAGCAATAATTTGATTGGCATAATCCACAAAGTCATTGTAGTTCAGTGAGTTAAGTTTTTGCACAATAGTGTCAATACATATATTCAGCTGTTGAATTATATCCTTGACTTCAGTTGATTTCAAGTAGTTGATAGCACCCTGGAAGACTTGCACGAATCTGGCAGGTATGTCGGCATCCTTCACCATGTTGAGTATAGCACTGATGGTTTCCTCAATTCTGAACTGCTTGATGAGCTCCACAGCGTTTTCCAAGACAGCTTGAACCTTTTTGTCAGCCTCAAACTTAACAATCATCTCTCTCATCTTGGCAGAGAATGTGTTGATTTTACCTAGGATGTCAAGGTCTTGAATCATTTTCCTAATATAATCAGTTATATCAGAGAGAATGTCTGTGGGAATCTGACGAACCAAATGCTCAATGTGAGCTTTGAAGTTGATAGATGAAATTATTCTCTTCATCATACCAGGAACTTCCTGCATGTCAAAGGTCTCAATTATTTGTTTAATATCTCCCATTAATGTTAGTAGGATAGCCTTGATATCATACTTGGCATCAATGTCATGCAGGAATGCAATGTTGCTGCCCTCCAGTTTTTCCAAGTCTATCAGTTGGATCATCTCTCTTATGGTATCGATCACATACACAGCCATAGCCCTGATGTCATAATCTTCATTAAAGGCATTCAGCTGTTGCTGTATATTCTGAATGAGGGTCTCAGGGAAGGTACCACTAACAACAATCTCCTTCATCATACCAGCAAAGTGTTGGATGTAAACAGTGAGGTCAGCCAGCAGTTTTTGAATAGAATTCTCCAGGTTTCTCAAAGAGGCCTCCACATCCTCCATGGAGATAGCATATTCTTGGGTAAAATCATTGAAATACTGCTTCAGTTGATTTGCCTTACCGTCTATATTTAGTTGAGAAACAAAGTCATTCATATTCTGGGGAAGAGCTTCAAGTTTAGCCCTTATCTCCTCATTGTTGATGTAGACTTGCAGTGTCTCTGCAATACGTACAACAAAGTCCTTGACACTTTCCAGGAAAGCAGGCAGATTTTTAATGAGAGGGATCTGAATTATATGACTGTCCATGTTCTTGTCATACTTGAGGAAGCCAGAGATTGTGAATTCCTGGTTGTCTGTGGAGTCTGTGTTGAGTATGTTTGTGAGGATGGTGCCAGAAACTTCAATTCCAGTTCTCTCAGCAGTATTATAAACACTCATGTCCTGGTTGAAGGCATGCTCATTCATTTTAGATTTAACTCTAAAATTGGTCTTCTGCTCTTGTAACGATAGAACAGTGTCCATCTTGTTGTCCAATGTGGTTTCAAGGGAGTAACCATTATCGAGCTGCTGTGTGACTGATGCTCTGTATTCATGTGAACTAGCAAAAGCCAGGGGTTGCGCTCTAAGGAGGAACTTGCCATAGAGCTGGGCACTGTGCTTCCCATACATGCTGATGTCTCCATTAGCATTGAAGATGGCATCAAGGTTGAAATCAAAAGGAACAATGCTGCAGCGGATGGTGTGATCAAAGTGCATTGGCTGTGAGTTAAAACGGGCATCGTTGATGATCCTAGCAGCAAGACCAACAACTTCAAGCTCAGTGTTGTGGTTCATATGAGTTCCAAAGAGTTTTGCTGTGGTGCTACACTTTGCATTAGCAGTCATATCAGCATAATTTAATTGATAAGTGTGTTTGATCTCTTCCTCACTGTAGATGGCTTTGAGGCTTCCAGTCATGTCCATCTTGTAAAGTTCTGCCTGCAGCTGAGCCTCATTTATGAAGTTGGCAGCCAGAAGTTTCAGGTTGTTATTAACATTTGCAGAAGCAGTGTAGGGTTTCAGGTCAATAGTGATATCATGAGTGTAAGAGACATACTCACTTGCTGAGGCTTCAGCCTTTGAGTTAAAGTCAAGGCTAGAAAGTGTAATGATCAGAGTGTTGGCATTGTCAACCTTGATGTCCTGCATTGCAGCCTTGTTTGTAATGGATAAAGAAGCTCTTGAAGCATCAAGCCCAGCATTAAAGGTGTTTTCTAGGGATAGGGGGCTCTGCAGGTCGGTTGTTCCACTTATAGTCAAACCATCCTTGTTCATCTTCAGAATAGTCTTGTGAGTAGCTTCATTCTCAAGAAGCTTCATGGAGGCATCACTGTTTACAGCCAGACCATTTGTATCAAGAGAGGCAGTGAGCAGAGAGTAAACACGGTTTTCAGAGAGGTCTGCATTCGTCTCCATCCTCATGACGACTTCACCTGCACCAGCAGAAGCTTCGGCTTGGTTGCGGATCTTCATACCAAGAGCAAGGGCATTTGCATCACATTTTAGTGTCAGCTTGTTGTCTTTGAAGGAAAACTCAGCAACGTGGGTTAAGATGTCTTCAAAGGCATTGGTTTTGGACACAACTGAGAGTTCACCATTGGCAAGGGATGCTGCAATTGTGTTCTGGCCCCTAACAATTGTTGAGTCAACCTGAACAGAAGAATCAATCTTTGCTTCTGGTCTGAATGGGAAGATGGTAAATGACTGGGTTGAAATGGTCTTGCCGTACAAGGGTCCAGCCTTGAACATTCCCTCAAAGTTGTTATCAGCAGAGATTTCTTCAGTGTTGATTCCAGCCATACCTGTATGCTCTAGTACAAAATTGAGACCAAATGGACTTGTGGCTTCAATCTTGCTGTTTGTTCTCCAGTTGATTTTATCAGTGATGGTAGCATCCTCGATGATACTAACACTGGCTTCAATAAATTTATGGGCCAAAGAGCTTTTCAAATGGGCCTTTATGGAATCAGTAGTGGCCAGCATTCCTGAGCCTGAGTCGAACACAAAAGAAAAAAGAAGAGTTACAGAGTGTGATTCATTTGTTCTGATACAATGTAACAAACAAAAATATTCACAATCCCCAATTTTACTGTAGCATTGTGATTGAGATTAAGTCACATTGTATCGTATCGGTAGGAGCAGAAAACTCTGATCATTTCACCAAGAGTGAAAAAAACACATAATTTTAATTGCGAATTAAACATGGATGTAAGGTTGTATTATGGATATAACAAATTCATTAATAATAATTACTCTGAAATACCTTCAATCTTTATTGAAAGGATGTCAAGTGGTGAGGTTCCTTTCACATCAAACTTAGCTGAGTAGCTTGGTGTTTCCACAACATCTTTGCCAGCAGCCATTGAAGCCTCCATGTCATAAAGGTTGCTCCTCATCAGAGTTGAAACCTCAGCTTTGCCAAAAAGAGGAATTGACAGAGTAAGGCTCTCAGGCACAACAAGCTCTGGGATGGGAATCTCCATGGAGACGATCTCCAGTCCAAACTGGGGTAAAGACACACTAGGTGTGGTCAAAGCTGGTGGGAAGTTAAGCTCCTCTGTTGACTTTCCTCCAAGGGGGAGAGGGATAGCAATGGTGAAGCGTTCATCGTTGAAGTAGTAAACAGCCTTTGCCTCACTGTTAAAAACACAAAAGTAAAATGCATTAATGTTTTGGGAAAATACTCGGATAATTTAAACATTTACCATGGAGGCCATCACACTTACGTATTCAGGAACAGGGTCTCTGGCAGGGAAATCTCAGGCATATCAGGTACTCTGAAGTTCTGAATGTAAGGGAAATCAGCACCGTATTTTTCCATGTAGTTGTTTGCTGCCTACAACAAGAAAACCAGTGTTTTATACAGTTATTTGTTCACAACTGAACAAAGAAAACCTGAACCATTGTTACTGAAGATTCATACCTCCACAAACTTCTTGAAGATGTGACGGACTTTCATGTCGGTCTGCCCAACCTGCATGTCAAGAAGTTCGTTGCCATAATTCTGAAATACGTCAGCGTTTGGCAAGATGGTGGTCTTAGTGTTCACATCAGACTTCATCTCAACCTCAATCTTGTTGGAATCTGCAACAGGAGAGATCAATGAAACTAATGTACTTTAAACACAATGGAATTTAACATTTTTTCTCAAGCAAAATAGAAGGTTTGTAACTACAAGGTTTTGGCTTTGATAACAGAAATGTTTAAAATCTTTTTGTCTCATTAATTATCCCCTCAAATGGAGTCGACTTATATGGCCAACAGTGCCACATGATTGGTTTTTTGGTAGCATATTTGGGTCCCAAATTTTAACCACATTTCTTGTAGTGTTTCATGTTTCTACATTTAGGATGTTATTCAGCTTTTTGAATTAAATGTTATGTAATAGTCCCTAAAAAGGGTACAACAGGGAAACACATTACCATATTTCATTGCAATTTTCTGCTCAGAGGTAGCGTCCATGAACTTGATTTCACTCTTAAGCTCCAATTCCAATTCTTCATCACGTTTGATGTTTGCAGTGACAGTGGCATCAGTATTGATTGAAGGGACGAGAAGCTGGACTTGCAGCATACCTTCCTTCATGGCCTTTAGACTGAAAGATGTACCAGTAAGTCAGTGTCATCTCAATGATGAGGGTGACATTCATGTATTATGTTATTTCATGAGGATTTGTGGTTGATTTCTTACTTGGCACGGCCAACCAGGGAGAGCTGAGGGATGTTCTTGTTTATAAAGTCCAGAGAGACGGAGTGAGTTCCTTTGCCCTTGGTGTTTCCATCAACAACACCCAGCCTGAGTCCAGCCTCCACATCGTAGTCAGGAATCTGGATGTCAGCTGTGATGACATTCTTCCTTCTGTTATATTTCATGATTGCTCTGGCTTCAGTGGGATCTGCACCTGTTGTTGGCCAACCAGTAGATTAATATTATACAACTCTGCTGAACTTCAGCACATTTCCAAATTTTGCTAGTAATAAAATGGAAAGATTTTTCTACACTGTACTGTACCTTCAGCCCTCAGAATGATCTTCACAGAGTCAACCTTCTGCCGGCCCTCTTCTCCCTCCCTGAGGAGCTCGTAGGCAACAGTGGCTGTGTACTCAGTGATTTCACCAGTAGGGTGGAGCTCCACAGCAAACCTATTAAGATTAATTTAACATTTCTTAGTTAGTTTATTTAATTGACTAGACCATTGTTTGGCTGTGTTTTAGAAAATCTCACTCACTTGCTGTCTCCAGTGAAGGGGAAGTAGGGGGCTGTCTCTTGAGAGAAAGCATCAATGTACTGCAGAGCTGTGCAATATTTCATTCCAGCGAAGACAGGAGTGCAGTCATTAACATCTACCTTGTCCATCACCATAGGGGGAATGGTCCTCACTTCTGATCCAGTTACTGCCACCAGTGTGTTTCTAAATTTTAAATGTAACAAAGTTCAAATGCAACTGACTGATTTTTTTGATTTTAAATGTGGAAAGGTTGATGACACAGACAAAAGACTGTTGCACGTAAACCAGTGGTTCTTAAAGTGGGGTCTAGGGACCCCAGGGGCCCTTAAGGCAGTTCTTGGGGTCCCCAGCAAAAAGGGTCCTTGATATGAAAAAGTTTCAGAACCACTAACTTAAACTATACACAAACATGTTTCCATAATATCTGAAAATTCTACTTAGACTTACGTCATTTTGATGAGCTTTGTAGGCCTCATTGGTGCAGGAATGGTCAGCTTGACATTGTCACGTCCCATGGAGATCTTGGCACTGAGCCCACTCTCATGGAAAATGTTGGTGTGCATTTCTAATCCAGAGTTGACATATTCAGGGATGTGGGAGCCAACCTGAGTTACAAACTCAATGCCAGCGGAGGGCATGAAGGTAATTTCACTCTGTTTGGAAACATAGGAGAAACAGTTGTGTTCTGTGTGCTCTGTATGCTGTGTAATAGAAAAAATTGATTGGTGGCATTTAAACAAATTTATGAATAATTACCATGTCACGGGCAACCTTAAGTCCACCCTTGATACCAGGGGTGAAAGTACCAGACAGAGCAATCCTCAGAGGCACACCAGTAACAGTAGGCAGGAAGAATTCATTGTCCATGAAGATGTAGTGGGCAAAGATTGTGTTGTCAGCCTTAGTCATCAAAGCCTTCATTAGCTGTGGCAGAAGAAAAAGCATAAAATAATAAATAATAATAAACAATAATAAATAACTAAATATAGAACATTTCAAAAGACAATAACAGTTTTTACATACATCGCTAGGGAACATCTTGAACATGCTGTCAATCATCATGGCAGCAGAGTAGGCCATCTCCTCCATGTCATTGGTCCTCAGATATCCCAGCTCATTTCCCAGAAGTCTCAGATAAACCATTGCCTCAGGAGACTGTGCGGCACTCAGTTCCCTCACCAGTTTGTTGAGGTTGCGTCCAATCTCCCTCATCAGGTTCTGGGATGCCTATATGTATAAATGCCCATATTGTGTTGCTAAATTCATCACAATTCATCACCAAAATCCAGCCTCATAATTCCGAATAACATATTTTTCTCTGAATACCTGTCTCTTCATCCTGTCCTTCTTCATAGCAGGCAGCATATTCTGCAGGATCTCATTAATTCTGAGTGGCATGTTATCAGAGACAAAGTACATTGTCTTCAGGGCAGTGTCAGGGAAGAAGCCATTCTCTCCAAACAGGGCATCAACAGTTGGCTCAAATCCTTTGCCCTCCATACCGATCTGTAAAGGTTACAATTTTTTCACTGTCAAAACTTCTTGAAAAATTGTCTCAAAACATAATTTGAACCAAATATGTTAGAATGCTTACCTCCATCATGTCAATTTCATAGCCAAATGCCTTCAGGGTCATTTCGAGCATGAGTTCCTTGGGCAGATAGCTGGTACCCTCAAAGATCATGTTGCCCTCCACAGATCCGATCTTGTAGTTGCGAGAGAACTTGGTGGGGTCCATAATGGGTCCAATCTCATTACCCTGCAGGGCATCACGAATCTTGTGTCTCAATCTGTGGAAAAGAAAAAAAAATGTTAAAGTTAAATCAATGATGGTGTTTCAATGAGGACAACTGCGCACTATTTAGCATATGAGGTGAAACAACAAATTAAGATACATATAAATATATATCTGCATTTGCTTTTTGCTTACTCTTGGGTCCCAGGCTCAGTTGAAGACAAGATGTTAGTAATGTGAGAGATGACAAAGCTCTTGACTTGTTTGTCCTGCTCATTGGTCAAGGCATTAGCTAGCTGGGCCAGTTCACTTGGCTTGGGGTCCTTCATAAGTACCAGATATGCAGCAATACGCTTTTGCATAGGGCTGGTGCTGTCCAAAAGCACTTGCATGAGAACCTCTCTGCCCTGTGATCAAAAGAGGTCAATACAATCAGTATCAGTAACAGTAGAAATAATGATCCAAATAAGGTGTCAGACCAATGAAATAGTATGACTTGCCTCCTCAGGGACAGGAGTCAGCCTATACACTTGGATGGCAGCCTGCTGTACAGCCAGGGAAGCAGCAGGTTTGTTCACACACTGGATCACAGCAGATCTTAGTGCAGGACTAGCAGGTACCACAGCTGGAGCCATGTTTCCAATAACCTAGAATCAAAAGTGATTATTGTCTTCATTGGGCAGAATCTAAATTCAGACATGCATTCAGAAGTCATCCAGGTGAGGTCTTTTTTTTTAACTAGCAGTTGTAACACATTTCCTTAAACAATCCACTTTCAAATGCACATCATGCTTTCCCTGCCTTTCAAGATAACAAATGGCATTTTCCATTGAGCATACAGTTATTCTGCACAGTTTATCTCCTTAGTTTGGCAGTGATACTTTATTGTACAAATAATTTTTGCTGAGTAGCCCCTAAACAATGGATTCTCCTTTACTGCATTTTTTTATAATGAAGGATGAAACATATTTTAAGTCTAATCTAAATCTAATTTGTCTTTGTTTCTGACAATGGCAAGTCAGTTTGCATCTGAGGGACTGAATTGCATAACATATACATACCTAAATATATGGAATTCATACTTTAAGATAACATACATATTATGGAAATAAGAATTATCTAATTTTAATTGTATACTTTATATACATTCAAAGTATGTGCTGCTGCTTATTAACCCTGTCATTTTCATTTTGAAAAACTAGGTGAGACACCTACCCTCAATGTCATGAAAGTGTTGTCCTTGTCACCAGAACAGTCACCCAACTTAGCAGCCATGAACTCAGCCACAGAGTGAATCTCAGGGATCAGTTTTCCTTCAGCTTTGTAAAACCTGTTGAAAAGAAAATAGAAAAAAAAATCTAATTTAGCTAGAACACAATTAAGCTTTTCTTCTGTGTGGAATGAAATGTGGTTAACTTCACTCACCTCTTGACAACATTGCTCAAGGCATACATGATGGGCTTGCTGGACTTGTATTTGGCCATCTCGAGCATGTCGTTGATCAGGAGGGCAGATGGATTGGACATGAGTCCCAAAGCAAAAACAGCGGCATCAACCTCGATTGAGGAGCTCTCTAAGGTCCTGAGGATCTGCATGATGGCACTGCTGCACTCAGGGGTTCCACACTGGGCCAGAACCTGGTAGGTCAGCACACGGGACACAGCAATAGCTTCAGGAATGGCAGGACTCAGGGTCTGAGCCTTCATTCCACGGACCATGGTGACAAGCCTGTGGAAGAGGTGGGCCCTCCTCTCGCCTTCGGTCTCGGGCAGATTGGCCAGTTCTCTCAGGAGGTTCAGAGCTGCATCTTTATCCTGGACAACACTCTTGTCCTCGACAGCCTCCATGTGAAGACCCTTGACAATGTCACCTGTCACACACAAGTAACGTGGTTGTAATGAGTTACCTTTAATGACCATTTTACAACAATCAACTATAAATCAAAACAATACAAATTAAATAAAGGAGCTTACTGCATTCAAAGACTCTGTCGTTGTGAGGAGAAACCTGAACCAGGGTCAGTTGTTGCTTTCCTACATTAGTAACTCCATATTCTCCCCTGTAGGAAGAAAATAAATGGTTAGAAATAGTCATACATCCCATAAGTACGTACACTTTACTAACAGAGAATTTTATAGAGTGTATTATACAGCTTAACTTACTTGTGTGAGAAGGGAATGAGCATGTGGTTTTCAGTGCAGGACCCAGAGGTCATGTGTTTCTTCTCATTGTCGAACTTGTAGTTGCAGGTCTGGGAGCTTCTGACCAGCTGAGCAAGAGGGTAGTGCTGAAAACAGACAAATAATGATTTTTTTTTCTAATTTACATAAGCCACACTGGCTGCTCTCACAAACATAAAAT
Source organism: Trachinotus anak (assembly GCF_046630095.1). Classification (NCBI taxonomy): domain Eukaryota; kingdom Metazoa; phylum Chordata; class Actinopteri; order Carangiformes; family Carangidae; genus Trachinotus; species Trachinotus anak. The sequence continues at coordinate 346,058 of NW_027273882.1, read as the reverse complement.
AATTCTTGTGTACCATTTGATTTTCGATTTGAGACTATATTGAGCTATAGCACAGTAAATGTGGATAATGTAAAGATGTCAAGGTTGTCATAAAGCATGTCTTTTTTTCAATCAACTCTGATGATTTGAAGTTTAAAGGTGCCCTTCAACCCAAGTTTGTTCAATGTCTTACCATGCCAGAGATAAGTGCCAGGGGGCTGGTGTGATCTCTCATTGGGACAAATTTGTCACATCTGGACAGATCTCTGGTAAGGCTTACGTCAGTTGCAATGTTCTCTCTGGTGTTGATGGAGTAATGGGTCTTGCACTTGCCATGGATAGTGGGCTAAAATGAAGATGGTACAGTTAATTAGAGGAAAAAATATATTTGTATAATATACTATAAAAATAAATCTTTAATTTTTTTAGTAAATCCCATAGTATAGTTAACATTGATAGAGGTACTAAATATTTGTCATGATGCCTTGGGGATTATTGAGCATTTTCTCGCTAAATTAATGTACCATGTTCTTGTTCTTGTCCTCCTCCACCAGAGGCACAGCCAGGGCAGAGATGATACCCCTCTTGATATTCAGGATGGTTGTTGTCTCACCATCCTCAGGGTACAGTTTCACATCGTATTCACCCTCAACCACAACCTTCAGAGGATACCTAAAAGAAAATGTGGGATATTTAGATTTAATTATTAGTGCAAAGCCTCCAAAAATACCACATTGATGATAAAATAGTAACATTTATGCAACAGAATGTGACACTTATTAGGAAACTATTGATGAAAGGCACCTCTCCATTTCAGCAGCAAAGGCGTCAGAGCCAGGTGCAGGTCTGAACACAGGGTTGCCCTCTGCATCAATGTCAGCCACCTCACTCAGGCTACAGCCAGTGGTGCGGACGATGAAACTGCAAGTCTGAGGCACTTCAACTTCAACCTGGGAGAGAAGATAAAAGTTTTGTGTCTCTCACTCTATGAGTAAAAGGCCAGGAGGATGATTGTGAAAGATTTTTCTCATACCATGCAAGAAGCCCTGGGTCCGTTTTTAAGCGGTGAGGCTCCATTGATGGAATTCAAAGATTCAGCTTCATATTGGTATTCATACTTGTGTAGGGTCTTGTACCTTTTAGACACTAGAAGACAAAATCAATGATTACAATAGAGCATAGATTTTGTATGTAAAAGCAATCTATTTACTCCCACGAAATCACTGTAAATGTGTAGACTGGATGTCAGCACAAAAAACAACCTTTTGAGTTTAGATTTTGATCACAGCAAGTAGTAACTTACACAGGCAGGCTGGCTGATCTTCATCTTGGGCAACTGTTCAGAAAAAAAATTAATAAAAAAGTTTTTATTAATTGTAATGCAATATGAATGCCTGTTAAAATACAATTAAATGTACCATAACTACAATAATTTGTATGTGTAAAATTATTATTACATGGCTTTACACATATGTGGGTAATATTTTACTTTTTTTCTTAAAAAAAAACTAATTCTAATATGTTATCTTGAAAATGTGTGATAATATATGTTTAAAAGTTTGAAAAAAAGAATATTTATACAATTTAGGAAATATTGAATTTACAGTAAAACAGTGGGATAAACAAAAAAAAACTTATACTGTTAAAATATGCACAGTGTTTTCTTAGAACTACTCACAAGCCAAGGCAGATGTACTAAGGAGCAGCAAAAGGCAGAGCTTTGAGTCCCCCATGATGGGTTTGTTGAAGCGCTCTCCCTTCAACGTTGGCGAGTACTCAGACGAGACTGATGTCTCGACTTCAACTAAGGGCTTTTATACCCACAGCTGGGGTCTGTAAGAGGACTGGGAGGCACAGACAGCAGTTTGAACGCTCAAAGTCCACCCCACCCTCCTGTGTGGAGGGACAAAGGGAGAAGGATACCTATATCACAAAGCACAGGCTTACAAAACTGATCATTGGTGTTTAATATTCAAAATGTTAAAGTTTAGTCTTATCAGACACTTGAGGTTTTATAATACTTCGCTACTGTTTTCAGTCACGTTGGTTTGTCTAGGTGTTGTCCCGTAAAAATTTGCTTACATTTGCTGTTGGATAAATATTTAAATGGGAATTATTGTATTTCCTGTGATTTACTGTTATAAATAAATATTAGACTAGAGAAGCTTGTCTTGATTTTAAAATCTAGGTAAAATATTTTATATGGACAGGTTTTAAATCTCCATAATCAGGCAGAGGTTAATAATCTTGAAGCGCTGCTGTAATAATACAGAGTTAATCAATGAAGTTGACTGGCTAACAGCTGCATTGTGAATAGGGTCACTGACAAGACACTCATCAGTGAACACTGAGTGATCATGGTGTTCTCCGAACACAAAGTCCCTCTATATGTGAAAAAGAAGATAAACTTATCAGCTGCTTTATCTGTTGATGACATTAACTGAGGGAAAAAAAACCCAAAGTGGCACCTAAAGGCAACATTTCCTCCGTTATGTAAATGCTGAATATGTCCTTGGTTTGGTCATTTTATGTGACTGTACATTTGGTACAGTCACATAAAATGACCAAGTATATTTTTAAAGGCATTACTACACACATTAGGGCTATACTCATCATTTTATGAGGGAATGAGGCTAATATTGAAAGTTTGACTAATCCTAGTTATACTACTTAAAGTACAGTACCTTGTAATGGTGTCAGATGATGTTGTTTTGCTTCCACTGCCACAAGCCAAAATGAAAAGAGTGAAAACATTTACCAAACTTCAATATAGTTTTGTTGATGAACTTTGCTCTTCAAAGATTCAAAGGTTGATGCAAAGTTTGATCTGCTGTTTAACTTGGGGATGCAGTCATGTTATTGGCAGGTATAAAACATGCAACAAATACAGTAACAATGATACCTTTGGATTGACTGAAGTCTTTCCTTCAGCTTTAAATGATTTAGTTTAAATGCAAATCATTAACCGAACAATGTTGAGAGAGCAGGCAGTTTTTAAAGCCTGCTTTATACTACTTCTAAATTTTCTTTGGTTCTTTTGTAAATCAATCACATAGTTACATCTGAATGTTGTGTAATGGCCTGTTGCATTATGTCTCTGTCAGGGCCTTTTTAGAAGTTGGTCAGATACTTACAGTGTTTGCACTGACAGACATGTACACAGATAGAGTCCAAAGGGAGCTTAAGCCTCTGAACATTTTGAGTTTCATTTGCATTTTAGATTGCTAATACAAAATCACTTGTCAGTAAGGGTGCTTAGTGATGTTAGGTTGTGTAAAGGAACCAAGTTATTGTATAATTGCCCTGTGTTTGCAACAAGCATTTCGTTTTGCATTTACTTTTTGTGCCTTTATTCTAGATCAGTGGAGACTGAGAGGAAAGGGGGTAGAAGAGGGGAATGACATGCAGGAAAGAGTCGGGCCAGTCGGGTTTCGAACAGGTGACTGCCTGCTAAGAGCATCTTGCGCTCACATGATACACGCCCTAACCACTCGACTACCGGGCCGCCCTTTTTACCCATTTTCTTTGTTGTTATGATGGGCTACAGCTAACCTGGTTCATTTTTAATAATTTGCTTATTTTAAAAAGTCTCCTCCTTTTCTCCATGAGCTGGAGAGGTCAATTCATGGCTGCAGATGAAAAACACAATCAGAAGAAAATGAAGAGGGAGAGTGGGAAGTCAGAAAAGGAACAGGCCACAGTCAGCTGATGATCAAACTAATTTCGGTCTTGTTTCAGCATTTTCAGCCAAATAAAATGAAAAAAGAGTCCTGCTGCTGTTGTCCACCTAATGAGGTCAATGAAGGGGATCCTAAACTCTGTGACCCTCACCACAGGACACAGACATGTACAGTACGCAGCAGGGCAGCTGTAGGTGCTCCTGCCCAATCGATTGTGCGGTGTAAAGGTCAACTGTTTAATCAAGTGAGATCGCTCATAAGTACTGTTCAACTTTAATATTTGTTTAAAATGTAGTCTGAAAAGTACATGTAGCTGCTTGATGGTGTATGATCAAACTGCATGATAAAATTCACAGGACAGTTTTTTATTATATTTATTATATCCCTTTTTTAAATAGATAAAAAAGTCTCTGTGTAATCAGTAACTATCAGTGCACTCCTTGACCATATTTCCTAACCCTGCAGTATGGATTGTCGTGCTAAGTAGTTTGCCAAATCTGCAAACATCAGCTTTGTCATCAAGCTTTTTTTGCTGCTACTTTAAACAAGATTGTCAAAATGATTCGGTCAGAAAAATATCACACAATTTATTATTGCAAACCTTAAAATTCTGTAGCATTCCAACTCACAATTATAATGAATATGTTTGAATAACTTCTGGTTATTTTGGTGCTAAAATCAAATTGTCAGTGTATCGTGGTGGGCAGGTCATCAATTTAAAAGGGAACAGAGGAGCTGATGTGATTGGGCATGGTTGCTAGCAACATATAAACTGTGAGTTTATGGATTCCTTCTAGCCCCACTCTGTTTTATGGTTTGTTATTTGCATCCAGCCATATGCTGGCCCTGGCACACTGCGCACTCGACTATAATTTGAAAAAGATGCTCAAATGCATCTCCTGAAATTCAAAAAGAACAAAACACTATAGGCAGACATGTCATTACCCTGTCTCTGGCCATGTGTGTCATTGATACAGGGTGTCAATAAAGGGTGAAATACCAAAAAGAATAATGTTGAATCTTAAAAGAGCACAACTACTAATATCTTTTTAAGACTAGCTTCTTTGGTAGAATAATTGAAGTAAACTTGGTCACATGTTCATAAGCCTTGAAGGCACAATGCATGATATAAATGTAAACAAAAATGGAATTTAATTTTATGTAAATTACTGTATATCTTTCGAGTTTATCCTCAAATTCGACAATCAAAACTGATCTGAGAAAGTTCAACCCTGTTTTGAGCAGTATATTTCCCATCTTAGATATGTTGCAAAATTACATTTACATTTATTAGTTTTGCAGCTGCTTTTATGCAATGCGATCTACAAGTAACACTCAGACTTCAGTTCAGAGGAGACCTTGAAGTAAGTTTTAAATACTAAATCTTTTCAATAAGACTAAATGTGAGGAGGTCAGATAAAGAAGTGTGCAGTAAATGTGAGTTAGGTGTGTTAGGGTGTTAGAGGTGTTAGAAGAGGAAGTCCTCTCAGAAGAGATGAGTTTTCAAGAGGTTCTTGAAGAAAGAGAGGGATGTGCCTGCTCTGATAACATTTGGTAGTTAGTTTTACTGTTAAGGAACCACAAACCACAACAGTTTGGATTGCAATTGCCTTGTGTGCAGGGATGGCAATGCTAGACAACATTCCCTAGAGGGACTTGAATTTGATTCGGGTGGCTGTGGGTAGGCAGTGGAGGGCAGTGACCAGCGGAGTGACGTTTCCTTTTAGGTTGAATGAAAACCAGATGTGCCACCTCATTCTGGACCATCTTTAAGGTTTCATTGTATATGCAGGGAGACCCGCTCTAAGGCCATTGCAGTAGTTGAAGCAAGAAATAGCCATGGCCTGTATTGAGAGTTGGGTGGCATACTGAGTCAGGTCAGGCCTGATTTTTCCTATGTTATATAGTGCAAAGCCACATAACCAAAAGAAGAATAGCTGGCCATCATTCATGGCACCCAGGTTTCTTGCAACCTTGGATGGGATGAGAGATGAAGAGACACGTTTTGTGTTGGAAAGTAGGAAGCCAGTCCCACCTCCTTGCCCAAACAGATGGGAAGTACAGGAAAATAGCTAGAGCGTATAACCAAAAGAAGAATAGCTGGCCATTATTCATGACACCCAGGTTTCTTGCAACCTTGGATGGGATGAGAGATGAAGAGACACGTTTTGTGTTGGAAAGTAGGAAGCCAGTCCCGCCTCCTTGCCCAAACAGATGGGAAGTACAGGAAAATAGGTAGAGCGCAGCCGGGGTAGAAGTTTTTCCTAGTTTAATCCAAGTCTTAGTGAGAGCCAGTAGCTCAAGGGATAGCTGGTTTGCATTGCCTTTTTACATAGCAATACTGTTTGCATTTACCAGAGACAACAGGAATGGGGTGTAAGTACATAGCTTATAGTACCAAGTACAGACAAGGTATAAGTGGTCTGGGCAAATTGGACAATTTGCCTTGCTCAGTTGACTCACAAAGGTCTTTGTTGATAAAGCATTAACTTACTTGGATTGCAGATGCTGATTGCATCTGGCTGAGTACGCTCTATGGATTAGCAGTGTAAAAGGTTGGTTATTGGGGAGCATGAGCTTAGTCACACGCTCCTAGTGGCCTGTAACTTGCAGCAATAATGCACAATCAATGGACTTGAACTGCTAAGTAGCACACAGTAGCACTTATGTCACACCTGCAGTCTCCACATGCTCTGTGAGCTTAAAACCTATTATCATGTTTAGCAATCTGCTGGATGCTTGTATGCACTTTCTGGTTCGGTTCAAAACTTTGTTTATGGAAAAAAAACAAATATCAATTTTCTGTTTGATGTCCAATATTGTTTTCTTGTAAGTAGTTTTACATAAACTGATTGAAGTCTTGAGCACATTATGCTATTGCAACATGCATACATATTTCTGTGCATTGTTTGCACTGAATATGCAACATGCTTAACATGCAGTCCTGTATTTGATATTCCTAAACTGTAGATTAAATCTTGTAAAAAAGTTGCAACAGTGGTAGCTGTATAATGCAATTTGGAGTACATGCTACAAGAGTTTACTGACCTATTAGTCAATCTTATTGAGCAAACATTGGCTGAAAGTCCAGACACAATGAAGCCATGCACAGGGTATCGTTATGTCATAAACAGCTATGTTCAGTCGTTGTTATATTGTTCATTATCTTTATCAGGAACTGAAAGATAATACTTTAGTACCAACCTAATAAAAGCTTCATCAACAAAACCATTGTAGGAAGTTTATCACATACAGCAAAGCATACACTGAATACATGCATATATGCACACATACAAACACTAAAGAATATAAAGTTTAGTGTTGTGATCTGAAAAGAAAAGAATATATGGTCAACAAAACTGAAAGCTACAGTTTCTTTATTTCAGAAGTATGCCTGTTCATAGCCTCCTGGCTTAAATAATAAAGGTAAGCATTAAAACCAAAAGTCAGTGCATTTAAATTCCCAACCATACTTCATGACAGAAACATTACATTGCAAAACCTTCTGGCCTTGTGAATATCTTGTTCACAAAAATTCCTTAGACACTGTCATAAAAAAATCATCAATTCATCATCAAAAATACATGTTGATATGTTCTTAGGGATTGGTTTGATTAATATTTTAATTATTTACAGTATGCAAACATCAACTTTCCTATTTTGAATGATTTGTATTTTTCACTGACTTATATTTCAGAAGAGTTTAGAAGTCTAGAAAAGTTGAATGCTGCATGTATTTGAGCACAGGCACACACACACACACAATCTGTCACAATGTCTATCTCCATGTCTGTCTGCTGTTTAGATGATCTGTCCATCTCAAAAGTTATTGAATGGCTTGACATGACATTTGTTACAGACACTCATGTTCCCTAAAGGATGAATTCTAATGACTTTGGTGATCCCATGATTTGACATGTTTGGATTTCACTGAAATATCTCATCAACCATTGGATGGATTGCCATGAAATTAGGTATGGTCCCTGTGGCATGAACAAGAATAGCTATCGTGACTTTGGAGCTTTCGTATTGTCCCATCATCAAGTCAAAATTTCAGTTTGTGTTTGTGAACATGATTATCATTTAGACTTCACACTGTACCAAAAATCGCATCCATAAATTTTCCATTCGTCCACTGCTGTATCATTCCTTTTATATTTTAATTTATTGAACAAAGTTTGAATCCAGCAAAATTTTGCATTCAAAGCCCAATCACAATGTGTGTATGTGTCTGTAAATGTATGTGCATATGTCTGTTGGAAGGAAGCCAGAAGCTCAGTGTATGTATGGTATGTATGTATAACAGCAAAAACATACTGTGCCTGTATATTCGATGATATACATTGAGTGAAGAGACTTTCAACTAGGAGGGTGTTTTATTTGTCTCTGAGTGTGCTTGTGTGTGTGTGTGTGTGTGTGAGAGAGAGAGAGTGTGTGTGTCTGATACGTACTGTAACAGGGACTAGCACAGAGTTGGGTTTAGCAGGTGTGTCTATGTCTGTCTGTCTGTGTGTGCAGACTGATTTTGTCACTGCGATAGCATCACTACCATGCAAAATGAGAAACTTTACAGATGCGTAGTTATGATCAAAATGAAGGCTGAGTTAAAAGATGGGTGTGGTCTGACCCATACGTACTGAGAACCTTTGTAATAATGTAGTAATAGCTACTGAGTACTCATGTAATAAAGTAGTAATGACCACTTAGTATTCATGGGTCAGAATATCAACATGTTGAGGGCTGTTGGTCATGGATTGCAATGTTCTTTAGTTTTGATTAATTGTTATTTTTGCACAGAATCATTTAGTCTGTGAAAATGACAAAACTGTGAAAAATAGCCATCAAAGATTAATAGAGGCCAAGAGTCAAATAATTTGTTTCGTCTGAGCAATTTCTAGAAACATCTACTCAGTCCTGCCACTATCAACAGCACAATAAAAAGTGAAGTGGGAGTGCAAAATGTAGAAGATCTTTTTTGCAATCAGTTCTTTAAAAATCATCCACTTAAAAATTGAGTATTTGTATACAAATGCATTATTTTGGCAGTAAATGTTCAGCTGCACTGTTAATGTTTACAGTAATATTTCCTAGTTAAATTAAATTATAATATTTATTATGTATATATTCACATTTACAACATTTGTGTCACACATTTATTTTGGGAACATTAGAGAAGAGCATTTGAATCAAAATGGATAATCTCAATAAGATGAGAGACACATTAGTAGAGGATTCTTAAAATAATAAATTTCCTGCTCACGTAATCTGCAGCACTGACTGTCACCAGGGGCAAGGTGACAGCAGAGCATGAGATAACAAGTCGGGAACAGGGCAACTCTTGGCCTGCAAGATGTTACTGTAGGGAAGATGTGAAAGTATCAGATATGTAACATTTTAATTGTAGAGAAGCTGATAAATTTTAGAAGTCTATTTAAGTCCAAGACATCATCAAATGAATACATCAAATTGTCAAAGACTGTCACTCGCTGTTGACAGATAATTATTTAGCTGATAGATGTTCTAATGCAAAGGACTGTCATCATACTCAGTATTGTAAACTAAAATGTGCTCTTCATTCATACATGCTGATAACAAAAGTCAATGCCATTTTCTGACCAACCCCTAAAACAAAACCTGTAATATAACATAACATGGATTTAAGGTCCACTAAGCATTTTACTAAATATTAATCACCTATGATGTAAATAACTAGCCTACATGAAACTCTTTGTAATTATTCAACTCATTTGTGTATTCCCTTATGGCAGAAACATTACTGACATGTATTCAAGTCATGCATTCGTTTGCTTAATCACTCTACATCTAGAAACCTCTAGGAAACTCTACTCAGCATTGCCACTATCACCACAGTGCAATAAAAGTTGAAGTAGAGCAAATATGATAAGCAAGTTGCAATTTTTTACAGCAGCTTATCAGTATATCAGCATGTCCATAGGACTGAACTGTCTGCAGCCTTATAATGTTATTTCGAACACAGCATGTACAAAAACCTGTAAAATATATAGTATGTGGTGACCTTCGCCGTTCTGACGAGTTATGCTACCTATCAAGATGTGCTAGTCAGTGGTTCAGTGCATGATTAGGGTTAGGGTTAGTGTTTCTGCTATCAGTTCATGCTTTTGGAGCATTTTTCAAGAAAGCAGCAAAACTCATCAGAACATCTGCAACTGTGCTGTATAATTTTTTTATTATCATATCATTTTTTATTGTCATACTTATGGCCACCTGGTAAATTTAAAGGTCCCATATTTTACACTTCTGGTGTCTTATTTGAAGTTTTGATATCCATAAGAAGATATATTTGTGTTTTTTTACATCACAAAGTTACGTAAGTAACCTCATACAAAAGCAGAGTATAGGGTTAAACGAGCTGTGAAGTCGGGTTGAATGCCATATGTTGACCCATTCATATTGGTGACAAACATGGGTTTATTCCAGGTCCTTGTTTTTATCTAAAAGCATTATTAAACTAAGAAAGAAATCATGTCCTCCTTAATAAGAGGCTAAAGTGTTTCTAGGAAATGAAGTCTAAATAAAGAAAAACACCAGCAGCAGCACTGGTGTTATTTTTATGCACTGTTTTTTAGGGTAATAACATCAAACTATGTCAATGCTGGTCTAGGTAGGTCTCCAGTGTTGTGGTGCCACTGTCTGGATTCAGCAAACATGTCAACGGGTGAACAAACTAGCTGTTCAGACTCAAGTATGGAAGAAGACTGTGCAGATTATGATTGTGTACTTGTGTTATGAAAGATAGAGAATGCACAAGCCACACATTAAGAATAATTTTAAGGGCATGTTATTGTACCTCCATCAAGTTAAACCTTGATTTCAGTGCAGTGTGTTCACTAAATATTGACAGAGGGCTATAGAGGGGAGCATTGCCCCTCACTCTGTATAATGTAAAGACAGACAGATCAATATTTGAAGAACTGCAGTGGTGGTTTGTTACAACTCACGCAGAAGATTAAATGGACATGTATGCCATGGAGGAAGGACAGAGGGTCTACAAGTTTTTATGAAGTAATGTAACACTGTTATAGTCCTATATAATCCTGTTTCTGGGCTCTGCAGGCAGACCTCATGGCTTGGTTTTTGCTCTCGTATGTATTGTCACTTGTGAGACCTTATATAGACAGATGTCTGCTTTTCTAAATCAGCTCAATCTACTGAATCAATTTGTTGAAACATCTAAACAAACATCGAAACACCTGAATTTCAAATGCCATAGCAAAGGGTCTGATTACTTATGTGAAAGTGATATTTCTTTTTAATAAGTGTACAAAAATATCTGAAGTTTCACTTTGTTACTATGGGGCATTAATGGGGCTTAAGAGGCTTAAGAGGACAAGACCAAACAGTAATGACATATGACACAATATGGTGCCACCAAATCCAAATACAGAATTCTCTTTAGTAATTGGCTGTAAGGGGACTGTGCCCGTAAACACCCCTAAAGGTTGAACCCTTGAGTTCAAGCTTGAACCCTGGAGTTCCAGCTTTAGAAGGACTGTTAGCGGCCTCTAGTGGATTATTATGCTTCTGCAGATAACACAGGTACCTCTCCTTTATGTACTATTCCTGTATAACTGCACTGTTTGTTTTGTCTCTAATATCCTGTGGTAGTGTCTTTGAGCAAGACTTAATAATGTAATCCTTGGTCACACTGGATTAAATGAATACATTGTAAAATATAAAAGTAGATACAGCTAAATGTTGATTGTTTCATATGATGATATTTGACCTAATATGTAGTTTAATTGATTTGGTCGACTATCCATCATTTCTGCACTTACTCGATGAGCTTTTAATTTAGGAAAAGACCAAATATATTGTACAGCAGTGTTTGTCTCGGGGGAAAACAGCAACTGTCTTGAAAAACATTGAGGGTTCTTTCATTAATAAAATCTTTACTCAAGGTTCTCTTACTAGCTTTTACAAGGCTTTCAACCACATCTTGGGGAGTTTGCTCTGCTGTCATGGAGACAACTTTGTGTCAGTGTTTAATATCTTCAAGTTTAACAATTGTTTGTTTGTTTTCATTTGTTTCTAGAAAAATCCAATATTTAATCCAACATGTTATGCAAGTGAGTGCAAAAAACAATCAATATTCAGCTCAAGGTTCGTCTACTCGATTTTTCCAGAGATTTCAACTGCATCTCATTATCTCCATCTGGAAAGAAGCTTTGGGAAAAGCTAGTATGTGAACCTTGATTCAACAATTAAATTTTAACATTACTTCCATATTTTTAATGTATAAATGTCTCCTTAATCATGTTCGGTTTTGGTTGTGATTACAACATGCATATACAGATTTGTAGTATAACTTCAAGTGGGCTTAAAATGTTGTTTTACTATGCTTACAATAACATTTGGAATAATTTGACTTGCTATCACACAATAAGTTATGCTTTGTTTTTATGTGGTATATAGTCCTTGGAAATGTATGAAAAGGATCCTATAGTACTTTTATAAAGGAGTCACAGTAATGTTTTCATCTGCATTACTCCAGCAACAACAGGCTTGTGTCAGTATCAAGCTTCAAATTGGCAAAAGCAACAAAAGCAACCTCAGACTACATTATTGCTCCCTTGAACCCCCTCCTAGTCTGTATTGTACTCACTCTTAGGTAGAGACAAACACTCCATGTGCTTATAGAAACAGGTGTCAGGCTTCAGGAAGACACACACACACACACACACACATACAAGTGGTTAATAATTTATCCACTCACTGAAATGCTGACATACACACCACCCGCCCTGCAGTGTCACTTTAGCCTACATAAGAGAAGTTACTGTGACAGGTACTGATGGACAATGTAAGTCATAGTGGAAAAATAGATCAAATTGGGTTCAACGTGATTATAAAATACCACTGCTTTCCAGTGCAGCTTGTCCCACAACATCAGGGGGACTTGTGTGATGGATTGAATGTCTCAGGTTGTTTTTAGGTTTAAATTAAAAGACTGACCACCAAGGAATCATGATCTCAACACTGGTGCAAGAAACACAAATGTTCCTATGTGGGTTTATGATGGCTGCAGTGTTTTTGTGACTTCGGGCATCTTAATGATAAAAATGATCCTTTTTTCAATTTTTTTTTTTTTTTATAGGATATACAATACTGCAATTTCTTTGTTTGATCTAACATTTGTAAAATGCATACATCATTTTTTAAATTGATGTATGCATGATAGTGTGTGAGTTTGGAGCAGCTGCTGATCGCCTGTTCTAGTATTAACATTTTCCTTCAAATGTGAACAGTTTATTTTAGATATTGTGCTAATAATAGTCTCCAGTGATAATTTTCCACAGGACGCTGCTGCGACTGGTTTCTACGATGGAAGCAAGCAGCGAGTGTGGACGGATCCATTCAGTGCGCAGGGGGATTTTAACAACAAAACACAACCTAAAAGACAGAAAATCTCTATTAAAAAAGCCATTTTAAATAACGGCTACATTTTCTTTTGACGCTAACTCTCACTCTTTCGTGTTACAAACCATGTGCGCTCCTCCAGCAGCCAAACAAAGCAATTTTGGTCGCCCTCAAAGAGAAAAGAAAACCCTTTAGTCGCAACTTAGGCGAGTCGGATGAAAACCGAGCTCTGTGCCACATCTTCCGCTGAGTGATAGAGCCGTTACACCGGGAACCGGAGGCAGGACAGATAAGAGCCTAGCTTAAACCACGATATTTACGCTACTTTGGTAAAACTTCACATCTTTATTTTTTTTTCCAGGAAGTGTTCAGACGACCGTTAGCATCTTAAAGTATTCTTGTGTTGTTGTTGTTGTTTTTTTTGTTTTTTTTTACAGAGTTTTATCAGTAGGAGGAGGTGTTAAGTTAGGGTTAGTTAAGTTAACGGTTAAGTTTGGCTGTTGGTGACGCCGTGAAGTGGGAAAGTGGACCCTACTCCTGAAAGAGGTAAGTTTTTTTTAAAATAAAAATACTTAAAGCTGATGTAATGCCCGGTCTACTCCAGCGGTGGGTTGCTCTGGACAGATGTGGCAATTTACCCAAGACACAGAAGGGTGGTGCAAGGGCTACACCCATGAAAGACAAGCCTACATCACACCTACACCTCAACATATGTTAAAACTGTTTGAGAGTCGGCTCAAAAAACAAAGAAGTTTTGCAACTACCTCGAAAAAATACTGTAAACAAACCCTGAATTAATGAATGTAGTATTCACGTATGTGTATATCTATTTAAAGACAAATACGGCTGGACAATATGGTTGAATTCACTGTCACAATATTTATTATTTATGTATTCCTATATCAATAGGTCACACAATGTATGCAGAACCACATGAAATAAATAAATACCACTCTTAAGAGTAATGGTCTGTGCTGTGCTGTTGGAGCAAAGCCTTAGATCTGTAAAACAAATACTTAAATAACTAATAAATATAATAGTGAATTAGTAGTGCTGCTGTGTGTGTGCAATAATTGTTTTGCGTGACTGAATTTGTCTAGTTGTGATCTTGTGTACAAGTGTGTACTCAGGTCACACTTGCAATGGAGATTTAGCTCTCAATGAGCTTTTCTGAATTAATAAAGCTTAAATGATGATCTAACAATTTTTTAAAATTACTGCTTTGTTCATAAAATAACAATTGAATAGTAATTGAACAGTAATATTGGCTTATTGCCCAGCTCTAAGAAAAATATATGGTGGCCTATACAATAAATAATGTGAAGACTCGATATTGATGGACCTGTGTCAGGCTCCTCTGCTTACGATGGAAACAGTCCCTTCAAACTTTGTCTTGCCATAATTGTGCTTGCCAGCCCACTAATTTAAACTACTCTGCTACACTATTTTCACACATTTTTTCCATTTTATCTCACACTATTTAATAAGAGGGCCAAAGCCAACATATGAAAAGTGTGCATCTGAGATCAAATTGGCCCGCTCACCTGTTAAAAAACTGAAAAACTTTCTTACAAATTTACTGCTATAATAAAAACTGATCAAATGATTTTCCAGTTGTGAACTTTTTGCTCATAAAACGGTTATATTTAGAATATAATATAACAGTTTGCACTCTGAACAATGTCAAGTGCTGAGTGTGATGCAGAAGTCCCAGTGGATGAGCCTAAAGAATAAGAATCAAATAAGATCAAACAAACACTATTCAAAAAGATCAGAGTAAACATTTGAAATATGTAACACAGAAAAAATGTACTTGTTTCACTTGAATCTTGATATATCTCCTGCCCTGTGTGTGCCCCAGATTGATAGTTACACCGCCTCCCGCTCATAAGACATAGCACTACTATCCTGTTGCCTTGACTACTGGTGTGTCAGGGGACTTCATCCTGATCTACTGCATGATTTTCTCCGACACAAGTTCAGAGAGACCGCTACAAAAGCAGCTCATTTTCTCTTTTTCTTCCTTTTACACCGGACCAACTCCTCACCCACCTGATGCAGTCTCAATTACCAGTAGTACGCAGTCCTTCAGGCTGCAGTGAGAGTGAGCTCTGCTCATCCACTGCACAGCAGGCTACACGCACCACTAAAATGGGAAGTCTGCTTTCTTTCTGTGCACTGAACCATATGAGTTTGTTTAATTTACATTCCATTCAAAAGAGGCGCAATACAGACAGCGTGAAAAATATTTTCTCTGTCGTGTTCATGCAGAGTAGAGGATGGGAAATGTTCTGTGACCCCTCTGACATCATAAAATGCAGTGACAAATCTATTTTGGGGAAAAAACATTAGGCCATATACATTTGATTAACAAAATCTGCAACTATCTATATTGTTGTGTTATTGATTAATCTGCCAATAATTTTGTTAAATATTCAGTCTTATGGTCTATTAAATGTCAGAGAATAGTGACAACTATCAGTCACAATGTCCCAGAGTACAAGGTAACATATTGTCTTCTTTTGTCAAAACAAATGTCCAAAATACAAAGATATTCAATTTACCACTAGAGAGGATTAAGATAACACAATTTAGAAGCAGGAACTTGTGAATTTGTGGCATTTTTGCTTAAAAATGATTTAATGATTAATTATTTTTCAAAATAGTTGGTGATCTATTCTGTCCATCAAATATATCTTTATTTCTTTGCAATATATATATATATATATATATATATATATATATATATATATATATATATATATATATATATATATAGTAAAGAAATTAGAAAAAAAAAATATATATATATATTTTTTTTTTTTCTTTTTTTTTTTTTTGTACATTTGGATGTAAACTCTGAGCCAGTTGTCTTTTGTTTGCTACACTCAGTAACTGATGTACTGTCAGAAGCATAATGAGTTCCATCAGCTGTCTGTCATGCTTTATGGATGCACTACTGGGAGTTTCACTGCCCAGCTCCCCCCAGTCTGCATTTACGTACTTGTTTGCATCCAATCACACAACCTTCATCTCTCCTTTGCTGACTGTCTTTGGAATTCTTTCTTTGCTGTACATGAAGTAATGAGCATCTGGGAAAAGGATAAAGGCTTTCTTTGTTGTGACAAGCCATTACCCAGGAAATGAGGTGGGCCTGAGAATGGCAAACAGCAGTGAAACTGGTCTGGTCAGAGGTTTACACAATCCCCACTGTAGCCTTGGGGAGGGGGATGCATGCTGCACTAGAGCCTGTGTGAAACAGTCTCATTAGGCAGCGAACCCAGTGGAAAAAGTGGACCATACAGAACAAGGGTGGTTATTGGGGGGTGGGGAGGGGAGGCAGGGAGAGAGACTGTTGCTGTGTAATCGGGGGGAATAGCAAACACTAAATATGGAATGGCAATCTCAAGGGGCTGTTGTGTATCAAGCAATGCTCACTGACTGTGTTCAGCTTACAGACTTATTCTGTAACCCCGGCACTCAAAACAGGGAGGATGTGATTCTCTCTAAAGGAGGTCACAGGGATGTCAAAGCAGTATCTGGCTGTTATTTCTGACCACATTGCAAAATATTTCCCAGTGCAGTAATAGCTCACATAAAGGCTCCAGCTGTGAAAACATATGAAACATAATGTGACATCTCAAATGAAGCTCTGTATCTCTTAGTTTTTATGTGCACAAATGGAACAACATAATGCTGATTACCCAGCATAATGAAGCAACAAGTGTTTGCACTTAAGACTTACCCAGTAGGAAGTCTGTTATCCAAAAGAGAAAGTCACTAAAAGATTATGGAATAAGCCTTAATTGCAACATGTATTTTATTTGTAGGAGTGTAGTTCAGTTTTAGGCTTTAATGAGCATACTAAAGAGGTCACTGGAATTTTTAAGACTGTTTTCCAATCCACAATCTTTGATAAATATGTTTGTATAATTTTAACTAATAGTCTCTTTACCAGAGTACACAGTGTTTCGCTGTTTTCTTCCCAAATTATAAAGAGTAAACTCTTAAATTAGCTTCAGAGCTTCTTGAAACGTCAGGCCAGCACTTTTCAGTCTTCCAGCCTGGAATCTTCTGGGTTTCTTGTGGCTTTGTGTGTTTGAGGGAATAAATAGCAACGCCCATATTTATGTCTGCTCCAGCTCAGCTTGCACACTGAGCTGTCCTGGAAAAGTCCATGTGACCTAGAGCTGAGGAGGTGCTGCTACTTCCTCATCCTGTTGTATGTTAGAACGGAAGGACTACGGACAGGCCTGCAGGGCAGTGAGTGATTTATACCATTGTCAAGTTAAAACATAATCAGCAGTCAATAATAATGTATTGTCGAAGTGAGCATTACTTTTACTCTTGTGTGTCACTCCTGCTCCATAACATTCAAGCTTGCTACAAAGTTGGATAAGGCAAACACACAAAATCCTACAATGAGTGCTTTTGCTCTATTTAAAGCCAGTATAATGTGTATCAGACTATTTTTAGCCATGCTAGCACCTACAGTGTGTGGATGTCAATGTTTCTCTGTCAGTCAGTCAGTCCACTACCCGGGTTCAGACTGAAATATGTCACAGTTATTGGCTGGATCACCAATTTTGTAACAGACATTCATGGTGATGATGAATCCTGCTGACTTTGGAGATCCTCTGACTTTTCCTCCAGCACCACTGGCAGGTCAAAGTTTATCAGTTATCAAGAGAAATATCTCAACATTTATTTGTTTGATTGGCACACAATCTTGTACAGACATTCACTATCTCAAGAAGATGAAGCCTAATGACTTTAGTAATCCTGTGACTTTTTCTCTAGTGATACCATGAGGTTAACATCTGTGGTTTTGTGTGAAAAGTCTTGAAAGTGTGTGATGGATTGCCACAAAATTAGGTAAGAACATTCATGTTCCTTTCGGGGTGAATTGTAATAACTTTGGTGAAACAATTTGTCTAGTGCCATAATCAGATCAGAATTTTAATTTTTCCAATACTTGACTCCAACACAAGATTTGACCACTAGTATTTTCTGCTACATACTGTACATGGTATGTTGTTCTTTTTGTCATCTGATTTGTGGACCACACCACCCCCTGATCACCCCCTTTTTTTTTCTTCTTCCTTCCTTTTAGGTTGTTCATTTCTCTTTTACTTTTTTGGTGTACTTGTCTGTTTTGTGTATATATGTGTTTGTGTGTTTGAATTTTGTACACCATAATGAAAAAAAAAAAGCCAAGTATGGCTCTCTCTTCCGTTGATCTATTGAGATGCACAGAACAGCATTTTATTTTCCCCTGAACTGTGGATCTTATTGTTGTACTGAAATGTCTTTTCCCAATGTGCCAGCCATATAGCTGGGAAGCATATATATATATATATATATATATATATATATATATATATATATATATATATATATATATATATATATATATATATATAAACATTATTCATTATCATGGACAGGATACAAAGAGGTAGCGCTCATATGACTGTGCTACATCACTTAGTGGCAACTTAAGGCACACCTGTGCAGTCTAATGAACGAAAGTTAAAACAAACGTGAATATGAGAAATGAACTGTATTAATGTATTATGCATCTGTTTTCATAGATTTTTCTACCCTGAGCGACACTGTTAAGAGTTTGTATCACTGCCTGTTTCTCAAACTGGCCTGCCTCTCATGTTACTCTGTGACTTTGATTCATAAAACTGCAGGAAATTACACCCATGTGACAATTATGAGAAATGAGGGCGTCGTCATATCGAAAAGACCTCATTCAAATTCACACTGCGCTCATTTGTTCTACGCCAGATAGAATCGCTCTGGTGCCAATAACGCAGGAGCAATGAGATTTCAATAATTGAAAGAAAGAGAACATTGGAATAATACATCTCTCTCTCTCTCTCTCTCTCTCTCTCTCTCTCTCTCTCTCTCTCTCTCTCATGCAATTCATTATAGGTACCTCAGGGGAGTGGAGGTGTTATTCAGAGGGATTATTATGTAATTGCACCACTGGTATTAGCAAAGCAGCTCACATAGTATGGCTGGAAATAGTTTTTCTTTCTATGTGTCATACTTTTTCCATTCTTTCGTCTTCCCTGCCCCCGCACATCTCTCTTTCTGTCCCTCCCACTCACACTGTACCAGATACATGTTGTAAAATATTAGCTTTAGGTTTAGGCCAATATCTTCCTTATATCTCCACAAAGTAGTGGTTGTTTGCTTGTAACTATTTTTTTGTTACTTTTCACACTTTTACTATATTGATCTATCTCTATTTCGTTACGTTTCTCAGGAACACACACTAAAGACAACCCTGCTCTCGCACCTCTTATGAAATACAAATTTTAGCTGGTTAATATTAAAAAAGTTTGAAGTTATTTAAGAGGCAAACAGGTGGAATTTGTATGTAGATATCCAGTAAACTATATCTTTATACAGCAGTTTTGTTTTTTCTCCTCTTTTTGGGAAAGAAACTCAGCTAACTGGTATGTAAACAAACACACACAGACACACACACACACCACATATTGTGCCTGCAAGTGTCATAACCTTTTTGCTTGCTAGCACACCTATGTTTGCCTTTGCTTCATCAGTGGGTTGTATGCACAAAGTGTCCAATCTAAGAGTTATTATGCTGTTATGGCTGTATTCTGGATGTGTTGTGTTTATGCGTCCTCATATCCCTAGTCATGAATACCCCTGCATACATGAATAAACAGATTTAGCAAAATATAACCATGGAAACAGAATTTAGACAAACCACAGAAACCAAAGGTGAATAGGCCCAGGTGGCTCAAATGCTTCGGTGTCTTTGTTTGCATTGGTATTTTTTAGCCATCTTTTGTGTTTCTCTTTAATCATTACATGAACTCCACCTGCTTAAAATCAATTGGAATATTCATTTTCACATAAAGGTGGGGATTATTGTGAGGTGAATGTCTGTCCTTCTCAGTAACAACAGTCAGTATCAGCCTGACCTTTTAGAAAGTGGCTTTATTGATAATTACAATGCCCCAGGACACTTGTGTCACCACCATGCAATGAAGGGTCGATAAATTATCACCGTGCCAGAGAATTAATACAGTATCCACGGAGACCAGGCCACCACCGCCCCACCACACACACACACACACACACACATGTAGATATGCATCATTCCCTCATTCAATTTAATTCAGTTCAATTTTATTTGTATACCACCAAATCATAACATACATTAGCTCAAGGTACTATACAGGGTAAGGTCAAGACCTCACAATAAAGAGACATCTGAGTTGTAATCATATCTCTCTTTCTTTCATTTTATTGCCTCAGCTTTTCAGATTGCCTGAGAAGCGCCTCAGCACATGTTTCATGATAAAACATTGCTGCAAACTGAAAGGAATTATTGAACCCATGAATCATTTATGATATTCACACAAGGATATTAATGAGGTTTGTTGGTCTCCTGCAGGAGCAGAGGAAACCGAGCAGCCATTGACGTGGAGAGTGAAAACACAGGGAGAGTGGGGAAGTGAAACGAGAAGGTAGAGACACCAGCCCAGCTGTTTACCTGCCTGAGAGAGTGCTGTGTCATGGGGAAACAGAACAGCAAGCTGCGGCCTGAGGTCCTAAATGACCTGAGGGAAAACACAGAATTCACAGACCACGAGCTGCAGGAGTGGTACCGCGGCTTCCTGAAGGACTGTCCCACCGGCCACCTGACCGTGGAGGAGTTCAAGAAGATCTATGCCAACTTCTTCCCCTACGGGGACGCCTCCAAGTTTGCTGAGCATGTCTTCCGCACGTTTGACACCAACGGCGATGCCACTATTGATTTCAGGGAGTTCATCATTGCCCTGAGTGTTACGTCTCGTGGCGGACTTGAGCAGAAGCTGCGTTGGGCCTTCAGCATGTACGACCTGGACGGGAATGGCTACATCAGCCGGGCAGAGATGCTGGAGATTGTTCAGGTGAGGACAAACTGTGTGACTCGTACTATGGGATAGGGGTTCTTTATGGCTGTATGTGCTCTATATACCTCCTCTCTAGCTTGAGTCAGGATCAACCGTAAAAATAAAAGGAATATCTAATCCCTTTCCTTGCATTTTAAGATGAGTTTAAATACATTAAAATATGAAATGTCATTTATTGAAATCTATAAATAAACTAAATTATTATTTGTGCTATAGAATCTAATTCCTCTTCCATTTCAGGATGCAGCAAACAATTATTTTCATAAACAACTTGAGTTTACCATCACAGAAGGCAAAGAAAACCAGCAAATCCTCACATTTTAGCAGCTGGAGCTGAGGACTTTTTGGTGTGTAAATTATATGCAAAATATATTTTAGCATCTAGGTTTACTGTTTAATAACTGGTTTTAGGCTTAGTGGTTATTTGCAGGTCTGAATTTATAAGATAGTTTCACCTCACATCATGGATGCAGGCTGCCCTTTCAGTTTTTTCTTATCACTGTGGCTATATTTACTCTTCCAATATGGTGAGCTGGGCAGCCTGCAGGGCTCCATATCAATATTGGTTCAGTCCGTTGTGTTTGTGGATACAAATGAATGTGAAAAAAAAGAAAAAGAAAAAAACACTATAAGCACCAGTGCTATTGTTACTGTAGCGTGCTTTCTGTTTTTAAGCAAACCATCTTTGTCTCATCAAAGCCATCAAAGACCTTTGGATGATCTAAAATGTTTAATGTTTTAGAAGACTGAAATAGACATATAACTAAGCCTCTCAGTGAGTGCTACAACTAAAGGAGCTTAAGTTGCTGCAGCAGCATCATCATTCAAACGATACATGTTACAAATATGTCGGCAGTTATTTCTCATCTCTGACATCTAAAAGCTTCACTCAGATAAACAGGAAAATGAATCATTCTTACGCTCTTTTATAGGCAATTTACAAGATGGTGTCATCAGTGATGAAGATGCCTGAGGATGAATCAACACCAGAGAAAAGGACAGATAAAATCTTCAGACAGATGGACATTGACAATGATGGTAAGAATGGTGTTTCACTTTTATTTTTATGTGCACGCTTTTGCGGAAAAAGGTCACAACCAGCAAGTGGGAGTCCTAAATGAAACCTGCTTCTTGCTTTGGCTCTTCTGACAGGAAATAGGTAGGCAGAGTTTGTTGCAGACCAGAAGTACTTTTTATAGATACTTAATGAGTATGCTGGTTCTCCGTGACTGCGAAGCTGCAATAAGACTCAGAATGAAACTTTTTGAAAAACAAAAGTGAACTTAAATGGCTTGGTCATTCAGTTTAACTGGTTAGGACAAGTGCTACAAAATTATAGATGGCCAACTATCACATCAAGAAAAAAAAATATAGGCATGTTATGTAAGAGTTGTTACCATTATACACTAAGCACCACAGAACAAATGAGTGAGAACCCATACTGCACCCATGTGATATGTACTTTAGCATTTGCCATCCTGTCCTGAATGTATTTGACATGCTACATTGCAGTACGATATTTAGAGCATGAGGCATCAGCAGGGCAGCGCAGTTTGTTTTGAAGCAGAAGGTTCAGAACATCTGGAGGTCAGAGTGTGTATCTCAGGCTCAAGTTTTATGACATCACATGATACCACAGACCAGGCCTACAGCTACAGCTGCAGTGGAGGGTAAATCCACTGAAACTCAGTTAGCCCCTCTTTCTAATGCAATTTAAACAGATGCTGACTGACAGAAGTTGCAGTTATTCTAAACAAATTATGGCTTATTGTTGTATTCTATCTTTGTGGTAGATCAATCAAGACTTACATAAAGCCATGGCAATAACTGTTGCTTGTGTTGACTTTAGTTTGTGGTGCTCATTTCATTTTAATACCTATAAAAACATGTAATCATTTTTAATACTTTTGCAAGGCTTTTGCAGATGTAAAATGCACTTTAAAGCATTCTATATTTAAATATTTTGCAGCCAAAGAATATGTAATTGTTGTTTGGGCAGAAACCCATATAATAGAAAGATTTTAAAGTAAAAATAAAATTTTAACATTTGGATATTTAAAGTTGTATTATATTATTTATATGATTTTATTCATATGTTATTTTGATATCATGATTTAAATATTCACAATATGAATATTGAATATTTACAGAATTGTACCTGGTCTGCCAATTAATTACAATGACTTTCTAAACAAATTACTTATTTTATCTTACTCTGAAATGCAGTATGGTCATTTTGAAATCCTTATAAACAATATTCAATGTTGGCATCAGTATTATCAATACATAAAATACTTGTTCTAGCATCCAGTTTAAAGTTTAAATTCCTACTTTATGTGAAAGTGTTTATCAATAAAGAATTCCTGAATTGCATGAAAATAGTACAACAGCATCACCTGCTGGTTGACGTGACGAGACAGCTATGAATAACTGAATCATTTTAGTCATAATAAGATTAATGCAGGTTTATTATAACTTTTTATTTTTTATTTTAAATTTTGTGTACTTTACCTGTTAATTTGTTAATTTGTTAGCAGTAGTGATTATATTTTGTTAGTTGAGCTTAAAAGGAACATCAGAAGCTTTTCTGTTGATTTCAGTGGGTGGTTGCTGCATGATTCAGCCCTCCATCACATGTTCAGCTGCTGGTGACTGAAATCCTTTTTTTGGTCTCTGCTCCACAGGTAGATTGTCTTTGGAGGAGTTCATTAAAGGTGCCAAGAGCGATCCGTCCATTGTCAGACTGCTGCAGTCGGATCAGGGAGCCTCTCGTCAGTTCTGAGGACAGAGACAATAACACACACACACACACACACCAACATTCATCCAGCTTCATGCTGTCCACCTGTTAGAGGCTCGGTCATCATCGCACCCATCCTCAGCAGACAACCCTTTCATTTTATTAACACTCCATCGTCTTAGTGTTTACATTAAAATATAATTGTCTTTGTAAATGTGGCTGCTTCTCTGTGGACTATGATGTGCTTTTCAGTTGAGGTATTCTGTGTATATGCTTCTCCAAAGCTGTCTTGGTGGAATTGGTTTTTACCTGTTCTCCGTAAGTGAGGTGCCATATCGTATATTTATAGACTGGATTATATGTTTGCAAGTATTATGACTCCCATTGTGTTACACTAAGAGGAAACTAATTACATAATTTGGTATAATTTGATTGGACTTAACTGTTGAAAAGTGACTCACTGTTGTTCAGAATATCAACAGTAGATGAACAGGTTGCTATTCTGAACAAGTTCTATATGCTTTTGTTATTGCATGCGCTCTGTGATATGCCTTTTCTGATATTGTAACAGTTTATGTGAATAAGGAGGCCGTAATTGTTTTTATTCCTTTTTATTTTTGTAACAAAAATGTCATTTTGTTTTCACACAATTGAAATAAAGTCGTGTAAGAAAAATCTACACAAGTCCCACAGTATCCCCTTGTCCTGGACAGACATGATGCAAACCCACCAAGATTCTCATTCACTGGTTTAAAAAGAGAAAAAAATATATATATTTAGACACACCAGGTTGGACATTGAAGTGTTACTCTGACAAGTCCACATCTTAAAATTGGTGCTTAAGGATGGCTGAAGAGGGGACAATGTTTGAGAAAGACGAACAACTGAAATGCCACATTCAGGACCCCCACCCTTCTCTTCACAGCTCGCAGCGGCTGTATAAATATTCAGCTTCTACTGTTCAGCAGGTACGTGAGGCAGAGTTCATTCCAGGGACACGACACACACGCACGCGCACGCGCACACACACACACACACATACACCTCCTCCTCCTTCCTGCCCCCTGTGTGACTGACAAAGATGATGTGAGAAACTGCAGGTGTCTCTCATGTGTCTTTTCTGGAGTATTTCAGTAACTGGGCGACCGGGCCTCCCATTCGTCCACAGGAGAGGGGAGGTGGGTCATAGAGGACCAGACCAGATCCAACCAAGCCAGTCTGGATCAGACCCTGCCCTGTTTGGGCTCATAACTCATCCTTCTCAAAGTCATCATCTAGGTCTACGTCACTGAGGTCGTAGTCCTCCTCCACAGGAAGCTGAAGATGACGAGGAATGTAAAATAAAGGCAGAGTTAGCAAAGATAAAGACAAGTATGAAAAGAGTCAGTCTAACCTGTTAACAGATACCAAATGCCAAATGTTTACATCAGTAGAGCTTTGAAAAAGAGTGTTTGCACCTAAGATGCTGATCTGACTTTCACTCTGAATAGAGATTATGTTTGTTTTGGGTGCGCTCCAACTGCTTATTACGCAAGTGTGTCTTGATATGCTCCTGAGTGTGTATTTGCAGTAGAGGCAACAATAAATAGGTAGAAATTTGTTGTACTGAGCTTGGCAGACAACATACATATTAAGTTGCATTTTGATCCCAAACTAGTCCCCCCGGACCAATTTAACGTTTGGTTTGAGCCGTCTGTATCTTTTTCTTTTTGTCTTCTTGCTTTCCATTTATTGTAGAAATGCCTCCTTTTTCTTTTTGCTGGCATTTCAGAGGATAAGGCTGTATTGTTTCAAAAAACTTTAGTGGAATTGTCAAAGGACAAAACAGATGAGGGGATTTGTGTTTGCGAACAGTGATAGAATCCGAGTAATCAATCTACAGTGTGAGCTAAGAAGTCATAGGTTTAATGTAATGTATAAAATTAACAAAAATGTACAGTGTCTGTCCCTCTTAAGCTCTTAAGGCTGTTTAGCTGAGGGCCTCAAACTTGTGATGATCCAAATATAAAATAGGAAAATCCCTGACCATGAGGCCGCTGTGATTCTCCCACTCACCTGTCCATCTTTGCCGTCCCAGGCTTCAACATTGTTAATCTTGGGCATGGACCCACCTCCCAGCGTGGCAGTGGAGCCACGGCCCACAGAAAGCTCCCTGAGGAGAAGATCAACCAGACAATCAGAACACTCTGAAATGTGTTTTACTTTTAATTGCAATAGTGAAACGATCTCAGACAGCAGCACCCCCTACCTGAGGAACTCGTGAATGCCGGTCTCACTGAACGAGCCCCTCAGCAGAGCAAATTTCATCTTGCGCGTGTTGATGGCAGCCATGGCAGGGTAGCCAAAACCACCAATACCCAGAGAGGCCTCCAGCTCCATCTGCGCTCCTGCCTCAGTCCACATCCAGCTGACAAAGGGAGAGCAGGTCATTAGACACAGTCATTATTAGTCACTGGAATAATAATCCATGGCCTCTCATCCTTACCCCCACATCTTCTTCTTGTACTTGTCAGCCATCTTAACCATCACCTCCAGATAGCTGTTTCTACCAGCTGCGCCTGTTGACATACAAGGAAAGTAGATGGTGAGTGATTCAAGAATTAAAAGGCTCTTACATCACATTTGTGTGTGGGTTGAGGTTACATATTCAGAGTTGGAAGTGTGTCTGGTCTTACCTGTGTCCAGGATGTGAGGCAGGACAGCAATTATACACAACTGACTGTCCTCACAGGTCTTCTTTAAGATATCTTCATTGAGGATCTGAGAGACAAACATTTAAAATACAGATTTACCGTTTCATGTGGCTCATGATAATTATTCAGATTAACTTCAGATCATCGGTAATGAGAGATGCTGTTTTTGACCTTTTTGTCTAATCTTTAGGAACACACAGTCCTTGCTGTTAGACTTGCCAGAGAGCAACTTCTCAGTCTGTGATGTCTTTAGAATTTTGTGTTTAAGTTTCAGTTTCTTTCGCCTGTTCAGCTGTGGCAGCTGTCACTGCTCATGCGTAACGCCCATGTAAATATAAAATATATAAATATAGCAACAGGTGGAAATGTGGTGGGTTATGACTTTAACAAAAAAAAAAAAAGAATCATCTCTAGCAGCACTACAAACCCCTCATTCATGCATTCAATAATACAGACACACTACTGCACTGACCTCCAGCA
Source organism: Trachinotus anak (assembly GCF_046630095.1). Taxonomy (NCBI): domain Eukaryota; kingdom Metazoa; phylum Chordata; class Actinopteri; order Carangiformes; family Carangidae; genus Trachinotus; species Trachinotus anak. The sequence goes on along the minus strand of NW_027273882.1, from coordinate 319,144 downwards.
GCTCAGGAGGAGGAGCATTCTCAGAGAACAGATCCAAAGCTCTCTCGATGATGTCACCACGGGAGCGGCCTCCTTGGTAGTCTTCGGGCTCGTCACCTTTGCGGAAAATCTTGATGGTGGGAAATCCACGGATCTACACACAAACACACACATATTTCTTCAGTTATGGGTGTGGGAATCAAATAATCCCTTTAGATTTAGGTCCATATTGATATTTAATTGGAGATTCAGTATAGGAGAAATATCTTCTAAGTACTCTGGTTTGACTTGGTGGTTTACATTGCAACGTCAACTTAGACTGAAATGTTATAAATAGTTATGCAACTGTATTTAGAGTCTTTGGAGACAGTCATGGTGTTGGAGGGCTTCAAACAAATGGAAAACACTTTGAAGTGACTTCTTTAAGACTTTACTTTGGATCATTACTTTATCCTCCGCTTTATGCGACTAATATAAACAAGCTACAGCGGCAGATTTACTAGCTGTAGCAGTGTGATATGGAGCAAGAAAGAAAGATAAAAAGAAACACAAATAATAGATTTGCTGCTTTGTCCTACCAGCAGTTTCACAGCTTTGTTTGGACAGTCAGCGTTTAATGGTCATGTTCTACTAAAAGGTGGCAGAGCCTTTCATTCAGCATCCAACAACAGTAAGAAGAGCATGTCAGTATAACCACAGACCACATTTATTACATGTTTGAGACTTACCATTCAAACTGTACAAACCAGCATGTTTACAAAGTCAATGCCACACATGCAAAGTAGATGTAACTGGGTGTCCCACGGCGTAGATGCCACTGGATTATAATGTTCACTCATTAATTTGCTTGTGCAAATGAAGTTGAAAATTATACAATGTCTTAAAATGGGATATGCAAGATTAGCAGCTGTGGCCAGTATTTCTTACTTTGTATGCCTATTTTGTAGTGGTTGCACTAAGCAGTGCTAGTTCACACTTATTTACATCTGCATGTGCAGTAGTTTGTATCTGAATTGTGTACCATATTATTTATTGATTGTAACTTACCCCATAGCGGCTGGACAGACCCTGATGTACAGTTGCATCCACAGCTCCGAGGCGAACTTTGCCCTTGGTCTGCTCCTTGACAGCTGTGGCTGCAGCTGCCCACTCAGGCTCCAGGCTATTTACAACAGAGGAGAGTGATGGTTAAGTAAAACCTGAACATGATACTGTAAGCTCAGGGTTCAAGTCGACAGTACTTTATTGAAAATATGAGGTTGGCATAATTCCTTATGATTCATAAAGGGAAAGTCTGGCAAATCCACATGTTTTTTGGAATACAATAGCTCAGACCTCACTGAGCTGTTTTAAACAGGGATTACTTTCTACTGGAGGAACAGACCCAATGAAATGTTTTCACGGTGGATTATACAGATTTACTGGGCATTGTTTCCAAAAAGAAACAGTGCTGTTTCAATGCTATGAGCCGCAAATAAAATTCCATTAACCTCCATTATACAGGGATAACAAATCTCATCATGTCCTAGTGAGGGGTGTCATTGTTACTGTTACAGCTGGGGATGGACTGTGTCAGGGACCAAACTTACTTCTTGCAGTGTCCACACCAGGGGGCAAAGAACTCTACCAGCCACACATCATCACTCTCCAGCACCAGCTTGTCGAAGTTGTCATCTGTTAGCTCGACCACATCCTTCTTGCTGCCTCCGCTGCTGCCGCCGCCACCGCTCTAGAAGGCAGTGGAGCATGACTTAGCCATGTTCACTTAAGTTTTTCATCTTTTCAATTACAAATAGCTGCAACAGAACGCTACAGCACAGGTTCACTACTGGCTCTACCTGTTTGCTGTAGCTAGAGCTGCCCGATTTGCCACTCAGCCGCTCTTTCACCAGACTGCGCAAAGCATTCATGGCTCCATCCACAATGGCCTGGCTGCTGCGTCCACCTGAGGAATCAAGGACATGCTGTTTTCAGGCGCTGCAGCAAAATACAGCATTTTATTATAGAATCACAAAAATAAAGTTTGTGAAAAGACATTAAAAATAAATACATTTTCAGAGAAGAGATTAAGTGCAAGTGTAATGCTTCCCTGACACCCTCATTCCCTTTTAGCTGAAGCATTCTGGTAGAATTGATTATATTTAACTAATTAAGTTTTATCTTTCAGCAAAGCCCTTTAAGCCTGGCTTGAGGAGGTCACAGTGGAGGACGAATGTAAATTTACAAATTGCAAAGCTGTGTGATCAGCAGAAGAAGTTGCAGCGCTCTCGTCTGTACCTTGGTACTCCTCTGGCTTGTGCTTATTGGCTCCAAAGATCTTGATGGTGGGGAACCCTCTGACGCCATACTGTCCACCCAGTGACTTGTGCTGGTCTGCGTCTACGGCACCAACCTTGACAATTCCCTGAAGAATTGCAAAAGCACCAAGTTTTAATATTTCCCCTCTTCACTTTTAATCAGAGCAAAATATATTGCTGCCTGTTAATCACTGTCATCTCATAACAGTTTTGTGCAGTTTCACAACTCTGGACATCAGCATGTCACCGAAGAAGTACAACACCTACTTATGCATGCTGGATGTGTCTGCGCAAACAGTTCTCACTGCTGTGTAAAAAACACACTTCACACTTTTAGGTTTACCAAAACAGTGAGCTAGAGCTTGGCAATCATGTTATAGCTTCAGTGTTGTTTCTTTAGGTCCTGAAGTTAAGTTAAACACTTGTCTGAACTTACTGGTTTCCTACAGATGAGTGAAATAAATGCTTCTACCTGCTTTGCCATTATACCTGCCTGACAGCCCCCAAAATACTGTCATAGTGGCAATAAAGGTATTCATTAAAATCTCTGCGATATTTGAATCTCTCAACAACCCTAAGCCCTGCTGGGACTACTAAATGTTTCTCTACATTAGTTGAAACTTTTTCACTGAGTGTGCAAACAGCTGATGCAACAGTCTGTCATTCACTCAGTCTACAATCCAGCTGGCAATAAATGCCAAGATGATCGGAGATGTGTTGTTTACCTTGAGGGCAGTGGCTGCCTTCTTCCAGTCTGGAGCCAGATTTTGACAGTGGCCACACCTGTGATGATAAACAAATGAGATGCAGACAGTGAATAAATAATCTAATTCATATCGATGGTTAGTGAAATCTTTAGATGTATAATTGACATACTTGATGAGTGGAAATGAGAGAGATGGTCAACAAATAGTATTCATGTCCAGAAAGATTTCATTTTTAACAGGAAATATGCCTATAGTCCTTCGATACATCACAAGTGTTCGTCACAGAACCAAATGACCCGATATCAACACATCCAGAGAATATTTCACACCTTTCATTTACATAGACTTCAAATTTACATATCGCCACTGGCTCCTTGTTCATTGCTACTAGTATATAAAGTATTTCATGGTCCGGTCCATGAATTTACGCCATATGTGACACGCTTCAAATTATTGACTTGGCAGATTCCCCAGGTTATAGGACAGCCATTTTCTCCAAAGTCCCAGAGTTCCATAAAAATCTGGCATGTTTTACAGAGGAACTCAAGTCATTTTATGTTCAGTTTAGCTTTAAATTAGCTCTTCGTATCTGTGCTTGCATGCTAAAACATATTATCTCCTGTTTTCTATCCCTAAGTAGAGCACTCTGACTTGATTTTGCATGAGAGACAACAAAACCTGAACTGTGAAACTTATGCTCAACCCAAGGAGGAGCCACAGTACCAACTTTGCATACAAGTCTCTACAGTCTCCTCTGATCATAACTAAGGTTGTCGCTTAGATAAGTCGAGGCACGAATGAAAAGAGGGTTCAAACATTACTGAGTCAATGTGAGATGCTTGTATTGAAACTATGGACACTTTGTCACTGCTTGGCAGATCTGGACACACTAGTTAACGCTGAATAATGGCCATCAAAGTTGAAGGGACTCACCAGGGAGCATAAAACTCAACAAGCCACAGGCTGTCACTCTGGATCACCTCTCTGTTGAAGTTGGAGGGGGTGAGCTCAATAACATCATCACTGGCTGAGTACATAGCCTGGACAGACAGGACCAGAGAACAGCCCAACACTCCTGGAAGAGAAGATGAAGACACAAAAGGTTTCTCAACAATGTGTGTATCAAGTGTGTTTCATTCGCTGACAGGACACAACAGGCGAACTTAAATGCAGCGCAAAAGCAGAATTACTGCAAATTTCTATAACAGAAAGTGAAATTGATCTTTATTAATTCACTGATCCAACGATAACGGAGGCCTGGCACTGTTCCGTGCACCTTAACTTAGCTATTCAAGCTAACCACAGTTGCGAAAACGCAGTCCGACGCACCTACCGCTGACAAAATTCATAAACGTCACATTTTAAAGAAGTAGAAAAGCTCTCGACGAAGTCACTCACCCAGTAAAAGAGGCCTCATGGTTTCTGCTGCTCTCCACTCGTCCCTTCAGTCGGCAACAACACGCAGACTTGCAGCCGCTGCGTCTCCCACAAAAGTAGATCGAAAAATCTCACCGTGGCCCACGCTGATTGGTCCACCGGTGTCGACGCTGCGCCTCCGCCAATCAGCGCCCGCCGTGTAGTTGAATAGAGCCGGTGCACTGTGGACAAGAGAAGAAGAAGGGAGGCAACATGTAGCTGCACCATAAGTGACAAGGCTGAGTCAGTCCAATATCTAGGGATGGGTTGTATTTCTTTTCATGCAAAACATGTCGATATTTGTATACTGCCATAAACAGATAAATTAGTGGTACACATAGCAACACATTGAGAGATATGTCTTCCTAATGACATAAAATATAAGGTAACCTATTTATTATTTACTAATGCTTTACAGATCAGTTATAAACCTGTAATAACAACTTTTGGGGTGTGATGTTGACGATAAAGGCTGGATATCAACTGTGCAAACTGCCAAGGGCCCCCAGTCATTGCAATTTTTAATGACTGATTGATTGGCCAGTGTGTAAAATGTCAGGAAATAGTGAAAAATCATAATTTTCCCCTGAAGCCAAAGTGAAGATATTCACATTGCTTTTTTTTTCCTGGCCAATAGTCAATAACATGAAAATGTTGAGTTTACTATCATGGGAAACTAACAAATATTCATGTTTGAGAAGCTGGTGCCAGTGAATTTTTGGCATTTTCATTCAAAAAAAAAAAAAATCTTTAAGAATAAATCACCCAGATAGCAAACATAATTTTCCCCAGAAGTGGACCAGAGCCCCTAAGCCTATCTGCACAATAGACCTGGGCTGGTGTTCTTTGGCACAGTGTGATAGATAGATAGATCGATAGATAGATCGATAGATAGATAGATAGATAGATAGATAGATAGATAGATAGATAGATAGATAGATGAAAGCTAAAACATTATAAATAGACACCTGTCATCAGTGCCTCATACCACATTTTACAAGCAGAAAATAAAAGCCTTTCGACAACTGCATTTTGTAGGTGTTGACACTAGGTGGAGACAAACAACAAGGCAAAGTACCATTGACAGGCTGTCTGATCAGTCTGCCAATCAATAATTATGTGTCGTTTACTGCATAACTGTTCAGTTGTACCCCGGTTCTCTGGAGCTCAGCCAGAGTAACCATCGGGTTCCTGGTCACCTCTCTTACTAAGGCCCTTCTCTGTGATTGCTCAGTTTTGCTGGGCAGCCACCTCTAGGAAGAGTCCTGGTTGTTCCACACTCCTGTCATTTAAGAATTAAAGAGGCCACCGAGCTCTTGGAAATGTTCAATGCAGGTATTTATTTATTTATTTATTTATTTATTTGTAGGCTTCCCCATATCTGTGCCTCACCACAATCCTGTCTCTGAGCTCTGCGGGCAGTTCCTTCCACCTCATGGCTTTTTCTCTGATTGTCAGCTGTCAGACCTTATAGGCACCACTTACTAAATCATGTCCAATCAACTGAATTTACCACAGGTGGACTTCAATCAAGGTTAAAAAAATAATAATAATATTGAGCTTAGATTGATAGGCCTAATGAAAAATTGTATATTTTTTTTAAATTTTATTTTAGCAAGGCTGCAACATTGCAACAGGGGTGTACAATGGTCTAAGTGATCATTTCTCAGCCTGAATCTATTTCGTCAGATTTATTTGGTGGCAGCCTATAATACATTCAAAATGGATGATGGTTAATGCGTCTCGGTCTGGGCTATAAAAAGATTTTAGATTATTGTAGTGAAAACGGATGCCTGTTAATCGATTACCTTTAACTAATTGTTGCTCTTCGAGCTGCCACCAAACCCCTAGCGGAGCTGCGTATCCCTGATTTCCCCGTTTGCTACTTCACAATTCATTACCGCGGTTATTTCGGATCTGTTGTGCCTGGCTGCACTGCGCTGCACCAATTCAACTTTGGACACACACACGGCACAACCGGAAGACACGGAGATCGCCTTAAAAAATAAAAGCACAGTCTGGCTTGGTTATATTGCCACTGAAGGTCATTTTTGAAGAGAGTGAATATTAAGGGAAGCTGTAGCATTAGGCCTAATATAATAATTAATTACAGACTATCTCATGCCATCCCATTATATTATTGAAAACAGTCCAACTCAAATAATTCAAGCTTAATGACGCACATATATTGTGTTTGTAACAACAACTGGAATAAAAGTGATAGAAGAAAAGCTGATTGTAATGTAGGCCTATGTGATAGAGTACTTTCTGAGAAGTAGGTTATCCATGACAAAATGTGACTAAGCTAATTTAATCAAGTAGGCTTCTGTACAATTTTGGATACTTGTAGACCTACCTTACTTCAGTATTTCAATGTTACGCTACCTTACACTTCTATGCTGCAACTTAGATCAGTTAGGCTATACAACACCTTTTTCCTTCATTTAGGCTATCTGAAAGCTAGTGATTACTTTGCAGATTAAGATTTGACATGCATTTATGTGTATGTGAACTATAAGTAGGTCACATTTTGCTGATATTTCTGCAACTACTTTTACATGTGATTTATTTCACTATGGTCTTGCAAATTTAATTAAGTAGGCTAAATGATCTACATACTTCCTCCACCAATGGGAGTTGACCTCTTATGATGGCCTCACGGCTTAATAAACCCAGAGCTAAAGAGACTCTTTAAAAAAAATCAGTAGCAAATTGCATTTTGGGATGGATTTTAATTTCGACACAGTTCGTTTTGTTTTGAAAGTTATCGCCGGAAGTCCCGCGGTTTGATTGTGTCTCACTTGACATTACGCGCACTTCAATGCCAACTTTCTCCGTGCGCACAGGCGCATTGTTCACTGCCAAACATTGAACTGAGGAGACTTCACTCTGCAGTCACCGCTCAGCGAACACATTCATTTTATTTCACCAAAACACAGAGATTAGAAGATTTATCCGGTTTTACGCACAGCGCCAGAGCGTCTGGTGACTTGTGTTGACTTTGCCAGTAAACAGTTGTGCGAAAATCTCGATCAGTTGGGCTGCTTTGCGGCGGACTTGTTGTCAACATAATGTGGGGGATCCAGAGGACGCGGTATGCGGACTGCAACGGCTCTGAAGCCAGTGAAGAGACAGAGATTGTTGTTAACATCGGCGGAGTGAAACAGGTGCTGTATGGGGACGTGTTGAATCGCTTCCCAGACACTCGGCTGGCAGAACTGGTGGACTGTTCACTTAAGTCTTCGGAAGAAATATCTTCATTATGCGACGACTACGACCCTGACAGTGGAGAATTTTATTTTGACAGAGACCCTGAGGCATTTAAGTGCATAATTGAGCTGTATATTTATGGGGAGATACACATGAAAAGAGGCATCTGTCCAATTTGTTTTATGAAGGAGATGGAGTTCTGGAAAATCGGCTCTGATTTTCTGGATGAATGTTGCAAAAGCCACCTGAAGGAGGTTGAGGATGAACTTGCAGAGATTGCAGAGAAAGTGAGAACTATCCTGGTGGACCGAGAAGGAGATCCGTCAGCAGGGGGCTGGCAGCGCTTCCAGATGTGCCTCTGGAGGCTGATGGAGAAACCGGACTCATCGCTGCCTGCGCACATAATCGCTATAGTTTCTTTCATCTTCATCCTCGTCTCCTCCGTGGTCATGTGCGTCGGCACCATCCCCGACTTACAGGTGGAGGATTCAGAAGGTAACCTCACGGAACACCCGACTCTGGAGGTCATCGAGACGGTGTGCATCGGCTGGTTCACTATTGAATACCTCCTACGCCTGATCTCCGCCCCAAACAAAACAAAATTCGTCCTGGCTTTCATGAACATCATCGACTTCATGGCGATCATGCCCTTCTTCGTGGTGCTGATTCTGACCTCCTTCGGCGCCGGAGTGTTGGAGCTGGCTAATGTGCAGCAGGCGGTGCAGGCTTTACGCATAATGCGCATAGCGCGCATTTTCAAGCTGGCACGCCATTCCTCCGGACTCCAGACCCTCACATCTGCCCTGAAGAGCAGCTTCAAAGAGCTCGGGCTGCTCCTCATGTACATGGGCGTGGGAGTCTTTCTTTTCTCCGCACTGGGTTACACCATGGAGCAGAACCACCCGGACACCCTTTTCACCAGCATCCCACAGTCATTCTGGTGGGCTGTGATCACAATGACCACTGTGGGGTATGGAGACGTCTACCCCAAGACCACTTTAGGCCGGTGTAACGCGGCCATCAGCTTTCTGTGCGGCGTGATCGCCATAGCGCTGCCCATACACCCCATCATCAACAATTTTGTCATGTTCTACAACAAGCAACAGGTGCTGGAGACTGCGGCTAAACACGAGATTGAACTGATGGCGCTGCGCTCCGGCGCTGGCGAGCTGACGGCCGCACCCGGCGCCCATAAACATGTTTGCGGAGCAGGGGTCTGGGACCACGCCATGCGCTCCTGTCACAGTGACACATACATCCCTTTACTGAAGGATCCCAGGGGAGGGGCAGGCATCGCGACCCCCAGCAAGGACACAAGCTTTGAAAGCACAGCCGAGGCCACCGAATATTTTGTCTCATGAACACTAATGACCCTGCAGAATTTGAAAAGACTCTGCAACAAATATACAACAACAAAACATCAAATGAATTATTCATTTTTTTTTTTAACTTATTCAAACTTAATCCGCAAACTATGGGTTAATTATACGTGATGACTTGAGATTGTAAATAGCCTCGTAGAAACCGCAGTAATGGCCTCAGAGGAGAAATCGCGCCTATTAAAGCGACATATGTGTGAGATATTGACTTGATGAGCTGTGCCTTGGCGCAGTAAGTCTCTGTAGACCGAGGGGGTACTGTTTGAACAGTCAGTACACTGATTCCCCCATGTAGGCTTCTTATATAACATCCCCCATCCCCAATCCTCACACTCATACTGTAGACTGCATTGTAGCTTATTTCTCTGTACAGATATATATATATCACAATGAATGTTTTTTTTTTAAATAATAATAAAGTTAGGCAGCTCCTTTAGGAGAAAAGAAAAATGTAGTTATCCCACAATAGGTTTATGTGGAATATACAGGCATCACAACAAAACTGAAAGAAAACTGAAGGTGTTTAAAAGTGATGGGGAATAATAATGCCATAAATCTCACCAAATCTCCAGTGAACTACTCTACTAATACTTTAAAGATACACTTGGGGTGGACAGGAAATATTAAGCAACATATCACCAGGGCTGTTCTGTTCTGATGTGATCTTCTTTGTATCGGTGTAATTTTTGCAACTGACACAGTATGATTGTGAGGTAATATATCAAATATAAAACCGCTCTGAGCAGGATTGTTATAAGCAGTAAATGTGTCAGCGGCCTGCAATTCAACTTAGGATCATATTGCGAGCACTGGGATTTCAGAAGCTTCATTGGCTGCAGGACATGTTCCTATAACGGGTTTAAATGTTGCAGCAGCCGTCACCGCTCTGCTACTCTCTGGAGGATCAGTGGAATAAACTTGACCACCATGGCTGAGGTGAAGGAGCAACAGGCTGGAGATTAAAGGAAAATAATGAAAAATTTAGTTATTAAACTTCAAAATTAATTTTTCAGAGCACAGGGTAGTTACCCCGAAAATCCGAAAAGTGGCAAAGAAGGAACCCTGATGAAAATATTGCCTAAATAAAAAAATAAAGAAAGAGGACTTCTTTTTTTAATTGATTCATCAACATGATAGTATATCAAAACAGCAGGTTATCAACATCACACAGAAAGTGTAGGAATATTAACAGGGCTGTATCTGCCTGTCAAACATGCATCTTAATGCATTACTACTTTTATTTTGATGCAACTTTAAGGGATGATGCTTTTCACACTGTTTCACGTCCATGATTTAAAAATGAACTCAATTGGCCTGATGGGTGCTATAATTAAAGGTTAAATTTTCACAACTTGAAAGGTCTCTACTCCAACACCATTAGTTGGTGTGAAATGAAACTTGCTTCACCAACAGAACAATCCTTAGAAACTACATCAGTTGACACACTAGGGGAGTTATAATTAAGATCTGACATATTTTAATTCAAATGTCACAACAACGATGTTAGTGGTTTGATTTGATTGTAATCTGGAAGGATAATACATGTCAAAACTGTATTTCTGTGCCCAGTGTTATTTTGTGAAAAGTTCTGATATGAGAATAATGTCTTCAACGTAAATACATGGCATGTGCACAAAAAGTGATATGTTCCCCTCTCTAAATGAGGCATAGCCTACATGAAGAGGACAAGGAGGGTGTTAATATCAACACTTACACTCAGATATATATGCCCTGAACTCATGGGTTAAATTTCTTCCTCAACTGTGGGTTATATTTTCATATTTTCCTTGAGACTGAATCCTTTCCCCCACCTTAATGAAACTGGACAGCAGTGGTTCCCAACCGTTATCATCTCATTATCCTTCACAGCCCAAATGAACTCAATTTATCGTGTTCCAAAAGTGTCCAAAAGTTGATTTTAAACTAGATTTTATTTTACACTGTCAATCATATAAAGTAGTTATTTCAAACAAGCAATCAGTGTTGAGTTTGGTTTGGTCAAGTTTGCTTTTGTAGCCTACTACCAGAAGCTGGACATTTCAACGTATCCATTACTCTCAGCACATTTCACTGCTATCCATTAATATCCATTATGTGTTTCCTATGTGTGTCTGTTTCAAACATTTATTACTTTTAGCTAACTATTGTATCGATTATTTTAGCTAACTAGCTAGCTAATTAGTTTTAGGTAACAGTTTATCTATTACCTTTAGCTAACCATTTGTTAGGGTTAGGGTTACTTTAGCATAGTCAACTGTCTATCCATTATTTTCAAACTATTTTAAGCCTTTATCTATTACCTTTCGGCAACTATTTCAGCCATTTATACCATTTTTTTTTTAACAATTCAATTATTATCAATTATTATTATATTACCTTTAGCCAATTATTTCATGTGTTTTTGCATATAGTTGAATAGTTAAAGGCTGGATGAGCTGTCTAAAAGCAGTAGCCAAAACCAATAATAAATGACTGAAATAGTTAAGTAATATGTTTAGCTGTGTAATACTGGATAAATGGCTGAAGTGTTTATTACTTACTTTTAGTTAACTCCAGACTTTTCTTGCTTGAAGCCCAGTTTTCATACACTCTCACTCACAAAAGGTCTAACATACAGATTTCTTCAAAATCAAGTCCTAGTTTACATTTTTCAAATTTGTTGAGTAACTCCACAATCTTTTCATGCCCCTTGGTAATATGCTACATAGCCCCTGAGGTACAAGTACGGTTGGGTATCACTGTTGTACAGTAAAAGCTGCCTGAACTTAACAGCAACCTTCACTCCAACATATGAAAAATAAGCTTTCAGTTGCTGAAAAGGTTAAAATAGTATGTACACATTTTGTCACAAAATACAATTTCAGCAAAGGAATGTGGTCTCTTTTTTATGCTTCTTTCGCTTAAAAAATGCAGATGTTTTGTTGGTTGTGGTGTAGTAAAATTGTGTTTGGCCTGATGAGGGAGCTAAAAGTAAAGATCAAAAATGTCAAATTTGAACTAGCCTACTGTGATTACTACATCACCTGTCACCTTTAGATGGAAAGAAAGAGGTGGGATACATCTGATAGGGTGTCTGCATCAATCACTGCGACAAGATGTCAGTTTGTTTTGAGTAAGAGGGCACTGACTCGGTATTCGCTACCTCCTCAGAAATGTTTTCCACCAAGCTCAAGTTTAAGTTATGCCGCCTGAAAGAAAGATCATGAAGGAGGTCAGGCAGGACTCTGCAGGCTGTCCACCCACACGCGTCCTATACAGGACTCTGCTATCTCTCCTGGCCAGCAGCAGATTCACACATGTCAAAGCCTGGGAGAAAGGCCTTTGTACACACTGACAGGTGGAGCTGGAATGTCAAAGGCATTCATTGTGTAACAGAACAATGTTCCTCCAGCAGATGCACATGCAAATACACATGCACGTTCAAATTTAGATTTACAAGCATACACACACATTGGCATATGCAAACATCCCCCCTCTTCTCCACCGCCTACCTACAAGTGTACACAAATAATTGCACGCACACACGCATACACACATATTCCTTCAGCCATATAGCCGCAGCCATGTGTGGTCTACTTTACAGTGGCCTGCTGTGATCTGCTGGCTAATCACCAATTTTTACACCCACGTGTTGGTCATCTGTGGCATTCAGTGGGTGTGTATGATAAGAGGTATTCCTAAGCATTTCAACAATATTGTGCTCATCATTATCCCCCCACCAAAACAGTCACAATTACTGTGAGAATTTCCAGCCAGCTAATGGTTGTTGGTACTCACTCAGTACATTTTTCTAGGTGGCCACGGCTGTTATATCCTGAGACAGTGTTTTTGAGTGAAGAAGGGTCTATTTTTTTACCACTCTGAAGATGCGGTGGGCAAGTCTGCTTTACTTGACTCACACAGAACAACTCTGAATAGAAAGTCGTCTGATGCATATGCACATGGCAAACAGATTCTTCTGTTCTTCTAAATCCTCTAAACAGATTAAAATGATTACAAGGTGTGTGCTTGTGGAAAGTTCTGATTTTTATTTCTAATGGTGTTTACATGAGCTTGGTGACATTTCCTTCCGCAGTTAACACGCAGCGAGGGTGGAGAGGAATAATCAACCATGAAAAGTCTATGGCATGCCGTGTGTGTTTCAGTTTCATACTGCTGTGCGTCCACTTCAATATTTAATTAAATCTGGTGTTAAATTGAGGATCATTTTGTAGAGTGGTGCATACGTCCAGCTGTCACACTATTATACAGAAAATGAGTGATTTCCTTCCTTGTAGAGTTTGCATGTGTTTCAAATAATCAAAGCAGTCGCTGAAACTCATGCATCCCATCCAGCTGACTGCCAGTTCTGATTGTTTTGTGGTGACGTATTGGCACATTGGTATTGAGTTACATCCAACCATTTTGTAGACAGCACGGACACATAGAGACTCGCTTCTCCCATTTCCTATCTCCCCCGACCTTAAGGACAGGGATCTTCTCTTACTCACGTCTCCTGTCTAAAAATAGGGGAATTCCTGTGGGTATCCTGTATACAAATGGTAGAGACAAATAGAAGTTCAAGACAAACAACAGCTTATTTTGTAGTGCATGTATTTTATGGTCACAGCTGTTCAGAAGTTGTAAAAAAAACAAAAACGAAGAGTGAGTGTTGTCCACTCAATTTTCCACAGTTTAAGAATTTGGTATTACAAGTTGGCAGAGTTGGAAACTGACATATCAGATACAGTATGGTGGAAAGTCCAAAGGCTCAAACATCAGAATCTGAGTTACAGATAACAGAAAGAAAAGAAAGCGAGAGATGGGATAGATAGAAAAAATCCCAATAAAGAAACAAAACAATAAACATGAGCCATTCAAAACACATCATGGATAAATATTGCTCTCAAGACCACAGTCAAAGCAGATAATGTCTACCCTCAAAGGGTCCAAATGGGATATTTTAATGGATTCATATCCTGCAGGAAATGGTCAAACACATTCATTTGAATAAGAATGTGTATGCATATGGCAGCCCACCCCTCTGAGCACTATCTCTGTTTGAGAGATATTTTCAGCTGCAGGAGAAGGAAAAGGTAATCTCCCTCATGTCAGATTCAGAAGAAAAACATGCTCCAGGAGCATTTTTGTGCAGAATGAGTTTCTTTTTTTTTTTTTTTTTAAGAGGGAATGTTTAAAACACTGCGTAGGTGCACCCTGGAGCACTTTGATTCAGGTGGAGAGCTGCATAAAATTGCATGACAATAATTACATAGATTAAATATGACCTTCCACAAAATAGCGGAATAGGATGCACTGAGCCCACTCAAACCGCATGCAAAAATTACTTCAGTATCTTCTTTTCCCCCTAACCTCATCGCTTCTTTCACTTCTTTTATCTTGCAGAATGTTCTCTTGCAAAATCATCACGTCTGCCCTTGTGGGTCTTTAACAATGCGGATCAGACATAGCTGGGACAATTTATAGAACCTGCAGAATATAATACACTTGCATTTGAAAAATCAAAGAACCTGTGCCCAGTCAATGTATTGTTTCAAATGTATTACCAAATGGCCTTGCAGCTCACTATGCCAGAACCTTTCACAATGTGAATGTAAAGTGTTAAACAATAAAATCAATATGTGCCTCTGCAATCTAAACACTGACCAATGAAGATGAAGTGCAGCTCTCTGCAGTTTATCGGTACATTACCCCTGGAATCATAAAAATGGAAGAGGAAACAGCCAGTGCAACATGAGAAAAGTGTTTTGCTTTTAAAAGAGTTCTCACTGGTGAGACATTTCCTTTTCATCTGAGGGACTAATAGAGACGTGTTCAGATGCAAAGATTTTGCTCCTGCAGAGCTTGAAGGCAGATGCAAGAGAATACTCAGTGACAGTTATGGGTGCACTGATACTGAGGTGTGTGTATGTAGTGAACTCACTATTTAGTATAAATTAGTATCCTAATGAACTGCAGTAGTTTATTAGTTTATTTTTTCTTTTAATGAAAACAAAGATTTATGTTCAGAGACTCCTGCGCAGAATTAAACTGTGATAGATGTTATTACAATATAGCCTCCATGAACATAATAAACCTTTGAATCTTTCTGTTTCCAAAACTCAAAGGAGCCAGAGTTCAGCACTGCCTTTAGTCCCAGTGTAAGCTCAGTGTCGTGTGATTTGGCAGAGAAGTTATGGCCTCATTCTTTTCTTAGGTTCTTAGCTGCGAGGATTTTACAGTACCTTTTATGTGAAATAGAGTCCGGTGGTTCAGGGCCATCGTAGTTTAATGCTGAGCCTCAAGGAGGTGATGTGGCCTTTACTCAGTGAAAACATCCGTGGAAGCTCCCTACTCAATACATTTAATGACATACCTGCCCTCTACCAGTCCTCCGCTGCTCGAAGAACAAGCCAAGTGTCTGTGAGTAAAGGCTCATGGGAGAATTACATCAGATCTTCTTTTCTGCAAAATAGCAGTCTGATCAGATTCATCTGTTATTCTGTACATGTGAAACCAAGGGGAACAACAAAATATCTGTGAACTCATTACATTAGTTTAATCTATTATAGTTCCTCACTATACTAGATTGGATTTGTTAATTATTGTTTTGAGGCACCTTATAAGGAAGCAATAGTTATTGATTGGCCCGCACAGTCAGCTTTAGTACAACCAATAATTTAAATACTCACTATATTATAGTTCATTGCTTGTGAATATGATGGTTTTGTTCCTTTTGATTTTCCCACACTGGAGCTTAGTTATACACTTCAGTGCTTATGAAAACTATATACTGGACATTATCATATTCTATTGCCTCATAACATTGAATAATATGGAATTTAATTGAGGTTTTTCTTTTTTGACCAAAGAAAAAGACCCCTTAATATCCCTAAGTATCCATGAGTGTCTTCATGGTGTAGTATAGTATAAGTAAGGCTACAACTGCTGACGAAAAGGTCTACATAAAGGAGTACTTATAGCCTACTAAAATAGTATAATAATAATAAGAAGAAGAATAAAAATAAACAACCATCTGCATAGTGATGATTTAGGTGTGTCCTATTAAATGGGTTGAATACTTATGCAAATTTATATTTTGTATTTAAACACTTGTAAATAATTTAGGCCCCTTTATGGAGATCGGTTTAAAGGGTCTATTCCTGTTGATCAGTTAAAAAAAAAAAAAGCCACATTAAGTTAAAGTGAAATTCTAAAATATTAATAAGAAAAACCGAGTCAGCTTTTTGTGAAGGTCATGAGTGTGAGGTGGTGGTGATTTTCCTCAGGCTTTGTTTGAACCAACCTCACTGAGGGCAGGGAAATAATCCCCTCTTTACATCCCACTGTTACTCTTTCAGGCTGACACTGTTGAGTCCATCGGTGTAAAGTGAACACTCACTCAGCAAATATGAATATGCAAGTCAAAAAACCTATTTGTGTTGCTACCCATTAGTGAAAGCCTATTGCATTGTGTTGTTTCAATTGTCATTTAGTGTTTGTGCACTGCGTTTTGTGTCACTGCTTTACACATTACTGTTGCACTGACTGTTTTCATCAGGCCTCGGCAGCCTGAAATAACAACGCTTCACATTTCTACCGAGCACATTCTCCAGATGAACTTGGGCACTGAAAGCTTAGTCCACTGACGGCTTCAAAGAACTTGTTCAAAGCAAAAGCTTGTTGAAGCAGCCTCAGTTTATTTAAAAATCAATCCATCCATTACGTGAGTTTTTTTAGCAAAGGAATTTAATTAGTAGGTTATAAACAGCAAAGCAACAAAGAGAAACAGCTCTCCTGTGCACCACTGCCTGCATGATAAGACGCTATGACTGCCTCTGCTTGTGCTGTCTGGCACAAGTTGTTCTTTCTTTCCTTTCAGTCACTTAGTTCATGTCCTTCGCTGACGGTCCCCACCTCAAAAATGGCTCACAAACGGCACATTACACTGCATCAACCATGTTGTAGTGGCCCTGTGTCACCGCCGCTGATAAATGTATGGACATCTAATTAAGGAAATTGGCCTTGAGAGACCAAAGCCATGTCGATAGATCTGACCTGCTGGCTGATGCACTTGCCACTGCTGATTATCTCATCCAGAGACAATGATGTTTTATGGAGTGGAACATCCTTGTCCCGCTGTGGCTTGCTACAATGATTACAATTAATTCAGGATGGCAGGTCATAAAAACAATATATAGTGAGGGCGTTATCAGAGCTATACCTCCTCTACGATGCAAGATTTATCACTGTCGCAGAATAACTCAAACATGCATTTTCCATATGTCAAAGTCTGACAGCTTTCCATTTCTGTAATGTGCAGGCTTGTCCACTCCAAGTGAAGTTTCATTCAAAACTGCGATATATATCTTATGAAAAATGTAACAACCACAAGCAGTAAATTGACTTCTGCCATGAAAGTAAAACTCACTTTTAAGTCATGAGCTCTATATCAAGGCCATTGCTTTCAAAACAGCACCAGGTAGGAAGCATAATGATGTGTGCTGGAAACAGCAAAAGCAAAAGTGCAAAAAGCATCGCATAGCATTTCAATATTAAGATATAGATATTTAGAAGTGCTACCCTAAATACCTGTTAAATACTGATAAATTATGATTTCCTGTGTCAATATTCACTAAAATTGAGATATTTGCAGAAACTTTAAAGCAGCTAATTGTTATTCAGTACCTGAGTTTTTGTATGGATTAAACAAATGACATATAAGGTGTTAACTTGTGATTCAATGGACACACATGGGAATGGTATCAATCTCCACATCTAACTCTCTGCCACAAAATACATTTCCCAAAATGTTTAACAATCATTATAAGGATAAAGACAGAGCCAGGAGGTAGTCAGCCTTGCTCAGCTTACAAAGCTTGTCAGGAAATAGTTCTAACACCTTAACACCACAAATGATCACTTTTACATTTCTGCTTGTGTACATTAAACAAATGAGATACGACTTATGTTTATTAGTGAGCTTTAGAGGTGCTGGTGCTTGTATTTTTGCACTTTGGAGATAGTCAGGCTATCAGCTGTTTCCCCCTGTTTCTTTACACAAAACTAAGCTCACTGGTTTGTGGATCCAGCTACACGACGTTTCTAAATAACTGGTTACTAAAACAGCTCTTTGCAGACGCTTGTCAGCAAGTTGCTAAATGAATGCCTCAGCCTGTAACTATTGTTTTTCTTAGCTACTTCATTTTAGCCTTCCCATGGAAACAGTTGTCCTGAGCCTCTCTCCCCACTCATCAGTGACACATGACCTTCCTGACTGGCCTCTGCCTTGTTTCTACACGCTGTGAACAAGGTTCGACGGCTGCAGGCGCCTCTGCATAGCTCAACGCTGACCACCCCAACAACAGGTGAAAGGTCTGTTATAGGCACTGCATAAAGCCCCTCAGGACAGATGGAGCTAGATGATAATCCATATGAGCTCAGTGTGAAAGGATGTCAGTGAGCCGGCATAAAAACTCATGGCGGTGGATGTGAGGAGTCACCAAGGAAATTTAGACGTCAAACTGTGATGAAATGCCATGTCCTTGTCTTTTGTGCTCAGAGGTAATTAAACTCTCTCGGCCCCTTTTGTCCCCTGCGTGGGTCACTGTGGGCGAATACAGATGGATGGCAATGTGCAGATCAATCTGCCATCCCTGGAAAGAAAAATTACAGAGTAAAACAGAAAAGGAACACTGGTGACAGGAGTATTTACTAGAAAGGTTTTTCCTCTTACAGCAGCGTCAGATCAAAGATGCGGGGATTGTATGCAGACCATTGCTGCAGTGGAAAATTTACATAGTTATTACAGAGTGGATGTATACATTCAGAGGGGGGGAATAGCAGGAGTTGAGGGGAGGAGCACAGGATCCGTCAGTAATGTTTTTTAAGAAAGCAATGTGCATGTCAATGGGAGATCAGGGCTGCTGTGTTTCCTGAGGGCGGACAGATACAGATCCTGTCTGTATCCTTGCTGTACATGATTTTTGAAAGATGAAAAGTCTTCCTCTTCAGTTTATAAGCAAAAAAAACCAAAACACACTACTGTTAAAGCCAATTGCCAAAACAGCTTTATTTGGTCTGTATGAGCAGTAGCTTATGGTGGCTAAATGTTTGCAAATTTTACATGGATACTGCTGTTCACTGACTTTGTTGCTGTGTTACACTTTGTTTTAGCATTTTTAGTAACCCCCACGATCATCACTTGACTACAACTGTGGCTGTCGTTCATCAAAAACTACACTGTAATCCTTATTGTTATAAACGGCCAGCTCACTCAAAACCCAAAGACTTACCTATAATGGTATCTGGCCTTGCCAATTGTTTGGTTAATTTGCCCAGATTTTCAGATGTCTGTCCCTGATATTTTCTCGTCCAGCAGTACAATGAAAGTGAATAAAACTTGGTTTGTATCGTTCATAGCATTAAAAAAAATTACAGGGAAAAAAATAATTAACAATCCCAATTTCTGCAGAAAGTAGCTCCAATAAAAACTGTCTACAACCCCATCTGTGGATTATTTAGAGTAAAGTGACAAGGACATCGATTATGGATGGGGATACTGATTAATTATTTGAATGTAATTTGTCAGTGCTGTGAGCACCAAAAACTGGTCTTTTCACCTCCATTGTGTTGCTTTGTAGACAGATACGTCCGTGACTCATATCTCAAAACCTGAACAAAGGAATCCAAAAATATCTGACCATTTACGTCAATTATATCACTGGAGAAAATCTTTGTGCGATTTGGGTGAAACTTGAGACTTGTTGGTCCTCTTTCATAGTGATAACTAATGTTGAATGTCCAGTCTGTCAGACTGTGGTCACTGCTGCTTTGAGTCCTTCATTAATTTTGTCACCATTAATTTGTCCTTATCTTGATTTTTTTTTTTTTTTTTTTTTTTTTTTTTGTTTCTTCCAAAATGAGAGGCCTTTCTGTCCTGTTTTCAATTGAGCCATAATTACCTCTACTGTCTGCATTTTTATCTGAGAACAGAGATTTTGATGGATAAATAGCTTTTATATTTCTTTGAAGGTTAATGTGTTTTCCATGTGGTTCCTGTCTTTCTCAGTATGTCTGAGGATATGGAGGGAGCCCCCCATCCAAACCTTTATTCCTGCTATAAAACAGCATAGATTTGTGGCGGTGTTAAACGCAGCGTCCATCTAGGAAGCGCCCCCTAATAGCCTATTTCCCTGGAGAGCACGGGAGGCCATTTACAACAACCAATCATACAGTAGGGGAAACGGCCTGAGTCCTCTTTGCCAATAATGAGATAATGCACAAAGGCAACAGCACATTCCTTTCCCCATGTTTATGTTGTCAAGTAGAGCGATGATTTATGAGCTGGAGAATGAGATGAATAAAATGCACAGTAGGATTATGATAAATGAAGATGCAGGTTAATGCATGGGATCATGCTATTTTTCCACACTCACCACCTTCAGCTGCTTATGGTAAAACTGATTAAACATGCTAGATAAGGGCTGTAAGCTGCAATGCATGCTGGTCCTGAACACGCACAGGTCTGAGGCATAAACAAAATACTGTCAATTCCAAGTAAAATGCGTGGGAAGGTTGACAAAGGGCTCAGTGGGAGTGTTTTACTGTTGTTAAGTGCTTGCATGGTAATGGCCTCAACCTCCTGAAGGCAGCCACAGTGTGACTCCTCTCACCCACCTTCAGGTAAGATTTTAATGAGTGAAACAACCTCTTTTCTTATTTCTGCCTGAGCACAAATGCACATAATGGGAGAAGGTGAGTATGACCTGTAATATCAAGGTTGAAGAACAAAGGTGCACCACGGCAGTGCAGAAAAAGAACAGATGTGTCTATTGATGGATGTGTGTTTTGTTAGAGGGGAAACTTTGTCTTGGGATTTTCTTTTATTTGAGATTAATTATACTTCAGTCCACAAGTGGTACTTATTTAAAAATCAGGGCAGTTTTAGAGGAATGGAGGATAAAGACTCTGTGGTGAAACATGACAAGACTAGAGTAACTTAGAACAAAGTACCTATTTTAACTCAAAGCATGATCTTTCCCTAATCCTACAACCTAAACAACCATACAGGTTTTGCATACAACCTATAACAGTGTACCAGTGGCGGGCGTACCAGACCTTCATCGTCATGGTTACAGTCATAAACATGCTTTTAAGGTTATGGTATGGTCACTGTTTGGCTAGGGTTATGCACAAGAACTACTCTGTTAGATCTTGGAAAATATCGTGGTTGACGTAAGTAGCTTACTTTGTTAAGGTTAGAGCACATTTGTTGTCACGGTTACAGTATTAAACACGTTGTTAAGATTGTGGAACACTCGTGGATAAAAGAAACAAGGCTGAGTATTGGTTTCACTGTCGCCTATGTGAAAGTTGTGTGTTGTGTTGACACATCCATCCACGCCAACCTCCTCCTCATGTGGACTCCATAGATCACCTGACATCCTCCTTTGCTCCTATCCTAATTACTTTGGCTGTTAGAGGTCGCCTAACAATAAAACATGACTATGGGTTGTAATAACCTGCTTCCACAGATGATCTATGGGGCCTAAAACCAACCAAAGGTTAAACAGTGTAAGTTTTGTGACAGTAGTTTTATCAGCTAAATGTACTTAAAAGTACTCATTATGCAGAATGGCTCTTTTCAGAGTGTTATTATACATGTACTGCAGGATTATCATTACTGATACAATATTTATTTTCTAACAATTAATCATATTATAGACTCATCAGATGTGTAGAATCCTTGTCTATGAAGTAACTAGTGTGTCCAATAAATGCAGGGTATTAAAAAGTAAAACATTTCCCTCCACAATCTAGTGGCATAGAAGTATAAACACCATAAAATGGAACATGTACTGTATTACTTTCCAGCACTGGTCATTTTGGATTGAAATGTGAAAGCTGTTACACAGTTTATTGATGAGCTCATAAGAAAATATTTTCAAAACTCTCACTGGTGCAGAGCTTAAGTAAGAAGAAAGCATTAACTGTACTGAGTTTATTAAATGAAAATACAAATTTGGAGACATTCTGTGTTAGCTGATTATGACAAAAACATCAAATAATTACCCCACAATTATGTGCTAATGACAAGCTATCAAAGATGGTAATGTCCCCATTATTACAACACCAAGTCAGAAAGGCCACAGTAATTTTCAAGTGTGTGAAAACCTTGTCTGTGACCTTTTAGATTTCAGTGTCAGTCAGTTATCATTAGCTGACAGTATGGCAGCGTGCCAGAGAGCAAGCCCCATTCCTCCATACTGATCAGGGGAGGAAGCTTCATCCTCATGTGCTCAAGGAGCCATGCACTCACTATAGCACAAGCATCAGTGCTGGAGGGTGTTCACAGGAGCAGATGGATATTAAATGACTTGGCCAAAGAGCAGCAATAGTTGTTAAGGTAGAGGAGAGTGGGCTTGTTCACTTTCCCCAAAACAGATGTTTCCATCCAGAGGGAATTCTCATAAAAGGGAATTAGGATTCAGACCAGCAATCTGTTCACAATCCTCAATTTCCTTGACCTTAAACCTCCTGGATACAACTCAAAGAGGTAGAATGAAAGACATACATCAACCTCTGAGGTTTTCCTTCCACACTTTGGGGGACATTTAGGAACAAAATTTAATTTTCATAAGTAACAGCCTCCAGAGGAGGCAATGTTTTATTTTTTATAAGGGTAATAAATTACAGTCCTGTGCACTCACTGTGATCAAGGCTGGAGGATAAGGGTGTGTGGGCCTATATAAGATACATACAAATAAACTGTATAAGAGAGAGAAAGAGACCTAAAGAAAGAGAAAGAGAGAGAGATGTTTAAACACATTCGGAAGAGGTCAGCTGGAAGACTCTTGCATTGCACTGCCCACACACTCCCACATGCTCAACATCATTAAAAACAAAAGGGCATGACTGAAACAATGCTGCAGTCTGTGACGCAACAAACAACAAGTGAGACAGATCTGCTTGAGTAAGGATTCACCTTAAGAATCTCACAACACGTCAAATAAGGAGGGAAGAGTCCTTTCATTTCCTGCAGTTAATTGCCACCATCATTTTTTTTTCTTAATCTAAAATGGTTGGATTATACTTTTCATTTATGAAAACATTATCAATCATTTAAAGAGGATTCAAATCTAGTTTGTGCATACTTTCGATTGTACTCATTTACCTTTTCATTATGTGCCTCACGATTAGTTTCTAAGTAATCTTACTATAGCAGCATTCACATTCACTAAAATGATTTTGGCCGGGATCTGTTCAGATCATTGCTTTGAAAATTTATCGAGTATCTTACGCCACCCAGTGGGCTGGACATTATCCAAACAGTGACAGATCAAGGAGAGATCATAAGAAAAGTTTATTTCAGGACATGATACAGTGGTAAGTTTCAATTTGACATAAGATTTTTGTAGGATAAAGTGATGAATGATATGGAACAAAATATCTTTTTTTTTTTTTTTACCCCTTCTCTGTTACTAATTTGTAATCTTGTCTGATTTTACAAGACCAAGCTCAGTGTCAGTTAAAGAGACCACCTGACGATGTTTGAGAGCTTCAGGCCCTGCACAAGTCACTTCCTCCAGAAAGATGACATTTTGAGGATGGACAGTGAGCCATTTCTTTAGAAACTCAATCCTCTCATCACACACCCAGGGGTTTCCTGTTAAGATCACCCGGAGTGAAGATTCCCTCTCATCCAGAAAACCTGAGGGGAGATACTGCAGCTGATTCTGATTCAGCAGCAGAAGCTGAAGGCGTTGGAGACCCTGGAGGAGGGTCGCTGGTAGATCTCGGAGCTGATTCTCCTGCAGAAATAGCTGGGACAGTTTCAGGTTGTGGGTGAAAGTTGTAGGTTTCAGGGAGATTAATTTGTTCCCAGCGAGGTTCAGCGTCTCCAGGCGGTGCAGGGTCTCCAGGGCATCGGGTTGTAGCTCTTGCAGCTTGTTATCACTCAAGTCTAGGTTCTGGAGATGGGGCAGCTTCTGAAGCACAGCAGATGGGACGCCAGTTAAACGGTTCCCAGACAAGTCCAGCCAAGTCACACTGCTGTTGACGGAAAACCACTCAGCATCTATTTTTTCAATCCGATTATTCTTCAGCACCAGACTGTGGAGTGAGACATTGCTGAAGACATTTGGAGGCAGTTGAACCAGCTGATTGCCTGTGAGATCCAGTATGTTTAAGTGAGGAACGCCCTTCAGTAGATCTGAAGGTAGGCTTGTCAGGTTGTTGTGATACAGCTGGAGGTTGTTTAAAAGTGGCACAGCACTCAAATGACTGGCTGTAACAGTGCTGAGACGGGTGGATTGGATGGAGAGTCGAGTGGTGTCGGGAGATAAACCATCTATGGGGAAATGTGTGAGGGAGCTTTGGCTGCACACCACCTCTGCACCCGAAGAGCAGGAGCACAGATCTGGGCAGGAGCGGGCGCCTCTTTTTTGGTAACGGCATTCAGCCAGTGCGGTGAACGTCAGGAGCAGCCACAAGTTCATCTTTAAACACTGCACAGAGACAATATATATAACAGCTTATGAATACAAAATGATCAAGTACTTACAGGTAAAATTTCTGAATTGTGAAAATCATGATCATATATGACAATCCCACCTGAAAGGCAAAGCAGAACTCCCTCTGTTTTGGTGCTGGACTTGGTTTTATGCAGTGTTGAGTATATTTGTTCACAGCACTGAGTCAGGACAAAATGTTGCAAGAGGCAAATAAAACCAAGCAAACAAAGCAGATCATCAACTGTTGAGCTTGGACATTTTTTCCCCCCGTACTATCTAAAAGTAAAGATGTTACCACACATAAATCAATGTTTTTTTTTCTGTTCCTGACAGAATATTCCATGCAACACTTTTAAGTGTGATATGAAACTAATTAAATTAGGTATTAAAGGTATGTGTTTAATCCACTTCATAATCACAGTCACAATCTTGGTGTTTGGATTTCTTTTTTTATTAAGAACTCACAGTCTGTTCAACATCTCTCCAAAGGTCCACCGATCAGCACCTCTAAAGCTCACGGTATTACCACTGTATATCTTATTTATTTTATTTGTAGTCAAACTGAAGATTAAAAATGGCAAGTTGTGGTTTAGAGGCTTGAGAAGGGCTGCTAGGTGGATTTTCTTTAAACCACTGGATAGAACCAGCCTAACTGTTTCCCCCCTGCTTCCAGCCTTTATTCAATCTAAGATGAGCTAATTGTTAAACTAGTTGTAGTTTCACATTTAGTGCACAAAAAGTGGTGTCAATCTTCTCATCAACTCTTGGCAATAAAAAAACATATTTCCCACACCGTCAAACTATTCCTTTCACAACACATTTGGTCTGCAATTGAAGTGCAAGGAAAGACAAATTCTTAAATGCTTTACTCACATATTTAATTTCACACTCATGTTACACTTTAACTGATTGAAATGTTAGAGAGCTGTGACAGGCTGAATTGGGTAATTTATCATATCAGACAATAACAAATATGAAGATTTTTTTAAAAAAAGGTTAAGACTGAAGGTTTAGTTCACCTTCAGTCAGTGACATGACTGAGCGACTTGAAAGAGACTGAGGTCTAGCACATGTGATGCTTTCTGGCACGAAAAGCTTCTTCTTGTTCTTCTGAATCCACCTCCAGAGGTACTCTATCTTCCCATCACACAGCCAGGGGTTGGCAGACAGGTCCAGACCCTCGTCATCCAGGGAGTTCAGCTGGTCCAGCGAACCTGGAGGGATGTGGCTCAGCTGGTTGTCATCCAGACCCAGGATTTTGAGCTGACTGAGCTCCTGGAACAGGTTTTGGGGGATTTTGCTGAGCTTGTTCCGAGCGAGGAACAGATGGGTGAGGTTGCGGGTGCTCTGAAGTATAGATGCATCCAGGCTGTCTAGCTTGTTGTCCTGCAGGTTTAGCCTCTCAAGTTTGGTCAGCGGGTCCAGAGAATTTGCAGAGATTGTCTCCAGACGGTTGTTGGAAAGGTCAAGGTTCTCGAGGTGCGGCAGTTTCTGGAGCAAAGCAGTTGGGATCTTTCTTAAATGATTTTCTGATAAGTCCAACCAGGTGAGGCTGCTGTTGTCAAGAAGCCACTCTGCATCCACTTTTTCAATCAGATTATTCTTCAGCACCAGGCTGGTGAGCGGGGCGTGGCTGAAGACGTCTGCAGGCAGCTCAGACAGTTTGTTTCCTGTGAGATCCAAAGTGTTGAGATGAGGAACACCTCTGAGAAGATTAGAGGAAAGGTGCTGCAGGTGGTTGCTGAACAGGTGGAGCCCTTGTAGCAGGGGTGTAGCGTTCAGATGCTGCTCAGTGATGGAGGTGATGTTTGTGAACTGGATCGTCAGCATGGTGGTGTTCTTCGGGAGACCCTCGGAGGGGTACTCTGTCAGGGGAACCTCGTTACAGACCACCTCAGCTCTTCTGGAGTAGCATTTGCAAAGAGCTGGACAGGACAGAGTGCCATGGCAGAAACAAGCCAACCAGAGCAAACCAAGAGCACACCAGGTATTCATTGCTAGGACACAAGAAAGTCAGAGAGAATTAAATTAAATGATGTGGATGAGCCCTCAGAAAACTTAAGTATCTTCCTGAGGTATTGCACCACAGCAAAACATCTAACCACAAATAAATACCGTACAAGTGACATCATTTCCAGGTCATGCACATGATGTTCAGCTACATGAGTAACAAAATAAAACTTACTCTTGTTCTCTGCTTGAATGAGCGTCAGCCCGACTGCTCCTTACATCAGAGTCAGCAGTGCTCACTTGCAAATTACTGAGTCGTTTCGGGCGCCGAATCCCTCAATCTAATCATTACTTATTGAGTCAACAAGGACTGGTCACTACGCAGACATTTGTCAAGGACAGGCAGTTGCAACAGACTGAGTGACGTACCTACAGGGAAAGTACAAGATCTGGAAAAGTGTTTTTTGTTGGTGTGTTGAATAAAATATTTCAACTTGATAATAATGTCCATTTCTGGAATACATTGAAAATTTTTATTTATAAGCAAATGTCTGGTGGATTCCCATGGAGATGTTTACGTTATTTTGCACTTTGGATTGTTCTCCTATGGGAAAGGAGGGGTGAGAGGGAGGAAAGAGCTTGTGGGAAAGAAGCAGAAATGCATAATCATCAATTTAAGATTAGGTGGATTTGATTAATTTGGCTGGAAATTAGATTCATCATCAGAAAAGCTAACTACTTCAAGACACAAGATGTTTGCTCAGCAGAAAGAAATTATTCACTGTGCATAAGATGTACAGTCGAGTCACATGGCTCATTTAATTTAGCAGTAAGCCCTGTCCATTTCCAAGTGGAGATATATTGATTCCACAAGCAGTGGTGTGATAAATATTCCGATTCTCTTCTTAAGTAAATGTTAAAATATTCCATTACAAGTCCTGCATTCAAAAATTTCAAAGTATTACTCGTAAAACTAATCATTAGGTAGAAAGGCTGTGCATCTATTAGTGTTACATTATTGGATATGTTTGAATTATATTATTACTGTACTACTGTAATGTTGAAGTTGCTAGTACTAAAGTAAAAAGGAAACATCAACTAATCAAAATACGTAAAAAAGCTAATCAGTGTAGTATTTAAGTAAATGTACTTACTTACATTCAACCATTGGAAAATGTCAAGTGTCTAACAGCAAAATAATTATCTAAAAAAAATGTCAAGATGCATTTTATCAATAATGCATTTTATCAATAATGATCAAATCTTTTTTCACCGCAGCCTCGGACCAGTTCAAAATTTGGACAGTTTGCCCATTTTGAATAAGGCTGTTGTCAACAAATTCAGGACAAAGTTTAAACAACACAACAATCATCAGTACACTGTGTTCTCCAAAGAACATCTATTACCACATCAAGTATGGCACAATGTGAAGTTACAGATACATGTGTTTCAGTTTTTACCCCATTAAATAAATGACACAGGACTAGAAAGTAAGACTTTGTATGAAAGTATGAGAGTGACATGTGCGATGACTTCTTCTCTTTCTTTTCAGACAGTTCACAAGTATAACCAAGTGTGCTCAACAAAATATTTCCAGTTGAATTTGTTAATTTGGAGATTTAAATGTTCGATTACGGGTTCATTTTTATTTGTTATATTTTTTAAATTCAATTTAGTATTATTTATTTTCTGTATATTATTCTTTGTTTCTTGGATGTTTGGATATTATGTTTTCAATCATACTATGCTATCTTATTTTTTTAAATTAAAATTTTAGAGATTGATTTATTAACTTTAATAAAATGATGAACCGATGAAAAAAGCAACTATAGCAATCATCGCTTTTACATGGTTCCATTTCATTACAAAAAGAAAGACTTGAAATCTAAATTTAAATTAAAAGACTGGACGTAAAAGAGTAAATATACATTCAGGATGAGGAGGAGAAATGGCAGGAGAAGGGCGTGCTGCTTGCCACCTGAGGTCACAGCGGTCAGCACGGTAGATTTCATGCTAATTTAACCAGAACATACAGTCACACAGCTGATAGAGGATTGGACGGATTATAGACCTGCAGTATGAAGTACGATTTTAGCAGATGGGCAACATGATGAACCGTTACATTATGTATGGTGAGTGCCAGTTGGCTTTAGGCTGTTCTGAAAGATTTATTTCAGTCAAGCCCACTCACTCCACATGCACTACTGAGATAGAGACAAACCTATTCTGGTGTAGTTCAAACAGTCCCCTAAAATATACCGTAGTCAGATATAACACCTCTTTCTATAACATGTCAGCATTAATAATGTGTCTGTCATACTACGTAATGACTCTATATTGATGTCATTGTTTATCATGATATTGCTTGTCTTGTGACATCACTTTAGTATTATACACTGAATACTACAAATAATTTGAAATGATATAAACACACACACACACACACACACACACACACACACACACACACACACATGCGACACACATACAATCACTTGTCAGTTTATAGGGAACATGTAGCTAAAACTAATGCAGTTTAATCCAGCTCCGTTCAGAGAGGTGTTGATTCACCTGCAGGATCATTTTTGGAAGATGCAGGTTGTGGTCCTGTTAAACTATGTTGCGCTATGTTAACAATAAACACATCTTCTTGTATAATGCAGCACAGTTCAAAAGCACCACAATGTTTAACAGGATTTATTAGAGGACAGTTGGATTACACTTAGTTTTAGGTGGTGTTCAAATGAGTGCACATATATGTATACACACATATAGCTATACAATGGATATTAAATATTGTTAATAATGTTCAACCCACCCCATCTGTGTATGAAATTTAGTCAACAAGTGTTAAAATATGATATCAAGGCACAATATAAGAGCTGAGCCACTGTTTACAATGCTGTAAGTCATGCTTTTTTTCTTGCTGTAAAACATATCAACCCAGATCTTTCAAAGGTTCTGCAGACGACCGGAGATATCGCACTAGACCACCAGCATCTCAGCCCAAAACAAATGCCTCGTCAGCCACAACTCCCAGTGAAAGCGACCTCTTAAAACACAACAAGAAGCACGACTGAATGAAGTTGTCATGTGTCCACGGAAGCCAACAAAAACAGTCCAACCACAACCATTAGCCAACGCTAGCCTGGCAGGGACATGCTCCACAACAAAGCTAGCTGTGAGCCCCAAAAAAAATTCATAACATAGGTTACTGCAAGTTAGTTGACATTTACCATGCATACTACAGCCGGTCACTAATGCAAAGAGACATGTGGCATTACCTGGCCATCAACTTACTTACACATGGGGGAGAAGAAAGGTCAGTTCCGGGTCAAGCTGGGGCCCTTTAGCCGCACATGGGGTCCTCCATGGTTCTCCACCTTGGTAAAGTCAACCAGTAATGGCTCCAGGGTCAGACTGGAAAAGAAATCCAACCTTGTACGTATAACATTAAGAGTTAGTAAACAGTCTATGGATGTTTTAATGGTCCACCAGCCAACTGGGATTTGAGCCGGTTGTCCCCATGGCCAGTCATCATCTACTCAAGACTTATCTCTTTCTTTGTGGGAGGCCTTTACAGACAAAAAAAAAAAAGTGGTTTCTTCAGTGGAGAAATTCTGGATGATGCTTTCACCTGAAGGCCACATACTGCACTGTGCCATCTTGCATGTGGGCAGTCCAGGTGTGTTTATAAAGGTGGAGAGGACCAGTGGTTTAACAGGAGGGTCTTCTCAGTAAATAAGCATATAGAATTTTTAGATGCCTGCCATTTTAATAAACATGCATATGTAAATGAAATATATATTGTTAACATATATGGTCGCAACCTGTTATATGCTACCTTAAAAAAAAATCATAGATATTTTTTAATGTATGTACAGATTTTACTATTGGTATTTCATATGTTATAAAAGTATATCTTCATATATCCAGAGGATGCACATATGTGATAATCACATAGCCCCTTATAGGTGACATATATGGCAACACATATATGACATTGACTCTTGATATTTATGTCATATATTACCTTTCTGTATGGGATATAATAGGAATTTGTTGTTTGCTGCGATATTATTGTTTAAAATCTTATTTACAGCACCTTTAACAGCAACATATTTCAACAAATCCTACACATGGGACATAGCATGAATGAAACATGAATTATTCCTTTTTCAGAGCAACAGAATTTATTTGAACTTTTCATGAATGGCAAAAAAACAAAAAACACATCATTTCTGTTCAATTCACATTATTCTGTCTTATTTTGTAAAGGGTCTATTTTGTGTAACCAAGTACGTCCATGAAAATCTTCCATTCAGCAAAACTGTATTGATACATTTACAGGACAAGCTTGTACAGTATAATGTGCTGCAGAGTTATATCCATAAAAATAAAACAACCATATACTATAAGCTACACTTTCTGTGTATAATACACAGATACACCTCTTAAGCCTATGTACATATGTTCACACACATGCCTAACACTTCACAAATCCAAATTACTCACTGCATCTGACAGAATATGACTTATAAAATAAGGCAGTTTAAATCACCAAGCACTGAACTGAGTTATTTTTCTTTTTCTTTGGATGTCTCACTGTAAGATGAAGAGTATGCTCATTTTCCTCTCGTTAAAATCACAGTCCCAGTTCTCATGACGACAGCCAGTTTCTGTGAATCGTTCTGCCCAAGATAAGCGCTTTCTTTTTTTTTTTTTTTTACTTCAGTCTAGTTCCTTGAACAAATGACATGCAGGCATTTCGTCCAGACTGCGGTTATTAATCCACAAAGATGAAACTGCTCATCTTTTATCAGCCAGGGTTAACTGTGAAGAGAAAGAAAGAGAGAGACGGAAAATGATATGAAAACCTGGGATGCTACCAGGTACAGAATGACAGGACTTCAAAGACACGCCCACACAAAATCCACACTTAGGCCTATTAAACAAGGAGGCTATCCACACAACGCATGAGTAAAATCTGCATAAAGAGCAGACATATATGGAATAATCTTGGTCTGTGTTGTAAGAAGTAAAATATTAAACAATTTGACAATTTGCTAAAAAAAATTGTTTATACAAAGCTAAGCTAACTAGCTGCTGGTTGTAGCTTTACCATACAGGCATGAGAGTTCTATCATCTAACTCCCACCAAGAAACCAAATCTTCCAAATGTCCAACTATTGCTTTAACATTTTACTTTTCAAACGTTCAAATCAAGATTATTCCCAAACCTGTCTGCTTTTTGTGCACTAAGCATGTGCAGACAGCAAATTATCCAAAAAAATCAATCCATTCCTGTGACAATGAAATTTAGACACTGACTTCATGGTTTTCACTCAACTGCAAATCTGTAAATCACACAAAACCATGCCTCAGGCTACATTTAGGCCTCCTACAAACTGCAAACACACATGATTCATGCAGAGGTCCAGTTACCCTCTGTCCCCCCCTCTTTCACTTCTTCAGAAGAATATATCATCATCATCATCATCATCATATATTCTGTTGCCATGGCGCCGCGGATGGCTGCCTCGGTGTTTTGGTGCGCATTTTTTTGCCTTATTTTCTTTATAAATCCAGTTTTCTGCTTTGGTTTCCGGAGCTCTTTCACCAGAGAAGAGCTCATTAATATCAGAGAAACAACTCCAGTGGATTTTTTTCCTACTTTTCTCGACTCATCTGTGGGATTATTGGACATTTTGGTCAGAGGTGCACTGACCGTTGCTCTCGCAGTGAAACGCCGGAGGAGAGGAAAACGTGCCGGTGCGCTTGCGCGTCTCCGCCGGCGCGCACTCCGCACACCTCTCCCAGGTATCTTTCTCTCCAACGTGCGTTCACTGCCCAACAAACTGGATGAACTTCAGCTACTGGTGCAGAAGAACAGAGACTTTTCCTCATCTGCCGTCCTGTGCTTCACGGAGACGTGGCTGTGTGGATCGATTCCGAACTCTGCGCTGGAGCTGGCCGGCTTCCAGCTCTTCAGAGCGGATCGCGACACAGAGCTGTCCGGCAAAACCAAAGGTGGAGGAATCTGCTTTTATGCTAACAGTGGCTGGTGCAGAGACGTGACAGTGATCCTGCAGCACTGTTCTCCTGACCTGGAGACTTTCATCATAAACTGCAGGCCCTTCTACTCCCCCCGTGAGTTCACCTCAATCATCCTGGTCGGTGTTTACATCCCACCACAGGCCAACGTGCAGGAGGCACAGCGGGCGCTCGCAGACCAGATACTGTGTGTGGAGCGGACCAACCCGGACTCCGTAGTTATTGTCCTTGGTGAC
Organism: Trachinotus anak; assembly: GCF_046630095.1. NCBI lineage: Eukaryota > Metazoa > Chordata > Actinopteri > Carangiformes > Carangidae > Trachinotus > Trachinotus anak. The sequence goes on along the minus strand of NW_027273882.1, from coordinate 286,422 downwards.
TTTAACAAAGGTGACCTCAGTCATGAACTGCCCAAATACAGACAGTTTGTTAATTGCCCGACCAGAGAGGGGAACACTCTGGACCACTGTTACACCACAATCAGTGGTGCTTATCACGCCGTCCCCCGTGCTGCACTGGGCCACTCTGGCCATGTCATGGTCCACCTGATTCCCACATACAGGCAGAAACTAAAACTGTGTAAACCTGTTGCGAGGACATCAAAGCAGTGGAGCAGTGAAGCCATAGAGGATCTGCGGGCATGTTTGGACTGCACTGACTGGGAGGTGTTCAGGACTGCTTCCAACAGTCTGGATGAGTTCACAGAGGCTGTGACGTCATACATCAGCTTCTGTGAGGACTGCTGTATCCCATCACGCACCAGGGTGAGTTATAACAATGACAAACCCTGGTTCACAGCTAAGCTCAGTCAGCTCAGGAGGCAAAAGGAGGAAGCTTTCAGGAGTGGGGACAGGGACAAGTTTAAAGAGTCCAAGTACAGGTTTAGCAAAGCGGTGAGAGAAGCTAAACGACTGTACTCTGAGAAACTTCAGCTCCAGTTCTCAGCCAATGACTCTGCTTCTGTCTGGAAAGGGCTCAGACAGATCACTAACTACAAACCTAAACCCCCCCACTCCATTAATGACTTCCGTCTGGCCAACGATCTGAATGAGTTCTACTGCCGCTTTGAAAGACAGTGGGACAAGCCTGACACTAACCTCCACATCAGAGCCACATCAGAACCCCCCTCCTCCCCTACCAAAGGAACGTCTCTCTCTATCCTGGAGAGAGATGTCAACAGGCTTTTTAAGAAGCAGAACCCCCGCAAAGCAGCCGGTCCTGACTCTGTCTCTCCATCATCCCTGAAGCACTGTGCTGATCAGCTGTCTCCAGTGTTCACAGACATCTTCAACACCTCACTGGAGATCTGCCACGTGCCAGCCTGCTTCAAATCCTCCACCATCATCCCTGTCCCCAAAAAACCAAGGCCCACAGGACTAAATGACTATAGACCCATTGCCCTGACCTCTGTGGTCATGAAATCATTTGAGCGTCTTGTCCTGTCCCATCTCAAATCCATCACTGACCCACTCCTGGACCCCCTGCAGTTCGCCTACAGAGCCAACAGGTCTGTAGACGACGCCGTCAACATGGCTCTCCACTTCATCCTCCAGCACCTGGACTCCTCAGGGACCTATGCCAGGATCCTGTTTGTGGACTTTAGCTCTGCCTTCAACACCATCATCCCGGCTCTGCTGCAGGACAAGCTCTCCCAGCTGAGCGTGCCTGACTCCACCTGCAGGTGGATCACCGACTTCCTGTCTGACAGGAGGCAGCACGTGAAGCTAGGAAAGCACGTGTCTGACTCCCAGACCATCAGCACTGGATCCCCGCAAGGCTGCGTTCTTTCTCCTCTGCTCTTCTCCCTGTACACCAACACCTGCACCTCCAGCCATCAGTCTGTCAAGCTCCTGAAGTTTGCAGACGACACCACTCTCATTGGACTCATCTCTGATGGCGATGAGTCTGCCTACAGGTGGGAGACTGAGCGTCTGGTGACCTGGTGCAGGCAGAACAACCTAGAGCTAAACGCTCTGAAGACAGTGGAAATGATAGTGGACTTCAGGAAGAGCCCAGCCCCACCCACCCCCATCTCCCTGTGTGACTCCCCCGTGGCTACCGTGGAGCATTTTCGATTCTTGGGAACCACCATCACACAGGATCTCAAATGGGAGCTAAACATCAGCTCCCTCATCAAAAAAGCTCAGCAGAGGATGTATTTCCTGAGGCAATTGAAGAAGTTCAACCTGCCAAGGACTATGATGGTGAACTTCTACACCTCCATCATTGAGTCCATCCTCACCTCCTCCATCACCATCTGGTACGCTGCTGCCACGGAGAGGGACAATAACAGACTGCAGCGTATCATCCACTCTGCTGAGAAGGTGATTGGCTGCAATCTTCCGTCCCTCCAGGACCTGTACGCCTCAAGGACTCTGAGGCGTGCAGGGAAGATTGTAGCTGACTCCTCCCACCCTGGACACAAACTCTTTGAGACACTCCCCTCTGGCAGGAGGCTGCGGTCCTTCAGGACCAAAACCTCTCGCCACAAAAATAGCTTCTTCCCATCTGCTATTAGCCTCATCAACAAGGCTAGAGAGCCCCACTGTTGCTGATCAATTGCACCAATCACCAGAAAAAATTCCTTGTATGTGAAAGCATACTTGGCAATAAAACTGATTCTGATTCTGATTCTGATTCTGATTCTGATTCTGATTCTGATTCTGATCATTATCGACATCATCCAACGGCCAACTCCAGTCTTTCAGGCCAAACTCAAGCAATCTGAAACAGTAAGTATGGAGTTCACAGATGGGGGGTCAAAACCCTTTAATGAGTCACAATGTGTTGGGTCAATACCATCCACATTCACCAGGGGGCAGTGTAGAGCTGTGAGTAGTTCACGAGTGACTAAATGTTGCTCCTTATGATAAGGGGGTTAATTGGCACAGCAGCGCAGCATTATAGTGGGCGGAGTAGCACACAAAGCTCTGCTACTTACAGTCTCCCAGCAAGAGAGACGTTAGAAAGGTGGGGTCAGAGGTGAAGAGGTCAGTGGAGGATGATACGGAGCATGGGGCCAGAGCTGAGAAATGAGAATCAGGTTAGTAACTCTGTCTCTAATGGTTTGGTGCCATTTTCTACTCAATTAGGTGGCTACTGATGCTGAGCGAGGGGCCGTATCTGAGCAGTGATGCTTTGTAGAGCGTTAATGCAAAGGCTGTGCAAATGATTCAGGGATCCTGTTTAAAGCCAGATGTCCCATGTCAGCTACAGCTAAGATAGAGAATCATCAACAGAGACGACAAATAAGTAAAGCTAGTTTTGATTGTGACTGATTTTTTTTCATAACATTTTTTGCACCCATTTCCCTGGAACGTTATATTTTCTGCTGACAATTTACAGTAAATTGTGATGCTAACAGCTGAAAACACTTCCAGTAAAATGAAAAGAACACAGTAATTAGAAGAAAACGCATTGGACTATTGATAAACACCACAGTTGCTTGTTCAAATAATGTTTTTTAAAATACCTTTTGAAAATGCCATTTCTAAAATCAAATTCCAACCTTTGATAAATTCAAAATGAAACTGTACAAAGAAAAAAGGCCCCCAAAAAACAAGTAGATTAATCTAATGTTCTGTCTTTTTTAGATTTAATTCTTGAAAGACCGAAGCTGTTTGTTTTGGAGCCTCTGTTGAGTGTATGGACGGATTTGTTTCTTGAACTTGCTCTTGCTTTTTACCAACAAACTTGATACAATAATTGTGATATGAATACACTATTTTGTGGTTTTAATAAAACTGGAAATAAGAAGTGTGACCTTGGGAACAAGATGGCCATATTAAGTGTAAACAGTCATTATAGTGATGTCAAAAGAAAAAAAAAACAAGCTATGTTTTAATGTGGGTTCCACATATTTTCTAAATTCACTCAAAATTACAAACTGCTTTTTCCTGCTCCTCACCTGGTCTTCCCTGATGACGGCTGCTGTCTGCTGGGCTGGATCTTTATGGCTCCACGGTGGGTTGACAAATGAGGCGAAGCCCTAGGTGAAGGTCGCGGTGAAAGTTTTGGAGAGGAACGCGAAGTTGCCTCAGGAGGGTTGTTCTGTGCTGCAGAGGGAGGACTCATTGTCGGAGGTTTCCTCGGGATGCGTTTGAGCAGGTGACTGACCCAGCGCTGCTGCTCCTCCCGAGAGTTGGTCAGCAGAAGCAGATCCTTGGCAGTGGACATGTCATAGTTCACTGTTAAAGAAAACAGATTTAAAATAATTAGAAACTGGGAGGTTGATTTTTCACAAACCCCGTTAAAGAGGCATTTTCCAGTATAAACAAATCCAAGTAATCTTACAATCATCAAATGCATCACACACACTGAGTAACCAGAAAAACACCTATTTGATGTAATACAATGGTCCCCTGACAGGCTACTTTATTTCTTTGTATGTGGGCTTTATTCTATAGAGCAGTTTCAGTCTGAAAGTAGCTGAAAGTATTCATTCATTAGTTGATCAAAAGAAAATCTCATCTCATCTCTCATTTTTGAAGCAAAAATAAACATTTGCCTACATTTCCAGCTTCTAAAATATGAAGATTTTCAGCTTTTTTCTCTTTCCTTCATTGTAAATAAATATTTGTGTGGGTAAATGATGGGTGGTTGGGCAAAAAACACCTTGAAGACTGGAAAATCGTGATGAGCATTTTTCACTATTTTCTGACATCTTAAAGTCTAAACGATCAATCAGAAAACTAATCAATAGGTTAATTGCTAATGAAAAAAAATAGTTGCAGTCCTTAATATAAATATAAATCGACCGCTTTGGTCAGCTCAGTGCAGTTAAAGTGTGTGCTTACTAGATATGTGCACACAAATACACAGTATCTACTCCAAATCACTTCCGGAGAAATTTATGAACACTTGACTGAGAATACTGACCCTTGCAGGGCACAATAACTTCCTCCTTCCTGTCAATATGGTCTTTGTGGCACTTGGTGTGGCAGCGGCGGCACTCAAGGGCCGGTGGGGGCTTGAAGACGTGCCACAGCGGCCGAGTGCAGGCCTCACAGCTGGACGGGAAGTGATAGAGAGTGAGGATGAACTCGTGGCCCTTGTGGCTGATGTAGGAAGGGCGGTCCCCAAACGGCGTGGGCTCCACTACGACCTCCTGATCCCGTTTGATCTCACCTTCATTCGCATAGAGGATCTGGAAGGAGAGGGAGAGGGAGAGAGGGAGAGAGAGAGAGAGAGAGAGAGGCAGACAGGTGAATTGAGAAAACCTGATTCATAGAGACGGTGTGCAAAAGGAGGGAGAGTGGATAGAAAGAGAAGGGAACAAGGAGAGTCCTTGCTCATTACCTGGAATATCCTTGGAATTTCTTTGGCATCTGCACGATACACATCAGTGTGAGTGACAGGTCGGACATGAAACAGCTTACTGTAGGAGGAAGAGAGACATCTTAAGTCTTGAGATCACCCAGGATAAGAAGTAATTATTACTCTAGGTACAGAGTGATTTAAACTTTTGTAATTAAAGGGAATCACTTAAATTGGAACAATGAATCAGTTATATTAGTTTAAAGTATTTCCCAAATCACACTTCATCCTTACCCGGTTGCTTACCTGATTTTAGCTCATTCTACTCCCTCTATGATTAGCATTAGTATGTGTCTTAAATCTCACCATTGAATAAAGTAATTACTGTCTATTATATAGCGAGTGGTGAACTGGGGGGAGATTGTGAAGCACTGTGTAACTATTGTTTAAAGGACTCACCTAACATAAACTGTAGCATTATTATCAGTCCTTTGTATTACATGTTCAAACCCTGCTTTAAACGACTCACTCAATATCCAGGGTCATGAAGGGGTTGGCCTGCTCTCGGTCCGTCTCACTGTTGTAGAACAGGATCTTTTTACTGCTCACCACCACGTACTGTAAAGGAAAAGCAAAACAAGGACCAGAAGGGTTAGAGCGGGAAGTGACTCATTAGCAAAGGTAAGCACTGACAAAACAAATCTGTAGATTCGAGAAGTATTGGTGGGTGCATTACTTTTTTGTCCCAGCCAAACCGCTTTGTGTTCTTGGTAGGAAGTGAAATCCAACCCTCCAGCCTGGCGTCTAGTTTGCAAAGGAAAAAAAAACAGGAAGATGTGAACACAATGAGGAGAATGGCCTTTAATCATGTGAAGCACTGAAAAGAACACCTTGACATGTTTAAGCTTTGGTGGCATCAGTCAGAAAGGAAATGATTCCTCGCTAAAGCCAAAGGCCAAGAGACAGCGAGCTCTGCTCTTTGCTTTTTACAAACACTAACAGACTATTTAGTGGGAACTACAAGGATTATAAGGAATCACCTTGGCAAATATGGCAGGTGTGAGCTTAAATAACAAGCTTTTATTTTTAGTTAAAAAAAACTCCACATGCAAACTCCCACATCTCTTACAGTGGAATACATTTCCACAAAGCAGGGCTTCATCAAGCTGTGAGTATTTCCGTGTCCAGTGAACATTAAAAAGGATTAAAGCACAGCAGAGACAGAGTCAACACAGCAGAGGGGATTAACTGCAGGGCTGAACCAGAGTTGGGGTTATTTCTTTCAAAACTGGGTGAATAAAGATGAAAATATTTTGGACGAATGTTAAGAACCATTGTTAGGTCAACTGCAGCTTTAATTTCCATCTCCACTCCAGGTTTAAACCTCCATGCAGGATCACCTGCAGGTTCAGGCTCAGGGGACTGTTCATAGGTAAGGGCCAGGGGACGGTGACCCTGCTCCACCTGACCGTCACCTTCTTCTTCATCCTCAGAGTCAGAGTCAAAGAGAGTACGGGCCGAGTGAAGGTTAGGCCGGGTGTCGATGCAGACAGATTTGTGTGTACGCTGGTAGGTGAAGGACATTGATTCTGAGGTGTGAGAGTGAGTAATGCGCACTGGGGGAGTAGAGGGAAGAAGCATAAAGAGGAAAAGGTGAAACACAACTGGTTCTGAAAGACAAAGAGACTCAGCGTGAAAACAAAGGAAATGGCAAGAACTGAGGAAGAGAGACAGCAAAAAGATAACCGTGGAAGGTGCATGCTGACGTGGATCTGCTCAGGGAACTGGCTTTTTGAACGTCAGTGTGATGATGAGCGTGAGACGGTGTGAGTGTCTACCTGGATATCCGTCTCCCACGTCCAGGTCGTTGCCGCTGCTGATGCTGGTGGAGTCCAGAGAGTGAACGCTGAGGGAGGTGAGCTGGCACCGAAGCTGCTCGATGTCGCTGTCCTTACTGTCCAACGCCATCTGGAGCTCCAAACGCACCTGGTTCTCCTCTGCTATCAGCTGAACGACGGACACAAAAAGCCTTTTACTTCTAGTTCAAGTTCTTTTTCTACTGTGTGCAGTTATAATAAACTAAAAAAATGTAATTACAACATAATGTGTTTGAACACATTTCAACAAATCTTTCTTCAATTCTGTTACAAGAGATGGGAAGTTGTAATTGAGTGTAATCCAAATAACTTAATGTGAGAATTTCTAATTAGAAAATGTGAAAGGGAGTCATGTTAAGTTAATTTCTTGGGCTGCTTTATCAATCGGAGCAGGTTTTTTAATTGGAAGCCTGGTGTACAAACCTTTTATTTGCTTTGGCAATAAGTCTTTATGCTGGACAGACGGTGGGTCGTACAGAGGATAAAGTGTGAACATTTTTGGCTTATGCAGTCCATCAGAAGGAATTTTCCTCCTACACTTCTACAGAAGCCTTAAATATTATCTTAAATCCTGAAAAAGTGATTTATGACTTACTGGCTGGGACATACTGATTAACAATTTTATTCATTCTAAGCAGATAAAGTAATTTAAAGTCCAATCTGTAACTGACAGCGTTCCTATCTACATCTTGCTACATAATCAGGATTTTAATTGGTCAAAAATTCAGCTTTCTCCACTAGCTCACAGAGACACAGATGTTTTGTTTTTTTTTTTTTTTTTTGGTAAATGTATCTGTATATGTTCAAGTAGCGTGGGCGTACTGACCGCCTGCATCTCCATCATTTCTCTCTGGTATTTGATGATGGTGCTGTTGAGCTTCTCCTTCTCTGCTCTCAGCTCCAGCTGCAGCTTCCTGTTCTCCTTCTTCTTCCTGTGCACCTCAGTGTCGATGCTGCTGTGGCCTCCCCGCACCGTCTCCCTCCTGTTCATCACCTCTGCCAGTTTGTTGACAGCCTGAGAGCAAAACAGAACAATAGAAGCTTTACAAAGATGTATTTAGTATATATACACACAAGGAAGCCTGCAGGAATATCAATGTTGCTGCAAGACAGATTTTTATACTTTGCCCAAAGTTCATCACAAGCCTGTAGCTGAAAATTATTCTTAACAACAAATGATGTGACATAACAGCTGTCTGTGGAAAAAAAAAAAATTTAAGTATGAAAGTATGGAAAATGTTCCAGGCTTTCTAGACCTGTGTAGGCGCCCAGACACACACCTGAATTTTTAGTGTCCTTTCATTCTGCAGCTGCTTTTCAAAGGACAGTTTGACAGAGCTCATCTGCTTCTCCTCCTCCTTGACTTTCTGGAGCTCTGTATAAATAGCAGAGATGAATGTCAGTTGAGGACTCATATGCAGTTTAACTCACCATAAGTTTTACAGAAGTAATCCATAACTTATAGCGTCATTCTATAAACATTAATCCCTTCCCTGATGAAGAGATTGAAGCCTACTTTTAATGCGATTTTTACAGCCTTCTCCCTATAAATCACCCAGATATGTAAGACATCTTTTTTAACACATTTTCCGGGGCTGATAGAAATGTCATTTCTGTGAAAAGCCTTCTCTCTCCCGTGCTCATTAACTCAAAATGACACTCACGTTGCATCATGTCTTTCAGCTGGTTGTTGAGCTCCTCTTTCTCGCTGGCCAGGTTGGCAACATCCACTGTCAGAGTGCGATTGGACTCTTCCAGCTGTTAGGGTGGTGACAGGGCAGAAGTGAGCCTCAAAGCAAGCGTGCAAACTTTATTTATGCAGCACATTTTTAAAAAGGGCTTTATAGGAAGAATAAAATGGAAAGAGGTAAAACAATACATCACCATCTTTATACTGTACTATCCAAACTACTGCAGCGGTTTTACTCCAACTGGCTAATCAGGCTGGATTTTAAACCTGGTCCACCAGCTAAAGACAATTACCTACTTGATAATCAACTAATTAAAGGTAACCTGTGGAGCTTTTGACCACTAGTAACTCTCCCTGAGCAATGTATTTGTAAGCAGGTCCCTGCATTGTTTGTATCTTTTTCCTTTTCTTGCTGAGGCTGTTCCACTGATCGACAGTTGGTGGCAGTAACGTGCCAAAAAATGTAGCAACGTGCCGACAAAAGGCAAGGAAGAAAATGCGAGGTAGCAAAGGCTGAAACAAACAACAAAGGTTTCAAAATGCTTAATGTTTTATGAAGAGGGACATTTGAGGAACCGACAAAAAAAAAAGGTCTTGACCCCAGCTGTGATCTCACCGAGCTGATGGTGGCCTCCTTGTCGCTGAGCTCCTGTTTGTGTCTCGCCATCATGTCTTTGATCTCCAGCTCCTTCATGATCTTCTCCTTCTCCAGATCAGAGTACTGCTCCTCAGCGATGGAGCGGGCCAGCTGCTCGGAGTCCGCCTTGGTTAGACTGGTTTCCAGCTGGGCTGCCAGCGAATCCCTGTGGAGGGAGGGAGAGTCGGAACTGTTATTATGGTCTTATTAACTGGACCAATCTTTGAACTATGAAATAAAATCCCTGCTGTCATTATGCTGGTCAGAAATAGACTGCCTGACATACATCAGTATTTTAATGACCTTTTTGTAAATGCACAATTTTAAAGCATTTTCTTAGTGAGAGTATGCTGACTTGTGCTATTTAAAGTTTTATTTTATTTCATTTTATGTCTTCACATCTCAGTTTCCCTTGTAGGATTTGAGCTCTTCTCTTTGTTCTGGTATTTCCTCTGTTCTTTCTGTCTTTCATATTTTAAAAGAAAGCGTCTTGTGTATTTGTTGTCAATGACAGAATCAGATCAAATCAAATCAGATACGTTCAGTAGCTAGTTAAACTTCCATCTTATTCAGGTCATTTCAGTGTTTTTTGCTTGAGTGTTTCTTCACTGGATTCAGCCGGTGGTTAGAACAAACCAGTGATCACAGTTACCTCTCCTCCTGATACTCTGCCAGTCGCTGCTGTGCCTCTTTGTACAGCTTATTCCTCTCATCGCACTCGTCCTTCAGCTCACGGATCTGTGTCTTGTACAGGGTCTTGGAGAACGACAACAGGCAGATTCGATTAGTTTCATATCACAGTAGATACATGTAGACTGTGGAGTGAGCCAAATACTGGACTATTACATTTTCTTCTGCTACGGTGACTAAGCTATGCCGAGTTTTGAACATTTGGCTGTCACTGCTGTTTGTGCAGAAAATAAATTAAAGAATAATATTGGTAAGAATTACCGTGAAATATTGCTCTGCCTCCAATTGGTCCTTCAATTCCTTCAGCTGGCTGTCAGCCTCCTGCTTCTCCCTGGATCAGCACCAAAAATCTGTCAGTCGTAGCTCTGGGCCAACTGAACACCAGAGCCAAAGCACTCTCCTCAAATCAAACATGATGAATGAGATTCGCCACAATAAATTACCAACAATATTACAACATTAACAAACGCTGCCGCTCTGTTTGTGCTCATGTACAATGTACACAATGCTCTTTATATTACTGTGTGTGTGTGTGTGTGTGTGCGTGAGTGTGTTTGACCTGCGTAGCTCCTGGTTCTGTTTCTCCAGGATCTGCTTCATGTCCAGCAGGTGGTTGAGCTCCTGTTTGAGCTGTTTCTCGGAGGAGCGGAGCACTGACACCTGCTGGTTCTGCATCTTCAGTTCGCTCTGGCTCAGACTCCGTTTGTGGATCTCCTGCTCCAGACGTAAGCTCAGGTTCTTCACCTGCACAAACGCACAGGGGAACACACACACACACACACACAGCTTTTTCAGTGGGGGAACTAACTGCCGGTGATGGAAGATATATGAGGAACAATTTTCATAATGGATTACTCTAGCAAACCGAGCCCAAGGTGTCACCTTCTTATTTCTTATCGTAACATCAGATAAAAAACTTGAGTGGACTCAGTTTTGACATAAGGAAATATGTTGGAGAAAAGCTGCGACTCAAAATAGAAAAACAAAACCTCATGCTCAAAATTTGCATTTAACAGAAAATGACTTAAAACAACTAAATTGAATATTAAAAATTGTTGTAGATTTCCATTAACTGATTGTTTCAGCAGCATATGATGCACATATGTTATGGTGAGTGATGGAGACACGATTTCATAGGCAATTATTGAGTGTGAGGTTGTTGCTACTGGAAAATGACCTTCTCTCTCATAGAGAGACAGACACACCTCTTCACAGAGTTTCTCCTTTTGTGTCTGCAGCTCGTCCAGTTTGTGCCGCGCCTGCTTGTAGTCACAGTCCAGCATGGAGTGGTCCTTCTCTAGCTGCAGCATTTTGCCCTCCACCTGCAGCTTCAAGCTGCGCTCCTCCTGCAGGGTGCACTCCACCTCTGGACCAAAGGAAATGACCAGGAAAACCCATCAGGAGGGTAATCTATGCTGCACTCAATATCACAGTATTGACAAAACAATTTTTTGCCTTTCTCTGTGCCTGCTGGGGGCATCGGATAAATGGCAGAGAGCAATAAGAACAATGAGAGCACAGCATTTGAAGGCCAGCCTCTTATAGTTTTCTGTCAAACTAGAATTATTTTCAAATGCTGTTTGTCCAAGGTGTACTCATCGATCAGCCTTTCACTTTTTTCCAGTGGCTGTTTCATTTCTGCTCCAACCTTCCTGAACACTTTTCGTCTTCATGATTAATAAAACATTCTTCATCCATTGTTTTTAATCACCTCAATATCTCTGTGTGAGGTGAGGTCATTGTGAGTAAATTAACTTTAAACTTCCAACCTAATCCTGATGCTGTCATCTATCCTGCAATCGTACTTGCTCGCTCACCTTTTAAGGCCTCGGACTTCGCCTCCTCGATGGACTGATAGATCTTGTTTTTATCAGTGAGTTTGGCTTTCGTGGTCTTGTGCTCTGCCTCCTCCTGCTCCAGACTCTGCTGCAGCGACTTGAGCTTGAACATAAGGTCGATCTCTTGGTTGCTCTTTTCCTACAGAATCACAAGTTAATATTAGGCTTCTAGTGGCTAATATTAATAGGAAAACGTTCAATGCCAATGCAAATAGAAATGGTTCACCAACCTTCTCGAGGTCATTGAGCTTCTCCTGTAGCTCCTTCTTTTCAGACTGGCCCTTAGAGAGAGAGGACTTAAACTCTTTCACCTCGTCTTCCAGGCCAGAGATACGTCCTGGGAATGGGGAAGACCGAAATAAGAGCACAACAATTACAGAAAGTAAAGAGGAGGGTTTGTAACTTGTCTGTTGTGATGCTCAATGCCAGAATTAGCAAGGGTGTGACATGTTTCGAGAGAAACACGCAGTGAATGTAAACACTTCATGGAAATGCACCTGAACTATTCAGCTTGCAACAGACATGATCTAAGGTGAGACATTACATAGAGCGCCTGCACATGTTTGCCTGCTGTACATAAAAAACACTCCGCTTCATGTTTATTTTCCCTTCGACTAACTCCACCCACACGGAGGTTTTCACCATGAGGCATCACAGCAAACAGGCAGCACCGTTGTTTCGTTGCGTCCCCTCTGACCTCAGCTGCTGGCCTCTCTGCACGGACTGAACACGTTTAACTTTCCAAACAGAGTCTCACAAGAGGTGCTGGCTTGGTTCCGGCTTTGGCTTTTACAGCCTCTTGCCTCACTCTCGGCCTTTTGAACAGATATTTCCACCTATGATCGGATATTTCCCAAAGCCTGCTCCAAAAAAAACGATTCACACGTAGCGCCCTGTCCAGCCTCCAGCTACGAGTTGTGTAATGCCTTTTTTCCTGCTACTGAGGAGATGTTCAAAGCAGTTTCTTTGAAAGATCACAGTTTGATTACCTGTTGTTATGGCAGTGAATTAACCTTTTTGATTCTAATACTGGTAACCTTATAAAATTTTTATAGACACATTAAACTTTGGAACTCAAAAGGCTTTTAAATAATGGTTGGCTGGTTGTTTAAAGTGGTGATTAGTGCAGTAAAATTGTATTTTTCTTCTCATTGTCAATTTCCAACCACAGTGAGCAGGCTATGTGTTTGCTTCTGTGGCTACAGCTGAGAGTTATGAGATTATGTTTAGCAATGTCAAAATGCTAAGTTTTTGTAACAGCAGAGCAAAAGTCATGAAGGCAGCTAACCAGCAGTATTGTCCATTACACTTTAATGTTTCTCTAAATATATGAAGAATGAGTTATTTCTAATCTCAAAGGTTACACAGTGTTCCTTGAAATCTACTGGAAGCTACTTCTCCAGTGTAATAGACAGCCATATCTCACCCTGTAGGTCAGTAATAGTTTCTGTCCCGAGGTTGCGGGCTCTTTTCTCCTCCTCCAGCTTGGCCTGCAGCCCCATCAGCTGCTTCTCCAGCTCCATCTTGCTGTTTTCCAGCTGGCTGCACTTTTCCTGCATCTCCCTGAGGCTCACCTCCAGGCTCTGGGCCTGTTTCTGCACCTCTCCTTGACTCTTCTTCAGCCGCGCTGCCACCTCCTGTTCAGCCTGAAGCATAGCGTTGGCCTCCTCGAGCTAGCGATGACAAAAAAAAAAAAAAAAAAAAGACAAGATAAGACGTTTTTCCCCCCTGAAGGCTAAACTGTGTCAGTGCAGCAGCAAAATTAAAGAGAGTTTAATGATGGATAAGTACAGCAACCACAATTGCTTGCTTGATGGATTATTAAACTAGCATGTTTGATTTGCAGTGATACATTATTAAAAATGGCCAATAGAAGAAAGACAAAGCTTTGTAAAGCTGTGTTGGGTGAAGCTGAAAAGCTTCCCCTCACCTGTTTCTGCAGATGGATGTTCTTCTCACTTGATATGTGGGAATTCTGGTTCCTCTTCCTAAGATCTTCTAGCTGGTCCCTCAGGTTGTTCACTGATGAATAAACGCACACATATAAGAGCTAATGCAGTATTTGATATGACACATGCAGTGGACCCTGGAAGTACCATGATCCACCCAAAGAGAGCCTGTATTTATCATAATACAGTGGGACACGAGGCTCCTGTGATGTCTTCTCTTTCATTAAGTTAAGACATTTATTGATTTCGCAGGTGAATATATATCAAAATGAGAACAGCTTTCATGCCTAACATTTGGATAGGATTGTTCCCAGGGGCTTACGTTCATTCTCCAGGCTGCGTTTCCTGTCAGTCTCAATCTCCACCTTGCGCAGGTTTTCGGCGCTCTGGTGCTGCAGCAGAGCTCGCTCCCTCTCCAGCTGCCTCAGCGAGGCCTCCACTCTCTGCCTGCTGTTCATCTAATCAGAGAGGGGATCAAAAACAATGTGAGTGGAATGAACTCGGACCCACTTCACCATATCAGGCAGGTGCTTGAAATGCATCCGTTCTTCCATTCACGCTTACCTCCTTATCTAATTCTTTGACCAGCTTGTCTAAACGGTTGGTGGCGTTTCTGGGAGAAAAAGAACAAGTGATTTTACAGATTTCTGCCCATAGTTCATTGAATTAAGAGGAGCTTGACTTTTGTTCTGATATATACAGGCTTCAGTTTTTCTTTTATATGCAAATTTATAACAAAAAGTACTCGAAATTTCCACACAGCCAATTTTCCTAATCAAACACTAATGGACCATTGTCGGCATACACCCGATACAGAACAGACTGTTCTTTCACTGTGGTGATTGAACATGTTAGAAGGGATTTTCTTTTCCTTTCTTTTAAACATCTGCCATTATCAGAAACTCTGAAACCTTCAGCTGTGTAGGATGGGATGCCACTCCCAATCTTATAATCGATGGCACACAACATGAAATTCCCTTCACTGAATGAAAAAAACTGTTGATCTTCTCAGCAATGGCCTGTTTTACTTATAGTAATTACACCGATGTCCCGAAATGAGTTTGGTCATGATCAACATAGGCATTCAAATATTGGATATAATTTGGACAATTATGTATTTATCTCATGACATTCTTAACCCAGAGTTTTAGTGATTAATTGCTTGATTGGGACACTATATTGTGAAAGAAAATTTGTACAGTATATAATACATTTGCAATGTCAGAACCAGTATTTATACTGAAAACAAAAAAACACTAATGGTGCTCAGCTCATTGTGTTTGTTATTTGTCCCGTCGTACTTGCACTTTTGCTCCAGCTCATCTTTGGCCTGCATCTCATGGTCGAGCTGATCCTCCAGCTGATGAAGCTTTTTCTGCAGCTGTTCAAAGAAAAATACGATTATCTAATGCTCATCCCCATCTTTTAGCTCTCCTCTTTCGCCTTAATATTAAAGCTGCACACACAAAAGACACCCACCTCTTTCTTACTGTCCGAGCAATACTCCTTGTCCTCAGAGTTTTCCTTACAGTCCTCTATATTTTCCAAAGAGCCGCTCTTACTTCCCTTCAGTAGCCTGAGAGCGACAGAAGGACAGATGAGAGCCATGAGTGTTTGTAACTGAGTTCACTTGAGGTGCTTTTCCAGCTCTGACAACATTCATCTATATCCACAGGTCCAAAGACCAACAAACAAGTGATTCATTTCCGGGGTAGGGGGGGTAGTTGGCGGCGCTGAATGAGTTAAATTTACTGCATGACTTCATGGTTAGCACTTAGAAAGCAATCCACACTGAAGACCCATAAGCTCATGCATGGAGAACAAAACCTGGAAACCAGCACTGTGGAAAAAGCAATAAGGTCTGAAGATCTTTCAGGCTTCTTCTTTCATCTGGATGGGTTTACCTTTAGAGAGGTCCTCCAACCCACACTGTGTGCTGCCAACTGCTCACCATCATGGTGGGCAACTATCTCTGGGAATCATTACGCTACTCTGTGCCACATCCCTGCAGTGAGTGACCACAGAATCTGAAGTCATTTTATCACCATTTTAGGGCCGCTAGCGCACTTTAGCGTCAGCGGTTCTTGCATGGTATGCACAATTTTTTTTAAATGGAAATGCAACTATATGTACTGATAAACAAGATAGTTTCAGAAAGCATTATCGCCAAATTTATAGTTAAAGATGCAGTGTATCTAAAATCAGAGGAAGGCTGGTTTGCCTGCAGGCAGACTCTTTATTAGCTGCCCACCATGTATTCATTCATGTCTTAGCCAGATATTTAGGCTATTTTGCCCACCACCTGTATATACGTACCTCTGGTGCCCTGAATTTATTGTCACTTACTGACTTAAAAAACATTTTTTGACCTTGATCCTGTTTTCTGAGCTCAGTGGAAAAAAGACACTAACTATATGAACTTTCAGCTTTATTAGTACAAGCCAAAAACAGCCCTGGAGGTTAAAACATAGATGAAGCACTATAAGACGATGAATCCAAAACACAGGTTTTGTTTTTCATTTCTCCTCCCTATTGAGACCAGGGCTTAGAAACTAGACTTCATCATAAGCGAAGAGGGCAGTTAAAGGGGCTATCAGAACAAGGCAGCAGTGTGGAGCTCAAACAGGCATACAGTGTCTGACTGGTGTAGGACTGTATTAAAGGTACGGGTGTGAAGCTGTCTTTTTCTGCCTCTTGCATTTTAAGCACAGCTCTTTACTTAAGCCTGTTTCCTGAGTCTAGAGGCCTTTGCAAAAATATCCCCAAAAAAGAGCACTGCATGTTGAGGGAAAATCTAGATCAAATCCCAATGATGCTGACAAAAGTACATTAACATCCATTTAAACTAAAAATATAAGATCAGCAAGCGTTGGATCTAGATGAAAGGAAGTAAAATATTAGAATAAAACACTTACTGGTCCTCCTTGAAGTAAGTGAAGCCGATGAATGGTAGCTGGTTGCCCACAAAGGCTCTGGGTGGAGGAAAGGTCTCAGCATCTCCTTTATCAACCTCTATGTCATCAAAGTTAGTGGTGTCTATGTCACTGCTCAGCTCTGGCACAACTGGGGCCACAGCTGGAAGACAGAAACAGAGAGAGAGAGAGAGAGTCATGGAGCGAAAGTGGGTGAGGAAGAGGAGGTGCAAGCCAGGAGGGGTCGGGGAAAGAGAGAAGACGATGTTTTACATAAACTGTGACTATCGAAGATTAAGACCTGACGCTGAAGATATTTAAGTGCTTCAACAACTTCTTAATGGAGACTATATTTTTTCAGTAGTGCTTCTGAGTAAACTGCGTGCCAGCTTTGGCTGTGCTTCCAGTAGGAGTGAGCTTTCTGCAGGTTGGCGTGAGGCTGACACCACTCCTTTTCCTGTACAGAGCTCGCTTTGTGCACCACACACAGTGCCTTTCAAAAATGAGGCCTAAACACGCCAGGAGAGAACGCTCCTCCTGCTCTCCTCTCACCGGAGCAGGCGCAATTTAAAAGTCTGCACGACTGGCAGACAAAAATGTGCCAAGGAGCCAATCAGATAAAAGTAAGCCAGTGCTTTAGCCTATAAATGGCTCCTAATTAAGACAAAAAAGCAGCCTGTGTGAATCAAACTTCCTCAGACCAGAGCAATTCTGGCTCTGGTCAAAGAGCTTATTACTGTTAGGTCAAGTCACAACCCTCAGTGTGACAAACGCGACTCAAACATGGTGGAGAAAATACAGGGAGAGATCAAGCGCAGGAACGAAACAAATGAGGGGGAAATAAAAAAGAAGAGGCAGAAAAAAAAAAAGCCAAAATGTGGTGAGACAGAAAGAGACACAGGCCGCTCTATGGAGGCCCTTGCGGCACAACTTCCCAGAATGCTCTCTGATAGCGGGCGGCTAATGACAGGCAACCGTGGCCACAGTGAGAGTGAGAGAGCGGGAGCAACCCTCCAAACTGGGGTGCCCCTCTCATTAGAGCAGTCCACACAGCCCGCACAGCCTGCCCCGCCCGCCGCTACGGGGGGTGCTGCCTCCCATCCATCCATCCATCCATCCATCCATCCATCCATCCATCCATCCATCCATCCCAGTGCTTAATAAGCTTGATACACATGAAGCCAACATGGAGAATCTTCAGCAGAGCCCAAGCACAGAAAGCTGGGAGGTACATGCAGCTCTGTGGGATGCCAGAATGGGAACAGTGTCTTGTTTTCAGTGTGTGTGTGTCTGTGTCTGTGTGTGTGTGTGTGTGTGTGTGTGTGAGACAGGACATGCATGTGCAAACATGAGGAGAGCTGAGCAGCGCAGCAGTGGCACCGAAGTGGTTTCGTGTTCCAGACTGCCAGGCTCTGATCAGAAGTTCTCTCTGTCGTCTTAATCAGAGCCAGGTGAAGCAGAGAGACGGCGAGTCAAAGAAAAAGAGCCTGTATGTAATTATATACAGACAGAGGTCCTGTTCATATTGCTAATATATCCTCTTTCCTTATTTCCTTCCTTCGTCTTTCTTTTTTCCTTCCTATGTAAATGATGTCTGAAGTATGAACTTGATAATGATGGATATCATAATAGTAGTATTATGTAGTATTTTATAAAAAAGCATTGAACATTCAAACTGATATGTATTTGATTTTATTGACCTTATTTGACCCAGATTAGTTGATGTGTTATGTTCATTCTTTTTCCCTTTTCTATACTTATTTTTTTAACACACATTTGAGTCATTAATTCTAAAGGGATATATACTAACTTATTTAACCTGAGATAACCGTTTTATGACTGTAAATAAAGACAGATTTTTGCATGGATGATATGAAATCTGTAAATGTAAATGAAACCATAGAGAAAATACAATAAAACACTAAAATCACAATTTGTTTTGTTCCTGAACATTGTAACACCATCATATTCTTACGTTAAACAGTAATTATTATTTAACAACATTAAATCATTCAACATTAAAACATCCATCAGCTCCTTGACACCATTTAAGAAATGATATTCCTACTTTCATTCAATCTGCCTTTCAGTTTCGTCACTGTATATATTGCTCGTCTGGGTGTATGCCATGTCATGTATGCCATGTTTAATCAACTGAAGGATTTAGGTCATAACTTTTTCGTATATTAAACTGTCTGCACTTCATTTGCACATTTAAGAGGTATTAGAATAATATTTACAGCCAATTAACACTGCCAACAAAACACTGTGTTATTCTATCTAGTGTAAAAACCTGTAGTAAAAATGAATTCTCTCTATGGTATACCTCTGGAGTGAGATCCATAGGCAGCTGGTTATTGCTGCAGGTTTTGTGCATCATGTGCTCTGTTGCTCTGTGCAGCACCCAGCCATATAATGTTAGATATGAGCAGGGAGCATATGGAGAACATGTGCACCATATATGCAGGCTTAATGGCTCAGGAGACGGAAATAAACTATGAACAAAGGCTGAAACTAAACAGACCTGTAGGGGAACGTGCTGGATGTGATAAGAAGTTTGAGGAATGGAAAAAAAAAAGTGACACATTACCAGAGATGGAAAGAAATCTGCACCTGCATTGTGGGAATTAAAAATCAAAGTTTATAAAGATTCAAAAACATGCAAACACTTACTTTCTCGGATGTTGTCAAAGGTCCACTGGTCGTTCTTGAAGAAGGGGTGGCATTTAATCTCATCCACTCCAGTGCGGCCTAGACGAACCGTCCTGCACACAGCAACAGGACCAAGACTGTGAGCAGAGCCTTCTCGGCCCAAACACAAAACACACCCTGCTCCGCCCCTCCACCCACCACCATCACCAACATGTCATCCCAAACACACAGGCTAGTGGAGTGACCACTCGGCCCTGACCACACTGACCAGCATGGAGAGCCGCATGACCACTGGTGGATGCTGGACACGCCTGAAAACCTCCTCTGACCAGTCAGAGCCGAGATAATACAGATCCAGGAGGAGAGAGGGAGTGAAGATAGCAGGATCAGAGTGCAGGAGGCAACATCAACACACCTGACTGAGTCAAACACGACTGCTAGAGCTGCTGCTGCCTTCCCTGCAAAGACTCTAAACACTCTCTCTCTCTCTCTCTCTCTCTCTCCTTGTCCCCCCTTTCCTCCCTCCCTCACCGCTGGGTACAGGGCTGGAGGGGTGCGGCAATTTAGGCTTGCCACGTGTGGGACATTCCAGACCCAGCCAAGAGGAAGAGAGGGCAGGGGTGGGGAGGAAGAAAGAGAAAAAGGAGAGTTTTTAAACCCCCACAAAAAAAAAAAAAAAAAAAAATTAAACATGCAACCAAGCCAGGCTTATAACAGTGCCCAGAAAACTGCAGGAGTGCAAAGGAGAAAGTTACAGCAGAAAAAAAGGAAGGATGGAGAAATGGAAAGTGACACCAGGGAAAGGTAGAAGAAGAAATTTACAAGAAATCTGGGGAGCGATGAAAAACATATGAGGAAGAAGGAGGCTCCAAAATCTAAAAAGAAGAAGATGGCAGTGCTTGCAGGAATGATTCAGCAACATGGTGACAGTGACAGAGCATGTGGGTTAAGTGGTGAATGCATTCATTGGTCAGTGTTAAAGGTGTGTATGTGTATGTGTATGTGTGCATGTGTGGGTGTGTGGCTTGGTAGCTGTACACACATGTGAGATTCTGCCTGTGGTGGGGAAAGTAGTGACTGAGAAAGTAAATAAACTGTGTGAGGAAAAATGAAAGGCTGCTCTGTGTTGAAGCAGAAAGGGCCTGTGTTCGAGCCCTCCAGGGGGAGGAGCTACTAATGTAAACAGGAAGTGGTTTCTGCCAGGGGGCTGGGCCATGAACCAAGTACATGATCCACACCCACACATCCATTCATGTAATTTTTACCTTTAACGGTGATATGTTACTACTGTTTCGGAAAATTATTTGGTGTTTTTAAAAAATGTATATATTATATATATATATTTGTGACCTAAAGGTCTACATCTTCAGTAGGTACAAACAAGTTGGGGTATAAGTGACACACACAGGCTGGGAAAAGAAAGTATTGAGGTCTTCTCATGGGAGTTGTTAAAAGTAAGAAACATATCAACATTATACATCGTCAGCATTATTCCTTTGAAAACTTCTTTCTTGAATTGAATAATCTCCTGCTAATACAGCAGTGAATTTACTCCTGCTCCACTGAATGCAAATTACTTTGTCAACTTTGCCAAATCTAATCTTTGCCACATTCCTCACACTGTTCATTTAAGATGTTGTTCTTAATGCTCTAAATGCACAGAAAGTTACGTTGAAGAATGACTGGACATTTAGTGTCTTTACGACCAGATGTTTTTTCTACCCTTTTGCCAAAAAGGTTGACGCTGAATTATGATGTGAGTGCTCCCTGCTCTGTTCTACAGACCAAACAAAGCTATTTCGCTGGTGCATAGTCCAGCTATTAGTATAATATTAAAGTAGAAAAGGAAAAAAGACGAGCATGTTTCCAACTGTCTGCACATGCAGGGCAGCATGAAATTGTGAAATACTCTGAATTCTTGCTGAAGCACATAACACAAGTGTTGGTTTTTATGATTTAAAGCTCCATGTGCAAACCTGTCAGTAAGAAAGGCACAGATCAGGGCTTTGGCTTCTGTAGACATCTCTACATCATCTGGGAAGATCAGAGAGTTCTTGTGGTTCATGATCTTTCCATAAGTTCCCACCAAGGACTCAGCATAGAAGGGAGTTTCACCTGCGAAAAAAAGACCTCTTGTACAATCATTGATTTCAGAAAAAATTGCTGGATTCTAACAGTCAGAAAGCACAAAAATAATCTGTTGGGCTAAGTTGTTGATGATTACACTGATGACTCAACAGCTACAGCTTTACTCCACCATCCAAGACAGGATTTTACATAACATAGGTGAAACATCATATTCTATTAATAGATGAGTCCATAATAAAAAAAAACATGGCTGAAAAAACAGTAGGTCACTTACCAACTAGCAACTCATAGATAAATACTCCTACAGACCACCAGTCACACTCCTGGCCGTAGTTACCATCACCACCCTGAGACTGGAGCACCTCAGGGGAGATGTAGTCTGGTGTGCCTACAGCTGTGTCACAGTGCACCATGCCTGTCTGCAGACAAACAGATACACAAGATATGCTACAGAGGGAAAGCAAATAAAGTGGTGGAGTTTGGGGATTAATCAGAAAATAACAAAAAGGCCGAATGTCCACATTTCCTGTGACCCCAAACCAGTTACAAGTCAGCCTTTAAGGGGATAAATGTATGACACAAAGCTATAAAACACACTGTGGTGTGTTTTTTTGTTGTGACCTATATGTACAACTCCCTGCTTGTTCCTACCTTTTCCTGTAAGAATCACACAAATTAAATATAACATAAATATGTGTGTATATAGACAATTTATAGAAAAGGTTTAACTCTACTAGATGGTTTTGACCGTATTTTTTATACGAAAGAAGGAAATTATATGAGACACACTGTCTGCTGGTAGATTTTCAGAGAGCTCAAATGTGTGAATCCACTTGTAAACAAGCTATTTTGAAATTGCTGTGGCAAAAACAAAAGGTGGAAAAACACTTGCTGGCTCACACCGGAGGCTGAACCTCTGCTGTAATCTAGATTGGTTGACAATAACTTCTGGGGCCTTGCAAAACAACCTGATGCAAGATTGCAACCCTGGGCTTCACTTCACGGTCTGAACACTTGGTGGTGCACAAGGGCCCAGATAAAAGGACACTTGTGACAGAAATGTAAATTCACTATCAGTTCAAGTAATCCAGGAGCTGTATTGTCTTCAGGATTCAAGGCCTGAAATTATTCTAACATTAATGGTTCCCTGGAGCTTAAAAAGATCCCCAATCTAGACATCTGAAAATAACAAAACGACCATAAACGTAACCTACCGAGTCCATCTTCATGCATGTGCCAAAGTCGGCCAGTTTGAGGTGTCCATGTTGGTCCAGCAGCATGTTGTCAGGTTTAACGTCGCGGTGGATGAAGCCCATGGAGTGGATGGCGTCTAGAGCCAGCACCACCTCAGCCGTGTAGAAGCGAGCCCACTTCTCAGGTATGTCGTAGTTCATGGTGAGCGTGACCAGGTCGCCTCCAGGCATGAACTCCATCACCATGTAGAGGTGACGGTCATCTTGGAAAGCACAGCACAGCTAGGAGACAGTAAACAGAGTCAACTGACGTCATTCAAAGCCTGACTCAAGAGTCATTGTGGTATTTTTCATGGAACAACAGACGAGTGAAGTTACAGATTATTATCTCCAACTTGATATGAAACCAGGTTGATTTCACTGGGCTGGGAAAAATCTATAATTGGTCTATGAAAGTTTGTATCGTCATGTCTTGCTATGCTGCACCTCTCTTTTTTTTTAAAAACATATTTATATTTATCAAAAATTATTAATTTTGTGAGATTACTGTAACTACATTTAGTTTGAAAATGCATTTTATTCTGATTATGTATCAAGCTCGATCATGAATTGTTCACATAGTGATGTCAGCATCATGTGACCAGTTTGGTGTCTACATGCTGTACTACTGCACATGCTGTCCTCTACGTCGTCTTTTCCATTTGCCTGAAAGACACCATGTAGAGTCCAAATGTTGCCTTTTTCAGTCCATGTTTAAACCCAGTGTGTGGATATTGCGGTATATAATCGGGTTGTATCTTATCTCTGTTATCCTATCTGCTTTGGTTATTGTAATATTTCAAGCTCTTTAAAGATACAGTATCATATAATCACGTGATGTGACGATTATCACACTGTAAATTATTGCTGTTTACACTGGATTTAATATAGTTCTTTGTATTGTATATATCATTTATGGTTCTGTCCATAATGTACACATCATAGCTGCAATCATTTGTACAGCACGTTTTGTATTTTGTTATTGGTTTATTTTGTATGTATTTTATAAAATTGATGTAGAATTACACGACCAAAGATTTTATCTATATGGTCCATCCCTAAAATTAAGTTTACATATGTAGCATTTTACCCTAGAATTACAATCTTAATACAATCCAATGTTCAACTGTCAAAAAGCTTTAACATTTTTATCCAACTCTATTACTATATATGGATTTATTGATTGATGGATTTATTGAGGGGAAAAGGAGGAAAGGAAATTTATGGCTTTTACTTGGATTCATCTCAGCTATGTGTTTCATAAATTAATATTGATCCAGTACAGTTTATTTGCAACATCTTCTTTTTCCCTTTTAGTCTTTTTTATTCAAAGTGTAATTCAAACAGTGAGAGGGATCAGACTTAATATTAGAGAGTAAAGGTTAGAATAATATTTATTGCGCCTGGGATGATAACCACTATATGATGTGTCCAAAGGAGCCAAGCATCTAACTAAGCTCTGTTCTTTCTCTGTAGTGGAAGAAGAATCATCATGTGAGAATTTCACAGAATAAAACCTTTACATGTGCACACCTGAACGATCCAGGGGCTGTTGGAAAAGGCCATGATGTGCCTCTCCTCCCAGAAAAAGGCAGAGTCTGACCGCTTGATCATCTCAAATTTGTTGAGCTGCTTCATGGCGTAAACCTTCTGAGAGGCCTTGTGACGGACCTGCAGCGGAGGCAGGAAAGGCAAAAGGAGACACGTTGGAGTACAAACTGCTCTTGTTGTCCTTGTACAGTTACAAGGACAACAAGAGCAAGATTGTAAGAATGTCACAATGACCAAGATAGGGAGGGAGGCAGAGGCAGAGAGGGGAACCCGCAATTGTAGCACACACCCATACAAAGACATGCTTACACATGATTTCAGGCAAAACACAGTAACCCCCCACCCCCCAGGCTTTAGACTCCTCTCCTGCACAATGAGCCTGTCCAGACTTGTTTCTACAACCAGACACTCAGCAGAGACCAGACTCAGGCTTCCATCAGTACAAGAGACACACATCTGGAAAAAGTGGAAGCTTAGAAGAATTACTGCTTTCCCAAATCCCCTTTTTAAACCAAAAAAAAAAAAAAAGTCAATTATGACAATTATATCTGAAATACCAAAAACAACTTCCAGACGCTGCATAGTTTGTATTTCTGTCGATTCTCAGATTGTTGCTCCCTCTAGTGGTTCACATTTCTGGTATGTTGCTGCAAGCTGCTGCATTTCATAAACCTCTGGAGAAGAAATCCTGCGGCTCCACCTCCATTTCTATCTGCTGCAACTTGTTAGGTCAAAATGTGCAAGGACGCAACCACACATACATATCTATTAACTCTTAAACATCTCACCAGCTGCACTTCTCCATAGGCTCCTCTCCCGATCAGCTTCACTTTTTCAAAGTCCTCGAGCTTCACCTGCAGCTCTCGCAGCTGACTCACCGCCTTTTCATCTGTGGGACGGACACACACATCACACCACAGCAACGCAAAGGTCAAGCTGCAACCATGTGGCTTCACGTGGTTAAAAGTGCATCATTTTTATAAAACACAATCTTATGTCACACATTACAAGTGCACAAAAAAAAAGAAAAAAAAATTTATTTGAAAAAACAATAACGCTCGACAAAAGTAACACGTATCTAACTTTTACTGATCATTCGGCTTTGCTTTAAAATCTGCCAGGACTAAACAGCAGTTAATCTGAAAGTCATTTCAGTTGTTTCTTATCTCTTCTGTGACCTTTTGCAAATTACTTCTGTGTACTAAGTACTGTCTGCGGCATGAAACCTGTAAAACTGAGACCAAAAAAACCCAAGGTTTGAAAAGTCATGCTTTTGTTTATAAAAAAGTACTATACATAAAGTTTTTGTGTATTGACAAACAGGTTATTTTCATAATTTTCATTTTCCTCATAGCAGAGTGTTGTTTTCTTTCAGTGTAAAACAATCATCATAGCAAGTTGCAGCACTTACATCGGCTCAAAAATGCCTCTATGTTCTTGTTTTTCCGCAGGGCTGGGTAGTTCAAATCATTAGCCAATGCATTCATGGAATCCTGAGAGACAGGAAAAAAAAAATCAATCACACTTTGTAAATAATCAGAAACATGGTGTGTATGTTCGATGACAAAAGATACTTCACTTTCAAGTTCATCCTCCCCCAAGTGTAATAAAAACCTTAATTATCTACATGTTTGCCCCCGAAACAAATATCATTTAACACTTGAAATATTATTGCTTGGGTTTGGCTGGCTTTTTCATGAACACATTGAGAATCATGAAAATATAATCATGTTTCAAGGATGGATTCAAGTTTCATTTATGTTAGGAACTTCATTCAGAGTCATTGCTCTGTTAGGACAGGCAGCCCTGACCTACTGCTGAGTCATGACAGATAACAGACGTGAGGGAATGGAGGAAGGAAAGAAGTACACTTTTGTGAACTGTGTTCTCCTAAATGAAACATGAGCGGTAGAGAAAACAGGGCAGCTAATGTGCAGCATAGCGAAACAATGACAATAGGGTGGATGTGAAGACATAACAAGTCATACAACAACAAAAACTCGTCACATGATGCCGTTACGGCCCCCTGCCCAAACGCAGGCCTACCTACACCCGCTCCAGCCAAAAAACACACATTCCCCTCCCTACAGCTGAACACACAGGGGCAGGGGCAGCATCAGACTAAAAGCCAGGGCCTCAGTAGTGTCATCAGTGCTTAAATCGGCGGTGTTGGGTTTCACGAAGAACCAAAATGTCTCTGAGATCCAAACGCATGAGGCTGGCAGGTGGCTGGGTGAGGGTGTAGTATGACCCTCAGTTCCCCAAAAACAGGGGTCAGCTGGAGTCATTCAGCGTGTGTGTAGTGGCACAGGGGGAGAGACTGAGCCACAGCAGTGTCTATCGGCCTGTTTGTTCGGGGACATGTGAGTGGGTGGGCAGCGGCGTGTGGAACAATTCTGCACCTTTAAATAGCAGCGGTGAGGAGAGATCTCCCCCCACCGCAGACGGGTGGAAATAGACCTAAAGGCTCAGAAGCTATTGTGGGACAAACAGCTTATGGTTCTGGATTCAGGCTGAGCGCTCAAGGATCTGTGACACATACACAGTGTGTGTGTGTGTGTGTGTGTGTGTGTGTGCTGTTTCAAGCTATGAAGTTCTCCAGGGTGAACTCTGTAATATTTGAATTGTATATAAATCATGCTCTAACTTTAGCAGACTCAACTGAAGTATGTGGAGAGTGTGTGTGTGTGTGTGTGTGTGTGTGTGTGTGGTTTGTGGGAATATGTGACTAAACTGATTATAATTTTTATTTTTTTCATTCACTGAGTGAACTCCATGAAAAACAGAGACACACTAATCCAATATTTCAGATGAGCATCGGTGTTGATACTGACTTTAGCAAGCTGATTGAGTGTCAGCCATGACGTGACCCATCCACATTAAATACTGTTTATTGATGTCATGATGAAAATGTACTAATCCCACTGTCACTCATTCAGTCACAGTGGGCGACCGCGTCATTGTTCGTGCCACAGAAATCTCCTGGCCTCATGTTACCTTACAAAACTAGAATTACCACCTCACACTTGTTTGCCTCCAGCCAACCAGACAAGTTGCAGTTTACATCCTTGTTGGCCCTGCTGCAAATTCGTACTGAAGACTTTGAGGGAATTTAATAAAAGATATTAAGAGAGACACAAAAAACAGCCAGATTCTGTGTGTGTGTTCACATGCTTGGCCAATAAAGCTGATTCTGATGGGAAACAGATTTGTAGCCATGACAGTAGGCAATGCTTCGAATATGGATTTCGCTGCAAAGAAGTTACAGCTTCTAAAATGTGGATACTTCACACACATCTTCCACCATCCCCAGATTACTGTCACCAATTAAGTATCTGACCAAATGTGAAGTATGGTCAGAATCTCCACCTCTGTTCCTGAGTTATAGTGTTAAACAGTGGTTAGAAAAGTGTTTTTGCAGAACATCAGACATTTCTATTAAGTTTTGTTACAATTAGTGTATAAATTCCTGCGTTATGGCCAAAAATGTGTTTTGTGAGGTCACCGTGGAACTTAACCTTTGACCAACAAAATCTAATCAGTTCATCCTTGAGTCCAAGAGAAATTCCCTTAAGGTGTTACTGAGATATTGTGCTCACAATAAAGGGATGACCAACCCGAAAACCTAATGCCTCCAGCCACGGCCGGTACTCAGCCATAAAAACTACACCAATACAGACACCTGGGCTTTATGGGTTTTATGAACCTATGTGTAATGCAACTTCTCCAATTGGCTGTATTTTGTTACAATTACATTCATTTTAGTTACAGCATATATTAAGATCTACTTTACTGATTGGTAAACTGACGATTTTGTAAATGTATGACAAAACTAACAGATGACATTTAACAGATGACTATTAGAGCAGGTTTTGCATTCTTCTCTTATTGTCTTGCATTGAGATGATGATGCTACAAAAACAAGCCGCAACACCGGTGAGACAATAAGACCCGATATGGTGCAGTTTAAGTCTCCAGGAGGTTCTCATCATCAACAGGCCTTTATCCTTTATCATAATATCATACTCCTATCCTGTGATTCTGACCACTCTTTACCGTGGACAGTCGGCATGTGTTGCCTTGTGGTCTGAAAACTTTAAATCTCTCTTCCCCCTGATTGAGCCTCAGCTCAGTCAGAGTTTGAGACACTTCGATCAAGTCTGATTTTCCCCTCTGGAATCTGGACAAATCTGAACATGATTCTGCAGTTCCGCCTGGGTTGTGTCTCCTCTCCACCCTAAACAACACCACCCACCCACTCCACTGTGAGCTCACACCGTCAAAGAGCACATTCGGCAACAATGAAGGTGCTCAGATTGCATCAAAATGAAAACCACGTCCCTCTCAAGCAGATCCGGTCTCCGCCACTCTGAAGGGTACTGAAGGAAGATGCCTTCCCTGATACAAACTAGGCCTGCCTTGAATTGTTCCTCAGATTCCTGAATTAAATTATGCCTTTCCTTTCCATTAATACTATATCAATCATTATGTCTGCATACTAACACTGATACAGACAGAAAGTAGTACTGACTGGCACATTCAGTTCGTTAGTTATGTGTAATTACTGAATATGCTGACCAGAGTCTAAAGTGTGGTCCTACAATTTCCAGCCAACAAGTCCTTATATTTTAGGACCCGGAATCAGCAAATGCTTTTAAAATGTTTTTATGAGACAAATTACTTAAATAATCATCAATCAATTGATCAGCTGATCATTACAGCACAGCATACAACCACATAACAGTTTAATTAAATAGTGAAACGCTGACTGAAGTTCATTATCTTTCATGGTAATTATTTGTCACCGAGCCCACACATGTTTAACAAGTCTTAATCAGTTACCATATGTAATTCTTGGTGAAATAACAACAATCATAATCATGAAGAAGTTAAATGATCACTCAATTATTTGATTGGTTAATCGACAGGAAATTAATCTGCAACAATCTTGACAGTTTTTTTTTTTTTTATTTCACTAATTTTATCAAGCAACTATGGCAAATATTTCCTGGTTCCAGCTTCTAAAATGTGACAATCTGTGGCTTTTCTATGCTTTATTTTATTTCAAATTGAAACCCTTTAGGTTTGGGACTCCTCGTCAAACAATACAAGACATCTGAAGATGTTTAACTTGGGCACTCTGAACTTGTGTTGGGCATTTTTCACTATTTTTCATAGGCTAAATCGACAGATTATTTCATAATTAAAATAAATCAGCTGCACCCCTGCAGGACAATCAATGAAGAAATATAAAGCTTATCTTCCAAAAAGCTCCACCGTGTAAGATCCAAATCCTTTGTTCCAGAGATTAAAGAAATTCTACAAAAAAAACATCTTTTGTGTGTGAACACAACAAAAATAATTGCAGACAAACAGGAAATAGTGATGTGAGGTCACGATGGGGGTTATCTCCATCTCAATTCCAGGAAGTGACTACAGCTTCCTGAGCGGTAGCTCCCTGCATTAGGCAGCATGGTGACCATTGTTATCGCCACTACAGAGCTGCTAGGAACCAGATGCAGCTGACTATAGTGCTAAAACTGAAAATGATGAGTGGTGAAGTGGACGTGGGCTTAAATGGAACAATTTTGTGCTGCCAGCCGATTATGTGATAGTAGGAAATAAGATGGGGTTGTTCTTGTGAAGCTAAGAACAGTGGCTTTACTCTGGATTTTACCTGTGACTCATCAGCACTCAGAATAGACACATTCCCACCAACAGGAACTATTTCAGACAGAAATGTTTATGTATATACACCATCAAATCTCCTTTAACAGCGCACTTGTTGACCTCAGTAATGATCCTTAATACACGCTTGGATGGGGTTTCTTTCCAGATGTCACCAAAATAACCTGACTAACAACCACGGCTGGTGGTGTTCTGTTAATATCAACCCCGAATAAAGCAACTGAACATTTCTCCATCTGATTATTTCTTCTTCTGAGTAAAAGTATGAATCCAGTCTTAACATTTGCCCAAAGGTGTCTCTGGGTTGCCTCAAAAAGTATTACATTTACCATACTGAAATCTGTGTCTTACCACCAGCACTGTGTTGTGGAATGGTTTTGCAAGAGAAGACCTACAAAGAAAGTGCAGTTTTAGATAACAAAATCATCTCCAGCTCAAAAATGTGTAGTTGATGTCGGATGTTGGGGCAGAACGGCTTAGCAGGGGCAATAGGTTTATCAAAGTTGGCAGAGCACATTCTTGGGACAGGTCAGAGAGAGGGCATGTCAATTAGAGGCCACACCAGGGGACTCAACAGGTAATCACAAACAGACAGTGATGGAGTGGTGAGAGAGAATGAGTGAACGATCACTTTGATTTTAAGGAGGGTACTCATTGGTTGTTTTGTGTACATCCTTGAATGAGTTTCAGTTTCACTTAAAGAAAATTATTATAAACTTAATTTCCTCTTCCTGTATTAATCACTTGAGAAGCATACACATTGAGTTTAGGTGGGGTTTCCCCTCTGCTACATCCCTGATTAAAAGTCAAACTTTCAGGCAGTTGTTTTAATGATCTCACTCACAAAGAAAGAGAACTGACCAATCATTGACTCATATGATAACAGCAATCTGTATTTTTCTCCCTGTCTCCATAAACCGTGTCACTGGGTTATTTATTTTGTTTATACACTCCAGCTGTTATGAGACGTGTCTCTTCAAGTTATCCTGACAGAACAATTACCCGGGGAAGAGCTACGCTTATATGTAAATCATTATCTCTTACTCTGAGTCATGACACCTACTGTAGCCTACCTGTGTCGGAGCCTGAGGGGAAAATGAAAACTCACCAGTAGGGTTTCCAAGTTTAGTGCCGACTGAGGGTTCCTCATCAGGGACTCCAGCTTCTTCAGCCGGCTTTCCAGTCTGCTCTCCGCCCCGAGCATGATTACAGTGCAGTGAATTCAGGTCAAATGACTTGAAAAAGCAAAAATACAAAAAACACCTGTGGATCTGTTTTTTTAGTTTTTTTTTTTCGTCTCAGGACACAGGCAGGAGGTAGGCGCACTCCGCCGCTACCGCCTGGCTCAGCTCCTCATGTCAGCTCAGCTCCTCTTTAAACTGCGGCTTAATTATTTATCTGCTGCCAAAGTCCGCTGTCTCTCTCCTATTTCATTAATATGTCATCAGAGAGTGAAAAGCAAGCGCACTCTTTGGAGCCGAATGAAGACGCACCTCACTTCCAGGTGCGCTCCGTCTGCTCCCAGGTAGCGACAACAAAGTCCGACCCGACCACAACGTGTCCAACCTGTGGCACAAACCACTGTCAAGCCAGAGAGACCAGGACTGTACGGCTTCCGGTGGAAACTATCAAATTAAAACTGTGGTCGAACTTATACCTCAAAAAATACCTCAAAAGGAGAGTCGGTAACGATAATTAATAATATATATTAATTCTATACGTGGATATACAAATTATCAATTAAAATAATGAAAAGAAAACAATTATTAGTGGGACAGGTAAAAAAAAATAAATAAATGAATAAACAAATATTTGGGGGGAAAGGAAGAATTTTGAATTTATTTTTCCAGACATAATGCAGCAAGTGCACTTTCATTTATGTCTTTATTCTAAACAAGGTAAATTAATTTAATCAAAACAGTAAGCATTTGACTGATTATGTAGAAAGTTTTGAAATAAAAGAAGATAAAGATTAAAACAACTCAAAATTCAAGAAGCTCGTAATGCACCTTGAGGGACTTTTTTTTTTTTTTTTTTTTCAAATCACCCAACTGTGATTTGAGAAGGCAAACACAACAAATAACAGTCTCGGTATTATGTGAGGTTGGTTAATGCTTCTATTCTGAAGGCAACACCCTGCATCCGGTTTTGTGGAGCCTAACATTACGTGACTTGACAGAAGTAAATCCCGTATCCCACATCTTCCCTCATTACCTGTGTACTAAATAAGCGTTTTGAATACACCAGTCGCGTAGGTCTGTTTTCTATCCTGCCCCTGGAAAGTTGCCCCAGGCCTGGTTACCACTTCCCCCTACAAACCTCCAATCACTGCTCCCACCAAGCCCCCGCCAAGCCGGAATTCCTGCTCTCTTAACTCATTCATCAGTTTTACCGTCACTGCACAGTCTCTACCAACCTTCAGTATTCCAGGAATGCTGATGTGCAGCCTTGCGCACGCACTGGCACTAAAAATAGAAATTTACAGTGTGTGAGAGAAATCCCTATCTACAGATCGACATCTGCACGATTATTTTCTGTGAGAGAGTTAGTTAATGACTGCCACAACTGCCACAATAACCAGACATTGTCTTGCTCTTAGAATAACTTTTATTTATTTTACTTTACAAAGAGGTCTCCACCAAAGCTCTTGGTTACTGAATCGGTATTCAAATACAAACAATGTGTGAACAATCTATTCAGACAGTGAGCTAAATGTTTGTCAGGGGAGGTCAGAAAGTACCTATGAACTTCAGGCAACAGGAGCAACAGAATCTCTGAAACACAAGCATTTTTTTTGTCAAAACTCTGGATTAACACACAAACTGTATCAGGTCAGAAATGGCAATGATTAAAATGTGCAATAAAACCAATAATGGCAGTCTTAATAATGTCTTTTTTTTTTTTTTTTTTTTTTTGGCCTCTGGCGTCAGAGTAGAGGACCGCTTGTTTGACACACCATAGCTATTTGCATGGAGTGATGTCATCACTGACTCATACAAGCTGTTGACAAAGTCCCCTTGCCAGCCGAGGATGACACTGACACAATGGCATGACCTATGGTGAGGATGTAGGCTGGAATGAGTGGGGAGACAGTCAAATGTGTTGCCGCTGTAGGCACATGCACGCACATACATGAACACACACACATACACACACACACACACACTAACTGATAGTCATGTCGTTTTGGAATGATGGCAGGGGTCGGCCACATTTGGAGTTATTCTGGGAGTAGGTGGTGATGACTTCTTATCCCAGAGGACTGTTGATGTTGATGTATGACACTGCTGAAATAGGCAATAATCAGATTTAAAGATAAAATAATGGCAGCGAGATGTGGAGGAAAAGCTATCTACTTGGCGCTGGATACCAGTCGGTTGGCACTGTGATGTGTGATGGTATGGGTTTCAGCAGACTGGCCTGTGGGCCTCCTGGTGCTTTCTTGTCAGATAAGGGCAGGTGCAAAGTTACACAGGCAAACACTGCTCTCTAGTGGGGACACAGTATATAAACATAAAGACAAGGGGCATTTAAGAGCTCAAATAGTACAATCATCAAAGAAAAAAAAAAAAAAACAAATGAAGAAATAAAGCACTTTTTGTGAAAATCTACAGATGCATCATCCATAAGTTAATATTACATCAAATAGTATCTGTGTAGAGTTCAACTAGAAAAACTGAAACCTTGCAATGGGACAAGTGTTGACAAAGCCTCTAAGTGATCTAGCTGGTTCAAATCTCATTAGGTATCCCCAGTAGCGGGAACTGTAATACTGATCGCTGCATACTACAGCATTTGATGGTTGAGTATAATACCACATTTGGTAATATTAGAAATCTGCTTTTGTTTGTTTGTTTTTTTTTTTGTTTTTTATTTTGTGTTTTTTTTGTGTGTGTGTTTTTTTGTTGTTGTTTGTTTTCTTTAATCATCTGATCAGAGCATGTAACATAAAGAAAAAGAAAATCTGAATCAGGACCAGTTAAACTGTCATGAGCCATGAATGTTCATGATCTAAATTTTCTGTGAATATGCATAACACCTGGTGCTAAAAGTGATTCAAATTCTGGTTTGCTGTTAAAGCTTTGGCAGATCAGTTTGACGTGAGGGAAGGTCTGTAAATCACACATTTCTGTACCAGCGTCATCATGACGACTAAAGTGTTCACAGACCGTCTCAGCTACTGTATGTCAGTAGGCGTCCCCTCATATATACTATGTAGTTTTACATTGTTTTTGAGGAGGCAGAGGGAGCATCCTCTCTCCTCAGAGATTGCTTTATACTGCTCAGTCGTCTGTCTTAACAGCCCAGTCAGACTCTCTGCACAGTGTGTTAACTGCCCAAGGATAAAGTCTTAATCTCAGCAGAATTACTCTCCTCCCTTGAAGGGAAGTGAGCAGAGCAGGGAATCACAGGCAATCAGTTGTGAGGAATCAAACCTCAGAACTAGTGTGTGCAGTGTGTACCGTATTTAGATTGGGGCGGAGAGGTGGAGAGGAGAAGGATATACTATATTCCTGGCTGTCGGTCAAAAAAATAAAAAAACTCCTGAAGTCTGAGCCCCCGTCAGCCAGGTAACCCAAAACCTGGAGTGGGGAGTCAGCGTGGGATATGGGGAGAGGAACAATGTGGCTCTTTGTGCAAGCCAGGCAGAGAAAACAAACCGTTTCCCCTGGAAAGAGATCATGTTCAGGTTCCATCTGAGAAGACCACACAAGGCTGATCAGAGCTCTGTCTGCTGTGTGGAGCAAGGAGAGGAGGAGGAGGAGGAGGAAGAGGAGGAGGAGCGCATCTGGGCAGCCACACTGACTTGTGCACACACATCCACACACACATAGACACACTTTGAGGCAATGTCAGACAGGGAGAAGATCTGAGATGCTCCATATCAAACACTCACTGAACACAACACAACACACAAGCCAGCAATACTCTTTGGTCCAAGACAAAATGTGCGACTGTGTTATGTTCTTCCCCCCACGTTGACTTGTGATAATGTGGCCATCTGGGCTGCTTCCTGGGTTGGCACCCTGCTGGTCTACAGGCAGAGCAACACTGGTGGGCTGACAGGCTGGGGGACAGGCTGGAGGGCGTTAGCACTGGTGTTGTCCACAAGAGGGCGTGGCACTGAATCTGGCACTGCCATACAGTGTTACACAGGGAGTCTGTTCATTAGGTGGAGAGAGAGGGAGAGCAAAAAAAAAAAAAAAACAGAAAGGAGAGGGAGAAAGAGTGGTGAGATGTTATAGATTCTGGGCTGAAGCTGTATAATTTCCATTTCTACCATATCTTATGTCAACGCCTCTTACCCTGGACACTCATTCCTTAATCCACCCATTCTACATAAACACTGAGAATGAGGCTTTTAGTCATGTCAACGCTCAGAGAACTGTCACACAGGACACAATCAAACCAGGAACATCTGGCCCCTTTCTCTCTCGCAAACTTACACAGACTTTAATTCAAACACATATTAAACGTAAACAGACGTGCACACACACACACACACACACACACACACACAAGGACCAAACCAGGGTTCTGTACTCCCTCAGTCCCATTGCGTTTTAGTTTCAAACGCTCAGCGAATACCCATGTGGTGGGATCGGATTACACGAGGCTATAAAATATCCCAAATAAAGGCAAGGAAAAGTGAGACGAAAAAAAACGGGCTGTTTCCTGAGGTGAAGTCCTCCAGTTGGCTGCTGATTCTGTCAGAGAGGGAGATCTTTTTTTTATTTTTATTTTTTTTGAATAGACTTTTAGCAGTGGAGACAATAGAACAGGACAGAAATGTTCAGCACAGAGCACAGAGGTGGCCAGCTAAAGTCATTCACATACGGCAGCCAGCTCCCATTACACACAACGCTGGGGCATAAATCCGTCTGCACGACACAAGCAGCACGCTGTGATTTCATATGTATTGGTTACTAAGGGGGCGCATGAAACCACAACAAATGACAAAGAGTAAAGTAGGAACTCGTTTAGTGAAAGGGAATCTTGTTACACTGGGGTATAAGATAAAGGTTTATGTAGTACTTTCTCTATCAACAGCCCCCATTTTTGAACACAATCATTAAGGTGACCCCTGGCCTTTCGAGGCTTGGAACAGAATATGGAGAGAAAAGCAGGCCAGTTGAAATCTAAACCCCCTCTGTAATATCAGCGGATTAATCTCATGACATACAGTAAAATGGTAACGTGATCTCATTATGGCCAGATACCAGCGGGTGAGGACGACGGGTGGTGTTACAGCCATTTGGACTACCAGTCAGGCCAGTGAAATCAAGAGGGCCTTTGATTGGTCCAAAGTAAGGAGGCTTTTC
This sequence comes from Trachinotus anak, assembly GCF_046630095.1. Classification (NCBI taxonomy): domain Eukaryota; kingdom Metazoa; phylum Chordata; class Actinopteri; order Carangiformes; family Carangidae; genus Trachinotus; species Trachinotus anak. The sequence continues at coordinate 250,419 of NW_027273882.1, read as the reverse complement.
TGCTGAACTCTAACAACAACATCTGGTTGGCAGGGGACAGCGGTGGTGAGTGAAGAGAAGGAAAAGGACTGAAAGGGGGAGAGCAGAGAGCAAAACTTGTACATGGGAGAGATACGAGCTGAAGCCAGAACAGGGTGTCATTATGACATGAGTAATTGGATCGCTCTGGTTCTGCCCCTGTGTTTTCTAATGAAGCCCCAGAGCTCTATCACAGCTGAGGGCTGGCTCTCATATTAACAGCGCCTTGTAGTCTGCCTGACAATCACCTCTGTCTGTACAGCGACCTCAGAGAGATGTCTGCACTGCCTCACTTTTCATACTGTGAGAAGCAAGAGTTTGACTTAGGCATCACATATAGACAACCTGCCTTGGCTGTCTGAGTGTCAGTTTGGACAGGCTATCCAATAACCTCAAGGTCACAGTTTTGATTCGGCAGCACCCAGCTGCCCTTGCACAAGACAATGAACCTACTACTCTCTCATACATTACAAATGGCTCTGGGCGAGAGCATCAGCTCATTGGTTAAAATGTAGAAATCTCTCCCTGCCTCTGAAACAGACACACACTCACATATCTTGGCAAAACTGAGCCTAGAAAAACAGGCTGCCATGCAAACAAAGCATTGTGACTGTCAGGTTGTGGTGAAATGATTGCCTTTCAAAGTGACTCTCACTGCCTGTGCCCTCCACCTCCTTCCCCTGTTGTAACCTTAGAGCACTGAGGAGTGCCAGGTTACTGGGATTCTCTATCTATGGCGCCATGCTGTTTAGTGACCGCGCACATACTGTGAGACCTGTGATTAAGCTTGCCCTGTGTATACGCAAATGTGTGTATGCGCACATTTTCCAATCCCTGGTTAAATGCCGTTTAAAAGTAATTGCTGGTTTTTAATTTAATCTGTGCAGCATACCACATGGGTGGGGTTTGCCACACAGAACAAAGCAATGGGATTTAGAAAGCTTATGCAAATACAGTTAGAGTCAACTTGGCATATATTCACCTGTCAATCTCTGAAATACTCTGATGCAGTAAATCCCACCCATGGGCTGCTAGTGGTATGTCTTCTGCCAATGTCTGAATAAAATGAGACAGTAGTTCTGGTCCTACTTCCAAAGTGCAATCATTAGTACCGAATACAATAACTCCTAGTGAAAGCACATCTATCTATACATTGCCGTGCTGAGTAATAGAATCTCTCACCTCCATCCTCTACTTATTCTGATCTCGGATTCGTAGACATCGCCTCTTCAGAGCAGGCTCCATGTCCCCAGTACTAGGCAAATTAGCAGGGCTCCGCAGGCTACCCTTGTCCCTGAGTTTGGGCAAGAGCAGCGGGGTGGTGGTGGTCCCACCTGTCTTTGGTGCTGTGGGCAGGGCATAGGCATGGTCCTCATCAGGAACATGGGGGTCCTCTCCTACATCCCCGACTACTGCTAAGGGCTCTTCTGACTGACTGACTGGGCCCTCAACCCGCACAGGGCCAACAATAGAGCACTTGTTCTCTTTGATGGCCTCCAGCTCACAGATTGTGGGGTCATGGGGTGGTGCTGTTACTCTTTCTGGTAGGGAGGAGTCTGGACTGGAGGGTGTGGATGAGGAGGACATCCCATTTGGACTGTGGTCCTGAGATTTCAGGGCAGAGGATGTGACATCATTTGAAAAGCTGCTCCCTGTGGGGCTGGGTGGGGTGTGTGAAGGTGGGGTGTGAGAGTCCTGGTGGTGGTAGACAGTGTCATGATGTGAAGGGGACTGTGATAGAGGAGGGGTGGGTCTGATGATGTCGTGGAGCCCTGATCTGGTTCCCTGCCCAGTTCCTGACTCCCCCTGTCCTGATAGGTCCACCACTCCATTGGCACTGGGCTCCAACTTCACCTGGGTTCTCTGAAGAACCCTTTGGATGACTTGTCGGTCCGACTGCTGCTGCTTATAGTCTGTCAGCCCCTCTGAACCTGGAGCGGAACAGGGGGATTCATTGTACTGTGCTCTGGGAGAGGATGTTCCACTGTTGAGTGTGGATGTTGGGGATGGGAATGGCCTCTCTGATTTAACCCAATCTGTGTTGGGGTCAGTTGGTGAGGAGAGACCTTGAGTCAAGGTTCCGCCCAATTTGTTGGCTACCAATCTACTGTCCCCTTCAGGGAACCCTGGAGATGGCAGCCTGGTAGACCTGGATCTACTCCTGTCTGCACCCTCTGGCACAGGCTGGATAACTCCACTGTGACTTGGAGTTTCTAAGGTTGCTTTAGAAGGGACTGGAATTGGGATAGGAATTGGTATGGGAACAGGTAGGGGAACAATGATGGGGTAAGGGACCAGGACAGTGGGCTGGGGCAGGAGTGGGCTAAAGGAAGGAATGCCATAGTTCATTATGGGAGGCATTGGGACAGGACCTCTTGGCATCATATTCAGAGGAGGGGAGTGCAAGCCAGGAAAGTAGGCTCCTGGAAAGGGATGCATCAGTCCAGGGGGATTTATGGAAGAGGAGGTGGGGGGCTGCAGGTGAGGAGAGTGAGGAGGTCTGTGGATAGGGCTGGAGGGGGGACCTGGGTGTCTGGGAGGGTTGGTAAGGGGGCTTTTCAGGCCCTGAGCATGAAGAGGTGGTCTGATGAAGGGGATGGGGATCTGAGGCACTGGCTGATGTTCCAGAGGGGGGCGAGGAGGAGGTGGAGGAGGAAGGGAAGCAGGATGGGATGACACCTCCACAGCAGGAGGCTGGATGGGTCTGTCCAGGGTTCTAAGCCCAGAGACAGGGACCTTGGAAGAAGAAGAAGAGGATGCTTCTGAAGAGGAGATGGAGGTGGATTCTGCTGATCCATGGATTAATGCAGGCCCTTTGGGGGAGAGGTTTCTATGACGGGCTTCCCCTATACTGTTGTTGCTGTTCCAAGATTCAGGAGTGAGTAGCTTTTGCCCGATGACACTGCTGTCCGCCCTCCCCTCCTGACTGGTTCTGCTTGGGCTGGAGCTGGTGCTGGTGAGAGCTGCACGTGCTTCTCTGTAGAAAACATCCATCTTGTACTGATTCAGACACTTGGTGCTGCAGAACTGGAGACGTTCCTCACCAGATCCGAAGTCGAGGTACTCTTTAGTGTGACGGACATGCTTGCACCAATCACATACCTGTGGCACAGGGGAGAGAGACTGTGGGGGGTCATTGAGGTGATACATTCTAGCTGAAAACTTTAAGATCTTTGTACACTAAGGAGAAAGACTGACTCTTTTCCAAACCTCTTAAGGTAAGAATGCAAGCTAGGTGTCTGTAAAGTTGTTTTAATCTTGTAATTTCATAGCATACTTATATTAATACATTGCACTGGAAAACAAAAGATACATTGATAGTGTCCTCTTACTCTGACATTGCTGTTTATTTTCAACACCAGTCTGGGCGAGTCCTCTGTATGGGGGTGCTGAGGGGATCTCTCACCATGGAGGTCTTCATCTCTGGCCTGACAGGGGAAAACCACAGTGTGATACACATGGCAGCTGCTGTGAAGCTGTTTGTCAGACCTGCATTTGATGGATTAATTCTCCAATTTATGATGATGTAGCTGCAGTTGCTTTAAATCAAAGTACTCTCCTGGAATCATTCTGTGGTTATTAAACCAAATCTGAGCTTCTTACATAACAAGATGCAAAAAATAGCTTATAATGAATTGCCTTGTCATCAAGATTAAAAGCAGTTTGAACTTCACACATGGTACCAAACGCTAAAGGGCATTACAACAAAGGAAAATTACTCTGTTGTGAAACAGATATGATCCTACAACTGAGTAGGGAGATAATGCATGTGATGTATTGTCATATTATTAATGGCCTTGCCAGTATTAATATAGGAAATTCCTCTTGATTCATGTAAGCTGATCTGTTGTGGATCTGAGTGCTCCCCCATCTCTGTGACCCATTGAGTCGTGTTGAGTTACGAAACATGAGGCAGCTGAAGGTAAGGTATGCACTGAAAGTGGACACCTCGCCCCAGGCCTCCTGGCCTTCCTCTCAGACAAGCAGCAACAAGCCAATGGCAACGCTTTCCTCCCCGCCTTCGAAAAACTAGAGAGCCTGTTGCACACAGAGTTCGTTCAACCCACCTTTTTGTCCCTGCTGCCTTGTGAATAAACCTACCACAGTATAAACAACAGCAAGGGTGAAAGGCGATATAGCTGCATATCACCTCACACCAAAGAGGGTATATCCCTGTTGTAAAGCAAGTTGAAAAATCATGGCAGTGTGCATCAGAGCGGTCCTGTGTAGTTGCTGTTTTCCTGTCATCCAGACCAAAGCCACTTAATGGTCCTCCATTAACGCGAAACTGATACTAAGTGTCCTCTACACACTTTGACCTCCCTCTCACCATTCCTATACTGGCTCCTCCATACTAACTAGAAAGTGTATTCTGAGAGACAACCCCCCCTTTTTAAATTCCTGTAAATTAATCCATCAGCTATGACCTCACTAGATCAGGAGTATCCGTTTCTGAAGGTCTGTTTACCTGCCAGAAACCACTTGATGCTTAGGTCTTGGAGGCTGGAAGAAAATCTGTCCCTACACAGTACCTGTATGTACTGCCCATGCAGTATGTACTGCATGGGCTTCTGTGTGAACTCAACACATTCAAAAATATAAAAACAAATCTATAGACCATTCATCAACATATAGATATCAGGATTTTCAACAACTCTTCAACAAGGGACAAACCACAGTTAAATACCTGTGACTGCCCAACAATTTTTTGTGAACCACTAACCTTATTGCGTTTGAAGTAGGCCCGTCTGCAGGCGGCAAAACACTTTTCACTGCAGAAGCTCTTGAGCTCCGCGCCCATACATAGAGAGTAGCGTTTTACACCTTCCTTCTGGCACCAAACGCACACTATCTGCACATTCTGAACATCTTCCACTGCAGGGGGAAATGAGGGGAGAGGAGGGCGGTCAAGTCATGCAGCTTGCAAAGTGGTACACAACTTTGACAAAAGCTCAGTTCCAAAGAAGTGTGTGTGTGTGTGTGTGTCTTATCAGGGTCTTCATTATGGGGGATTTCAACATCTCGCATGAACTCAAGAGAAGTGAATTTGGTTTTTGCTCTGAGAACAGAAATTGATTCTTTAGCTGATTTTCTGATCTGGCTACAAACTTCCAGTAGGATGCACCTTACAATTAATTCCTGAGAGAAGTCTAAGGGAAATATTCTTTCAGGGAGCCCAGAGATCCTGCTGCATCCCTGTTATTCCTTATTGTCAGACTTGTGCATCTACAGTGCAGTTTGTAAGTGAATGCACAGTGATATATTTGTATTGTTTTGACTCAGAAATCCAGCACATTGAAATGAAACTGAGGTTCAAGGGTTGACCTTGTGAGTTTTAGTTTAAGGGTACTGTCATCCATACTGGGTGAACATGATCAGTAGTTCCTGAAAATTTTGAACAGTGCAGGACATGGAGAGGTTAATCAAATCTGGATGCAAACGCCTTCAATCAGCAATTTGTGATCATTAATACAGTTTATTTTAGGTCCAGTGTATTGGAGAACACAGTAGAAACAACAGGAAATGTGAGAATGGGCAAATACTGATGAGCGGCATGGAACATAAAGGTGACGCTATGGAACAACATCAGCTTGTGCATCTGACAGTTATTATTATATTTTAGTGTACAGAATTTAAAATGATCAAATCTTTACCTCTTAATGTGTTGCCCACATACCTGCTGATGGCTTTATGAGGGGGACAATAACAGGGGCACTCTTGTGCTCCTTGGGGGTGGTCAGGGATGAACTTGTCGAAGAAGAGGAAGGTGAAGATGAAGGGACACTGGCGGAGTCTCTGTCTCCACTCTTTATGGCCATGACTGAATGACTGACTTTGGTGTCCAGGCTCTTGGGTTTTGGCAATGAGTTTTCTGGAAGACATAAACATAATGTAACATCATTACTTGGATTTTCTATGTAATACAATAGTATAAATCACTGTGTGGCTAACGTGATACTGTAACAACTTCAGCACCTGTGGCAATGCCCCACACAGATATTTAGTACAAATATGTTGAGAAACAATAGATGTTTCTGAATGAATGAAACTTGAGAAGTTGTAGCTACAGGTGAGAATGTCTAGTGAATTTGAACAGTGACTCATGTCTGCACTCAAACCTGCAGAACCTGCTGATTAGTGTAAATTCAGTGCTGTCGACACCTGCCCTCACCTTTTAGCACGGACACATGCTGACGCCTCTCTCTGTAGTTTCTGATCTCATTGGCCTCTGAGTCTCTGAGATCTACTTTGTCATAGCCGTACCATCCCAGCAGCTCGTTCATGGTGCTTTCTGCAAATGTCTGCATGAGAAAAGAGGCAAAAGAAATCACTGATTAACGTTCTATGTAACGGGATAGGGTAACTGAGCCATGGCCTGCCTGCAAATGGGAAATTGTGACCGTACATCTTAGGGTTGTTAGTGGAACTTTTTATCCTATGTTAAACATAATCAGACCTTCCTACTCTGAATCAATGCGAGGGATTCTTTCTCAGCCCCAGCCCTGTTGGAGAAATGAATACAGGCACAGTGGAGTACAGTATGACGCTTTTTCCATGATGTATTCAAGTTGTTTACTCTTGCTAAATCTGAGACGGAAAGGTTTAAAACCTAACACCAGTGTGAAATCTATGAATCATCCTTTGTTTATCTCTTTTAATTGGAAAAAAGAGGGAGAAAAGAAAACTGTTCTCCGCAGATGGGATGTGTGGTCTCTTTTTTTTTTTTTTTTTTTATTACGACCAGATGAAAAAAAAAAACAAAACACAAAGGTCTCTCTCTTTATCCACCCACCTCTCTCTGTGGCTTTGGGAGAACCGGATTGGAGGAGAAACCTGATCCGGAACGGGCAGAAATCAGAGCGGGACACCCAACACCACAGCGAGGTCCCACGGTTCTCGGAAATGCCCCACTCCTCTCCCTTCTTCTCTCTCCAGTGTCCACCACTCTCCCTCTCGCTCTTTCTCCAGCTTTCCCTGTCCCTCCCCTTGCCCCCACCTCCCTCCCTCCACCCACCTCCCATCTTCACCATCCTCCCCTCCACCCCAGCACCTTCCAGCCCTGAAACCCGACACAGCTCTGCCTCTCAGGTTTCACCCTTTTCCAGCACAGCCAGTCTGCTGTGGTGGTGGTGTTGTAGTGCTGTAGTACTGACTGCACATTCTTTCCCCTGCTTTCCTCACTCCGACCTCTGCTCTGCACTAAGGGCCTCAAAGAAATGGATCTCTCCCTTGCTTGCTCACTTTCTGCTGTGTGTGTGTGTGTGTGTCTGGGAGAGTGTGTGGGTGAGTGCAAGCAGTGGTATCATATCCAGCTAAATATGCCTAACGATGATTAAAGTTAAGTATCCGATGTCTGGTGCGGTGCTCGGGTCTGACGTGGAGGGAGTAGGTCCGAATGTGCTGTTGAAACAGATGTATTACAGAGACAACACTAGGCTGGACCTCAGCTGAGCAAGAAATCAGTTTGCCTCCCTGCCCTCTTGTCTGTCTTTCTCTGACTCTCTTTCCTTTGGCCCTCTCATCATTTGACTCATTTTAAAAAAGGTGCACGTCTCTGGATTTCACTCTACAATTAAAGTCTTGTATGTTTCCCATCATGCCTAATTTGGACATTGTGGTGTTTCCCCAGAGGGACTACACTGATGACAACTCTGCTATATGCATACAGCTCAGTGTCATTTAGTCTTTCTGTTTTCTTGTTAACCAAAGACAGGGCAATTTTTTTTTTTCTTCACCCACCCCTCCACTTCCCACAATGTTGTTTTTGTTTCTTTTTGGCAGTTCAGACAAACATCTGCTTTGTGAGAGTGACAAGCCATATCCCAAACCACAGAGAGAGTTGCAGCCAAAGGCAACAAACCGGGGCCGACCCTGAGATTCAGCCCAGGCAGGCTTACATCAAGCGGGGATAGCGTTTCGCATGTTTTGATTAAAATTAGTTAAGTTGTAACACTACACCTCCCCTGGATATCAAACGCTACAATCCAAACCACTTACACAAAAAGAGCACATTTCCTCTCTCACGAAAAGCCAGAATCTCGCCCCCTCCCAAAAAAAAAAGAAAAAAAAAATGGATGTCTTTTTAGATTTCTCAGCTCCTGCTTGAAGGAGCCTCAGATATCCCTCACCACCACAGTCAGAGTCTTAAATAGCCAGTGTCCAAACCCAAACAAAGCAGACAATCCACGGATTAGTTTCCATGCAGTAATAGGCTCATAATGGTGGGAGGGAATCATGTCTGTTGGTGTGGTTTTAACTTATTATTGCCTGTGCAGTGGCTGTCCTTCAAAGCAAGAGGCAGAGGAGAGGCTCTTAAAGGACATGTGTAGTGAACAGTTATATTCTGATAGGAACTTCACTCTGGTGTGATGTTTGCATCCTGAAAAAAAAAAAACGGTGTGATAGTACATTAGTGTTTCCCCCACTGTGCTGAGGAAGGCTATTTAAAGGATATAAATGCCCTCTCTCTTTTGGAAGGCATGAGGGCAAGCCTCTGTGGTAGAGCAAGTGTGCGCGCCGCAGCAGCGGGGAAGAAGTGACGCACATCTGGATCTCCGCTGGACATTAAGAGTGTGCGCGTCCGGCCACAGCTGGCCTGACATGGCGTCATTAGAAGGCAAAGGCCAACCGACTCTTCTTCACTGCTGAGGGCTAGGATCAAAACGGCCCGTTTCTCGCAGAATGTGTGTTTGTGTGTGAGATTTTCAGTTTACACTAATAATAAATATTTATTAGTCAGTTTATTGTCGTCCGTGGGGGTAAACTCTGCGCAAGGCCCAGCGCTTTTATAACAGCCTGCGACTAAAATGTCTCAGTGAGTTATGATTGCTTACATAAAAGACACAAGGAGAGCATTCATTGAAAACAAACCTAGTGTGTGTCTGATTATTCCCAGCTCTGATTTGTGCGCAGTTAACTCTAGCTGGTCTCAGTGAGAAGACGTTGCGTGCGTAAAAACAAAAGTTATCTTCGTTCAAAAAGAAGTGTCACTGGATACGATCTTATCTAACACTGGCACACAAACTCACTCTCACCTTCATCTCTTGGTTGATCTCCCTCTTTACGGGGTGCGCGGGTTTCCTGCTGCGTTTATTTTCCGGTGGTCTCCCTTTCTCCATCTCTGGCATAGTCCTGGTCTGACTGGATCCGATCCGGATCAGAGTTGGGTGTCAGCTGAAGTAGTTTATTGGAGCGGGTCAGAGTGAAAGCTGTCACTCCCGGTGACAGCGGCTGTCATTCCCGGACGTCTGAGTCCTTCATCTGGGGCTTCACACCATTCGAGTTCACTGAACATGCGTGCGCTCCGGGCTGGAGGCTCCGCCGCCGAACAATCCACTCTCCTCTCCACCACTGTCAAGTTCCTACCGGTACCCAAGATATGTCTTCCGGTCAGCACTTCCAAAGTAAACCCCTACTGACACCCTACTAACGTGTTTTCCCTCATGCTAACAATCAATAACGTAAGGAAGAAACTCTGATAATAGGATTAATTAAAACTGAATGACAAAATACTTTAAGGAAAGAAGGAAAGAAGAAGCTAAAATCCTTTTCTTCATCGTGATCCCAGCTAAATCTTTTATTAGTTACCAACCAAAGGACCTGTGCAGACACATGTATATATATATATGTATATGTCTGCACAGGTAATTTATATATTTAAAGGATATAAACATCAATATACATCTGTGTGTGTCTATATATATATATATATATATATATATATATATATAGACACACACTAAGACTAAACTAGGTATTATTAGGCCAACTATCCTAGTATCAGAATGGTTTGAAAATAAAAGTGGGTGTGATCAGCACCATTATTTGTGTATAATTAAAGTTTTCAGCCATTTACACACACACACACACACACACACACAGAGAGAGAGAGAGAGAGCGAGAGAGAGATACTTTTTGCTTTTATTATGAAAGCCACACCGTCTGGCTACCGGTCTAATTCGCGCTCTCTCTGTGAAAGTTGACGCAGCCCTCTCCGGATGGGGAAGGGAGGGCCCAGTGATTTGGTGTAACCCAACACCTGGCGCCCACCCCTCCCAAATCTCAACAGATACATTTCATAAGGAATGCAAAGACTGTGTTTTATCTGAGGGGACACAGTACAAACACTGTCTGTATACTCTTGTCTTAAAATAAAGAGATGAAAAGAGCGCTGTGAGTTAGCCGATACCATGGCAGAATGTTTGGGGCTTTCTCAAATGGCATCTGTTTGATCACCACCCGTGTGTGACTGTGTGTGTGTGTGTGTGTGTGTGTGTGTGTGTGTGTGCGCGCACTGCACGGAAAAACACCTGAAATGTCCACATTTGGCCCCCGAGCCACCCTTTGCACCACATGCCTCAGGGCAGGATTTACATTTACACAGAGGGAAGCGTGTGTCTGAGTCTGTGCGCAAATAAAGCGCTTTGAACATAAACATTTGTCCCATGGTTATTCCCGATGGTAAAGGCCAGAGGATTTGTTACAGTATCATATTTCTCAGCTGGTGATGAAAAGATGGAGATGATCAAGTTCGTTTCAGAAACATAAACAAACACCAATGTCACTTCAGACAGCTCTTATTGATCCGCCATCTGGTCTTAACCAGCATCCGGTCAATTCTCCCACTTGTTGTGATTGATTTAATTCATAAAGATGGTCGTTACCAGACACGAGAAGGAGCCGGGTTTAGGTGGCTCCTCTGCGTCATTAAACGTCTCTCTCTAGCAGGACTTTCACTTCGGACGCCCAACCTCAAGACAGACAGGCAGACAGACAGAGGAGGGGACAGGAGAGTCTCTCTCCTTCCTGTCTCCAGCCTTCCCCAGTCTGCTCTGGTTGGAGGAATCCAGGGACCACGCTCGTGTAAACAGAAACCCGATCCAGAGCGCCGGGCTTGGGTTTCGCCCCCTCGTAGACCCGCCGATGATACCCGATCCGGCTCGGCTTTGGGAACAGGGCTTATCTGATGCCTCACAAAAGGCCCCCTCTCTCCGGCTTTCCATAACAGCGCACATCTGGTACCTCTGCAGGGAGCGCTGTCCCTGTAGGGTCATCTAGAGGGGGGGGGGGGCAGTAAGGGATAAGACCGTCTCACTGTGCCCTCAGAAATCCACTTACACCAATGATAGAGGACTGGAGACAGTATTTATAGGTCTAAGGTTGCAATCCCCAACATCTGGACGTAATCATAAAAAATTGGCCACTTTTTGTATCACTACTTGTGTTATCGTCCACAGTCACATGATGACAGTGAACTTATCCTGCCAGTTTAGAGGATGATTGAAAACGTAGCTGTCTGCCCTCAGCATTAAAGTGGATGCACAGTGTGATCCCACTGTGGTTAACAGTGAGGTGTTGTCACCGTAGGGGGGCGATGTCCACTCATAAGTTTTGCATAGCTGCGGCTGTGAATATAGTCCAATGTTTTTTATAAGCAAATATAGTCATCATGTTCGTTCAGCGCATCTTCTAGATCTGGTGAGCAAATAAACTGATCTGAGGCAGTAAAATAAACTCCTATTTTAGATGTAATTTGAATTTACATTTGACTGAAAAATGTAACATTTCCTTCAACAGTCTTTGAGAAGGAGATAGAGGCCCATGAAACCTAACAAAGCTACATATAAGCACGCAAAATCTAAAAAAATATATACAATCATGTCAAATTGTAATCCTACTTTTCCTCAAAAAAAAAGTTAGTGATTTTTGTGCACTCCAGTCCAAGCCAACAAAATTTAGGTCTTCAATCAAAACTTTGTTGAAAGGTGTAAGAAAAATCGTAATTTAAACCAACTGTGTACCAACATGGTGATAAACCAGTGTAAACCAGCCAGAAAATATCCTTTGGTCAGTGACCCATCAGTGACCAATTGCTAGGCTACATCATATAATCTAATCACAATATGATCATATTTAATCATATGTTGCTGCACTGTAGTTGCACACAGACCATAATATTCTGTTGCTGCAGTTTGTGTATCGGTGTGTAGTCCATGTATATGTATTTGTCTTTAATGGCTATAAAATAAAGGGTTATTACAAGTTTTGATGGATGGTGTATTAATCTGCCCTCAAAGATAAATTTTCATTTTTTTTCTTTTTAATTCAGTTTTCTGATTATTTATCCTCACAGTCTTTAGAACAAAACATTGGATATTACACACCTTCAGCAGCAGCAAATTATACATCAATTATTTATTAAAGCTGCAGGGCAAAAAATATAAGTGACTTTAAATGTTTATTGAAATATCAAATACAACCCCCCCCTCCCTTTTTTTTTTTTTTTAATGCTCAGAACACTGGGTGTCGCTGCTGCCATGCTTACCCTGCAGAGACCGTTCAACAGGTTGTATCAACTTTCTCCATTTGCTGTTTCCCCTCGTTTTCATTGGATTCTTCTGCTGGAAATAAATGTTCTTGAGTTTTATCAGGTGAAATAGGTGCCTGTCATCTCAATTATTAGCATCCCAATAAAAGCCTAAACTAAGCAGCCTGTGGATCATTATCACCATGGCAACATGGTCGGTGGGAGTAGTATGCAGGTGTATTCAGATGATCACTCGACTTATCCGGCCTCTATACGGTGGTGAGAATAAATTCTTTTAATCAGGGACTCATGCCATTGAGCAAGGCACTTCAACATAACTGGGGGGGCTCTCCGGACTGGTGCTCAGCTGACTTCACAAATGTTTTAATAATGTATACAATCATCCTGAAAGTGACTCACCACTTCCATAAATCGAAATCCCTGCGATGAAACCATTATTAGGCTACTTTACATTTCTGTGTGTCTCTTATTACAGCCTCTGTGCCCGGGTCCCCTATAGGCTACGTCACAGACCTGCAGTATAAAAAGCTCCGTCTGATGCAGCGTCCACATTAGAGAGAAGCAGCGTCTGTTGGCAGCCTCCTCCGTCTGGCCGAATTGCTGCAAAAACAACAACAACAACAACAAAACAACAACAAAAAAAAAAAAACAAAAAAAAAAACCCAACAAAAACCTGAACATTTTAAAAATAAAAAAACATGTCCAGAATGACGATCGTTCAGCTTGGAGTGATTGTGTTCGCCATATGTTTATCGACACAGGTAAGATGACGTTTCTATTTATCTTTTGGTTCAAATGTTTTGTGGCTGTAAAATTGATTTGATGCATTTAAGCAGTGGTGGGTGTTTGTTTGCAGGGGCGCAGAGAGAGGGGAGGATGGAGGGGGGCGGGGGGGGGGGGGGGTATCTTTATTCATTAACGCTGGAAATTGACTGTGTGGTGATTTTGTGGTTATTTGACTTTAATGATGTTTCCAGACAGGACTTACACGCTAATAATAAGGTGGTGCGACGGGCTGGATTACGGCAGGCTAGACTTGAAGCTCTCTTGGGAAATTAATATGACCCTTAAATTTAGGCAGCCGATTTTAAAATTCGCTTGTGTCTTTAATTACCCTCCCTGTCATAATATATAAATGTGTATATACGTGTTCACGTGTATTTCTACTGGTTGATTAGCCCACACTGCACTGAATTAATGATTCAGTGCAGTGCATTGTCTACCTGAGCAAAGGTGGGGAGAGAATCTAAAGTTTCTTTTCGGTGCGGTGTGCCAAACGAAACCCGACACGTACGTGAAACATAGGTGTCTCTTATCAGTTGAGCCAGTCATCCTGTGTTGTTAAACAGCTCATGACATTGGCTTGTCGACTAGTTAAAAACAAGAGTGTGGTATTGACTGAAAACTTAGTAAACACTGATTGATATTTTAATTAATTCCCACTAGTCTGTCATAATGCTTTATTAATTAATTCCCTTGTTTTGAAACTGGATCAGTCAATTTACAGGCTTGTTAAGTATCTGGTTACCATGCTGAAGCTTTGGTATGGAATACTTTGGAACCTTCCTCATCCATCTATCCTTCTCTCCTTCCTCCTCCGACAGGTGGTCTCCCAGAACAGCACATCCATGGGGGGAAACTACACCTCCACCCCCAACACCACCACCATGGCCACAGGAACCTACAGCAGTTCGGCCAACTCCACCACCGCTGCCGGAGCAGGCGTCTCACTGCACGCAGGCACCCTCTCCTTCCTGATCCCCGTCATCATGGCAGCCTCTCTCCTGCAGCGCTACTGTTGAAGCCTCACCCCTACAGCCCACCCTCCCTCTTTTTTCTCTGCCTCAGCACTCCTCCTCACCTCCCATCCCACCATCCCACCCAGTCCAGCCTCACCCCTCTCTCTGGCAGAGACCACAAGACTAACATGGATGGACTCCACAATCTTCTTCGTCCTCGTTAAATAATAATAATTAAAAAAAAAAATGTAATTCAAGACATTTCTTTTAATAAAGGGGGTTTAACTTTCATCTGGATCCCCAACCCCAACCCCCCAAACCCCAGCTCCCCTTCAGCCCCTTGCAAGGAATCAAAAGGAATGGCGGTGCACACAGCTTCCCCCTTTTGGCTTGCGTTTCCATAGTCACGCCATCACATTTTGGAGATGCTCAGGGCTGCGGTTGTCATGTCACATGTCTTGATTGAAATGCGGACCACTTGAGTGTACAGAGGTTCTTTTTTTGTGGCTTCAAATCCACCTGGCAATCAATATCAGAATGGGTTTTTTTTTGTCTTTTAAGGTGAAATTTGACACATACGGTTGGGGATTTTCAAAAAAGAAAAAAAAAGGTGTGAGCCAGATGACATTTTTAGTTGGGTTTTTCATAATTTGGCCCTTCAGTCTTTTTATTAGAAATGTCACGGAGATGTATGTAGCAATTAAGTTGCCACAGGACTTGTGTCAGTTTTGCCTTGTGATTTTTAAAGAGTTGTGGTCTTTTACAATGAGGGTTTGATTGACACTTTCCCCCCTTCATCCATGGGTTAGACCCAGGAAATGACTGTATGTATAACCTTATGGGAAGGGTTGATGTTAGATTTATATTCCCCCCTTATAGTTTATATTTTGTATAAATGGAAATGTTGTAATGTTTATCAGTTTGAGTATAAGATAATGGAAGAAATGATAATGTACAATAAATTATGAAAAATGACTACTATAATTGTTTCTTGATTCTCGTTTTGTCTAACCTTTTCTAGAAATGTTTATCTCTCCCGTGAAAGTGGTTCTTAGCCTAAGCCAATATTTCATGACCTCCATCTTATTGATTATCATTTTGTTCCCCTCTCTTTCAAATTTGTATGGATTTCTATTCATAAAATCATCCTGATATAGGGTGTGGTGATGTTCTATTCATCGTTTCTGAGCTGCCAGGCAGTCTAGACAGGCAGCTGTTGAGCTACAGGCCAGAGATGGACTCAGCATTCCCTGATGCCCCCACTGATCTCCTCTGGATTAGTGCCAGAATAGTGCTGACTGAATAGATATAAAACAGTACCAGCCTCTATGGTATTCTAGTGATGTTCGAGGTCCAAACAAGCCTGTGTGTACAACATTTAGATCATTATGATTCTTCATTTTCACAAAGGCCATGGATAGCATGCAGAAACCTGTTATTTCCGTCAGGTATTTGAATATCATTTGATATATCTCTCAGTTACCGGTGGAATCAAGATGAGTTTAAAGTGCCCCAAGGGAATGCAATGTCATATTTGATTAGGTGTTTAAACCAGTTTGGCTTTTGGCTGTGTCTCGACACTGTCTAGTCCTGTCTATGTCCCAGTGCTCAATTCTCCAACAGCTGCACAGCATGGAAAAATATCTGTATAGACACACACTAAAATCAGTTCAATTTAATATGGATTTCCATTGAAACATCTCTGTGATGTACCTAATGGATGGGGGAGTTTATCTTAAAATGGAATATGCTCTACTGGGTGAAAACAGCAGCCTTTATATTGTAATCTGTCAGTATAAACAATTTATGTCATGGAAAAGGCTAAAGTAAGTGATTCCATTCTAGTTTTGCATTTATAACAATGCATTTGGGGATGTAAATTTCCATTTATCTATACCACTGCTGAGACAGGTCAAATCTGATAAAAAAGTAATCCACAAGGGCAAAAATATCAATGATATCTCTATGTGATTGGGCCCTGTGATGGCAGTGAGTAGCGTGCAGCTCGGAAATGCCTCAGCACCATGCAGTAAAGCCAGCCTCATGACTCATTAGTCCAGCCTATTGTCTCTCAATCCTCTCTGCACTATTAACCTCTCCCCGCACAACTCCATCTCCCCACCATCTCCCCTCCCTTTTAACATCCCCTTTTCCGGATCCATCCATTTACTGTCCTCCACCAGTCTGGTTTTGCAGGGACAGTATAAATGTGGGTTCTCAAAAGTGACTAGGGGTTTTCTTTAGCTAAATGCTGCTGAAAACATGATTTCAGAATCAACTACTGATGTTACAGGCATTGACAGACAAACAGTGCATCACAGAAAACATTCTGCTATCAAAGCTGATTCATTCAAATGGTACTCACCATTCATCTTTCCACATGAAAAGGTATCAGGTTCTTTATTGGAAGCACAAATGGTCCCACTGTAGTTAAATGACAGTGCCCCAGGTTATGATACCATTTATTCCAGGTATATAGAGCACAAAATCTAAAAGCAGTCTTTCCTGCATGACTGCCAACCTGAAGAATCTGGAGCACCAGCCAGTCCTGAGAGAGGTCTGATAAACTTTAACTCCATTCAATAAGATATATATATATGTATGTATATATTATAACACTGTGTACACCAATGTAGTCTAAAACAGACAAACAAAACAGCACTGCTCCTACACACAAACTTTTTCCAAGTTAATATTCATTTCAGTGGCAAAAATTTGGAAAGTATTACAGCTGACTGCACCATTCACTTCAACTGCCCATTTAACCATTATTAAGTGATGACTACTTTTTCTGTGGACACCCAGCAATAGCACCAAAGACTGTTGTGTGGAGACTTCTGGTGTTAATGTAAGCGCTCAAAAGTTTTGTAGTGCTGAGTCATAACTGATTTATGACTCAGCGCTACACACTGCCTCCAAGCAAATGAATCAAAACTGTTGCACCATAAAATGATCAACTTTCACACTGTTTACAATCGGTGCTCAATCTATAGCAAAGAGAGCTTTAAATCTAAATGGGTGATTGGACAATGTTTATTAAGCAGCTTTCCTTTTCTGAGTTTAGACAAGAAGGCCTGTGATTATCAGTGAAGAGGTTGAGTATGGCAATAAAAGGCCAGTTGTTGAACACTGTTTACACAATTTAAGCATTTGTTAAGATCAGTTTCATAGAAAACTTCATTGGGGTAACATTTTGTCTCATGAGTGAATTAGTAACTTAATAGTACTTGGTTCACAGAAAAGTGTTTTCCACTGTTATCTTATCTCAGTACAGTCAATGGCTGAGTCATTCCTATGCAGAATGGTCTCATGTTTCTCTAGATTTCCTCTGTCTCTGCTCTTTTCCCTCCCTTTAATTCATTAAACATCAAACACCGCTTGTGATACTTGTCCCAGGACTGGCCTTTTGAGGGGAGACCTCGATCTCAAAGCGGTGATCCCCGAGATTCTTGGCGTTTATAAGTTTTGACCTCCGATTGCTGAAACGCTCACGCGAAGCACCGCCCACCAGTCAGAGTTGGTGTATCATTTCTGCTGATGAAGTTCAGTAGCGCTTGTCTTTGTCTGCTCATCCATTGTGTCTAGTGCAGTCCCTTCTGACTGTTCTGAATAAGCCAGAGCTCCTGCTTCCAGTAACATCAGAGGCACCACTTCCTGTGTGAGCCAGATTTATTTTTTTTTTCCTGGAAAGACCCATTAGACAAAGGCTATTAGCAATGACAGCAACTGTGTAAGCTTTCGTGATGAAATCAGTCTCATATTACAGCGACTGGGGATAAAAAGTTGAATAAAAAGTCACAAAATAGAACTAATCTTCCAAACAATAACTAAGATATTTTATGTTTTTTTTAATGTTTATATTCTGTGATCAATAACAGCGGTTGCACCAATTTCTGTGTGGGCTTACTCTACCTGACTAAGAGCTTCAGTTGAATGTTATTCTACTCCTCTATGCGTTCTACTTCCTCTCTCCTCTACTACATCCTGACTGGCTGTTTATGATACCATCCATATTATGTGCATAAAACCTGACTGACTCACAGTCACCTCTCTTCTGATGTGAGGTGTGACACCCAACAGACCTTTAATCATTGATCGGCTTTATGAATTATTCAGATGGCCGCCGGTGTTGCAGGGACAACACGCACAAACACACACAGACACAGACACGTCATGCTGTACTCCCAACCCCACGCGGACACCCTTCTCTTGAGGGCCTTTCATACATTTCTTTGTTGTGTAAAAACAAGTGTTGCGATCACATGGTCACAATTAATTCACGTTTGTGTGTGCACATTCACCACCGCTTTGTGAATTTAAGTAAAATGCACGTTTTTATATGCTTGTGTGGTAGCCTAGCAGCCGATATTAGATACAGTGGTCATGTGTTCGCAATTAGCCCTCCTGACTTGTTTCAAGTTTCACAACTGTAGTAAGGCACGGCTTACTGCAGGGTTGCTATAGGAACAATATGAAGCTTTATAGGGACGAAAACTTCATTTTCCTCCAACTTATCCACTTAGCCTTTTGTAACTAGACATCAGGTGTATAGACTTTAGCTTCCACTCTAATCATGACTTTGTTTTGGCCTCATGAATAATCCATTTCACACCTCACTCAAATGTCACACCTGTGTAGCCCCGAGCTTGTTGCCCAGTGTCCAAAACTCACTCAAAGCCAGTCTGATTCATGGAGGGGAGCGCTTTAGGCCCCCGACTTCTTCAATGTTCAAAACAGCAACAGAAACAGCAGCCGCTCACACACTTCTCTCACAGTACACCCTGTACAGCACGTTGGTTTCCAAAGGGCAACAACTCGCCTTTAATTTGCTTAGCAGAGAGAAAAAATGACAACAGGTAGCAGCTGCAGCGAGCGGATTCAAAACAAGCTGTTCTTGCATATTAAGTGAGCCCTGCTACTCAGCAGCTACAGTGTCTGTCATTCAAACTGTATAAGGGAATTATATATATTCTAGCTAGTTTGCTTTGCGCATTTTATAGATAACTAATAAGACATTCATAATCTTTTGGGTTGTGAGGTTGTGAAAAATCCC
Source organism: Trachinotus anak (assembly GCF_046630095.1). Lineage (NCBI taxonomy): Eukaryota > Metazoa > Chordata > Actinopteri > Carangiformes > Carangidae > Trachinotus > Trachinotus anak. Next base: position 231,281 of record NW_027273882.1, on the reverse strand, counting down.
TCTCGCCGGTGTCCTCTCGGGTTGACAGTGATGCTATTATAAATGTTAGGAATCCATTAATGAATTCATGCGGGATTCACACTTCCTAATAAGCCATCACCATCATTATCACTTATACATGTTAATAAATTGTTATTGATCAAGATTGAGTGAAGCTTTTTCCAGAGGCTCACTGTTTGGTTAAAAGCGTTTTCCTGAATTAATGAGCAAAACAGAGAATTGTCACAACCAAAACATATTAATGGCTTATAAACCAGACATCTTTTATAAATAATTTGCTACTGATTGATGAAGCTACTAGTTAGAGCTTATAAATCCTTTATAAAGGGTGACTTACATGAAAGTAAGAGTGAAAGTAACACTGAACACAATTACATTCTTTTGCTAATTTTCTTAAAAAGCGCACATCAACTGTGTCATGGTTGACATAAACTGTTGCTATAAAATGTGTCTCCCTGCTGAGTTCACACAATTCTACCACAAGTGACATCAATGCAAAAATTTTTCAAAACCCTTTGGATGAAGAATGGAAAAACAGGAAGTACCTGAGGAGGTGTTGTGTCCTCAAAGCTTCAGGTGTGTTTTTACAAAAAAAAAAGTCATTCAAATCAGAGTGAGCCCTGCTGCTGGGGAACCAAATTTGTTTCCATCGCCTAGACCTGTCACAAGCAAAAGAAAGGCACTTCTGAGTTTAAGTGTTTACTCAAGGAACTAAGCAATTTACACAAGTTTGTATTGTCTTGTCTACTGTATTTGTCTATGTTCTCTGAAATTTGCAGTTTCTGCGTCATGAGTGTGAACTTTAACAAGTTCAAGTTCACAATTATCATTAAGGTTAATCTTTTACTGTCAAATAAACTGCTACTATACTCACAGGTAGATGACGTTTCAACAGCCTACTTCATAAAGCACCCTTCATAAGTGAGTGCATACTAACAATAATGACAATGAATTATTTTATATATATAATATATATATTTTTTCTTTTTTTTCTTTTTTTTTACATTCTTATTATTAAGAATTTGTCTTAAAAATGTGAATGTTACAGTGTATACACATGCCTACCCACATTATTATACATATACTGGACATGAATCCAATGCTTTTGATCTATATGCTCTGAGGTATATTTTTATTTCCTGATCCTTTTCCAGTTTACCCCTCTGTCCTGTTGCAAACATCTGGTCCTATCAGTATTTGAATGGAAAAAGCTGTTGCTGTTCTTGCCCGTGGCAGGCGAATGCTATGCACACCTAGTGGAAACATAAATCATTTTATTTTTTATCCTTACATGGAAATCTTAAAAGCAAATACAAATAAGTTTTTTGTTGTCTTAGCTGCAATCTGCCAGCTATTCCTGCTTAAATATCAAGGTTAACCTGACTAAACTGTGACTGAGCATTAATTAAATAATTATTTTGTAAGATTTTCTCACTGCATGGTCTATATGTTTAATCTTTAACATTTCCCTTGATTGAAAAAAAAGGCTAAAACCTCAGAGTAGACAGAAATTTAAGGCCCAGGTTGACTCATAGCTGGTTGGAACAGACACACAAAAAGCAACAAACCCCTTTAATAAATTAAACAATAAACCACAATAATAAAGGCATCCTTAAAAAAATCCAATACAACACAACAAATCAGCAGAACACCTACCCATATGGTCCAACATTAGTTGATGGACCAGACAAGGATTTAATAGCTCAAGAGAGAGCACTAGAGGTACTCTCATCACAAAGCAAAACGCAGAGCTCATGCTGAAGCATAAATGAGTTCCTGGATCTTTAACTCTGGATTTTATGGCATGTAAAGCAGCACCTAAAGGCCTCTATTCAGCCTCATCCTACAGGGTGTGACCAAGAAGCATGCAAACTGCCGCTGCTGCTTCCCTCTCCACCACCTCTATTGAACATTTCTACTGTTCCTCGCTCTTGCCAGAAGGCTCATTTCACCATGCTCTCCAATTTTGTTTTTATTGATTGAGCTGCCAAACAAGTCTCCGGCGCAGAGAGACAAAACTGTTTCATCAGAGCTCTAATGGAACAAACACCCCCTTTACACAGTGAAAGAATTAGTTTTTTAATGAAATAATAATAACAATGATTTATAGTTTGTATTTATTCATTTATTTACAAAGTTTGAATACAGTCTCAGTATCTATTGCTATGCATTCTGTTTTTTATTTTGACTGATTGGCATCGGTGTTTTTTATTTTTATTTTGCATGATTAATGCTAATTAGGCTAAAAACCTGTGGAATGTCAAAACCTGTGCAGAAAAAAAATACTCATCCCAATTTTTTCTCTAATCTGTAAAAAGAAATCAATTGTAAATTAATTTCGAAAAGGGCCACAGGAACATTTCAGCACTATGACTGAAATACAGGAAGGAAAAGGGCAAAAAGTGGACAACAGCCTGTAAATCAGGTGAAAGACTCTTCCTGCCAGATGGTCTGCTGTACTTATTTTTCTACCCTGCCCCTGTTAGGAAGCTTGTTGCTTTTTAGACACAATGAGGCTCCCCTTTGCTGTATCAACAGACAGCTAAAGTGGATCAATTAACATGGATGGAGGCAGACATCTATTAAGCTGTTTGGTTTCTCTCATTCTCACTAATCACATATAGCTCATCAATTAGGACCATAAATGGATCCTCTGTTCCTGATTCACGTCCAGTGGCTGCGGTCACCATGGAAACCAAACAATGAAAAGATGTTTGACATCAGCCCTGGAAAACTGTCCTGTTGGGTAAATGTGCCTTTTCCTGTGTCAGACCCCGATGAAGAGGCTGATTTCTCTTTTTGCTTTCTCAATCCTGGAAAAGTGGGGCTTTAAGTGAGTACGCGACACAGACAATCAGATAACATAAATTAATATTTGCTCCGCTGCCATGCAAAGTCACATCCATTTGTTAGTCTTGCATGACCTGTTTAACTCGACAGGAGTGAGAGCCCACAGAGCTAACCTGATTTCATAAGCAGATCGGGTTGTATCCCAGTTTTACAGCTCTGCTGTCCCTGCTGTCGGTGGCCACCAAACTCAGAGTGTCCTCTGAGAGCGGCTCTCATCTAACTAACTGCATATCTAGGACAAACCATCTTCCTCTCTCTGTCTAACCTTTTGGAAGGACACCTGATGCCACATGATGGCACCTGTTTGCTGGGAATAGCTTCCACCCACTGTGCGTCGAAAGAAGGCTATATGAGAAGCCCCAGACAGAAACCTACATGAACTAATCCCGGACACAATGACTGTTGAATACATTGATGCGTGAGACAGAGTCTGTGTGTCTCAGTGCCATCTGGTCCACGAGGCAGCGGAGAATCAATGCTTTTTCTTCAAGCTGCACTCGCCTGTCAGAAACATCTGACAAATTAAAAGCTGCCCACAGAAAATTCACACACTTAAAACTCGTTTTCCTGCCAAGACCCTCGAGGGGATTTTATTAAGAGCAAGTGAAAAATCGGACATTATATTGCTCAGTATTTGTCAAAAATAGTAAAAGGCAATTGTAGCAGAGAGTGTAGTGGAAAAAAAGTGACTGTTGCATCTGCCCCAGGTTTTGTGAGCCAGCTTTCCATTAAAGTCTGGTATAGTTATAGCTTGTAATTTGTGCAGATACTTAGTATTTTAAAATTTGATCATTTTGTTCCCAAAGCTCCAAGTTTAGAGCTGTTTATTTCTATCGTGTTGGCAAAATCTCAGAATCAAAATATCAAGCAGCTTTCAAAAGCCACACCTACCAAAACTTTATTAAGTCAAACCAGCGGATGACTTATTTGTGGTGAGGTGGCTTACAAGATCTTTGAACAGATATGCAGTTATTTCTGACATATTCAGCATGTTGAGCTGCCTCCAGCTCAAATCCAGTGCAGTACAAGTGACAGAGACAGGAATAGTCAGCAGTACTTATTATCACCTTCGCTCAGTTCTGCACCACTGTGTGATATTTGGAGTGAACTGAGAGTCACATCCCTGGAACAGGAAGCAAAAAGAAACACAATGTCCAAAGCAGAGACCAACTGGAAATTGTGTCAATACAAGTTTTCCACAGTCAGCCACAGATTTGCACTTAATTTCTTAAAAATCTCAAGAATTTTAATGATGATCCAATGATCCATCTTCTGTGGATCATTGATCATGTTACAAGTAATTGCATGGCTTTAAAAATTGGTTTCATGGGCTTAAAAGGAATAGTTAAAGGCATTTTGAGAAATACATTTTCTTTCCTTTCGTGCGGAGAGTTAGATAAGCAAATTTTTTGCATTTTAAATAAGAAGTTAGAGCCAGCAGCTGTGGTTAGCTTAGCCTAAAAGCTAGAAATAGGGGAAAACAGCTCACCTAGCTCTGTCCAAAAGATGAGTAATGGTCTGAACCAAGATTGTCAACATTGTATAATAGACATAGATTGCTGATGCCCTCTTGTCTCTCCTCACCTTGTGTTTCATCTGTGTATTTATCCATTGGCACCTGATACACATTTTTGACGTGCGACTAATATGCTTTTAGCAAATCTACTCAGTTTACATATCACTGTTGGCTAACATGTGATATTCACATTAAGATGATATCTGCCACACTTTCTCTAAAGTAAATACTCCCATGTAGAAAAAACATTTTGCCAGGGAGATCTATTCTTTCATACAATAATACGATTTTTCAGCTTAAATTGCATCTATCAGATAGGGCCTCACCTTCTGTTCACAACGAGGTACCACACCCACCGCGGCCTTGACAACAGCTAAGGTGATGAGTGAACTTGAATAGCAAAGAGGATGTCAGAGGGGGAGAGGAAACATATTTCAACAATGTTGGGATGTTTGTGTGGAGTTTTCTTTTTTGAATAGTAGGATAGGATAGATGCTGATTCTGTCCAGTATGGAAACCTGGCAGTGATAGAGATGGAAATACACTTAGAAAAACATAAAAGATGACACACCATAATCCACAGTGTGCTTCACCACTATGTTAGAATTTTTTTTAAATGGACTGAGGAGCCTTTTTCCTTGATGATATCTCATTAGCAGCCTGTCAGCTCGACTCACAGGCCCTCCACACCTCCTCCCAGCCGTCTCTCCTTCCTGCACTCCACCAGCATGCACTGACATTTGTATAATGAATGGCTCATTTGCAGACGGCTGTCCAATTAGGTGTAAGACACTGTGGACTGGGGAGAAAGTTTAGTTTTATTTGTGTAAATGCAGTGTTCTCTGACAAAAGAGCTGTGTGGGTTACATTTGATTTCAGTGGCTGTGAAGTATATTAGGACAATAATTAACTCATTTCTGAACTACACTGAACAAATCCACAGGATTTGTTCTTCAGTGTATTAAGATACACACAGCATGGTGTAAGCAGGAATAGGTTTAGACTCTGAAAAATGCCGATCACCGCAGGCACTGTGATCGGCATTTACATATCCATGTGTATTCATAAAGCTTAGAACATACTGTTTTAGATGCTTCTTCTCATCTAAATCCAAATCACATACACTCCTCCGTTTTGAAATTTTCCATGTGTGCATGTAGAAATTTTACATGCATACATGCAGAGTTCAACAATTTAAAATGAAATCTTTTAGAACAATTATACCTTTTGAGAAATGTGCAATATCACTCTCAAATCACTGCCTTGAGGGTCACACGTTTTGCTATTGCTACACGGGAAACGTTAGCATTAACAGCTGTTAGTTAGCTAAGATTAACATAAAAACTGGAAACGGAAGCAAACATCTGAGAGTATGGTTGCAAACACCATGATTTTGTTGTTTTTGCTTTTTTTTTTTCTACAGACAGCTTAAACAGAGGGAGCTAAGGAGGTAATACAACTGAGGGGGCTTTGCTGTCTTCAAACCCACCAGGTCGCTAGTGACCAAAGCTGGTACAAAGCAGCATAGCAACACCCTTAAAGATATAAATGCTAAAACTTCAGTCAATATTGACATGCTGCACATCATTAGTTCAGATACATTCTTTACAACTCAACTGTTAAGTTCATTCACAGTAACCATGAGTATAAGAGTATAATAAATTCAGATTTACCTGCATCATAAACGAGCAAGGCAAAATGTGGTGGTTCCCTACCTTTGGAGTGGTCGAAAAGTCTGATTGTCTGACTGTCTGTTTATTCCTTGATTATTAATATGCCTTTAGTCCATATGGTTCCACCAATCAAAAGCTTGAGGACAGCAAAGCCAATGACGATTTCCGCTCTGGCCTTGAGGCCTTGGGAAGCCCTCGGGCATTTTTGGTCCCACCTACTATAAGTAAAAACAAACATGCAGCTATGGGAGCTTCAGGGCTCCACTACAATGACTGATATAAACTATATAAACTATCCACTATTCCACTATTTTTATGGTTTCATGGGAAAAGTCATCTCATGTTCATTATTTGCTCTGTGTTGCAGCTAATACCTAAAATGTTGTTTTTCCTCTTGCCAACAGAGAAGTGGGCTGTTATGGCTATTCTCTGGAAGGGGCATTCCTTGTTAAGGATATTAACTATCAGCCTCTTGTAATAAATTCTTTCTTGATGTTTGTGAATGAAGACAGACTACTTGTGTTTATCTTTTGTAGTCTGGGGAATGCAATGTCCTTAATATGGAGTTGAGGGCTGTGCAGATGGCAGGTATGCCAATGTGAAGGGTCCAGACACTTCCAAGGAACAGTTATCGGTATTTGTTAAATCTATTGGACACACTGCATTTTGTATCCTTTGTTGGAACAATGGCAGAAACACGATCAATCACATAGTTTACAGTGGTGTTTTATATCAGTCGTTGTTTATGTTCTAGTGGCTATTAATCAGCTGAATATAAATAAATGTAGTAAAATAAGTGTGTGTTGCCCTCTGTATGTGCTCTTCTATATCTTTGTTAGATTATGTAAGAATCAATATAGGAATCAGGTTTAGGTTAAGATTAGGGCAGGGGTTATAGTTAAGGTAAGTTAAGGTAATCATTAAGGTTTAAGCATATTCTTAAATTGTACGCACTGTCTTGACGATTAAATCAAGTTCAAACCTTTACAGTCATGCCAAGGTACATTTGCAGTCATTAGAAAGACTACATCAACAATGTCAAAGAGGAAGGTGTCACACATCTCTGCTGGAACCTTTTTATTTTGTATCACATTTCAGTTTCTGTGCCATGATTTAAACATAATCTTTTGTAAGCTTATGTGCCTTATGACAAATAAACTTAACACTTGTAAATATAAAACAGAGACAGACTACAAACTGGAGAAAAGTAGTTAATAGTGTCCCAATAAGTATGGACATGAAGAAAACTTTGGAACATACACACACGTGTATGTGATCAGTCCTTCTGCTGCTACGACATTTTTAAAATTGTCCATATAGCTCTATTTGGACAAAAAGTCTACTGTGTGCAGTATGTGTGTGTGTGTGTGTGTGTGTGTGTGTGTGTGTCAGTTTTAAACTGACAGCAATAAATCGGATGTCAGCATATACCACATAGTTCTTCCTAATCACCAGGATAAACAGGGGCAGTTCATTATATGGTTCATTATATTTCCACTGCTGTACTTGCAGTCTGGAGGAAGCCTGTAGATAAGATGCTATCTGTGAGATGAACAGCAGAGCACATTGTGTTTCCTGTACCACTGCTGTGAAGTGGTCACAGTGTGTGTATGTGTGTGTGTACACATCCGAGGAATAAAACAGTAGGACACGGGGATATGTTGAATTGGGTGTTCCTTTATTGAAAGCCTATGACCTTTGAATATATGGTGCCCTATACATGAATAAATAAATGAATAAATATGTAGTTAGGTATGAATGTGACTGTGTGTGTGTGTGTGTGTGTGTGTGTGTATGTGTGTGTGTGTGGTTGTCTCTATATGTCAGTCCTGTGATAGACTGGCGACCTGCCCAGGATGTACACTGCCCTCGCCCAGTGTCAGTTGGGATTGGCTCCAGCCCCCCTGTGACGCGGTTCAGATCAGCGGTATAGAAAATGGATGGATGGATGGATGGATAGATAAATAAATAAATAAATAAATAATCATGAAATGTATAATCACATGAATAAATTGTGTACATTTTACCCAACCTATGGTATGTCACCGCTCTTATTTAGTGCCCATTAAAACATCACCTTTTTCAAAAGCTTGTTACTATTTCATAATTTCAAAAGGTTTTCCCAATAACCTCTTGAGAAAGCAGGCTCAGCAACCACTTAGCTGCTGTAAGCTGGAGCAATGAAACTATTTCAGTAATTCTGACTTAAGAAACAAGAGGCTACTGCTCTAAGTCAAACAGAATACACAGTTAGTACACAGCAGTTTCACAGTGTTTTTTTTTTTTTTTTTTTAGCATTTGCATGACACATTATTTACAGTACCCTCAAACCCTGTCAGCCAGGTGAGTGGACTCTTAAGCTCCATGTGTTGGTTAATAAAAACATTTGATATAAACCTTAACAGCTAGCTAGCTCCTGTAAGAATACAAACTAATATTATCAAGTATAGTTATCCATATCCTGAGGAGCAATATAATATGTGCTCCAGGTGTGTTGGTTCTTGCTGTTATCTAACCCCCACTGTGTTGTCAATGCGTGTTCGCTGATGTGCCCCTGGGGGATATGCACACCGGAACATCCAGTTACACGGCACATTATATGGCCACTAAAGTGACCATAAAAAATCTAATATCATGCTTGTGGGTCCCCTGTGTGACCTTGTGGTGTAGCTCATTAAACACACATTCTTCTGCTATCGCGAATTCAAGACAGAGTTTATCTCAATCAGAAAAAAATGATTAATTTGACACCATTCAAATCCATGTAAAAACAAGAGGGATGAAATATATAAAGAAGCATCAAGCCTTTGGGTTTCCTTTAGCTCTGTCCTCATGACAGTCAGTAGCCACTGTACTAGTGTATGACCTATTCAAGAAAAAAAAAAATGGGGCAGTTACCAAGGAGAGAAACCAATCGTTCATTCTAAAAATATAATGTCAGAGCCCAGCTAGTGACTGCTTCTGGTGCACGGTGCTTTTCTTTCTCTCTGCTGAGGCTCAGAAGGAGCTGGTCTGTCACATAATAAACAAGGCTTGTCTGATCATTATCCAAGCAGTGGGCATTCATGCCCAACCTCACTGCAGACTCACTGTTCAGCCGTGGTCGGCCAAGCATCTGGAGATTTGTCTCCTAATTGGTTCGTTTGACTGTGGGAAGAATTTAAAAGAAGATGGACGATTGGTGAAAAAAACAAAACAAAAAAAAACAACAAAAAAAAAAAACAGAAAATGAATTCATGGAACAACAGGTGAGAAAGGTGGAACTTTACTGTGAAATATTTCATCTATTCCTTGTGCAGGAGAGATATGTTACTTGAGGGAGGGTTAAAGTCTTCTTAGTCAGATGTGGACAGTCCTGTCTACAAGACCACTAAATGGAATTAGATCAAAGCTATAATTTTTTTAGACCAACCATGTGATTTGGGCCACAGGTCCCAAGATGGAAAGGAGGCCTAGAAAAGCTACACATGGTGTTTCTGAGGACGAATGACTCTCCTGAAAAACACCAATTTAAGACAGATGCTGCTCTCACAGTCCGACCCAGTCTTGTCTTTGTGAGCTGGTCAACAAGAAATTTTCAGTGGCGGGTATTTTTGTCAGGTTGCTGCCTGATAGATGACACCCTCTACTCGCAGTAACATAGAACTGAAGTTTTTTTTTTTTTTTTTTTGAGGCGCAGTCAGCAGTATAATTCATTAGACAGGCCCACTGTAATGAGCCAGCATAGACAAAGCACCCAATTTCCAGTGTGTCCTCTTTCCTCTGGGAGCAGTGATCATAATGACAGTGCTGTTTGTTGCTTGGTTTCATGCTGAATCATGATCACACAGCCACAAGCCCCCATGTCACTTTCTTTTCTCACTTCTCTCCCTGTGGTCTCTGGAGAAAGAGAACATCAGTTCTGCTTGCAGATTATGCCATTTGCATAAGACAAGTGTGATTTGTTATATTTATTTATCTTACCAGCCTATAATTACAATAACATGATTTGACTGGGAAGCCTCTTTGTCTAATTTGTCATTGCTCATGAGATCACCTGATAGGAAGCTTTGTCGCTCTTGCAGCAATCCTTCCAGCAGTGATCTACACTGGTCAGTAGCAGGGTTAGCAGTTTTGCTTTAAGACCACTTGCTGCTTGCATGATAACTATCTTAAAGCAGAGCATCTTTCAGTTTAAATAATTAAAAGGCCAACAGTGATAAGCTGTGGTCCACACATCAAGAGCGCTTCTTGTTTGTGACCACCTTCTCCAAATGATTGATTAAGACATGCAGTTAGAAGCTAATGCCATCTTGTGACTGTGAAGCATCATGTAAACATTAAAACAAACCCCAGTGTAGCCCCTTGTGTATTGCTCAGCCATAAACAGATAATGTTTTCTGTCCATTTGCTTATGGTTTTCCTCACCGATCTGTGCCATGTCCATTAGTCTTTGCTACACTGGCATGTATAACAAGCACTCAGTGGTCATTTTATTCTTGAGTAGACCTCTCAAACATATTGAGTTATAATTTTTTCATGTGCACTTGCATTTTTATGATAATAGACTATTATTGCTATATAATGGATTTTTGTGTTTGAGACTTCATGAAGCCGTAATTGTCCTCCCTAAGGTTTAGGTGTGATGATGTTTTGGGTTTGTTACTGTACAGCAGTTCATTAAAAAAATATTCATTATAGTTTTTATATTGTATCATATCATCATGTTATTATATATTTTTTTAATATATATTTATCATACCACTATTACTATCATTATAGTTTGAACAATTAACACAAAAAGTACAAAAAAAAAGTGACAACAATAAAATGTAACACAAAATCTAATATACCGCACCGGAGTCTAAAATAAAATAAAATAAAAATACACCGTGCCAGCTTTACATATAAGAGTAAATATTAAGACATAATAATAATAATAATAATAATAATAATAATAATAATAATAATAATAATAATAATAATAATAATAATAATAATAATAATATTACGTCAGAGACCGTTGTCTTACTTCATTGGCCAGAAAATGTAGCTACTGAGTCGCGATTGGCTGTCACTGTGTGTTCACAAGTTAGCTTGTTATGTAGCCACCTTGCAGGATTTGGGTTTGTTATCTGCGGATTTTTGGAACAACGGTTCCTCTTTCAGCCTAATATAACACTCGATAATCCACTTAACGACCACAGAGGCATTGTCGCTTATTTATTTGACTTATTATCCTGACTCTTCCGTATTTCTTGAGCGGTGACACTACGGGCATGCTAATGTTAGCTGAGTAGCTACCTAGCTAGCCAGCCAGTTAACTTAGTAACAAGTGTTCTTCAGATGTTCAGATGTCGTGTTGCATGTAAAGCTGACCTTGTAGGCACAGCCAGTCGGTTCAGATGGGTTCTGTCAGAGCTATGGCATCAACCAGGCTCCTGTGTTTGTTCAACGCGAAAGTAGCAGGCTTGACCAAAACATTAGCCAGGGCAGGGTGCAATGTGTGCCTCAGGAGAAATGTCTGCAGTTCACCTTCAAGACTACAGAGCTGCATGTCAGCCTGGGTCATTGATGAGTATGGTACTAACGGGGTTTTGAGGTACACAGAAGAAATCCCTGTACCCACTGTCACTTCTCCCAGTGATGTGATGATTAAAGTCCATGCGGCTAGTCTCAACCCTCTTGATATATCTATGAGGGGTAAGTGTTGGACTGATATTTGGACAGCATAAACATATAATCAGTGGTCTGTAGTTGATTTTTTTTTAACAAACCTGCTTGCTTTCTCCATTTACAGGTGGTTATGGAGCCAAATTGCTTAAATTAAGAAGGGATCCAATGTCTGTTATGGACAGTGATAGTGAGTTTCCTGTGATTCTGGGTCGTGATGTGTCTGGTGTTGTAGTGGACTGTGGATCTGAGGTTACCCACTTTGCTCCAGGAGACGAGGTAGGAGCTGCACTGTCTTTTAGAAAATGTATGTTAGGAGTGAGTGATATGGATGAAACCCCTTATTGCTGTACATGTCATTTTAATATTGCTATGTCTGTTCATATTCAGTGGGTACTTTAACAGGTAAAATGGAATGCAGTCCAATATAACAGCACAGCCATAAATTCTACCTTTACAGAGATAATAATGTTCAGTTTTGATTGACACTGTCAGAAAGGTATTAATTTAACTGTGTGTTTATCATGGAGATTGAAGTGAACCCGTACAAACATGAGGGGGGATGAATATTAGAAGCACCTCAATATAATACAGTCCAGTACAGCACCAACTCTAACTATGACTATATTAAAAGCGCTCTTTGTTTGACCATGTCATAACTTGTAGACATATGACACATGTGATGCGGGTTCATAAAGAGACATAGCTTCATTTTCGGGGGTCACAAGTCAAAAAGGTTTGGAGCCACTGGTTTAACACACCCAAAGATATTAAAGAGATAGTTATCATAATATAAACTTATCATAGTGAAACTGCTGACTTTATAAAAAGTATTGTTTTCGCCCTTAATGCATCTCCATAGCTGAGTCATTCGCTTATATTTTCTTTGAAGAAAGAATAAGTTCTTTCTGCTTGGTCATCATATGAGTATGACTCAATAATCTGAGACATCTACCGTGTCGACTGTCTCCCACATATTCACATTATTGTCCTCAGGCAGACGGAAAAGTAATTATGCAAATTCATCTTAAAGTGAATTTGATTAAATAATAGAAAACACCAGTAAAATTTTTTCATATATAGTATTCTAGTAATCATGCTCGATCAGTTCAAAAATATCCTTGGAAACGAATAATGATAAGAACCGATGGGAACAGCTGACTAAGAGTTTAATAGACGATTAACCAGATTCAGAGAGCATGAGTAGGCGGTTTAATGTAGTCGTGTTCAGCATGTTAAATGCCATATTTGCGTTCCAGGTGTGGGCTGCTGTTCCTCCATGGAAACAAGGGAGTCTGGCAGAATTTGTGACTCTAACTGAGTATGAGGTGAGCTCCAGAGCTAGTAGGGTTATATTACTGCGGTAAATTTTCATCACCAGCTGACAAACTGCAAGTCTATGTTTTTTTGGGGGGGGGGGGGGGGTTTGTCAGCTAACTTAAAACTGACTTTAATTTCAGTTTCCTAGTTGATTTAGAGCTCTTATGTAAATTGTAAAAATGTATCGACTAAAGGTTTGGAAGAAGTGCACCTTGTTATGTAATCCTGCAGTGTAAGAATTAATTAGGATTAGGTTTGTTTGGTTGCAGGAGCCACTGTGGCAGCAATTACAGAGACGCACAAATTGCCCTGTGTTTTCTTGATGTATTGCACTTCATTTATTCAGCAGCTCCTAGCTTGCTAGCTGCCCACACAGCACCTCTGATGATTATCCCTAACTTTTAAATTGTAAATGTAAAAGATTGTTGAAACGTTGTTATGTTTCTAACTTTTCACATTGTCTGTGTGGCTGTCTTTTTTGCAGGTTTCCCATAAGCCAGAATTAGTGAGTCACACAGAGGCAGCATCCATCCCCTACGTTGCCAGCACTGCTCTCTCTGCACTTGTTAATGCAGGTGGTCTTTGCAGGGACAGCTCTTCAAATAAAAGGCAAGCATAAACAGCTACTGGATAACCTTGTATTGCACTGCTATACTCTTCGACATTCATGCACAGAACATGAGAAGTGTAAATCACAGTATTGGAGAAATAAAAAAAGTCCCAGAAAATTATTATAAACTGTCATCAAGGCTGTGATTAATTATTTAAGGTCTTGGAGATTCCAAATGTGCGCTTTTCCTGTTCAGAAATCAGTGCAGTCATGCAGACCTTTCCTCTGATAAGACACCTTTTTCATCACCCATTTCAGTGGTGAAATTGGTCCCCTGTTTCATTCACACTGGCATCAAAATGGTTTTAAAATCTTATCTTGCCTTGAACCCATAGACTATAAAAATGTAACCTGCTCTAACTCTCCTAGAGTTTTGATCACTGGAGGATCGGGAGGTGTTGGAACATTCTCTATACAGGTAAAGCAAAGTGTCTTCCACTGGCTGTACCAGCCATGTTTGACTCTCTTAAACTCTGCATGAGTCTATTGCCACTCGCTGTGTCTGTGTGTAAAATCCTGTTTTCCTCCTGTGTGTGCTGCTAGTTACTGAAGGCCTGGGGTGCCCATGTAACAGTTACCTGCTCCCAGAATGCAGAGGGCCTTGTTCGAGGGCTGGGGGCCGATGAAGTGGTGGACTACACAGCAGGAGACGTGGCTGAACAGCTAGAAATGATGGAGAAGTATGTGTCGCTGCTGTGAAAACTGTGCGTTTTTAGAGCTGTACAGTACAAAATGTGTAAAGTGATGACATTGTATGAGTTTCTTTTAAACAGATCAGAGCAGAATGTTTTTTTCACTAGAACCCAAGCTTTAATATAAGCTGTAATATAATTACAGTCAGTGCCAGTCTAGTAAAGGTGCTAATGAAAAGGAATCATCCAGGACTACTAAAATTGTGTGCACTTCTCCCATTTAAACATCACCAAATGTGGTAAACATCTTCCTGTCAGCCTGGCACACATGCTCACTGACTCACTTTCTAGTTTCCATGGATACCAGGGCTCAAGGCCTGAGTGGACGCTAGTGCACCCCTCTCTCCTCCCCCAAAATAAACCCTGGCTTTAGCTTGAAGACAACAATGATCTTTTCCTAACATACTCCTTAAATCAGGCCTCTTACAATATTTAGGACCTGAGATGAGAAAGCCTTAAGTGTTCTTATGAATGCTAACCTGCTAAGAAGTATGTGTGTGTGTGTGTGTGTGTGTGTGTGTGTGTGTGTGTGTGTGTGTGTGTGTGTGTGTGTGTGTGTGTGTGTGTGTGTGTGTGTTTGTTTTTCAGTGTTTTAAATCTTCTTCCACTGGGATTCCTCTAAGTCTGACTGTGTGTGTTTGCATGCTCAGGTTTGACGTAATTTTGGACAATGTTGGCGGAGACATGGAGCAGTGGGCGGTGGGCCTGCTGAAGCCCTGGTCTGGGGCAAAGTACATCACACTGGTGACACCTTTACTTCTCAACACTGATTCCATGGGCCTGCTGGATGGGACGATTCATGCTGGACTCACCCTGCACACCAAGGCCATACAGGTAAACATGAGCGAAACAAACCTTTAATTTCAACACTGACGTGAAAGACGATACTGCTCTTTTCAGAACCCTTACTACCCTGTTGTTTATTTTTTTAATAACTGCTCTCAGCCTGGCAATTTTCATTAGATTCATTAGAATAGGTATGGACCACAGATGTTCCTGAACTGAAATGGAATAATTGATCCTCAGTGGCATGGAAAGACAACATTGTGTAATGGGTGTACACCTGTTTGAGCCAGCAGAAGCTTTTGCTATGTTTGATTTCCATTCAGATGATCAGATGAGTCAAAGTTTAGTTGAAAGTGGGAGAGAAAATCGTGTACTAACTTGACTTAGCTTCATATTCTCCCTTTGCAGAGGTGGTTTATGCTTGATCTGTGGAAATATACCCTACAGGCTGTAATAAATCTGACTGTGTGCAACCGACAGTTGGGAGTGTGTAAGCCTCATGTGATTGTGAGTACGTCTTGTCCCACCAGCTGCTCTGTTAGTGGAGTGCATGTGTAATGAGGGTAGTGGGTGAATAGGCGAGGACAGGGTGGAGCTGCTCTAGGAACTGAGTCAAGTTGTCCTGAGCACTGGAGGCACTGGTGACAGCATGGCTGGCAGAGTGTGTGTGGCGTGAGTTGTGTGGTCTAGACTGTGTGTGTGTATTAGTGTGGGCATTAGTCTAAATGTGGCGTGTGTGCGCATGTGTTTGCTGCTGAACCAGCAGTATTTGGTGTTTGTGCAGATTGTGGCTGACTATCTCCCCCCGACAAATACCAGTGTTTGTGTGTTTCTTGCCAAGCCTCCGGGCCCCTTTGTCCATGGGAGCATCCAGCTGGTCAGTTTGGCGAGCTTCAGTTGCAGCAGTCACACCCTCAGTGCCCAACTCTGAACAGTGTGTCATTTTCATCTGGGGGATCACGGTGCAACTGAGCCCTCTAGTGTCAAACTTTTTGTTAGCACTGAATGATCAAGAAGGGTCTTTTTTTAAAGCAAGCAGAGATAGTTTTACCAAAGCCTAAGTGGTGAGGTAAAGTGATGCCACATAATAATATATTTTGATCAAATATCAAGCAGTGTTGAATTTCCAGATTAGAACGTGGGGATCTCTTTCTTTCTTTTCTGATTGTATTTCAGTTTTTTCTAGTGCACTTTCTTTTTTGAATATGTTGTTTTTACCTGTAACATAATTAAGTTGGCAAAATAGTGCATATTGTTAGGAACAACTATAACATTTACCATGAAGATAATTGTAGTAACATTACTCTAAGTAAATTATAGCAGGAATAATAACTCAGCACTGAGTTGGTCAGTGAGACACAAAATTATAAGTGGTGCTCCAAATGAAACTCAGATTTGGTTGGTAGGAAAACTCAGTGGCTTTCAGTAGCTTAGTAGTCAGTAGGTTGGAGTAGAAACAGGTTTATTAGCAAATGTGTTGTGGTTAATTTTTTTTTAATCCATATAATCCATGTGGTTACTCATTTAATACGCTGTTAGACAAGTTAGTGTGACCGTAAAGAGGCTCCAACGTGCATTGTGTGTGTGCTGACTTTTGTTATGCCTTGGTTGCTTTTTCACATTCAAATTTTGACTTTAAACAAATTTCCCATTCTCAGACTCCTGCCATTTTCAGTATTACATTAAAACTGTTGACATTTATGAAAATGTAGGGATGAAATTAGGAATCCTGGAGACCTTTGCATACCCAGAGAGAAACTCTGTGTGGCCTTTTACACCCAGTGAGGTACAAGAATGTCTGACTTCTAATCTTGCCTCCACTCTGTTCTCCTCTTAGAACATAATATCAAGCGGAGTCTTCTACCGGTGGGGATTTTATGCCCCAGATGGGCCAGCCCTGGACGAGATCAGAAAGCTGGTTGATGCAGGAAAGGTACTGTATATACAGTGTATGCTTATTATTCACATTATACAGACTTGTCATTCAAAACCATTTATACAGACAGAATGGGGAGATGGAAATCTTCTCATTTGCACATCAGTCACAGCCGGAGAGTGAAATTGATGCTGGGATGGAGATCATACGGCACACCGAATATGAACATACCATTGATTCCACACATGCCTGTATTCAAGGCTCCCCTGTGGTTTTGTTAAGGAGTGAGCATTCCCACTGTGCCGGTTGGTCGGTTGTTGGTGTGCACAGTCGGCTGCTGGGCGATCAAGTCAGGCGCCAGGAGACGGTGAAAGGATTTTTAAACAGTGCTGAGCAGCCATTCGCAAAAGCGTGTGGGACCTCTGTCCTTTTGTCCCGGGGCTTACAACGAGTGGCACACTCAGACCAGTGGCGGGAAGCTGTGGACACACACACACACACATACATACACAGCACCCCGCACTAAAAACACACACACATGCACACACACTCTCTCTGCACGTCCTATTCTTAGTTAGAAGTGTGGATGGTTTCCAGTGTGACGCCACTCGGCTCCACATTCATTGTTAACGACAAGAGATGCTGACCAGAATAACAAGCCTGGCTGCTCGTGTTGTGGGACTAGCACAGGATTGTCCAGCCTCATCACATTCTGAACGCCTCCCTCACCTTTTCACATTTGCAGCTATGAAAGCAGAGATGATGTAGCATTAGCAGCTTGTGGGTATTTGTCTAAACTGATTATTATATAATAATATCATAATAATAGTAATTAATAATAAAATAGAATAATATCATTGCTGCGCATTCGCAAACAAAATGTGTATTTATTTATTTTGTTTGATTTAGAGCACTTAATGCATGGTGTTTACGCCATCAGCACAATTTAGAAAGCACAAGTTATTACAGAAAAATATGCGTAATTGATTCAACTGTCAAACTGTCAATACTAATTCTGGTCACTAATGAAGCATTCCACCCATCCATTTTCCCAAACCACTAAAACAAAAGCCAGAGCCAGATACAATCAATCCCCTCTCTGATATCCTCAAGCTTTATATTTGATTTCTTAACTGTTTTGTGACTGTTATTTATTTATTTTTTTTAAGCTGATTTTTTTTTTTTGCTGTATCATCACAGATCCTGCCAGTTGTGGAGGCCCAGTTTCCTTTTACCCAGGTGCCCCAGGCTTTTCAGAAGCTGGAGCAAGGCCACGCCAGAGGGAAGACAGTAGTCAGGGTGGCTGAAAAGGACGACAGACAGGCCGAAGAGTTGGTGCAGAATATCTGCACAGAGACTGCAGAGTCAGTGCAGGATGTGCAAGGAACGGCCAAGCAACACTAAAGAGAGGAAGCAGAGTGCCAAGAGAATACAGCTTCTGTGATTCCTCTCACCTTTACAAGGCAATTCTTGACAGCAGCAGGCTGTAGTACCCGAACAAATCAGAGGTGCAGCTGTAGTGCAGCAGACTACAAGCGTGATGTGAGCTTGCAGTGGGAGAATGCCAAAGACTGTTGCTCTTGTTGAACCTTTCAACCTGCTGTACTGTCTTTAAGTTTTCACAGGTTGCTTGACTTATGCTGTGTTCATGTCAGGATGAAGGTACTGATAATTACCAGTTGAGGACTAATAAATACCATTCAGGTCAGCATCAAGCTGGTAGTTACAGCCAGGCGTTTGGTTGCTTTCTGACTGCTGAAATCTACCCAACAAGGAGTTATAAAAATAAAAAAAGCATCCGCTTGAAATGTTTGTCAATAGATTTGTTTGTGTCCAGTTCCAGGGAAACAGAGGCACCATGATAAGGAAGGTCACTATTTGCATTTTTTTGCATTTGCAGAGTCTCCATGTTGAAAACATCTTGTCATCATCACTTTGTATGTCATGTTGTGTAGAGGCATCATGCAGTCTTTGGGGAATATTAAATAATGACATTTCAAATTTGTGTAGTTCATTCTACTGTACAATGTATATGAAAAATGTAATCATAAAAATACTTTTATTTTTAAAACAAGACTTGTGTTTCCTCTTGTTACAAGCAGCTGTATATAGTGTATAACATGACATTGCAAAAAATACATGGAAAAGTGTTAACACTGTTTTAAGTTAATTAACATATGCAAAACAGATTTATTCAATGAAAAGTCAAAATACATATTACTGTAAGTGTAAAATATGCATTACAAGTTCAGACTCCACAATTTCCACAATACATTCCTATGGATTTATCCATAGTGCTCTGTGTTAACCTCCTCGCTGGAATTGTTTTAATAGTTCATCCGCAGCAACGGTTTAGCTTCTCCCACAGCGTACCTCGTTCTCGAGCACTTGTCTTGCAGCTGTATAACAAAACCTCTGGCAGAGCTGTGCCTCTGATATTATCGGGATTTAGTTCAGCAGCTCGGAGGCGGTCAGATAATCTCCAAATTCCACCTTTGTTGGGGTTTATTTGGATCCAGTGAGTTCAGAATCACTTGGTTTTTGTCGTAGTGATGCCCTCCTGAAAAAGAGAGGTGTTCTCTGATTAATGTTTTTTCTATTATTATTCTGGGTAGTAAAGTATTATTTTTTTAGTGGTTGCCTTATTAACTGCAACTAGGATGAGATCATGTTCACTGTGTATTATTAACGATAAATGACTCATATAGAATCATGGACAATGAGGCATTTAAAAACCCTATCCTGTTCATTGTATAGGGTCCGATTGTATGGTATCAATATATTTTATACATACATATACACAATATATGTGATTATATGTTTCATTTTTCACATTTCATTTAAAATATCATCTAGCGTATAACACATCTTTGTGCAGTGAATGATGGTTTGTTCACTAACACTATTTAGTCCACAAGGTGTCACTAATTGACTGATGTTGGTCCCACAAGTGTAGGCACATGGTGACTCTTGTTGGTAACACTGGATTGGTTTGAGCAAAAGTCAGTTATTAATATATAAAAGGTGCATACTGAGTACAACACTGTAGTGTTGTGGAAAACTATAAAGACCTCATAATATATTAGATAATAATTTTAGAATTTTCCATAAGGCCTTTGTGCTAACTTTTAACCATAGAACCTGAACATGGAGTGTGTGGAAATTATAACTTTGCAATACTTCACTGGGATTGTGAAAGCTTTCAAACATTTGGATCCTCAGTGGAGAACTCATTCCAGCTAGTAGCTACAGCTTGTGCCAGATGTGGATGCTCACCTTTGACTTCCAAGACCAGATCAGGGGTGGGGGTGTAACGGATAAAGCCCTCAGGGGTGATGCTCCAGAGGTGGATTTGGTTTTCTAGCTCTGGGATGAGACCCACACGGCTTCCAGCCATGGTCACACTGCCACTGGGACTCAGGCAGCACTCCTCCAGCAGCTGGAAACACAAGTAGAGGAACTGATTATTTTCTCCAGTGACATTTAGAAAAATATAAAGAGCTCGGCTTGTCTGGGTGTTTCACTCAAGTGGATCAACTAAACAGTGTTTACTATAATATAGGAGGTTTGTGCTTAAGTGTGTGTTTGAACTTCAGCAGCATTAAGACCGGATACCCAGCTCTGTGATACTAAAATTCAGTCTTCAGTGTTTATCACGCCCTTTGATTGACCTGGTCTGGAATCAGATCAGGCCATGATTAAGAACTATAGATGCCTCTGCTTTAAACAAAGCCCCATCATTACTCAATCATCGCACTATTCACAGTACAAAACCTTCCCTGACCCACTGACCAATAGTATGATGATGGGTACCGTACCTTACAGTGGAGATGTCCGTTCTGATAGAACCAAATCTGCTGGAATCCATCGGTCTCCTCTGTTTCTTGTATCCGCAGCAGTTTGATATCATCTAAATCGCCGGTCACTGACATCATGAGCCCTGTATGTCGGTTCCTTACACGGAAGTGCACTTGCTTCTACTCAGAAAATACACGCAAAAAAAAAAAAAAAAAAAAAAAATGAAGACGTTCAGTACAGTGAGGCATTCAGATTAGATTTTCACATTTTTTTTAATTCTTTCCATCAAACTGTTCTCTACCGTACAATTACATCTTTTATTATGCTTCAATGATTACAACATCAGATTCTACAATGGAAGAATTTCTTACAATAAGAAGGCTGTCATCTCCATTAAAACGACAGCTGCTTTTTTAAATTAATTCTGTTTGAAAGTGTAATTAGTGGCATTTGCGTGTAACTGTGTGTGTGTGTGTGGGGGAGTGTGTGGGGGTTGTTTTTAAATAACTTCCCTGCAGTTAACAGAAAAAACAGATTATGTACATGTAAAAAAAAAAATGGTTCGGCATAGCTCCACCTTGGAGGTGTACAGATTTTCTAAGCCAGAGAACTGAAACCTTTGTGCCCACCGTGGAGCATCAGGATGTACCTGCATAAGAGGGCGGAGGGAGCCAATCTTTTGCCAGCCGCTGAACTTGCGCCAGTCAAGTATCTCACCAGGTTTCAGCAAAAACTGAGCTCCCCGATAGTTGACTCCCTCATATAACACCCACCTGGTGGTTAAGAAAAGACAAATACAGTCAAGTTTTACATATTCAACGGCAACAGTCAAAGCTCATATTTTCTTCTTTTTTCATCTTCCTTATCTAAAGACTGGCTCCTGCAAAATTATGCTGCTATTTTGGAAATGAGATTACAGCCTCTGCAGAGCATCCTGGTTAAACGAAGGTAAAACAGAAGTCACAAAAATTATTCCCTTAATTAGAAATTAGCAGAACATGACCGAACATGAATTTGCTGTATGATCTGAAACACTTCTGAAACCTCGTCGGTGTATTTTTGAGTCTTCTCTTCCATGCAGCAGGTTGCTAAAGATAATTTTCTAAAATGTGCTGAGCTTCACCATTGTCCAATTTCGCTGTGACACTAAATGTTTTAACTGCATAGTGCTGCTCTTTGGCTGACTGCCCCGTCTCCCCTGCAGTGGGAATGTGCCACTCCAAAGACAGCTCTGGCTCACTGTGAGCCCTTTATTTCCTCAGCATGGGCTCACACCTACAGTCTGAATCTCACACATCAGCAGCAGTTTTCCATCATCGCTCCATCTGTCAGGCCTGTCATGCTGTAATACAGATAACGATATGTGCCGACCCTGCACTCTGCAACCGGTGAATCTGAGTCTGAAACTTTATGCCAAATTTTCTTCACATAGGCAGTATTTAACAAAAATAACTCCTGGTTTGTCACTCTTGAAGACCTGGATTAAATACTGTTCTTGTAAGTGTAAAAATATCTGTAGCCAGTTCGAAAGAACACTTAGATACTTATTTAAACAGACAATTTTGAATTAATGGAAGATTATTATCTCTAAATCCCTCATCTTTATATCCCTCTACTTTCTCTGTTGAGAATTACCAGCTTAACTCCGTGAGGTATTGTTACAGCACTGGCAAACAAACAAAGACGAGGTTGGCCTGATGCAAAGGACAATGCACTGGATGCCAGAAAGCTTAAAAAGGTCGACTTGGCAGTTGCCAACTTTTTGAATTTGAAAGAGATTAAAAGCCAGTGTAGACTTTGAGCTGCTGAGAACCAGCAGGGGCCACTGAAGGACATGTTTGTGAAAAATATTATTCTGTTTCATGTGTTACTGGCAGAGAAAAATGGCTTTCACATCACTGTGGGTTCAGTCTCCAGTGGAAACACACACAGGGGCTGTCATGCGTCAAAGCTGTCAAACTCACTCTAAGAGGAGAACTCAGAGACAGCTGCTTTTACATTCGTATAGAGCGAGTTACACAGCCGTCGTAATGTACTCACATGCCTCCTTCCACTATCACTGACTGGACTCTGCTACAGCCTCCAGCCAGCTGAAGATTGACTGACCCGTCTGTCAGAACCACCCTCTTCCCCCGCAGACCGCAGCGCTCAAAGAGAGCGATGGAGGGCAGTGAGAACTCCTGCCAAGCCAGAGAAAGGGAAAGGAAAGTGCATTAAGGAGAGAAATGGGTGGAGAGATTCGGGGTAGGCAGGTTGAAATTGAAATTGCCGTGGGAACAGACTACATGTACACCTTTGTGCTGCCTGGCATTTTTCACCCTCTGGTCACGGTAACACATGGGTTTTTCTAAAATAGACACTCAGGTTGTAGGTCAGCAGTAGTGACTCATTTGATATCGGATGGTAGTTTTTCATCAGAGGACCATGATTAAAATAAACTATTTAGATTAGGTGCTCCCCACATGATGCAGTTGTGGTATATCTTCTTGTGTTGAGGTTTGTCAGTAACCATGATGCTAATAGAATTTTGACTGGAATATATTTTGAAATTAATCTATGAAATCACGCTTATTCACTTTTTAAAACAGTGGTTCTCAAAGTGGGGTCCGGGGACCCCCAGTGGACCTCAAGGTTGTTCCTGGGGGTCCCCAGAAAAAAGGAGAATAATTCATTTTCACTATAATTCCATCCAGAAGTAACACAACGACTGTAATAAAACATCTAAAAGGAAAAGTCTTATCAAATGGGGGACACTGGGACAAAATCTTGTCAAATGGGGTTCCGTGGTCTAATTTGTGTTATGTGTAATTTCTATTTAAGTTATGTGATTTAAACGTATATAAAGCACACTCAAACTACCCTCTGTATGAATGCTTTACTTGGCGGCTCTAACATCAGCGAGGCTGCCCGAGGCACTGTGTAGAGCTATGAAAAGTTTTATTGATATGAACATGCAATTTATGTGTCGATAAATTAGATCCTCATAAAATAATCACCTGTAAAGCTGCTATGGAAAACTTGTTAGCCAACAGCTATCTATTAACTCAAACAGCAGACACAGGACGACATTAGCATTCATCCGGAGTCGTGTTTCTGGCTACCTTGAAAATGTAAGTCCCATATTTAGCTCGGTCTCCCTGGGGAGATATCTGGCTCTTTATTTACTAAATGCTCCAGTGTTCACTAGCTCGTCGCTATGTTTGTCTGCTGTTTGATGCTACGCTAGTAGCATACTGTACAATGAAGTTATCAGAGATTTTATATTTTTTGCTGAAAACAGCTGCGTGCTGCTGCTGGAGACAATGCTAATGAGAGCAGTGCGTCTGAACCAAAACATTAAAGTTGCAGCCATAAAACCGATGAGCTGACAGACGCTATAAAGCTCTCCAGATCTGAGGAGACCTGCAGAGCTGGGTGATAATTCTTTGTGGGTTTGTAACTATAAGCGATCCTTTTCACTTTACACACAGTCATTTGATCCATTGTTTATACTAAAAAATATTGATTCAAGCGGCTTTAAATATATTGTGTCCCCCTATCCCTGTCCTTGAAAACTTAATGTCCAAATTCAAAGGTGTTAAAATGCTTATTCACATTTAAGTATTAGAACACTAAAAAAAATAGAAAAAGACTTACAAAGCCAACAGTCTGTAGCGAGAGGATGGAGGAGCTCGCATTAACACAGCCCATTGCTCTCAGATCTGGGTAGCTGCCTGCTTCTAACACATACATCCTGCCACTGAAGTCCTGGCCCTCAAATGCCAGCCAGCTGAAAGTCACAAGACACAGACACAGATGTACAAACACACGTACGTTAGGGAAGTGAGACTCATGTTCTGGATGAAAGAAAGATGGTAGCAACTAAAAACTGCTGGCATAATGTACGGTACATGCTAACACACAGGGAGTTATAATAATATGCTAGACTCTTCACGCATGAAGATGTGGTCTGTGGTTACCTATGCACAGAGCTATGTAATATAATAAATCAATATGGATGCTGCAATATGAAAAATGTAAGACGTACAGTATATCACAAGCTGCTGCCTTAGGGGATATTTTTTAGAAAGTGGAGCAGTGACAGCCTGTCACAGATCCTGAGTCCCACAGATACTGTTATAAAATGAGCAGCTGCAAATGTACCAGATCACCACTGGGAAATTCAAAAGCAAATATTCCTATTCCTGAAATCTGCTTTTGAAGGATGATGGAAAATGCTCCAGGAATCTATAATTCAACTTCAACTGCACAGTGTGCAGTATTACTCACCTGCCAGCCAGGACTTTACAGGACGCCACAGAGAAGCCGCCCTCCAGGGAGGCCACATCATCCTCCAAAGTGAGGACAGAGCCCTGAAAACCTGGATCAGAGAAAATCTGCACCTGAGGCACAAACAGCATGACAATAAGCATGAGTCATCCACTCTGAGCCACTCGTGCACTTCATCAGATAAGAAAGGCAATACCTCAACAAGATTGGATGTGTTCTTTCATTTTCAAACACCCACCTTAAACTTGGCTGCGTGCTCAAAACCATCCTGAAATGAAACAACATCTTAATGAGACTCATTTACATGCACTGAACCACAGCAGAAGGTAATTAAAATGGCTTTATTTGCATGTTTCTGTTATACAGCATGCAGACTTCACAGCCGTGGTTAATGTGCGGAGGTAGGAAAGACAATTTCGCTTTTTAACTGAAGCCATGTCGAAGCAAAAGCTCCTCCACATTAAGACTGTGCATGAAATTAATGTCTGTTTGTCATCATCTGGTTTTAAACCCAAGCACCCTCATGATGACTCACCTTTGGGATCTAAGATGTTTTCACTTCCAGTCTTATGACAAGTATTTTCCTCTCTTACCCTCTGCACATCAGTTTACTCCTTTTTCGCCTGTGCCTTGTGCTCCCCATGATAATCTACTGTATAAGGGTTTGCCTGCCCCTCCCGAGAGATTCCTCCTTCCTCACCATTTCATATTTTGATTTGGTCACAAACATGAATATTGTGATAGGTCACATGAAATGAAACCATGTAGTGAGGGAATATCTGGGGAAGTGAGAGCTAGCCCTTCAATATTGCAAAAATGCACAACTATTAATTATGGAAAGCTAAAATTACAATTCATGTGATTACCTGGTCCAAACAGAAAAATTTCACAACTTTCTCTGAGTCATTGCTCTTACCAGCATGACAGGCATCGCTGAGGCAACTCTGGGCTGCAACGCACCCCAGTCCTCTGGGCTTCCGTACAGGCCTTTCTCCAGGATGTAGGACTCACCACAAAAGCCTGGCTCTTCAAACACCACCCAGCTAAGGAAGAGGAGGAGAGAGGAGCATAATTACCCTCCAATTTGCTGCGGCATTTCAAAATTTGTGTTTTCTCTCTTTTCATGTGATCCTAATTAGTAGACAAAGACAGTCTTTGATGCACTCAAATCTGCTAACAAAAACAGAAAAAACCCACAAGACCACAAGACTTCTGACGATAATATTTTTCATTTATCGTGTATGACAACGATTTCAGGCCAGAGTCCACATTGATAATAGCTTCCGATATGATGGTATCTCAGCAGCTATGTACTGTATGCAATCTCCTGGCAAATGTGGCATGTCACTGTGCGAGTGTGTGCTGTTGTGGGCGGCTCAGTTACTTCTGCTCCTCATACAGACATGGGTTGTGTTTGCATTTGTGGTCCTGTGTGTGTCCTAACATGAGAGACTATAAACAAGCTTTTCTCGGCAATGCTAAAACAACACACGGAGCCAATCGGAGGCTCAGAGGGGCAGCAGCGCAACATGGGCGAGACTGTGTTATCTAATAACAGGGTAGCAGCACATCGAGAAAAAAACCCTTTACTGTTGTGAGAGTCCTGCCTCCTAAAGAGGGACGAAATGTTCCGTTCCACTCCACATTATTCGCCATTTTGTTAGCCTTTCCCCTGGGGAGCAGCAATCAGCATTACATGTTCTGCATTTCAATATTCTGATTTGCTGCTGGTTTTGTATACTTCTGCATTATTTTAGCTGATCACATCATAAAGACACAAAAATAAACACAGCTAGGGAACTACTTGGACCTTCTACTTTTCCTACAGTGAGTAATAATGCAGATGATGAGACAAAACACTTAACAAGAAAACACCATTAAGATGTAAATGACATTCCTTGTAAACAATGTTCAGGCATCCTCGAACTCCTCCTCCACATCCTGCATTAATATTACATTAATTCCCACTGCAAAAGGGTGTGAGGCAGCATGTTCCAAGACCTGCTTACATTGACAGGAAGTGAGGTGTGGCAGACTAAACATTAGCGAACTAGGTAATCTGTCTCGACCTGTCAGCATGGGTGCGGCAGCCTTACTGCTACACACCTGAGCGGCAAAGAAGGGCAATGACCCGAATAAGACTTCAGTGTAATTGTAGCCTCAACTAATTATCAGGTTGAAGCATAGGAATGCATCTTAAAGCATGTACAGTACTGTAAGTTGTCAAGTATATCATGTCTCAGACAAGCATCCTTCAGTAGAAATATACCTTCAGTTCAGCATTGGAAAGGCAGCTGAGAAACTGCAATAGACTCATTACTTTAGCAGAAGAAATAATAACACTGAACTAGCCTGACCTTCTATTTCCCAAAGTGTAATAGTTGTCACTTACACACCACCGATGACATCAATAGACTGTGTCTTCATGCCATAGCCAGTGTCATCCATGTTAATAACAGGCACTGTGAGGTCAATGTTCACTCCCAGCTTGCCAAAATCTCTGTCGCTGAACATTTTGAGATGTGGAGACATGAAATCCTGTAACAGAAATAAAATCATCTGATGAAAATCTGACAAGCATCACACCAGGCTAAACAAAAAAAAATGTCATCATAATCAAGGGCAGTGGTTCTCAAACTTTATTTTGACATGCCTTCATTGGAAGAATAAAAAATGTTAAGCCCATTATCCTATATAAGGATAATGGATAACTATAAACCAGTCAGAATGTTATTAACTATTAATACTGGCAAATTAGTAACATAAAATATTAAGTTTCATTATGCTTTTCTGAGTTTTTCCATCCC
This sequence comes from Trachinotus anak, assembly GCF_046630095.1. NCBI lineage: Eukaryota > Metazoa > Chordata > Actinopteri > Carangiformes > Carangidae > Trachinotus > Trachinotus anak. The sequence continues at coordinate 203,432 of NW_027273882.1, read as the reverse complement.
TGTCGTGTGTTATTATTGCATTTTGTGCATGCACACAAGTCACAAGGCTCAAAGAACACGCCAAATGGAGTCCCTCTGTCTGCGCATTAAACACCTTGTTGGGGGTCCAGGCCTTACTTCCTAGACCTATTGACGTCAGTACGTCGCTCAGTGTCGTCCACCTGCAAGCTTGGTGCCAGCGCAGCATTCAACTACTTAAAATGAAGGCCAAGAAAAGTTTTTTTTTTGTTTTGTTTTGTAGCCATGGTGAAAAGACATTCTGTTCTCAATAGCTTGGAGAGATCCATTTTTATGCTCTGCCAACAGCAGAACCACAAAGAACTCAGTGGCTGGAATTCATTTTTACCACTGTTCCCATTCCAAACATTTTACTGTGTACCAGGCAATTCAAGGACTGCTTCAAAAACCGCACTCAGTCCAACACTGGATTTCCTTTATTCCATAAGTGTCCATAGATTAAAAAAATCAAAATGGTTTTTCATAAAAGTATTCCAAGTTATGCATATTGTCACGTAAAGTCCATTGCGGACTGTCTAGCGTCTTTATTAGCAGCACTTGTCTCTGCATTTCTGCCCCCCCCTTAATGCCTGGCAGCAGGCATGCTTGTTTTCCTGCTCCAGTCCAGCTTGTAGAGATGGATCGGGTCTATCATCCTCTTGTTAAATCAGACTCCGGCTCAAACTGATAAGGCAGAACTGACGCCATTGTAACAGCCACAACTGTTTGTTTACAATGTGTTGTGTCAGAAAAAATGGCGCTCTGATTGGTCAGCTTGAGAGGGCGAGGGGGGCCTTAAAGACCCCTGAGCTCTAACAAAGTGTTCAGACAGAGGGTGAATAGAGAACACTTGAGATGTAGAGTATGAGAAAAAAATGTCTTTCTGGAACATTGAATCATGTACATCGATTTTAATAGACACAGAGAATAAAATTAAATCTAAAAATGGCAATAACATGTCCTCTTTAATCTCATACATATCATTTGGCTTCTGAATAAACCTTATTATACTTAATCTTGTTAACCTTGTACTGTTAGTCAAAAATCTTGTTTCTTTGACTTTCCAAAATGAATCAGGTTCATTTAGCCTCTGATACACATTTTCCACACATACATCACTATGTTATCTCTCAGTTTGAGAACCACTGCTTTAGGTTTCAAGTAACACAATATTGTATGGTTTATGAAATAATGGACAATCCAAAAGTCAACAGTGCCCACTGCTCATGTTGTTCCACAGTTACAAAACTTTACTGTCTTTGCAGATTTTCTTTATATTTTCGATTAACATTGTTTCTTATTAATTCACCAGTAAAGACTTTAGCAAACCTCAAGGGTTTTTAGGCATTTTGTCCCTGTTTGCTAATCCTACACACTATCTCAATTGTTTTGAATGATTTTAAGCTGATTTTACACCGTAACGAGAATAAACTTTTTCGTGTGAAAACAGAAGCTTTTCCTTTTTTAGTGCAAATTATGACTTTCAAAATCCCATAGTGGTCAAACCATAAATTAAACATTACACCACATTTACTATTCCACACATAATTGTGTACATTGAGTTAATGCAGTGTGGTACTCACAGACAGTATTGGTCGCAGTGACAGGAGCTGCTCTGTGCCTCCCCACTCGCTGCAGTCCAGATACTCTCCTTCCTCCAGGATGAACTGTTGGCCCTCAAACCCAGGCTGGCTGTATCCCACCCAGCTGGAACAAGAGAGGTGCAGGGATATTGCTGGTTGGATCTGTATCTAAAAATTGTGACTGCATTACATAACCTCTAAATCATCATCTGGCAGCAAAGTTAGTCCTGAACAAACTCTGCTCTAAGCCAAGATTGGCACCTAACTTGATCCTGTGCAAGCAAAGGGAATGAGCTATGGTGCAATTGAAAAGTAAAAACTCACAGTCCTCCAATGATCTTTAAAGAACCCACAGCCTTCAGTTTGTTTGAGACAAGGTTTGCACCATCTGCGGCAATGTCTTCTTCATCCTCACAAAAGCTGAAGATGTCACTGTCGATTTCCAAACAGGAGCCCTCAAAGCCAGGCTTTTCATACACCACAGCCTATAATAGACAAAGTACAGAGCTTATATTAAAGCTGACTCATAATTTACATCAGTTGCTTTTGCTTAAACACACTTAATTAATTTAATTAATTTAATTCATGGAATGAATCGTGTTGACACTGATAGTCAATCAGTTGCATAGATAATAAAACTAAATCTTTTTTTGGAAGAAAAATGACACTTATTTCTATATTGAATCAATCATGTTTGAGTGGTGTTTTATTTTGTGATGATGGGCCACTTCAAATGATGAAGTGAAAAACACATCCCTGGATTCTTTATCTGTCATTTCTGAGCACTATGTTATACATTTGTGCACTTCAGTGCTTTTCACCTTGTACAATTGTTGAATCCGAGTACAGCAGATGGTTTAAAAAAAAAAAACAACAAACACTTTATCTTTCATTCTGCGGTCTGAAAATTTCTGCAGCCAGAATGCACTGTGGTGACACAGGAAATTCCTTGACATCTCTCTATTTTTGGCTTCAAATAAGATAAACACTCAACGAAACAGAAAAATGAGCCAGAGAACACAAACCACACTGAAGGCCTCTTATAAAACATATTTTTCCTCAATATAATGATGACAGTCCATCATTTAGTTTATTATATTGCTTATATTAATTCAACTTAATGATACACAAGTGAAGAAAAATAAAACTGTACGGAGAGAGCTGTATATACCTTCACTTCACTGGGATTCTCCACTTTGAAAGCACCCTGGAACAGAGACATCATTCAATTGATTTTTGTTTCTCTAATTAAATGTACAATGTGAAAAACGGCAAAGAGCAATTATACTAATTGTTCTGTTTTCTTGGAAATGGTGACAATTCTGTTGAAGAGTAACAGGGAGCAAAGAAAAATGAAAAGAACACACATGCTGATCTGAACTTCTGTCCCTGTGGGTGATTCATTGCTGCTAATTTCCACAATGACTGCCTCTGTACAGACAGAACGCCAGGCAGACGCTCGTCACAAAGCAGGCATTACAGAGTTATATACTTTTAATAGGGACTTTTTACATTAGTTCATAAATATACTTAAGACCATTTCATTCTGAGGGGGCCAAGAATGTACCAGATATCACGGCAATCCACCCGATAGTTGTTGACACATTTCATGCAAGACACAAATGTCGACCCCATGGTCATCAGATCATCAGATGTTGCACAGAAACACGCACCATTTTAAGTGGTCTAAGAGATCCCACGAAGGGTGACGGAAAGCCCCAGGTCTCGGGAAAAGGGTACACTCCTGTCTCCAGCACAGCTATCATGCCCTGGAATCCAGGGTCACTGAACACCAGCCACCTGAAGGACGGAAATACACCCAAATCAAATGTTAATTTAGTCTTAAGCCAAAAGGTCTCTCCACATTATGACTAACTATGCCTCAGGGCGGTTTTAAAATCATTGTGAGTCATGTCATGTCCTTGCATGGCTTGTTACTTGTTACTTATTGAAACAGTGGTAAGACATCACTGTCATGAAAAGAGCAAACTCACTAATGCTTGTTTTTCCACAAGAAAGCAGCAGCTGCTGTGTCCTTAACAATGCAGATAAGTATGATTGCTGATTCTGTTCAGTACATTAAGCATTATTTGGTCAATGTAGACTTTTAATTGAGTATTTTCTGTCTACCTCAGACATGAGTCATGCAACCAGAGCTGAGAACAAAAGGTATTTGTTTTACAATATAATGGTTCGGGAATGGCAGCTCAAAGCATTTTTCTTTTATAATTCATTTTTAGCGTAGGCAGCCTTTGTTGGAGTTATGCCCCCACCTCTGGCATTTCAAACCATTATCTCGTGCAAGACAATGCCTCATACCAATCACCACATGTGAGCCTGTGGCTGAAAAAAAACCCAACCCAGCTCATTCAGTCAGTGCTGAGGAAGTGATACGAAGAAGTGATGCCAACCTTATGGTGCTGAAAGATCCATACTAACAGGAGGCAATGAGTCACTTTGCTCAGTGAACTCAGCGGAGCAGGGTTACAGTACATTTGTTCAACCCAAAAGCTACATCTGCTCAACAGTTGCTCCACATTTTGCAGAGCAAACACCATAGAAGGAGCTGCTGAGGCAGAATTATGTGTAACTCAGCAAAGATGAACTGGCAACTGACAGCAGCGAGTTGGAGGTTTTGTCAAGATGCCGAGAAACGCTTAAACAATCTCCACAATGTTTGGTTTCTGAAAAAGGTGCCAAGGCAAAGCGACAAAAATAGCTGTGGGAAAAAGGTCTGCTGTCATTAACCTCGTCAAGGGCAGGGCACAAAATGTCCTGAATGTCTACACCTCTCACGTGGAAAAACATTCTCCCTTTTGCCAAATTCTCTCCACACCTTTGTCTGTTTCTCACTCTCCATCTAGTCTCCACCTCTCTACTTTTTGCAAGTGCCCCCACACCTACTCTTGCCTTCCTTTCTAACATGCAACAGCAGGACAGACATTCCTGAGGAGGGAAATGAGTGAGAGTCAAACCAAACACTGAGGAACGTAGTAATGATTACTAAGTCTCAGCTATTTGTCAAAGCCAAACACTGAGAGCATCCCATTAAAAAGACAGCTCTACGTTGAGCACAGCAGGCAAGATTTCCAAGGGCTATTCTTCTGGTGGGCCTGGATGTCATTAACAATACAAAAATCATTGCAGAGAACTGGGATTGTCTCATTACTTGCACTTTATGTTTCTCTGCTGCAAAGCAACAACACAGCTTCCTCATTCTTTAGCACCTAAATGTATTGTATTTCAAATAAAATCTAATCTCCAGGTAACTGCCTTTCTACCACTCTGATCAATCACGATAAGTAGACCATGCGTCTTGCTAATGATTTGATTTTGCCAGCCCATACGTTACTTTCATTCATGCTTTACAAGGGGTCAATCACAAAGATGTGAAAGATTGGTTTTGCTTCAACAGCCGTACTTACACCCCAGAGTGCACTTGGATGGAAGCAGTGCTCATTGGGATGCCAAACGAGCCCGTCTCTATTGTGTCATCGTGGTAAGGCGTTACTCTTCCGTGGCCCTCCGGTTCAGTAAACAGATCAATATGGGGTATGCTGTAATCCTACAGAGAGGTGGAAACAAACACAGCAATTATCAGCAGTGGCCCATTTCAATCCTTAAATCATTCCTAACAATAAATCCAAGTAAGAGCTTAAGTAGCTGAGTCTTTTTCTTTTCTGCTCGGGAGGAGTACGGACTGAATATCAATAAAGCAATATTACCTGTTAGCTGCATTTCAGAAGGTCATGGGAGGTGAGGATAATGAAGAGATTGAGATATTGAAGGCCAGGTGAGGTGGAAGTTTGACTAGTGCACTCACCCAAACAGCAAGTCGAATAGAGCCAATCACCATTGGTGGGCTGTTGTGTGGTTCCGTCTCCAAACCAGGCTCTGCCCACATATTTGTCAATTCTATTCCCCCTTCCTCCAAAGCGATCTGGCGTCCCTGGAAGTCGGGCTTCTCGTAGAGCACCCAGCTGTAGTGGAAACAAAAACGTACGATTATAGGTTGAAAAAAGAAGGTCCAGGATAAATGTATGTGGTCTGTTAGCAAGACTTTAGCATTTTTGGAAACATGTTTATTTGCTTTCATGTTGAAAGATAAATGAGAAGATCTACACCACACTCATATCTGTCCAGCATATATAAAGCTAAGACCAGCAGCCTGATAGCTGACTGTGTTGAAAGATAACAAAAAGCTAAAGCTCACTAGTTAAAACATTGCGTCTCAAGTGTAAAAATGACACCCAGTAAAAAAACATAATTATAAGGATATTCTGCAATTCTTTCTACATATTTTATTTAAAGTATGCAAGAAACTAGCTTGGATGTTCAATGTAGACTGCAGGGTTTTTGAACACTTTAGCACCAGGGAGTGAAACATGAAACTCCCTAGGTATCTTTGAAGGAAAATGTAAAGTATGCAGTTGCAGTTGTTAAGTGTAGAACTCTCACTGCTGCTATCACATTATATGACTCTTGAGACACATCCAGCAGCCATTACAAGCAACTCTGGGATCCCCAAACCACTTGAGACTAATTTGAACTACACTTCTGTATACACTTTCTTTTCACTGTTGGAAAGTTCAAGCTGAATACTGCCTCTTACCATCCTCTAACAACCTTCACAGATATGAGAGGCGAGAGCTGCAGAGACGTAGCATCTGCTACATCCCTGTAAATCTCATACGCTTGGCCACTGAACTCCGTTTTCTCAAACAACACCATCTGTGTGGAGACATGAGGGTTAGTGTTATAAATAAAAATCAACACATTAGCCACAAAAAGATATAATAAATGGTAAAATGCATTATATGTGTATTCCATCGCATTAAATCCTGATTCACTGAGGGCTGAGAGGGACCTAATGGCATAGCACGTTCCCATTTTTCCCTTCTATGCTACATTAAAAACATTATTTCAAACTGAAAAGCACATGGTTACTTGAACCACCAGGTTGTACTGTTAATGTAATGCATCACTTTAAAATAAAAGTAACATTTTTACTTCATGAGCCAACACAATATTAAATGTATGACTAATGGACTACAAAAAACTGGGCACTCTGGAGGCTCTGTACTCAATAACACTGTCTTACTTTGATTCCAAAAGCCTGATCAAAAACACTTTTCATGCACTGTGTGTGTGTGTGTATGTGTGTGTGTGTGTGTGTGTGTGTATGACTTTTTAATGGCAGTCATGACATTGGATCCCTAGGCAAAGGAACTGAAAATGTCGAGTGGGAGGGGAGTATCTCTGCTTTCTGCAATAACTACTAATATAATTCTACAACAATGGAGAACCACAAGTTTTGCACTGTACTGGCAGCACTGTATTCTGTGATTGTAATCACGTCCAGCTGAGAATCTGCACTACAATGTTTTTTTAAATACTTTGTTTACCCCCAAGAACACCATATGAAAAGCAGATGTTTTCACAGAACAGAGAGCTGTCTGTTCAGATTCCTGTCTCCATCTTGTTTCAGTTCTAAGTGGGTAAAGCTGTGCCTACTGTACCTTTCCAGGGCGCTTGTGAACTCCTTTGGCAATTCTTATCTGGAATGCAAAAACACAGATTTATTATTGCGGCAAAGACTTACAGTATACGGCAAACATCTGTAAAATACTGATGAAGTTAATCTGTGCAGCAGCTCAGTGCCAGTCGAATGCCCTGACCTTTCAGTTAACTTCTGGGGAGGTAGTGGGTCCACGGAGGCTACGCTGCTTTACATTTACATTCAAGCAGTAGTTCTTAATAAAACATGCCTGCACAATAGCCATCTTGCGAATTGACAGCTACAAATTTCATCAAAACTAAACTGAAAAACCTGCAGCACTTAGAAAGTCAGTAACAATTCTGATAATCCATGATTTAAGTAATTATTTAAGGAAAAATGCAAAAAGGTTACTTCCTCTTACATCCTTGCGAAGTGTCCCCTGTGGCTGCTCAGGGAGTGTAGGCTGTGTGGATGGAGGAATCGCAGGAAAACATGGAGGCCCAGCATCAGGAAGCAGCAGACTTGGTTTTACAGCCAGGTCGGCTTCACCTCCAGGAACTGGAGTTGTCATTTTTCCAATAATCTGCTAAAAATAAAACCATCAGCTAAGTACAAGAGTCGTTCATTGTGATTCTCTACCCATAAAACGCGCAGTGATGACCTGTGATTTAGAAACATGGTAACACAGAGTACTAGGAGTATTTTCTCTTTCGTTAGACAAGTAATTCACTCTACTTTACTTTACTTCAACTTGATTGTGAGACGTTGGTGTTATGAGGACAATTATATGTACAACTACATTTCTTAGTTAGTGAAAATAACATAACAGACAAACTAACCTTGTTACTGATTTGCTCCTGTGCTTGTGTGCTCTGCACTGGTTTTGCTGGTTCTCGGGGGAGGTACTTCTCCAAATAGTCCGGCAGCTTGATGTCGTTAAAGGAAGGAAGTGGAGGGCCTGAGTCACTGACCACAGCCTCTGCAGCCTGTGCTTCCTTTGTGTCACTCAGTGCAGAGCTCTGCTTTGCCCGTGTGTTGTTCATTGGCGCTGTGGTGGTTGGGCATGGTGGGTGTGGCTGGGATAAAGGTGGAGGGCTTAGTCTGGGGGTTTTGCAAGATGAACTGTCCTCAGGGGTGGTGCCTTCTTCCTGTGTTTGAATGCCATTCCTCTTCCCTCTGATGCTGGAGGAAGTGAGGCTGCTGAGGACACAGCTCCCCTCCAAGCGAGACTTCACCTTGATCTTATCATCTTTCTCCTCCTTGGCATCCACCTCATCTTTGACTGGGGTTTTATCCCTGAGCCGAGATTCGGTGTCAAGGCTACTGAGCAGCATGCTCCTATCGGCCAAACTAGCCCTGGCAGGCTTCAGGCCAGTTTTAGTCTCTGAGTTCTGCAGTTTGGCTAAGAGACTTGGGGGTGTGTCTAAGGTGAACTGATTCTTCTTCCTCAAGCCAAACTTAAACTCCTCGGGATCAAACGTCTTCTCAAAGCGGTCCTCCCTGATAGCCGGCATGGCAAAGGGGGGCTGAGGCGGCCGAAGGTGGTTGTGTTTACGTGGTGGGAGGGAGAAGGGGGCACAAAGCTTCTTAATTTTCTCAATGAAATCATCATCATCTAGCTCACCAGAAGTATCCAGGAGATTGCTCTCACTCCCAGAAGAGCTTAGTTTGGGCTGTGGGACTTTAAGTTTCCGTTTAGGAAAGTCCACATCCAGCCAGCTGGAGGGGGCGTCTTGCTGTCTTGCAGAATCATCTTTGCTTAGTCCCCGTGGCAAATGGAGCTTCTTCTTGGGTGAACGCTGGATTGAGTCAAGGCTCAGCTTATTAGCCTCTGGGGAAGTGGGTGCTTTTGGAGTTGGACTTGGCTTGTTATTGACCAGTTCCTTTTTGACTGTGAGGAGTTGTGGATGTGGGGAGATGTCACTATTGGCAACGGGTGGGGGTTGATTCACTTGTGGACTTTGTGTTTTCTCAGCTGTCTTCGCTGCCACGTTAACTGTGGGTTTAGAAGCATCACTGTTAGAGGGACTCTTTGCTATTTCTTCTGCACCCTTGAGTGAAGGGCTAGGAGCCTGCTCACAGGACCTGTCTCCTGAGAGTTTGTCTTCTTCGGGCAATGTTTTGACAGTTAAACTTTTTTTCCCACCATCCTGCCCTTCTCCCTGGCTGCTTGCAGTTTTAGAGACTGCAATAAGAGAAGAATCTTTAACAGACGATTGCTTCTCTGCAATACTTTCAGTCTTTGCAGTTTTCAGCGCTTGAGTGTCATTAGCAGCTTTTACAGTCACTTTCTCAGTGACTGCTGTAGTTGCTGTAGTTGCTTTGGTAATAGGCTTTGGGCTGGAGAATTCAGCATCATTAGCTCCATGTGTATGTGAGTCATCGGGTGAATTCTCCGCTTTTTCCACTGATACAGAATTAGCCTGTGGCTCTGCTGCAGTCACCACTGGCTCTGCCTCTGTTCCAGAGCTTTCTGTAGACTTCTGTAGAGGCACATTTGTTGCCGTCTCTCCCTTTGAGGGTCCTTTATCACTCTCGGCCCGACTCACAGCCTCATTAGTCTGAGTCTGAGTGACAGAGCAAATTGCAGCTTTTTCTGGATGTGTAGTCGCCCTCTGACTGACATGCTGTGCTTGAGGAGGGAGGTCCTCTGTTGGTGCGCTGGTCTTTTCTGATGACTGAGAGGCTGGTTTTGGTGGATTAACTTCCTGTTTTCTTATGTCTTTAATGGGCTGTGGCTGCTCTTTTCTCTTTGCATTTTTCCTTTCATCGTTTTCCTTTGCAGCACTTCCCTCTGTCCCTGAGATACCTTGTCCGCTGTTTGAAACCTTGCCACTTGTGGTATTTTTATCTGAACCGAGCAGTTGCTGTGGTTTTTCTTTGTCTTTCCCCACAGTTTGATTTGTTTTTTCCCTCCCTGCCTTTTCTTGTTTCTCTATGTCCTTACTCTCAGCCAGGTTTAATGGTTCTGTGTCTTTGTTTTGGCCTTGTGATTTTTGCCCTTTGTCTTTTTTACTGGGCTGCGCCACTTTACCTTTATTTTTTGATTCAGGCTGCACAGACGATTCTTTATCTACTTTGGGATGTTCAACAGGTGACTTCTGCTCCACTGAAGAAGTCTTCTCAATAGGCCTATTTACAGCAGGTGAGGGGGAGGAGGCTGAAGTTTCTCTGCTGTCCTTGGAGGCCTTTTCTCTCTCCTGTGTGAACACAAGGCTGGGTCCCTCTGCCTTTTCCTCTTTTTGGGGTGAAATAACGGTATCCTTGTCAATAGGTGTCTTTGTTCCCTGATTAGAAGCCGCAGTATCAGGTTCATCTTTGATGACAGAGGGTTCAGGCAGTCCCTTCTGTCTGTTGACTGGCTTGTCACTGTTTTCCGTTTTAAATGAAGAATCTGTCTGCTGCTTCTCTTTTTCTGATACTTCCAGTTCCTTTTTAAAAGTTTTCTGTTTGGTATCACACAGTGACTGTTTCTCTGCTGTATTTTCTTGGGCTTTATCAGATGATGATAAGACTTTGTCAGTGATCTGTTTGGAGGCAGAGACAGTCTCCACTGTATCATCCACCTGCTCTTGTTTTATAGCAGTGACCTCAGGTTTATTTTCCCTGTTTGGGCTCATGGGACTCGTAGGCTCTTTACTTTTCTTTCTTTTAGAGCGGGAGCCTGCTCTGCTGGGGCCTTTGGCCTGTGAACTAATGTTACTGGTCATTTCTGAAGAATCACCTGTTCCTTTAGTTGGGACATCTGATTCAACACTATTAGGTTTCGTACCCTGATCTGTTGTTTTTGAGACCACCGTGTCTGTTGTTTTGGAGTCTGTTGGTTGTTCTTGTTGAACAGAAATCTTAACCCCAATAGTAGTGGTATCTTGTCCCTCTGGTTTTTGTGTTATCTCTGACATTGCTGTTGTCTTTATCTGCTCTTTAGTATCCAGTTTACCCTGACTGTCCAGTTCTGGCAACTCTGATGCGGCAACCGCCACAGATGATGTGGTCTTTTGAGACATTCCAGTCATGGCTGGCTTTTGAGGTAGTGCTGGTTTAGCCTCTGACTTAGATGCCTGCGTAAAGTTCCTCATTCGCTCCTTGATCGTCATTGGTTTCTCTCTGGCAGGTGACGCAGAGCTGGACCTGGCTGCGTTGTAACGTTCAGCTGATCTTGACCTCTGGTCTGACAACTCAAAATCTGCTTTCAGCCTCTCAGTGGCTTTCCTGACCGGAGAGACATCAGCACTTCTCGGGGTTCGGAAGGTCTGCTTGAGGCCCCTTGCCGCCTGCTGCTGCTCAAAGATGTTGATTTTATCTGCAATCCGGCCAACAACTGGTTTCGGCTCCTCATCAGTTTTCTTTGCGTCATGTAGTCTGTGTACAATGAGAGGTAAAATCTGAATTCAACCTTTCTTTTTTTCATATTTTGTAAAATTTTAGACATTTCGAGTTGATTCTGACTCATGTATTGTACATGTACAACTGCCTCAGTATGCACCATGTTGTTTGCCAGAGACAAATGTTGGTCTCATCTTAAGGTGATTTGTCAAATTTAATCTGACCTATATTCTAATCTGACCTGTACTTTACAGTGCTAATCTTGAGGCATAGGGCTGTACTTTGCATTGTGACTCACATTACTGTTTAATTGTGGATACACCTGTGATATTCCACCCAGAGCAGTTAACACACATTCTTGTATTAACAGCCATGTCATCTGAGACAAAGGCTCGACACGTAGGTTAAAGTTGGAGATCCACTAGTTGTACAATTAAACATTTATTCAAACAAATGTGGATTTTACAGCAAGTTTACTCATTCACTTTAACTTACCTTGCATCAGTCTCTGTTTTGGTCTTATCCTTTTCTTCATCTTTCTTATTCTTTAATGCTGGTTTATAATCCTGGTTGTCGCTCGCTGGACTTTGTGGAGGCTTCAAAGGCACATTTTTTGTAAAAAGCTTCACCTCACTCCGAGAAACCTTCATACTCCTACGTTTGGACTCTGGTGTCTCTGTCTTCCTTTCCACTTTGTAAAGGCTGTCATCGTCCTCCATGTCTGCACCTCCATCAACCACACATACCAGAGTGTCTGAGTTTGAATCCTGGAAGTTGTCCAACTGCTTGATGGTATCAGGGCAGGAAGTCTGACTTTCCCCTCCTTCAGGTGAGGTCTGAGAGGTGGGGTGGTGCGTGGAGGAGGAGTTTACAGATGACTCTCCCATGTGAGCCTTTGGACTTTTGCCCTGAGGACTGGTCACTGGGTTATCTGATGAAGGGAATCCCTCTGGGTCAGGTTGAGCACTGGGAGACATTTTTTCCTGGGGGCTGTTCCCTCCATCGCCCTCAGAGTTTTTCCGTAATTTCCTTCTGGCTGCATTTTTACGCCCCATGCTGTCTGCCTTTGTTTGTTCTCTATCAGGTTCACTCTCTAACTGTGAGTCTTTGTGTGATTTCAGTGACACTCCCACTAGAGCACTGTAATAACTCTGTGCCCCAATGGCAGGCCTAACATTTGTCCTTTTGTTCTCTGCCCTTTTTGAACTTGAGCTCTTTGGTTTTGAGAGGACCTGTAGGCTTTCCGTGACTTTGGTGCGGACAATTTCTTGTGAAGCACAAGCGTCTTGGCCGCTTTGAATCACGCTGGTCTCCTCCAGGTACACATGGAGCCTCTTGCCTGCCTGAGCATGTGCTTGTCTTATGGCCTGAGGCTGGGCGTGGTCCTGGTCAGAGTCCCATGCCACTCCCTGTTTAGAGGAGGAAGAGAGATGTGTCAGATGACTGGCATTCTTTGCAGGAATCCCGCTCGTTGAAGTACCGTTGCTGCTCTCCTCCCTCTCTTTGCCCTGCCCAGTTCTCTTCTTCCTAAACTCCACAAACTCCTCCTTTTTTGGACCTCCTTCTCCTGTCTCAGTGCTGCTCCCAACGGAGCCGTGTCTGCGGGTAGACTGCGTGGCGTCCTTCTCTTCACAGAGGAAACTGTCTCTGGATAGACCCAGTGGATTGGGATTGGAGCTGTGCTCCTTCTCCTCCTGCCACTGTTGTTCTCCTTGCTGGGGTCTCACTGACTCCCCACTCTCCTCATCTCCCCCCGAGTTAAGAGCCTGATCACTAGTTGGAGAGGCATTTTCAGCGGGACTCTTTGGACCCTTTCCTGTCCATGGAGAGAACCAGCTCCCAATTCGACCCAAGACCCCAGTGCTTGGCTGCTCCTCTGGGCTCTCAGACTAAAGCAAAGCAGAGAAATAACTCATAAATGTCTGCTTACACGTGCAGTTGCAGTCAGCAGACATGCATGTTTCAATATGAATATGCGCAAACTGTCACTAAACTGACAGTAGGCTACTTACTCATGGTAGTGCAAATATGATAAATAGTCCATGAACAAAGGAAGGGAGTGCAGGCTTAGCATCCAAAGTAAACATAAGTAGGGGTTGGTTGTTCATAGACATATTTTTAGTATGGCCATGCATCTCTCAGCATAGCAAAGACATGCAGGAGTGCTGATAACCTGTAAGCTTACCGTAGAAAATACCATATCATTCAGACTCTTTATGTAGGTTGTGAACATGATTTTGGTTTAGAACAAAAACTCCTACAGAGCATAGAACAAAAACAAAAATCATTCCACCAGGATAAACAATAGCAGTGTGAAAGAGCAGGAGTTCACCACAAAGGATATTCTGCCTTAGCAAAGTGATAGATCCATCCATAAATCTGTACTTGAGAGCAACACTTTTGGCTATAATAAAAAAAAATTAAAAAAAAAGAGAATCAACTCACCCTCAATTAGACATAGAAGAAAACTTTTCGAGCCTCTCCAACAACAACACATAGACCGCTGTCAGTTTGCACAGATTAAGATCTGCACTAAGATACATGTCTAACACATGGACATGTTGCCTCTACTCCGCCTTGCTTCAAATGAAGCATCAACAACTGCATGAGTGCGGCAGACTGTGGAGATATGCGTGCACTTCAAGTTCTGCCCCTCCAGCACGCATCGCGGTGGTAAAATGATGCCTTCAAGTGCTCCTCGTAAACCTCTAACAGTAGTGCCACCATGGCACAACAGTTTGTTGATAGTCAACAAGTGGTTTTCCCACGTCAGCCACCTAACCGCTGTGTCGTGTGCTGATATTACATTATGGCTAACCTCTAAGATTTAGGTAAAGATGGGTTTAATTGTACCAGCAGTGACTGTGAGCGTATTTTTTTCAACACTTAACACCTTAAGCTACATCTAGTGGGGATTACATCTTCTGTTGAGTAAGCCTTCTGTCATATCTGTCATTTCAGCAGATTGGTAGGAAGAACTGGACTACAATGGAGATGTTTGGCACATATCATAAAGTGAGCTACAAAACATAATAATATTAATGAGAGCTGCTGCAACATGTATGGAGAATATCTGGCATCCCCTCCACGGCCTGCTGGTTAAACACTTTCAGTGTTTAGTACCCTGACTCATCTCTTTGATGATTCACATCTGTGTCAGCAGTTTGCAAAGGACAGACTGCTCATCTGGACTTTGTGTTTATTATAGGCTAGCATAATAATAATAAAAATAAAATAAAATAAAATAATAAATCAATAATAACAGACTAAACATAGTCATAGACATATATATATATATAACTATATTGATATATTTGTTTCTACTTGTTTTATTTAGTTTTTGTAAAGAATTTAGCCTTTAATTCTATCTATCTATCTATCTATCTATCTATCTATCTATCTATCTATCTATCTATCTATCTATCTGTCTATCTCCAACTGATGAAACTTTAAGTCTCTATGAGTTACTGCACAACAGCTCACATAAGTCAAAACAAAAATAGTGTTTGGTGTAATTATGTTTGTATATGTGAATCCCCTTTAGAGTGTTATTGTTAATTAGCACAGACAGAGCTTTACTGTGCTGCAGCAGGAGAATAAAAAGCAAGTGGAGGCTTTGACATATACCCATTCCATTTAACGAATAAATTCAATCACATGAATATACAGAACACTGAAACAGGATTATGAAACAGTAATGGGACATTCAAGCACATCACAGCTAGGCATAAGTATCAAAGTATCACTTGGCTGTCAGATATGTCAGGCACTTGCTAGACATCAGGACACGGGGATCGACACTTGCTGTTGTTTTTGTTGCTGAGTTTTCTTCATAAGGCTGAAAACAGACCTATTGTGCATATTAGGCATCAAATAGACTGTTTAAACAGGTGTGGAGATTTTAGTTTGAAATTAGATGCAAGGACTCTGGTTAAGCAAGCCGCCCTGTATTTGCTGAATCAACTCGACCCGGTTGATGATGTGTGTCCTCAAAATTCCGACATTCATTTGAACAATTGAAGGCGGCAGGAGGCCGTGTCCAAACAAAGTTTTCCAGGGGAAATGACGCATTGACTGTGTGGGCTGCAGAGCCCGTTGAATTCAGCTTTTTCGGTTTTCCAGACTCTGCTCGGCCTTGTTTCATTTGGCGGGCAGCTCAAGTCAGTCTTTCCATGCTGAGGAGTCGACCCTTAACCCTTTCACCGCTTCTGTCTGGTAAACAGTCATCGATTCGACTTCAAATATTTTTTTAAATTTTTTTTTTATTATTTTTTTTCCCCATCTTCCAGTTTGACACGCAGTCCACCCTGCCCGTAGGTGGGGGAGTCGCCCTGGTAATTAATGCTGTTAAAAGGTGACGTCGCTACCCATTCTTGTTTCATATATTCATTTAGTAGACATTTAACGGCCATGTTTAGCCTGCATTATTACAGGCTATTAGTGTTTTCACAACGCCTGCTTTACCTTTGTATAGCCTGAAGTGTTTACGCAGAAAATAAAAACAGTCATAGGGATCAGTTTGTTTTTTTTTTGCTCGTTGGTCTAATTTGAAGAATCTCCTCACAGCTCATGTCCCCCTGAGCTGTTTCTAACAAGTTTCTGCACTGTAAAGCCAAAACAAAGCGGGAGCCGAGGCTTTGCAGTGTTATCCAGACAGTGCAGTCTTCTATTAACCCACAAGCCCCGAGTTCATTTCTGTACAAGCACATCACCACACACACACACAGATCTTACCATGATCACTGTGTCCCTCCTGTCTTTTCAGCTGTCTCGGGAATAAGTCAAACGCTGCAAAAAACAAAAAAAAAGCCCTTTGGAAGAATGAAGCCTCTCAGCGCTCCGCCGCCCCTCTCTGGGAACCTGTCCCTCCTCAGACAGACCAGTCTGCACCTGATTAATATTAATAATAGTAATAGTGCTCTCTACAACGGGAAAACATCAAAGCCAACTCTTGCAGCCCTGCACCACTTCCACGTCATTGTGAATGTTTCTTTAGAGGTGCTATTTTTTTTTTTCCCATGGTGATGAGGTGCAGGTGGAATCTGCCCGGGCCAGGTAGCTAACACACCCCGGGGCTCTCAGCACCGTGACACAGCAGCCAGCTATGGCGGTTTGTTGAGCAATTGCGTGTCAGGGCCACAAACAAAGAAACAACAGGTACAGACAATGACTTTTGGCCACATAGACAAACATTAAAGTCCATGGACTCCACTCTGTTACTGCTGAGGCATTTTAGGTTCTAAAATAAATAAAATCATAGGAACTGAAATGCTAGGGAATTGATCAGAATTATTTTTGCAGGGGACCCCCACCCACCTACTAACAGGACCATTATCTAACCTCAGACCACAACTTTACAACCAGCAGTAAGGGCCTGGGCCTATTCTCAAACCTTTTATTTCCACATCCATACAGTGTGCACACTGAACACACCACTGACATGCATCACAAATACATGCAAATGCATCCCCCCCCCCCCCCCATCTCTGTCTCTTTCCCATGATTTATTTATGTGCTACAGAAACTGAAACCTGTCTCATTTTACACCCTATGAAAAATTCACACCTCACCTGTGTTTTCTCTCGCTGATAGGTTGGGGAACCTGACATGCTGAGGATTTGACAGGGTTTTCTCCACAGCAACGAATCGGTTATACTTTAAGAGAAAGAAAATTGCTCTGGGTTTTTTTTTTTTTTTTTTTAGGGGATTTCATGTGTTTGAAAGATAACATGCAAACATAAGCCATGTTGGCGTATGCTTAACTATTCCAATATTTAGAGGCAACACATGCAAATTACGCCACTTACCACAATTATCACTAAGAGGAGTGGAAGTCTAGTTTTACTGGTTTGGAGCTAATCAAACAAGCAGTGGGGGAAAAATACAGACATGTTAACAAACACTGAGCAAAAGAACATGCACCATTTACTGTCTCTTCACCTCTGCTGGCTCATCTAATTGGCCTGGATTGCGAGGATTAGCTGAAGAGCTTGTTATACACTGGTAACACAAATGAGTAGGGGATGAGTCACACATTCTACTTAACTGAACAACTTCTATTTGGCCAATTAAAATATTCATTTCTGTAAGAACTGATGTGCATTTTTTTTCAAGGGCCAGGAAGAGTTTTACAGTACGTTCCGAGAATGATTTTCAGCACTGCACTGTGTCACACTCATGCAGTTCCAGACATGTTTGCTTGGCAGCTGCTCACTACAAGCCGCCTCTTTTTGTTGCAGTGCGCAGCTCCACCGGAGGCGTGTGTAAACAGCTGCTTTGTTGCTGCTGAGGGAGAGGGAAGGAGTCACTCACTCTCTGTACCCACCCAGATTTTTGCTTGTTTGGCAATTGGCAGACTGCCGGGGCAAGACTACCAATCTTTTGAAGTTAGAGGAAGAATCACTTTCAGGCTTTACTGTACAAAAGGAAGGCTCTTGTATACAATTCAGGTACAATTTTTAAGATTAGTCTCAAGACTGTGAAGGATCTGGTGATTTTCTTCTGTAAACTTTTCAAATAAGATTGTAACTGTGACGTATGGCTCTGACAGCATAGCTGCCCAATTTAGAATAAAAGATTTAGGCTGGCTGCACGTCACACTTCAGGGAAAAGCTCTGACTATCAAGTGTGACCATTGGTTCTACTTTGAACAAGGATGTAGATCCTGTGGATTTACCAAAGGAAAATGATGACATTGGAAGCGTAATAAGACAAATAGCTAAGATACAGAATATGCTCCACAGTCACATGGATGGTTGTCTTAAAATAGAAATATTAAAACATTTGAAAGCTGTTTTTATGGATCCTGCTAGGTTTTTTTGTTGCAAAACAATAAGAAGAAATCTTTTTTTTTTTAAATTAATCTAAGACCAATAATCTTTTTATTTGAAACAAGTGGCCCTCTCCTACATGCTACTAAACACTTGGCTGCATTGCAGAGAGTCGAAGAGACTTTGAGCCTTGTGTAGTTGGCTTGGTGCAGTGCGTCATGAGCAGTGCCGATTTATCTTGTACATCTGCTCTAATTCTCAGATAACACATAACCAACAGTCATCTTTGTTCAGGTAACCCTTGGTCAAGATAGTTGGCTCTTAAACATGTAAGGCTAAAAAATCATGTCTTGACTTTGAATTTGATCCTTTGATTGTCATATATTTGAGGATATAATAAACAACTATTGGATCTGAGCTCAGTGATTCTTGAGTCAATTCAATCATGGAGCCATCTCTTCTTCAGTGCTTATTCTTCAGAGTGAATAATATTGTCTTGTAGATATTATATAATGTTGTGCTTGCCTGTATCATGGCAGCATGTGCATGAAGGCCATAAAATATGTTGTTTGTCTTGTTTTCTTGCAACCAGCCATGTCATTACATATTTGACTGGCATTTCTTTTTAATGCCCACCCAATCCCTAGGAATTTTCTGCGTCAACAAAAAGCCAATGTTTTTCCTGTATCCGTGCCTGCCTCCCTCTCTCTCAGTTGCTCATTTGCTTCTCATTTGTTGAAGCGTCATTGCAACTCACCAAATGTCACCCGCAGTGCCTAGAGTGACCGCCTTGGGGTATTTAGGAAACAGCAAATGGCAGACTCCCTGCGTGGAATTGATGCAACTCCATCGCCCCACCCACTGGTTGTTGATGATAACTGCACCCTTGGAGGCCAGTCTCCACGGTCAAGAGTAGAGTTGGTAAAGATTGTTGAAAACCAAACTGCTGAGGCCTGTGGAGACTGGAGCTGACAGCAAGTCCTCCTTGCATGTACTATAAAAGCACATCAGGAGTTAAATTCACTGGTTGTGAATCAGTTATATGGGTCTAGAAAAGTAAATTACCCGCATGTTTTCATACATTTGGAGTTTGACAGATGGAGAAGTACATTCACGCCCTCAATCACCCTCTCAATCAGAAGATAAATAAGAACACGGTTCACTGCTGCTCTCTCCCTCATCGCCAAACCATGTAGTGCAACATCACCACAGCAACCGTCTCCAATGATGTGTAAATAATAATCTTATTTTGAAGTTCTGCCACTCAGAAATGAGGGAATGATAAATTTCACGTGTGACCTGGGAGAAAACCTGCTTCTCGCAGGCCACACATATCTCTCAGCTTGTTTGAGGGTAACTCACCCACCAGAAGCAACAATCCTGCAGGCACACACAACCTCAGACTTTAGCCTGTTTCCTACACAGCTCTTGAGTGTCTGAAGTCTGCTGCCCCTAATTCAGAGCTAACTCCTGAACTGAGCCCTAAACTCTCAGGAGCATTTTCACTGGTGCCACAAGAGGTTCTGAGCAACACTTCTGAATGTTCACTCAACTGTGCTGGTAAAGTGACAGTTTGATGGTTTAACAACTGTATCCACTGTCCTCGGCCCTGTGACGAAGACATAAATGCTGTATTATAAGTGGAAAGAAAGAAAAAGCAGAGAAAGACTGAAAATTTGGCACGGCTTATTTAATAAATGTGTGTTTGATATCCAATTTCTAGCCCTATTTCCCATGACAGCTGCCATGATATTTTATTGGTCAGAAAATAATTACTTGCTTCTTATGTAAGAATGTGATAATATGTTAAAATAATTAAAGAATAACATTTCCCTGTTGGTGAGCTTTGTACAGAAAAAAAAACAAAACAAAAAAAAAACACTGACCAAATTGCAGAAGCCTTTCCTACAAACCTTTCTGGGCAACAAACTAATCCCATTTGTTCTGCCTGGTCCCAGTTGTCTGCCTTTCAGCAAACATGAGCTACATCAGCAGAGGAGAGAAGAATGAATGTTTGAACATTTATTTTCCCTGGCACCTCGGGAAGAAAATTAATGGACTGTTTGTCAAAAATCTAAAACACCGATTTGGTGGAGTCAGTGTTGCATTATTGTTGATAGACTCTCTGGCATTCCCAGCACATCCGCCCGTCAGCCAAATATACGTAGCTTGTGCATTTGCTGATATGTGACAATCACAGCTTGTAGTGTTCTTTTACATAATCGTCACCCGATGTTGCTTCAAGCACATTTAATTTGCTCTGACTGGGTAGAAAGAAAGATTTCTGCATGAGTAAAGACACAGACGAGAAGTGCAGTGCTCCTCAACAAGTGCAACACCGAAGACAACACAAACACATTTTCACCACAGTTAAAGTAAAAATTGTAATTTGATGTTTTCACTCTATTTAGATCAGCACAAATATTCTACTTTATTGTCATCATTTTGAAAGAAAATATGAGAAAATGTTACCTCTTAAACCTGCATTCACTCACCTTTTGGCTACGTGTCAGCAGCACAACAAGCTGTGAACACAACATTGAAAAACGTTCACTGTAGGGAGCTGATATGACATTGCATAACATTATAACATTAGCATTAATTTGGAGCAGTTTGTACATCCAGTCTCCTTTCATTTCTGTTTTGGTCTCCACCAAAAATGGAGGGAAGTATTTGGCTATATAATGCTAAATGTTTCACTGTGTTTAGCAGCTAGACACTAAAATTGTCTGAATGCTGCTTGGCGTTGTTGACCAAAGCAGTTAAATTGTGGGCTATAAAATCAAAAAAAAAAAATAGACACTAAAAGAGACTAAAATGCAGAGTCTGGGGCAGCAGAGTCGGGTGGCTTTCACATCACACATATTTAGATATTAAAAAAATAATGATCAGTACAGCTTTAAGTTGTTTATTGTTATTACCTCTGACACAGCTTTAAATTCAATTAGCCAGTGTATAATGTTAACAAATGCTACACCACATCAATGCTGAGTTGATTTCCACAACCAAATAGGCTTCTTTATTAGGGCCATCAACGTTCAGCATTTAAACAGAATTCTGGCTACAAAAGTATTATATCACATTATCATCCAAGTTCCCATGTTACCTACCCTGTAAAAGAACAATGATATATTTAATTTTTTGCTACTACATATGACTAAATACACAGTAAAAGTACACTCCATCTTTTCTAATAGAAGGCATTTCATTTTAGAGTAAAAATGATTAAATTCTTTGCTTTTAATCTTGTTGGCAGACCCACTGGCATTCATGTGGAGAGATAAGATCCACTGTCCACTGTGCGCAGAAGAAAATGAGACAGGAATAATAGCTGAATGAATTCTACAAAGCATCGCTGCCTGGTGACTTTCTATCTGCCCCTGTGTGGAAAGTCATCTTGTCCACGTACAGAACACTCACATTCAAGTCAGAGGAGCAGAGGACTTGAAAGTAAAGGTACTATTTGCGAGGCAATTTTACCTTTGGGTTGAAATGTCATTTCGTAACTGTGAGTTAATATGTTTACTTAATATGGAATCGTTGGCCATCCTGCGTACCCTCTTCCTTGCTGATCTTTTCAAAAGCCTTAAAAATACTCCACGCAGAGAAGCTTCAAAGGAATAAAGGTAGATGTGTGGCGGGCGAGTATGTTTCCCTCTGCCAGGCCAAAAATAGCCCCATGAAAGTACAGTTAATAACAGAACATAACAATGCCATTGTGTCCATGCCTGTCATCTCTTTGTAGAAACAGCCTTAATGGATGTCACAGTGAGCATCCTGAGAATGAGACTGGTGCTCCAGTACGACGGATGCTTCATACGGCAGGTCATCCTCTCCCAGTGGTGAACTGTGCTCCAAGTTCACAAAGTTCGGGATGTTGAAGTGAGACAGGAAGGCACATTCTCTGTCTGTCTTACTCTCCTCTATTAGTTCCTTGAGTGGCCGGTGGCCCCCAGCTTCCTCAATGTTCTCTACCATATCATCCATCCCAGAGGAGCTGATGCCTCTGGGCCCCTTGCAGGTCCCCTCCTGGGCTCCGGCCCCAGACTGCTTTCCGACTCTTTTCTCTTCTGGTTTTTGCTTCCCCTCACTCTTATCCTCCTCGTTGATATAGAAATGAAAATATGAGCGGGACTCCGCTAGCAATGGACGAGAGAAGGCTTTGTCGTTTTCCTCCTGGGGACCATCAGTGTCTACCAGACAGCTCCCTGGTCGATGACGCTTTTCAGCACAGTCTGGATTTCTGTTAGGAAAGAAACAAAGGTCCAGAGTGAGACTGCAGAAGGAGAAAGCTTTGAAAATATGAAGGGCTTTTATTGCCAATTTTATCCTGAATATGGCTGTAGGCAAACCATTAAAATTACTAAAGACATCTGCGTCTGGATATTAATGCTAAAAATCATTCCAGCACATTTTTTTTTCTGAAAAAGAATGGGGAGGGGGGGGGGGGGGGGGGGTGATGACATACTGCCAGCCAATAACTTCCTTATTTCATCTTGGCTTAACCTCAGTGGTGTTCTCAATCTGACCTTGTCACCTCCAGGACAAATATCAGCCTTTCACAAAAGCACAATAACGTCATGCGCATGACAACAACCACTGCAAAAAAAAATAAATAAATAAATAAAAAAATTTAAAAAAGCACCAGTGGAACTCATTACAGCCCTGCATCTCTCTGAGTTCACCTTCAGATGTGAAAGCTGCCCTGTCTCTGAAATGATGCGTGAGCTCTCCTCTGAAGCTTTGGTCCTCGCAGGGCCTGCTGTAAAAGCCACACATTAGAGCAACTCCCTCTTGATACTCACTCTTGATGTGGTGCTCCTGTCTTTGTGAGCAGCGTGAGGACAAAGAACATGAAGATGACAAACACAGCGAGTCCGACCCAGAACCCAATGACGATGGAGTCTGAAATGTCAGAAGAGAAAGAATCTTATGAATATCATGTACAGCACATTGTTTTATTGACTGAAGTCATCTTTCTGACCCCACCCCTGCTGTGCTTGTGATTCTAATTAATCTCAGGGGCCCTTCCTGTAAGGGCAAAATCCTCTTTTACTTAGATAAAATGAGCATTTAGTATTTGTAAAACCCAATTAGGGGATAGCAGCTGCCTACTTGTCCATCATGTTTGCTGATCACCAATTTGTGTTTTGTGTCATTAAGTGGCTTGGTCATTCCACGTGGAGGATAAAACGCCAGCACAGGTGGTGCGTGAAATATTGCTGCCAGATCGTTTGTTTGCTGAGAAGCAGGTATGGCCTCCACTGCTGCTGAAGCAACACAAACAATGCAAATAATGAATCATTATTAATGAATTAAAGATGAGTCACCTTGTTTGCTGACAAATTTTGTTTTCATGCACAAATACTGTAGACCTGCGTGCACCGAGAGGCACACACACACACACACACACACACACACACACACACACGCTGCACAAAGTCAAAGGCAGTAAAAGCAATGGTTGGCTGTCACAGACGTGTTGCGTTCAGCTTACATCTGTGCGCTTTGAGTCCCTCAAAAGACACGGGCTCCTCGTCGTCGTAATATTCATACTGCCACACGTAGTCACTGCGACGTGCGCTGGTTTGGCTCCGGTTGTGGAAGTCGGACATCTCAGAGCGGTTTATCTACCTCGACAATGGAGAAAATGAATGAGAGCGAAATCCAGCGAGGGAGCTGTTTAAATGGTTATCAGGTTGCCATAAAGTTTACAAACCGCCGCCTCCATCTCCAGGGACGTGAAACCTCCCTGTTGCTGACAGCAAGCCTGCAACCTGTGAATGTGAGAATCCCGCAAACAACTCCTCAAATGTTATGTCCCTCCGCTGGAATTCAAAAGGGTGATAAAGAGCAGGGAAACCCATCGCTTCGCCGTTACGCAAAAAACTCCATCCATCCTCATGACAGTCCTGTTAAAGAGGCAGCGGTTCCTCAGTGCGCGTCACCGTGATCCAACATCCTCTCTCCTGGTGGCTCATTCACTCCCTGGGATACTGAGATCACACTGCAAATAAATAAATAAATAAATAAATAAAAAGATTCTGATTTGCTACAGGAGAAGGTGTTTTCAGGGCAGCTGATTATTCATGAGGAAGACCTATTCGTACGGAAACCATGTAGGCTACTGCTTCATAAGAATTTAAGAAGAATTTAAGAATGAGAATTTAAATTTGCAAGTGCATTCAAATATTTTGCGTATTCACACACAAAATAATCAGCCTGGAAAATGTAAGAGAGACCCACATTTTAAAAGCTATTCAATCTAATATCTAAATATAAAATTGTGTATTTGGACAAATAAGGTTAAACAGAGATTCAAGAGATTTGGATGTCATTATTACCTTTTCATCAAAATAACAAGGTTGAAATGCAGAGAAGAAGAGGTAAGTGGACATTAACCCAACCAGCCAATCACGGTACAATATACATAATAACAATAATTATGCATAATAACACCTTACAATAGTCTGACATCAATGTGACAGAGTTAATTTGGAATTGTTCATTAGTGGTCAGACACGCGGAACTAATTACACATTAAAATAATAATGAGCAGCATGATCTAAAATGAACTATCACTATCATATCTGATTTATTCCTTGACTCAGAATTGTTTGGAAACAACTTGTTTGATATTAATTCAATCAGTTCCTTGATGTCACAAAAACATCAGACCACATTAATGCCAGTTCTCCAGAGCCTGCACTGGCTGCCTGTTGTTGTCAGAGTGCAGTTTAAAATTCTCCTCTAGGTCTACACAGCGCCTCCTCCTCGGTACACATCAGACATGCTGCCAATAGCTGATCTCTCAGGTGGAAATCTCCTCCATATGCCTACAGAGCACACTCCCCGAGTCTAGTGCACCTAAAGAATTGAGCAATTTGCCTGCTGATCTTAGATTTTTGCTGTGTTTTTCACTGCCTTATTCTAGTTTTATGTAAAGCACTTTGGGCTCCTTTTGTATGAGACGGTGCTATACAAATGCATTTGAATTTGAATTTGTTATATCCTCATTCCCCAGGACTTTATGTATTCTAAGGTGTCCTGTCTACACTATGAAAATAATACTGAGAGAGCACTGTTTTGACAGATGTTAAAGTGGAATTCATTGTACAAGTCTATGCTGATGACATCAAAGTGCCATGTTGGAGCGCTACTGCCAAATTCAAAATTGAAAAGACAGTACAATATTAAAAAATCTGAATATATTCAAAAATTCAATCTTTCATAAAATGATCAAATAACATGTGATTGACCTGCTGGTGAGGGACAACCCAAATCTATTTGGGGTAATGCCATGATAAGTTTTGTGAAAACCCTCAAGTACAATACTCATAATTAGCCTCCCACCAAGTGCAGATCTGAATGGACTGAGTATCTGTTAGTAAAGTCACAGATTGTTGAAAGGGTGTAAACAAAGCAACCACGGCTAGTGATTTGAAAATGTGAGCCTGTGTCTGCTAGAGACGGGAAATGCTTATTAAGACGCTACATCACTACATCCCCTCTTTTCAGCTTTTAATAAATCTTCACTCAAGCAACAGGGTTCATTAGTGGTCCTGCATTACTTATATTTCTGAAGTGCCTCTTGGGCAGATCCGTCAGGCAGCCATTCATTCACTGATGCTCCTCAAAAATCAATTTTCCACATCATATAAAAATTACATACACCAGAGTGAACACAAATGTATCTAATGTATTCAAATCTTGGCACTATTAGTGTCCTTTGTATACTTAACTTGATCTCAGTGTGGACCTAGAATACAAATAAAACATTTTTCCTTTGTAAATGTTCCTTTTCTGTGTTATTGTCTCCGGCTGCTTCAGCTGGTATTGTTTTTTTCTTTTTCTTTGCTATCACCACAAGACGTTGAATGAGCCAGATGTGTCCAGGCTCTAAATTAAACCAAATGTGTGAAATTTTAATATCTACTCATTTTGGTGGTATCAAGTATGGACACTGAGAGACAAAAGCTTTTGCCAGACAGGACGCTCATATGAGACGACTGACATCGTGCCAACAGTTTCACATCGATTTCTAAAATATCAGCACATGCAAGTAGAGTATAGGTAAGATTAGGGAATGACTACCATGCCAAATAAGCAATGGTTAAGGTATGTGAAGGTTTGTTAATTAACTAAACCACTTGGTTTAGCACATAGATACTTTCTTAACCAAAATTTGGAGCATTGAAACTTGTCTATTTGTCTGTCGGTTCTGAATTACAGACCGGCTCTGTATTCCCTGAGAATACTTACTGAGTTGTCACATGCAGATTATTGGTTATGAATGAATTACTCACAGCCATGGGTCAGACTGGGTGCCCGTACCACATTAAAATCACTACAAGTACTGTCCTACTTTTTGTCTCCAGATGACATCAGCACCTCTTTTCTTGGTTCTCTGCTGCTCAGCTAAAGGAGAGACTTGCTCAACTTGGGCTGTACAGTACTACACAAGTAGCATTTATCTCATCAGCTGATGTGTCACAGATGTCATCCAGTGATTATATATCTAAGTATAATATAAGTATTATCACTGGATTACAGACAGTTATTCAATCAACCCGCATACCTGCATAAATTATAATAAAGTAAGTTGGAAGGGGTGAAGAGAGTCAAGCTCACTGTCTACAGCATTTTGTCTCGCATTCATCTGCAGATCAAAAATGCACATTTCATTGAAAACAGCCAGATACTCAAAGCTGCCCCTCTGGGTTTGCCTTGGGCTGTTTGTCTCTTCTTCTTTAGCCACGGTGGTCATGGTGAGGTGATATACTGTGCTGTTTTTATAGGGCTTTGATCAGAAGAACTGTGTCCAGGGGTAGCTGGCAGTTACATGGTCAAAGGACTTGTCAGTAAGGAGTGAAAACTCTCTGTATCACCAACACAAGTGATATGTGGCAAATCCAGTTAGATAGGCCACCAAATGTAAAGAGACACCCCCCTAACTTTTTCCCCTGTGAACCTAGTCTTCTATATTTGCTAACTATTAAGTTTCTAAGGATTCAAATGGAGATTCTTCCTTAATAGCTGTATGCTAGCTCCTCATCTACAGTCGGTCTCTAATCAGCAAGACAGGAAGTAGCCCTCAAGATCGTTCATTAGGCTAAATCATGAACAATTGAATTAATGGTTGTATGGTATCTACCTACAATAGGTCGAAGGCGATAGTAAAACGGACATATCAGCTTGGGTTATCATTATCATGCCACATTAGCAGGTTAGCATTAGTATTAACATTAGCCTACATGCACTAGTGGTCAGCGGAAACGTCACAAAATACCAAACTTGTTGCTGATTTATATGTCCAGCAGTTACAGAGCGACATTATCATTTATTTCAAGCTTCTGGCTTCTTGGTGAATCTAAGGCCAATATTCACTCTCTTTTAGCTCTGCTTTTGGTCGCCACCAGCTCCCGAAGGAAGTAATTGTCTCTTCAGCTGCTGCTCCACTATGTTCAGCAGCTAGCTACTAACCTGCCTGCTGTTTGGTACAAAGCAGATAATGGACAGTTGATTTTTAGAGCTTTGTGAATCGGGGCTCTAGTGTTGTGTTGTGGACCAGACAACTAGACAGTGAGCTGAAACTCAGTGAAACCTGGGGAGACACAGATACAGGTAATAAGTCTCTGTAGGTACATCTCTACATGTGACTCACATTCACACAATGTCCCATTGTTTTCACATCGTTTACATACTTTAGGTTTTAATTATGCTCAATGATATATATATATTTTAAACGCATTACTTGTAAACTTTTGTCATGTTTTTGTTGCTTTGTCCCAGGTGTGATTATTATCATTATTTTAAAATCTCATTTGAAAAAACTTTCTAATTCAAAATATAAAGCTTGTTGTACTGGGTGACTGGCTGCATATTATGCTCCAATGGTCAAAATAGAAAGTATTTCATCCTAGTGAGCTCTAGCTGTCTTTATTTTTACAGCCCTGAGCAATGTAATATTAAAACTCTACGTGCACTATTATTCTATTCTATTATTCTAATTTAAGTTAACAAAATAGGCTAATGGGCTTTATAATTACATCCCTTCTTTTTTAATGTTTTCCTTTATCAAACATTTATTAGTGAAGAAGCAGACAGGGAACATAGGAAAGAGAGAGAAGGTCTATGGCCAGATTTGGACCATGGATTTAGCTGTTATGTTGAATGCTCCGTAACCATTCGATTACCACAGTGATTCTAGATGATATTCTTAATAACAGGTTTCTACATACATTTTTCACACAGTGCCAGTAAACATTGATGATTTGATTAAAAAAAACACATTGTAATGGTCTTCCTGTATCATCAGTATACAATGTTCAGCTTAACCTCCAAGAGTCCAATCTGATGTAAGGTGAGGCTCCAACCTCCTCTGAAGAGCCGGCATACCCCTGGTGCATGTAAATGCCCCCGACCACAGGGTGTTGCGCTCTCTGACTCACCACTGCAGGGTCGAAGGTAGGAGGAGGGAGGTTTGCACTGATTGAGATTCAGCACTTCTACACATCACGTCTGCCTATTAAACCCACAAAGTCTTCACGACTAATAAAACCCACAAAAGCTCAAGCTTTAAAGCTTTACCACCCACTGCTCTAAATCTGTCTGTTTGTGAATTGGAGATAGAAACATTCAAGACTCCAAAGTAGATAATATGAAATATTCATAGCTTCTGCGTCAGCATTGTTTCTACGTGCAAGGCATAAATCTTACGTTGCTGAGATAAATTCACACTTTTCTCATGAGAAGGGATGTCTTATCCTTGAATGCTCAAGATGAGGCCTGGCAGTTGAGCTTTTTTAATTAGTGTCTTGTCCCCTGTTTTTTATTTTTTTATTTTTTCTGTCTCTCTCCCAAAGAGGAAAAAAAAAACACTCACTTACTCACTCATTGCATCATAATTCCCTTTTGTGCCCAGTACTGTGTTTATTTTCAATTTCAACCTCTGCAGAACAACTTTTTCGATCAATCATTCTCCACGAGCTTGACTTCACAAAGCTCCCCTGCTGCACACACACTTTCACATACTGCAGCTCTCACTTTTCATTCAGCAGACAATGTTTCCCTTCTTTCATTCTGCAACATCAAACTCAAAGACTCTCTCTTTTGCCCCTGTCATCTGTATTGACTCCCACAAGTGGTATTTACCAGTCCATCAGCTCTGAGGGATGAGCCTTTCCAAATCTGTTTTTGTCATTGTAAACCCAAAATCATGCTGCATATTGAGCAGTCACGGACATTTATCCCAGTGCAGTGGGAGAAAAAGACACAGCACTGTCATCTTTACCCTTTGCTTTGGGATTTAAGTCTTTGGTCTCCATGGTTGTGGGTCAGTGACTACGATAAAGATGATGGAGAACAAAACGTATTGAGAGAGAGTGTACAACAGAGACATCCAGATATCCGATGCCGCTGTGTTAGCGAATGTCTGTCTTGAAAGAAAAAAGACCCCGCACACTGCTCTTCATAATTTATTAGTCACAGTCATTGAAATGTTATGTTGACTAATAAATTGTGATGCTGAACAAGAGCAACATGCAGGATCTTTTTTGTTCAAATCAATGACTTAATTAAAGAGGAAGGACGCCACAAGAGATTGTTGTTAAAATGATTACAAATCCAATAATGAATTCATAAATAAAGCAATGACTACCTTAAGTATATTCTAAGTGTTGTAATATTGCAGATCCATGTTTCTCTAAGCACTGCTATATCAACTATACAAGATACAGTCTATTGTTTATTCTTTCATCCTTATATTTTTCTCTGAATCCCATCTGCTGAGATGGTTTCCAAGGGAACACTGGGGACTTCAATTAAACCAGGATCTGGATCAGTGTGACCTTAAGCCAAACCATTCTCAGAACATAACTCAAAGCTCAAAGAAATCATGTAAACACGGACTGTCACGAGTTCATCATGACATCACATAACATCATCTACAAGAATTTGTATTTGAGATGAATCTTATACAAGCATGTGCAAGCTTATTGAGTTACTGAGTTAGCTGCTGGAGGTTAAGGACATGAATACTAAATAGGGGTGATTATACTGCCACAGCACACCTGGACGAATGAACGGTGCGCTGTTTTTTTTTCTTTTTTCTTTTTTCCACAGTTGTTAATAACAGCCTGTAAGCCCAGAAATGTCCTCTCCAGACTGCAAGCACTAAACAGAGCCCACGCAGTGCTGCATCTCAAAATCAGTGCTGTGGAGGCCACATTGACAAAATGCATTGACAGTGTAGGTATACAGTATTGCATGAAAACATGAAATGGTTTTTGAGTTGAGAAGCAGGTCGTCTTTAATTTCAACACAAACAGCTCTTCATGGATTAGATGGTCATGCTGCTTGCACCTTTCAAAGCCTTTTTTAAGCCCTAAATAAACAAATAAAGTGAATAAATAAAATTAATATCTACATGCAAGCTGGAAGCAGGAGGGTCATGTTAGATTGCCCTGGGGCTTTGGCAGTTAGTTACCTTTAGTTAGTGAGTGAATACTGCCCTGTCTTTGTCGTGTTATTTTCCTTGCCAGGAGTCACCTTGAATCTGAGCATTTCTCACGAAAGTGAGGAGAGCAGAGGTCAATGCCACTGTGCCCTGGAATACATTTAATAAATGATCTTGCATGACTAGAATGCAAACACTTCTTTTTTTCAAATTACTGCTCCCTTAGCATTTAAAGACCCCTTTGTAAAGTCATTTATTTATTTTATGTTGCCAGTTACCACAGGAATTATAGCCTAAGATAGTTTGCAATGCCCTTCCCTGCACAGGCTTTTAAAATAGATAAAATTCAACAATAATATCCATATAGAACTTCAAATCCTTTAGTTGTTGAGCTTGACAATGACACTAACAAATTGAAACAACTTTGGATAAGTGTGTCAATGCAATGGAGAAAATCATCATCATCATCAGCTTACGGTAACTTCACTTTCTAAATTTGAATCCAGGTTGACGAAGCAATACCGAATTAAACTTTATAACCCTCAAACAGAGCAAATAAAATCAAGGTGTCCCTGAGCCTGAGCCATCGGTTTTGAGAGCAGTAGATGAATAGGCTAAAGATTCAAAGTTTTGTAAGGAACTCAAAATCCTCACTTGTCTTCAGATTTGTGTGATTGTTTCATCTACTCTCCTATTGTTTAAGTAAATCCTCAAAGTTGTGTGAAATAAAGACAAAATAGGTCCTTATAAAAACTGTTCTCCATTTGGAAGTGGATGGGGGGGGGGGGGGGGGGGGGGGGGGGGGGCGCTTCCCAACTGCTGTGTGTTTGGATGAAGCTGTTGGAGTGTGAATGCAGGGAGGAGAGAAGAAGAGCATAAACAAATCAAGCTGTCTCAGTTACTGCATGTCTAAATTAGCATTTCACTAGCATTACCTGGAATATACAATTGGTTTGAAAGCATTTCTCTCATCCTCTACATTCTTCAATATATTAAAGGAAGGTTTTCTTTTAGATTTAAATTACAGAAAGACATCTTCTTGTATCTTCAGGATCTCCAGGGTGTTTTTTTTTTCTTTTTTTTCTTTTCAATCAGAACACAGCAGGCGCTAGCAAGCTGCCCCCTTAATTTGATTGAGTGCTTCAAATTATACCATTGTGTCTCGACTGAAGTGCCAAAAGTGATTACAAGCCCATCATAAAATAATGGCCGAAACTACTCACACACATGGGAAGCAGGAGAATGAAGTTAGAACATGATTTCATGTTTTATGGCAAGAGGGCGCAAAATGAAATTTGACTTCAGCTGATAGCCAACGTATCAACGTGCATTGAATTAGGAAGACAACTTACATCGATGGCCCTCTGAGCAGAAATAAAAATATAACTGAATGGATTACTAGAAAATTATGTTATTTGTGGTTGCCTGTTGCCATGGAAAGGGATTTTCTTTGGAGAGAAGTACTGGGAGTCTTTGTAAGAGAGAAGTGTACATAACATGGGCAAAAAAGAGGGAATATGACCTGTGAATAATAAGCCAGAGATAAAGAAAAGTAGAACAACGGAGAATACAACGGTTATATAAAGAGAGGTCTTGGTAAACAGCAAGTGGTGAACTTTTCTCACGGGCAAATTCAGACTTTTGGTTCATTTCAGCAGAAAAAAAAGCACCAACTGCATCTTATCCTTTTTTACTTATTTGTGCTTAAGGAATAATAGCTTTTTTTTTTTTTCCTGAATTGCACCATGATGAGTGACCTGAATACTTTGTCCATTCTTACATGTGTATGTGACAGATTTTTTCTGTGATCATGTCTGAGATTTTCAATGTTGCTTCATTCAGAGATGTCCGAGACGTCACATTTGCAGTTCCAGCTTTTTTTGTATTTTACTGTTATTCGCTCTTTTGACATACACTAAGGTCTGAAATCCTGAGACCGCTTTCCCAGTCACTTGAATGGGAAAGTAGTCTTTTTGATGACCAGTATTGAAGAGAAAACATAAAACACTTCTAATGTGCTTACCTAATTTTAATACATGGTGGGGTAAAAACCTTTTGATAAGTATTGCATTAATCTGCCTGGTTTCCGAACATAATGGCCATGGTCAGCTGTTTGAATGGCGAGAGCATGTTATGTTAATGCGTTTTACACTATATTCTTGCCATTATAGTTCAAAGTGTAGCAAAGCATGAATCATGTATGACACAAAAACACAAAAGAAGCCAACAGCAGAGCATGGTGAGTCCAATTAGCTCCAGATCAGAAAAAGAGACTAAGAGAGCGATGGAGAGAACAAAAGAAAGAAATAATGTGTGTGTGTGTGTGTGTGTGTGAGGGAGGTCTATGTGGACCTTATTAGTGCTAAGGTCTGACTGCTTGGTCCTTTCAGAGGAGTGTTGTGATGTGGATGGAGCTAGTGGGCAAAGAAATTCAATGCCGGTCATGCATGGTTGGACCCCCCCCCCTTGCCTTTTAACAAGTGATACTTGCAAATGTGGCCCCCATTAGCTTTGAATTGAGTCAGCTGTGCTCTCAGACAGCCGCTTGCATTGCATTTTGGGGCAGAGATTTATCCAACAGACCTGTCAGATGTTACAAATTTCCCCCATTATCCTTGCATTACCATGTAGCCCCACACTGCCCCCCACTGGTGCAGGGAGAGGAAACATATCACTTGTTCAAGTCGATAG
The DNA here is from genome assembly GCF_046630095.1 of Trachinotus anak. NCBI lineage: Eukaryota > Metazoa > Chordata > Actinopteri > Carangiformes > Carangidae > Trachinotus > Trachinotus anak. Next base: position 170,108 of record NW_027273882.1, on the reverse strand, counting down.
ATTTGCAGAGGATATTTAAACAGCTCCCATATCAGTTGCACAATACATTTATATACAGCATTCAGTCTCTGCATCTGCTGAGGTGTAGCTACCAGCCCCCCCCCCGCTGTTGTATATCTGACGCGTGTCAAACCCCCCCCCACCCACGGCACACGAGCCTCCCTCTATCCACCCCTGACAGTAGGACACGTGTTTCTTCACACCTCACACCCAAATGGCTGCACAGACAGAGATACCGAGAGGCGAAGGGGTTGAAGAGTTCAACTATTTCATAGACCAAACTGAACCATCCCTAGAGCCATTGCTTTCAAACGTAATTTAAATTATGTTACCTGGTAGGTGGATTGTGCTAAGATGCTACCTCCTAAAATAACACCTGCGCTCAAAACCCTCCACAAGAGTTAGGTGGATGCAAACCCTGCATATGCCTGATGACCATTTAACATCTAATCAGAGATACAGTCATAAAGTGGTGTTGGAAATATGTCTCAAACAGGCCAATCTCCAAGGAGAAAATGTTTCTTTTTTTTAATAATACATTCAATATTAAGAAAGAAAGTGACCAAATGTTGTGGGTTTGCTAAAGTGTGACTTCACACCTCACCATCGTGGCGCATGGAAACACTTGGGGACGCGTCAAAAGCGCAATTTGGCGCCGGCTGCCAGGGACCCGATAAATAGGAGGTTCCTGCTTTCAGTCGCACATCCTCTGAGGACTTGACGCAGGACTGACAAGCACAAGGAGCCATGGAGACTTTCACGCCCAACAGTGGATTAACTTCTGTTTTTACTGGAGACAACGTTACCCAGGAACAGTCCGGTTGGTGGAGACCGTGGACTGGAAAAGATGAGAGAAAAACTGACGCACACAAGGTGAGTTTAGTTACCTTTTTAAGCGTTGAAGTCTTTAAATTCAAACATGGGATGTTCAATGGAGAAAAAGTCTAACAAGTCGCTTCAACTTACAGACTCATTCCGTGCATGGTGACCTTCCTGATGCAAACTGCCCCAAAACTCCTCAGGTCGTTCACCCTGTCAAGTAAGTAGAGCTTTGTTAAGTAATTCACAAACATATTACTTTGTGGGTGTATCGTATTCATTCATTTTTCTTTTTCAAGGTTGTACTGGCCGAAATCGAGATGTTTCGATTATCTGTACCAGGACGCAGAGATGCTCCTGCGCAACTATCCGGTCCAAGCGACCATCTGCCCCTATGAGGACTGCAGCAGCGACGAAGACAGCGATGATGAAGAGGAGGAGGTGGAGAAGGAGCAGAATTAGAAGTCGTCCTTTGAAGACAAATTATTTCCTAATGTGATAATATATATTTCTCTTAATTTATTCCTGTAAATACATGTAAATAGTTCTTTTTCATTTCTAGTTAAGTTATTCCTTTAACATTTCTACCTCTTTTGTATTTGGTTGAGTATTGCAATAAAATACATAACATGGATGTCGTTGTTTGGGGCTTTTGTGTGTGTGTGTGTGTGTGTGTGTGTGTGTGTGTGTGTATTTATGTTTAGATATTATCTTGTGGTCTAGATTGTCGAAATCAAAAACAGTCATTTGAAAAATGTGAACCTTTGAAGTGAAGTTCCAAACAACATAAACACTTAAGTTTATGAGAAGTTGATAAACTTTGCAGAGTTGTCACATCCGCCCGTTTGTGGCTGCACAGCTCTTTTCCCATAGATAAGTGCAAAGTGGTAAACTCGCCATTTCCTGCGCAGTGTCGCCTGAAGTGCGGAAACTGCGTGACATGTGGAAGGTGCCAAAGGCGTCAGTGGAGCACACAAAGCTCTGGACTGAGACAGTCAAAGGGAAAACGCTTAGAGACCTCCAGTGAAACCATCAGTTTAGGCTAAAGATCAATTATAATTTCAGACAATCATGATTCCATTTTGAATGGTTTTGCTTTATAGGTAGGCCACTGTCTATGGATTTGAACCAAGGGGTTTATGTCAAACTATGAAATACGTTCTCTTTAATCACAGAGTAAAACATGAATGAATGGATGAATGGACGGTTCAATAACAACATGTACAGTATATAGTAACTCCAGGTTATGCAAAACCAGACAGCATGATAAATAGTTCTGGATGCATCCGTAAGGTTCTGGGGCAAAACTAGGGAGTTGAGCCCTTGTTGACCCCTCCTTCCTTCCTTCTGCTAGCTGGGCATGATTTACTGTTAACCATTACCTCCAAATACACATCAACTGTGCACTACTGACGCCAAATGACAACATTATATTTCATCAGAGATCCACTAAATCACCACTACTTCCTGTATGCCCAATAGTTTTTGCAAAAAATAAAATAAATGCAATTTGTCACCTAAAACATTAAAGGTCTTAAACTCCTGAAGGTCCCTGCTACAGAACAAAGCTACTGATGAGGTTAAAGAAGAATGAAAGAAGATTTAAAATTAATTAAATTAAAAAAGCATTTCAGTTGATATTGTGGTGTGTATTCCAAAATGTGGAGAAGACATTTACACTTAAATGACAACAAATTAAATGACACCTGATGAACATGGGGTTAGAGCCCCTGTACATCTCAGGGCCTGGATCAGTTGCCTACTTTGACTGACTAGTAATGCAGCCTTGGTAATAACAACAATGGAATTTATAATGTAGGTATGAAACTATTGACAAACAGAAGTGGCTTTTTTATTGTTTTAAAATCATAAAGGCTGCAGGTTTAAAATTATTTTTGTTGGTAGATGCACTGACATATTTGGACTTCAAACCACAAACAATAGGTGTCTGGACTAAAGACTGATTCTTTGCATATTTCAGGTGAGCATGAAGGCTGCAAAGAACATGATGCCAGATATAGTTGAGTGCACAGCACAACTTTAAAACCATAAAAGATAAAGTGCTGCGCTGGCAGAAAAAAACACTATATTCTTTTAATATCTGCAAGTTTTGCATTTCTGACTTAATGACTTGAACTCTTAAACTTACCCGGGTGCCAACCTTTCGAGCTCCTCTGTGGGAACCTCTGGGATCATCTTTAGGTGTTTTGCAGGGTGCAAAGTTCACACACCTTCGTGATGGGAGACATGGTGGCCTCTGGCTGCAGCAGGGCAGGGGCAGCACACTGCCACTGAACTTGTGACCTCCACTGCACCGTTTGCTAATTAAGATTGTTTTAATGAATGGACAGCCTGATTTTCTCTGACATTTTATCTCTCACACTCACATTAACAAAAAGGCCTCAGAGGAGCAGTGCTAACAAATTTAGCCAGGGTCAAGACTGCAGAGGTTTAAAGCAACAAAAACAAGGTTGTATTGAATGCTTTCCTGGAGCAATCACCCTTAAATGTTATTTTGAGCATCAAAATAACTTAAAATGCCTACGTGCAGACCTGATATCAGGAGTTGTGATGAAGTGATGAAGCTCTGATAACCTCCCTAACCCTGGCCTGGACTTTCCCAGGGTGGGGTGTCAGAGTTGGTGGAGTGTCACTTACTTGGGTGTGAAATTTGCTCACCTCTAGAGTTGAATATAAAACCAGTGACTGATGCCCAGTCTAATGAACTTATAACCTTTACTGCACAAAGTTTAGGTCAAGTGAAGTGAAAAGCACCTTCTTACTGGATTCAGTAATACCTGCATAAAATGTTTGCACGTTTCAGATTAGATGGTGTTGGTAGAATTTACGCATGCAGGTGTGTGATTGGAGAATATTCATTCTCCAATGAATATTATTGGAAAAAAATGATCTGATGTCATAAGAAAGGCTTTACTGTAAATGTGTGTGTGCATGTGTGTGAATGCATGTGAGGAAAATAATTACTGGGAAAATAAAATATACAGTACATGCAATAACATAATTTAAAAGCTATTTTTTGATTTTGGTCGTACATACCGTCCTATCCTTGCATGACATTGTGAACTTTGGTGAACTTTGCACAGTTTTCAACTTTTCGGACACATGCTGCCCTTTCCCAGGAGCTGTAGTGTGAATTGTGGTGTGAGCAATGCACACCTAAAGGGGTGGACGGTGTTCAGTCCCACGTTTGACCTCTGTGGTCACATGTGTCACTACTGCCACGCACCCTCTTTTTGCCAAGCCAAGTTGTAGCCAGTTTTTTAATATAAATATAAAGAGATGGACCTCAGTTTTCCTCTGGTTGGGTCTCATGGTTGTTTAAGATCCACATTTCTAGATTGCTGGACATCCTCCACAAAGTTATTATTTTCTGTGCAATTGTCTTAAATGAACACAATTTGGTGATGCTCACAATTGAGTATTCATTACGCAATCCTTTTGTCAATGAAAATGTTGCTTTTTGTGATTTGTAATTTTAGAATCAAAGCTCATTTGCAGAGTGTGACTGCTGGCATGCCCCTGTGAACTTTGACTGAGCTTGTGGTGTGATCACAGACACCACAAGGAGGTGACGAAGTGTGACTCGGCCGAGCTGAGACTGAGCCCAATCTACCGGCTTCCCAGAGTCACACCTCCGCTTGTCGATGGTGCAGAGAGCTTGTTGTCTTGTTAGAACAGTTTGGATTATGAGTTGTTTATTTATGACAGGTTATGCAGCTTTGTTGTGTTTTCAAATGTAATTCAACTGTGAGCCAAAGGGGGGCGCTGTTCTTTTGCTAATGTAGAAGTTTGTGCTCCAAGACTGCATGTGGACAGGAAGTGCTGTTTTGTGTGGAGATGAAAAATATTTCAAATGCTGATAGTATGTTAGTATTTATGTTACTGCTGTGAAAATAGGAGTTTAAAAAGTTATTTCCACGCCCTGATGGCTGATGCTGTAACAGTAAGTACTGGTCTTCTCCATGTTTAAACTGAAGGATAATCACTGTGGGTGTTGTGGAAGGATTTTTTTGTGCATTATTTGGAGTCACTGAAAAATCAGTGCCTATCAAAGTAGTAGTGGGATAAGATATTAAATATAGTGTTATGATGTGCCTGTGTGTAGCAGTCTAAGACATACAACCTGTTTGGCAGTGTTGAAATGTGGAGTGTGGAGTGTGGAGTGGCAGATGACCAGGTGTAACTGCCAGTTGATGCTTGTTAATGGTTGAACCAGCGTGAATTAATAGGTTTTCTTCCTTTTTACTCTGAAAAACTGGAGAATATGGATGGGGCCCATATCCACTTCTGGTGTGTTTCCCTTTGATTTGCCTGGAATTATCACAGTATGATGTGTGTATTTGACCAGCAGATGGGGCAAGAATGCCAAAAGTGAATGTTCAGATGGCTTTGGTGCCTGTGGTGCAATTTTGCAAAACTACCACTTGGGGGCTGTGTTGCACTTGTGCAGTAACCAGTCATTTTCAATACCAAGTTGCAGGAAATTCAGACACTACATAGGCCAGATGAAAGACCAGAGGTCTCCAGAAGATTCTGTGTTTTACTTTTTAAATAATAAATCCAGACAAAGAATATCAGATATTGGATTATATGACATGTATTTATTCTATGTCTCAAAATGTATAATAAAAGACTTTGACCTGATTATAGGTTAATTGCTGTGTTACAAAATGGGTCAAATAAATAAGTCTGTGACTTTTACAGTACAGTAATAAGAAAATTCACTATAGATTTTTATAGGTTTAAAATGAATTAGATTACATAGATAAATAATTAGATCCCTCTTCAGGGCTTCAGACCAAAATTACAAATGCAATTATTTAGTTGTATCTGGTGGTTTCAACATAAATTGCCTTTTTCAACATTTTTTGGTTGTAAATTTTCAGCTAGCAAAGGACAATAACTGAAACTTAATAGACAAATTATACATTACATATTACGAATATATAAATGATATTTTTTAGAATTTAGTGAATTACTGAATTTATTTTATTTTCTAAAACCTAAATTAATTTTTTTTAAATTTTATCCACATTTTTACAACTTTTAGAATCATATTTTCTAATTACATTTACCCTATATTTTTGTTATATTTTGTTTCTTACATACTTTTTGAATTGTAGATTTTTTGTATTAACTTAAATTGCAGATTTCTTTTCTTATGTCTGTGCAATTCAACTATTTCAATATAGCTCCTAGACCCACAAGAAACAAATCTTTTCGCAGTACAGGTACATATAAAGCACCTGTCATTAATGCATTTCTCCCAAGAATGTGATGCAGAAACAGCAACCAGATGTGATTAAGTCAGTAATGAAACAGAGGACAGGAAGCGTTAATCTGTCAGCGGAGTGAACCCCTTCATACGTATTTCTCTGTCGAGTGAGAGAGAAACCACAGAGTTGCTCTGGCTCCTCTCAGCACATAAACATTCTGGCTCACGCCGCTGTCTAAGAGATATAGCTGTTGTGCTTTTCTACTCCTTGTTATCTCACCCTCCACTTAAATAGTTAGTTTGGTCTCCTCTCTCTGAGATGTGTGCAGTGGAGATAATTACAATTTCAGCAACGTTTGCCAGGTGATTACCTCATAATCCCCTATTTCATTTGATAAGTCACGCATTGATTTAACTCAGAGTTGGACCTAATGGAGTATCTTTTCCACCGCCACAGTGATTTGTATGCTGGGGCGAAAGGACAACGGTGGATTGGAGGCAGAAAAACAGTCGCTCGCCATTCCTGTTCACTCAGTCACCGGTGAAAGATGAGCAACGAGAAGGCAGGTTTAATCACAGCAACCTGAATGCAAACAGTAAATCATTGCAGCGGCTGATACAGTAATGTGTGGCTGTGGTTAGAATAGTCCCTCTCACATAAAAGCTCCCTGTCTCTCTTTTTTTTTATATTCTCCCTTCCTCCAGGCAGGGAGGGGGATGGAGTGATGAAAACGGTGGATGAGAGATAAGAAGAGTGAAGGGAAGAGAGACCTGCTTGGTATTCACCTGTCTCTCTGGATCAATAAAGGTAATTTGGGCTGATTCCTCCCCGTAGGCCTCTTAGCAGACAGAAGGGGAGAGGGGTCAGCCACTGCTGAGCTGCGGGGAGCTGGAATAACTTAGAAACACACTCTGCAAATTACTGCCCCTGTTTGAGAATCTCTCATTCAGCTATTCCTCTGCCTTGACAAGAGCTACAGTGTGATACAGAGTCCTCACACAAATGTGGCCGGAGGTAAGAAAGTGTCTACAGCCCTGCAGTTTTGTATAGCAGATACCTACGCTTGTATGAGATGTGTTTTGTTGGCGTCAGTATAGTAGCTTCCTCATAACTTCATGGCCAAAACTTTCCCAGAAAAAGCTGAAAACTAACCCAGCCTTTACCTTTATCCCAACCTTAACCCTAACCAGAAAAAAGAGAGGGAGACCAAAAGTTTTTCGTCATGACTATCGGTTTTCACAGTTGTGGCTTTGTGAAAGCGGTGATGGCTAAACAGTTCAAAGCGGGGTTATGATACCCATGAAGAAGACAGTTTTGGAGATGGGAGCTGGGTGTTCAGATTCACAGGTCAGGCCTCATAAATTACCATGGAAACAGGGGTGTCAGGTTGAATGAGAAATAACTCTTGTAATGCACACACACACCTACACACATTCAACAACCCTGATGGAAGCTGGAAACATGAAATTAGAGATGTGATTTCTCTCTTTTGGTTACATCTCATCTGCTCTCGTTCTGTTGCTGCATTGTAAACTTTTAGAGATTCATTTTCTGGTGAGTCTTCCATATTTTTTTTTCTTCACATTCCTGATCACAGCCTCGGCCTTTCAGTCTCTTGGGGCTCCAGCAGGTCTCATCAGTTGGTTATAGGCATGGAGGATGCCGTCCGTCATGTGGGGTCACCAGTCTGGGAGGAATGCTCCATGTCAGGGATGTCAGCGGTGGAAGGGGTGTCCCAAGGGAGACAAAACCCACAAAGAGTGAACCTCACCTAAGGCCAGTCACTGTTGCTTCTCCTGCTTATATTGTGTATTTCATCCCCGTACACAGGTGTGTCCTGCACCTGCATGCACACGCATACATACTCATATTTTCTATCTCCGTCTCTCTTTCTCTTACATTCACATTTGTGCACGGTGTTGTGACCTCATGTTTGAGTGCTCACATGCTATGCTCATACATGCTCTCTCTTTTTTCCACACTGCCTCTTATAAAAGGTCTAATGTTGACTGCCGACGGTGCAAAAAGGTTTTATTGTAGCTGACTGCAGCAGAACAGAGGTGAAACAGGTTGCTGGTGCAGGCTATGGCAGAGCACGTCCCCTCTGGGTTTTCATGCACTTAATAGAAGAGGAGTTTTGCTTCCATCAAAGTAAAACTGAAAGTGGTCCTGCAGCCCGTCTGCAGGGATGCAATGTGATCCAGTTTGGCCTTTAATGCAAGGCATCACTCATAAAAAGCAAAAGGATGTTCTGATGTTACATTATAAAGATAAGTTATCAAGTCTGTGACTACACATAAACAATGCTAAAAGAATTAACAAGAAAATGAGTGCTGGAGAGTTTTGTTTGCTCCACTCTACACCTCTACTTTCAGTAGAGTGGGTGTGTGCAACTTTACTATCTTTAATTTAATCATTTATTTATCAGCGATAACTCACATAAATTAATTAGTGTGATGATATTGTTGTCAGGTTGAGAAAAAGGCTTATCTGTGATCCCTGCAGGTTGATGTCATACAAACATAAAATACAGAAAGCACGTGTATGAGGACGTAGCATTTCTAACATATTTTAGTATTTGTGAAACAGTCTTAAGAAAAATTCATTGTCACCATAATAAATATGAAAGATGAGGGTTTTACATACATAAGTAAGTGTCTGGCATACATTTTATTAATAGTCTACTTTTGCTGTCCACATCCTACTATCAAACTTCCATTATCTTTCAACATGATTAATTGTTCCTTGAGGAAGCACATATTGATGGTCCAACATGTGCAGAACTGTTTGAGACCGACTTCGCTGACAAGTCATTTCCATTCTAGTACCCTGACCTAATCACCATATCTTATTATCATTCACATGAAAACACTAATTACAAAGGCAGGGTGAACCTGATTTATGCTAATGGAAACGTGAATATGCTACGGATGCATTAATCTAGAGTATAGGACCCTGCGCTGGTGTTAACTGTGATTAGCATGTGATTACCATAGCATGGGTTATATCTACTAGAAGCCCTGCTTCTGATGGGCTCGTGAAAATCTCTCCACTCGCTGGCAGGGAATGAGACAGTGACTCCTCACGGTATGAGGAAAAAACATTAATAATACAAAATGAACAATTTTGATTGTTTTCCTCTAAACAAAAATATGTAATTAGCAGCCAGTTGATTGTAACGCTTCCTATTAAGAATGAGCAAAGTAGCTGAAACATGGAAGCATCACAGCTTTTAATCATGGGTGATTTAGAGGATTAGGATAGAAAGTGGAGTTAGAGTACCACAGAAATATGTTAAGGGGTCAGCTCAAATTACGGGAAAGAAAAAACTTTTATTTTATTTGGTCAGGTTTTGAGATATGTGTGCGAGGTTTCAGCCTCCATCCGAACGCAGTGGAGGTGAATGGCATCTCTCCAGGGTCCTTCCATCAAAAATTAACTTTTAAAAAATCAATTGCTGCATCTCTTTTTACATTCAGTGTCCTTATTTCTCTAAACCAACAGTGTGTTAGGCTTTCTCTGTACTTTCTGACTTCCCTGCTCTGTCTGTTGTCATTCCATCTGTCCTCCTGCTGAATACGTAATGGTTAAAAATGAGTTACAAATATGTCATTCCTTATTTATTTATTTATTTGAAGTTAAGTATGTTCCAAAAACTGAGCACTGTAGATTTTAGCAAACATGATTCAAACGGGAGGAAACTGTGTTGTCTTTGTTGGGGGACTGTTTTCAGCAGCAGATTGATACACATTTGCTGCTGTAGTGAGCATTTATGGGAAGTCCAGTGTATGTAGAACTAACTCAGAAACCATAGAGCCTGTGTTTATTTTTTACAACGTTACTCAAACAGGGGTCGTTAGAGTATTTGAATGGAAACTATTTTCAGTCACGGATTGGTGACATTCTGAGTACTTACGACAACAGTGGGACCAATTCACCGATGATGTATTAATAGTTTTTGAACAACACTGGAGGTCTATGGCAGATCAACAAGTATTTCTACACGGGCCATACTTTTGATTGGTTTGGGTCTTTTAATGGGATTTGTTGACAATGACAAAATCAGCGATTTTGTTTTTTGACATGTAATTGAGATGAATGTTTGTACTCAAAACCAGACATGAAGCCGCATCATTAAACAGTTTCAGCACCTCTCTCCACAGTATATGATGATATGATACTGTATCATTACGTGTTGTCTTAAAAGTAAGCCCAAATGCTCATCATCCAAAAACCAAAAATGCGGATGTGTTGAACGCGACATTTCCTTTCTGCGGAGTGCAGGTGTCTCCCAGTGGCAGTCCCCTGCACCATCTGTTCCTCCGGCCGGACCTCCTCCATGCGGCTTCCAGTGGACGGGAGGATGCGTTTGTTTTGGGAGACACGAGAGCACAAAGAGAGGGGGCCCATCCTTCTATCCCTGCTTTGATCCCTCCATTGAGCAAACCCAGGCGTGGCTGTCTCTCTCTTTACGCCCCCCCCCCCCCCCCCAGCTTGTGCCTTGCCTGGATGGCTGGTCTGACCGTCGAGGCCGAGGCGCCCTACACATGGCACTCCAGCAGAATGAGCCTATTGACGAGGCAACAGATTGGCTTTGAGTGTACCTGATGGTTATCCCCCCACTTCTCCCTGCTGGTCCCCCCCCTTCTCTCCCTCTTTCAACCAACCAAAGACAATCCCTGCGTCTCCATCTTTCTAATACAAATTGCCAGTGTGTAGTGGATTTAAGAGAGTGGCAGAAGCCATTGTTGGATAATCTGTATCAAAAAGGAGAGGTGATGTTGAGTGTGGTCCTTTTCTTAGTCAGGATTAGGCTTGGGTTTTCCCTGTTAGCCCTCTTTGGGTGATGCATTTGGCTTCAGCAGCAGCTTGGCAGAGATGGAACAACTCAGTGATGGCTACAAAACCAGCAGGTTGAAGACAAGTGTGTAAGAGTGTGTGTATGTGTTGAGGGGAGTTTGTACAAGGGTGGATTGGTCATTAGCCGAGCAGAGGGTCATCTGGCTTTAATAGGTGTTCTCAGGTGTTGGTTCTGATGTCTGCAGCAATGGTGTTGTTTGCTGTTGGGAATCAGATCCTGGCTCTCCCCTTCCCCCTCCGCCGTCCCTCTGCCCTGCTCGGGTCCCTCTGCACCCCAGCTAATACCAGGCTCATTACAGCGCTATCGATTGGCCCTCGCTGCACACCAAAGGGCAAAGAAGTCTCCTCTCTTTCCTGCCTTTCTCTCTTTTGTCATCCTTTTCTCCTCTTATACCCTTTTATAATCTGCTCTCTTTTCTCTTTGCCCTTTCTCCTCCACCGGCGTACTGCTATTTCCTCTCTGGCAATTATGTTTCTGTCCGGAGAGATGAACATTTCAAGAAACAAAGAGTGCGTGGTGGAGAGCCACAACGAAGTAGTAAGCAGTGGCTGACTATGACAAAATATCTGTGTTGAAAGAAAGGGAAACAGACGCTTTCTGCTTGGTTAAAGTGCTGCTTACAGCACGTCACGTTTTGTGCTGGGAACCTGAGTGCAGCAATGTAGAGAAGATGAGTTTAGACAGATACCGAGAGAAGAATACTCAAAGATTCTCACTCCCTCCCCTCCCTCTCTTGCTCTCCAGCCCTTTCCATCTCCATGCCTTTTTGCTTCTTTCTCTCCTTTTTTCTTTATCTTCCGAGAGATTTGGTGTCTCGTAAAATAACACCCAATTTATTATCCAAATTTGTGTAAAAGTATGCAGCCTTGTGTGGGCTGGAGTGTAAACACTGTGAGGTGGCTTCGAAGGAAAGGCAGATCTTGAATTACAACACTTTCTGGTGCAATGTGGTAGTGTAGTGAATTGCATCAGGCAACAGATTTGCCTCCGTGCGCACAGATGTATATGTATTACATTTGCACGTGCTTAGATAAAAGTAAAGAGAGTGTAGCTATTTGGGATGTGATGCTGCACAAGTTAGAAACACTTCTGATGCATTAACTAATTCTTACTGATCACTATCAATGCAGTTTATGGCTGATATTGACAAAATCAAACATGTTTTCTGATTGAATAGCTTGATATTGATAATGTGACATTGATGATATACTGTACTGTAATGTTATTTCATTACTTTCACAAATTTTACATAAAAAGCTATCTTTAAAAATGTATCATATGTTGAAATAAAAAAAAAAATCAATTATTAAGAAAATACACTTTTAAAAAATTACTAATTCAACCTGAAACCACAGGTAAAATGATCTTCTGATCTGAAATGATCTTTTCATTTCATTCAGGAAAAACAGTATTTTCAGGCTAAATCCTGCATTAACTACTTCAATTTATGTTTTTAGCAATTATTTATGCATTATTTATTTATGCATATGCAATTTGTATTTTCTTTTTCATTTGGACTAAAAGTACTCATTAAAGTTTTTTAATCCAAACCAAAGTGTTTCTAAAAGACACACATGCAACAAAGACCTCCTCTTTTCTGCATTTCTGCGGCTACAGTAACTCAGCGAGGGGTTGTATGTCCTCTAACCTCGCAGCTCCTGAGCTGCGTTGTGTGTTTAACCATAATTGCTTGCACACCATATTACAGCACTGACTTTGCATTTGCATCCTCAAGCAACCCTGCTTGCATATATCCCTCAGTTGTACAATACAGTTTTACAGTGGAGGGCTGTTCGGTGCAGCACTGCAGAGGTTGCAGTGGGTCTCCTGTTGTTAGCCAGGTTGGCTACCTCTGACCCCCCACTACCTCTACGTCTTTGTTTCACGGCTGACAGAAGGAGTGCCAGAGCTCCTCCAGCTCGGGTGATTTATGACCGGCAGCTGCTTTTCGCAGCCCATGACCCACACAGCTGGGTGTCAGATGTGGTCTCCCTGTAAGCAGAAACTTATCTGGCAACCCAACATCAGTTGAGGTTCTGGACAGAGAGGGAGTTGGGGTAAAGGGGAGAGAAGACCAAGTGGGAGAAAGATGGAATGGCAAGACAGATCATAGAAAAAAAGAAGGAATGAGAGGAAACAGATGAGAGTGCAAATTAGCAAGACAAATAAAAAGAGCCAGAAAAAAAAAAAAAGATTAAACTGCACAGAATTGAGTGAAAAGGCTTAAAACATGAGGGAGTATTCAAGTCCTGAAACAGGGAAAAAAAAAAAAAAAAAGTGAGGCATGTGGTTCAAGACGATTGATTTGAATGCACCAGCTAAGCTCTGCATTGATTTCTGCTGGTGTAGAGAAAGCAAAATGTTTGTATTATTTCATAAGCCAATTAGCTGCAAGGAGACTTCTCTCCCTGTGTGCATATTGACCCACAGTCTGTGGCTACAGCTTTATTGTCTGGGGGGCGCTCTATAAAAGATCGATAACAGGCGAGTGATTGGATTATGGGGTAATCAATGCATTGTACTAATATATCACCAGAGTGATTACAGAGCACTGGCTAATAGGAGGCCTTAGAGAGCCGTAATGACAGCGCACTCCTGCTGGCAGTGAGGGAGGAGAGTGTGCATCTTATATGAAGAGTGTGTGGATGAAATTATGCACGTGTATGTACGTGTGCAGGTGCATGTCACATGTGTACATATGACTTGTGTGTTTGTGTGCCTGAGTGCAGGGGGTAGCGCGGGGGTAGATGATGGGTTGATTTTCTTGATTCTTCAAACAGGTAGGAGAAGTACTACCAGATGGTGCTCAGAAGAGGCCATCATCAGATTCCTGCTGTAACATAGTGACAGGGCTCCATTCTGATGCTGGCCTCGGCCTCAGCGCAGCAACATATGTGGAAACTGTGAGAATAAGATGGCTGAAAAATATGCTGTACACAATCATATTTTCTTAATCATGTTGTTGCGTGTGGGTTTTTATTGGGGGGGGGTTTGTCACGTTTTCAAATTAAATTACCAGTGAATGGTAAATTCTGCTTTTAGGGCCTTGTTTTGTGTAAGATGAGCATAGACATTTTCTTTCTATTCAATATTTGTGAGGGAAAATTGTCACCAGATGTTTCTCAACAACAACAGTTCAGATGATTGTGCTGTTGATGTTCACGATCGTCTAGTTTTCTAAGGATCAAGAGAGCTAAACGCCAAGACACATACTTACTAGTTATACTTTCACATTTTTCAAACTGGATAATAACTGGATATCTTACTTAAGAACAGCTTTTTGAAAACTGTCCTCTGAAAACCATGTATCTCCAAAACATAAGCCAAGGAAAAAGCCACGTTTTCAGCTTTGTGCAGCTGGATTTTTCTGCAAACCCAACAGGTTTTAAAATGGTTTATTTGGCATAAGAATTACATTTGTGGCTACTTTATTAGGTACACTTAGATGCACAAAACTAATGGATTCTAATACAGGAGCTTTATAATAAATCCTTATAATGATTGCTTTTTAAAACTGTTAAAGAGATGTTGATTCAACTTTATGATCATTTTGGAGCATTAGTTTGTGGTGATGCAACTGTATTGCGTTATTATTTATACTACCCTTGGTGATATAAATATGATGCAAAAATAATACAGTTATAACCATCATATATGGAGGATTTATTACAGGATTATTTTATAAGACTGCATTACTTTTGCAGAGTGTAACTAATACACTGGCAACTGATAGTAGGATGGTTTTCTCAGCACATAAAACAACAGTTTGTCTGAAAAATACAAAAATTCACAAATTTGGTAGATACATAGTTTCCACTGGACTGTGCCAATTTCTTTCTTTTTTTTTTTTTTTTTAAATCCTCAAATATGTGACCAAAATGTAATAATTCACAAAGAACCGACAGCAAAAAGCAGCCAGCTGGTAAAGTTGTCCATTGTCTGCTGGACTGAGAGGAGAAACGTGACTGGCAGGCTAATCTCGTTAGACACTTAGCACCAGAATGCTAGAAAGTAATGATGTAATGATAATGATGAACCTTTTCACAAGTAATTATCGGTGTTCAACACGTGTGAGGCCGTTTACTATAATTGAGTGAATGATAGCCACCAATCCCTTTACTGCCATACATAATTTCTTTAATTCGCCAAGTGTTTAAAAGCTCAAGCTGCAATGATATCAATAGTGTGATATACATAATATCGACTGCAACACGCTGAAGTTGTGAAAGGAGTACTGCTTTTGTACTGTTGCTTTATCCATCTTTTTTTTTTTTTTTTTTTTTTTTTTGCTGAGGAGAGAAGGAAAAAGTGCCTGAGTGAATAAGATGTGGTTAAACACCTTAAATCCTTTTTAAGGTGCCTTTGTTTGGTTTCTTCTTAGCTGCTTTGTCCCGAGTCTCCTGCTCAAACACAGGGCAGAGACATCATCTGGTCCCGCAGACTTGCACAGGGGAGCTTTGGTAAAGTTCCTGTTTGCTCAAGAGTTTAGGAGGCTTTTATGTGACAAATTGTAAAAGAGTTTTTAGAGGACATGATGAAAAGCAAAATCTTTTAAACAAGGAAGGGAAAGTCATGGGTGTAAGCTGTAAAATGTGATCAGATCGATGTAAAAACCATTTATTTGGTTAATTGTTTGCTGTTTTGAATGTAAAAAATGTAAGTAGGGAAACATAATGAATTCTTTTTTTTATTTCATAAGTTTATAGCTTTCAGTATGATTCTCAAATTTCTTGCATTGTGATGTATTTTGAAATAAAATCAAATAATATCATCAAATAAATGCCATTGATATTTGAATATCAGAACATATTTTGTTTTTAAATATTTGGAACCACCATATGGAAGCCAATATCTTTTTTGCAGCAGTGTAACAATGACACTGTAAATGTGATATCGGACATGTATAAGTTATTTATGCTAAACCCTTGTCTTCTTTCACGTGACATGCACACCACAGGTTTTGCCATCAGCCAGGAAGGAGCTTTGATGCCTGTTTCTCTCTGCTGTCAGTTTCCTGGCTGTTTAAGTGTCCGTTTAATAGCTGCTCTGTCCCGGAGGGCTCGTCTTTTACCCGTCAGCCCTGTCGAAAACCCTAATCACTGCACAAAGCTGAGGGAGCGCGCCATGCGCTTGTTAGCCCTCGTCCCAATCTTCTGCCACCTCCCCCTTTGACATCCACACGGGCACTTAATTCCCCCCTATTATGTTCTTATGTTTCTATAGCCTCCTAATGAGACAAGAAAGGGGAGTATCAGGTTGTGTCCATTGATGCGACAGGCCCGGCGTGTGTTGTATGCGTGTGAATGCATGTGCCGATGCTCTGAGCCATCTGCCCATCACAGGAACCTGGCGTGTAATAACAGAATCATGACCGTGGAGATCAGGGCCCCGGCAGGGAGTCTTGTATTCATGGAGCTTTAAAGGCAGCCATCCAACACTGATCAGACACGCCCAGCTCGTACCCCCCTCACCGATTCTTTATGCGCACCCCAAACCCTCACGTATCCCCTAGTTCCATCCTCCCAGCGGCCTGGGCCTCAGAGTCCATGTTGCCAGGGGTGATGTGGCCGTCAGGGTCAGAGGTGCTTGTTGGAGGTGAGGTTCAGACATGGGCCCATCTGATACCACCATCTGGACGAGTGACCTGACATAATTAGTTATTAATTCTTCTCAAGGGGGGAAAGCGAGGAGGTGGTTACACACAGCTAATGCTCTTACACACAGTGCTGCTGTTGGCACCGGGATTACGGATGTAATGGTGTTGTACTGTTAGAGAAACATGATTAACAGTGGAAAACAAAGAGAGAAAACCAACACATTTCCTTTAAACATAAACACATTGCCTTAAAACAGTAGTCAGGTGTCAATATGAACATTAAAAGAGGTTTTACTTGCTATAATCATTCCTCCTGTTCTTATCATGTAAGCGATGGGACGCCTTAATCCTCCTTTTGTTCAAAACTCCATGTGAAGCTTTGACGATTAGCAAAATAAAAGTGAAGCTTCATGCGAACCTTCACACAAAACTGCAGACTGTGGAGTTTGGCCCCATCACTTGCATTAAAAACGCATCAGGTAGGCATCTTTTACTGGATGTGAGCTAACATCATTGTTTCAAGGCAAGCTGGAAAATTTGCGAACCTTCTCCTTTCATGAGGAAAATCGCTCAGTCTCAAGTAAACAGCAGGTTTTGATATGTGCTGGCAATCACGCTGGCAAAAACATCCTGGAGGAGGCGAGGACAACCAGCTTCTTCACCAAAAGTATAGCCGGAGCCAAAGTAGCCATAAAGTTTGAACAACTGTATTAAGGGCAGCTCACTCTGACTTATTCTTACTTAAAAAAAAAAACATGCATTGTGCAAACTCTTTTTTGTTCTTCAAAAGTGGCTACAAAGCAAATTACAGCATGAAATACACTGAACATTAATTGACTTATTATATATAATAGCAAAAGGTTGTTATAGGTTTGTCCTTTGATGAGGAAGGGGAGAATCATACTGGAATAATTAGATAAACTGGATTATGTTGTTGCACAGAGATAATTATCACCAGCTTTTACAGTTACTTAGGTTTTTTTTTTTTTGGGGGGGGGGGTGGTATTTCTCAGTGTTTTCGCTCTAGAAATCCACCTGGTGTTCGTCTCTTTTGTGAGGAGTGTGTAATGTGGCTATCAAGGACTATAGTGGTACAGTGTCAGCACGGGCCCCTCCTGCTGCTCTGCTCCACCACCGCTGCTGCTGCTGCTGCTGCTGCTGCTGCAGGGGAATCTCCTCATTGGCATGCAGACGGTGGCTTGGAGCTGTGGAGCACCGGCACCTTCTCTCTAGGGACTCTCTCCTCGCTCTTTCCTCTCCCCTCCTTTCTCCTTGTCCGTCTCCTGCGCTCTCCCTCTAGCCCCCTCCCGCCTCCCCTCACGCAGCTGTCACAATATCTGCTCGGTACGAGTGCTAGGGGGATCGTAGGAGTAGAAGAGCCCGGCTGATGTGCCGCTTTAGAAACAGAAGATTTCAAAACAGAGCGGTTGAAAGGCCTCTCATGAGAGGTGTTGAATCAATCTTAAGATTTATGGACGATTTGTGGCATGCATGTGGTTTGGTTGTCTATGCACCAGGGGATTATCCTTCCAACTCTACAGGAAATCATTTAATAAAGACATATATCCAGTGGACTTATTGTGCTCTCATATCACCATAATGAACTTATTTTAAACATCATGTGGCACTCAAAAATGTCAGCATCAGAATTCACTCTCATCTGATCTTTGGCAGAGTGATGAGGTGTTTACAGTAAGAGGGAGTGAGATGCAAACAAACAAACACAACTCTTTGGCATGAGTTAGAGAGCGGTTTGTGGAGATGTTGGAAGGAACAATGGCAGACGAGAGCACAGAGAGACAGAGGAGAGAGGAGACATGGATCCTGTGCGGCTCTGTGGATTTGGCAGGAGTGAAAGCAGTGAGAAGAGCTCTGATACCAGCCAGACTCAAGCTGTGGGCAAATCAAGTGTGAAATCAGGAACAAAGGGATTCACAGGATTGGAGGGCATTAGATTCACACTGTCTGAGCCTTGGTTGTGTGTGTGTGTGTGTGTCAGGGGCTCAGGATATTGTACTTGTAGTCTTTTTAATAGCCTTATTGCTGAGAGATTAGTGAGTTTTAAATTAAGGGGGTTTTGTTACGGTTTTATGAAAACGACCATGCTTTCCATATGATTTTGATTTAAAACACAAAGTTCCATCAAAATAACTCACAAAAAACTTCATTTTTTAATTTGTGGGATTTCTTCTGTGTGGCCTGAGTGTTAAGTGTCTTTCACATGTTGGAGTTGTAGACATTCTAATTAGAGGAATCCTGAACGCAGCCGTAACTCATTTGGACCAATCCTAGCATTTAAATCCAGCGAGCTAACCATTTATGGTTTTTTTTTTTTAGATGTCCACACTAGCAGAGGTGGAGATTCATCAATCACCAGTTATTGGCTGTATTTTTGTGGAAGGATAAATTTGCAGTAAATTACAGTAATCAGCTTATTAAACCTGGTAACTTTAGGTTATACCAGTGACTTTAAATGAGTGATTATTGAACAGAAAACAGACAATGACAATGAGTTATTTGCTATGTTATTTAACTCTGATGATATTCTGTATTATGTATTTCTTACTGTCAGCAAATCCCATGTTCAAAAACTATGATGAACACTCACTAAATACACACAGCAGATCTCCAGCTGAAAATAGTCCCATTCAAGTCACATTCGCTAAAAACTATGATGCCCAGCTGTTTTAGGATTTTACCTCCCCTTTTTAAAGATCAAAATATCTATTTGTGATTTGTTTTTAAAAGATTTCCATTCAGCAGGAATGAACAGGCTTGGAGCTTAAGGGTGCTGACAAGACAGGGAAGTCGGAAAGTGCTGAGTGACACGTTGGTTTTGGTCTTTTTGTGGGATTTGTTAAATTGCCTGATAATCCTAATTGGGGAAATTTGAAAAGTAGGACCTAAAATACCAAGAATAATGAAACTGCATTATAATGTTGACACAGCCTTTAATTAACTGCATGTTTTATAAGCAGCAGAAACCTTATTTCCTCCCTACTTTGCAAAATGACCTCAGTCTCCCAGCTCAGCCAATCAGATCGACCACATGACCTCAATATCCTGGTCCACCCGATCAGAACATCTAAATGTGTTTTGGTGCGGTGAGGTCTGCTGCAGAGGTGTCACCAAGTGCCCTGGTTGAATGATTTTCCCAGGTCTCGAGCTCTTTTGCCCTCGGTTGACTGGTGGTTTATTGCTACATGAGAAATGTTTGGGTGCACTGTGCACAATATTGGTTTGATTTCACACTTTCGTAATTGTATTTTGGAGCAACATATCCAGAGGCTGCAGCTCCATGGCTGAATATTTGAAGGTGGAAAAAAAAGATGCGAGGGGAATAAAACAATTATAAAATGTCAGTTTGTACTCAAAGAGGTGCACACAGAACAGAAAACATGTTGAAACATTTTCCTCTGCGCTGGGTCTGAAGCTGCTCCATAAGGATGACTCTTCACAAAGTGCCAGGTTGAATTATGGAGGCACTGGCAGAAGAACACTTCAACTGATGTATGAATATGCAGTCGTGCCTCAATCCTGGGCCTGAAATCAATCACATGGACGTTCAGGGGCTATTCTGAGCCTCGCCACCTGCACCCTCGTTTTCTGTGGTTGTTTGCGAGGCTTGCTTTTCTCCATTACTGCCGTTGTGAAACCCTGGGATCTCGCCCCTTGCGGTTCTATAGTTTACCTCCACATAGAGTCAACTGCAAGACACAGCCAGCCACCTCTGTCTCCTGTAACTGCTGATGCCTTATGGTGCAAGCAGAGCTGATTCACTTGTGCTTTTTATTTGCAGTAGCATAGCAGTTAAATTAACTGGCATTGCTTTCATTTTGCACCACTGTGGTTCATTAAGGGGCCTTCCTGAGAGTAAGGAAATGATTAACATAACACATCTGTTCATGCAGTGACATCACATGATCCTTTGTTTTATTCCTGATTGAAATGATTCTCTTCCCTATATCTGCTGTCCTCCACTAAATTCCTCAATCACCCCTAAAAGAAAAAGACAAAAAAAACCAAACAAATATACCTCAGCTGTTTTTAAGAAAGGGCTCTCCTGTTAATCTGTTCCTCAACTCCCCAAATACTTTCTTTCTATAGTTTTTTTTTTTTTTTTTTTTGCACAACATAGCATCCCAAAAGCTATTCTGATTCATAAATAAGGACAGATATACAAAGTTTTTGTGAATAGTAATAATCATTAATAAAAGCATAAATTATAATTCATAAAGGGTGCCTTATTAGTTTAAAAAACACAACTGATTTGGCATCCAAAGTGTACTATCAATTCATAAAATGATGATTTTTACAGATGAAACAACTCAACAGTATATAATTTCAGTTAACTCCACCTTGACCAGCAACAATAAAATGCTGCTTGTATGTTATTTTGTAAATAATAATTCAATAATGTTAATAATGTTAATTCAGTTATATTATAATATAACTGTCTGAAACTAGCCATTCTGCAGAACTACTTCTATTTTTGACACTTGTAACTGAGTATTTTTACCCTGTGGTCTTGCTACTTTTGCTTAAGTTAAGGATCTAATTGCTTATTCCAGCTCTGCTATTCTTTATTATATGTTTTTTTTCCCTCAGAATCTGTGAGAAAACTGTTCATTTTCCTCTCTATTGGCTCACAACTCTGCAGCTTTCCTCTGACTCTGAGACTCTGTAATAGCCAGTTTCTTTCTATAGGACTGAGGTGGGACAGAGGATCTTGGGTGGAAGGGTGAGGGGGGTTGAGGTGGGTGGGGAGGTGTATGCAAGTGTGCAAAGTCTGGGCAAAAGGCCCAGTGTTTGGCCGCATTTGTAGCCAACGCTACACGTGAAAGCCTTCAGGGCACATCAGGAAAAAGCCCCAGTGTTTAGAAGAAGAAAAAAAAATAGGCCTCTTATTATAGAAGTATCTCAGCAATAAACACACACTCACCCACACTTATTCACACACACGCACACACACACACACCCTTCCTAAACCCTCGTTGAAGTCGACAGCGGAGCGCTCTACCTCCTGGAATGGCAGCAGCAGTGATATCTGGCAGACCATCAGATGGCCGTGTCAGCGGTGACTGATGGGAGCTCTGCATCCAGGCCCAGACTGTGTCCAGGTCCCACTCAGCTCAGGCAGGCAGGCAGGCAGGCCAGTTCTCCAGCTACATGTGAATAACTTACATACATTAAAATACATGGCAGAGGAATTGCCTCCGAGCAGAGGTCAGAGCAGCTAAATGTGCGAGTTCAACTGCTCCAACAGCGGGAACGTGTTGCTGCAAGTGCATTTAAAATGTGACAGCTCAGCAGTCATAGTAGTTTGCTGTTGTAATGATTTGTACTAGTTTCTTGAAGTAGAGGTTTGCCCTTTTTAATTCACTTGTCAGATATGTAAAATTAAGGATAAGGCTTTTGAGATTCTATGTTTTTCTTATTACCAGCAAGTCCCATGAAATGACTGAAACAATTATTGTTTGTGTGTCTAAAGCCTGTTATAATTTATTCCTCTGTGCCATAGAGCTCCATTGTTGTCCAAAAAGTGATAAAAACACATCAGTGAGTTACACTGTTGCACCGATTTTGACATATTCCATGAGTAAGATGACCATAGCTGCAGTAGTTGGAGTTAATCCCAAAATAGACCATCCTGCAGCCATAAATACTCTCAGTGCACCAAATGTGTATTCATCCGCTGCTGAAAATAGTCTCCAACATATTATCCCTGCTTGAGCAATGTTTTTTTAAAAACTACACTACCCAGTGGAAATTAATTAGCTCTTTCCAAAATGAAACTATATATTTCTGGCTTATCTTTGCATTGTCAATTCTGGCCTTTTAATATTTTTTTTAACAATGAGAAAAATATAAAATATCATTTAAGGTTTTAGTGTTGTGTTTTCTTTTAATAGTGACTTTTTTTCAAAATAATTTAGGATGGAATTCACAAAAATGTATATTTATATATATATATGTTTATATAATTTATTTAACCTACATCTATATATCATTTCAGGTTTTTTGATGTTAAATGGAGAGATAAATATAGATAAAAAAGTGTCTTGTGGTCCTGTGTTGGATGGGACACATGTATGTAATGGAAATAAAAACTAACTTAGTATCTACATGTATAAGAAAATCTATATTTATATCTATAAATCTATTTCAAAATGCATTGTACCAAGCTGCCCTGATTGTTCATGATGGGTGAACAACATACATGCTACATATTTCATGTTTAAATGAAGAGATTCTGAGGCAGTAACATTATGTGTTGTCATTCAAAACAGCTTCGATGGCAGCACATTTGGGACAAAAATCGACACAGACAAAAGTTACTTGTTTGCGACTGTATTCAGATTTAAGAGACTTTTTAACCAATTAATAAATAATCTTGTCACTTCTTGTCCAAAAGTTCATTGAGTGATGATATTTACATCATAAATTAAATAAGAAACTAAAGACATTCAACATATTTCAGATAAAATTGGTATCAATCATTTTAACCCTTTAGGCTGTCATGATAAAACAAAACAAAAACAAATTGTTTTCTTTGAGAACAATTGCATGTGGAGCATAATTTAAGGATTTTAAAGCATACTCTACATATGCTAATATGTTGGGTAAAGGTTAAGTGAGGTAAAAACAGGAAAAATTATACTCTGATATGTAAACAATATCATTTTAGCCACAACTGTAAGTCGATACATACAATGCCTATATTTAGAGGCCACGGGGAGATTGCAAATGAGTTTTGTAATCTCTCGTTGCGCTCTAAGTGGGGTCATATCACATACACATTAAAACAATTTAAATTTGACCTGCATATTTTACACTTTTACATATCAGAGGCATTTTTTTCTTTCTGTTTTTCCACTTGATTTTTTTTTTTTTTTTTTTTTTTAAATCTAATGTTGGTGTAATCCAAACACCAAAACTAATTTAATGCCACCAGTAAAGTTTCTACTTGGACAAAAAGAAATGACACGTACAGAAAATAGCCCACTGACAAATAAATACCAGGAAACATTGACATCTTACAATAGCGAAATGCTCGCCTTTCTCATGTTGCACTTCATGTGTCAAACATTATGCTCTGTGCAATGGAGTTTTCAGGTGAAGGGGCAATGGAACAACACATTTTCTTACTGCCTCTGGAAACCTGCGTCTAGGACAGATTAACTCACATGGCCAATCATGCGTAAGACGTTTGGAACAGAAACACTGGCTTGATGTTTAACCAGACTCAAAACTTGGGTCGCCTTTGCAGGGAGGGGAATTCAGCTCACTGCCATTGAAATAACACTGTATTCCTATGTAATGGAGCAAACCTCCACCCTGTGCCAGGTGGCATATAATGTTAGTCCTAGAGGACAAGTCCTTTAGAGTCTTGGAAAATCATCTTCTGATGATAGAGAAAGAGGATGTTATGATACACAGGCCTAATGAACAGAAATTGTGCTGGATGAGCCAGAGAGAGCGCATCAACCCTGCGCAGATACCTTTCGTTCTTTTTTCATTGTCTCGGCTTTTCCATCAAGCACCTGACCAGTGTTGCATGAGCATACAGCACCAGCTTACTGTAACATCCTCATTTAGAGAACAGGATCTGTCTGCACCAGATTTCGTCAGCTCCCGTTGGTTATGATGACTGAGGTGGCCTTGTGTCCCTGCATCTGCTCAGCCTGCATCCTCACATGAGATGCCACATCATACTGGACTCCTCCACAGGCCAGTCCTGAGTAACTCCGCAGGTTCTCTGGGTCATACAGGTGCTCCAGGGAGTACCCAGTCAAAGCATAGGCTGCTTGCCTGTCCAGTTGCTGCCTCTCCTGTGTTGGATAGAGCAGCGGGCTCCCCTGGGGCTGTGAAGGGTGGGGGGACAGATCTGTCTGCATGTAGTCTTTGGTGAGGGAGAGGCCCGACCTGGGGATCCCATCAGAGCTGGGGCTGCTGAGACGAGACAGAGAAGCAGGACTGGTCGTGTTTTCATCATTGTCATGGGGGCCCAGTACTTTGATGCCATCCCGGTGATGGAGGCGCTCAGAGGGGAGGTCAATGCTGGGGGCTCCTGGGCCTCGACACACCACACTGGGCATGGTGAGCTGGGAGTGGTGGGGTAGTGAGTTGAAGCACGGGCTGTGAGCCTTGGTGAGCCCTGAGACATCCAGCGGCGCCTTGTGTTGCTGCAGACGGCTCTCTTCCTCTTTGATCATCTGCTGCGTGGCACGGATCAGGGTCTCCATCTTGCTCGGCTCTCGAGGGCTTGCCCGGAAGTGGTCACCGTGGTAACGCTCACCTGAATCACTGGTGGATCCGCCTCCGTCGGGTGAACTCACTACACTGTCTTCATCCCAGTGGCCCCTTCCTGTAAGGAGAGTGCAAAGGCCACATTTCAAAACAGGAGAAGAAATAAATTACACTGTGTTAATGAGTAATTCAATCCCTTCTTGTCTGGATTTACAATGTGTGTTAAAATGCTCTGAATGAGATCTGTATCCTATTTGTCTTCTCATCTATATTTAAGTTGCTAAAACCACAAGCCTGTATGTGTAATGTGTAATTCTGCTTTAAATGCATATAGAATCAAGGTCTGTCAGGCGGAATGTCTTGGCAGAAGCACAGTGGGGGTTGTTTCACTGTTTGAGGATGTGAAATGTGAAATAACTTGGCTTTCAGTTGCAGGCAATTTTTGAACAGATGGTAGCAATCGGCACACTGGCAAGAGACGGAGTAAACAACTTAGCATGTCCCATAATAACATTTGGAAAACAGCTACCAGGAGAAGCTAGGTCAGAGCTATTTTCAGAGACAGATGGTTGTGGTCTCAACCCTAACACCTCACCATGAATGGCTCCATGGTAGGATGTGATTTCATAGCCTTCGCTGTTCTCCACCGAGGATTTCGGCAGAGAGAGCACGGAGCGCGTGGCGTCCCACCACACCTCTCTTCCTGACTGGGGGGTTCCTAGGAAGTAGCGGCCGCTTTGGCATCGGACGCGGTCACAGGTGCTGGTGTGAGGATGTGCTTGAGCATGGGCGAGATCTTCTTCGGACAGACCAAGGCTGTAGCACAGGGAGCCCGAGTCTGGATACAGTCGGTAGGCACAAGATGCCTCTGCAGCTTCACCGGGATCCAACAGCTGAGGGGATGCTGAGTCTGTCAGAGGGCTTCCTCCCCATTGGCTGTCTTGGTCTGATTCTGAACGCTCTGGATTGAAAGCGGAAAACTGCTGGACGGAAACAAGACAAAAACAGTTCCGAGAGTTTGTGATTTAAGACTCTTTCTCTCAATTAAGTCTCTGTTCTTGATTTAGCACTGCAAAACATACTGTTTATTACCTGTGGGTAGGGTGAAACTCTGGCTTTGGCCTTCACTTGGGTCAGGCGTGACTTGGTGCTCTTCCTGTCCTCAGTGTGACTGTCGGCGTAGGGGAAGGCTGGCTTGGTGGGGCTCATTTGGTCCAGGGACAGCTGCATTCCCTTATACTCAGTGTCCCTTTTGATACAAATAAAATATATGTTAGAGATAAGAATAAAAATCTTAACCTATTTTTAATCAAGGTTGTGACTTTTTAGCTCTGCCAGGGGATAAAAAAACCTTCCATCTCGGGATGGCAATGTTGGTCCCGACTAAGATATCTCAACAACTATTGGATGAATTGCTATGAAATTCTGTGCTGATTTTCATGGTCCCCAAAGGATGAATCCTACTGCCTTTGAAGATTCCCTAACGTTTGCTCTAGCCCTACCATGAGGTTGACATGTGTGGCTTTGTGTGAAATGTCTTGACAACTAGTTGATAGATTGGCATGAAATTTAGCACACACGTTCATATCCCCATCTGGGTAAATACCAATCATTTTACCAGTACCGTGGCTTTTCATCTATCACCACCTGTAGATCAAAGTTACCAAAGTTACCTGCAAAACTAACAGTGCTAATTAGCAAACGCTAACTGGCTAAAGATGAGTTATGTTTGCTGAGACTACAGTGCCCAGATGAAGATGGTGATACACATTATACCTGCTATTGGCATGATAGCATTGTTGTTGTGAGTATGTTAGCATTATGGCGTTAGTGCCAAGTACGACCTCACAGAGCTGCTAGCGTTGCTGTGGGCACGAATCTCACCTTTCTCACCTGGTCGACATTCTTCTATGCACTTTATGCACTGTCTGCTGCAGGCCACCGAGCAGCTTTGTTTAAATACTGATGGTCGTGCCTTGCTCAAGGACAGTTTGAATGTTGTTGACTGAAGCCATATTGTTACTCGATCACCTTTAACCTTTTAGTTTTCCCAGTTGATCCAGAATGTCTCAAACCTTGAGGCTAGCATTGTTTTCCCCATGTAATCTCAGCGCCTTCTTTCTTAAACAGTCCTGGCAGTAGCCGTGCACCAAGTGAGCTAATCAGTAATTAGTCTGCAGCAGACGTCTTGGCCAATATTGAATATAGATAGCCAGACAGACGTATTTTACAAACACACTTTTTATGATGTGAATGATGTGTGGACTATGAGAAGTGAAAACAACATTTAAGATAAAGAGATTAAGCTCTCCCACTTCTGAGAAAAATAACAGACAACCTGAAGAAAGTTAATCATTCTTTCATGCCTTGCAACCATTGCCCGAGCGCTGCCAGAAAGCAACATGTGTAATTGTGCACACAGACACAAGCATGTGCACGCACACTATCTCTGCACATAATCTCCTCTGCAACAATCTTATATTTAAAAAAAAAAATCAGTTTTAAAATACTTTTTATTTGTGTTCGTGCATGCAGCATGTGCACCATCTTTGACATTTTAACCCACTGTCCTGTGGCTGAACTCCATCCAAGTGACACTGTCAAGGGAGTGAAAAGGCTCCTGTGTCAAGTGTTCAGCAAACATGAGCCTATTCTTAACTTATCACATCAACAGTATGTAATAGCAGCTGCCTGGCATTTTAAACCCTGTGGCCCATCCCTGACCCTGCACAGCCAGCCTCTTTAATATGACTCTAAATATGACCCATTCTTTATGTACAACACCTTAGGGGAAAGGCTGTGTTTGGATAGCCAGTACACAGTGTGAGTGTTATTTGCTCTTGCAGGTATAGTTGCGGTAGCGGGTTCTGCATCCTATCTGTGCCCTAGCTGACTTATGTCTGAGCCAATAATGTTGGGCCTTTGTGCAAACTCAGCTGTGTTAGCCGAATTCCACCTCAGGGTCAATGTCAGACCACCTCATGTCTGAAATACGCCACCAGCCAACCTCCCAACTCGATTCATTAATGGATTATTGTTGGGTTAAAATGCTATTGGGCCAAGGTGATTTAATTACTGCTTGTTTTTTAAAAATAATTATAATGTTTTATTTATCTTTTTTTTTTTTTTACTTCTGTGTTAGACCTAATTAGGCGTTTGGAAATTCACCATCATTTTAATGTAGTTACTTTGTTTTCTCCTTACTGCATTGAAAAAATCAATACTTGGAGTGCAGCCATATGCATGCATGCACGTAAAGACTCACACAAACAAACCATCACGCACATCGAAGGAGGGAGACACACGCACGCACAAAAGCACACACGCACACACTCACACATACAAACACAGGAAAGCGACATTTGGATCAACCAAACCTAACAAGGAAAATCTAACATGTGCTACAGCTATGAGATAGCTATTGATTCCTAGTTCACCGTTTGATCGATTCAGCTTTCCTTAGACTGCAGATCGATGGTGACAGTAGAGGTTTTTTGATGGGGTTGAACCTTGATGTTTGTCTTGCTGTCTCAGAGGGCCTTAGTGTGCTTTGTGCTCTCATAACACACAACTGCCTGAGCTCTGCAGCCGCAGTATTTGGTGGATTTGTACAGAGAGGCTGCAGAGGGATAAAGGGAAGGATTTCTCCAAGAGACAAAGACCCATCATATCATAGAGTGAGCTTCGAGCATGGATCATAAGAGTGTATGATACGATATTACTTAATCTAGTTAAATATTCGATGCCGTTCCCTCAGCAAACACTATTAAAAATGCAGCTGCATTTAGGCCAATATAGCCTCGTAAACTGTGTGTAATGATGACTCTGTAATTTCAGTACAAATGCAATAAATGTAATAACTTAATATTTGGAAAGTATGATGCAAATGAAAAAATTACAGCCGATTCATATGTATGAATGAGTCTTTTTTCCTCAAGGAAGTGCTCATCATATAACTTTGACTCCCAAATGAATTCATTTTTTTATGAGTAAGCTCTCTTTAGAAAAGTTTCCCTCTGATTCTTTAGGATGGAAATCTGTAGTGAGACTCACGTGAGGACGTAGTTGACGCTGACGATACAGTGAGGTCTTGATGATCGGCTGTTGTGGACGATTGTGGCGTAACTCTGGACCCAGACCCAGCCACCGTGCTTGGCCAGGAACCGGTAATACTTAGTGGTGACTTGGCCTTTTACCAGCACTGAAGGAGATAAAAGACGCCGGAGAGAAAACAGAGATTAACGTATTTAATGACATGCATGTTTGTGTGTGCGTAAGTGTGATTGTCTGCACATGGTGGCTGCAGCAGGTTGTCTGAGCAGTTAGTGTCTGTTGCAACAGGCATAATAGAGAAGGCTTGTAACTCACAGAGGTGGTGAGCACAGCGGAGGTGGAAGATGTCACAGCTGTGGACGTGATGGTACAGAGTTTTCTCGATCAGGTCCTGGGGCTCGTAACCTGTCAGCTCCGCTACCCTGGAGAGGAATTAAGGAGCGATGTTAAAAATACACTTTGTGATTCAGCGATGTTTCAAATTTGCTGGAAAAGAACTGATTGAATGTTGCAGTCAACAACCTTTCCCCCCTAAATAGTTTTCCAGAGCATTTTTTTTTTTTTTCAAACATTAATGAACATTACATTAACAAACGCATTAGGCTATTTTATCCACTTAGATAAACAGCACTGTGCCTACCTGGAGTCCAGGAAGATGAGCTTCATGTCCAGACTGGCTCTGAACATAAACATGTTACTGTGCAGTTTGATCTCAGTCACAGCACTGGGTGGCAGAGAGTGTCCCACAGCGACCAAGCCCACGTTCTGGTAGCAGCCCTCAAAGGGTGACATGTCCAGGCTGTACTGACGGATCTTCAGGTAGCCACTGCAGTGGATCACCTGCACCATACAGCAAAGAGACATTGTGAAAGGTCCATTTTTGAAATGGTAAATTAACAATAGAAACAATCTGATTCATTTATATATTACTCAACTGGAATATAGAATTATTATTGGAATACAATATTATATAACAATAAACAATATTCAAATTCTTGCTCTGGTGAATTCCTTATCACACATTTACTTACAGGAATACTATATTATTTTCTCTTAGGTAGAAATAAAGCACATACTATATTATACACAAATATTAATTTATAAATTAATTGCATTTAATTGTTTTCTTAATTAATGAAACGTTACTCAAACACTAGTTTGTCAGTGACAAAACCTCATAGTCTACCTTGTATCCACCGCTGGTGAGGCCTGCGTTCCTTTTTGCCAGCACACATTTCATCCGCAGAAAGAAAGAGCGCTCCATTTCATATTCTGCAGGAGAATCATTTGTGACTGAGCGAGAACAGGCTAAATAAGAGTCCAATCAGAAACTCTCATATGAGCTGAAAAAAAACAACAACTGGAGGCTGTCGCTATAAGCCTGCAGATTGAAATACACAGCCTCATAGACCACTGTGGCGCACACTTCAGGTACGAAGAGCTTTTATAATAATATGCAATGAGTAGCCCACAAAATACAATGCATTAATTGTGTTACATAAAATAATAAATAGACGCATGGAAAAATGTGAAGCGATTTGATTGTTTCGAGGTGCACTGTGCATACATTGGTGCTGCATTTCTATTCAATGTAATGCGGACACTCTGGTGCAGACTATATGCACAAATATTTCATAGATATATCTTTAATACTGTAATATCATTAACATTTATTTTTCTCCACATGCTGGTGCTAGGCACAGTGAGTTGTAATTAAATTGCAAACGCACGATGAATAGGAGGAAATGCAATTTACCTTGCACAAAGTGTGAGTGATAGGGCTGGTGCGGTGTAAGGACAGCCGTCATCTCATCGTGGTCGGCAGGATGGACATATTCGTAAATACTGTTCCCGGTCAACTCTACCTGTTGAGATGAGCTCAGGTAATTACCGGGCAAGAGCAAGCGCTCTTTTTATTTGCCTAGGAACTGTCAACACGATGCCCTGGTTGTATTAAATTAGCTTTAAATTGCAGGCTATCAAACTAACAGACATACAGAAATATATATATATAGGCTATATATCTGAAATAAATAAATGTGACTGCACAGACGGACCTGAGACAGTCCCAAATGGACCGACGCCGTCTCCGAAATGTACATTATCTTTCCATCCGGGGCCACAACAAAGATGAATCCGTCCAACGTCTGTAAATAAACCACATGGCTACAGTTAATGCTCCTGAAAATGATTCGCCGTGACGACTACTCTCGCCCCGAAGGTGAGCAATAACAGTTTTTTTTTGAATGATCACGAGTGATAGCTACCTGCAGTAAATGAGATCCCAGCTCTCGACCAATATTATCCAAAGATCTCGTTCGACTTGCGTGACCCCAAGCTTCACCCAGACCTGGGGAGAGTGAGGGGAGACAGAGGGGGCTGAACTTCCGGGTGACATTGTGACATGGAAGATGTCGTCTTTTACATTTATAATCATATCAATTATAAATTGTGTTTACAAATTATTTATATTAATGATGCAAAAAAAGAATACACTGTTTTGTCAGTGGTTATAGCCTACAGTATGGTTGATGTAAATCTATATTATTATCATTATCATATTATTATCTAAAAACGTCTCACAACCTGAAGCCCGAGGATTAAAAAAAAAAAAAAGTGTTAAAGCATTTGTGTCCCCACATGTCAACAAGTGTAATTGAGGCTCCAAGTCTAAAGAGATGATATAATTTTAATAGAAATGTATATTTATCACACATGATACCATTATTTTTGATATTAATAATAATGTTTTTTTTTTTACTTGGTTTTTTTTTTTACTATTATTTATTTATCTTTGTTAGCCAACTGAAAGTGAAAAAAAAGAGAGAGAGAAAAGGAAAAAAAAAAAACCCCTACATTTTTAATCTAATGTTTTACCGCAAAAACATCAATTTTTGGATTTTTAGGTCCAATAAATCTCTCTGAGTGGAACGACCCACTCTTTTTAATGTAGCATAAATGCAACAAAGCAAGAGCAGCCTCCGTCTCTCGTTGAAATTCACTCAGCCTCATCAGAGACCTGGTGGAGCCTGAGTGATCACGTGTAAACGAGGTGTTCTGCTCCCCTGCTGTAAATGAAAATAAAAATAGGCAGACTAACACCAGGCCCTCAGACGAGAGGATGGAGAGAATGACGGAGCCACAACAAAACGGGATGAAGGAAACTAAATATTACAAATACTACTAATAAAACTGTTCTCTGTATAAATACAGATTTTTTTTTTTTTTTTCACCTGGTCTGTATAATAGTGTTTTATGTTACATGGCATGACCTGTCTGTTATATTAAGTGTACATGGCAGCAAAAACATGGGCTTATCATCTCATTTCATGGGAGATCATTTATAGCATTTGCTTCTGTGTGTGTGTGTGTGTGTGTGTGTGTGCGTGTGTGCCTCCTGCTTACATGGCTTTAGGTGATTAGAAGCCTTGCTGTGCCTTTTTAATAATTAGTGCACCTTGTTCTCACTCACGCAGCCAGAGACGCCTGCAGAGACCTGTATAAAAGATGGTGGCAGATCGTCTCCTTTGGACACACTGAATTAAAAACGACCGTAATCCATTTGCGAAGACTCCGGGATCGCCATCATATTATTTATATTATTCCATTTGTGACAGTAGGCTACTCCAATTAGATTTGGGTTGTTTTTATTTTTAATCTTCCATATCTTTACAATACTGTTAGAAGCTCATGGGATGTGGATTATTATCGAAAACCACAATGTTTGTATTTCATATAAACTAATCAACGCAGTATGAGCCTCAAATAAAATAGATTTTTATCCTGGTATTAGCCTATCGTGTTAGAAGGGACTAATGCTGAGTCGTGGAATAATGATGTTATATTAACGAAAATACTTTCATATAACTTATTGTCATTTTTCTGATATATTTGTTTGTTCGCTCTGGTTTAAAAATCGAGTTTTCCTCAGACTTGTGTGAGCTTCACCTCTGCAAACACGTCGATCACAGAAGGTCAGAATTATTTTGCAGGTTAATTATTATAATAAAGGACATGGTCAGTGTATTCTCCCGCTGTAGGCTCCACAGCTTACTGGGGAAAATGTCAAAAAATTAAAAAAAATTAAAAAAAAAAAAAAAGTTGAAAGTGGTTTGTCTAAGAGGTCTGATCGCTCACCCTGAGGGAAAACTATTCTCATCTTCAGGTAGCTCGTTGTCAGTCTTATAATGGAGGCTTTGTCCAGCTGAGAGGTGATGGCCGACGGCAGGGGCAACATTTTGGCCAGTTCGTAAAATTCACTGTTCTCCTTTTCCCGTCTAGTCCTTGCGGCCGTTTTGGATTTCTCCTTCATCTCGGAGCCTTTTCACTGTACCTTTCTTGTGTGACACGGCGGCGCTCATTCAAATCAGCAGTTTGGCTGATTCCTCCCCGATTTGCCTCCTTGTCATTGTAATTAAAAGAGGAAAAAAAAAAAGCTTCTTTTTAATATGAGCAGTTGAATCCAGAATGCGCGGATGTCCCCCCCCCGGTGGCTGCTCCTGATGGACCTGCGCTCAGTGACGGTTCAGCTGGTTGAAGTTAAACCTCCCCGGTGCAGCCGCTGGCGTTCATCCATGACCTGCAGGACACAGACAGAAGACAGTTACTGCTGTACCCACGCAGGAAAAGCGTCGCTGCATTTTGATCCGCTGAGGCCTGCGTTTGCTCCGAGACCGGACATGATGTATGCTATGCTAAGTGTCCCTTGTCTGATGCATGCCGGCATGTCAGAGGCAGCTGACTCTGGGGATACAGCTGCCCTATAGATTATAGACCAACTCCCCCATCGTTCATCAGTGAAGGCAGAAGTCATGAATACGCTTGAGAAGCCAGGATGTGATCGGCTGTTTGGCGGCTGCATCGTGATGAGAAGCAGCAACAATGGCCGCAATATGGAGGAAAAAAAAAACAAAAAAAAAAAAAACAACAACAACACAATCACAACATCACCAAGACAGCAACAGTTACAGGAGCAACAAAACAGGCCAGTGCAACAGGAAACAACCCCCACACAGTCACAGTGGCTGTGGTTTCATGTCACGAAGGGGTAAAGGTGTGCTGTCCGTCTCAGGAATGCGTGGAGTTGATTTTCTTTTTTTTTTTTTTTATTTTACAGGACAAACCCACCGCTGCCGATCACACATTTGTCCTCTATATTTCGCAGGAGGCCGCACTGCTAACAGTCATCTCAGACGGTTTTAATGTTTTTGCTTAAATCAAAATTGGGCCACAGAGGTGACATTAATCTGCACATTGCGTCTCTGCTACTTGAGGAATCAAATGAATAAAGAGGCATTTTTCAGGCAGGCGTCACGTTTCTGACCAGAGCTGCAGTTATCGAGGAAATGACATTTGATCCAACACAATTCCTGACTCGCAGGCAAGTGCGTTGGTTTAAAAAAAAAACAAAAAAAAAAAAAAAACAACAACAACCCGACAGTGACACGAAATCACCACGGTGACCGATTTAAAAAAAAAAAAAAAAAAAAACTTTTTCAAAATGAAAACCAAAAGTGTAAACATGCAGCAGCAGCTGACAGACTTGATGAGACAGACACATTTCGCAGTATTCCTACCCGAGCTGAGACTGAGCACTGTATTTTCCTACATCAGAATCGATCCTGTGGCCTCTCAGGCAGCCTGCTGGGAATTTCACCTGTCCTGAACCGGGTTCACCAGTCGTCCCAGTTAAGTTTGGTCTCGGCTCCTCCTGGATTTCCACCTGGAAAGGCGAACGGGCCGTGCGCTGCATACACCTCTCCAAATTATAAGGACGCGCAACGAGTGGCATTCGTGCCCAACAAGCCTCCTCTCCTCAACTATCTCAACGTCCCTCTCCGGAGCGGAGCGGGACCCGCCCACAGCGTGCCCACTTCGCTCCGATTGGATAGAACCGCCGAAAGTCGTCTAGTGATTGGTCGCTTACCGTGGGCGTCAATTTGGTTAGGGCAAGGTAGGCTATGCTCGGCACTTGGCCGTGCCCGAAGTGAGCTTGGATGTGATCTTCTTGTGTTTTTGTCATTAGCCTGGAGATCACGGATCAAGATCAAATAAATAAATAAATAAATAAATAAATAAATAAATAAATAAATAAAAATCCGGATAAAATGGCAAAGCTGGGAAATGTTGTGCAGGTGAGAGGCTGAATCAAAGCCCTAAAGACCCGGATCTGCTCATTATTTAGGGGAAATATCCAGATTAAAATTAAATCAGCTGTTATTCCAGGAGAGAGAGAGAAAAAAGAAAACATCCATTTATTTACACAGTTAAATTAGACAATCATCAATTTCCACCCATCTATTCTGATTTGATATGTAAAACCAGAAGAGGATTAAATGAAAAATAAGAGTGTGTGGCTTTACGTGGCTTTTATGCCCCTCGGAAAAATATTAAATATTAAATCCAGAAATTTGTCATGATGAAGTAGTTTTTGATAGTTCACTGGTCAACATGTGGTTCAAAAAGTATTCAACAGATACTCGGGTGAAATGTGGAGAAGAGGTGCAGGTTTAAAACAAACACAACCGAGGAATGAATTTATAAAAAAAAAAAAAAAAAAAAAAACGTGTCAGTGTTTTTCTTCTTCTCGTGTTTCTGGTCGCAGTTAAATTTCCTCTTCAGGATCAAACCTCTAAACATTTCCTCATACTGCTGACCCAGACTTGGACCTGTTCACCTGTTTTCATGTTTACGCTAAACCTGTCACTGGTTCTCTGGAGGTCCGTTCCTCCCCCGGACTCAGACCCTTTGTGGTTCTCTTTGCAGTGCTAGAAATAGATCTGCAAGCTCAAAGATGAAGAGGCTTTTCGCTCAGCCTTAAACTTTACATTTGAAATGAAAATCTTGAGGTTGAATTTGCATGATTTTCCTGCACATGGCCTCGATGATATTTCTGATTTACCCTCTCGCCAAATTTGCTCTCCAGTCAAGTTAACCCGTTTTGTCTTGAGCTATTTTGGAAGTGGGTTTCTTTTCCTTTTTTTTTTTTTTTTTTGCTAAAAGCCAAATGCAAAACAGTTTACACCCGGCTGAGAGAGCAGTGTGCCGCGTCCAGTGCTCATGCAATAGTTTGGTGTCCGTCAAACACGTTTATCTGAGGATTAATTTCCATGGTGTGAATCAAATGAGAGCGCCGCGGCGCATGTAGTTTTTTAATTAGATACCAGGCGCTCAGATGGAGGAGGAGGAGGAGGGAGGGTGGGGGGCTTGGAAGGGTGGAGGAGAAAGTGTGTGGATGGAGGGGTGGGGGGAAGAGCAGCGGGCGCGGTGACGGGGGCGCGGACGCATGACGGTGAGCTCATTACGCACATAATTAGACCCTAAATTGATGCTGCATCCTGCCATAATTGGAGCCTCTCCTGCTGCCTGGGAACAGATTTCTCTGTATGTGTGTGTGTGTGTGTGTGTGTGTGGGAGGGAGAAACTGAGTGTGTGTGTGTGTGTGTGTGTGTGTGTGTGTGTGTCAAACTAAGTGGCTTCTACTGGACTTAAAATTACAGCCACAAGGCCATACCTTTCTATTATTTTCTCCTTTCTGACAGATAACAACAACAAATTGGCAATTAAAGGCCAGCCCCCACATGCTGACTGGTCTCAGGTTCTCCCTGTAAAGCAAACACAACATGCTGCAACGTCCCTCAGAGCTGATGTTTCCAGAGGAGGTATTCCTGTGAAGCCTTTGAAGCTCGAACACAAGCTCTCAGATCTACCTCACTTTCTGTGACGAATCCCTCGTCGCTGGCTCTCGTTTCCTTCCTGTTTTGTACAGGAGCCTCCCACAGGTCAGAGGTCACCATGGTTTGTTCACTTTTTTCTTTATTCTTCTCTTGTCACATTTGGTCCATGTGTGGGCAAATAAAGCCTTACACATGAAAAGCTAATCTTTAATGGAGATTCAGCACCTTCAGATCAGGCTTAGAGCAGCCTCCTCTCAGCAGTGCCCTCCCTCCGCAGTGACTGACAGCCTGTCAGGGATTGGAAAATTCTCAGAGCTCGGAGAGGCTGGTAGAAGATTTACCCTGCTGGACCTCCTGTTAATGCCCCACTGCAGGCTGTCACAACAGGGGAGCTCGCTTTGGTGTCCTTCCAACCCCTCCCTCCCCACCACCCATGTCTCACCCGTCTTTCCATTTTTATGGTGTTTTTACAAATCATGCTTCGCTGTTGGAAGCCAGGCCTGAAATTCTCCCCAGCATGAAAAAAAAAAAAGGAAAGGGAGGAGGCAGGTTACTGAAGGTTATTTAGGGAAAGGATTTGAGGAAAAGGTGTGAGGATGAAGGCAGACGCTGTCAGTGGTGCCCAGTGAGGAACATGGTGCTTCATTTCTTCTGATGGGACCTGGTGATGACACTCTGGACACCTTTATGATCTAGGTCAGTGATATCACTTATATAAGAAGCCACCTTTGAGGCACATATAGGCCTTGAAATAAACATTTTCTCTCTTATCTCTATAGATAGATTGATGTTTCAAGACTCAGCACTTGATCCACGATCCACATTTCAGTGTAGGTAATATGAATTTTCTCTGATGAGTTTAAAAAAATGTATGTACATTTAAACAAAAAAAAAGGCAGTGGAATGATTTTTGGTATTTTGTTTGGATATTAGCTTTATGGCTAAATGCAACTTTTTTTTTTTTTTTTTTACGCATATGCAGTAGTGCCCCCCGAAACCTGCAACCGGATCTGATGTGTGAAATTGGCAGAGTATCCCTTTAAAGCTTTGAAAAATTAAACATATTGGTACAGAAAATTTGTATTTGTTACTGTTGATAATACACACACTTTATAGGTGCATTTTTCATTGAAACTGTTTCCTTTGACCTGATGTGAGATTTGCCAAAAAGTACTGTATTCATGAGCTAAATCAAACCTGGAAGACAAGCAAAGAGCAAACATGGACATCAAGACTAGTGTACCATGAATTTGGTCATTTTTTTCCCCCTTTAAGTTTCAAATGTCAGGGTTTCTCGCCAGATCCTAAATGTGTCACTCTCAGTCCCTGCTCCAAACTGCACACACAACCACACAACAATAACAGAACCACTCAACCAAGTTTCAAGTCTCTGCAAACTGATGGTAACTGTGTAGATCTGCAGTATATTAAAACATTATTTCCTGAACAGTTTAAAACAAACAAGAAAAAAAAACACATTAGGTTTGCTTTGGACAATAATCAGCAATAATGTAAACACCTGCAAAACCTGTTGGTTTTAAAAATTTACCACGACCTGCTCCTTGTCTTCAGTAGTTTAATTTGTCTGTGGACCCATGCTGCCTTGGAGAGCCACCTATTTATAACCTCTCCTCCACTTCCCCTTTCTCTCCTATTTCCTCTTTTATACCTTCACGGTTAACTTCATCACGGACTAACACACTGCCAATACAGATTCAAACACCCTGATTAGATGCACACTGTATCATACAGTATTTGTCAGGAGTGAGAACGGTGGAAGATATATCGTGTCTATACATGTGTGGGAGAGACATAAAAACAGTGTGGAAAATTCGGGAAGAAGTATGTGTCTAACAGGAGTGAGGACGTATGGTAACAAGATGTTAAAGAGAAGAAGAGGAGATAGAAAAATAACCTGACAGTCAATTCTAAATGTGTTAGCAAAAGATTTCAGAGAACGAGCGAAAAGCAATGAGACTGAGGCACCATGTTGGGTTACACTCTGTGCTCCGAGATTGAAACGGTTGGGCATATGTAAACAGGCTGCATGTTTGACCAAGATTTGCCAGTTGTGTCTTCTGTAAGCTATTACCGACTCTTTGTGTTCTGTTTTCCCTAAAAGACTGAAATGTTTTTTAGTACTCCCCGCCTTCTTTAGCTGTCGGTTTTGAACCAGCCATTTTATCTGGAGAGCGACGGCTGGAAATTTTATATTGTGTTGTATTTTTCCCATTAACAGTGACTCTTCCCCATCAGTTCTCGCTCTCTGTGTCTCTTTCTGCCAGGCCCTTCACTGAGCCCATCTGCTGTGTGCGAGCGTTAATTAACCACACTGCCATTTCCTCTGTGCGCGCTGCGTTTGAAGGTGCTTAGAGTACATGAGTCAGCCCCACAAGTTCATCAAAATGCTAATTCAGCCCAAATTAAAGTTGTGATTAACATTACACAGTTTCCTGTGCAGACAAATTGATCCTTCCACAAGCTCTCTCTCTTTCGCTCTCTCTCTCTCTCTCTGGGTGATGAGTGTCTGGGGAGAGAGACGCTTTCCTCTTGGGTCTCCTTGTCATCATCGCCGGAGTGGAAGAAAAACAGAGACAGCCTGCAGATGAAGCTAATGTAAAGTAACATTTGTGCCTCAATGCAGACAGTCCCACACCACAACATTGCATTCTATCCTATAAGAAATATGGGTTTGCATTATCTTCTCCCCCTGCCTTTCAATAATATACTGGCATATCAATCCATATTTGTTTGTGTACCTGTGGGTACGCCTCTGCCTTGCCTCACAGTGTGTACATATGTGAGGAACCAATAAGCTGTAGCACTGATGCTGTGACACATTTCTGACTGTATTTACCCTGCTCTCCAGCTGCCTCTGCACCTCCCAGCACTGACAGCAACATGGCAACAAGACCCTGAGAGGTTATAGAAAGTCCCATACAAATAATAGTTTTTTTGTTTTTTTTTTTAGCCAAATCAAATTGTGTTTGATTTTGTAACTGCTTCCATTTGCTTTTCATATTTGACCTTGAGCACTGTGACTTTTGCACATTCACATGTGTCGGTTTCCTGTCAATAAACTGCAAAATGTTAGGCACAAAATAAATTTGTAATGCTGAAAGACAGATTAGTAGCATCTGTGACAGGTTAGTTGTGCTAATTCATGAGAACAAATCAGAAAGCCATATGCTCCTGGTGCAACAGAGGCGGCGCCGTATGTATTTTTGTTAAAAAAACAACAGCTTGACATTCCCAATGGGTAAATAACAGTGGGACGCTTATTTCAGTGCATACTGTACCTACGCACACTTACACACTTACACACACACACACACACACACACACGGATAAACTTCTCGTGGTAATGAAAGCCCCTGGCGTTCATCACTCTGTCTTAAGCAGTGGTTATTGAGGCATTAAATATGTCTACACAGGGCTCAGTGAAAGGCTGCCAGATCAGTGTTCTCCTCTGAGGGGGCTCTGTTTGCATACAGACAGGTTGGGGGATTGGGAACGTGCACCGAATGGAGCCTGGGAGTCGTAACTGGGTGCCCACCACTCTGGTGTTAGTGCCATTATGGGATGTCACTGTGGGAGAACCGCGGCTCTTCAGCGGGATTACTGAGATTCTTGCTGAAATTGAGCGGAATTGGAAATGTGGCTGACGGATTCTCTCCCGAGTGATGCGTGCACAATGCTGGCACACACGCAGACACACACACAGGCAACACGCACACACACACACACTCACTCTCACTCATACATTCATGTTCAAATAAATGCAAATGCATATTTACACAAACATTTAGCCAGAGCAGGAATTCTGGTGATGTTGATGCTAGAAAAGTATACAGACTGCTGTATATTGTCAGTTTGATTAACTATAAAATTTCTCATCTTTTTTTTTTTTTTTCTCTGATTTCTTCTCACAGCATGTCAACAAATGCAAAACAGCACTGGTGCATGGCTCAGCAGCCTCTACCCTCTTTGATGCATGTTTGCATAGTATAAAACATGTTTGTGTTTGTTTTTTTACACCCCACTTGCAAACCAAATTCCTCATATGGAACAATAAAAATTTGAATTGAAGTGAAGTTATTTAAATGTACAATGTAAATGTAAACACTGAATTTAGTAGAGTGCTGCATGGATGCTGTATTCTTGTAGGCCTACCTAGATCTTAGCATCACCTTGGCTCCCTCGACAGAAAGCCAAAGACATTTTTCCATTGGCTTTTGGATTACTGCAAAAAAATAAACTCTGCAATAAACAAATGTTTATGATAATTTAGTTCAGCATGATAATGTTTATAAAAACCACTTTTCTGATTTTTGAAGCCTAAATACAAATGCCAGAAGTAAAAGGCATATAAAAGATAATAAATAAACTACACCACCATCGCATGGCTTCAACATCACCCCCACTGAGCTTCCAACTTGTAGTTTGATTTAGCTCTTACCTCCTCTACAAAAGCCTCTCCTCTTTCAAAGTTAGTAATTGTTTGCAAAAAATGTGAGTATTAACACAATGTGGCTGTAAAGGTGGACTGGTGAGTCGATCATTTCTCATGTTCGGCGTGATGATGTTTAACGTCCTCGACAACCTCTGCAGTCTCATTTAGCCACTTGTTAGCAACTGGCCTTTTTTAAGAGACATCAAAGCTTAAAGAAATCACAACTGAGGTATTTACTGGCGGATTTTATGTCTTACAACAGAACATAAAAATGTCTTGAGCTTGTG
This sequence comes from Trachinotus anak, assembly GCF_046630095.1. NCBI lineage: Eukaryota > Metazoa > Chordata > Actinopteri > Carangiformes > Carangidae > Trachinotus > Trachinotus anak. The sequence continues at coordinate 128,876 of NW_027273882.1, read as the reverse complement.
TTAACCTCAGACCTTATTTCAGTCATCTAAACAAAAACCCATTCAAAAAAAAAAAAAAACACAGGAAACCGGAAGTACTAAAATGCTAATGCTAAATGCTACTTTCCAGGTTTCAGGACTCATTCCTGCAGCTCTCTATGAGGGGATTTTTGAAGCAATCGTTGGTATTTCATTTCTTAACTGGGGTGAATATAGCACTTTTATTTACGCTGCAATGTATAAGTGAGTTAGTTTTGTTCATCAGGACATTCATAGGAGCATTATTTATCTGTTGAACAGTAGCCCTAACACTATCAGGACAGACCAGTGTAACAACATGGCTCGGACATAAGTAAAGGGCCTTTACACCTCAGTGGCCTCCTTTCTAATGGGGTTTGGGGGTCAATGCACCGAGTCCACACTCCCTTCTGAGGTGCCTTCTCCTGTGTCATAAAATAAACATGCTGGGTGCGACCCTGGTGAGGGTGAACATTAACACCCCAGCCGCTGGCCCGGGGGTCAGCCAGAGGTCAGCAGCCTGCAGTGGAGGGAAGGAGGGAGATTATTCTTCCACACTGACAGCCGCACCAACGTGGCATCAGGCGCTTTACATCGGGTGTTTAAGACACTCACACCCCTGGTGTCATGTAAATTCTGTCTGAAGGATTAATGGCAGACTCTATAGGGTCAAAATGGTGTTTTTGGCTTCCTGTTTACCCCAAGCAGACAGTGGGATCGAAGATTTATTTATGTGATTAAGTTATGGGTTTTTCATAGAATTTGATGATTTTAACAAGTGAAAGTGCAACTGCATTTTGCTTTACAACTTTGTAGGAACTTATCAGAGCTTTAGAATTCATTGGTGTTTACCATCAGAACTTTTGCCAAAAGCTGCAACAGTATATCATGTACATTAAAAAAAAAGAAACCAAAGAAACCAGCAACAACTGATTGTTCAACACATTTTTGGCAGTTGAAACAAGCTGTAAACACAACATTGACATATTATTAGCTTTTAAGTTGATACCGTGACCTTGTTAGCAACATTAGCATTCATTTGGAGACATGTTTCTTGCCACCTGATGAATGGAAGTCTAAAAGTCATTCACCTTTTAGCTTTTTCTTTGGTCTTCACCAACTCCTGATAAACAATATTTGTCTCTTTAGCTGTCATGTGCCACTCTGTTCACCAACTCGTGGCTAACTTTGTGCGCACACACTTTCAGGCCTGTGCATGAACTGTTTGCAGCATGTTGCAGCTCCACAAAACCAGAAGAGGCAGAGCAGGTTGCAGTGTGTCTCCCCCGACAGTGCCCCCCCGGTGCATTATTCAGCCTGGCATTCACCCTGACTGTGGGGAGCCACAGATGTCAGACATGACTAACCAGCTACTGTAGAAAGCAGGCACGGACATCAGACCTGCCAAGACTGGTCAGACTTGATAGCGAGCTACATACGCTATACTGACATTAAGAAAGAAAGAAAGAGAGAGAAAGCTAAGAAATGATTGACAGCCATTCAGGCAGAGGTCAAATAGCACTTGTAAGTAATTCCTAAGGTTTGTATTGTATTTTGCAAAATATTGTGTTTGGTAGTCATTGTATATTCCTCCATGCAATGCAAATCTAGGTTTTCTTGGCTAAGCAACTGCTAAGAATTATTTCTAAAGTGTATTTGTCCTCATGCTGCGGCCAGAAGACACCACAATTACAAAACAAGACAGAAAGTGAGGATTTACAAGCAAACTACAAGCGGTTGGATTTATTTGGCCTTTTAGCCTATCCACAGTGTGCTTATAAAACCTCCCCCTGCAACAATTAGGGGGGCATAGATCACATTCTTGCTTTTGCAGAGGCCAGATAACACCATGAGGCTTTGGGACATCTCATTCGCATTGGGAACGGTCTGGAAGATGCTTTATTAGATGGATTTATATGTGGCCTGCGCTGCTTTCCAGTGATTGAATGTCTGTGTGCATGTGTTGAGCTGACTCTGTGTGGATCTGTCAGGGGACTCATAAGGCAGGTTTGAATTAGGCATGAGATAGGAGGAGGATGTGTGTGTGTTTGTCTGTGTGTGCATGTGTGACTCGGAGTACTTTATGGTGAAAGAGCGTGTAAATAGTGACGGAGACAGATGTGGTCTCATCCCTGAAAAGGCTGTGGGGATAAAAAATGACTGGGACAAGACCTCGGGATCAGGACAGAGCACGACATTTCTCATGATAACATACTTCCAGCATGTTACAAGTGAATAAGAAGCAAAGTAGGGAAAACGGACAAATACTCAAGCACACCGAGTCTTCTGTCTCTATTGGATGGCATTACTGGCTGATAATATCCGGTTACACAAAGTGAAGTCAAATCTGTGAAAAGTTCACTCAATCTTTTTCATGTGTGCAGCTCATAGCTCTACCTAAGAGGTTAGCTCTAGCTTTAAACACCACAAATCCCATAAAACATGAGCTGCAGAGTTGTGAGAGACATAAAAAGCAAGTTCTTTTAATGCAATATTGATTTACACACCGCATATTAAAACACCCCCTGGTCATGGATTAGTACTTTCAACCCCTAACGAATTGTATGGGGTGCTGAGCTGGAGCCACTGCATGCATCTGAGGCACTGGAAGTTTTTAGATCCACATGCAAAGGTTTTGGGTGTCCCAGTGTCTAGACGGTAGCACCCTGAGAACATGGGCTTGGATTAAAGAACGACATACAGAGGCAAAATTAAGAAAAATATCTTAGGAATTTGTACAATTGTAATCATGCAATCTTGTATTTATGGTTGTATTTTTCATTTTTGTTTTTAAAATCATATTTATTTCGATGTGATGCCAGGCTGTGGGACGAGTATTGGATTACCTGTCAAGATCTTCTAGCCCCTGTTCTGTTTTCACAGATGCAATCCAAGCAGTTTTTTACATGCCTGTATTGATTAGTACAATTAGGGTAATTAAGCAGTATTACTGTCCGTGTTTTGACCTCACAACAAAGTGTTGTGACAGCAGGGACAACAACAGGGAGAAATTATACTAATTAATGTGTTGCACTTAGTTAATGTTTTGATGGTGTTAATAACAGAAGAAAAGCAAAATGCTGTGAGAAACAGCATTTTGCTTTTTAAGAATCGACTGATAAAGTCCCAGACTTATTGCCACCATTGTTCCTGCTGTTCACACAGTCCAACCAACCTTTATCAAGATGGAGACTGGCACAATGTCTGGCGTTTTTGGACAAGACGTTTCAAGTTTTTTTCATTGATATAGCGTCGCTCTTCAGAAAGCAAATGGGTTTTCACCAAAGTGATTCACAGCGACAGACATACATTATATGTATAAAGAGATGTATGTGAATAACAGATGCTGTCTGTTTAAACACAGTGTAAAACCAAGTGTGTGAGAAAAATAGAAACCAGTAAAGCACAGTTAGACGAACAAAGAACCTGAAGACTGAACTTTCACTGGAACAAAAAGTTGATTCAATCTTTTCAGAAAACAGATGGTAGAAAGGTAAAAAAAAAAAAAAAAACAACAACACGCAGACACACGCACACACACACACACACACACACACAAAAGAAGTCATATCATAAAAGTGCAGTTGTGAAAATGGTTGTCAAATAAGTTTAAGATCACATCAGTGGAGTAGATCATAGATTATAAAAAGCCTTAGCATTTATAATCAGTATATTAACATTTAATAAGTCATTTATAACACACTATAATGCACTGCTATACCTTTAAGTGTTTATTAATGTACAATATTAGTCAGCAATTGTAACTTCTATGAAGATATATTTTATATTTACAGCTGTGTTATACTATATTGTTCTTTATCATCTGTTTTTAGGCCAACCACACAAATGTGTGCCCACAGGAGGAGTTATAATTGTTGGTAAATTAACAAACACTCACTGCTACTTACAACTTCATTATACTGTGTTATAAACCATTTATCTCTGTTTATATGCTTCCTGTGAGAGCTGAATACGGGGAACTACGGTAAAGTGTGTTATCTATTAGGCCTTATATCATGCAGGAGCTCTTGTTTAGCCTTGAAGGTAGGGAACTGGTGTTGCAGGTACATAGGTTTTAAACAGCAAAATATCTGTTTTATTAGCACAATGGGCTATTTGGCCAAATAGTCCAATAAAATAATTGTGGTTAACATATCAAACTCCAACATTTAAATTACAGTAAAGAAGTATAAGGTCTGATTACAGCACATCAGTTTTCCTATATTTAACTCCATTTATAATGAAATTTGTAAAATGCATAAATTGTAAAAAGTTAATTTTAAAAGATTTTAATATGAAGTGACTGTTTTTTTAAACACTTAAAATTACAGTTGAAAACACTGAGGTAAAGACTGAGGGAAATTATACTAACCCTTACCCTAGGCCAATGAAAAAAACAGAGTGAATAAATAAATATTTTAAATAAAATTAAAAAATTAAAAAACTGGATTTGGACCATCTTGTTGGGAAATAAAATGCACAGAAAAATGTAACTGAAAAGTTAAGATAAATCAAAATAATCAAAATTCCAATAATTGGTGGGGATGCTGCTTGGAAGTGTCTAATTATTCCCCAAATGTGGGCTACAGCCTTGGAAGTAATTGTTGTAGTGTTGATATACAAATAGTTCAACTTTATTTGGTAATTACATGAGAGCATAATTCTTACTGCATTTGATAAAAACAAACAGCAACCTTTCTCTTTGCTTCATACTCCTCACCAAACTTTCTAAACATGCAGCCTGTAGCCCAACCATGTGAGATGCTACAGCAAATATGGCTCCCATTTACATTTTAATTCACCTCCTGGTAAATGCTTCCATGTGAGATCTACATCTTGGAGGAGAGTTGTGTCCTTCATTATCAGCTTTGTTTAGAAGCTTATAGAACACATGTACATGTAAATATGTTGTTTCTCAGAGATTATTTATAGGCACCATCCAACCAACCCCAGCAGCAGCAGCAAGTCTTTTCCATGCTTCATGCAAATCTTTGGAGAAAACACCCCCTCCACACTTTGTTTTTTTGTGGTAACATAGCATTTACATTTCATGAGTTCACTAACCTTTTTTTTTTTGTCCCTCTGCACTGACTTGTCACTGGGCTGATTTACTGGACCAGTCATTTTCATGCAGGCCAGAGGCTGAAACGCTCTCTGTGCTGCAGATGAATATTTACATGGCAGTTAACAGGTGGCGAGTAGTTCAATGGTGGTAATTGCTCCATGGCACGTGTAGCAGGAGAGGAGGTGTAAGGCTTGTGTTGCTAGGGGCTGCCCCCCCCCCCCCCCCCCCCCCCCCCCCGCCCTTCTAGCTCCCACTGTGATGATGCATCCCAGGGGATATATGAGCATATATGTGTGTGTGTGTGTGTGTGTGTGTGTGTGTGTGTGTGTGTTTGCACACCACATTTTATGCATTCAGTGGCGACATACATGCTGCCCAGGCTATTTTTCAAATAAAAAAAGCATTGTGTACTGTGATGTGATGCAGTAATGTTTCTTCGTGTCAACACTACATTAAGATCTACTTTTTTTTCTACCTTTTTTTTTCTTTCTTTTTTTTTTTTACCACTACTTGACATTTGTGTTGGATGGCAGTAAGTTCAGTTTTCAGTGTCATAAATAGCATTTTCATTCAGTGTGTTGATGTTAAAAAGGGGAGAAAAAATGCAAAAAAAGTGCTTTGGACAGTTTTGACAGAGCAGTTTTATCTGCACTTAAGGCCCTTTAAAAAAGCCCATTTCTTATTCTCATGAGGAACTTAATGTCTGCATATTTGGTTTTACTGAATTTGTAAAATAAACCACATAAAAGCAGATCAAGACGTATACTCCATGTGGGCAGTTTAAGAAGATAGAGATATAGCTTTTCTACATTTGTTATTTCACTGCAGCTTCTTCTTTTTCTTTTTTCTGTTAGAGAGTGGAGAGAGAGAGAGATTAGGTTTTATTGTCCTTCTGACAGCCATGCAAATGTTAAAGCGCTGGAATGTTCCGCAAACCGGAGCAGATGGACACAACCAGCCCATCCCTTTCACTCTCAAGGAACATGACATCACCACATATGGTCGCGGCGACTGATCTGTCGTAAGTGAGTGATGGCTGGCTGAGGGGAAGGGAATGGGGAAGAGATATGCACAGGGCAGAGGCAAAGTGCCGGCGTTATGTTTTCCATGGTGAAATAGGATGAACGTGTCAGTGGCCAGACTGTTTTTAAACTGATTGCCTGTGCGTACTTCTGTTCTTTTATATTCTACTCCCACGTTTGTGCTTGCAATTTCCTCTTAGTGTGTTGTGTTGAAGGCTTTTCACGAGGCACAATATGCTCAAAGTTGGAGATAAAACGATCATCAGAATAAGTTTGGGAAAATGATTCAAACTGTTCATGCACTGTGTTTTAAAATTCACAAAGTGTCGTAAACCAAACAGATTCCCCACTAAATCTGGCCTCATGGTGCAGAATGTAAAATACAGAGAGGAAGCTGTCAATCCTGCCGTGTGTTTGAATTGACCACACTCACAGATGACTGACGGTGATTTAATGGTCAGCATCTTAAAGCAGCAGAAAAAATAATTCGCCATGATTTCGAAGTTGCAGCGAAGGCCCGTCTGTAACTCTGTGATTTGTCAAACATTGCACCTCTGTAACCGTAAGCTAAAAAAAAATAGCTAGTGCAAATGCTGACTCAAACCAGGTGAGAGAGAGAAAGAGTTAGAGAGAGAAAGAGGGATGATGTTGGAGAGAGAGGAAACGGGATGGATATACAGCTCCAGACACAGAACAGAAGCTGGGAGCTTGTCTTGTCCTGCTGTGTGTCTGGCAGATTGCTATGGAGCCTGTCATTGCGGCCAGCAGGGTGTCCAGCCACTACATGGCATTCAGCAGGGGAGCTGAATAAATCACTGGAACACACACGCACACACACTCACACAGTGTAGCTTACAATTCGCCTGACAAATCCAAGACTGCCCTCTAGTCACACCTACGCTTTGCACGGCTACGGTATCAGCATTATTCTCTTCATTCAATTGATTTTACACAAAGGTGAACAAAGTAACAACCAGAAACAAACAATCAAAAAGTGTGAAAATCAGCTAATATAAAGGCCGTAGGGTAGATCGTCACTGCCATTCTAATGAAAAATGGAGACAACAGCATATTCAGCATTCTAATGCCGTTTTAGGGCCACATTTATACAGAAATTGACTTTGTGGGCTGAGGTTTGCTGAGCCATGATTCTCAGCGGGAGTGGCTGCTGTGATTTTGAGGCCAGTGTGGCACGCTTACTCCCAGCCCTCATCATTTCAATAGACTTTTGCTGGATTATAACTTCAAAATACAGTGCAGCAGAATTTGCAAAGACAATATCTGGAAGTTTTCTGATGTCATTTTCTGTAAAAAGTTTTTTTTTTTTTTTTTTTTGTTTATTTTTGTTTTGAGAAATGAGCAAAACCCTGTACATCTAAACTTAATTCAAACCTCACTCAAATGAAAACTCCTTTACTTGAATAACAGGCAGCTCATCAAAAACTAAGATAAATAAGAAATGGATAAGAAGAAGATAAGAAATAGATATCAAAAAGTGTTAAATTTCTACATTTGTCACATGTCCAAATTACCACAACTTCAGATTAACTGTGTTGCCTCCTCTTAGCGTGTGTGCACACTTTACAAAAAACGTGGACCCTGCTGAAGACCAGCAACCACTGATTAAGTGTTTTTAGCAGTTCCACAGCTAACCTGACAGATGCTGGTCTAACCATGTCGATTTCACAACACTTCAAATTGAGGAATAAAATTCAGATTTTCACACATTTCATAGTAACAGCAACGACTCTTCCAGCCTAAGTCACAATACGAGGTAGATTAGCAACCAGCTGTCAGGTTAAAATTCCTATTTGATATCTTCAGCATTTGGTGGTCTATACTTTATAAGAAATCCTCTCCTTGTGTGATCGTAAAAATGGTTGCAAACATAATATTTATGTCTTTTTTTTTTTTTTTTTAAGGGGCTGCAGAACAAATTATGAGTCATTACCTGTGAAACATCTTTGTTCCAGCTCATAAAGAATAAACTGTCCTGCGGATCAAGTGTCACAGATGTCCGCCAAGGTTAATGCATGCCTGACACCAACAATACGAGAGTGGAACTACCAAATTTTGTGAGAAAATGAGAAATAATCAACTTATAATGGAAATGTTTTGGGGATTTGTTTTCATTCTAATGGGGGTTTTAAGCTAACACGCTCGTGATAATGCCACTTTCTCATCAAGGCAGCGAGCAGTAAACACAAATCCAGCAAAAACCTATCAATGTCAAGGCTTTTGTATAAACAATAGTTCTTCCTCCCCGCTTGTCGCAAAAAAAAAACGTCTAACAAGCCAATAATGACACAATAATGACACTGTCAAATCACGACTGTTTTTATCTTACAGTGCTTCTGCTTTCAGCCAATTAAACCTGTTTTAATGGAAGCTTTCATGTCTTCAACAAAAGTCAAAATTGAGATAAAATGCATAATTTAATTCACTAATCTAATCAACTGTTTCAGCATTTATTTTCATACATCACGCCCATCACAAGACAACTCACAGCTCTGGATGTTTTCTCGAGGTTCAGCCTGTTTAAAGACATTCTCACAGTGGGTTTGAAATCATCAAACCAGGTAAGATGAATTCAAAACCACATTTCGATAACAAAGGCTACATGCACAAATATAGTTAACAAGCCTTTTCTGGAGGGAACTGGAGATGTGTGGTCCCAAGTTCACATGCGCTACTTCACAGACAGACTCAGAGGGCACAGAGATGTCAGTGTCACCTCATTTTATCCTGGAATGCAGCAAGGAAAGGCATGAAAACCCTGTAATTGGGCCAGAAAATAACAGACTGGGCTCCTGGAAAGAGTGGTTCATTGGTTTGGATTGAGGAAAAGTTGTGATGAGGAAGAAGACAAGCATATATTTACACGAGACACCCACTCAGGCCTCCGTAATCAATCTTCCAATCTCTCAGGGTGAAGACTCAGCCAAGAATCAGTGCGTGGGATGGAAGTCATAGTAAACAGCGTGAGTCTTTGCCAGCAGCCTATTTAAAACCTTTATTTATCCACAGAACTGCAAATCTTTCCCTGCAGCGTCACACTAAACATAAAGCTTATGCACATGCTGGCATTTTGGAAAATATGTTTGCCATCTTACCCACAGTTAGATAACATGATTTCCATTTCATCTCAGTGTCCACAGAGATAACATACATAGGTTCAGGGTGTGTTTAGCGCTTAGATCGGAGGCAGACACTCAGACTCCATCAGCAGAACAAAAAAATACAACTAACATTCCCCAAACGGTCTTATTAAGATGGTTTATTTTGTTAGTCAGCAAACTATGCTCACCAACACATCCTAGAGGCTTTTCTTCAGTGTTAAGTGTGCAAAACTGGCATCTTCACTGTGAGGGCGACTTCAGCAGACACTGTTGTTGGACCAGCTGTTGTTGATCAGGAAATGGCTCCAGTGTGAAAGCTATTTCCCAAAACCACAACGTCTCTTTTTCCATCCACACTCTTGGACGTTGGATGTGTCCTGGACAAGTGAAGCTAATATTGATCTTATGTAATTTATGATAAGTCAGCAAATAAGCACATTTCCCAAATTAAATTATAGAGGGCTCTTTAACACCTGGATTTTCCACACAACTTCCACAGACTTTGGCAGCAACACCACAGCTGGTGATGTCCAACTTTTGAAGGATCAGGCTGACATTTTGGCAAATATGTTAATTCACTTTGTTGTTTAGAGCTAGACGAGAATATCGATACCACTCTCACATCTGTCTGTTAAGTACGAACCTACAGCCACCTCTAGTTTGTTCAATTCTGTCCAAAAACTAAATGACAGTTTGTGGTTTTTGCAGGGGTATGTGCCTGGGACTATTTCTTGGTCAGGCACGCTAATGTTTTTTTTTTTTTTTTGGCGATAAGATAATTGGCTGTGGCTGTAACATATTTTATGAAAGCAAAGGAGGTATGACCCATAGTATCAACCCAAAGAACTAAAAATCTAAGTTACTGGACGTCCATGACACAAGTCTCCATCAGCTGCTCGATTGAGGTCGTACGACTTTGGTTTAAGTAGTAGTGACTGCAGCTGGACAGGCTTTGAGCGAGTGGAGAAAGTGCGTCAGTGGGATTGCATGTCAATAGCACACCACTTGTGGGACATTTCGTGTGTCACGTCTACACATTTTAAACTTTTCACGTATCACTGTGTTTACAGTTCGGGTTAGGCATTCGTAGAGAATTGATGTGGTGTCAAATCCATGCAATGAAAAATACCATTTGGTGAGAAGGGGCTGTGCAGCAAGACAAAAAAAAAATGTCTTCCCCTGTTTTCTCTCCTTTATCAAACTTGTTGAATGAGAGTAATGACATGTTCTGTCACTGGCCCACTCTTGAGGATGTACCCACTGATTCTCCTGACATCTTGAAATAATCCGCAGGCATATCCAGAGATATAACTGGAGGGGGAAGCAGCAGCCTGCCACATCACTCATCTCCATTTCTCTGACAGGCTGATGTAAACTTATCACTGCCTGTGAAGAATAAGGGTTTCAGATGCTGCTGTGGTGCCACACTGTCAGTCACCAGCTAACTAGAATGCAATTAACTAGTTGCAGTTTTTGGCCGTCTTCCACCACCATTGTGCACATTTCCTTCTGAAATACACATCATATCAGGGCGATGAAGTCGAGGCTAGAGAATGATACAAACACTATATGAAACTCGTCACCAAACAAAGACCCTCAGAAAAGGAAGGGATTAAAGGATGGAGGAAAGGTATGTGAATCAGAGAAGCTAGTGGTCATTTAAAATGACCAGTCATGAACACTTAAGGGTGAATGAGTTCTCCGCTGCAATTACCAAGCAGATCTCAGTGTGACTCACCAGAGCTTAGCTTTGCTGGTGCAATAATGGACACCATGAGGGAAACATGAGTGTTCATGTGTAAAAGGTGAGTGTTTTCCATGTGGATAAGGGAGACAGATGGGTGAGAAAGTGGAATAGGTTGATGGTGTAACTAATAATTGCTTATTGGTTGGTTGCTCTTCATGCTGTTTCATTTTCTTTCTCTTAATTTTCTCTGTTGTCACCCCTTCCTCTTTCCGTCCGTCTTTTCCCCACCCTCTCCCCCTGCCTCCGTCCTCCTCTCCCTAATTTCAGCTAGCGGCAGCTCAGTAGACCAGAGTGAGTGCATGTTTTTACATAATCTCAAAGCCTAAGCAGCAGATCTGCTGGGTGATACGGGGAGCTGCATGCCAAACGGTTACAGCCAAATTTATGACTTGGCACCATCAGCATAGCTGGCAATCTGATACTTGTTGTCCAATACAGCCACCATCCAAATCCTTCCTTTCCCCTTTCACAGTTGTCCAAACGGTATTGACAAAATTTACAGTTTGATTTGGCCTGTAGGTGGCAGAGAGTTTGCAGTACTGTGAGTCGCACTGAATTTAAAAAACCTACATGGACGTATATGTAAAGGTACGACTAACAAGTAATTCACAACCCTTCAGTCCTCCGTGCCAGCTTAAACTAATGATTAGTGAGGGGGCAGAGTAACCTCTGATCAGGAGATGCAAACACTCAGCCAAATCATTTTTGAGGTTGCATTTGGGTTTGGACTCTAACAAACTTGAGCAGAGATACTAGAAGTAGCACTGGGCCGAAATGTGTCTTGAGCAATTAGCATCAAAAATTGTTCTTATTGAAATTTGGCATCTAATTCTTGATGAAATACCTTTTTAATTTCCTAATTTGGGCCACCATTTTGACAATTTTACTCCATATTTTGAGAAAAATACTGCACAGCTGCCCTGTTTTAAGGCAAAATTAACTGTTAATGCAGTTGACAAGTTCTGTGTAAGAGTTCATTTACATGTTTATATTGATCAAAGTAAGGTGTCTGTAAAATACACCTGTCAATCATATGTATTCACTTTAAAGTCTTTGATTCGATGCAGTTATTGTTATTTAAAGTAAGGTTAAAAAAAAAACAACGCATTATTGGTGCTGAAACTGAGTATTGGCACAAGTGTCAGAAATTTGAATTAATACCAAGCCACACCTGGAATTCAACCATCCAGATCCACTGATGTAAATAAGACTTGTAAACTGATATGTTCATGTTCTGATGACTTAATGTGAAGTCATAAAACACAATTTATAACTTCTTATGATTTCTTTTTTACATTGCAGATAAACAAAAGGGTCTTTTTTTGAGCCTGAGCTTCAGAAATGATCTTTTACTTTCTCTCTGTGCTTTGGCAGCTTCATGACCTTTGCGACTATGCCTCATTTAACATCGTTTACACAAGGAAGTGATTATTGCTCACAAGCTGACACAGAAAAGGCCAGCTCATGAATATAAATAAACTCAAATTCGACCTACTTGCTCAACTTTTCCAACCTTTCCAACCTGTAAACTTCTCTTGTCTCATATTTTCTGGGAAGGTTTCTTCTGTTTATTAATCATGTCAACATTTTGAAAAGAGAATGAGCAGTTTGATTAATCTCTAGGATATTTATGCTCATTTTATAGAAGAATTAACTTTCACTTTCTAAATACTCCTACATTTTCATGTTGGCACATTTTGCTATGCCACACACACACACACACACACACACACACACACACAGTGAAAGCTCAGTTGTTGAATCCAGTGTTTACTTCCATATCCTTGAAATTTCAAAGATTATATTAAAAAAAATCACAATATTTTCCCAATTTGCCAAAGACTCATTTGTGTATGTCTACTTCATTTTTTTTATCACCACAAACATCCTGTTCTGGTTCCAGATGGAACGCCGCCAGCCAAGAAAGGTGTTCGCTACAAACCCAGCTGTGTAAATTGTTAATTTTGAATCAGTAAACAAAAACCTGAGTCGTCCGCTGAGGCAAATATGATAATTGTTTGCGGATTATGGAGATCTGGCTGGCAACTCGGCTGAGGCTGTGAGTAAACGGGAAGAAAGCTCAGCTCAAACAAATGCAGTTACTCAGCCAATGGAGCAGTAAGGCTGATGGCACACACTGGCATGATCCATGGGGGAATATCCTGCCTGTGAGCCCTGCTCTGTTGGGAAGGTTAGTCCAATCATTAAAACACACATGAACATCTAGAAATAACCAGAGTCTGTATAGAGCCTTAAAGCTGAAACTATTTTAAGGCATGTGGTAAAAGTTCACCCACGATCCATGTCAGGCAGTTCCTCTTCAGAAACCGATAGTGGCAATGAAAGGCAGATTGTTGATGTTGGAGTTATGTAGAAAAATGTTGTGTTTCATCTCCAATGAACAGAGGCGAGACCGATCATGCTAGCCCAGACAGTCAGCGTGCAGAAAAAATGGATGTACACAGATATTTTTTTTCGCTGGTGAAGGAGCTGAAGCTGAAGCACAAACATCTTCTCATGCTGAGCCAAGAAAACAAGGTGTGTAAATGTCCATGAGTTCCAAGTTACGTGATCATGATATGAGCTGGGCACAAGTTATATACAGCTAATACAGTGATTTCACATTAGCTTCACTCTAGCCAGCTAAAATCGTTAGCAATGATAGCTCTGATGTACCGCCCCTTGGTTAGCATCACCAAAATAGCCTGGTGTTTTGTTACATAGCCAAAAAGTTTTACATTTTATTGGTATGGTCATTTTACACCTATTGATAACACCCGATGCAAGTTTTATGACCAATCCAACTTTTTTTTTTTTTTTTTATCATGCTAGCTGAGCTAATAACATTAGCCAGTTTATAAAGTTGACTCACGTGCAAGAAATGTCAACTTAAATTAAACACAGAATTTTCCTGATTTTCCATCATGTAGGCCAAGTAATAATGGCAGTAGGTGACATGACGCTCATTTCGGTTTGAGACATTCGAGTGGTTGGAATATTCATGGGCAGATTATATGGTAAATCAAATCCAAACCCTTTCTCTCGTCTCCAATTGTTCTCTTTTTTAAGAAAAAAATACATGGAAACAGTTTGTTTTGAAGTATGTTTTTTTCGTGGAGAGAAATCTGGGCTCAGCTCTTGATGGTGAACAGTCCAGCCAATGCCCCTGGTTGTCACAGTTTTTAGCTAAGTTAAGCTAACTGGCTGTTGGCGGTTGCTTCATATTCACCATACAAGCACAAGAGTGGTGTCAATCTTCTCATCTAACCCTCTGCAAGCAGTGTTTCCCAGAATGCCCAAATATTGCTTTAAAGATTTTTTAAATATATTTGATATATTTTAGCAACAAAACGTGACTTTTGTACGATCTGAAGCCTCCATTAGAAAGATGACTTGTTTCCTAAATACACTGTTGATTATGTGTTGGCTGTTGTTAACCACTTTGCTATTGTAAAGGGCCCAGCAATGCTGTTTAGCATTTATAAAAACAGATCATAGCTGGCAGGTCAGACTGGAGCAGGGATGGTAACTTCCTTGTGACATCAGCCAGTAGAAAAAAGTACAATTACATAAAGAAAATACAGCAGGGAAAACTGAATCAAAACAGCAACAGTCTGTTATTGACTGCTGCAAATGTTGTCATTTTAAGCATGACTAACGTCTTCCAATCCAGCATCTATTGACCTTTAAAGTGGTTTTCGTGAGTTGTTGCTCTTTACAGAATTGGCTATCTGATCCTTCTCTTTTCAACAATGGTGATAATTCTGTTCAGTGGTGAGATAATCTAATCTCTCCACCACGGAGACCACATATCCAAGCAAACCTTTAGATCAAAGCCTGCCAGGGACTCCTCAACATGGTGTCCCTTGATCGCCTTTTCTACCACAAAAACAAAATGCCCCCAAAGAGTGTGTGAACTGCCCACTCTGGGAAAAATGGAAAAGAGACTTTAATGCCTTGAACGACGCAAGTAGAGTTCCTTGACACTCTTGTCATTGATACACAGCCGCTTTTGCCGTCTCCGTTCTCTGTGTGAGGCAATGGTCTTCAAGGATGGGTGGTCCGTCTGGGGCTGCAATCGGACGTGTGTGTAGGGGTGTGTGAGCTCCCTTTGTGTCAGGGGAGAGGGGCCTTTGTTCTCTTAACCAGGGAGGTGGGACCAACAGATTAAGCCTTTAGAAGTGCAACCGACCACCATGAGGGCACGCCACAAGGGAGAATGTGTTTGTATGTTGGTGTGAATGCATGTGTGTTTATACGGTTCGGCATGTATGTATGCATGCACGCATCCACAGAGTGTGTTGTGGAATATAAGTGAAAGAAGTAAAAGGAGAGAAACGGGGAAAGAAATTGACACAGAGACTGAGAGAAAAAGTCAGAGCGGGCATTTGTACCCATTTGCATCCGAATTAGCATGAGTTAGTGAGAATCTGATGCAGGTCAGCAGGTCAATAGTTCTTATCCATCTGTCCTTCTGATGGCATGCCTCCCAGGTCAGTTTGATTCCTCTGTGAGGGAGCTAATCTCACCCCAGTGCTCAGTGAGCCTCTACAGCGTCTTCTGATCTGCTCCTTCAAAACCCCCTGCTCCACACACACACACACACACACACACACACACACAAAAAAAATGGGCCTGAGCTGAGCTGAGGGGAGGGGGGAGTAACACACCCATGCACACACACACAACCATGTATAAATGCAAACACACAGACACAGATGGATAGTTGCCTTAAGATACTAGTTTTTATCCAGATTACTCACATGAAAAACTTAATAAATAAATAAATAAAAAGAGATTTGGTGCAGACAGTTTTGGGTTGTTGCGATACAAAATTTTTAATTTAGCCCACTTTCAGCATCATGAGGATGATAGCCCCCAAATAAGGACCCTAAAAATACTGCTGTCAGTGACAGGGAGGCAAACTTTTATGCCAACGCTATCTTGTTGTTGTCTTAATGTTCGCTCATCCCTGTTGTTTTCTGTTTTATAGACACCAAGCAGGTTATAGCATATGCTAAGAGTTATTTTTAAATACTGTCTGACCCATGTCTGCAGACAGCAAAGCTTTTGGGAATAGGACAAGCGCACCATCTGTGATGTAGTCCTCCATCAGTCCTCTATCTCCTCCTCCTCCTCCTCCTCCTCCATTACTCTCCAATTCTTGTTCCCCGTCTCTCTCGTTCTTCACTTTTCTTCCTTCCCAGCGTTTCTCCGTCTGTCATGGCGGCTGTCTGAACAAACAAACACGCGAGGGTCCACGGCGAGCCAGACGGCATGATGTGGGATTGTTTGCTTTTGTTGCTCCCGTGCAGGAGAAAGTTTTCTTAAGAGGCACACAAAGATCTGGAGCAGAACAGAGAGACCACAAAACAAATATTTACCCTCCTGCCTCCAGCGCCTGGGCTCTCTCCTCTCTTCCTCGGGTGAGGAACAAGAGGATGGACCCACTTCTGGTTCTGAAGAGAAGGAGAAATGTGATCCACAGATACTGAGAGACTTGCCTCTCATCTTGGTTCTAGATTATTAATTGATACCATTCATGTTGACCCAACTGTACAATACAGCCAGTCTTGTACTCCAGCAATTACACAATTCATTGAATGTGAAAGACAAAAGAGCAGGGCTGTATTACTTTGGCTACAGTCTGCAACTCTTCTCACCCAATGATTCCACTGACAACCCGGCCGGTCCTGCGCTTATAATCTCTACTCTCTCTGCGTCTTCCCTCTACGATCAAACACAAATCAACAGATATCACTGTCCCTCCAATGCAGCCATTAAGCTCAGCCTCTATCTGAATTTAAAGTGTCTCTCCCGTCGCTCCACTGCCTGTAAATATGCACATGTTTGACTGAGGGGTCAGCGAGGAAGACAGGAACTGGGCAGAAATGCCTACTTCCTGGAGGAGACGGCGCGGCGGGGGGTGGGGGTGGGGGCTCTGCCAATCATGCGTCAGCACAGAGACATTCTCGGATGCACGCCGTCACACATCAGAGATGAACAATAAAGCAGGGGAGGTGAGTGAGAGGGCGCTCACAGGAAGTGGATGATTTCACTTGTTGAGGTGTGAGGCCTGTGATGGAGAGATATGCAGGTGTTAATATCCTGCAGAAAGGAAATAGTTGTACGCTTTACTGACCTCCACTGAGCATGGGGCTATCCTCAGGCTGGGCATGGAATTCCTAATTCTGGGGTCTTCTTCTCTCTGACTGCAGACTAAATACTGGAGTTGTGGTAACTACTTGTCAGTTGAACTATATTAAAGAATACTGTGTGTATTCAAAGAATTCCCCCTCCCTATATATATATATATATGTTTAAACACTCCTTTGTTAATGTTGAGCAACATGGAGCACATGAGACTCAGAAAAATATCAAGATCACCAGTAGAGCTGTGGCGCCCTCTGGTGTTATATATGTGATGATCTTTACTTCAACAACTCAACGTTAAATTATAAATGGCCTGACACTGAAGACAGACGGTAATTGTAATTTAGATTTTTTCTTTAAATTAATAATTTTTTCATGAACCTCCTTGAGTGTTTTTAAACCAAAGATTATATGACTGATGAAATAATAATGGAAGATAACAGCATCAGAATAAGCCTGAGATACAGTTAAGTAAAGATTGTAACATACGCTACATCCCTTAGCCTACATTTAATTGATATTTGCATCTTAAACTTTTTTCACAACCATTCTCTTTTCTTTTTTGAGTGTCTATGAAACTTTTCACTTGCTCCATGGGCAATTCATTGATTCCAGGTCATCTAACCAGCGTACCTTTGGACTATGGGAGGAAAGAGCAAACCAGAGCACTTTGGGGACATCCATGCAAACATGAAGAAAACATGCAAACTCCAGGCAGAAAAGTCCAGGCCTGAGTAGTGGCCCTTATGGCCTGTAGTGTTTTGAGGCACATACCTTGTTATAGCATCATCTCTGGCAGGGGACCATTATTGCATTATCATCCCCCTCACTCTCTCCCCACATTTCTTCTCTGTTTCTGCTGTCAACTTTCATCTCTATGCAATATGCTAAAAAAAAAGTCCCGTCATGGCCATAGACACTTAGTTCTTTCAAGGTGTGTAAAGCTTGATGTACACCATTACACCACACCAAATGTTGAAAATGCATGATTAAGCACAAATGCTGGAAGCACTAGCAGCGGTAACAGAACAGTTGATTTCCATGCATTTACCTGAAATAACCTGAGCTGGATGCCCGGGACGGACACCAGGGGGCTGCTTGGTTTAGGGGTGGGGGGGTGGGGGCAGTGGGGTGGGGGTGGGGGGGTGGGGGCAGGGGGGTGGGGGCAGGGGGGTGGGGGTGGGGATGGGGGGGGGGGGGGGGGGGGGGGGGGCTTGTCCTTCAACTGCAGAACCATGGTTCAGGTCTTTGCGTCCCCGAGCCCTGCTGATTTGTCCTTTGATAAGATGCTGAATCCCTTTAGCTGCTGGGGGGGGGGGGGGGGGGGCTCTGTAATTAATCCTGACCTCTGACCACCCAGGAGGATGGCAAACAGGAGGAGAACTTCCTGACTGGGATCAATAAAGAACCTAAAGGTAAAAGAGAATAATGTATGGTAGCTGGTAGCTATTTCTACCACTAGGTGTCAGCTCTGTTTTACTGTAAAACTACAGCGGCAAAGGCATGCTGCCTTAGTATATCATGAAAGTATAAAGATGCTGTACATTCAGTGCAATAATACACTGGCATGTGTTCTTTTATATACAATAACACACCTTTTCACTTAAGACAAGTTTTGACGTTCCTTGAGCTCCTAAATGTTTGATTGCTTACACTGACATGAAATGAAGCCTGTATAAAAGTCATCCAGATGATAACCAAAGATTATGTACAGTACATTAATGTACTTCTCTGCAAGACTGACCTCATGATTATAAATATTTTTGTATTTATATTCCAGACACAGTCGATGCCTTTAACTGTGCTTGAGATGTAGCATACAGTGGTGAGAAAAGGTAAGTGAACCTCATTAATTGCATTTATGCATGAATTTGTCTTAAAATATGGTCATATCTTCATTTAAGTTACAGTACTGAACAAACACAATCTATTTTAAATAATAACACACAAGTCATTGTATTGTTTTCCATATTGAAAATATCATTCATACATCCACAGTGTAGGTTGAACCCCTCGGCTAATGGCATCAACAAAAGCTAACTGGAGTCAGGAGTTGGCAAATGTCAGAGAAACTGGATTGGAGGTGTGGGTTAGAGCAACTTTGACTTTTAAAAACACTCAAACATTTTGAGTTTGCTGTTCACAAGTTCACAGACTGCTGATGTGAACCGTGCCTCGCAAAAGAGAGAGCTCTCAGAAGACCTAGGATCAAGAAGTGTTGATTTGCATAAAACTGAAGGGTTACAAAGTCAAAGAGTTTCTCAGAGAGTTTAGATATTGATCAGTCCACAGTCTGACAAACTGTCTATAAATGCAGATGATTTAGTTCTGTAGCTACTCTTCCTAGAAGTGCGCGCCCAGCGTAGATGATTCCAAAGGGTTAAAGGGATCATTGGAGCTGGTTAACATCTCTGGTCACAAGTCTACTGTATGCAAATCAAAACTCTACAACACTACTGTGAAAATGTTTTATGGACAGATGAAACTAAGGTTTAATTGTTTGGGAAGAAGACCCAGAACTATATATGGTGAGAAAAATACACTGCATACCACCATGAAAACATCATCCCAAAGGTGAAGTAGGGTGGAGGGAGCATCATGATTTGGGGCTTTGCTGCCTCTGAGCCTGAAGAGCTCATCGTCATCGAGAGGAATATGAATTCCCAAGTTTATCAAGGATAATGTCAGGGTGTCTGTCGACCCACTGAAGCTTAGTAGAAGCTGGGTAATGCAACGGGACAATGACCCTACACATCAAAGTAAATCTACTACAGACTGACTTCAAACAAAGATAATCCACCTGTAGGAGCGGCCCAGACCTTAGCCCAGTGGAGATGCTGTGGACTGACCTGAAGACATCCTCAGAATATGTCTGAGCTGATGCTGTTCTGTGAGGAAGACTTCTCCAAACTTCCTCCTGAACATTGTGCAGGTCTGATCAGCAGCTACTGGAAGAGCTTGTTTGAAGTTATTGCTGCCGAAGGAGGTTCGACCAGTTATTAAATCCGAGGGTTCACTCACTTTTTCCGTCGGCACTGTGAATTGTCAGTGTGTTATTACCTTAAGCACATTGTGTTTGCCTATACTTGTGACTTAGATGAAGATTGATCACACTGTATGAATAAAATAAAAAAAAACAAAACAGTTAATTCCAAAAGGTTCATTTACTTTTTCCTGGCACTGTATGTAGAAGTAATGCTGGTTGTAGTCAGTAGCAGAAGAATTTCCTCTAGTCAGTAATCATTTTCATTGACTAGACAGGTAATCAGCGCAGACAACACTTATTAAGTACTGATTAACAACACCGTCTATCAACCAGCAGTTTCACAATCTCTCTCACATGAATAATAGAGAAAATGCTGTTGTAAACATATTGCACCCTCAATATTATGGGGTGATGATAAACGCAAGATAGAAGACAGAAATTAGGATAAACATGATGATACTCATCTAGCTTGTCTTCTGTGTCTAATAAATGAACAGGTGGTGTCATCTTTTATCTCCATGTCATGATTTTTTTTTTTTTTTTTAAGTCAGAGCTCTGTCATATGTTGCGGTCATGTTGACGCTTGACCAAGATAATATAATGAAAAGTGACATAGGTTACGTGCTTTCTAATTCCGGTTGTGTCGCTTTACCCATGAAACCAACTAACTCTGCATACAGTAACTGAACACAACATAAAATGTGTTAAAACGCCACAATCACGCTCTCATTTATTATTAAAGAAAAAGAAAAATGCCCTCATTTACCACATGTTTCCTGTTGTCGGGTACAAGACGTCTGGGTGCTCTGTCGTAGACTTCCCCCATCTCCCGGGGCGTCAGAGCCCGTCAGAGCGTTTTTAGGCAAAGAGGCCGCTAAGGAAGGGCTGTCAGCGGAAATGGATGCTTCCAGAGCTCATTAAAGGCCTGTCTGCGGCATGCCAGGCTCTGGAAGACAGAGCCGGAGATAGAACGCAACATCACAAAGGAATTCCATCCATCATGTTCCTCCATGACATTAATATCTGTCACACACCTCTGACAATGCAATACTGCACCCCTGGAGTGAGACATCTTTCTATCATTGAGTTGCAGTGCATGCCAAGCAGGGTGCTCGAGTGTGCGTGCGAGCGTTCGTGTGCATGTGTCTCCCTGTGTACTTACACGTTTGTTTGAAGGAGAACGGGAGGATTTATAGATGTATTACTTCCTTCGCCTTGTTCATATTATAAAACATTGACTGTGATATTGCTGCAAGTGTGTGTGCTTTTTTCCCAGCAGAATAGTTTCAGTAGTATTCTGCACAAAGGCACAGCTTTCAAAGCACAAACCACTCCAGGCTGTTGAACCAAATCTGGAATTTGGAGCACTACTCCGGGATGTTTACAATGAAATGATTCATAATGCGCAATATCAGGGTGGAACAGCAATATTAAGGTGAAAGCCCTGTACTCAGCACATTATGGATTTAAATGTGAGTCCTTGCTGTAGGACGTGCCAACCCCCTGTCCTGTCTCTTCACTCAGCTCTATGTGATGAAGCAGAAATGTCCCCAAAATCATTTTGTAAAGTCTTTCTCACTGGCAGGCTCTTGATTCCCAGAGGAGAGATTCACTTCTGCGTGACTTTCCAAATCTGCCTCCGCCTCTCAGTGATTCTGTGTCTTGCTCAAGGACACATCAACAGCAGAGACTTGAACTGGAGATGGAGAGATCGGGGGCTGCGCTGCCTCAGCTTTTGGGGCTGGACCCACAGCAGGACTATGTTGCCATGTGGTGGCCTAACGTTCTGTTGCACTCCGCTCACCTGGGACAGGATGCCAGTATGGGCGACAGACTGCTGCACGGCATGGAGGATGTTCAGGTGAGTCAAAGGTCACAGCTGAGAATTACAAGGTTATACGGCATAAAATATTTCGAGTTCCATTTATTGTGATTTCTCAGTTATTTTGAGGAGTTTGGGATCACTTTTTCTAGATAAAGGTAAAACTATACCACTTCTAGGTGAAGCATTCTAATGTTACCAGGGACCATGGGACAAAAGAGGGAATATGCCACTGCATACAATTTATCAAATATCATGTCAATAACAAATGAGGAATTTGTGAATTGTAATTTTGAATCTAACCCTTCATATTTGCAAAAATGGCCATTTCACATTCAACTAAACAAGCATATTTAATCCAGGTATAACCAAACCATAACCATCACTGGCAACGTTTTTCTTAGTTTGAAAGGGTATTCAGAAAATGCTGCAAATAAACCAGACTAAAATAAATCCTAAATAAAGTGCCAGAAGTTGAAAAGAAAGACACAGATGAAAACAGTCCTCTTCATTGTCTCCTCATCTTTCCCGCGCCGTTAGAGTTGAGGTCAGCAAACTCCAAGTAGCTCCCTCAGGTCTGGACTCTGAAGCAGCTCAAGCCTGAACGCAAATGGCCCACAGCTAAGCAAACTGTCTGTTAGGAGACATCCAGAGACATCTTTGATGGGAGGCTGCTGATAAAAAGACAAATGTTGCTCCTGCGGACTAAAACCCACCAGCCTAAAAAAAGAATTTAATTTGAAAAAAAAAGGTCTGAAAGGGATGCTGCAACATTTGAATGTATATGATATAGAAGAACATTTGTTTTGTGCTCTAGATCCTCTTTATTATTATTATAAATAATGCTGTACATGTTTTTATTTTTCCTTTCAAGATGATCCACATTCTTTACTTATTTTTTGTTTGGTGCAAAGGTGCCAAATTAATAAATCAAGCGGCTCAAGAAAAAGACTTTATAGTTGGATTTCATCTTCCTCCCGCTCACCCCTCAGAGCACAGCCATCACGAATTGTTTGCCATTTAACCTTCACAATAGATTCTCATCTCTGGCTTTCCCGTATGCGTGGCCTGCATTTATTAACCCCATATAAATTTGGTTTTTTACGCATTACTTTTATGAGTGTGAAGCAATGATGCCATTGCTTAATTATTCTTTGAATATAAGAAGGTAGTGAAAGTAGAGCTACGTTGCCAGATAGTGTAAAATAACCATGCATTGGTATTCCTCTTGTCCTCCCCAGGTTTTTGACTCACCAGCTGCTACTGATATACAATATTCATTAAGATGCATTAGCTGGAGTGAAGC
The DNA here is from genome assembly GCF_046630095.1 of Trachinotus anak. Classification (NCBI taxonomy): domain Eukaryota; kingdom Metazoa; phylum Chordata; class Actinopteri; order Carangiformes; family Carangidae; genus Trachinotus; species Trachinotus anak. The sequence continues at coordinate 105,659 of NW_027273882.1, read as the reverse complement.
TACAACCATTTTAATGACTTCATATACAGTTTTGTAGATAATCATCAATTCAAAATCATGTTTTTGTAAGCTTACCATGTGTTTTGTATGAAAAATCTCAGCAATAACACATACAAATACATTTCAAATGTACACTATTAAAATATAGTGGTGTTTTTTTAAGTGCCGTGTACATTAGTTCAAGTTTTACAGTATTGTTATCAGCATAGAAACCACCAGAAATCTACACAGTAAAGCTCAAATTTGTATTTAAATAGGGTATTTGAGTGAATTTACTTCATTATTTTCCACCACTTCATTTCAGCACGCTATCCATTTCTGAATCTAACATTTAAGCTGTTTAACTCGTCCAATTTCGAGCCTCATTCTGTGTTTGAATGCGGCCATCATTGACATTTCAATCTAACAACTGGTCAGTGAATTTAACATTGATTGCGGGTAAACGAATTGCCTGTAAAAGCCGCGCTGCTTCTAATCAGTCAGTAGCATCTAATGTATTTGAGCTCCTCACCCCATAACTCTTCAGGTACAGTAATACACCCCACATCGAAATCAACCACTGGGAATGCATCTGAAATTCATGTTATGGGATTATTAGAGACTTTATTCCCCATGCGTCAGACATCATGTCTCTTTCATGTCTGAACCCTCTCTCTCTCTCTCTCTCTCTCTCTCTCTCTCTCTCTCTCTCTCTCACTCTCCCTCTCTGGATAATATCCAGACTCAGCAGTTTTGAGCTGAATAATCAGCCAGTAAAACTGTAAATCAAGCTGCCATGGATGGCTTTTCAATTGCACACCGGTTAACCCCAAAGCAGGCCGACCATGAGTTATGATGCTCACTGATCATATCGTTTCCTTTCCTCTTGTTGTAGTGCTGTATGTTGATTGCTTGCATCCATTAGGATTTGGAGTTTTTTTTTTTTTTTTTTGCAAATCATTTTCAGATACATCCTTTGTCAACATCTTGTTGAACAATGTTTTGGCATAAATTCATTGAATGTCTGTCTCAGAGACTGAAGCTATGAATGTTTGCACCTTTTAAGAACTTTCTAAGGCTCCACAGATATAGCTTGTTGACACCTCCTTCTCTCCCTCCCCGTCTCTTACTCTCCCTCCCCCCATAGTTTCTCAGATTGCTGCAGCATCACAGGGCTGACTGCCTCTGACAGGACTCTCCTTGGACCTCTCCTCCGGGCCATTTGTCAGCAGGCAAGCCCCGCACAACGAAGTGCAGATTGGCAGTTGACTGTAAAGCCGTTCAACGTGAACAAGCATGGGCACTGTAGGGGCTGTGAATGAGAAATAATACAGAGCCAAGCTGAATAAACACGATCCTCCAGCGTAATGACTCAGTTCAGAGCACTTCCTTGACAACAGAAGCCTGTCGGGGAAAAATGAAAACACATGCATAAATATTCTCCCTGGTTAATATTTTATCAGTTACATACCACATGAAACATCACAAAGTGATGAACCAGCATCCATGCGAGCAGTGACCATATGTTGTTCCACATTTCTTTTTCACTGTCTGTGAGTTCAGAGTGAGGCGCAGCTTGTTTGCTACAAGTCTCTTCTTCCAAGGTGATTAATCATAATTTCAGACATAACACTGTAGTGAAAAAACACCTTAACTCTCCCGAGTGTTGTTTTGTTTGCTGTTCAGCACCCGTAAAACTCCTGCAGCAAAAAGGGTTTCATTAAACACCCATTTTGCAGCAGGATGCTGAAATCACAGCTGGTGTAAAAACGGAGGTGACTAGTGTTTTTAAAGGAGAATGGAGATACAGTGGTTCTAATTAGACCACTGGCTATCTCAGTGGACCTCCTGTCACTGTCTGTGCCCAAACCCTCTCTTTAATTACTCACAGAGAGAAGAGGATGTCAAGTGAAAATAGCAAGTAGGCTCTGTGTAAGATATGCTGCATGATTTCTGCTGTGGGGCAGCAGAGATTCAGACTTCAGCACTGGGGAGGAGCCTCAGACGTGCAATCCATCACACAGAGCTGAATGCAACTTTGAAAGAATAATTATAGCATTAGCATAACATGTTTTTTTTTGTTTTTTTTTTTTACATAAGTTGTTTTTATTTGAATTGATTTCATGTTTTAAATTTTATCCATGTTAGCAGTCAGCTGGTCAGTTGGCCCACAACTTCTGCCCTGAAATATCTCAACAACTATTGAAAACGTCTACAGACATTCATGATTTTGTCTGTCTCATCTGTTGGATTAATTTTCTATGATGTTTAATGCACAGATTCGTGTGCGCCTCAGGATGAATTGTTATAACTCCCCTGACTTTTCATCTAAAATCTTCCTATACTTTTGCTTATGACCAAGCCTGCAAAACCACCAGCAGCAGCTGCACAGTGCGATTAGCTCTAATTAGCATGCTAACATGCTAAATTAATATGCTGGTAAACATGGTAAAAATAATACCTGCTTAACGCACTTGCCATAATGCGCAAGTATAACCTTTGAAAGCTGCATGGCTTTACGATCTCAGTCTGCTCAAATCAGCAATTACAATCAGCCATGGTGTCAGACGTAGTTTACCTAATGATGACATTTTTTAAAAGCACATGCATTCAACCTTAAGCGTCTTTACTCAGTTATAATTAAACAGTATGTTTTTTGGCATCACCATGTTGCACAGCTCCATGTGGATATACTGCTGCGGCAGCTTCTGCAGCCTTTGCTGGATAACTAGTGTGGAGATTTTCCAGGCTGACACCTGACGGGAGAAACCTTGTACTCTGACACACCTGTGACACATCACAATTACCCACAAGCCCCAGAATTGTAAATGTGTGTGTGTGTGTGTGTGTGTGTGTGTGTGTGTGAAAGGTACTTATACTCCTCCACAGGGGAAAAAATAACAGAAAGAAAGAAACAGGGAGAGACAGATAAACTAACACAAAGTTGATGTTTTCACAGAGAAAAAAAAAAACCAAAACAAAACACTGCATTCTCCAGCTTGGTGGTGGGTCGCACACCTTCACAGTTACCATGGTAACAGTCATCCCCGTGGAGAGGGGTTCTGGCTCAATCCCGGAGGCCAGCATTTGATTGAATGGTTGTCAGGATGCAAGACGAATGATGACGTATAAGAGCACTATACTGACAGATGCACTTCACACAGAGGCACAGTTAAAAGCAATAAAAGGTATGTTTGTGTGTACGTGTGTAAGTGTAGGCGTGTGTGTGTATACAGCACGTTTTAAAGAGCGGGTCACCGGGGGGTCTAGAAGGATTTTTTGCTGGCCTGAGAAAAATATCAATGAGTCCTCACACACTCACCCACTCCTCATCCTGGAAATACACACATGCATATTTTATGGCATGAATTCTCTCGGAATAAGCGTGTGCATCAATAAAATGACCCGCCACGGTATGTGCGTGTAATAGATATTTACTGTGGCCCCAATTTGCATGTGCAACAAACATACCAATACATTTTAACAACAATGCGCAAAGGTTCACAGAACACCATTCTCCATTTTGTGCGACCTCAAGATGTGCCAGACACAGGGAGCCGCATTTAAAAGGCGCATTATCAAATGTGTGCCTCCTAAGTGCCTTGTCTTTCTTGCCTTTATGCAATGTGAAGTTCATTTCCAGTGATAATTAAACCCTTAGCACATTTTCATCTTCTTACCTCTACTTTACATAATTATCCTCGGGCCACTTTCTACCGCATGGAATTTTAACAGCTGGATAGTGAAGACAAAGCTTCTCTCAAAGGATGTAATGTGCATGCAAGGAAAATAGACTTTTCAGTTCTTGGCTATCGTCACTGACACATCTGACCAGATACGGGCACATGGGCTTTCATTACGGCACTTTGATCTCCAGTTTCAAATGAAATTCTTTGATTATAATAACATTTAAACTCTCAAACCAACATAATGCCGTGAATACAACATGAGATTCGCTCTTTTTTTTCTTTTTTTTTGTATAGCAATCAGCTGTTATTAGGTCATGATGTTTCTGGCTAACATCCAGGAACACTGTCACAAACAATTACAAGCAAATTTGCTCAAGGGAAAACAAACCAGTCCAAATCAACACATATTACTAACCCTATCGCAAATGTACCCTTTGTACTATCAGTAAGTGACTGCAGTGATAGTGCCTGCCAATTGCATAAGTGGTTCACTAATGCTACAGTTAAGTTTATGACCCTCTAAACAGCCTCTTTCATTAGAGGTGAGTGAGGAGCATTGAAAGGTCAAAGATGTGTTTTATAACATGCAGCAGTTAAACCATAGTAGTCTTTGTGCATCGCGTGTGCGAGCAACATTTCACGTATGTGCTATCACAAATGGCCTTCTACCTTCCAGCTGCTTTTAGCAACAAGAAAGCTGCTATATTCACTAATAAATATATAAATACAGAGGTGTGATGCCTATGTCTGGGTGTGCTTTTAGTTTTGTCCTAATAGAGAGCTGCCTGAGGTTTAGACCCCTACAATGAATACATTTGTCAAAGGGTGGTTATAGGGTATGGTACTTTTCTAAGCAGTTAGTTCAGGGTTAGGAGTTGGGTTGATGATTGAAATGAGAAAAAAGGAATAGATAGGTTATACAGTAGATTAAATGCAGCAGATTAAAGAAGCAGAAGCAGCACTATTATAAAATTATAACCTATTAACTCGTTATATATTCCACATATTTTATGTTGCATGCTGTATTTAAAAATCATTTCATACGAAAAGACTATATATACAGTATATATACTGTGTGTGTGTGTGTGTGTGTGTGTGTGTGTGTGTGTGTGTGTGTGTGTGTGTGTGCGCATATATGTGTGTGATATATGCACCTTTGAGATTTCTTCCTTTACAATGGAGGGGAATGGAATTTTGTTTGTGGTGCATACATTACTGACAAATTACATTAAGCAGCTTTAATCAATATTTTCATATCAATGTGAAAGATGCCGCTCATGGAGACAAACCCACGGACCGTTCTCTCTCTGCAGTCCCCCTCACCTCTCAGCAGTTGTATAGCAAACTTTCAGCTCATTGTTTTGGTTTCTGGGCCACAACTTGAATGTTTTGGTGCATTGCTCTCATTAGTGCTGTTTTCTGCTGCAACAGGCAGCTGTTGTCAGCAAAAAAAAAAAAAAAACAGTTCTGAAAACCCATTGTATGGTGCCTGCTCAGCACCAAGACAGTTAGCAACTAGCTAGACATAGTGGAGCATTGAGCAGCTAAAGAGCCACATATTTCCCTTAGGAGTTGCTGGAGAGCAAAGTCGACCTAAAGGGAGACTGAATGTTGGACTTACATTCAGCGGGTGACCTGAAGCACCACTCCAAATGAATGCTAATGTTGCCCCGTGTCTGCTGGATGTGTGAAAAGGCACCTCTTTGCTCACTTGCCACATTAAAAGGTGTTAATGTTTTCACTGTTGTGTTCATAGCTTGTTTCCACTGCCCACAAACAGCCAAAGATAGAAAGAAAGAAAAAAGAAAAATCAGTCAGTTCAAGGTTGAATTTTAAGCAATTGTTAACAACTAATTAGTTTTTTCAGAAACAATAGTCCACAAACTTTTCTTTGAATTTTTTTAAGAACTACTTCCTACCAAGGGTATTGTTTATGTGCAAACTGCTGACAGCATGCCTGTGAGTTATCCACCATGTCATTTGGCTGAACTTTCCCTTACACTTTGTCTTCTTCAGTAAACATACCTTTAAACTACCAATAGAGGTGGCAGAGGCTTTTATTTAAAAGTTGCTACAAGATGACCAAGTAACAGTAAGCAGACTGTAACGTAGCACATGTGCTAATGCAGACACATCGGGCAGAAAACAAAACCAAATGAGGTTTTTTTTTATCCCTTAATTACTTACAATTATCTCAGTCATTAGGATCAAGATGAAGACTGTTTCTTGTCAGTGCCCTGGTACAAATCAGTGTTGACTACTAAGATATACACTCATTCATCACCAGACCTCCACACACTTCCTGCCCGCTGCATCATATGAACCATCTCACTGCTTCCTGCATTAATTGGCCCTGAGCATCCTCGTTGCATAATGACAGTGGAGGGCATCTGCCTCTTTGGTGCTATAAAATGAATGTGAGGAGAAGGTAAGCGTGTATGCACTGGAGATGCCATCCAAAAATTGTGTTTTCTCAAAGCTTTGTCTGTGTAAAAGGGGCTGATGGTCAACAGAGAGTCTGCAGTCAGCTCCCTCACCACAGGAGGACGGAGGCACCAATGATTTCCATGGAGACGGGAACAGAGAGAGAGAGGGGGGGGGGGGGGAGTATGGGGGTAGAGCGATAGAGGGAGGTGTGTGTATGTTGAGGGGATGGGGTGGGGGGGGGGGGTGATAAATGAGTCTACACCATGCTGTCATTTGTACTTTGGCATCCAGTCCAAAGCACAATTTAGTGTAAAATATTACGCCAGCCCCTTCAGATGACAAAGTTTAATGCTGATGTATGAACAGACAGAGACTATCCCCAGCTGCTATTGAACAGAAGGAGGTAGCCATTCTTCTCAAAGGGCAATTAATTAGTGCACACACGACCACTGTAGGCAATGGACACTGAAAAAGGGGCAGCCATACTCTGCTCTTGTATGTGTAACAACAACAAGTCCATGTAGTGATCAGTGATGGAAGAAAACACAGACGAGAGGGCGGGAACCTGAAGAGCTCTGGGACTCTAGAATATAACTTTTTGACACGATGCATCACATAATAAGCAATTATCCATGTTTTCTTGTTTGTTTGTTTTTTTCTTGTTTTTCACAGCCCATCAACTTTTAAAGAATACCGTCTGTTGCATGCGAAGCCTTTTTATTGATTTTGCACATTTTTCCTCTTCCTGTTAGAATTTACAACATACAACTGAACTTTTTTCTTTTGATTTAGATTACAGAAAACGAAATTCTTTTACTTTTTCTGTGATGCCTACAGTCATTTGTGGCTTTGTCAATTTTTTTGTGAGAGTAACTTTTTAAAGCTGCTCTAGTCGACAGGGGACGAAATGAGCCATTTTAAAGTGAGAGGTGTTGCTCATCCACATGGGATTATTACCTGACTATTCAGTTTCCCTCAACTATTTAGAGTTAATTAGTGTCCAGAAATCATTGTTTTGGTCTTAAATTTGCAACTTTACTGTTTTGGTTCACTCAGGCTGCGTGCACACTCCTATGTTTTAGTTTTAAAACACATCTCTTTTGCTACGTTTAGGCCTGGTGTCCACAGAGACCTTTGGAATCGCTGATGTACACACCCACAGTCCCTCTTTAATTGGCTCGTCTCAGCCTTGACGGCCAGTGGTGAATGCAACATGGATGTCAAATTTTTATAAAGCTACAAATCCCTTTGCTGTACCTCCATCGTATTATTTTCTGCAACTACCCGACAGCAGAGTAGACAATCTGCTTCCTGTTTACACCAGCACGCACATGCCCAGTGAACCTGAATGGTCACATGAGTTAGTATGGGCAGAGAACAGGCAACTGTTCTCAGTCAAAGCACCAAAATTTGCCCTACACGAAATAGCAGGCATCGTTAGCGGCTATCCGATGAACATGCTCGAGTATAGCTGCTAAAGAGCCAGATATTTGGTGGAAAGCAAAACTAAGGAGAAAGCTAAAAGGAGATCAAAAACTGAACCTAAAATCGTCACATGGCCAGAAACACGGCACCAAAGCCAGCACAGACTAATGTGTTCAGCCTTTTAAGTTTGTCACTGACTGTGCTGACAGTGTGTTCACAGTTTGTTCTGCTGTGTAATTAATATAATTAAGATTATGAGAATTGTTCTCTCACATTGTCCCACTGTGATGTGCTTGTTCAGTCAAAGAGCTGGACTGACAGGTTGGAAATGAATCTGGGTCAGTCCATGGGCAGGTCGTTGTCAATGTTGGAAAGTAGAACACAGGAAGATCTTTACAAAACAAATTCAGTTTACCATCTCAAACAGAAGAAGTCTTCATGTACCCATATGGGCATCAGAGTGTTCTTTACGTATGAGACAAATCATCCTCCTTATATAACCACAACATCAAAAAACTTTCTAAAATAATTACTGGTGCAGAGTGCAGGTGCTATGTACAAACTCCTATAAGGCACTTGCACTTGGATCATCTTTTTATAATTGCAGCAATAGCATGACAGATGCTTTTACCTGCCAAGAGGAAGACACATTTATATTATGGCATTCACTGCAGCTGTGCAGTTTCAGCTGTCACCCACCGTTCTGTAAAGGACAAGAAGTTGCTAACTGCTCAAGTTGTAAATGCTCATGATCATCATAGCTTCAGTTAAGGAGATGAAAATGGTGTTCAGCATGTTTAAGTCTCTATCTATCTATCTATTGAGCTCAACTGCCAGTGGTGAATGCAACATGGATGTCAAATTTTTATGAAGCTACAAATGCCTTTGCTGTACCTCCATTGTATTATTTTCTGCAACTACCCAACTGCAGAGTAGACAATCTGCTTCCTGTTTACACCAGCATGCACATGCCCAGTGAACCTGAATGGTCACATGAGTTAGTATGGACAGAGATCGATTTTGATATGGTGCTAAAAAGGTCATCTGGACGTAAATCATTTTTGTTTTAAAACGACATTTTAAAACGTGGACGTAACCTTATTCTTGTTGTCATCAGCATCGTTTCCAGGCACACCAGGCAACTGTTTTCAGTCAAAGCACCAAAATTTGCCCTACACAAAATAGCAGGCACCGTTAGCGGCTATCTGATGAACATGTTCGAGTATAAAGCCAGATATTTGGTGGAAAGCAAAACTAAGGAGAAAGCTAAAAGGAGATCAAACACTCAACCTAAAATCGTCACATGGCCAGAAACACGGCACCAAACGAATGTTAATGTTGCTCCATGTCTTCAAAGCCCGCATAGACTAATGTGTTCAGCCTTTTAAGTTTGTCACTGACTGTGCTGACAGTGTGACACCATTTTGTTCACAGTTTGTTCTGCTGTGTAATTAATATAATTAAGATTATGAGAATTGTTCTCTCACATTGTCCCACTGTGATGTGCTTGTTCAGTCAAAGAGCTGGACTGACAGGTTGGAAAGGAATCTGGGTCAGTCCATGGGCAGGTCATTGTCAATGTTGGAAAGTAGAACACAGGAAGGTCTTTACGAACAAAATTCAGTTTACCATCTCAAACAGAAGAAGTCTTCATGTACCCATATGGGCATCAGAGTGTTCTTTACGTATGAGACAAATCATCCTCCTTATATAACCACAACACCTAAAGACTTTCTAAAATAATTACTGGTGCAGAGTGCAGGTGTTATGTATGAACTCCTATCAGGCACTTGCACTCGGATCATCCTTTTATAATTGCAGTGATAGCATGACAGATGCTTTCAACTGCCAAGAAGAAGACACATTTATGTCTGGATTATGGCATTCACTGCAGCTGTGCAGTTTCAGCTGTCACCCACCGTTCTGTAAAGGACAAGAAGTTGCTAACTGCTCCAGTTGTAAATGCTCATGATCATCATAGCTTCAGTTAAGGAGATGAAAATCGTGGTCAGCATGTTTAAGTCTCTATCTATCTATCTATCTATCTATCTATCTATCTATCTATCTATCTATCTATCTATCTATCTATCTATCTATCTATGTGAGCCTCTATCCTGTATCTATTGAGCTCATTTTACGGTCAAGGAGCTGAAATGTTGCAATCAGAGAATTTTGAAACAGGATACAGGATACTCTTCTTCATTGTGTAGCAACACATACGCATCCCCTTGGTGTGGGTTTGTAACAGATATGCAAGGGAATGAAGTGACCATAGAAGAATAGTGGAGCTGTACATCCTCTCTCCAACTATTATTTTCCTTTCTTTAAACCTGTGAAATTTAAGAATTATACATCCTAACACGTGTTATTCTCCAGTTGCAGTTTTTTTGAATGGCAGATTGTTTCTATGGGCGTGCTCAGCAACACTTAAGCCCAGTAGGTGTGACTGTTTACTTGTTGTCAGTAACCAAATATCTTCCAGATTGTGTTAAGGCATGTATATATAAAGGCAGGGAGAAGTGTTCTTGACTGCACGCCAGGCAGAGATTCACAGAATCACACTGGTCTACTGAAAGCTTCTCTGGGTGAGTCTTAAACATAATGTCTCTTCTGAGCTCAAGTTTTGTAATATTCTGTCTGTTGCCTCTTGTTTCATGTATAATGTAAGACACTTACGTAAGAACACTTTCATTAATGTGTTCCGGCACATTCAAGTAAATTATTTTACAGCTACATAAAGTGGCACTTTGTGAATCTGGATTTTTATCTTTTAACAGAAATTAACTAAAACTTCAGATGTGTTAAATAAAAAACAGTAAAAAGTAATAATAATTATATATCAGTATCTGTATATGTTAGTTTTTATTTCATACAACCCATAAGAACTTATTTTGATAGTGAACAAATTTGTTATTTTATTCTCTTTTATTTTACAGTTTGAAGTTCCAGTTTTATCTCCAATCATGGCCAAATTGGTAACGTATGACCTTTTGTGTTATAGTTCCAGTTTTTAGACATAAATATGTGCATTTGGACATTTTTTAAAACGTATTTAGGTAGGTACGAGGTAATTTCTTAATATGTCTGATGTATCTGTCATGTTCTGCAAGTTCAATCTTTGAAATCTCTATTTTCCATGATAGCTAAGTCTTGCCATTGTTGCAGGATTGGTTCTCGGTAGGTTCATCTCAATCACTGCAATCACCATGATCATTTGCAAATATTAATGACACTGCAATCTATCTGCACTTTACACAATCACAAACTATAACATCCTTCTGATTATCTTTACCAGAGAGCAACCAGGCCCTCACTGTGTCTAAAACATCAGCTCTTGAAGAGAGTAAGCACCTTTACTGTATTTCAATAAAATTGTTCTTATCAGATTCACATCCAGTGTGCAGTACTGTGTGTTTGGAAACACAGATCAAACTATGGTAGCAGCAGAGCATTTCTCAGACAGTACTGAATCAGGTGCTGCAGCACTTGAACAGTTGTGTTTTTTGGAGTTGCAAGGTTTTTCCTTTTCTTGTAAGCTGCTACTAAAGTCAGAATTTTCTTACAATTTGTCACACAGCATCACTTTCCCTCATTTCACCGAAGCCAGGTTAGAAATTTCTTTCTGTTGCAATTCTGACATTTACAGTACAAACTAAACCACTCAGTGGTTTCCTTCCATATTGAAATGTCTGATTTTTTTTGTTGGTTTTGTTTGTTTTTGACTCACTTTAGGATATCCCTGCTACTTTCCCACCCACATTCGTAAGAAAATGATACCTTTTATTTTTATATTTATCATAATTTCATTTTTGGACATTTAATGCTCATCATGTGCAAGTACAGGTTTCAGATGTCTTGTTACCATAATTTATCTCAATCTACATACCGTGGTCCAGAATGCTGGACGGACTGGTTTGACAGAGATGACCCATCTGGAACTGGAGACTGGGAAACCCTCAACGATCTTCGCCTTGAGAATCCAGGAAAGATCTGCCCCAGCCCAGTAGACATTGAGGCCCAAACTCTATCTGGGCTCAGTGTGGCTGCAGCAGGGAATGTGATTTATAAGTAAGTACTTTGTGGATACAGTTTGAACGTGTCTTCTGCAGTGATTCATCTTGTTGTCTACTGAATGTTTTGTATTAATCTTGTCACAGTATGTGTTTGTGAACGTGGTGAGACCAAACATACAATATTTCCACTGCTTCCACTTTTCACATTTTATTATTTGCTATTCATCACCCATGTACTAAGTAACGACATACCCAGCAAAATGATGTATACATCTGAACAATTGGTGGTGGTACAATGACAATGTGTTAATTGGACATAATTCTCTTCTGTTTAAAACTGTATATTTATTTGGCAATCATAATAATGAACCTACTGTATATAATTTACAGTTATATATTTTATACCACATCCTAATAAAGCAAAACATGCAAACGGTGGTTTGCAGGCTAACATTTACGAATTGGCACCAAACACAATGACAACAAACCGATGGCAATGTCATTAGGTTTGCGGGCATTTGGTCGTCAAGTATTGGGCTGATTAAAATTTGAGGCAATTCCCTCAAATCCACAAATGTGAAACTCATGGTGGTGCTACAGGATCAACAGATTAATATTACCATCCCTAAAAAAATGCACATAAAAGCAAATGCATCCATCAGGTTATTTTAAGTATTATTTTGTGTTTCTTTTGTCAGAAGCGACACAACTGTAGGATTCGTCTGCAGGAACCAGGACCAATCAAAGAAGAAGTGCGATGATTATCGTGTTCGTTTCAGCTGCCATCCCCCTTTCTGCGGCGGAGGAGGTACTGTGTGAGCACGAGCAGTGTTAAGCTGCTAATGCAAAGTGGATTTCCTCTTCCCTTTTATTGTCTGTGTGCATAAGCATTCATCTAGAATGGTGCTATTTAGCTTTGCACTTTCCTACGAGTAATGCTGTCTTTCTTTTATTGCTTCCTGCAGTATGCTGGACCAAGTGGTATGACCGGGACAATCCCAGTGGAAGTGGGGACTGGGAGCTTTTGAGTAACCTGAGGGCAGAAAACCCAGGTGAAATCTGTGAATACCCCCTGTACATCGAAGCTGTCACCACTGACTCACTGACCCCAGCCATCTCCACAGGGGAGACCTTCTCTGTGTAAGTTGTCTTATAAGGGAAGAACATAAAAGTTTACATGCAGTAATTTACCTACCAATCAATCATTACTTCTCAACATTAACGCTTCTTTTCCAAAGTTTCCAAGTCATCAAGATAAACTGCCTGGAGCTACTGCTTAAACAGAGAATGGGAACTTTGTAGATGCACATTTACATTAGATAAGATGAAATTTTAATGAGCCCCATGAGGAAACTGGGTAATAGGCACATAATGTCTGAAACTTTTAAACCTAGCTGTGCCTTACTTTATTCTTGTGCTAACTGCTTTTACTGGGAAAATATAGTCTGTGTGGTCTGAGGAGGAAGAAACGAATTGACGTTTCTCATGTGTGATTATTTTTTTGTTCTATTTTAATTGGAGATTTGAGATAGTTAACATTTAAAAAGAATGGGGCACCTGAGATTAAGAGCAAAATAAGAACAGATAAGTATAGATATCATCTTTATTCAAACTGGCAGCAGTAACTTTACCAACTAGATTATATTTTTAAGATTATTTTAAACATTTTAATTTGAATGAAATAATGAATGGTGATGGCAATGCACCCTATGTTAAAACAAGAAGAAAAAAAACATTTGGTTTAAATTCTCCTGATTTATTAACTGCTTGGAATGATTTTTCAGGTACAATCCAACTCAAGGATTTGTTTGCCGCAATAAGGACCAGAAAGATGGCAGATGCCTTGACTACAAAGTTCGGTTTGGATGCCCATGCAAATATTAAGCCCTGAGTCCACAACGACCCTGAGAGTGATGGGCAGAGAAGACGTTCCCATTCTTATCTCTTTAATTTTTGTCTGATCTTTCTTTTCTTCTGTATTATTTTACTTCTCCTGGTGAAAGAAATATGTAGAAATAGGCCTTTTTTTTTTTAAACAGCAGATATTTTGACTTGTCACAGTTGGAAAAGCACCAGTGTAACTAATAACCTTAACAATGGCTCTGTTCTATTCAAGTGGCCCAATGTGACAGTGAGCCAGCATGAACAACACTAGGACCCTGAAACTAAAGCACCAACATGGAATTCAATGTTAATTCTATTATTTACATCTACGCTTTTCCTTCCGTGAAATGTCAAATTATCTTTGGTGGAAAAAGGCCTATTAGGTGCTTTATCAGTTGATCTTTTGTTTCCAGTGATTATGAAATCATTATCTTGTATGACGACTGTAGAAAACAAATCATCAACATTAAAAATAGTGATACACAGCAAGCAAATCTCTTTTCTCATTAAGTCCCACTCTACACAGCTTATTAGGACGGCACTAATGGGCTCGCAGGCTCACATGAAGTTATGATTTGGTGTGAGTAATGCAGACATATGTCTTCTCAACAGATGGTGGGAAATGATACGATATACAGACAGTAGGAGGTGCTGGATAGCAGTGCTGTTCAACAGCAATGCGGGCAGAAAAAAAAAGAAAAAAAAAAACACGTATGGCAACCCTGACAAGTATAACTGGTGCAACTGCTCGCGTTTTGTCACCTCTGTCTCAACCAGCATTCTTTCTTGTTACAGCAGTGATAGCTTTCAGTGCAGGTCTGGTGTCCTTACAACCTCACTCACTTCTCTCTGACCCAGATCGCGCCCCTGCCATGTTTCCCTCAAAGTCAAATGCTCCTGATGTGAGCCTGCACCCACACAATGCTCCTGCAAACCCTTGAATGTACACACATGCAGAAGCACATAGCCACACACACACACACGCACACACACACTCACACACACACACTCACACACACAAAGAGATACAAGGTGATTCCTGCTGCACCCCAACACCATCAACGTTTCCTCGGGAGATGAGCACTTGTGATAGGTGCAGGAAAGAAACTGCAGTGCATTGCACAGAATGTAAAGTGAGGGGCGAAAGCTTTTCTTCTGTTATGGGGAAACCTTGGATGTTTTGCTAATGCTTGCACTGCATCATTTCTCTGCCCTTAAACATATATACTTTGCTGCTATTTAGCTTTGAATATGCATGTCTGTCCTCCAGTAAGACTGTGTTGAAGTAGGCAAAATATGAAGAGACAGAGACAAGCAGGAGGGAGGGAGGGAGGGAGTAAACTGGATGCAATCTGCTAAACTTTTCCTCTTCACTTTCTTTTTTTTTTTCATCATAAAACTGAAGAGGAGAAATTCTGCCAGTGGTGGTGAAGTAAAATGAAATCTGCACCACTGAAGTACAACAGAAGTGTTGAAGCTTCAGAGCATTATGGCGTTCCATTCTCTTCCATTAATCTCCCAATATTCCATGGCTGTGAAGGCCTATTTATAGACCAGGGGATGATTAAGTGGTGAGGCACTGTGCCACAAAGGGAACCAAGCTCATTTTCTTTTTCCCATCCTCTCTCTTCTTTACTCATGCTTTACCTACTTCCCTTTCACTCTTTCTTTCCCTCAGCATCTTTATTTTCTTTCTCACTGTCTTCTCTCTCTCTCTCTCTCTCTTTCTCCATTGCTCTCTTTTTCATAAGTATATACATTATATTATATACCCAGCCTTCCTTTACATAGTTTAGTTGTCAGTAGAATTATAATAGACTCAAGGGGGTGAGGATAAGTCCCTCATTTCATTTTTTTCTATTAAGCATTTGACAAAAGGGTTTATGGAGGTGCTAATTGTTTTGAGGCAACACAGGGAAGAGTGACAGCCTTAATAAGGGAGGATGAAGTCCCATCGAGTGTGTTTTCATCACTAAATCAAGTTGGATCAAGATTGAGGGGTGTCCATTAGCTGTAAATAGAGGAAAACATGCACAGAGCTCCGACTTATACCCGCTATCGCAAGGTGTCCTTGAGTGGAAGTGGAGCACTGCACAAGAAGAAGGGTTAAGCTCATTTTCGTGTGTACAGACATGATTAATGGTGGAGAGGGGGAGAGAGGAGAGGAGAGGAGAGAAGAGGGAATGAGAGGAGAGAAGAGGAGAGGAGAGGAGAGGAGAGGACTGACCTCGCTCACGCTCAAGACCGTCCTCATTTCATCACCTACAGAACAGAGAGGGCATAAATGAGATCAAACTCTTCTTAATGTCTCCTCGCTGACGCTCTATCTGCTGGTCCACATCCATATTTTTCCCCAGGTTTTGACGGAGGCTTAGGTGGCAACATTTTCCTGCAGGGTGGATTTTGTGCAGGGCTCACCGTCGATGCCGAGCACCTCTGTAACAAGTATTTGTCCATTAAAACCACCCTGAGGATTTGTGCAAGGATGAGAAACAACAGAGAGTAATCTAAGACCTGAGACTTGAATATGTTCAAATGACCATTTTTTCAGACAGAAAAGCAGAAGGGTATCCGCTTGTATTTGTGAGTGAGATGTTCTGAATTCTAAATGCATGGTTCATTTGTTGTACAATGAAATCTTTTACATGCATAAGCAGAAACAGATGATGTATGTCTTCCTGTCACTAACATTAATAGTTAGGGAATGAAACTAGCTACATTTATTGCAATTGAACACATCTTGAATGTCCTTAAATCTATCACAGTTTTATGCAACCATATAACAACTGGAGCATGTATTTAAAGACAAATTCGTCACACTTTTTAGCATTGCTGTTTATCTGTCCAATATATTTTGGTGCTACTGCAGTCTTGGCAATCCATGAAAGCACTTGAGCTCTAGAAGGCACAGTCCATGTACCTTGAGTTATTTTTAATAAATCCCTAACCAGGCAATTTGATAATTCTCAAATCCATGCGTCAAATGCCATTTAATCTAAGGACACAAATTTATCACATTTATGATGGTATAAATTTGATTCATGCTGAATTACGTGTAAATGAATAGCTCAGCCTCCATCACTACAGTGTCTGGGTAGTGAAACACCAACTTTAAATCCCCCTTACCAAAGCAATATGAGCCTGAAAAGCTATTAGAGCATGACTCCTGAGAGATGAACAAGACAAAAGCGTTATGCCTGTACCTTTCCGGAAGGTGAGAACAATACCAGGCTATTTTCACTCTGAAAAGCCATATTAGTCGTGCCAGCTTTTGCCTGCCGGCAACTCCTGTGTGATAGCTGTCTGGGACATTTTGTTTCCAGTCACAGTAGCTGATCCCTTGATTGAAAACATTGAATGCTGAGAGGTTGTTATCCCTGTTTGGAGTTTCTGATCCTGGATGTCTGAGGCGACTGCTGGGCCCTCTCATCCCCAGCTGCAACAGTTGATCCCTGGATCTTTGTGGAAAGAGAGTGGATTGCATTACTGAGATGGAAGCCTAAAAATGTCAGGGATGTTTGCCTGCTACAACCTGTCACTGAGAGGAAAATATTCAGGTGTGTGACTGCATGTGAAGCAGATTTTTCTAATGAAAGAGTTGAGGCATTTCTATCAGATCTTCCCTATCTTTGCTACTGTAAACACAAGTCCTTGTAGGGGTATTACACACCTGAAAAGATGCCCTGTGTTTTCCTGCTATCACCTGTGGGGGCCAGCTTTATATTGCATGGTGACATATGATGGTGCCGTTCACATTTACAGGTGGTTTCTATGTCTCTTCTGTCAGTGGTTTGAAAAATGGTGAGAATTAGACCAAACACTAACGAGTTGTTGGAATAGGCACCCATTCATTAAGCCCCAGACATAAACAAATCACCCATGTGGGCCCATTCTTTCATTACACTTCATGTCTCTTTCTGAAGGACCCTCCACTGGGGCTTGTTCATTGATACCAAAGATGGAGATGTCTTTGCGGAGAAGAAAGTTTATTGGCAGCTATCCTGTAACAGTGTGTGAAGCCTTGTGAGCTTCTCTCTTGTTTTCCAGTCTCCTTCTCTGCAGGCAAGTTCTTGACACCGACTATTCCAATGGGGAAAGTCACTTTTAGCAAGCACTGCCAAGATCTCTATTTGAGGGCCAAAATATGGAGGCAGACAGATGCATCTGTCCACATTCTGTCTAGTCCTTTCTTTCAGACTTTCTCTGCAGCTTTCTCAGTCTCTCTCTGTCTCTATCTCTCTCATATATATACACACACACACACGCACGCACGCACACACATCCACACACACACATCACACACACACACACATAGGGGGCTGTTTCTTCATCATTCACACTGAGAAATGCCCTGTAAGGATGTCCTTATCCTGCAAACCAGACTCTGCTGGATGCTCTGTAATAACAACTCCAGCCGTCCACCATCCAATCAGCCTTGCTCTCTGCTGTGTGTGTTTGTGTGTGTGTGTGTGTGTGTGTGCGTGCGTGCGTGCGTGCGTGCATGCGTGTGTGTTTGTGTGAGTCGGTATTTGTGAATATGTATGATTTGATCTGAAACCACAAAGCACAGAAGGCATTTATTTTCCTGACAAGAACAAAGAAATAAACAACTCATACAAAATAAATAAAGGGAGAAAAAATATTTATTTATTTATTTATACTCACTTGAGTCTGATTGCATTTAGAGGTTATTCTTAGAAAATCTCACCATTCTGTGTTTATCTCATACATAATGCCATTGATGCTGAGAAAATAAAATACAAAATTTAAAATAAAATAATTTTTTAAATTATTGACTGCTTGGGACATAGTGAGCATACAGATGGACAGAAGCCGATTACACTGAAGGGGAAGTTTGACAAGTTTCTATGGACGTTTTGACTTTTTTCTGGGCCAAATTTACCATCTTTTAGAACTGCTGAGAATCCAAGCAGACGACAGTATTAGGATCTCCTTTGCAGTAGCATTGAAAACATGGCAGATATGTTATAATAATGACACCAAGGGTCATCACTCGTAAATGTTGGATACACAGTCTATTGGCTTTTATTTTGAACTTTTGTGCAAATGGATATGGGCCCTCTAGGACTATGAAGCATTATGCTTTATTGCCTTGTTCATTCTTGTCTGAAATTATGATGCTATCTTTCACTAAAACTAATTAAAAATTATGGATCCAGAGAGTGAAAGAGATTTAATTTAAGATATATAACGTGAGTAAAATCTGAACAGGAGCCAATTTAAAGGTCCTGCAAACCCGTGGTCTGTGCACACAGGTGTTTCCCTTACTTTGCCTGATTAGACCTCATCTCATGCTATTTGGGCGTGTAAAGAATTTCCCTGACACTTTTATTGGTTAGAGAGGTTTTGGTGAGCTCCTGTAATTCCAGCATAGCTCCACCTATCTTCAACATGAGTAGAGGTCTAATCAGACAGAATAGGTGAAAACCTGTGTGGGTGTACAGGGGTTTTAATCGACGGTGAATAGACTCCACAGCAGACATTTTTACTTACTCATGGCAGGAAAAGCACTTGGGGGGGGGGGGGAACTAATAGCATTAACAATGACTCAATTCCATCAAATGTCCCATTAAGAAATGACGGTGAACCAACATGCACAATAGCAGGGAACTGAAACTGCTAGTCTAAATGGAATACAGTTCCTATTGATTACAACTGTACTTCTCCTGCTGTGACATGCCAAAATGTCTGCTGTGAAAAAGATCCATTTGGTATCATTAGAGACCTAAGCTACAAGTATCCAAGGGGGCGGAAGGGTCACAATTGTCAAGGTAATCACTGGTATTGATTTAGATTATTATGATACATTGCAATACAGATTCACTAACATGACGGGATTATACCAGAATAAAGACACCCTTTGACACAGAAGACACAATGAATTTACAAATATATAAAAACCAATGCATGAGTCAAAATGTGGCACAATCCAGATGTACTGCCAGAAACAAACGAGGCACATCAAGCTATGCTGCACAGTCATTCAAAATACACTTGTATTGTCGAAAATCACGACTATTATTGCAATCAGGCACTGTAGGGTCACAATTTCCAACACAGGTCATCAGAGATTGTTACCTTCATTCCAATGAGCTTCTGTTAATCTGTACCTGTAAAAAAAAAAAAAAAACAACAAAAGTCAATAATTATCAGGTAGCTACATGGCATTTCTTTTTTTAAAGCCTGAATAATGTTAATAGAAACAACCAATTATGCAAAGTGACGTCCATGCAATAGAGCACTCTCCAGTCACCCTTTACAGTGGTCACAGAATATGGCATAACAACAGAACAATCAGATGGAGCAGTATACAGTATGTTTTTTTGGAGACACTTAGAAAATGCTTTTGATTGTCCTTATTTATCTATAGCCTGTATTTTATTTTATGTATTTAATTATTTTTATTGTTTCATTATTTATTTTACTTTGTATCTATTGTCCACATCCTCACTATTATGTATCTTATTTCAGAGGTTTTGATTGATCTTCCATTTTCAATTTTTAATACTGTAAATAAGATGACGTGGAAAACCTTTTTCCTAATAAAGTCTTTGAGAAAGAAAAAAAAAAAAGGTGGACACTCGCCCCGCCTACGAGTAACCTGATTGGACAGGCTCTGTATTAGCCTATCCGTGAACAGCATCTGTCTTCTTGCTTAGTCCGTTCAAAACGGAAACATGTAGGCTAACTACACACCTGAGCTGAGCTAACCTCACTGCAGTGCGCACGATGTTTTTGGTAAGCAACTTTTGATTTGACAACTATTACGGTTGGTCCATTCATATTTTGACAGGAACATTTGTTACAAAATGCTAATTTAGGCTACCTGAAATGTTGTAGTATTAAAAAATCGACAAATAGCCTCATACTTCTTACGTTCCCAGAAAGCATGGGCACTTTTGATAGCAAATATTAGGTAAGATAGCTTTACATTTTTGAACCTTCAGAGTTTTTTTTTTTTTCTTTGTAAATTTTCAAGTTTATTTTACGTTGTTTATATTGTGATGCCTTTTCAGCTGAAGCTAGTCGATTGTCTTGTTAGAATTGAAAGTTCACAGTCATGTCGACATTTATAATCTGTATAATTTTGAATTCACACTCAGTTGCCAGATTATTATGTACACCCGGTTGCCCACCCCATTTATAAAAGTGAGGGCTGGGTAAACAACAGAAACACCTCTCTGTACAGTGCAGTACAGTTCAACAGCATCCCAGATTACTTCCTCCAAAAGCATAAAGAATGAACTCCTCTCTAAAATGGTCTCAACAAAAACTAAACATTTTTTGCAGGACTGTTGTATTAGACTCCATTAGTTTAGCAGTGTGTAACCAATAAACTGGCAGCCGAATGTAGCATGTAATACTAGTTAATCTGCATATGTTTTATGGTAATGCACGGTAATAGTTTTTTTCTGTAATGCTAACAATGGGACTTTTTAACTTCTGTAGTACTGTAACATGGCAATTTGGTCATTACTGTAATGATAAAGTACCTTGGTGCTCCTATGGTAATTGGTGATGTGGTCACAGTTAAGATGATGCATGACCACAGACCTGGTAGAATTTACCATAGTACTCAACCATCATGGGACTGACTAAATTAGCATGCCATTTTTGGGAAGTATTACCATGGTAGATAGTAGTTACAGATGGCTGTCACATTACAAAGTCAGAGTGCTGCACCAGAAGTAAATCTGCCTGACTGCAGTTGCTGGAGGGTGGGGGGGCTTTGAGGGCATCCGTCAGCACTAACTGGAAGTGACAGTGTGCAGAGAGGTCCTAATTACTGTCTCACTTGACTAATTGTCGTCTCTGAAGAATGTATTCCCACTTAGGTCCTAGGGATCTCATTGATAGCATTGCTCAAGTCATATAGGCCAATGCTGACTTCGGCGTACTGTTATGTTCAAAGGCACTGCTGAAGCAAAGCCCTGAGTGGGAAATGTAAATATACTGAACACAAAACTGCAAAGGCTGGCGGCTCAAGTGAGGTGCACAGCAGGGTGCATTTGCAGTGATGAATGCTGTGAGACTTTAGCTGGGATAAAGAAACAGGTTTATATGTTTTGTATGATTGCGTAGTGAAGGGGAAAGTGTTTGTGTTTTTGTAGAAGTCTCTTTTCAACTTGCCGAAATGTTATGACATCCTCAGTCATTCTGACATAATAGGGAGATGAAGTGAGACCATTGTTGGCTTTCTGTGGCCAACCATGCTAAAATAAACTTGTGGCGTTCAGAATAATGTGGTAGAGATGAGCCTTTAGTACAGGGCGACTGAAGTGAATGAATGTCTTCTTTTTCAGGGTCTTACCATTCAAAGTGCATCAGCTTCTCGTTTCCATGGTTTCCTTCCCTGTGCCAATGCTATCTTTCCACCAGTCTGCCTGTGCGAGAGAGCGAGCGAGCGAGAGAGAGCAAGAGAGAGCAAGAGAGAGCGAGAGAGAGCGAGAGAGAGCGAGAGAGAGCGAGAGAGAGCGAGAGAGAGAATGACAGAAGGCTTTTAGCAGTGGTTATCTCTCCTTTGCATAAAGTCCCCTTTGCATTACCCAGTGCATGAATGGCATCTGAATAAACACACCAGCCAGCTCATATGGAAGCCTCCATGGGTTACAAGCGAGTGGGTGTGTATAAACTCATCTAATTTGTGGTCTCCTTCAAAAAACGACACGGTTTGATCATGGATGAAAAAAGAGAGAGAGAGAAGGGGAGAGAGAGAAAGAGAGTGAGAAAGAGAGTGAGAGTACATCTCCCAAATGGCACAGGGGTATTTTCCCATTAGCCACAACAAGCTAAAGGAACAGGAGTCACTTTAACATCATAATGAGGCAATTTTCCATACCCATCGCCTCCTGTTTTCCAACTGGTTTATACACACCACTATCTCACCCTGACTGGCTCATGTGGACAGAAAAAGTTTGTTAAACTCTGGCATTTAATTGGTAATCAAGATATTAACACATGTAATAATGAACTGGGCCTAATTTCAAAGTGAATGCTCAGTCACAGACATGCTATATTATTTAGATTTATATTAGAAAATCAAGTCAGAATCACTTGTGGCAGCCTTAATTCTATTTGGCTAATTTAATTTTGAGTGCATTGGGTGTCGGGCCACCTGACTGCTTACCACACTGGGTGCAGTGCCTCAGTGCTGGGCCAGAGGGCGCTGTGACTTTAAAAGGGAAAGCGGCGTCCATGCGGGTTGACGTCTTCTCCCTGAGCTCAATAAGCATTCCTTTCATGCTGTGTGCAGCTCTGCTGACTTCTACGGAAACCCCGAATTTCTCCATAATTATGCTAATGGTCCAGATGGTAGCATGATGAGTGCCATTCTCTTTGATATTCTCACACTGCAGAGTGCTGGTGTGCAGACCCACGCAAGCTGACACACGCTCAAAGTCAACGTTCACACCACCTACTTGATCCCATGTGATTGGGTCTTCCTTTGGCTTTTACAAGCGCCCTCTTCACTATTAAATGCATTAGCTTTTATTTGCTGAGGGGATTTGACAGATCCGGTCGTGTATAATGGAGTAGCACTCCAACAAAAGATAGGTGGGTGTGAGTGTCAGTTTCCTTTGCTCATCCACACGTTTACCCATAATTTCACTATTCTGCAGTATAACAACGATATAATACATAAGCAATATTAGAGGAGATAATATCATTAAGCACGAAAAGGTCATCTGAAATGCACCAAGTCCATACGGTGACTTTATTTTGGAGTAGCCAACTTAAACTACTTCAACAGCACACGCTCATAGACAGACGCACACACACACACACACACGCACACACACAGGCCAGCCATTCACACTTGAGTCACACAGTGACAGTGTTCATCCAGGCCCTGGATGCTGGTGGCGCCGATCAAAGAGCTCCTTTCACATCCCCGCTGGGATTACATAGCCCTGTACCTGCAGCTTCAGCTGATGCGCTGGCCCATGAAGAGCTTCACGACGGAGGCGGACTTTGATAAGGTGCATGTATAGTGTCCAATCAATAGCATGTAGGCCCGTGGAGGAGCTGCCGATATCCATCTTCTCGGTGCCACACACCCTCATTTGAGCCCGCTAATCTGATAGGAACGCGATAGGCCTACTTGCAATCTCTAGAGAGATATATTTTGCACGTATTTCCCCCGTGAAATTTCACCAGCAAGTGGAGCCATCGAGTGTATGCCACACACACACACACACACACACACACACACACACGCACCCCTTCGCGTCGGAGGATGGCTCACACTCGAGAATAGTCAGTTGCTGGAAGGCTTTCAAGTCTAAAGTGGAGTTATTTGCATAGGTTAAATATTCGTGCCTTTCAGCAGCTTCTGTCGATATAGCCTAACGGATTTGCTGTTCTGCCAATTTTAATTCCTTTCATCCCACTCCTCCCACATTTCTGGAATGATGGTGTAAATTGTTGAAAGGTTGTGGCCTGAAATCTCGTAAAAGGAGGTTCAGAAAGGGAAGTTGTGAATGACAAAAACAGAGAGTGGACCTTCATATCATGCTCTGGGATAGCGATGGGGAGGGAAGATCACTGCAATGATATCCTGCAGGCTTGAGATCAGCCTATACATTGCCTGTGTGTAGAGGTTGGCCGGCTATTGCGTGCAGTGTGTACAGAGTTATTGCTTTGTATATAAAGTAAGCTTATGGGTGCTAACAGTTGCTTAAACTCTGATGGAGATCACATGGAGCTGACTCTGAGGACAGAACAAGTGAAAACGTAAAGGTGTAGTTTTAAGTAGAGGTCGGTGTTGCACTTCATCACATCAGAGGATCCGATCAAAGACATAATAACTTTATTGTCATCATTTTAGGATCGCCTTGTGTCTGTGAGTCTGGTGGTAGCCTGGAGTAAATTGGACTCAGGGTTCAGCCCGAACTTAGGAGATCGCATATTTACCGACACGATGTCAGATCCACGCTTTGGAGCTTGGAGCCCGTTGAGTTCGTGGAGAAGAAAGGGAGAAAACGCAGCTTCAGTAAGGCGGTAGCCCACGAAATAAAGTTTCCCGCTCCCTCTCTCCCTCCCTCCCTCCCACCGTTTTTCTCCTTCCCTCTCTCTCCAGCCCACACCCCCGTCTTTCTCTCTTTCACCTCTTCCTCTCTTTCTACCTATATCCCCACCTCAACCCGCCCCCCCCCCCCCCCCCCCCACCCCCCACCCCCCCACTCTCTATCTCTCTGTCTCTCTCTGCTGCGCGTTCACAACACCAACCTTGGCTCGACGTCAGAGCCTGTGCAGCAGTGCAGTATAATGGGAGCGCAAGCAACCCAGAGCGCCTCATAGGGGGCTGCATATCGCTGCTGTATCCTCTGCTTGGCGCTCTCTAGCTCCTCTCCAAGCCCCTCTCCAGTACATCACCTACATAGCCCATGCTCGGGCTCCCCCCCCTCCTCCCCACTGGATCCGTACTCCTCGACATGGATGTCCCGCCGTCCCTCGACCCGGAGGATTGTTGTTTCTTGGCGCAGTGAAGGAGGAGAAGGAGAAGGGGGAAGGAATCATGCCGGGACTGCTAATGGATTTAGGGAAAGCGCAAGTGACCATGCCGTGATCTTGCGCATCCAGGGCCGCCGTCACCCTGCCTTGCCCAACGACCGTAGAAGAATTACGGGGGAATCGAACCCGCGCACCGGGGGGATTAAACCACTGTGCATTTTTTTAAAAACAACATGAAGATTACCTCCCATCATCTGATGATAACCAGTCTCGTTTTCAGGTCCAACCTCAGGCTGATCCCGCTTCTGCTGCTGTTTCTTGGTTACACTCGCGGGATGCCACACGTTTTAAGATTCGGTAAGATCCTCCTTGTTTCTAACGCGACGCCGTCTGTGGCGATATCTGCTCGCACAAGGTGCTTCTGTGACAGTCCACAGTGAGACGACATTGACGGGAATGCAAAAGCGTATGTATCGAGACATCCGCGTCCCACTCTCGCCTTCTCTTGTATAGACTAGTTGGCGGAAGAATTTCTCCCGCACTCAAAAATCATGTGTGTTGATGGATAGTTTGCAGTTATAGTCTCATAACGCTGCTTTTCGCCGTGTGCATCGCACCATGAAGGCTGTATGGTGTTTCCCCACAAACCTCGAAACCAATAGAACAGTAACTTTTGGAAAAGAAAATCAACTGTAGCTAACTCGTAGATGAAGGCGTATTCCTATGCAACAGTTCACGGATGTGAGCAGCTGATGAAACTGGAGGGGAAAAAAAAAAACAAAAAACACTGCTGGACTCACATCTCCTCACCGGTATCCTCACGGTAGTCTTGTATCTTCACGGCCTTTTAAACTGCTGACACCTCAAACATGTCCTCTGCAGTAAATGTTTACATGTAAACATTACTCCCCAGAGTGCGGATCAATCCCTCTGATCTATCACAAGGGCCGATCAATACGCCCGCCAGTACTTTTTTATCTTTAATCCCACTCAACTGCTATCCAGCATGGATTCCGCTGGTTTATTTATATTGCTTATTTATACAGTCATAGGCATTGATTAAACGGATAGTTCCGGCTTTGAAGTGGTAATTGGCTGAGTCATGTTGAAAGCCAAATGTGACCACATAATTGTTAAATGCACCAACGAACAATCATCACTCATACTGATAAGTGGCCTAAAGTTGATTAGGTACTTCTCTCCAAGAACTAGGCGACAGAATATCGCTTGGCGGAAGAACTAGCCTATATATTATTAATGTTGATAGCTCTTCAACAGTTGTCGCTACAGCGCATTGTTGCTGATTCACAGCTTTAAAAACTGTGCTGTTAATACCTGTTTTATCTGTCACTAAATCACGGCCTCCCGTGGTTTCATCTGTTGCTTAATCAGATCCGTCTCAGGGTGGCTGCGTTGTTGCCGCTGTCTGTTGCATGTGCACAGAAGCATCTTGGAGTGACAGGGCAGGGGAGCCCCCCTCCTGACAGCGGATGTCATCAAGTGTTGACAACACATCCTTATACAGTCCCCCCCCCCCCAATTCCCCCGAGGGTCCTTTTTAAGAGTCAGGCCTCGTCCGCAACAGCCGCCGCTATGGCAACGGGGATGTGCTTTTCTTCCTGCTGCATCCTCCTCAGCCCGATGAGAGAGCTCCCGTCTCACACGTTGTCTGACAGACGCCGGGCGTCTATTCAGTAATCCTTGGGGGACGGCGACGTCCCTGCGTAATAGTATTTGACACCAAAGTTTCCAAGCCGGCAAATAATGACTAAATTCTAGGGAGAGAAAGTGGAGCAGCGATTGATTAAAATATGTGAAGCACGCCTGTTCCGACACCGTGGAGTGAAATCTGGCCGTGGATGTCACACCGACATGTATACTTCAATATTATATTGTGTGAATATAATGACAGAAACTGGCCTTTTGTTGTCTGACACGTTGGATCAGCGCGGTAGACACAAACATGTGAGATAAGAGGTGATTCATGTCCCTGAAATCTTTTAGCTCTCTTCCTGTTTTTTTTTTGTTGTTTTTTTTAGTTTGTGTTCTGGTGGCAGTGAGGCGATTGATGTGGCAAAAAAGTCGAGTCGCTGTCCGTGGTCCTGAACAGGCGACTGATCCGCCTGTTCAGAACCACGGACAGCGACTCGGCTTCTTGGCAGCGCGGTCAGTGCTTGTTGCTGGGAAAAAAAGAGACTTGTGTGTGTTGTATAAAAGCTTTAGTTTCAAGGTTTTTGGTGCAGCATTATCCCATGTCAGTCAAGCAGCATCCACTTCATATCTTTCCTTTGTAAGATTGCTTCCATCTCCTGTAGTGTGTTTCATTCGCTTTAGAAAAGATGACATACTTTATCTGTCTGTGTTTGCTTGTAAAGGGACTGACTTTCCAAAAGAGAAAGATAGAGTGATTTTTATCAAGAAAGTAAGATGCAGCTGTGTCAGTGTGTGTAAGTGCATGTTTTTTTTTTTTTTTTTGAGAGAGAGATGGGAGAAAAGCAAAATTGCCCTGAGAGACACTGGAGCCCATTGGTCCTTCCCCCGGTGCATTTCCTGTCCTGCAGGATGTGCTTGTTCAGCAGATAATCCCAGCTGCTCCTGCAAGAGGCTGGCTAAATGAGGAGGTCAGCTCCCCTGGGTCTGTCTGTTCCCTTCCTGCCCCACTTCCATTCTGCCCAGACAAGCGGCTCGCATTGTACAACCACTGTTCTCCTGTCAGACTGAGACCTTTACATGCACACACACGCACACTGTAACACCAAAGCATAGTCAGCCCTTTGTATTCACAGCATCAGTCTCACCACGTAGAGCGATAAGTGACGGAGAGAAGAAAAAAAGAAAAACAATAAAACAATAAGCGTTTGGGCCACCAGCTGCAGGCAAACATGCTGAGCTAATTCCCAGACTGAATTGAATTACTGTTTTCACTGTTGCTCATTTATAAATCATACAGATAATTCATTTACTTAGATACTGAAATGGAAGCCCTTACAAGGCGTAATAAAATACGCATGGGAGAAGATCCTCTTTTTATAACTAGTACCTACTTACCTCTTGAGAGTGTTTAATGGGACTTTGTAGCTACGGGTCTCAGAGACCCAGAATGAAGTGGGTAATATTTCAGATACAATATAGGTTTTCTTTCCACTTCCACCTGTACAACGTAGACTGAAGAACAGGCCGTAAAATATCCATTTTAAACACGAAAATGAGAACTTGGTTCTCTGGCATGAAAAAACTGAATAGTGTATTGAACTCGCAAATAGAACAATTTTTTCCTTATATTTTAAGATATTATTTTTATGACAGGGAAGTCAGGAGAGGCTGTAGAAAGATCTGACCTTCTTGCTGCAATGATGTATGAAATTTCTGCACAGTAGTATTCTAAGATGCTGCTGTAGTAAAAGTTCAACTTTCTCAGGGCCTGCGAGGTGGAAATTCGGGGCTGTATTAAAGTCTATAGCATCATGTGACAGCTGACTGGTAGGCTAAAATTAAAGGAGCTCATTTGACTTTCCTTCCGTTGAAATATTGCTATTTGCACATGATCCTTTTTAGCTCTCCCCACAGAGAAGCATTCAGTCACTCAAGCAATGAGTCATCACATCTGCCATTTCATTAGAGCTGATTGAGTTCTACTTAGAGACGTATGTCTTGTTCGTAAATGAAGAAATTAAAGGGAACAACAATCAGCAATAAAACTGAGATAGTGTGCAGTGTTTTATTTCTGATGTCCATGGTTGGTCTGCGGCTTGTGAGGTTGAGTGATAACATTATCACCGCCATCTTCAAGCAACATTGGCAGTTGCAGAACGTCCCCGGGCTGTCAACTGCTGCTGAAAGCATTGTTGACTCAGAGATGCTCGTTTTG
Organism: Trachinotus anak; assembly: GCF_046630095.1. Taxonomy (NCBI): domain Eukaryota; kingdom Metazoa; phylum Chordata; class Actinopteri; order Carangiformes; family Carangidae; genus Trachinotus; species Trachinotus anak. The sequence goes on along the minus strand of NW_027273882.1, from coordinate 76,899 downwards.
TTTGTTTATTTCCTGCTTATGTTTATATTTTCCCACTTCAGCCATGCCTGGGAATATTATGACTAAAGCACAACATTGTTTTTCATTTTGGAAAGGAGATCAAGTCGTTTTTTTGTTTTGTTTTTTTGTCAGTCCTCTGGCAAAAGACACAATCCCCTCTGGTAGAAGCTAAGTTTATCTAGCTACTTCCACAATGTTGTGCCAGGATAAAGGTCCTTTATTGCGTTTCTAATATTTAACACTCTTTTTATCCCCTCAACTATTGTGGCGAAATTTCAAGGTTGTCAAGAACAAGCAAGGGTAGAGGGAGCAAATTCAAGGGGAGTTCGTAGTTAATTGACTTTATTTGCTTTTGCTTTCCTGCAGCCCGAATTATCAGCATGCTGGAGTTTAGCTTGGGTTTGCAGGAATTATGGATAACACCCTGTGCCCTGGCCCACTGCCAGCGTGTTCACGGCAAACACATTTAAATAGGCACAAAGCTGCTTAAAATATTCATGTGTCACTTGGCCCCGCCATAGCTTATAGAAATATGAAACTATCTCTTCTCTGCTGGCAAATGATTTCCATGGTTTAAAAATACCCACCGTGGGTTTCAAGAACAAAGAGGAGATCTGTCGTACATTAGCATGCAGCACCACACATGGGCTTGAAGCAGGGAAATATCTAGATGGATTTCTAAAACATGTTTACAGTCCTGACTCTTTGAAGGTCTTGCTGTCATGGCTCAGTTACAAAAGGCTCAATGGTGATTAATTCAGGGTACAGATTTCTTGGCATTTCGAAATGGAAAATATCTGTGAGGTATGAAATTAGTTTTCCTGTTGTGTTTAGAATCAAGTCGATTTTTTTGAGATTTCCCAGCTACATTGGAAAAGATTATTTACATTGAAGGAGGCTTTAGATGATTGACTTTTTATGCAGTGTAACCAGTGCCTCCTCTGACACATGGTCTATTTTTGCGACTCATATAGAACACATCGGTCCTGTTCTTCTACTGCCTTGCTTGGCTTTCATTATTCACAGCCTATCACTCTTTGTCATTGTCACTCAGGGACTTCCCTGGGTTTCGGAAGGGTTAGGGGTTATGTGTGCAATTGTTCTGTGAAACTGTCCCTTGAGAAGGACCCTGCAGCAGGTCTAGCTGCCTGCTTGTCTGGCTCAGAGCTGACTGAAGGTCAGAGCTCAAACTGCTCACAAGGAATGTGTGTATATACATATATATATGTATTTTTATGTGTGCATTTTGTATTTTATGTATTTATATGTATGTATTTTTTTGCATCCTTAAACACACATGGAACGGTCCTTCTCACAATCCCACCAAGGGAGACTGAAGAAAATTTGAAGTCACCGAGCGGTGCAAGAAAAACAAGAGTGTTTGTTATAGAGAGTGGGGGAGTCTGTGTGAGGTGTGACTGAGAAGAAAAACAGTGAGTGTTGAAGCCAGCAGATACCAAGTAAAGATAGATTAGTTTGCCTCAGAGCAGTCCACTCTCAGCCCACTCTCAGTTGTGGTCTTTTATTACTGTTTTTGTGATGGCTTCTGTGAAGAGAGTCAGGAAGGACAGTCGAGTATGCCGTGAAAATGTAGTGGGAGTCCAGGAGTCATACACTGCAGCTCTGAATAAATGTCAGCGGTATGGTATTAGCAAGCTGAAAATTTGCCCGAGCCTATAGATTTGCGTGAAATAGCTCCTAGAGGAAATAAAAATGGCAAAAAAACATTAATAACACAAATATCCTTGTAGGTTCCTTGGGGAACTGAACCCAAATATGTATTTTTATTAGCTTCTAATGAATTTATCTATTAGGTCTCATTATGTATTTGACTGTCTCCACTTCCACTAGACCGTAAGATGAGAATCAATAAAAATCAATATGTTTGTATTGCTAAGAGGAATCATGAGGAGAAAAAAAAAGACAGAAACTGGCAGCATAGCAAGTAACCAGTGCCAAGTCCCAGATGCCCCAGTCTGTGTATCACAGGTTACCATCTGTGAGAATGCAAACACATACACAAAAGAAAAACAACAAATGTGTACTATAAGATGGATGTGTGGGAGTGGATTAATCATGAGTGTCGCTGTGAATTAATGACGACTTAAAACAGCCACAGGCTGCAGTGACTTCTTTAGGATGTGCTTCTTAGACGTTATCACATTTCTTGTTTCTCCTTTCGATTTGTCTGTCACGTTCCAAACTCGACTGTACGTGTTCAATTACTCTCTGTGTGATATATGTATGTTGTTAACTGGCTGCGCTTTAAGTGGTTTGAAAAATCGACCTTCCGCTTGCTGCAGTGTTGCGCCGAGCTTGTGCGTTGTACGTGGGAGTAACATGTGAGACCTTTAACTTCGTTGGAGCTCAACTGTGGTAATTAACTGATTGCTTAATAGAGGCAAACAAACCTGGTTTGTCAATGTTTTATTATGGAAGCTGGTAATAGTGCTGATTGGGAGCTAGAGTAAATGTTTAATGTGTATTTTAATTTGTAGGAGGGCCACTGATTGCCTTTTGTTGGATGTGTTTGTTGCTAAAGGGCTCAGTTGTAAATATGCATTCATAATTTCACCCATGTAGTTATATATGAATTTAAAACTGTGTCTTAATGTGGCCTGTGAACCGAGGCAATTACATGTGAATTCCAAACACGCGGACCAAGTAAACACACTTGAAGGCACATACACTGTAAATGAAAGCATTGACGTCCAAACTACATGGGATTCAAAAGTCAATCGATTACAGAAAGCCCTCCGGCTGTGTTGGCTATGATGTGAGGCACCGATCAGGTTAGGATGTGGTGATTCACCTTCATCCCCATGCCAGCTGAATAAAGGAGTGAGAGGAGGAGGAGGGGAGCAACTGGCTGAAAGAGAGGAAGCAGAATTCAGGCTCCCATTGACAGCACAGCCCGACGGATGTAAAAACGTTTCTCTGTTTGAACCAAGGACACTTGGGGAAATGGGCTCTGGGGGAGGACGTATTGAGACAGGCTTACTTAAAATCATGTTCTTTGAATCAGCATGACACTCACATTTTCCACGATCCACCAGGGCTATGCAAAAACGTCCTCCTGCAATGTTGAATTCCCTTTTACTGTTCTTCTTTTTCTTTTCCTCTGGGTTTTTTTTTTAAGTATCTGTGTGGCATTCTCTAATCAGCCTTCCAATCTTTTTGTTTTTTAAGGTGTTTGCAAAATGATAGGTGAAAAGAGAAATATGTTGCAAAGAAGCTAGTGCATTTGTGTCTAATTTAAAGTAAGCAGTGTTAAAGAAAGCGTAAAGATAACAGATGTAAGCTGCCATTAGTTAAAGAAATGAGAAAAAAAAGATCTACCTCCTTTGGGGAAACATTTAGACAAAGCCTTACTGATAAAACCTACATCGTCTGGCTACAGTAGCCTTCGTAAGGGTTCTGTTGTTAGTCGCCCACACTCAGAACGACACACTTCCCCCATTCGTTTGATATGACCCAGCAATCCTCCCCTTATCCACACACACAGAGCATTACAGCGGAGTGGAACAGACTTAGATTGATTTCCCATCTTGCACAATCTGTTTTAAGAATTTTGAGGAGACATAATGAAGCCAATCGCCTCCGTTTCCCTTGCACAGCTTCTGATGAGATATACCCACACCCGGCCAATGCTTTTTGAACATGACAAAGGACTCTGCATTTCCTACTCAACAGGGTGTGAATGAATGTGAGAAATGGGGAAATAAACAGTCAACTGCAGATCAGGAGAAAGATTAGAACAGGACTCTTGATTTTTTTTTTGTTGTTTTACATTCATCCTCAATAGATTTCTTATTTTTAGAGAAAAAATGAGCTTGCATATTTGAGAACCTTCATTATTCAGTTAATTTCTTTTCTTTCTTTTTTTTTTTTTGATCGTTATGCTTCTGGCTGTTTTCCTCGCTAAAGTCAGCGTGCAGGTCTTTTTCCATTTCTATCTCTCTCTGCTGCCGCGCAATTGCCTGCGTGTGTTTGCAGAACAAGCAGGAAAAATTGACACACCTTTGCAGCAAAGAGTAGCATATTGACTTGTACCTGTAGCTCTGATTATCAGCTAGCTTGTGTACAGCAGTTGGTCATGGGAGGCTGATGAACCCAAACCAGGAGCTGACATTTTCCTGCCCTGTGGCTGAGGGGGTGGGGGGTGGGGATGGGGATGCAGGTGTCCGTTCAGGTCTAATGGGCCATCCATTCAGTCGTTTAATTGAGTGTCTTTTATCTGCCTCCAGTGACCTCTTTTATTCTCCTTTTCTCCCTCTTCGTTTCCTTCGCTCATCTGTTTTTTTTCTCATGCCCCACCCCTCCTCTTCCTCTTCCTCCCTCCCTTCCTCCCTCTCCACACGCTCGTCTCTTTGGTTGCCTAACTGCACATCCGTCTGCCATCTGCGTAAATACCTACAGCTTACTGCGACTTTAGACATCATGCCCATCACTTGTTGTTTTCTAAACACATCTGACGGGCTGCGAGGAGACAGTGTGACGGCGACGTGCACTTTCAGCATCAGATCAATACCCAGAATCCAGAAAATAGAGTCTTCTGCCCATTTTCTCTCTCCACCCCCCCACCCCCCCACCCCCCCCACCCCCCTTTGTCCTTCTCTGTCCTTCGTCTCAGTGTCGTCTTTGTCTCCCTTTAGCTCTCAGCTTGTCCTCTGGACCTTCCCCCTCTACTTTGTTCTCTCTCCCTGTAATCAAGCCTTACGTCCCCTCATCCCCTGGTCTCAGTATCCATGCACACAAAGGCATGATTCCTCATTTGATATACACATTCCAAACCTCCATTTCTCATTATACCTTTGGATTTCAAAGCCGAGAATACGCTTTCAGTCTCAGATTCTCATTGAACTTTCCCCACTCCTGGAATAGAACACTCTACTACAGCTATCAACATGACGTGCTTTGTAACACATAGAGGAAATGGAAGGGTCTGCACAATATCCATTTGTCTATAGGCTTAAAACTGCTCCTTATATTGCCTCCTTGATTGTCTCCATATTCTTTTCATGGAGACGTGGCTTTAATGAGACAATATAGATACTATATAGATGATGTAGCGAAAGAACTGTAGTTTTAATGCCTTGCAAACCTCAAGTAATGATTCTCCTCGTGATTGCTATGAAATTTATGTGTGTTGGAACATTATTGCCTGATCTAATCTATATATTTATAATTTACTTCATACATTTTTAGCATATTTAAGTCAGGGTTGACCATCTGCTGTGTCTTTTCCTATTTGAAGATTAAAAATTATTCTAATCAGATTAACAAAATCCAGCAGAATGTCTCTTTTATTCCTCTCTCCATCACCGTAAAAAGAAAAAAAAGAAAAACCCAGCTGTGAGCATTAAAGACTCGCCTCCTGAATTAATTCTTGACCTTTGGCTCTGACAGGAGATAACATCTGCCCTTCTACAAGAAAGAAAGTCTAATTTTACAGCCATTTTGTCCAAACTTACAATGGGGAGAGTGTAATACAGGGCCATTTTGATGAGCAGGAGAACGGTGAGAATTAGAATGAGAGCAGAGGAGCGAGTAAAGAGGTCTCGTATAATTTGCTGCGACCTAATTGCAACATTATAAATTGAACTTCTTTTTAGCTCTGCACCAAGGTCGGCTGCACATGATGTATGTTGGGTGCACGTGAGAGATGTTGAGGTGTAAGTTTATCCTGCTCTCGCTCTCTTTTCGGATAAGAGTGGTAGTTTCATGAAATGTAATTGTTGGGAGAGGTGGCACGGTAGTGAGATGAAAGTCTTAGCATCCCACCTTTTGGCAAGTATGATGAGAAATCCCACAGCTTAACTTTCAGGGAGTTTGTTTTAAGACTTGAAGATTACTGTTAGTCAAGTTCTCAGCTATGTTTATTTTGGTGAGCGATAACAGCCTCAGGGCCGGAGTGTCCAGGGACACTCGAGACACCCAGTCCATCCCGCCTCGTACTTCTCAGCTGCAACGCCATAAATGGTAATAACGCCAGTAAAAACGCTTTTTATCCAAAATGGGGAGAGTGATTACAAACCAGATAGCACATGCACCGCCACAATGTTCTCAAGGCTGGACTCCTGCCTCTCTTAGCCTGCAGTGGATAATTAGCATCTCTCACACGTGCTTAGGCTTGATTAAAACTCAGTTTACAGTGAGCAGCGCTGTGAGGTCGCCATCTGTCACCTGCCGAGGCCACCGTAGACGTACTCTAGTCAGAGGGAGTGAGGAGGACGGTGCGTTCGTGTGTATGTGTGTGTCTGTGTGTGTGTGTGTCTGTGCGCGTGTGTGTGTGGCTGTTTGATAAAGGGGAGAAAAGATGGGGCATAGGAAGAGAAATGGCAGAGATGGGTGAGGCATGAAGCATTAGGAGGCATTCTGTTCAGTAAGCGGCCCCTCTCACTCCCTAAGGCCTGTATATCAGTGCAATATCACATATTTTCTGTGCCGGCGGAAAAAGCTCCTGACTGCAGTTTTGGGATTTGTTTTATTTACTTGAACTTTATAACCTCGTGACAGCAGTATTGGGAATACTCATGTTTATACTTGAAAGTCAGATAGGAAGTCATAAAGCCTACAGTGTATTAAAGCCTCTATATTTTTCACCAAACTGCATTTGCATCAGTCAAATAATAAGATTTTTCCCCCCCTAAAATGTAATGTTTTATGCCACAGATGAAATGTAGAGCACATTATTAGTGCGCGATGCATATTTGTTTTGTTGATGACAAGCTTTAATGCTGCATCTCTTGAGCAGATTTACATGCCATGTATAGTAGCACAGATAAAGTAGTATTCCCATTGTGGCAAACATGATAACACTGGCAGTTATGGCAACAATACTCAATATTACATGTCAGGGCAGGTGAGAGGGGTGCATTCAAAAATCAAGAAAACTCCATTATGATCAGCTTTGGTAACTGTAACAGTGACTTTCAAAGTGAGCTCGCGTGAAAACAATGGAACACTCTTCTCTTGCGAAGAGCGAGAAGATTTACTGAAGCTTGGCTGCTCTTCCTCGGGCATCATTCAGCACAGACTGAGGAAGACCTCAAAACGCGTTGCCACCTCTCTGCATGTTATATTACAGCCACTGTAATGGCTGTCGTCTGCTCCGTGCGCCTCTGTTGATTTGTGCACATCAGAAGCAACAGTAAATATTTTTACTCTTTGCAAGCAAGGGGGCTTTACAGTCCCCCTCACGTCAGAGCTCACACTCTACACCTGGAAAATGGTTGGCAGGAACATTAAGTGCATGTGATTTGCACTGACTGGCCTGTAGCATGAATAAGAACTTCCAGCTTATCAAGTGTCAGGATTTGCTTCGTTCCTTTGTTTCTGTGATTATAAAGTGAATCTCTGGGGCTTCATGTCTCACCTCCACAAATAAGAATGACTATTTTCCACAAAGAAAAATACGTGATTGATGAATTACGTTTTTGAAAATGCTATTTTTCCCTCCTATGTATGTCATAACAGATGTTTTCTTTCTTATAAACAATCACCCTGTGCATTCAGAAATTGCGATGGACGTTTTTCACTATTTTTGGGTGTTTTATAGATCAAACAATTAATCAGTCAACTGAAAATAAAACAGGTCTTAATTCACAATAAATAGAATCATAGCTTGCAGCCCTGAATAGAATTGTTTGTGTGAAATATTGATTGACAATTTTCAGGTAATGAAATACTCTGTGTACTTGACAATTAGGGGAAAAAAAAAAAAAGCTTCTCCCTGCGGGTGTGAGTGTGAGTGTGTGTGTGTGTGTGTGTGTGTGTGTGTGTGTGTGTGTGTGTGTGTGTGTGTCGACTCTACAAACCATGCTGCGTCTCTGTTGGTCTAAGCAGGTAATTGAAACTCAAGAGCGGGACTATAATCGTTTTGTGAATATAGTGACAAAATATGTGTACCCACATATAGGCATGTTTATGCCTCACGATGATGGGAAATATTTCAGCAAAATAGTGTATTTTAATATAACACATCATCAATGTAAGCAGTAGTTATGACCTTATGTTTGTGTAAGTAGCTTTTTAAATCTGAGGAACAGGCCATTATTTCTCTATGGTGTGTATGTGTGTATGTGCGTTTAATGATACTACAGAACTGCCACAGCAATTGGCTCTAGGTCTGTTCCTGTGTTTCTTAAAGGAGCTTGTCAATTCTCAAGAGCAGGCACATATTTCTATGAAATGCGAGTGTGTGGATGTGTCTCTGTGTGTGTCTGTGTGCACACAGGCGAGCGTGCGCACTAAGTGCTTATACATCATATTTTCACAGTAGTTGGTATTTCTTTTCAGTTGCATTAGCAATTTGAGAGCGGTGGAGAGGTTGGAAACTGCGAGCAGAGAGAAGTCATTTGGGACTTCAGCAATTCAAGGCCTGTGGAAGTGTACTCACAGTTTGGCACAATTAGTACCAAAAGGGGTCCCTGCTTGACAAATTAGCACACAAAATGTCAGCCGGTAGTTTAGCACATCCACAATGAGCCCTTGCAAATTAGCACATATTTTGAGGAGGGAGCTGGCACATTATTATGAATAGAGGGAGCCTTGCAAATTAGCACATCTGTTGCCAGCGCTCAGAATTAATACATGTTATATGATCACTGGTTTCTCACTTGGTGCTGGGTCAGAGATGAGCGTGGTGGCACACATTTCCAATTGGAGACTGTGTGTGTGTGTGTGCTCATTATAAGAGATTGATGAGATTGATTTTTTGGCAAAGGTAGAGCTAATTATTACCCTGAGTGCAACTGAACCGAGGTGTCTTTGAATGCCGCGGGCGTGGGCTTTAAATTCTCACATCAGTCACATTTTCCCCAGACTCAGTTCTTTCTTACCTGACAGGTTTGTTTAGGCTCAATCTCTGAGGTGCGTGATTGTGTGTGTTTCACACGTGTATGTTGAAATGTGTGAGTCAGCCTGAGGCTTAGCATCCAGCAGTGGCAGGTGACAGTCTAGTCCTGTGTCAAGAGGCTTTAGGGTGACACAAGTGATTCTATTGTGGAGAAAATACCAACAAGCCAAACAAGTCGGATAACAACAGCTACACTCTTGTTCACATAAGCTGCTTTCTACTGGTTTCATGTTCGCCTTCTGGTTTCTTGCTGGACTAAGTTATTGATTATTGCTGAGTCACTGGATTGATTGGCTTTTTTATGGTTATATGAAGTGTGTTTTCACTGGTTTTTCTAGTTTATGGATCCTTTTTATGTTTTTATTTCTTGGTCTTTCATGCTATTTAACACCTGACTTCCTGTGGAGGGATTTCTGTTTTATTCTTAAATTGCCAATACTAGTATTTTACTTTATAACTTATAATACTGTTTCTTTGATTTTGTTTAAGTTTAAGTCTACTAGATTCAACCAATAATGTAGTGTCATCTCAGAAAAAAGAAACTCCATTAACCAAGTTTAGTGCTTCTCTTATCTTGCTCTTACAAAACCAATTCTCTCTAAGATACTATCTCCAAGCCAAAGCCTGTGGAGATGTAGGGGTGTTGTCAAAAAATTTACAGTGTTGTGTATCACCTCTGCTACAAATGGTATCATAGCAGCATTTGTCTCTGCCCTCATATGTAGAATAAGATAGAAGAGAATGTCACCCATCAGCAAACAATGAAGCAATGGGTAAGACAAATGAAGTCATTCCATGCATCTCTCCAGATAGCTTTCTAGTGAATTTTATACCGGCTACACCAATAATGGCTTGTTTGTGTGATATCATAGCATTGGCAAGCGCCTTGCACAGTTGATGTATCCCGTACCCTGGTCAGCTTTCAGGGGATCTTCAGGGAGCAAGAGAATTGGCCCTTGTGCAGCGTAGGAAGGTCAGTCTACCGCAAGGGGAGCTTCAGATTAATGACCAGGGGCGGCGACTCTCTGCAGGCCTTCATGCATCATGTCCCATTCACCGCCAAACATGTCAGGGAGCGCTCCCACTGGGAATTTCTGGGATATTTACGGAGCATTTCCATCACTTTGCCTCCTGCCTTTTGGCTCTGAGCAGCGATCCTCACTGGCTGAAAGACGGAGGGAGACAGAAGCAGGCCGGGGGGTTGGGGTGTGTTGAGCAGAGGTCCTAAAGCCTAACAGAGTGACTTCATGTGCATACCTGAGCCACTTGCCCTAGCGACAAGTTTGCTCATCGGTTGCCATGGCAGCCACCCAACAGCCCACCACTATCCTGCAGCTGCGCTGCTGGTCATTAGTCACAGAGACAGGCCGTCCACACTATCACAACGCCCTTCATCCACCAATCAGCTGTTCAGGTTCCAAAACTGCAGATGCCTCTCAGCCATAGCATAGATGCATGAGTCACCATGGCAACATATCTGACTCCCATCTCCCATTGTATGAGAGCATCCTTGAGTAGAGAGAGCATAGTTTCATTCATAGTTGTTTAAGGAGTAAAATTCAATTCTCCCTGATATTATTTACTCTATTTACTGAAGTCACAAAAATACAATCTTAGTTTTAATGTTTGTTTAGAGCAGCAGTAGAATATATTTCACCAAAATACATATTTTGTTCATCTGTTCATTATTATTTTTTGTCAAGGTTCATCCATTATTTTCTGAGGCACTCACACTTAAATAGTCTTGATATTTAAAACGTGGCAATCAATGAATGTGTTTCAGCTGTAAGTCATCATCAGCATAAGAAACAGTGGTGAAACAGACTATATATGTAAATACACATCTGAGGTTACAACATGATTGCTTTATTAGGTGCATCTGTGAATGAACCACTGTAGGGGGACACGTCAGCAGCAACAAGACAACAAATAGCAAAACTAGACGTTCAAGAGCAAACTCTTACATAAACCACCACAATCAAACTGCTGCACAATCGGAAATAGTGAGCTCAGTTTACAATAAAAACCATTTTCATCCATTATTCTCATTTGTGATGTATGACTTTCAGAGGTGAAAGGTTTCTGTTTACTGGGACTAATTTCAAATAGACTTCATTCTGTCACAAACCAAGTTACTGTTTTATGTTCAGTCCAAATGCACTTGATTAACTCTGAACAAACATTAAAATGGAATAAAATTTACATAGAGGAGGCGCCCTCCCACACTGCACTTTCATTTCCACTTTCTGCTCAGTCTCACTCTCTCTCTCTCTCTGACACACATGCACACACACACTCACACACTGAGACACTCAGATCAGCAAGCCTGTTTTTTCGTCAGGGTGATTATCCAGCTCATAACTCACTCAGAGCTTTCATTTGCACCATAATTCACTCCAGTCCCAATGATGGCGGCTCCATAATTCACACACACACACACACTGATTATCCCAGCTGTAACTCACACACCTGCAATCAGACGGACCACAACAGCCACTAGTGAGAAGAGGATGGATGGTACAAGACAGGGCTTTATTAGACTTTAAATATACATTACATCCCATATTAATGCGTGCAGCGTCTTTTCTAAGATGCTGAAATTCAGATTCATGATTCAGTGTAAACAACACTGAAGATATCTTCTCTAAAAAATGTGAACCAAGGTCTTGTGTTTGATTCCAAGGTTATTCTAAGGTAATTTAATATTTGACACCTCCTGTGAAATACTTAATTTAATGTTTCTGCTCCTCCATGTCCCCAAAGATTTACCGTATTTTCCGCACTATAGGGCGCACTGGATTATAAGGCGCACTGTCAATGAATGGTCTATTTTCGAACTTTTTTCATATATAAAGCGCACCGGACTATAAGGCGCATTAAGCGAAACAAAACAGTCAGATAAGTCAGTCAAACTTTATTAAACGCGTTCACAATAACTCTCAACATTGTTCAAATGTTAATGAGCGTATTCACAGTAACTCCCAACCTTGTTCAGTTGTAACACGTAAAAAAAACACAGTCTGATACCACTAAATCAAACGTTAGCGTATTCACAATAACTCCTTATAGGTCCTTATACACACACACTGTAATATTATGGTGAAGCACAGTATGTATTACTCCGCGACGCTCCTGACTACGATAGCCGTAATGCTGCAAGCGGTGTGGCTTTGTAGTTTACCAAAGTCGTACTAAAACATTTTGACAGAGCGCCGTGAGCGCCGTGTACCACACAAAATCGCTTCGAGGTCAGTAAGCACAACCAGAATTAATCCATATATAAGGCGCTCCGGATTATAAGGCGCACTGTCGTTTTTTGAGAAAATTAAAGGATTTTAAGTGCGCCTTATAGTCCGGAAAATACGGTACAGTTTTTTGTTTTTGTTTTTTTTTTTTTAAACCAGCATGTCCGAGCCATACGGCGTGCCAAAGAAATCTGATGAACCCAACTTAATATCCTTATGCTCCTTTTCAGACTCGTTGAACAGGCCACTGGAGCCTCATCTGCTCCCTCAGGGCAATAGTATAATAATTATCTATTAGGTCAGACTGACATGATTCCCATCATCTTTAATGCTGATTCTCGGGTATTCGTTCTTTTGAAGATTAATGTGCCATTGCAGTGAAATGAAATGCCATGAATAGCAACATGTTCACATCACATTGGTGCTGTATAGCAGGAGGACTAACACAAGAAAACCTCATTATTATGACTCACTCAGTGACACAAAACATGTACTTGAGTTCCTTTATAAGTTTGTCCCTCATCTTTGGCTGTGACATCTTTTCAACTCCAATTCACGTTCCTCAATTTCGCTATTGGAGCGTATGGGCACAACACACTGTCTGGCTGTATCATGGTGACAGTGATAGAGCTCACTTCCCTAAGTTAATGACATCCTCTTTGCCCTCCTGCACTCCTTTTCTATCATTCCCTGCTGTGGCCAGCTGCTATTTATAGCCTGCTGGGTCTATTAATGTAAAGCTCTCTTGCTCTTTCTCCACTCTTTTAAAAATGCGTCACTCTCTCGCTCTCTCTCTCTGTCTTTCCCCCACTCAGTCTCACTTTTCCCTCGCTCTCTGTAATTGAATCAATAAACAGGCTTTAAACTTTTTTTTTTTTCAGTTTGGATTTCATCTTACTGACTCTCTGTCCTCCGAGAGGGTGGGAACCGTGGATGGACTCCTGAACTTTGCTCTTGTCTCCGAGAGTGTTTCTCAGAGCAGCTCTCGCAAGCCCCTTTCATCACCCCCCACCACCCTATCCACTCTCTTTTAAGTTTGATTTCTGTAAAGCTTTCTCAGGATTTAGTCCATCCTTAAAGGTGCACTAGATGTTGGAACGTAGCTTTGATTTTTTTTTTTTTTTTTTTTTTTTTCATTATGTTTATTTTGAAAGTTGAAAATACCTGCTTGACTCTACAGCTGTTCCAGCTGTTTGACATAGAAATGTTATCTGTAAAATATTATTATGTTAATATGCTACATACTCTGGCATATTGCGTTACATATAATGGCTTTGCTTCGTTCAGATGATGGATGTGTGAAAACTACTCTGTGATCATTCTCACTGACCCCATTTACACCTGAAATTAGATACGTCCTGGGCGACTGGCTTGTAAATTAAATGGAACAAAGATGAATACACTTTAAAAGAAAAAAGGGAAAAAAAATGGAAATTTGATTATAACTGCAATTTGTCCGTGCACATTTGAATTCAATTTTCTGATTTGCATTTCTGATGATTGTCAGGTGTAAATAAATTCTGGTAAATTATCTTGAAATGATTAATACATTTCTATAGGGTCAGTTCAAATGTCGCCTTCCTCTGGACTACCTGAAGCTTTATAAAAATAACTGACAAGCCTGACGGGAGCTGTTTTAAGGAGACAACACCGTACTTTGCGGTGGTAATTATATTGTCTGACTCATGCGGTGGTGAAGCAGTGTGCATTGTTTGGTTTTTTTTCCTGTTGTTGAGGCTTTTAGTTTGTCAATTAATGAGCGTTGCGAGGTGCGATTCTCATGTATCCAAAAGGTAACGAGATTTCTCAGGCAGGCACAGCGTGGGACTCCCTTCAGGATGCTCTCCCATTAAACCCCAACAAAACTCACAGTGAAATATGAGGCAGAAAGAAGAATCTGAACCTTGGAGTCGATTTGTTTTTAACGAGTGTGTTCAAATCTCTCTGAACCTCTTCTGTCTTCCTGGCTTGACTGACCTTCTCCTTCACTGCCAGTCTTTCTGTTCCTGTCTCTCTGTCTGTACCACTTCATATACCCGTGCCCCTTTCTCCTCTCCGCCTTTCTGTATTTTCACCCTAATCTCTTCGCTCCCTGCACTCTTGTTTTTCTTTGCTCTCCTCTCATTTGAGAATCATTAAAATCAATGGGACAAAATTGAGGAGTGAACCTTTCTGTCAAGGCTGAGCGAGGGAGTTAAAGAAGGGCACCCACCCCTGAACTCACCTCCCTACAGAACTAATTGCCTATAATTACACTGACGACTGCCACCGAATGCAAATCAGCCCAGATCCAAACGCCTAATCCGCACTGTAGATCTGTTTCATGTCAGCGTGTGACTGAGCCCTGTGAAGCGGCGAACACAATAGCATCAATAATATGAGAGTACAAACACTGAAGTGTTAAAAATGATAGCACTGCTCGAGCTGTAATTGCCTGCATCATATCGACCATTTACTTGAATGTCACTTGTGCTAAGGAATCTATTGCAATTACAGAAGCAGGAAGTGGCTATTCAGAGTTCTTGTTCTCTGCTGATTTTTTTTTTCTTTTTTTTTTTTCTTGTTGACCCTCAGGAGGAATATTTGAATCCATAGAGAGCGGCCCCTCCGGAGCAGAGGAACTAGCCTTTAAATTTGCCTTGAACACAATCAACAGGAACCGCACCTTGCTCCCCAACACCACACTGACCTATGACATCCAGAGAATAAACATCTTCGACAGCTTTGAGGCCTCCAGGAAAGGTGAGTCCGGATGTATGAAGGAGACATTTATTGATTGATGATTGTTTTTGTCATGTGACACCCGTGTATTTGAGAACTTGAAGGTGATATTATTACAGGTTTTGACAACTAGTGAGGAAATTTACTGAACATGCATATGAGTTTGTCCAACAATCCAAAATAAATCATTTAAAATGTTTAGTTTTTAGTGTTTGGCACTGAACTATTGTGAGGTACACAAAACATTAATTACCAGGGGTTTTAGAGGTCGCTGAAAAGACATTGAGGTTAATTGAGTATTATTATCTGTAATTATTTATCCTTGTTGGCTTACTTTTTTATCATGTAAATACATGCACATATACATGAGACAAGATCTCGACATTAATAGGCATAAAAACAGAAAAAAAACATGGAATATAAAATACAACAACAACAAAAAACACATAACAGAATAAGACTTAACTGGTACCCGAAAAGAAATTAAAAAGAAAGAAATATTAAATTAGACCATATAGATTAAATATGTTTTGACTGACACCATTTGAACTCGTGAATTAGTTACAAATAAGCCACTAGTTGAGCCAAAGTTTCCTCAGAGTAGAATAAAATGAATAAAACCTGTTGGATCGTGGTCATCATCACCAAACATCTATTTTGGTTACCTGTTTGTTTCTTTGGGGTGACATGGTCAGGCACTGAACATAAAGATTTTTAAAACAGTAAAACCGGCCCCCTTGCTGTCCCACCAGCATGTGACCAGCTTTCCCTCGGGGTGGCGGCCATTTTTGGCCCCTCACACAGCTCGTCGGCCAATGCGGTCCAGTCCATCTGCAACGCTCTGGGAGTGCCCCACATCCAGACCAAGTGGAAGCATCAAGTGTCAGACAACAGGGACTCGTACTATGTCAGCCTGTACCCCGACTTCTCCTCCCTCAGCAGAGCCATCCTCGACCTGGTGCACTTCTTCAAGTGGAGAACGGTCACTGTGGTGTACGACGACAGCACAGGTACAGGTACAGTTGTTGTCTGTCTTCATCTTCCAGTGGTGCGTCTGTTTTGTGCGTGATAATGATGATGAATGTGACACTGTGTGAAAACCTGCAGCATTTACAGCCAGAACTGTCCAGAAAAGCAAGAGGTACCAGGTGAGCTACAAAAAGCAGCACTGCTCCTCAGAGTTCAGAGAGTGCTTTGTAACCTGTCAAGTTAATTCAGAAATCAATAGCTTACTGTTCTGCCTCAGTCCTCCAGGTGCTGCCCATGTCAGTCTTCCAGGAGAGTGAGCAGCAGCAGAGAAAAAAAAAAGCGAACCACATTACCCAGAATGACCCAGTGTCTCTTCAGATTAATGCAATGCAGAACTGTAGTATGTGTGGGCCGACAACAGCCATTAATAACACACAGAGACACTTGATCTCAGAGGTTGGCTATCAAATGTGTCTTTGAGCCATTTTGTCTATCCTGTGACTTTGTGGAGTGGCTCATAA
Organism: Trachinotus anak; assembly: GCF_046630095.1. Classification (NCBI taxonomy): domain Eukaryota; kingdom Metazoa; phylum Chordata; class Actinopteri; order Carangiformes; family Carangidae; genus Trachinotus; species Trachinotus anak. The sequence continues at coordinate 60,583 of NW_027273882.1, read as the reverse complement.
TGTGCGTTTTAAAAGACCAGTCATATTTTAGCTGGAGAGCAGTGATATTTTTATGAGGTAAAGTGTAACTGCTCCAGAGAAGATAACAATATTCAAATGCTTATTCGCAATTTACGAGCGATTTGGCACAATGTGGCTGACAACTTAATGTAAGTAAATTAGACAGAGTTGAGATGAGGTTTAAATTTTAGACAGGTTGCATAATGAATTCACTCCCCATTCTCAGAAAATGAATATTGTCTTGTAGTTGACATCTTAAATTGTGCCTTTAAATAGATATTTAAACCCCTTCTGCTCCTTTTATCAGCTAACAGTGTCATGGAAATATTAGTTTCACTGCTACTTTGCCTCCTCCAGTATCTCTTTTACATCTGTTGCATACATTTCAGTAAACATCCAGTCCTGCAGCATCGTCAGCGCCTGTACATTAACCTCGGATGATATCCCAATGACTCGTCCCACTTGCCACATTATTCTGACTCATCTCCTTGACCTCTCTTCACTTCCTGCCTTGGAGCTCAGTATGTTAACACCCTCATTCTCCAGCATACTGCCCCAGTGAGATGCCAAAAGGTGACCTCTCGCCTCTCTCTCTGTCAGATAGGAGCCGCTTGGGCCTCCTCTATGGAGCGTTTCTGCTGTAACGCACCTGACGCCCTGAAAAGTGTGACAGCTGCATAGCCGCATTGCATCCCCCCACCGCCGCTTCCACCCGGTCCCAGGCTGTAATCACACAGCTTCATGCTCCAGGGCCCCACGCTGCTGATTGGAGCCTATCTGACGGCTGGCAGGAAAAACTATCGGAGGGGATAAAATATTCACACACAGCCGTTAGAAGATCCAGGGGGAAAGTCTGAAGGCATTAGCCAGAGCCCACAAACATCTACGCTGACAGTGTTACCCAAACGTTGAGCTCCCTTGACAGATTTTTTTTTTTTCTTGCTTAACACCTCCCAAAGTGTCAGGATGAACAAAAACAGGAAGACGCAGACATGCCCTAGAGTAGGGATCTTTTGGGATTACCTGAGGAAAGCTCTAGGAGGTTCAGTATTCCTCCCTACAATAGTACCTTTCACAACAAGACCTGCATGTTCCTATTTCACACCAATCTTTCTGTAGGCCTCAGGGAGACCCAGCCCCACTCCACAGTAACACCATTAAACTGCTCACACAGCACTTCATTTCAAAATAAAAAATAGGCTGAGCTATCTTAAAGTGATTCCACGAAAAAAAAAAGAAAAAAAAAAATCCTATCTCTCTCCAGTTCCCTCTCAAACTATCCTCACCGCTCCAACCATTTTTATACCCATGACAAGTAATCATCTCTCCCATCAATCCAGCCTCTTTCATCCCTGGACTCTGAAGTTCTTTACTGAGGGAGAAACTCATTGTAATCTCATCACAGTATCTCCCGAAGAGCTTTCTACCTGAGCGTGTGGTCGAGAAATGAAAGGTGAAGATTGTAGCTCAATATGCGACGGCGGCGTCGGGCTCCCTAGGGGCAAGTACAAGGTGGGCAAACAGAGCTGCTCTCATCAGAGCACATTTGAAGTGTGTGTGAGAGAGACAGGAGAGCCTGGATTGACCACGGCTTTCCATCAGGATAAAATTGAACCTATTCCGTACTGCTGTATGGTATCATGCAAGATGAGAGCGATTCAACGTTCGGGAGCCGTCTGTGGGATTGGAAGTTTCTGTAGGAGGGTGCAGATCGCGGTTCTTTCTATTTTGTGCTTTTGGTATAAAAGAGTGCAATGTGCTGGCTTGGTGTTAAATTCTCTTGATAGGTCTGTAGCAGTCTGTTTGCTTGCCAGGCATGAGTAGGAGGATCAATAGACTGTGGATTAGGAAGGCATGCATATGAGCCTTTTTTTTCTGCTGAGAAAACCTGAATCCTGTTTTTTTTTTTTTGTGGCCTCTTCAGCATCAGCGATACTTCAAAATGGCGGCAGATCAAACACACTATGTAGCTACATTTTTAAAATTCATTTTTCACGCTATATGTATCCTCTTTGTCTGCAGGACTCATTCGACTGCAGGAGCTGATCAAGGCGCCGTCACGATACAACATTCGTTTGAAGATCCGACAGCTGCCCACTGAGACCAAGGACGCAAAGCCGCTTCTGAAGGAGATGAAGAAAGCAAAGGAGTTCCATGTCATCTTTGATTGTGGACACGAGATGGCTGCCTGGATCCTAAAGCAGGTACGAGTCCACCTTAATGAGCCATAACAGACAGATAGATTCATTGGAAAACCAAACCTGGGGGACTATATATGGAGCGCTGAACTTTTTGTGAATGCGTCTAGGTTTTCAACTGTCAGTCAGAGCAAATTCAAAGCATAACCTTGCTGTCTGTGCAGTTATTAAAAAAAAAAATTCAACTATTACTTTTTTTTTTCCATTTATAGACTAAATGATCAATCAAGGAAATAATTGATAATGACACTGATCACTGGTTGCAGCCGTATTCAACACTGTTCACCAACAGTAATAGCAGTAAAATTGATGGAACAGTCTATGTGTGTGAAAAAAGATGGGTAATTTTATCGCAGCGTTTCCTGAATTTAATTAAAATTGAATTAGCTGCAGTCCCAAAATTTACATAACGTCCCCTTATAGAACATAGGCTCAGTCCTCAGTACAAAGACTCATTCATTATACTAAAACAATAAGTTCATATGCGTTCCCTTTTATTACCCTTTCTCTCTTTAAGCACTGATGCAAATGTTTCTGATACCTACTTTCTGCTCGGTGCAGCTTTAATCTCTTTGCAGAATATTAGATCTCTACTACTGACCCGTCATAATGGATGCTCTCCATTGCACAATAAAGGTTTTTTAATTAGAAAGCCTAATTCTGCTCACAGGCATGTTAAATTCATTTAACAGAGGCAGATTATTTATGAAAACTGCAGGGGTTCTTATTGAATTGAAGCCTTCTCACGAGTATATCGCGCTGTTTGAATTCTCAATACAGCTGTGTGTCTACAGGAAGCAACTGGAATGATTATTTATTAATGGTGAATACTTAGTGGGCACGAAAACAAAAAAAAAAACTGCATGTCAACAGCTCAATTCAGTGCATCCTACAACACATTCCTGAAGAGGACTGGCTTAAAGTTGGTGTGTACACCGCTTTCCAACAATTCTTGTATTCACAGTGACCACACACTGTGTTTTCTGGACTGTAAAAATAGTATGCTCACTTAGAATAACAAGGAATTTTGAAAGTTTTTATATGCACATTTTTTTTCTTATCACATTGAGAGGGGGCTGTGAAATAAACAAAATCAGATCAGTACAAACAACACATTTTGTGTGAAAAACATCTAATTAAAAAACATTTTTTTTATAAAAAACAGGTAATGAAGCTTTAGATGTGTTATTTGAATTTCTCACTCAGCTGTTGGTTCTGGCTATGGAAGGGAAACTTAGTTAAGGTGTTAGTACTTGTGTGCGTCTCGTTTTAGGTGTGATATTAATTCAATGAATCGATTAATCAGTCATTAGCAGCAAGTCAAAATGCTTTAGATGTGCCCTTTAAATGTAAATCCCCATCATCAGCTGCCTTCCTGGCCATGGAGGTGATGTCAACATCACTATACAGGTTAAATAAAAGTAAAATGAATTAAAACAAACACAGTAATAAGATCACAAAGCTATTAATCTTTGATTTTCTTACTTACTACCCAGTGTTCTTTCCGCCCTGTAGGCCCTGGCCATGGGTATGATGACAGAGTACTATCATTATATTTTCACTACTCTGGTAAGTACACACACACTTCTTTTATATTGAAAAAAATGTAATTATACATGTTGTTTGTTGCATTTTTGCAAAGCTCCATTGGCTTGGAAATGTGTGGGGTTTGAATTGTTTTTCGTTTTCAGGGATTATTGCAGTGCTTACACTTACCTGTTTTTGATTGTTGCAAGGCAAAATTTCTGATAGCATTTTCTCTTCTCTGAGAACAAAATTAAATATAACTCAACCACGAGCCAGTCAAAGAAAAACATCCTTTTTTTTTTTTTTTTTTGCAAAGTATCTTGAACCTGAGCTACGACCCAACTTTCTGGTGATAGAAATAGATGGCCTTGAAAAGCTGACTCATTGTCATGTAGTTGATTATAAATATATTATTTGCATTTAAAGTATCAGTTGTGGAAGTTTAACTTCTGTTTATTTTCTAAATTCTGCACCAACCCTTTCACCCCACGTGGCTGTCCACAACCCTGAGTGTAGAAAACAAAAGCAGTTGGATATATTTTATTCTGACTCTGGCAGCGATTGAAGTTCTCCAAAGTTCTTTGATCTAGCCACTACAAAGATTGCCACGCTCCAGAGGAAAAGCAGTACATCTTCGCTGAGCACAGAGAAAAGAAGACAGAGAGCTCAGATAATAGCCCTGAGCAGATGAGACTGTCACCCATTTGGTCCATTATAGCTCTAACAAATAAATGGCATGCTGTGTTGTTTGGAGCGCAATTGCAAAAAGGGTGAGGAAAAGGTTGGAGAAAACTGACCTGAAAAAGACAGTACACAGGACATGCAGCTATCCCTAGTGCATCCACATAAGAACCAGGCTAGATGAAAGGGCAGTGAATGACAGCAGGTATGTCATTGGAAGAGGAAAGAGAATGGTGACTATAGGTGTGTTTCAACGGCATGCCACTGCTGCTGCTGCTTGTCGAGGTGGCAACACGCCTACTTTAACATCCGCCAGTGTTTGGCAGGTTGGAGGCCACTGTGCTGGCCAAAGCTGGTGTATACTGGTACCAAGCCATGCATGCTGCTTTCGGAATAGGACTGCAAACATTGACCATGGCACACCCCACTCTGCGTCCATCACCTGCTGTTGCTCTGTCAACTGTGTTGTAGCGTCCCAGAGACATCTGCCTGGTGAGATGCCAGACATGCTGTATGCAGGACAATTGGGTTGTCCTTTCACTTCCACATGATAGATGGCAGTCCACCAAAAGCCTGCCTGTAACCTTGAAAGCCTCGCCTTAATCAAGGCTACTGCCTCAGCATGAGATAAAATAACTCCTGAAATACCTTCGACTGTACTCTTCTGTTCTCACTTCTTTTGCTAAAGCTGCCACTCAAATAGCTTTTAGAAATGATTCCTAAATTATTAAGGGTGGTAGATGTTAAGAAAATAAAGCAGCACACAACCAAAGATGAAAAATTAATTATTTCTGCAGCTCAAACACATCTAGACTTTCATCTTTATGCTTCCAGGACCTCTTTGCCCTGGACATGGAACCGTATCGTTACAGTGGAGTCAACATGACTGGGTTCCGCATCCTCAACACAGAAAACTCTCAGGTGTCATCAATCATCGAGAAGTGGTCAATGGAGCGGCTACAAGCCCCGCCCAAACCGGACTCAGGCCTGCTGGATGGATTCATGACGGTAGGCTTAAACGTTTTTATGCTGCTTACGTAACGCACGTGTTGTGCTGTGCATGCAAAAGACATGCTTTTACCACTGCTTCACTCCTCTATCGCCAAGTGAAGAAAATAATTGAAAGCCATATGTAACATAACTGCACCTATGGGGATATTATGCTGCAGACACTTGTGTTTGAATAAAATGATCTTTATGAAGATATACATGATGGTAGATCAAATACATCATTGTTTTGAAAAATACAATTGGAACATGAGTTGTCAATCACAGTTTCCATGGTTCAGGGCTCCTGGGGTGGGTATGGGAGCAGCATGAACACCCTCTGCGTGGAGCTTTTGGGCTGGTGCTCCTGGGTCTAAATGCTCAGTAATGAGCCGGTGTGAATGGTAATAGCCGTTTATCTGCCCTCCTGCCTCTCACAACTCTCCTCTGGGAGCGTGGCCAAAATATGACAATCTGTCAGTGTTCATGCAGAGAGAGGGAGCAAATTGGATGGAAATTATGGCCTTGGTTTTTTAGGATGCCATCCAAAAAAGCATTGGATAAGGTGATTTGAAAGTGAAAACGGGAATGGAGCTCGTCATGGACGTTCAAGGTCCCTCTCTGTGTCTCTTGTTGTAAACAGTCCATTTACCTCCCCCCCTTCCCTCACGACACCTTCCATGCAGACAAACACCTTTTTTTTTTTTTTTTTTCCTTCTTTCAGCCAGTGTTTCTTTCTTCTTGGCAGATTTAAGATCTGCTATGAGAAATCTGTGTAATGAAAGCAGCGTCTTTACATCAAAGACTTGAAGACAGGTCTTCAGATTAGATACGGTGCCTGATGCCTATTCATATATCAATCACAGCCTTCTGACATACATTCAAAAATAAAAACAAACACTCAGTCATGGAAATAAATGTGTTTTAACTTCACTTTCCTAAATACAAAGCCTTGTAAACATGTCACAGTTTACTGTAATATCTTGTCAGAAACATGCAGCACACACTGCTGGCATGACAGAAACATCATATTTTATCCCTCACAAACTCTTCATATGTGCATCCTCCTTCCTGTGCAGCAATCCAGTGCAGAAAAACAAGCAAAGCAGTTATGTATGCAAAAAGATTAATGCAATGCACAAAGATGTTAAATCACTAGTGTTTTTTTTTTTTTTTTTTTTTTTTTTTTTCCCTCCACCGGAAATTAATGGATATTAGTAGAGAATGTTGAATTGATTAATTAGCATTGCATGAATCATTTTGTCAGATCCTATACTACATATTGACATATCTCACTGGACTAGAACCACCGTTAAATAATAAATAATACGTCCAAAGCCTTGCGCAAGCTTGATAAAGTACTTAATTAGATCGCTCTATTTATAAATTCCAGCTCTGATGTATTTTTTTCTGTAGAGTGATCCACCCTAAGAGGATTCTTTTATAATGAGTGAATGAAGAGATAGCACCGAGAATATACACATTGTGATTTTGATGGTATAATGAGGCATAATCGAGGAGCAGTTTTAAAAAAAATAGCCTGTATCTCCATTATGAATGCATGGGATAGAATAATGTTTGGTTTCTCTGCAACTCAAATGTGTCTAATTAATTTGTAGATTTGCCCGACATTTATGCTGCGGCGCTCTGGGCAGAGAAGCCACCTTGAAGGGTATCATTAAATGAAAGTGTAGGAGGGCTGCGGCAGCCAGTGTGTGACCTTCCACCCGCGACCCTCCCTCCAGCCTTTTATTTCCTCTCTCTCATACCTTGTCATTCTCTGCAACACAGAAGCCTCGCTGGGCTCTGGGCTTGTTTGCGCTCGGTGGCCAGGCAACAGTTGTGTAGCAATGGTTACCAGGACAACGCCGTCCGTGTCACCTTGTGATTTCATGAGGGATTGATTGACTGAGATGGGAGGAGGAGGAAGAGGAGGAGGAGGAAGGTGCAGTAGGTGAAATGGTGGCGGCAGGAGGAGTGCGGGGGGGTGGGTTAGGAGAACGGGTAGGAAAGATGGGGGTGGGGTTGTTCCGAGCGTTGAGAGGTGCATGTGATGTTTTTTCACACCACTAGGCTCGCATTAATGCAGGGTAGTGTATAATCACAGTGACACTCTGAGCCTTGGGTGAGGCCGAGTGTTGTCTCAGGGAAGAATGCATAATGAGAAGTCCCTCTTCGGCCAAAGCTGACTAGCAGACACAAACACACTGGGCCTCTGCCTCTTAACTCTGTTTGTCAGAGGCATCTCTGACACACAGCGATGCATAATAAGTCTAGGGATGCTAATTAGTCCAGTTCGTTTGTGTGTGGACGTGCAACTGCGGATGATATCGTCTGTTTCATCATCTGACGACTCTTTAACCATATCCCTGGAGTAATTTATAACTCAAACTGTTGTAACTCGTGTGAATTAACAGCAGTTAGAGACCCCAAACCTGTGTACAGATAGATAGATATACAGATTAGATATTTTCGCATCTAATCTGATTGTTATTTTGTCCCATCTGTGTATAATTATTGCCTGCAGCTAATGAGATATTTGGTTTTAACGCTTTGTTGTAATTGGAATTCTTTTAAATCCCCATTTGCTGAACTAAGTATAGACTTGGATTTAATTGAGGAAAAAAGAAAACAGTTTCCCAGTTGTACGGCTCACTGAAGCTTTAGGGCCAGATATTTTCTACATCTGCATCATTTCATTTATGTCTACATTTCATTGAGCTATAATTACCACAACAGAGGACTGGATGTTCTCCAGTGTCCTCAACACAATTGAAAATTCTGGTGTAATAGCTCCTAATAATGACTCTGTTATTAATAGAGAGAGGTTGTTTGTGTAATGTGAATGGCATGATGGGGCTGCTCCTTCAGCTCACATGGGGCAGCATAAAAAGCATGCGAGACTAACGCAGGCGAAATGAATTGGAAAAACAACAAACACATGGAGATACTTAACATACTTCCAAACCGCTATGACTCTGTTTTCTCCCTCTCCGTCAGCAGCTATTGCAAACGTATCCTTGAGCAAGAAACTTAACTTCAGTTCAGCACAGGAACATGCATGCTCAGCAAACTTTCCCAGGATACTGTAAATAATTGCTAATGACAATGATTAAAAAAAACAACAACACAGCATTTGCTCCTAACACACGACTTTAAATTGCCTTTTCACTTCCTCCTAAAAAAAAAAAAAAAAAAGCTGTACTGTCATAAAAGAGCTGTGTTTGGCTGCACAGGCTACACAAGGAAAGTTAACTTTGGTGACATACAGATGATGAAGTGAGAACATGATGTATTTTCCATATTTAGTCTTATAAGACTGTCATTATACATTGCTGTTCATGCTGGTGTTTCTTCAGTGTGTTTGCATTGTGTAACTGTATCCCTATATAGTTGCCCCCCCCCCCAAGGGGATACAAATTGCATGCCCACGCAGGCAGGATTCAATGATGCATGCACAGATTGGGTTCCATTTCACCAAATTTGCAGCATGAAATAATCCCCCCACCCCTCACCCCTCTCCCCTTTTCCCCCATACCTGCAACCCATGCCTGTGCATTTCAGTGCTCTGTTGAAGCTCACAGATAAATCCGTGAGTCATTTGTGAAACGTGACGCTGCCACCATTTGCAGCCTGTGCGTAAGCAGCGTTTACAAATTGCTTTTTGTGAAACGGGCCCCTGGATTTTATTCTGAAAGCAAAATCCAAATCATGCATGCATTTGATAAAATGTGAAAGACAACGTGTGACCATAAGTTTGGTTGACGTCTTCATCAGACCTCTGTAGTGACACGATGAATCCTGTCAACCATGGTTTGCTTGGTTACACCGTAAACGCACACACACACGTTTCTCTTCTTCTTTTGCTTTTGTGACAGAGTTGCTTTTCAAGGCGTGTTCGCTTCCCCCAGCAGTCGACACATGTCTCTTTGGAACTGTAGTATTGCAATGCACTTGTTGTATAAGTTTTACTATGGTATTTTGACTTTTGGATGTGATGACCCACTTGTTTACATCTGTGTTTCAGATTGTGCCTTAAATATTATTTTAGTGCAGTACGTTACAGCTGAATACATAATAAGTGTACTTACTAAGAACTACAGTAAGAGCTGAGTAAACTTTATTTCAGTTCGGGCTTGAATTAGGGATACTGTGTGCTGAAAATGAAAAGGAGATGGAAAGGGAAAACAGGAGGAAGCAGGTTTGCTGAGAAATACACAGGGGGAGAGAACAGACACCTTGCTGCATTAACAAGGACTGCTGGGAGCAGAGAGGGAGCCGCCCACACACTGAGAGCAGGATGGAGGAACCTGCAAGCTGATTAGAGCCTGTTTCACCATGCATGTTTACATACAAGTGAGTGTTTATACTGTACTGTATGTAAGTGTGAATCACGCTGAGCACACACTGTAGTATGTCTGATTGAGTTCCCCATGTTTAGTGGTCCTCTGAGGGGGGGGGGTACTTGGCTCCAGTTTGGCCGTGCCAGTGGGTTTGTTGCAGGGAAGCACATGGCTGCCTGACAATAGGAAGAGAATACCGACACATGGATCCCTCTCCCTGAGAGCTGCATTCAGCATTTCAACCAAATGAGGGTCCTCGGTGTGAGTGTTGAGCCAAATTTGGCGCTCCCCTGTCAATATGATACTGAATGCAGGACACATACTGTAATTCTGCCTGATACGAATCACTGCACAAATAAACTTCACTGGAAATTAGATTCAGCATTTTGTTCAAAACTGATTTCAGTCTTTACCCTGCAGCTTAAATAAGTTCTACAGTGCACAGGATGCGCTCACACTAAATATCCACACATAGAAGTTCTGTGCAGCAGATTCTGTTTGGTTCAGCAGCCAACCGATACATCAGCATGAATGATATGGCCATTTTTAGCTTATCTCAGATATATTGCATATATGACATATGCATATGTCAGCCAATTAGTTACAAGGAATTATATGTTCAGTAACTGTAGTCTGTCTTCTGAGAGCACATACAAAATTATTCTGCAACTTTAAAATATCCCCCTCAAGAGCTACTTGTGTTCATTTTTTATGTCTGTATCTTTTAAAAAAAAAAAACAAATATCTCTCTCTGTGTTATAGATTTTTCTTGTCAAATATACATAGATATATATATATATATTGGTATATGTCAGCCTTTAATTAAGTGTCATTGTAACCTGCTCCCCAGTGCTTTGACAAATCCATAGAATAACGTCTTGTTTGGATGTTGCGTTTGATATAGTACGGACCGAGCTTACAGAGTGAGCTCCACACAGACTCACAGGTTGGTTGCGTTCATTATAGCAATGTGATCTCACTCCCTCTGATCCCAGTTGGCAGAGGAGAGAGCCTTTTAAAGACAGCGACTGTGGAGAGCAGACACTCGATGCCCTGTGCCGGGCACCACCAGCTGGGCTTGGCACAGCATCAACATTATTAGCACCAGTACTCCCTCGGTCCATAGAAGCCTTTTGTGAGCGGGAACAGGCAGAGGGAGAGGAGGAATTTAAAAGGAGGCATGTATTATCTGTTTTTTCCTTTGATTTTGCTCCCTCCAACACATTTTACTTAAATGTCTCTTTTATTTATTGTCTTTACATGTTCATAAACTAAGCTGTAAAAAGGGGGAAAACAATAATACAATACAAATAGGTTAAAACAACAAAACACCACCAAACACAATCCTGAACCCTGTAAGCCACACACGCACGTGCACCATTGACACGACAGACAGAATAATGCAAGTGGGCGCCTGCTGATGTTATATAGGACAATAAAAGCCTTTGCAATCAGGGACTACAACCATCATCAGATCACTATCATACAATCAGCCCCTGGAGGCTGATGCAGCCAGCAGGGGCTGTGTGTGTCATGGTCACACTCTTGCTCAGGGATATTGGCTGGCCTTGGCAAACTATCATCCTTGGGGAGGCTGGTCCGCCCACAGCCACACATACACACACATACAATGCACAGTATGTATAGATGTGCTTTATACTCCACTGTATTTATTTGTGCAGTTATTGTTAGTGGTCACTCCATATTGAGATAAAGCGTAAAAGATGCCTTGTTATGCAGTGCATTCCCCAACAGTATATAAAATATTTAAAATGAGCTCCACCACGACCAACCACAACATTAAAAGACCACTTACACATTATTGCATCAGTATTAATGATCCAATAATATGATAATAGGACCCTTTGAAAGGGGCCTTTCCGGTCCAAGACTTACTTGAAATGGAATATGTGATAGTGCTACTTTTATTTTCTTCTGTGTAAAGGGTCTGAATGCGTCCACTACCACAGTAAACTTACTTATACGTACCAATGCATAGTCATGCACACAAAAGAAATGACTAACACAGCTGTTAAGAAATGCTTGCAAAAAGCACATCTCTCCTATGCACACGTGGAAAACAAGGAGGAATTCATGCTGTACTGTTGCTCCATTATTGCAGTTTAAAAATAACAAGTTAGTGCACATGCAGTCGCATGAAATATCAGCATGCAGTGAACAAAAAGATGATCCTGGGCATTTTTTGAAACTGATAGCATCATTCTACCCGGGTAATCTGGAGAGACCCCTGCGAAATGCCCACTGTTTAGCTGCAACCCAGATGTAATTAACACTGCCTGTTTTGTTTACACTATAAATCAAGTGTGGACTCCCTCCATACTGCCTGCATCCTCTCCACCAGATGGTAGCGAAATGCGAAGGACTGTTTAGCCCTCCAACAAACTCTCCTCTCCTCCTCCACTCTGTAGAGTCCAGCTTTATCTGGTGGTTGTTGCCGATGAAGCCTAGTTCTTAAGTGTCTCACCATTTAATCACAACCCATGTCTTGGCTTGTTTTCAAGGGGCTTGAATAGTAAAAGCTTTGTCACTGTGGAAAATTTGGACAGAGTAACTAATGAACTAAGGGGAGGAAAAACCCGTGGAGTGGGGCACCTACCAGCCTCTTTAGCTAAATTTGGCTGGAGGCTGATTAAATATGAAGAAAGGCCATCATGTTAAACAGCCACTTAATCAGATGTAGGTTAGGCAGCGTGGCGCTAATTAGGGTGGACTCTGAAGTGGACAGTGCTGCCAACAGCATGCTGTTGCCTGAAGGGTCTGGTGGGACACCACTGCTCCGAGGACTCAGTTTGGCACATGCCATATTGTTTCTCAGTCACTTACAGTAACAGTCTGTGACATTTTTAGCCACACTAGCGGCATGGCTCTAGGGGTGGCAATGTCAGTTTGTCAGTCATTCAGTCCACCATTTTGGTCCAGACTGAACTATCTCAACAAACTACTGGATGGTTTACCACAAACTTTTGTACACATATTCATGGCCTCCAGAGGATGGATCCAACTGACACTGTCCTACACCTCGCATTAGCATGAGATGGTCATTTTTGGTTTAAAGTGAATCGTCTCACTAAATATTGGACGCATTCTTATGAAAAAGCAGTGCACACATTCCTGCTCACCTCAGGATGAATTGTAGTAACTCTGATGATCCCCTGACATTTCATCTAGCAGCAGGTCAGATTTTGAATTTTGCTTTCTGACCAAATACCCACAAAAGTCACATCTCCATCTGTGTTTAGTGCTAATCAGCAAATGTTAGCATGCTAAAATGCTAAACTAAGATGGTAAACATTGTGCTAAACATCAGCACATTAGCATTGTGACCGTGGGCATGTTAGTACTCTGATGTCCTAAATACAGCCCCACAGAGCAGCTGTGGACTCTTAATTTTATGTACTTAAACTTTATTACTTTTTCTTTCACCCAATATCAGACATCTTTATGGGGGGAAATCTGGTATGCAAGAGTGTGTTTCTGGCAGTGGCAGCAGTGGTTTGTTTGGGACAAACAGAAGAATGAACTAGATAGCTAGCACGAGCAGTCTGTGCATGTTTGAACTGCTTTACCCATTTAGCTATGTAAACAAATTGTTTGTTTTCGAAGTTCCATGAGGTCACAAAGTGTCTCTACCGTTCTGGCTTTTTTTTTTTTTCCCAAGTTCAAAAATGTCCTTTTAGCTTTACAGGGAGAACTATAAGGTTACAGGGATGTGAAAAGTTCTTCTTGAAACACAGAGATCACTTAGACACTGACAAAAGTATAATGTAAGGTCAGAGTGGAGGCTTTTTGACATTAAAGCATCTGTCAGTATTTGATAAGATGAGGCTACTTTAATAACACAATATCAATACTGAATAGATATATATAGACATACATCAAACAGTTCTGCTCACTCTCTCATCACTCCCACAGGACTCCCTCTCTTTAAAACCAAAATTCTCTGCAGTATAGTTCTTTATCCCCCTTTAAAGTGCACTTAAATCTACAATAAAGCCATGAATGTGCTTTCACATAAATCCATAAATCAATGGATGTGTTACCCAGGGGTCCTCCTCAGAGGAAGCCAGTCTTACTTCCCTGTGACAAAAAAACGCATTGTAAAAAAAAAAAAAAAAATGCAACACGGCTGCTCTGTTGCCTCAGCATGTGGAAATGCAATGTGAGAAAGGGATTAAACCTCCAACGCACAAAAGAAAAAGAGGAAAAATGACAGTGACGGCACTGGCAAAGCCACCCCATATACCCACACTGTGAGTGAGCAACGTGCACACACAGCTCAGTGAAATACTGGAGAGAGCTACTGGATAAGACACTGAAAGAAATACAAAAGGGATGAAAGGAGGGAGAGATAGAAGTGAACGGAAGGGAGGAGGGGGGCGGCGAGAAAGGGACTGGGGCAGATTATAGGCGGTCAGAAAGAAAAAGACGGAGCGAGACGGAGAGGAAAAGTTATGGACAGAGAGCGAGATGACACTACAGTGAGCCTCAGTCACCTGAGGGCTTTTTTTTCCCCAGCAAAATTATCTGACACTGCCCGGTCTCCCTTCTCTGCTAGGAAGCCTGAAACAGCCATAATATACCCCATAAATCACGCATGTCACATTTCAGGGTTTTTCAACTCTCATCATTTCATTTTTTTGTGCTAAAGTGAAACTTCTCAACGAAGTGACACAGTTTTTATTGCCCAGGATCTCATGTAATGCACCAGTGCCAGAAACACATGGTTACATCTTGAAATTACAATTCAGTTAATACATTAGCAAAGGCCTAATCTTAAATTACTGAATAAACAGAAGAGTAAGACTCAGAAAAAGACTACTAATCCAAAAGAAATAAAGGCAGAAAAGACATAACTATGTTGAGACAGTTGAGGTATCAGAAATCATATAACATTTGTAAACATCTGTGAACACTGGACTTTAAAGGAATAGTTCAGCATTTTGGAAAATATATGTCTAACAGTCATATCTGTTTGTTCAATCTGAAACTGGAGCCAGGAGATGTTAGGAAACAGTTGTCTCTGGATAACAAAAAAAAAAAAAAAGGAAAAAAAAGAAAATGACAAACAGCCTGGAGACAGGCTATTTGTTTCCCTCCTGTTTCCAGTCATTATGCTAAGCTAAGCTAAGCAGCTGCTGGCTCCAGCTTCAAACAAGAGAGTGGTATTACTCCTCTCATCTAATTGTCAAAAAGCGAGTGGCCGAGCATCTCACTGAGGCTTTCTGCTGCAGTTAAAATTCTTCACTAATTATGTACAGACATTTCCCACCAGTGTCCATGTCCCTCATGAGAATTTCATCTTGGCAGATAAAACAAATACAGTAAGTCACTCAGTGGGGGTGGTATCTGAGTCGAAATTATAATTTTGTGTTTCTTTTTTTTTTTTATAAAAGACTCTGAAGATTTAATAGCCAAAAATCATAAAGTTTGGAAAAGCAGCAATTTATCTGACAGAAGAATTGGTGACTGTGATACTTGCACCGGCTGTGCAGTGAAGCGGCACAAATACATATAAACTATGGAATGAAATGAATAATTACCCCCGTCTTCTATCAAATCATCAAACCCCATGGGTCTGTCTGTGATCTGAGGGCAGAGTGACTTCAGCTCCGAGAAAACAATGAGCTTCTCTCTCTCCCGCTGACATTGTGACTCTGACGCTGATGGCAATACTGCCAATATATGTGTGTGCGTGTGTGTGTGTGAGAGAGAGAGTGCATATGTATGAGACGGTGTGTGTGTTTGTGTGTGTGTGTGTGTGTGTGTGTGTGTGTGTGTGTGTGTGTGTGTGTGTGTGTGTGTGGGTGTTGTTGCTCTCTGCCTGGCAGCTGCAACCCAGCGATGCATGGTGAATAACAGGTCAGTGCTAATCTCATTAGGGCTAATCAGATGTATATGATATGTATAAACAGTGGAGTTCCACTGTACACAAGCAGCCGCAGCACACGTCCATCACCAGATGGATAGCAGTGTGTGTTTGTGTGTGCGGTAAGAGGAATGCTGGGGAAAAAAGGATGAGTGATTGAGAGGAGGTGAGAAGAGAAAGAGAGATGTCGTTTTTCAGGGTGCTACATTATCAGAGGCATTATGGAATTATGCGCAGGTGGAGAGCTGGTGTGAATACTGATGCAGTGAAAATGAATATATTTGTGTAAACACACACGGATATACACACAGCAGCCGGCTCAGTAGAGTTTGCAGTTCACCTGCTCTAAATGAGGAAACTGCATGCAACTACGACAAATGAGGCATCTGCCTCTGGGAAGCCTGCAAGTTGAGGTTTGTCATTGTGCCTGAGTGTGTTCGTGTTTTTGTGTATATTTTGTGCATACACACACACACACACACACACACACACACACACACACACACACACATCATGCTAACTGGTCCCTACGCGTGTGTTAATATTTGTATGTTCCTCACGTATCATATTTATGAGCGAGAGAGAAAATGCAAAGATGAACTGAGACATCAATGGCTGGAAAAGAAGATGTGAGGTGTGGAGAAAAAAAAAGTGTGATTAAATGGAGGTATCTAGACTACTCTATTTCTTGAAGCAGGAGGGGTTTGTGTGATTTCTGATGGTTATGTGGGTGTTTGAGAGGGAGGGAGAGAGAGAGAGAAAGGGAGCAGTGATAAAGACAAGGCAACGAAGGTTTTTGGGCATCTTGTTTGAACCCCCCACCCCACCCCACCCCCTCCATCTCTGTCTCAGTGTCCCAGGGGTTTGAGATTGGTTTCACTTAAAACACTTAAAGCACCCCACAGGACCTGTGCTGGCTCTGAAATAAATATCAAGATCACTCTTGGATTTTTTTTAAATTGAATGCAATCTGCCAAAGCTGTGAGCCATCATCTCAACCCCTCCCAACCCCCCACCCCCCACCTCCCACCCACTTCACCCCCCTCGATTTCTCCTTCCACTTGATGCCAGCCTTTTTTTTTTTTTTTTTTTGTTTCCATCACAAAGGGATTTTCAGGAATTGTTCTGCTCCAAAGGAAAGTAGGAAAAAGATCTTTGCCATATAAATAATTTGAGTCGGGCAATATTTGATATATCACAGCATTCAAAAGTTAAAAGATTGCCGGGGGGGGGGGGGGTTGTTCCAGGAATGGTTGTTAAGCCAGAGGAGAAGCAAACAGAATGATATAAATCATTCATTCAAACAAAGAGGCTGATGGGGGGGGATATAGTGTTGTGTCCTCGTACTGCAAACACCGTGGCATACACAAATGTGTTTCTACTACAGAACATCTAATAAACTCCCAAATAAACTGTAGCTTGTAGCCAAATCGATCTTTACGTTACAATAAATAAATTCCTGTCTCTAAAGTTGCCCAGATAAAAGAAAGAAACGCACTCTTTACTCTGCTGTTGATGAAGCATGAATATGTTGTTATCATTGTAAAACTGTCCATGTAGACTGTTATAAGGCTTTTTCAGAGTACACTAGCAATGTCCGTTTTAGCAGTTAATTCAGTCTCACATTTATTCATAAAATCTTTTTTTTTTTTTCCTCAAACCATGTGAAATATCTGCTGAGGACGAGGATGAGATAATCCCGCTCATTTCCAGCGATGCCATAAGAGGGTTTAATTTTCTGCAAAGCATTAATATCTTAAAAGAAAACAAACTGAAAATATATTCATGGAAAACAAATGAAACTCTCACCTCAGGCTGCTTGTGTTGTATTTTGATGCAAAATCCAACTTAATAAGAAGTGGAATAAACAATTGGATATGGATACTCTTTGTGCCACATATATTTAGGGAAAAAAGGAAACAGTTCGACACCCTGCATTTCTTGAAGTCAAATATACCACATAATATCTGTTAAGCTTTTATGAAATGAATTATCAGCCTTCTGTCACACATCAAGGCTGTGCTAAAATATCCCAGCTGGATTTTATACCGGGGCATAATTCGGTATGAAAAGAAAGGTAAAAATAAACTTCCAAGCAGATCTTTAAGACATTGTCTGTTTTTTGCAAACACGTTGTCAGATTGTTTCTTTCCTGAAGTGTTCTTCAGAGAATATATTTATAGCAACAATGATTTGTTGGAAAATGCAGGGCTTACTGTACTTTGACCCAAATGAATAAAGTCATAAAGTCATAAAGTCATTCAGCTAGTAGAATAGGAATGTGATATTGATTGAATATGGATGAAAAAAGTCAAGGTTGTTGGAGGAAAAGTGAAAAGGTCAGAAGCAAAACTGAAGTGCAGAGATATTCATGAAGGAAAAAAAAAGATCAGTAGAAGCAGGCAGGTTTTTTTTTTTTTTTTTTTGAATTGCATGAATTCAACCATGCCACAGCCAAACTGAAATCAATCACAAAAAGAATTTGTTGAATAAATGAGTTCAAAATGTATCATGTACTTTTGAAATGGAAAGCAGTGGACTGAAACTGAATGTGATTGTTGCAACTTTTCTGAATTCAGGCCGAGCTGTTTTTTGAAAATGCATCCGGAGAGAGAGGGGGATATAAAAAAAAAAAAGAAAAACCTTGATTCAATCCTACAGCATGTCTTTGTACATAATGTAGCTGGTAACACAATAATTGGATGATTGGACATGATGAACTTTCCCTTCAGTGGAGAAAATAGTGTTTGGATATTGGCTGTGTATAAAAAAAAAAAAAAAAATCCTCCTCTCTATTCTCTCTATTCAAGAAATAGATTAGTGGAATGGCAGACTCTTTTCCTAATCAGCATTTGCCATGAACACCACCACACACACACACACACACACACACACACACACACACACACACACACACACACACACACACACACACACACACACTCTCACTCTCTCTCTCTCTCTCTCTCTCTCTCTCTCTCTCTCTCTCTCTCTCTCTCTCTCTCTCTCTCTCTCTCTCTCTCTCTCTCTCTCTCTCTCTGTCGGCACTGGGAGAGCAGATATGGCACTAGCTGTTCCCTTTCCCAGGGAAGCAGTGGGGATGAAAGAGTGCAGAGATTGCTCTCCCATCCTCTGATCTGCTGCTGCCTTTGACATCAGCAGCCACCAACTCCAAAAGCACAGAAGAACTGGGGGACAAACTACCGCACCCACTGCCGCAACCACACATAAACTCTCCCTACTTTCTCTATCTTGAGTTTCCTCCCTCCTCACTGTTGGATGTGAGATTTATTTCTTTAATTGGCCTGTCACCGTAAATAAGGTTTGAGTAAATTGTACATGAAGCATAGTTCTTGCCCCTTTTCTCCCACGTGGATGGCATAGATGCTTCACTGCCCCTATAGAGGCAAACACAGGGAACTGATACGCGCTAAGCAGCGGTCTGCAGTCAGTCGTCTGCTGCTTTGATGAAGCACGGCTCATTCTCTCCGACAGCCTGTACATCCACAAAGACCCTATAGCTGCAGATACTTTGTGGTCTCAAAGTCATTTTTCATACTTGCAGGTTGGTCATCCAGGACTTGTCAAATAAGATCACCACAGTGTATTTCAGCCTGTGTGGGACCATGAAAAGAGGATCTGAGCTGAGCTGTAATGTGTTGATCTGAGTAAATGTGGATAAGGAAATCGAGTGTGCCAAGTGTGGTGGAGTGCTAAAGATAAATCTCAGCCTGTCAGCGTGTGAACTCTGAGCTTGAGCATTTACTCCTTTTGATGACTTATTACTAGGGTTAATGGATGATCACCCACCATGTATCCCAGCTATGTTTTGTGTGTGTCTGTGTGTGTGTTTAGCATGTTACACCAAGTGTGCCAGTCAGAATTGTCCCATCTGCACTGGTGCCTGTTTTGCGTTCCCCCCTTCTCTGGGGAGCAGGCACACCCATCAGGAACCATTAGTCTTCACACTGACAGGCTGGCCTTCCTCTGAGAGACTCTCCCTGGCGGAGCTTTCGCATTGCTTCAGACAGTGGTCGGGTATTTTTTACTAACAGGCTGAGACACGGTGCCATTTGTGCAGGGCATTTACTGCTGGCATTACTTCTAATTTATGTTCTCTTTTCCCGACCAAAGTGTAAAGCAAGTCACCCGAGACTTCACACACTTCCTTATGTCCCTCCGCAGGTGAGCAAATGGAGGGATTAAAGGTCAGGTGGAGAGATGTATCGACAGGTGTTATAAAAACGTCTAATAATATCACCTTCCTGTTTGCAGACGGATGCAGCGCTGATGTATGACGCAGTGCATGTGGTGGCGGTGGCAGTGCAGCAATCGCAGCAGATCACTGTCAGCTCTCTGCAGTGTAATCGCCACAAGCCGTGGCGCTTCGGAGGGCGTTTCATCGGCCTCATCAAAGAGGTACATCACGGCTGTCAACGAGCACTCTGTCTTGACCTCTGACCTGTAGAATTTGCTGAACCCTACAGCTCTGTTGTGTTACATTGATCAGTGCAATCACGTGTTTGCAAGCATTTCCCTTGTAAATCACTGAAATGCTTTTATTGAACTTTATTGCACATTATGAGTGTGATGAGAGTGGTTTTCACAGCAACCGTTTCTTCTCTTGTAGAAAAGTGTGATCATGATAAAACTCATATAAACATCCCAAACAAGTTTATCGCCCAATTTTAACACTCTCACAAATCTTCATCAAACTGTAATCTAAATAACTGCTGCATTATCCACAGTAACGACATGCTTTTTGTGATCTTTCATTCTCTTCCTCCTGCTTTTTCTCCCTGCATATCTCCACTCGTGTTTATATCAAAGCCACTGTGTGTCTCCTTAACTCGAGTCAGGGTCAGCCATTTGCTTTGTTCTACAAAGCTCTCTGGATAGTATCATTGCAGGTAATTTTCGGAATGAGCCATTGTGGTAGCTGGCGCTTCCTCCCCCTCCTGTGTCTGCTGTCGCTCTCCATGCCCGTCTGTTCCTCCAATGGCTTTGAAGTGAAACTTCAAGCACAATGAACCACATGCATAATGAAGTCTTACCTGTCAAACTTGCGTCTATTCTCGCCGCTTTATTGTTTCTTGTTATGTTGTTGAGATAGACGGTGAGGAGAGAGCCAGCCAGCATTCATAATTGGGACAGAAAAAAAAATTTTATGGTTAGAGGTTGGACTGATATTGTTGAGAAAGACGATACCTTAAGGTTAATGGAATGACTGTGCTGAGAGCTGAAGATTTTAGTTTATTATGCTGTATATTACTGTCTGCAGGCTCACTGGGATGGTTTGACAGGACGTGTTCTCTTCAACAAGACCAATGGACTGAGAACAGATTTTGACCTGGATGTCATCAGTCTGAAGGAAGAGGGGCTGGAAAAGGTGTGTCACTCATTGGTGTCATTGATGCTGTCTGGCTTCTGAGTCTTAAATAACAAACTGTTGGAGGTCTGGATGCTTCAGAGTATCTTATTTCCCCTCTGTAGAAAAGACAAGGTGATATGAACTTGACACTGAACTGTTTCAACAGATTGGAACATGGGATCCTCCCAGCGGTCTGAATATGACAGAGACTCACAAAAGCAAGACATCCAACATCACCGACTCTCTGGCTAACAAATCCCTGCGTGTATCCACCATACTGGTAGGCACAACCAAATGAAAACATGAGCACATACATACACAGTCAACAAATACACACAGAATTAAAAAAAACTATTTATCTAATACCAAACACACTGACTTCTGCACTTCTATTTTTTTCTGTACAGGAGGAACCATATGTGATGTTTAAGAAGTCAGACAAGCCTCTGTATGGGAACGACCGTTTCGAAGGCTACTGTATTGACCTGCTAAGGGAGCTCTCTGCCATCCTGGGTTTCCGCTATGAGGTGCGATTAGTTGAAGATGGGAAGTATGGCGCGCTGGATGAGAGCACAGGTCAATGGAACGGCATGGTGCGGGAGCTCATGGATCATGTGAGTCAACAAACAACAAAGCTGCGCATGGTAAAATAATAAAAAAAATGTATTCCTTTACTCCCCAAGAGTTACGGAGGAAAGCAAAAACCAGTGCTAACTCCTCTCTCTATCACATCTTTTCTTCCACTGAAGTTAGCATGCTAACCAGCTGGCCCCGACCCCCAGTCAGTCTTGTCACTTTCTGATAGCAGCTCACTGTTGCCTCCAATCTGCCCTGAAGACGTAGCGCTGCTCGGAGAGTGGATTACAACCTCTTGTATTATAAAGACAACGATTTCTGAAGCTCTTGTCAAGCGACAATCACCACGACACAGTATCGGCAGAGAAGCACGATTCAAAACATACAAATAGTCCCTTTGAGATAATAAGCTAGGACTCAAATATATACAGAAATGACTTGATAAGATAGAAATTTAGGCAGTAAAGATCCTTTAGCACATGGGAAATTGTGTGTTTTACTTTCCACCAAAATGAATGGTAGTTTTCTTAAGTTAACAGAAGCAGCAAGAGCCGGCAGACAAAGACCAGAAAATGCCATGCCGTCTACAGAATCTCAAATATCTTGAGCAGAATATGTGAGGAAAAAATCCACTGAAACACCAGAATGTGGATGAGTAGGTTATGTCTTCAAGGTGTTATGCAAAAATACTTCAGAGCCAGCACCAAAAAAGGCTAATCTTACGTTCAAGGGGACAGAGGGTTAATTCGTCACAGATTAATCTAATCCCAAGATTGTTGCCTCAGTGACTCACCTTTGACACCACATAAGAAGGATTAAACATATAACCTGCAATTTCCTCAAAACCTCCCCAGCCTCCCACCTGCTAATCTAGCTGAACTAATGACCCTGACTATTTCCTCTCCTCTGTCATGCCTCTTCCTCCTGTACATATTGATCAGACCAGCTGTTGACAGAAATCAGATGTTAATTCGATTATTTTTTTTTTTCATTGGTGTTTGTTATCTCATTGCAGAAAGCAGACCTGGCAGTGGCGCCTCTGGCCATCACGTATGTCAGAGAGAAGGTCATCGACTTCTCCAAGCCCTTCATGACGCTGGGGATAAGTATCCTGTACCGCAAGCCCAACGGGACCAACCCCGGGGTCTTTTCCTTCCTCAACCCCCTCTCACCCGATATCTGGATGTATATTCTGCTGGCTTGCTTGGGTGTCAGTTGTGTGCTGTTTGTCATAGCCAGGTAACATGTCAACCCTCCCTCTCCCGTCCTCCGTCCTCTCCTCCTTCCTCCTTACCTACCTGTTTTCCTGCTTTCACCAACGTAGCAGTTGCTCCCTCTGGGCCTGAAGAGGGTCATTCATTCGCTGAAAATCATCAAGCTCTGACTGCTGAAAAAAAAAACACTCCTGCAAGATGCAGTGCATGCCTCTTTATTCTTAGGTGATTTCAGTGATGTAGATGTGGTCTACAACAAAAGAATATCAAATCTGCAGCAAATACGTTACTATAAAAGATCATACAAATGTTTTTACATTTGCTTACTGTTGATCATTTTCCAAAGTACACCATTGGTTTTTAGATACTTTCTTTCTGTCCAAATTACTTAAAAATTCAAATTAAATCGTAGAGATTGCTTTA
The DNA here is from genome assembly GCF_046630095.1 of Trachinotus anak. Lineage (NCBI taxonomy): Eukaryota > Metazoa > Chordata > Actinopteri > Carangiformes > Carangidae > Trachinotus > Trachinotus anak. The sequence goes on along the minus strand of NW_027273882.1, from coordinate 37,376 downwards.
GTCTTACTATCATGCAATGATGAAGCAGTTTAGAGGAAAAGAAAACAGAGAAATGAGCTACAGCAATTAGGAAAAACGCTGGTATGAGTCTTAATTTCTCACACTATTCCAGGCGCCTACGCACAGGCACCAGCAACTGTAAATCCAGCCCCCCGTTATGTGTCTCTTAACCAGCTGTAAGAAATGTCCGAGTACAATGCCAACATTGTACAAGTACAATTCTTACAATATCTTGATCAACCCCACTCACCCACCTACCCACCTCCCCCCAAGACCACAGATGCATGAACGATGTAGAAAGATGTGTGTTAACCCCAGGGCTCCTCTTCTTCCCCTTTGATCCTGAGAGGTTTGGGTTTAATGCACATTCCATCAGAAATGTTACCGGCACAATGATCACATGAGAGGAAAGCAGCAACTGTCACCTAAGTTAGCTCAGAATATGCAAATTATACCCATAGCCCTTTTTGTTTCCACGGTTTGTCAGGGTAAGTGATTAGCATGCAATTCTATTGATATTCTTCTGGTTGTAATGAAATGGCCTTGTTACTTTTATTAAATTATAATGCTCTGGTCTGCGTGCATGCAATTGTGCCTTTCTGCACACCATGGCAATAAATAGTGCTTGTCCTCACAACACTGTGTGGCCAAAAACTGTTCAGCAAAGTTTAAATCTGGAGAACAGTATTTCTCCACAGTTCACTGAGCTGGTTCTTTCATAATTGTAGTATTGATTGCACGACCAGCGATTGATTGGCCAATTCCCCAAATGCAGAGTATATTATTTTCTTTAATCCCCTACAAATAGAGTGGAGTGGAGTGAGCTTATGAAGTCTCGGTTTTGCGCAATAAAACACTAAACACCTCAATCTCACCAGGGATTCGCAGCGTCTTTGAACCACTTCCCACACACATACACACTTTTTTCTTTTCTGGCTAAATAAGCGATCTCACTTCAAGCTACAGAAAAATACATTTCACTCGGTGCTTCCTTCCCGCTCTGCTTGTGGATGAATTGATTCCTCTCTTTATTAACAAAACAAATGGCCTTCTTTCAGATCATAGAAACTTTTTCCAAAGTAGAGGACATCTACCTGCCAAGTGGAGTGGAAGATATAAATTCCATTATAACATGTTTACATATAGTTACAGGCTGTTGCAGTTTTGTGGTCCAAGTCCCAGACGCCTGTGATTTTAACACCCCCCCCCCCCCATACAGCCTCTTCACTTGGCCCGAGAGAAGAAAGGCAACAGATCTATAAAGCCAGCCAGAGTAATTGAATCCAACAGACAGTTAATGGAGGGAGCGCCTTGTATTATTGTGGCCGGGGACGTGTGAAGGGGAAGAGGAGCAGGAGAGGGGCAGGCAGAACGAGAGAGAGGGGGGAAGAATCTTTTTAGAATTCTGTGTGCAATTCGACATGTCCCTCGTGCTCGGTGTGAGGAGGTGACCTTACGTCTGCATGTTCCACATCCCCTTCTTCCTGGTGATCAGTGTGCAGTACACGGCCCGCAGGAATACAGGCTGGCTGCAGGCAAAGGTCATACAGAGGAGCTGTCGGGTCTGGTACATGCAAAATACACATGTAGACACTGAGAGAAACAAACACAATCCAAGTGCGTGTTGTATAGATTGAAACCCTCTATGATACCAGAGGCACATATCTGATGGCGCCCACAGTTAGCCTCAGGCAACAGCTAAACACTATATGTAGCATCTGTGAACAACAACATGAATAAATCAAACCTGAAAATATTTGACTTTGAGATCTGATTGAGCCAGTGCAAATACAGTCGCTACCGCAGAGAAATCCACTCCCACACAGCTCGCTAAGGCGCATGGGCAAACGCTCATGGGCCAGAGGCTTTGATACACACAGGCATGTAAACGTACACACATACAGACACACGCGAGTGCGCACACTGCATTATGTACAGCTCCACAAGGCCATTGTGCCGTTTCAGTTGCCTGTGGTTCCAAGGAGACAGAGCTCATTGACATTCCAGTAAATCAGGCATCCTGATGGGGTTGACAGGAAGAATTATAGTGTGTCATCACAGCCATGACCACGTAGATGATTCTCAAGGGGACAGCGTAGAAAATAGCTGTAAAGGAAGAGCAATATGACAAAAATGTTGCCGCATTCACAACGCTTGTAGAATAAGACCGTTAATTAGGCTGTTGCAACAACAACAAATAGCGATCAGATGACATATCTGCATGTAGATCTACAGAAGTCGCGCTGTGCGGTAAAAAGTGCCACCATTAAACAGCCATCCTATAATCTGTGCGTCTCTAAAAGCTGGAGCTGACAAATAGCACCACACTGCAGTGCCATCTGAACCCTTAAGACCCGGCCCTCAGGCTTATTAGCATGCAGCATGTTGGAGAGGGGGGTGGGGGGGGTTCCTAAGCAGCCTTATGTGATGGGGCCCTCAACTCTGCATAAGCAATGTTCCTTCTATCAACCACTTCAGCACAAACTCAATCAGTTCCTGATGCTTAACGCTAACCCAATCACCCCGCGCTAATGCCATGCCACTTTTGCTTAGGATAATAAATGAGAAATGTCCACAGCTGACCTGAAGACGGTGACAATAAGCTGAGGCAGGCAGCAGGAGGATGGGGGGGTTGAAAGAAGGAGGTTCATAGGGGAGGAAAGGTAATCTGGAAAAAAAAAATGAGGTGTGGGTTGTTGGGGTGGGAATGGTGCAGGGTAGCGAACTGAGATTAAGGTGTGAAGGGAATGTGAGAAAAGGCGGCAACGGAGAGGAAGAATGGAGGTAGGCTGCTGGGAAACGAGAAGGAAAAAAAAAAGGAGGATATTGCGTCTACAAAGTAATGGTGATTGCAGTTGCTGGGGGGGAACACATAAAGGCTCCTGAGTCAGTGAATCCAAATGAGCTCCAAAGATCATCACGTACTTGGACATTATCACCAGTGACAGTGTTATTCCAGCCTATTGATCTGTTCTCACAATAAACTGATGGCATTTGAATATGCCAATAAGTTGATCTCAGCAAAAGCTTGAATGATTTGCTTTGGTCTCAGCAGAAGCTCTGACCCTGAGGCCACAACACAGGATTCCTACACATTTACATTCCCTTTGTTCCTGCTCACTGTGTTTCAAAATGGATGTTTTATCTGTTGTTTAATCTGCACCAGGGTACACACTGTTCTTTGCTTTGTGCTGACATATCTGTCTCTGTGCTCTCTCTCCTTTATAGGTTTAGCCCTTATGAGTGGTACAACCCGCATCCATGCAACCCCGACTCAGACGTAGTGGAAAACAATTTTACGCTGCTCAATAGTTTCTGGTTTGGAGTTGGGGCTCTCATGCAGCAAGGTAGTTGCCTCAGCCTGTGGCTGCTGTTGCTCTGTGGAGCTGGAGCTCTCTATATCCCACTGTCTCTGAGGAATTGGTTGTTTTATACAAGCCAGCGGCAACAGAGAGACCTCTGGGGGTCCAGACAGAACTTGGAGTAAATGTGCATGTAATGGTTTTTTAATTTAATCAGCATAGCTCATGGGGACATAGAATAGAATAAACCTACACTAGAGGAGTATATGAGACATGTATATGAGCGGGATAGATTTGAACAGCCCTCACACCACTTGAGTAAAATCAATTTTCCTTCGCGTTAAAAACCCTGATTTAGAGATTATGATTTACACAAATATACATCAATGTTTTATCAGCAGCAGCTCAAACAGCATCACTTCTGAGTTGTTTTTTTTTTTTAAATGATATGCAGCTCTTTATCGCAGTCATGATAACGCTGTAATACCCAGTGTCCTCTCCTCTTGCCCTTGGCCCATCAGCACCTAGAGATCAGTGGGGTGTGGAGTCAGGATGTGAGGTTACCTTGGGTACATGACTCTCTGGCCCAAACAGCCCGTCACTTCTCCACACTGCTCTGAATGATCGATATTGAATGTGTTTATTTGATCGCATTGATTTTATGCAAACCTCTCGTCCTCGGGGGACATTTTAAATAGCACTTTTCTGTGTCTCTTGCATTATTTAAAGCACTCACTTGTGACTCAGACAAGATAATTTCACTTGTTTGAAATCCAACAATCATCTTGTTTTGAGAGCTCTCTCGAGTGATTTCATCTCCAAGTGAGTGGCGCACCTGCCTCAGCTGAAAAAACTTGAAGAGTTCTTGAAATAAGCCGAATTTTTTTTTTTTTTTTTTTTCTTTTTTTATGAAGCTGTTAAAGGAACTGATCTTATCTTGTTTTTGACATCATCACAATAGATACAAGATTAGAATCATAATAAGGACATGTTGAGATTAATGTATTTTGCAGTGTAACATTCACCCCTGCCACCTCCCTCACACCAGGCTCAGAGCTCATGCCCAAGGCCCTGTCGACTCGAATAGTGGGAGGCATCTGGTGGTTCTTCACCCTCATCATCATCTCCTCGTACACGGCCAACCTGGCTGCCTTCCTCACTGTGGAGAGGATGGAGTCGCCCATAGACTCAGCCGATGACCTGGCCAAACAAACTAAAATCCTGTACGGGGTGGTGGAGGACGGAGCCACCATGACCTTCTTCAAGGTAGCTGAGCTGGGCGCCTCGAGCAGTTTTATGAGGAAGCTTTTCTTTGTCACTTCTGTCTGTTTACAGTGCAGCCAGACAAAGTCGTGTTGTTTTAATCAAGGAATCAGTCAACAATAATTGCGACTGCAGTCTGATTTCATTCCGCACACTGTGCAAGTAGTTTTCAACACAAAAGCACCCCGCTGCGCTTTGGAGTTGATTACCTTTCTGAGAAGTTGGAGTTGTGCATCGCCTCAATTCTCATCTAACAACTCAGTGTTGCTGCTCCCTCTTGTTCCTGTAACCCCTGCAATATTTCAAATTGACACAGTCTCAAAGAAATGCTGAAAATAACCATGTCTGGTTTCAGTAGATGGATTTTAAAAATTAAATTGCATTTCTTTCACAATAAAAGTCACCCTGTGTTTCACTAGTTCAACACTTTGTGCATGAAGCAGCGGCAGTCGGAAATGTTCAGTTAATAATTGCTATTGCTGAAAAAATGCCAACCACAAATAGCCTAAAAAAAAGTTTTTCATCATTATATCTTTAAATGCCTTTCTTATAAATAAATATAAATATATGCAGATATTTATATCATTTGTTTCTCAAATTTGCTAACTGCATCATAACATCAGAATTTATTTTTTTCCTAATGCTGCCTCCAGTCTCATTCCTTTTCCTTATCTCTGGTGACTTTGCAGAAGACAAAAATCTCCACCTATGACAAGATGTGGGAATTCATGAACAGCAGGAGGCAATCTGTGATGGTGAAGAACGTGGAGGAGGGCATCCAGCGCGTGCTGACCTCGGACTACGCCTTCCTCATGGAGTCCACCACCATCGAGTTTGTCACCCAGCGCAACTGCAACCTCACACAGATCGGAGGCCTCATAGACTCCAAAGCTTATGGAGTGGGAACACCTATGGGTAAATGACCTCAAACCTCTATACACCTCTGTGTTGCCTGCTGTGTTGTAAAATGTCTGAATAGCTGTAGGTCAGAGAGAAATACTGCAGATACTATGTGACAGATAAAGGTATATACTGTGGATGATGGATAAGCTCCGAGAATGGAAAGTTTGACCTTTATTGATGGGGTCATGGGTATAATGGTTCGACAGAGTGAAGTGTAAAAGGTTTAGCTTAATGAAAAGCAAATGGCTGAAGAGGTTGAATTTATGGATAAGGTGAAAATGTGCCCAAGGCTCGAAAAACAGGCACCCTTCGAGATCTGCCTTTTTTTTCTGCCCATAATGAGTTTCTCCCAGGATTATTTACAGAGTAGAGAAGCAAACCTGGGTTAAACAATGTTCACAAATACTTTTAATGGTGTGTTCTAGCCGACTTTGGGGTCATGCAAGGCAAGATGATGAGTGCAAGACAGTGAAACAATCGCAGAAAGCAACCCAAAAGTCAATTTAGTGCAATTCCCTGTGAGTTACTTGACACCACCTGAATTGTGTCTGAGCATAAAACCACAACAACAAACCACTTCAGAAAGTATAAAACGAGCACTAAGAACTGTTTTAAACTGCTTGTTTGACCCAGCTCCTGTCAGGAATTATTGTTCTGACATTTTAAAGGGCCATTACCCTATGATGAAGCAGATGAGCTAAAACCATCAAAACCACAGTTTTTGTTTTTTATTTGACATTTTAGAAAATTATATCATGAATCAAATATTTTCCGCCAACAGTTTTGTTGTATTCAGAACATATGTCAGGGTTAATAAACGTACAGCTCACAACCCTGGCATTCCTGGGGACCCTGGCTGAAAGCTGGTGATGGTTCCAGCCCCGGTGTCGCGGAGGTTAGAGTGGTCATGACGAGGCCAGGGAGAGCACTGCGACCCACTATAATGGCCACATCTATCATCAGTGATAGGAAGGCCATCAAAATATGGAGGATTAATTTCTGCCCATCCACATCTGGAGCCGGCCGCAGCTGATGGGTATGAGGCAGTTATAGATCTGCAGGGATGCCGTGATTGCCGCAGCTGTAACAAAGCTGAGATGATGTTGTGAAATATAGTCCCGCTGTGGCTCCATAAGTGCAGAAGTACTTACACTGATGCCCTTGAGATGGACACAGAGTCCGTGGATCAGTTCTCTTTTCATTCATGTGCCAACACAGTGTATCAAATATATGACTACAAAATATAACCCAAATCATTTTAATTCAGCGATAAGTGGTTGAAATGCATGATTTAAAATGTCCGCTTTCAAAGTTATTACTGCCCACTTACTCATTTCAATCTCTAATCCTGATGTTCATTGCTCAGTATTTCAGAAATAAAGCTGATTATAGCCTGTAAAATGTTTCCTCTGTGATAGAAGAGGTCTAGAGATAATTACTTTATTAGTTCAAAGTGAGCTCTGTTTTCATGCCAGCAGTCGTCTGCGAAGAGGAGGAATATTTTCTTTTCTGCAGATTGTTGCTTTCTCCTTGTGTCCTTGTCCCAAACCCTATGAAGACCTCTTAGCCTATAACTTTTGCCCCCGCTGAGCACTGTTTAGCAGCTCACTCCCTGTGGGGCTGTTACGGCAGTAAACCAGAGCAAGTCGTATAATAAGTCTTAACCTTTTAGCGCTTGTCGGTTTTCACACGTCCTTTTCCCAAAACGCAAATGCGTCATCTGCAGCCATCGAGTTAAACTGTGATCACATTAATACTAGAAGCCAGACAGTGTGGGAGTGATGGATGTCTTCTGGTGTTGAACATCTGTCAGGTAGTTGTGTATGCACAGTGTGTCAAGCACAGTGCTTTTCCATTCGCCCAGGCCCCGCTCTCCATATCCTCCTCTCAAAGGACCCATCCTATTAGCATTTATCCAAGGCCTGCTTTGTTAGGCCATCATTAATCATTTGAAATATGAGGGGAGCCAGAATCAGGGGAACTCAGATACTTGATAGATCTCTCATCTTCAAATGAAGCAAGCATATGCTTTTCACATGCACATGCACACATGTATGTGTATATATATATCTGTGTGTGTGTGTGTGTGTGTGTGTGTGTGTGTGTGTGTATATATATATATATATATATACACACAAACATACAAAGCACCACATACCTGCTGTACAGAATGCACATTTTTGCTTTATGTTATTACCTCAAACCGTGCACATCATTAAGAAAAGAAAAGGAAACTGCATGTACTCACACACACACACAGACACACACAGACACACACACACACACATAAACTCTCAAAAATACAAGGTTTTTTAGTGAACACAGATAGGCTGTTCAAAAATCAGTGCCATTCTATGTATTTTTCCAGTTTTTTGTATTAATGTCCCTTTTGTCAGTACAAAGTACACAGAGACTCTGAGATGAAAGGATGATGGATGGCAACAGATAAATGATAGATGAGACAGAGAGGGAATCAACTACAGGGGCTGACAGCCAAAACTGTATGAGAGCAGCAGACAAAGTGATGCTACCTGCTACCTGCAGCCAGATTCAGGTCTTTAGCACAAAATGTTCCCATGTTTGTAAAATGATTTCTATTATGCTGCCATTATAAAAATTTCATCTTTTACTGCTGTTTCATCTCTTTTTAAGTCGCTCTGAGTAAGCACATGAGCCAAAACGCCTTAAATAGAAATTGAAATGTACCACCAGGCTTCATTACGTATGATTTCTGTAATCACATAAATACACTAACAAGCTTTCAAAGCAGTTCATAAATGAAACATGAACGCTCACAGTAAGTATTAATCTTTCTCGGCCTGGTTGGGGCAGAGCGTGTGTGTCTGTGCTGCGCCTCGATCGGCCGTGCGTTGTGTCAAACATGCTGTGGAAGGGAGAGGAACACGACCCCACTCGGGTACTCTGCAACGATTACTCCTCCTTTGATCACGCTAGCACCCACTGCGCCTTAATGCCTTGTCACTAATTCTGGCGTCTTCCTACTGTCTCTGGATTTAGGTTCTTTCACTCACCATGAAATCAACATGTATAAAAACACATTGATAGAGAAACCCTATCTCCAATACACACATATAATCCCAAACACATATGCACCCATGTAACGTACACCCCACTGGGCTGCTGCGCTTCGCCTGTTTATGTGCTCCATTTATGGTGCACAGGAGCGTGTGCAAACAGCAGCTAATTCATCAGAATCAACAGCAGCTCGGCTACACAAAGCCAAGTGCTTGTTGCCAACTCCCCGTGCGTTATAATTCACACACTGCAGAGATGAGTGAGGATTCTGGACTCACTCTGTGAATATAGGGATTAGTGGGATTTGAGGAAGGACTTACAAAAAAACTCCCTCTAAGCAGCAAACAATAACATGACAGGTTATATGATCACATGTTTCATACACCCACCACCAGTGGTTATATATGCACATGATATTGTGATGTTCGGCCTTGTGGATCTTTTGTTTATCACTTCATCTGGTTGCCTTTTCACAGACTCTCTGGATTCGTATATGAGTCTAATTCATTAGTTAAAAAGGAGACAAAAACATACAATAAACAAAGTTAAAGAATTTGAATGATAGCATTTTTTTTTTTTTTTTTTTTCAAATTTTGTATAGACGTTACGATTATATCGTTATCATAGTTTCTTTTGGCCACAATAACCATGTAACAAAAAAATCTGATATCATGGCTTCCCTCCTAAACATAATCTGTTCTTTTTTTCTTTTTTTTTTTTGTATTTTGCCAGTACCCATGTCCACCGGTCTCATGTTGCATTTTTGTCCCCACAGGCTCTCCATACAGAGATAAGATCACAATAGCCATTCTGCAGCTGCAGGAGGAAGGGAAGCTGCACATGATGAAGGAGAAGTGGTGGCGAGGGAACGGCTGTCCCGAGGAGGAGAGCAAAGAGGCCAGCGCTCTGGGGGTGCAGAACATCGGTGGGATTTTCATCGTGCTGGCTGCGGGGCTGGTGCTGTCAGTGTTCGTGGCTGTGGGGGAGGTCCTTTACAAGTCTAAACAGAACGCACAGCTGGAGAAGGTACTGGAGTCTTTTCTAATTAAAGATTCTGCTGCATTTCCTTGCTTGTCCTATCCCTGTCATTTTTTTTTCTTTTTTTTTTTTTTTTTTTTAATTTAAGCTGTGTCTCATTTTGGATTTGACACCACCTCATTCATCACTCATCTTAATTGATTGTCTCTTTTTCTTATTTTAGCTTATGTTTAAGAGAGTTGAACTATAAACTGAAGCAATTAAACCAAACTAAAATCAAATAAAACATACAACAACATACATATTGTTCTATGAGCATGTAGTGTTTTGTTTAGTTAGTTTAGTTTGTATGTCTGTTCTTTTTGTAGGAATTTAAAGGATTAAGACTGTCTAAAAACAATACTCATGCTCATATTTAGACTGAAATCATTTTTGGTCGCTCTAATTGTTCCTCCTGCTCTACAGTGAGATTCCTCTGTTGTCCTTTACTTTGTGTTTTGACATACTCACATACTATAAAGTGACAGCAACAAAAAGACTTGATGTTTTACTTAAAAGACTGAAACTTTGGTTGGTTCTGTACCTACCTGAATTTAGACAGAGTCTCTTCACGGCCGGTAAGAACAGACAAAACAATTACAGCAACTATTTCAATTTAAATATGGGCGTGTGAGTATTGTTTTTGAAGAACGCGAGCTCGGTCTTTAATCGTAAAACATTCAGCATGCGTATACATGTGCAGCTTTTTTCTCCAGCCTCTGGTTATATTTCTCTAAAGCAAAAGACTGAATACATTTCAGGCTGTTCTATCTGTGGTCTATTTCAGTACTGAGTGCACATGATTCATCACACAGTGTGGAGCATGTATTTTAGTGCACTTTAACTTGTGCAATGAAGTTTCCAGATAATTGTGAAAGTCCGTTTGATAGCGTATTTTAATTATTTACATCTACAGAATTATCACAGCGCAGTGGTGTGTTACTTTATTGGGATAGTAATTAGTTTCTGGCGTTTTTTTTTTTTTCCTTTTTTTTTTTTTTTACCGGCTGCATATGTTTCAGAGCACATTTTAGATATCATTAATCAAGAGCCGCAAGACTGGGTCACAATATTCAGATAATTTGCAAATGCCACAGTCTCTAGGCTGCCAAGGTGCTTGTAATTTACATGCTGACAACAAGCCTCTCCTTCTCTATTTCCTCGCCCTGCCAACCTCCTCCACCCAAACATCACCAGCATTTTTTTTTTTTTTTTTTTTGGTTCTCCATCTTTTTTTCCCCCCCATCAGTCTAATCCATATCCCTCCTCTTTGCTTTTCACCATTTCTTTTCCCCTCGCCCTTCATGCCCTTCTCTACTTCTGTAATCACTCATCTTCCCAAGTATGCACAATCTCTCATTCATACACCAGACAAATATATGTAAAAATGGAGAAAAAAAAAAAACAGCGAAACAAAATAAAAATACCTGATGCATAAGCCACCCACAGATATCCATCTCACACACCTACACACATACACAAACAGGAAAAATAATAGCTTCATACTTTAATGCTCTCCCTCCTCTTTTATATCTCTTCTCCTCCTACCCCCTCTAAGAATCTGAATTAGATTTTGCATAATCAGAAAGTGAATATATGGGAATTCGTCTTGGCAACGTTGGTGAACAAGCATATTGACATTTTATAGGATTTCACACCACAGGCATTATGCAGGGACAACAGAGGCTCATATTACAGAAGTTACATAACGCATGTCACTCTGTGAGGGGGTGATTGATGTTTTAAAAGACGGTACCAATATTTTGGGATTTAATCTGCTGAAGTGGATGTTTTGTTCTTTGTTCGATATCTTTATGTTCTCCTCTTACATGCCAGAAAGCACAAGTGTTGAATGATTTGCTCAGGATTTAGTTCTTGGCAGAACGCAAAACGCTCAAAACCAGCATTCACACCTTTGTGTGGCAGCGAAGCTGAAAAGGGGAAAATCTGGGACACGTCAGACCTTTAAGTAAAGGCCTGTTTTCAAAAAATATTGTTTAGCTAAATTAAATTAAATGAACCTCATTTGTTCTGTCCGTTGCTGAAACTCGACTTAGGATCTAGGAGTTTTACATTTACAAGATTTAAAGTATTTTCAGTTGGTTTAATAAAACAAATTACAATAAGGCCATTGTTAAAGGGGTATTTCACCAACTTTACACATGAACATTGGTTTACTCCTCATGAGAAGTAGCACTTAGCATGTAAAAACAGTTGTGTATCGTCCTCTGCAGCTCTGTAGGAGCTTTCTGAAGTCGAGGAAATGTTTTAGATTGGGTTTTAGATTTCAATTCTTTTAAGAGAAAGCCTGTGTTGCACACTGGGCATTTGAAGTTTGAACGACCAGGCAGGTAAATGGTCTCTTGAAATCAAAATCTATTATTTTCTGATCAAAAGGGCTTAGGCATAATCACGCAACATGAAACCAACACCAGCACCAATATAAACAAAAAACTGAAGACGGAAAAGAAAAAACATCAAAGCATGGAACAGAAAGCACCATTTCATATGTTTGTCCAATAAATCATTAATGTTGTTTTCATGGGAAGCTGAACTGATTTTTGAAGTATTTACTACGTGAACATTTCTCTTTTTTTTTTTGTAATTTCAATGTTGGTGCCCCCTAGTGGTAAAAAAAAAAAAACAAAAAAAAAAAACATCATCAATGCTTACCGCTACCCTGACCCAGGAATACTGAGGTGTCATGAACGCATATAATAGACTGCACCCAGTTTCCTGCAGTATTGTCTAAATTTTCCACAGTAACAAATGCCACCTGAAAATTGAAAACTGCTAAAATCACATACAAATTCTACACATGGTTGTTTTAATAATGGACAGTCCAAACTGTCAATTGATCTGTGCACTCTCACAGTATGTAAACAAATACATTCATCACATTTTCTAGACACTTATTTATGCTAGGAGATCATAATGTCTTGCCAATAGTCTGTATTGACAAAAATGCCAATATTAGCTATATTCAACACAGCAGAGTTGCACAGCTTTGACTAATGTGGCAGATGTCGTGATGCAAGCCATAACTTTCCCCTCTTTCCTCTCGCCTTCCGCAGCGATCGTTCTGCAGTGCCATGATGGACGAGCTGCGCGTGTCTCTGAAGTGCCAGCGCCGTCTCAAACAGAAGCCTCAGCCGCCCGTCATCGTCAAGACCGAGGAGGTCATTAACATGCACACGTTCAACGACAGGAGACTCCCAGGAAAAGAAACCATGGCATGAGCACTGAACGTACCCCGAGCGCACCCCTCACTAAACAAACATGGAGGGTGTAGACAGGGTCAAATTAATGCTGACTTAACCGCAAACTGAGGTTAGCAGTCAAAACAGGACTCCTTTTGAACCCACTTGCTTACGTAGACAGATGTTTCCTGTGGAAATATAGATACCTGAGCAGTGTCACCTCACTGTGACATTCACCTTTTGAAGGGAGCTGGAAAGGAAGGACTCGTTTGTGTTTGTGTTGATAAAGTATGTAAATTGAAATTGATTGAAGCAGGTTTGGGACAACACATAAGTCTGGTCCACACTAGAGGTGGACTTACACATATACACACACACACACATAACACATGTATGTGCGCACACACAGACAGACACACACACACACACACACACACACACACACACACACACACACACTCTTATCTGACACACCTGTGCAGAAGAGACAACACTATTGTGACAGTAACACCAGATGTAGTTTTTCTGTTGATGTCAATGCCCTTTTGTCTTACCTCCATGTGTGTGTGACCCCATCAGCCCCTCCCTTCAGTGGATTGAGTTTTTTTCCAATGATTTGAACAAACACTAATCTCTCACCAACAAAGGGAACGGCAGACAGAGCCAAACAGTTTGCTATGAACTGATGTATAAAAAAGTGATATTTAGTTTGAAATCATCTATGCTGACCTTGTTGAATACTCATCGTTTTCTTCTGTAATGCCTTTCTCGTGCCAAAGTTCTGCCATTGTAAAGAACTTTCTACCATGCCTATTATTATGTTCAAAGCCTCTACAAGCAACGTATACTGTCAAAGTCCTTCTTCATGTCTGTCCTTAAACACGGTCTGCAGTTTTCACTCTGTATCAGTTGTTGTTTAAAAATGCAGTATTTCTACAAAAATGTTTGTTTTTGTACAAGAACAAGAAGTTTTGTAGTACTTTGTATCATGGTAGCCCCTCCCGTGGACAAAATATGTAGCAGATACTATCTCAGCCCTCAAACTCTGACAACTGGTGGCTATGGGGCTTCAAACTCTGCTGTGTAGGGTTCATCTCTCTCTCATCACTCAGAGATTAAGTCTTTTTCTTTCTGTCAGTCTCGTGGGGCCTGCTGTACATAGTGTCTGGGGACAGTGCGGTGGATTTTGGTGGGTAAGAACAATGAAACTGTAAAGGAAGGCGGTGACTCATTGGAGAAATTGCAACTGTCAGCGAAAGCGCGCTGACAACCAGTGTGGTTAACTAACAGTGGCTGTGATGAGTCACCATGAAAGACATAGTAAAATATGGAAGTGTTGCTTGTGTTGAAGATGAACCTAATTGTAGATACAAGGCTTCAATGTTGTTAGCACACTACATTTTAGCCTTAGGAAACTGTAAAAAAAAAAAAAAAAAAAAAAAAAGAAAACAAATTTTATCACAGGATTTTTGACTAGTATCAAGTCTTAAAGTCTTACTTTTTTAAACTAGTGAAAATAATTATATAATTATACTATATACTATAACCAATACTGGGTTTTTGAGGCCAATACTGATAATGATATATTGGCCTGTAGTAATTGTTTTAACCTAAATACACAACTTAAACAATTTTGATATGGATACATACTATGGAATTTAAAAAAAATCTACTTGTCAGTGCTCTCTGGTGGATAAACTGTTTCTAAATGACCTATTTTGGCATTTCTGTACTGCAGTGTCTTGTTACTTAGCAGCTGACATATACATCCACATCAATATATCTGCTATCAGCAAATATCGGCCTGGCCAATTTATTGGTCTAGCTATAAAAATATCCAGTCAATGCATTAAGGCTGTCCTGTTCAGTTAGGGTGTCAATGCATAAGGGTATTGGAAAGGCCGTCATATTTTCTACACAAATCAAGTTTTCTCAAGAAGTTATTAAAAATCTGTGCCACTGTCTCAAACCCAGACAGAATAGAACAGATGGCTGCTCTTGAATAAAGGGAAAATGTCACTTGGTTCTCAACACAAGTTGATTTGTATTTGAAATAGGTTAAAATAATCTCCTACCACTGGGAGATATTTCTCACTTATTTCAGAAAATATTACCTTTAGGACTCAATAACAGGCAAAAATGACTTGATAAGATGTAGATTTTTGTACCCCAGGGTCCGTTTAGTAGCAGCTCTGGAGTTTTCAATCATATCCGATGATCTTCATCAGCAGGCGGAGTTTCCACTTTTAAGCAAACGTGGATGAGAAATCCTTCAAGTGCTCATAAAAGTAGAAATCTGAACACCTACACTTCCAACAACTTCCAACTGCATCTGCTGATGAAGATCACGTTATCTGATCGAGAGGTCCAGTTTGGCTACTAAAGGTGCCTTGTGGTGATGATGTTTTTTCAGCTGCTGATTTCCAGGAGTGAATGTATGAAACGGTGCATCTGCAGTGGGTCTGATGTGGGAATAAGCAGCAGCTTCGAGGCCCTTGCCGTATGTTACCATAGCAAATGTCTCACCTTCACTCGTATGCCAGGCGCCACTTCACTCATGTTGCCGCAACCTCAACAACTGGGGGCGTGATGCTGATGATAGCTTATGGGCGGAGAAGATCATTTATCCACTAATTGTCTCCAAATGCATATTCTCTCCACGAAGTGACACAATCACATCTGGCCCCACGACACCTCTTGTCTGTTAACTCTGTTCCATGTTGTGAAATGACAAGCATACTCGGTAGGGCACTACATCACTGCCCCTGTCTTCCCACTTTATTAATTATTTGATCTGTTACTCCAAGGATTTCAAAGAGAAAAAAATAATAAATAAATAAATCGCCAGTGATGACATCTGTGCTGTACATGAATGGGTATAGTTAATGATTTCTTTAAAAACAACCACATATACTATGAAAACTGACGGGGGAAGACATAATCCTGAAGCTTGCTGGTGCTCTACCGGTGTTGCTTGTCATTTTTCCACCCAGCTAAATCTATTGGCACGAGCTGAAGTTGATTGAATACCTGGAACACATTAATTAGAGACAACTCCAGAGGCTTTGCTGTCCTGTCGAAAACAAGTATGAACTCATGGAATTTGACACTGATGCAAGGTTTTACAAATAATGTCATTAAAAATGTCATCATTGTAGTTCTGCCTTATATTATTCATACAACCTTTTCACCTTCTTTTGGGAGCAGACGAGCTGAAGACGGGGTCTCTGTTGGCATCTCATTTCAGAGTGCATCGATGCCATCAAGTATAATGATGAGCATTATCTCTTGAAGTATTCTGCAATGTCAGGCACTTCTAATTGATAAAATGCCCAGAGACTTGATTTGTATTATCTAACTGACTACATTAGGTAATTGCTAACATTGTTAATCAAATCAGGATTGTAAGCATGTTTAGGCAGCTGTTTCCCTGACTTGCACCCCGCCTGTTGGTGCATCTATCCACCTGGCTTTGTGCCGGGCTTTCTCAGACCACACACTTTCTCGAATATCCCTCTGAGATCGCAGAAATCCAGATGACTGTAAGTATATAGAATTCGCAATGATACACATGAGACTGCAAAGCCTGACAAACGGGCCCCGAGAATGTTCCACGCCTTCTGACTCTCAGATTTTTCATTGTTTATTGTTATTTCCCTCCCACAGGCGGCGGGAGGCGGTCAGACAGCTTCGCATTTCTGACAAGGTTTTTCTGGGAGTAATGATGAAAACTGTTTCTGCAGGCCAACCTCTGCCGCCACAACATAAATGGCCACCCTGTCTGCCCTCCAGATTGACAGGGAAGGTCAGAGCATGCGTCAGTGCATTCAGCAGGGACCGCTTAGTCTGTCACACTTATTTCCATCATATTAAAACCTCTTCCTCCTTTTCCTAAGTGGTCATTGGAAAGGTATCCTTGGATAACATCTTGTTCATTAGGCAATTAATGGCTGAGATTGCGTTGTGGACAGAAAATTGCTTTCTGAATGTGACTTTGGTTTGTCACACAGATATTACAGGCTAATAGCACCTGCCAAGGAGGGTTTTGTGAAGGAGGAAATGTAATCCTGTGCTCATTTCCCATTCAGTTTAATAATTCAGGATTCCAGATTAAGAATCATGTAAGTCCCCTTTGATTTTTTTCTGTTGAACAAGGTGCAGTACATGTACTTGTAAAGCCATTAAAGGTGGGACATACTATATATCGTAGGAGGTTTTACCATGCAGTTCATACTGGTGCCATCTGTTCCCTTGGTGTTTTAGACAATTATGGAAAATGCCACAAAACAACTAGCAAGGCTGCTCTACGGTAAAATTTGGTTTTTATATTATTTATGCATCAATTTGATGAATAACCTTGATTTGTCAGGTGTTTAATTTGCTTGATGAACCATAAATCAGACATGCCTCTCTGGTTATTGTCTCCGTAAACAGTTTTTATTAGCCATGCTAAGGGCAGCGTTGCATGGTAAGTCCACCACTTTGGTCCAGACTGAAATATCATCATCTCATCAACTATTGGATGAATGGACATTCAGGCTCCCGGAGGACGAAGCCTACTGACTTCGGAGATCGCTGACTTTTCCCTCTGGATGGATTTCAATGAAATTTGGTACAGACATTCACGTCCCCTTCAGTGTGATACAATCACTTTGATCTCTTGACCTTTCACTTAGTATCAGATCAAATTTTTAATTGATCATGCACTCTCATAACCAAAAACACGTTAAACTAATCACACCAGCCTCAGCTCTAGTTTGTGCTCAGTGCAAATCAGCAAAGATGGCTGACATGCTAAACCTGCTGAACAATTGCATGTTAGCATGCCGATATTAGCATTTTAGCTCAAGCACTGCTATGCTAATGCTAAAGCACAGTCTTAGAGCAGCTTTCATGGGTGTAAAGTCTTGTTTACTTAATTTTCCAGAAAATGTATAATATCCCACTATATACAATAATATATATAATACTACAAGCATACATAACTGTACTTGTCACACCTAGAACAAGTGAATGAACATGAAAATCACTGCAACCCATAACAGAATAATGCTTGGGAATATCACTCACCTAAACATTTCCAATTGATTTCATTTGAACTCTCAAACATCAGAGCAAATTATGTCAAAGCTGAGCTAATTTTAACAAGGAAAGCAATTTATTTACACATTTATCGTGCTAAATATGACAACGATACAGAGCCAAAAATCCAATAATTTCACATCTTTTCATTCACTCTCCCTCAGTGAAAAGCAATCACTGATTCCTGGCATGGTCTGTGTAAATAATTTGATGATATGTTACCAAGCAGCTCATATCAACAATATGATGCAATATTCAGCCTGCGGTTGATGATTCCCCCTCTGTAGACATTTCAGTCCTCCTTTCTGTGAGGTTCAGCACATATAATATGAAATCCTGGGGAAATGCAATAAAAGGGGAATTGCAGTAGCTGGCTGAGCCGGGCAGGCGTCGTTGGTCGAAAAGTGATGATTTGGTACGCACGAGAATCTTGCCCAGCAGTGGCATGTGTCTGCCCAGAGATAGCATGAGTGGGGTGGATTGGGGGGGGGGGGGGGGGGGGGTGTATTGGAAGAACCACTGGCCACACACAAAGACGTCTAATGGTTTTACAGGAGCTAAGTGTATTATCTGTGTAAGCAAGTGTGTGTTTGCATGGAGAGTCTCCACCATTTGCCACCTGTATGTGGGTTTCTACAGTCACACATGTGTGCCCAGGGGGACAAACCCCGTTTCGGCAGCAAATGAATTTCAATTTGAAGAAGTGATCTTTTGTGTCATGTAGCAATTCGTTTGGATGTGGTTTTCTATCTGAGTGTTTTTTCCCAGTGGCAGATGTGTTGTGGTGGGTGGCAGCTGCAGAATGGAGGAGCACAGCTTGCTAAGTGATTCACCCTGCTCCTGGCGTCTCCGTTACCCCATGAGTCTTTTCACTGACAATGTTTTCATTTCTATTTGCTTTATGTGTAACTAGGGTGGTTGGCTGGATGCTTTGACAGCTCTGTCAGAAAAATGACAGTGCTGGTTGTCTCTTAGAGTAAGGGTGAGAAAAACTAATGGGGCGTTTGGAGGCTATTTCATTTTCATGACGTATTCTGCACTTGCTCTGAGAAAGGTAAGGAGAATGTGGCGCTAAATCACATTTTAGATGAACACGATGATGGGGCACAATCTGATAAAATCCCCAGATTGATAGTGCGAATGAGCTCGCTATCTGATGACATCTGCTGCGTTTTTTATGCACACAACCGGAAATAACGGTGTTGAGTGGAGAACCAGTCACATCTCCTGACAGGGGAATCGCTGTTTTGTTCACTGCTGTCAAATAGCACTCTCCTCACCAAAATCCCCCATTAGGTTCTCTCAAACAAATGTTCTCTTTCTCCCCACCTCGCTCTGCCTTTGAGTCATTCATACTGTTGATTCCACCTCTGGAGGAATACATCAGGCATAAGGCCTTTTTCTTTCATCAAGGCAGCAGCTTTAAAGTAATTTTCCTCCTCTCATAGGGGGCCAAATGGAGATGAGAAGATGTCGATTCTCTCATCTCTTTGTCTGTCCCCTTTGATCTCTTTCAACATGAATTCCCAATGCACAGAAAGTAAATGGGATTTTTTTCTCTGTCTATCTTTGGAGCATGGTTGATCATACAAAATTGACCAGAAATGACTCCTAATGACCCCTATGTTTTACTCCAAAAAAAAAAAGAATACCCCAAAACACACTCCTGGCTGTCATTACTCATAATGCATTTTAATGAAGGATGAATAATTCAGGTTGCACTTGTGGATGAAACAGCCCAGTGTGCTGATGATGTGAACATTTTTATGGAGGCTTGGCCATCTACGAGCTTTCATGTGTGTGTTTTGGGGGACTAGATGGGTTCGGTGAGAAAGGACAGAGGTTTCGGCAGTGCCTGCATGCCAGTGTGTGTTGTTGTCTGTCGCATTAACAGACAGCAGTTGTGATTTATCTTGTATTCCCAGTGCAGGGGCCCCCTTTCTCTCACTGGAAAGGTTAAAGCATACAGCCTGGAGGCGGTACTACAAAGGTCAACATGCAGTTTAGGAATGAGGAATAGGACGATAGAGAGAAAGACCAGGAAGAAATGTACTCCCCTCATCTCCTTGGCCTGTGTGCCATCTTTGACATCCTGAAAACACAACCCTGTGCTATTTGCAGCAAAGGCCCAGCAGTATTTATCCTTTAGTTCTCCGTATCCGTTCTCTCCTGTCCTTTCCTTCTTCTTATCACTGTCTCCCCGTGTCTCTCCAATTTCACAAGTTGTAAAAATAGCTGACCTTGACAAAGCCATCTCCAGAGATGGTGTGTGAAAAAAAAAGAGGGAGCTGTATAGGGATATGGTGGTGGGTAACAAAGGGAAACTGTAAACAAAGAGTGTGCATTTAATGGACCCCCTTAAGCCTGGATGTGCTTAGGAGAAAGACAGTGAGAGAGACAGCTGGTTATAAAAAGCAAGGCGCTGGGCCATTAAAGAGGAGCAGGAGAATAGAGAGAGATGGCTGTGAAGAAACACCAGCGTCTTTGGTGAGTCAGATCTGTTGAGGTGATTAATCTGCTTTGGCTGTGTCCTTCACAGGCCTGAGGGGGAACAACGATACAGCGGCACCAGGTTTCCCCCTAGTGACCAGAGCTGAGAACTGAGAGAATAAAGAAAACCATTTCTCTGCACTCTGAGCTGTGTCTGCCATCATTTATGTTGAGGTTCAGTGACACGTCGGTGCTGTGATTGATGTATATTACTCTTTCTCTTATCAGATAACCGAAAAACTATAAAGAATTGACTTTATTCAAGGTCGAAACCACAAAGTGGACAAGAATGAGTTGAACTAAAAAAACTCTTAAAGGAAAACGAGCAGTGCAGAAGTTCTCCTCGGTTTCATTATCAAGTAATCTGTTGATTACTTTGTTTATTAATTGACAGTTTATTTTTTTTAAGTGTCAAAAAAAAGGAAAGGAAAAAAAAAGAAAACAGCCCTTTTAAATATCATTAAGCTAAGGTTTGAAGGTATGTTTGGAGTGTTTGAATGTTTATTTACAGTCTATGGTTTGGAGATTGCTATTTAGGCAAAAGATTTTAAAGAGGTATTCCAATGAGTTAGTATTGCTCTTACATAAAGCTGAGGAACTTGCAAAGGAGGAACTTTAAAATGTAAAGAATCTTATTTTCATAATTGTGGCCATTCTTAGTGATCACGCTAATCATGCTAACTCTGCACTCGCCACCATGGTTTGAGAGGTTCAGGAAACCTCAGCAACAACATGCTGATGAATGTGGTTTCCTGAAGCTTTCCAAATAAACTGAAATTTCACATAAATAATTTCAAACACTTCTATTTGTCCAAACAAATGTTGATGAAATTAGCCTTGACTATCTATAGATAGTTGTATATTGTTTCGTAAAAAACAGGTTGAAAAATACCTCCTTCTTAAAAGAATAGTGAAAAGGCAAAAATGTGATTTTTAGTCCTTTATGTTGGTCAAGCTTCAAAAAAATGCTGGAGCCTACACTTCCCATAATGCAACTTAACATCAGTATCTTTCAATAAACCCTCCTTTCCTGTAAACGCTCGTGTCAACTCCATACACCCTGTTTGTAATGCAGGCTTTTTGTTATACGTTTGTAGTCTCCAAGCCCAGGCCAAGATAATCAGTCACGCCATCTTATTAGAACTGGCAAATTGGTGAAGCTCCTCCAGAGCAGAACTGTTTTCACAGAATAACTCTCCCCATGATAAGTAAACGGATCTTAATATGTAAAACCAGTGGAATTCCCCTTCAACTGAAATATGCTTTTAGTAACAATAAAGTAAAACAAACGTGTGTGCAAATGTGTGTGAGAGTTAATGCTGGAATCCGAATTACATATTAAAAAAATATCCAAGCAAGCATTAAACCACTTCAGTGTCTAGTAGGAAATTATACATACTTTAATGCCAATATAATATGTTTATTTTCCAATCAAGTAAAACATTTAAGACATATTTAAAAATCCAATCCAAGATTCACAGAAATAAAAAAGGCAGTACACTTATACTGGGGCTAAAATAATGAGTGATATGCACATAGCAGAACATTTTTCCCCATACAGAAGCAATCAGTGCTTGGCTCTGGACGTACTCCAGAGAAAGAGAGCTCAGAAGGCTCCCTCTGGCCATGATGTAGAGAGTAAAAACACAGACAAACATGAGAAATGTGAGGTTACTGGTCAATACAAGGAGGTATCTGCGCTTTGAACTGCCTTGGTTGGATTTAGAGGTCCTTTATGTTCCAGTATGGATTTCACGTACATAAACACAATATAAATCCGACATGATACAGTTCAGTTAAAAAAATAAACATCATAAATGATCATCCCCTAAAACACATTGTTTCTCCAGTCAAGGCAAAGCACAGAGCAGCTGACAAAGGCAGCAGTTGAGGTATGTGAACTTCGGTCCGTCTGTAGTCATCTCCTAAACAACCACACGAGGGAGCAGTGAGACTGCCTGCTGAGGTTTCCCTGGCTGGGATCATGGCATAGTAACATCCTCTCTGTCTTCAAAGGCTTTTGTTACATTATTAAGGATAATTCAGGCCTCTGTCATCATTGTACGAAGGTATTTTTCATATCATTCGTGGGTTTTGGGGGTACTCTTTGGACCAAATATGGTTTTATTTAAGCTATTTATTGTCTCTTAAGCATCTGAAAAATGTAGACACAGATAACACACTTTTCCTTCAATTATAATATATTAATTGACAATATTCTAATTTCATTAGCGTTAGGTTGTTGTCCAGTGAAACCCCAGTATTTCCAGTTTTTGTGATTCTGAACTTGTCAAATAAACTGATTGTTAGGATTTGAGAAAAGGTTAAGTCCTTTAAAAGTTTTTACTGGATTGAAGTTCAACTCAAAGCTTTGAGCAACAGTTTGGCATTTGGGGAAATATGCTCATATGCTACGCTAGAATCTGGTTAGCTTAATTTAGCACAAAGACTGGACCCCAGCTAGACTGGAAAACAGCTAGCCTGGCTCTGTCCAAGGGTGACAGCACCTCTAAAGCTCACTAATTAAAAAAGGTATAATGTGAGATTAACTAATGTTTTCTCAGTTGTCAGTTGGTGGTAGGGTGTGTATGTGTTTTTTTTTTGGTTTTTTTTGCTAAGCTAAGCTAAGATTTAACAGACAAAAATGGGGGGTGAGAGTGGTATTGATCTTCTCTCTTGAACTGAGGAAAGAACTGACTCAGCTTTTTTCCCAAAATGCCAAACTACTCCCTTAAAACAAGACCCGTTTTTGTTTTTTTTGTTTTTTTTTTTACATTTGGAGCCACATTGGTTTCACAGGACAGCAACGAAATCTGCCCAATTTTAAATACTGAATCATGAGACGATAAAAATATAAAACATGAATTACCCTTTCAAATACACAACTTTATGCCAATCCTTATTTTTTTTTAAAATGTTTTGAAAATGTTATTTTGATTTATCCCAGTTTCTCAACAAATATCACAATCTTTGTTAACAAGGTGTCATGAGTGATACAATCTTCTCTTCAAAGCTTTTGAGCACTGCATGACGCCAAATAGCGAGTGTTTTCTTCTTCATCTGACATTTCATTTCTTTAATACCACCAGTGAGGGACAGAAATGCACCAGTGTCGACTCTCAGATCGGTATAAATCTCAAATTCAATTTGGATTGGACTCTAATGAGTTTGTAAGCACACTCTAGATTTTATTTGATTTTACTGTTATATTCTGTGACCTCAAATCCGAGATCTGAGACACCGTGTTCCCTTTTCAAGGTCTGAGACTCCAGCTGAGCCCTCTGCTGAGATATAACCGGTACATTCAGAATCGCTAATGTTTGATCTCGGGTAAAACCTAATGCAACATTATGCAACCTTATGCGCTCTTTGCTTCAGAACTTAAGACGTGTGAAAATTGATAACATGAACAATTTGTTATTCTACATGCAGCCTTGACAAACGATTTGATTATTTCTACCTTAAGGGGACAATTTGTTTCTTGGCTATGTCGAATACTGAACAGGAGAATAAACAAGAGATCAATCAGTAGTTACATTGATTGGAAGGAAATATAAAGCTACTAACAACAATAATATTACTATATTTTACTGTGGCCGTTTATTTTGTTCATAACTGGCATAACTCCATATGTAGGCCCACTGCCACTTAGTGATTCTCTGAGCTGAGTGTGAAGTGTAGTACTACAGTCATCTGCAAAATCAATCTTTAATCTCATGAGTTAGTTTTTAAAAAGTAATGATAACAATATTCATCTTCATAAACATTTGTTTAGAATGACGTCTATGCAATGCCACCATTAGTACAAAAATCTACTGATTTCATGTTAAATGTTAACAATGTCGCTCTAAACTACAAATGTAGTTTGCAACAAGAAGGGGCATCATCTCCAAACCACATAACATCTGATTATCTGAGGCTGTAAAAACGGCTGACAAAGGCCATTACCATGGAGCCCAAAAAGAAGAAAATATCTATTTGGTAATAGGATCAGACAAACAAAACATAGAGATAGGCACTCCTTGTGCGAAGTACAATCCTATTCTTCACCACCTTTAGCCCATCATATCAAGTGGTTACAAAAACGGTTATGATAAAATACTTACAAACTAAAATCAACAGTCCATGTGTGTCAAAATGTGTTCACACGGAAATGTAAAATATTTCATATTTAACATGTCGATAGCTAGCCCAACAAACTGAGGTAAACTCACTGGCTGTCTGCAGCTATGTGATATACTGTCAGTATACGACAGTATCACACAAAGCTGGCAGAAAAACTTCACCCTGGATGTGTGAGACAAACACGCCCATTCCGAAAACTTGTGTGAAATCTTCAAAAAGGGCTTTGATTGTAAGATATATTTGGAGTCACAGGTTAATGAGCCATTTCAGGGCTGATTTGTTGAAAACGCCGTGTGACTCTAGTGCGACAAGTGGCAATGTAATTTAAAAAAAAAAAAAAAAAAGAAGAAAAAAACAACTGCATGGAGGAGGTAGAAGGGGCTGGGAGGAGGTAAGGAGTTTGTGGAGGAACAGCGCATATGAGGTAGGCTTTTGCTGTAAACAAAAAAAAAATATTTAAAAAAAAAAAAAAAAAAAAAAAAAAGGTTTGCAGTAAAAGTAAAATCTGGGAAGGAAGACCAGGGAGTCTGTGGCAACACTAGGGAACTTCTCACACAACACCTCAGTACAATAGAGACCTACAGTTAATCATACAAGCTCATCAAAAAATATACAAAACAAAAAGAAATGCACAACTATGTATAACTCAAGAGGTAGTTGCTAATATCAGTACATGAATCGGTTACATATGTCTCTTCACCATTGCTTAACAGAGTTTGTTGAGTCAGTCAGTGGATGATTCCCAAAAGAATACAATACATTTTTTTGGTTAATTCCCTGAGAACAGTTCATCATCCTGAGAGGAATTGTGTGTAAAAATGTAAAAATACATCATACAAAAAGATGTTGTTTCCATAGAGATTTGAGCATGGCCTGTGCTCCTTCTGTGGTTTGGTCATTCACTTTTTTTTTTTTTTTTTTTTTTTTTTTTTATCTGTCATGCTGCATTCTTGAGATTTGATTTTTAACGCACGCACACATTCAAAAAGCTGTACATTAAAAAAAAAATAAAAAGAAAAGGAAAGAAAAGAAAAATTACAACCGCAGTATTGCGCTTTCAGCAATAAGTCCCTCCTATTCTGAAAGAGCGAGGATAGCAAGCACGTCAACCAAGTCTTTACTTTAAATGCCTTCAAAAAAATAAAGCCAAACTCTTTGGTATAGAAGTATACCAAAAAAAAGTTGGTTGTCTACTTAGAGCTTTTAAAAACACACAAGCTAGTTTGATATCATCATACAAAGTTATTTGATTTGTCAGAACATTAAGATACAACTCCAAAGCGACTCGACGTGAACTTTGTGAGGAGTCGACTTCAGATAAGCTCTTTTCACATTCAATATGGTCAGAGAAGAGTTGTTAGGTCACATATAAGTGCCACTAAAGCCATGCTTGGGATTCAAGTTATACCAAAAGCAGCACTCCTTCTCTCTCTCTCTCTCTCTCTCTCTCTCTTCAGTGAGTCTGAAGCAGCAGCAGCAGCAGCGACGGCGTCTCATCCCACAAGAGGAGCGAGCATTACCCTGGCTGGTGCTGACTAACAAATGGTAGGCACAGATGGAGGAGGAACCAGGTGAGGTTCGATCTTACTGTTAACACAGCTGGGAGAGCCAACAGCTTGACGTTCTGCGACATTCGTCTCCAAGAGGAAGAATTGGTGAGGTATTACTTAAGTAAGTAGAGCAGCTGTGATGATGCTGTAATGGTCTGATACTAGTGCTGTAATCAAACGAGGCGTCTTTGTGCTGTGTCAGACGTGATTGCTGACTTATTTGAACTGAGGAATAAGGCGGCGTGGAGCTAACTTTTTTCTTTTTTTTTTTTAAAAAGGGTCCGTTTGTTTTTGTTGTGGATGAAAACAGGCAAATAGGGAGAGAGCTATGAGTTTTCACACGACAACAAAGTATCCCATGCAATATACAGGGCTATTCACCTACGTCAGAGCTAATTCCTTATATATGCATTACTTAAAATTAAGAGAATTTCAATTATATCTTGTGGCTTTACATATATATTAATGACTTATACTATGATTTATAAACTGTAATGTTACTTTAAACTAATTATACAACAATCAAAATGGAAGTCTAGCGATCGATTCGTTACTTTGAATCTAAACTATGATCTAGCTTAATTATAGGATGTCTTTTCTAAGGCGTGTCTATCTAACATAGTAGGAGACTAAAAGGTTAATAGTGTTGACCTGCACCTGAAGAAGAGGTGCTCCAGTCTGCATGCACAACGCACACACACACACACACACACACACACACACACACACACACACACACTCTCACTCACTCTCTCTCTCTCTCAGTCGTGCATGCACAAACACACATGCTCACCCTTTGACAATCAGTTGGTCCGGTCTATTTCATGTAAGAGAGAGGTATGTAGTGAGTGTTTTCAAGAGCAGCAGCTCACCGTATTTTAAAAAGAAAAAAAAAAAATTCCCTCTGGAATCCATAAAGTTTCCCTAGAGATCTTTATAAGCCAAGCTAACAATCCTATGGGTCTGGATTATCGCTTAGAGGGTCTTAGAGCTTTTAAAAGTCTTCTTCTAATCCTTCTTAAAATGAGCTACCGTGTGTGCTAATAGGATGCATCATGAGTTTTCGGAATGATTAGGCCTACAGGATATAATTTGCGGCTTTAAAATCGACAACATCTGTGAGGAAAAAGCATTCAAAATGGCCAACACTTAGGTCCAAGGGGGGGGGAGGGAAGAAAAAAAAATAAAAAATCATCAAACCAAAATTCATACCACGTCGTTTCACTCTTGAGCTGCACTGATTGAAACAAGAAAAAAAACAGTCATTCCCTGCAGTCACCATTCCAGCGGTGGTTGCCATAGCTGCACCAGATGACTGCAAGTCAGTCAGTCAGTCACACACATTCACGCACGTCCGTACCCCATTGATCGTTGCCATAGCTGCGCTGGTTAGAAAAAATAACAAAATAAAATACAAATAAAATAAAAGTAAAGAAATTAAGACCTCCCATTTTTTTTTCACAGGTGTGAGGTAGATGAGGGGGGGTGGGGCTTCAGGTATCCTTGATTGAGGGGAGACATGAGGGTCGGGGGGAGTTAGCGGTGAGAGGTTCACCTCTATGGGCCGTTTTCAGGATTTCCTCCACCTCTGGGTCCGGGGGCCACGGTGTGTGTGGGGCTCCTCGGGGGAGGAGGACGAGCCCTCCAGGGGAGACGAGCCGGAGTGCTCCTCTTCCTCCAGGGCGCAGAGGTAGGGCCCGGTCCCTGGGCTGGAGGCCGAGGTAGACGCATGTTGGTCCTGAGAGCCTGTGGCGGGCGCCAGCGCCTTGTGGGGACACTGAGCCACCATGTGCGTGATGCTCTGGCAGTAGTGGCATTTCTTTGGCTGGGGGGGCAGGCCACACTCCTTGGCATGGTGATCCAGACCTCCACAGTTATAACAGCTACGGAGGGGTGGAGGAAAGAGACAACACATGTGATGATGACCAAACTATCCAAGAGCAATAAAAAGCAGAAACCCTCATCACATTATTCCTTAGTCTCATGAATAAAACGCGCACCATCGTTTCATTTTTAATCAAAATACAAAGAGTCGTCTCCGTTCTCCTTCAACATCAGCCCTGCTGAGTTGAAATACCTGCTCCACTGTGAATTCACCACTAGATGGGAGTGTGACACTTGCTATTGCTCTGGATCCAACGTGAGTGGCACTCTGTGGCCTGCCAAACTACACCATGTTATTAAATTTGACAAGAGGCACAAGAGCGCTGAAAGAGCAGCGGCGAACACTGTGAAGGCAAAGGTGACGGAGATGTCGGCCTGTCAAGATGCCACCAGTCGTTCTGGCACACCGTCAAATCAAACGGACATTTGGACAATTTTTGCTGCTTTAGGCGTCAGATGCTCTTATTTAAGCCTTAATGACCTAAACATGTCACCATTCAGGGTTCAATGCCTTTTTTATTGTTGGTCTGCTGTTCAATGCTTAATACCACTTAAGCAATTCAATCTAGAACACGTGACATATTCACAGTTTTTACACATCACTGTGTTTTTAATGTTGATTTCATTTGTAAGCTAAACAAGCTCACCGTCATGAAACAGTGGTCGACTTTAAGGATTTCAAGATGCGTCCAATATCTGACAGCCAATTAAAAAATACAAGCACAGACACAGGAAACCAGTGTGTCAGCAAATTCATACCGCTACATAAAAGAATTTAAAGAAATAAAATCTGCTTGAAATGTCTGTTTCAGCCTTCGTTGCCTCTGACAAGAGGCTGAATTATTTCCAGGAAGCTTTCATACAACAATAATATTATTACAAACACCCGTGGAGTTTGAATTAACGAAATATAATTTACTTGTGTTCATGTTTCTTACAAATCAAGATTTTTACAGTATTTTTCTATAACTGCAGATAAGTTGTTGGTAGCAACCAGTGAAATACAATATATTAGGTAAAACTTAAAGGCAAGTTTTAAGATATTCATAGCAATTCTGGATTTACAATCCACAGTCTGGATTCAAAGAACTAGAGCTACATTCATATCATGAAATATACTTTCATTAGTGATCTTTAAATTAAATTATGCTGCTTTTTAAAAGAGCTATAACCATCAAACAGTTATATGTATAAATTAATTATATTTCAAATCCACAGGTAGCAATAAAAAATGCACTATTGTAGATTTAAGATTACTTTAAGGTTTATAATAGTTTATTATATTAAAATTTCATAAAGATTTCGTAAAATTTAAATTATAAATTCAAAACCGTTACATTATACATTTGGGATTATGCAGTCACTAAGTATAAGACAAACAGTTTGATGAGTTCATTTTAACATGTACAGAAACAATATAGAGTCAGAAATGCAATTAAATTATTCTTAGCAACATATACAATACAATCAGAATCAGAAAAACCTTATTGATCCCCGCAGGGAAATTGTTTAACACTATGTACTTTTGCTCTTTAGATACAACCTAATGTACAATGCTAAAGACATTTTATTAAATATTGTAACGATTCTGAAAACAATATTGTCTTTGATACTTTGTATTTAGGGTGATTTACAAGACATGTAACTAACTGACTAACTATATTAAATATAAAGAAACTGCTACCAGCTCTGATGAAGACAAGGCAGCTGAAAACTGTGGACATGTTTAAAATGTTTAGCATTGTTTTACAATATCTTGTTGAAGAGACATTTTCTTTTAGGAAGCAGGGTTTTTTTTTGGCAATGAAATTATTAAACAATCCAGAAAATCCAGTGACATTTGGAGAACATTTCTTCAGCAGCCAGTTATAAACATCCTGCTTGTGCCCTCATTTGTGTTTTCCAGAACGCACCACTGTCTTACTCCACTTTCTCCTTGGCTGCTGGTTGTTCTGCACAATTCTCATGAGACAGCTGTGATCTAAGGTGCACTAGTGTACAGACAACACAATAGTTGGTTGCGTAACAGAGTGACCAGCAGGGGTCAGAGCAGCGTAACTGCCACAGGAGCCGCTCACACTGAGCGCGCTCACAAAGACAGATGACATCACAGGGATCTACCTGCCATATCTGAACCCAATACTGCCTTGCTACCACCTTAGTAGAAGGTAGAGACACTTGACCTAACACTGGATCAATTATCCCAAATAAACTGAATTATTCAGCTGTGTAAAACAATCAGGGAGCCTTCTCTCCCAGATACTGTTTCCTCCTTTCTGACAAAAGCTTCTCTTTTCACACCTTAAAAAAAAAAAAAAAAAAAAAGCTGGATAGCACAGGGTTATTCCACTGTAGCAGCTGTGATGCTGCAACATAAAGAAGTGGCAAAGCCGGACTTTCGAATGTAAATGTAGCCTTGCAGTCATGTGGTGCCTTCCTACGACAGACACAGCATATACTTGGCTCTGCCTTGCAGGGTTTGCTATACATCAAATGAAGGCATTCTCTGTCAGCAGGAGGACAGGGAGCACAGCCTCCTCCTCCGCTTAAACCACTGGGAGCTCAAGGAGCTCCATATGGCTCGCTCTGACAGATTTTAGCAAAGCACCCTTCAGGATTTTACTCAGGACAAAACAATTGATTGAGCTACTGCCGCATTGAGATGCATATAAGCCCAATCCATCCCTCTGCTGAAGCCGTCTCTAATGTAAAAGCTGGCAAATTGATTTAAAATAGCAGCAATGGCAGGCAAAGTGCCCTATTCAATTCCTTATTATGGTGCACAATAACCATAGCAACAGGCATGTACTCGGGCAGATTTAATAGATTTTATCTATAATCTTAGCCCACTCAGAAACAGCTCACTGCGGCGAGATATACGTATAACATGTCTCCTACTATAGCACTGCCCTGCTTTGTGAATGCAGCTCCCAGCACTCGCGTACATTCAGGGCTTTTTTTTTTTTTTTTAGATGAAGCGTAGACTGGTGCAGGCATACATGTGAGTTATTATAGTCCTGCACACACAGAACACATTTTTGTCCTGATTTTATCACACTCACCGATCACCCTTTGGTTTGCGTTTCTGGAGTGGGACCTTCCCCTTGGGTCTCCTTTCGCTGCCTGCGCAGGGTCCCCCACCAGGTCCGGTTACCCGCAGGGACTCCAGGCCCTTCGAGGACTTCTTATAGGTGAACTCCACCTGCTCTCCCTCCTTTAAGCTGCGGAAGCCCTCCATCACCAGTTTGCTCTGTAGGGAGGAAAAAGCAATTATCCGTTTAACAGTGGCAGCTTTTTTTTTTTTCTTTTTTTAAAGATAATGCCAACAATACAAGAAATGTGTGTTTAAGTCAGTGCCTGTGTTAGCTGTGTTAGCTCTAATGTTAGTATCAAACGTGAAGTTCCACCTGTCTCTATGGGGTAGATTGATGATAGGACATAATCTTTATAATATGAATTCTGGTGGAGTACACATGCATGAGCACAACTCTATGTAACATAGCAGGAAGGATTTTTAAATTATTTTAATTAGCTTAGACATTGCATGTCCTTAAATAATGATCAGTGATTTGAGAACCAAATAAAGGCGATTCAAATATCTCCAACGCATCATTTCTAAAGGCTTTTAATTACACAGCATCATCAGGATGTGTTTTACCTTGACTGGTCCCAGTGGTTATTCTTTCTATCCTCTGCTGATGAATTAAATGAGACAAAGACTGTATAGCTTTACACATAAATGGCCTTCGACTGGCAAGTGAAAGGTGAGAGGTGTGAGTGAGCAGAAAGGGTCGGTTTTCGATGAAAAGACTCAATTTAGTGCCTTCGTTCGACTTCCTGTCTCAACAGCACAGAGCTCTGCGTTAATGTTCTGCATTCCCACACCCACCAGAGGGAAATTTAACGTAAACACTGAATGAACAGTTGCCAGAGATATTATCGGGTATGTGAGGGAACAAACACCTGTCCAATCAAGCCTTTTTTTCCCCCCAAATAACTGTCGCAGAGGAATCTTAACTTATCAACACTTGCGAGTTTACTGTGGGGGTTCGCCAGCCCTGCTGCACGCGGCAAACGTGCAGCAAAGCACAATGAACACGGAGAGACATCGTTTCCAATATGGTGGGTCGACTGTATGTGGTTTGCACCAACTGTCGTGACAGTCTGTGCACAGAGGGACTTGCTAGACTCCCTTTATCTACTTCTCGCAGAGACACCACTTCCTATTCTTTCTGCAGGGAGAACAGACAAGAGCGTCGCACCCATGCAATCATTTTCTCTCAGCACATCCACCATCCATCTTATCTACATGATCGGAGCTATTGATTTAGTTACTATATAACCACTGGACAATGATTTATGCCTTGTTGATCGCACAGAACGGACTGCTGATAGGCGCTGTATCCATGACCTTCATGAATCGCAGCAAGCCCTGCAAATCTCGGCATAGGTAAACACACACCCACACGAGCATGCAGTGTGCAGAGCGAACCTACTACCTACTATACATCCACTCCTATAAATAACACACAGGCTATCTGTAAATGCAGTTCCTGCTCTAGAGACAGATGTGTAGGAGACAGAGGAAGAGAAAGGAGCAAATGATCAGAGGGAATCAAATGTGAAACTATAGAGGAAGAAGCAAAAATGTGCTCAGCAGCATTTTTTTTTTTTCCCTATAACATCCGTGCCAACGACTACAGCAACAGGAAGCTGAAGGTGCTCTATAGGTGGTCTATTTGTAGATACAAATGAATATGTAGGAGATTTTTTTTTTTTTTTTAAGTGAGAATGTATAAAACAGAGAGAAATGGAGAAGCGAAAGAAAGGCGTGTAAATTAATTACACACTAAGAATAGCACTGAACTCACTGCACTGCGGCGGATATCTGATTATCACAGTACATTAAAATACAGATAAGAGGATATGTTTACATATTACATAACAATATAAAAATATGTTAAAAGTTGCTTCTGAAAAACAAGTCTGTCGAGAATAACCTTAATAAAATTATTTCTTAAATCTTGTTTCATAAAGATGACCCTTATTTTCTAAATCTAATTTATTCGGGGAAAACAAAGTAAAAGCAGCAATACAATGTAATCAAAATAAAAGAATTGTCTTTCCATCTATTAGGAGGCTAAAGCTTTTAAAATTCAGCTGACAGATGGTCTGACTGAAAATGTCACAATTCTGGGCTTGGTTTATTTAACTCACTTTCAACACAAAATAATTCCAAACTATTTTTAAATGATGATGATGATATTTACTGAATCGAAAAGAACTCAGCAGAATGTGATCATGTCAAAAAAGCCAAGATTTTTCAAAATGCACAAAAAGCTGATCAGAAATTCTACCTCTCAAGGTTGAATGAAATAAATCAGTTTCAGGTTATTTCAAAATGAATTTTTCATGCAATATCTTTTAAAAACATCCTTTCACTCAATTTTGTTAGTTAGATTTTTGGATTAATACCTAACTTTAACTTTAACATCTAAAACTTTTTGTATGAAAGATAAACTTAGTACATTCAAATTAAATAAGTTAAAACAATTCCTTCTCGTTGCTCATGTGTGAATACGATCTTGTGACTAAAAATGTTTATTCGGGGATGAGAAATATGCAGATTACAATGATAGAATTCAAATCAAAATTCTCAAACTTTAAAAACACAAATACAGACATGAACATGTTTTGTCTAATGTCAGTTAATTTTAAATTAATGTGTATAATTAGATTTTATTTTTAATATTCATTTTTTTAGAACATAACCATGTATTATATATATTAAGTAAATTTTAACTTGAGTAGTTATGCACTGTGTCAAATTCAAAAGGCAAAGATATCACACAGACTCAATCAAAGCAATCACAGAACAAATTTTGCCTCAACTTAGAGAAACTGAAACATGCATAACAATGACACTTATAATAATAAAATCCGCTTTTTCACTTGTACACAGAACAACTATGCCTTCAGCTTTAACATCAAACTTCTTTGAAGCTAGTCTTCCTCCTTATTTACACATTTGTACAATTCCACAGTTTAGAAGAAAAGATTGTCGGCGTTTAAATATTCAACACAGGTTAAATTCATTAATTCTGTTCTCTCTCAGAAATCTTCTCCTTTCTCTCCCTGCGGTTAGCGAGGGTGACAGCCAAGGCCGCTGTGCTTCAAGTCGATCGCTGGTGGACAACTGGTGCGATTTGCGCAGTCAGATATTGGATTTGGCGTCGAGGAAAGGGACGAGGATCAGGGAATAAAAATAAGTGGACGCAAAGTTTTTTTTGCACAACAGATGTGAGAGGGGGAAATAAAACAGAGGGGACGACGAGGTGAGTCGCAAACTGAGCTTGTCGCTCTGTGCATCCGTTGAGAGTCGATCACAAGTGCCTGCGCAAAAACGACAATTCACCGATTCATCAATTTGGTTATTAATGTATCGACCAAAACTGCTCGTGGAACACGCATGGCTTCCTATATTTTCTTTAATGAACAACAAACAAAGGGACCCCAAGCTGTTTGAACATTCAAATGAAAGCACCAGTTGATTTTTATGATTACCATCATTAGACCATCCCGGAGACTCAACGGCCTTCCTGCAGTGTAATTTGTCAAAAAGCAAATAAAAAATTGCACCCCTCCCCCATGCAACACAATGTATTCTGAATAATGATGAATAATCATCGACTGGGAGACTGCGAGGCGCATGAGCCCTTCCTCTTCCTCTCCTGTCTTCAGTCCATGGGCTGCTTGTCTCTCCAGGTCAAAGTTGAGTGGTTTGTCTCAGCACCCTACCCCCCTCTCCCACCCCCTCAATGCCCACAATGCACCAGTGAGGAAACCACACAACCTCTTTTGTTCTGCAGAAATGCAGGAAAACACACACACACACACATACACAGATCCCCTCCATATAGGACGTGGTAGCACACTCATGCCTGCATGTCTCCGTTTAATTCCTGCAGCACGGGATTGCAACAGCTCAGTTTCCTCAATTATGTAATAAAAGGCAGCATGTGGATTTATGTGTGTGTGTGTGTGTGTGTGTGTGTGTGTGTGTGTGTGCGTCTGAGTTGGTGTATGCATGTGTCAATGTGTGTGGAAAAAAGAAAAAAAGAAAAACTTCACAAATCAGAACCTGCAACCCGAGTCCCCTCCTCTCGAGTGACCTGGCGGGTGTCCTGACCCGTTTCAGTTTACGCACAGAGGTCAGGAAAGGGCACGGCTGGGGAGAGGGAACGTCAGAGAGAGAGAGAGAAAAGAAAAAGAGAGAGAGAGAACACAAAATGGAGGAGTGGCCTGGAGCAGGGGTGCTGGATTGGGGGGGGGGGGGGGGGGGGGGGGGGGGGTTCATAGAAATGCCTCAAGCGCATTCTGTTCAGCTCCAATGGAGGAGCAACTCCTGATCAGTGGCTGGACTTCAGGGGAGCCCAGGCACAAAACCCCCCCATTTGATCAGGAGCCCCACAGGTCAGCGGCAGAAATCCAGGGGTCAGCGGTATAACTATCCCAGCACCACCCCCTGCCCGACTGGAGGACCACACCAGCTCTCTACTCTTTAACTCAGAGCCACCGGCAGCTACTGTCACATCCTACAAACTGAAAACCGAGCCAACAAAATGGGAACCGGCTGACTCTGAAATGGCTTGATTATGCTTACGAGCTTCCTTATATGTAATAAATATCTTCCTATAGCCTTACATGTGTGTGACTGTGTGTGTGTGTGTGCTCATGAGTGTGTGTGTGTGTGTGTGTGTGTGTGTGTGTGTGTGTGTGTGTGTGTGTGTGTGTGTGCATGTGTGTGTGGGAAGGAGCCAGCGATCAATACAGACTCCAACATCCTGGATAGAAATAGCCCTCCTTTTCATTGGCCGGGCCCTCGTCATCACCAGGCCCAGCAATCGATACAGGAAGCTGTAACGTGAGGGGATGGGGAAGCGGGAGAGAGGAGGACCCATCACCCTCCACCAGCTTCTCTCTCTCTCTCTCACTCACTCACTCTCTCCGTGGTGACCACCAGCTATGGAATGGCTAATTATGGGATGCTTTAAATCTGAAGGTGGCCCACGCGGAGCCGCGCGCCGGATCGTGCTCGCATTAAGAGGAAAAGGGGGCGTGTAGGGGTGAGCGTGAGGGAGATGGCGGTCACCATGTGGTGTGGTGCCATTAAGTAGCTTTTTACACACAGGAAATGCTAAGTGGACAAAGCTGGGCCAGATCAGCTCAGATGGACATAACCCAACAGGATGCATATAAACCAGAGAAGAAAGAGAGGAGAGGAGAAGGAGAGAGAAGGCTGGATGAAGGAGAAAGGGAGAGAGAGAAAGAAAGAGAGAGGGAGAGAAAAAAAAAAATCCCACTCCCATACATGCCGCTGAAAACCACCAACAGAGCCGCTCTCATGACGCGGACACCCCAGCCCTCCTCAACACGTTGTCATTAGTGGCCCTGACCCTTGAACCCCGCCCAACCCCCATCAAACACTTAAAAGCCTTCATGTTTCCCCTACCTCAAATTAACAACATCCAACACCCCTGATTATGACTGGGGCAAATATTTGATCTGGGGGAGGAAGCACTAGATCATCTTGCTACGTTTATCAGCACGAGAGGGGAAATGAACCTCGCTGAGGTGACTGGTGATAAAACACACAGCCTGCTAATAAGCGAAGCCACTGGAAACACAACCACCACTACGACGCACAAAGCTTTTCACAGAAACAGCGACTGTTGCTCCAAAAACGACGGATGGAGACGAGGCACCACACAAACAGTCAATATATAAAAACTGACTGATGGAGAAAAAGAAAAGAGACATTTAGATTTATTTATGTGGCTTTTTTTGAATTCCACTGCCATTCCTGATGCATTTGAAACACTGTTTGAAACATTTAACACATTTTAACACATGCTTTGCCATATCCAAGATATTGATATATTGTTTGAAAATGTCATTTTTTTACCCCTATATCTTTTAGAGATGGTTAGTTGACCCAAAACTACAACGCTTTTCTTTGTCATATATGAAAGTAAACTAAATAAAATTCAGCTTTTGACTGTTGGTTGGATTTTATATATATATATATATATATATATATATATATATATATATATATATATATATATATTTATGTAGTTGTTGTTGTTGTATCTTAGTCTGTGAGAATATTTGACTGTTTTACTGCCTGAAAAATGAATCAAGAAAATAATCTGCAGATTAATGGATAATGAAAATAACTGCAGCCCGATTATTTTTGTTAAGTCAAAAATTTTAAGTACCGGAAAAAGACATATTTACAGATTTTTTTTTATTGCTGAAAGGATTCAGTCTGTTCAATTTTTTTCGTTAATTAAATTAAATTAAATAAATGTCAGAGGTGCAAACAAAACCCAACAACCAACTTTTAGCCGCTGAGCTGGACTCCGTTTGTCTTTCAGGTGAACTGCGACTTGTTTTTAGCCCTGCTCTGCTCTGCTCTCTACTCCGCCACCTTCCCAATTACCAATCACTCCGCTGTATGT